>NW_026575047.1:51859285-53080357 GCF_905146905.1 Nyctereutes procyonoides | reverse complement strand
CAATAAAAAGTCCACGAAATATACATAAAATTCATCAGCAAAAATATAAGCTCAGAGAATCTGATAAGGAACATGTGTTATGTATTTTAAAGTTACAAATTCTAATATATATCCCTATAGTGAGGAACAGAGGGAAGGAGGGAGATATATATTAGAATTTGTAACTTTAAAATACATAACACATGTTCCTTATCAGATTCTCTGAGCTTATATTTGATTTGATTTTTGACAATCAAAACAATCAAAGCAGACCTCTTCACTGTGATAAAATTTGTTTTTAAATATCCACATTCTTGCCACTAAACAAGCAGAGCAAAAAGATTTGATAGAAAGAACTAAGAATAGAATCCATTCTATACACCAATCTATGGTGTATAACAGTGTTTATGAAAACACTTTCAATAGGAAAAATAACTTAAAATTTCTTAAGCCAATCTAATGTATCTCCTAAATGAGCAGTGCTGGAGAACAATTTTACTCACTGTGAATAGCTGTTAACTATGAATAATTATCTATCCAGAAAAAATTTTTAAAAATTCATGAAAGCTACTGATCCATGTCAATCTCATACCCATAAGGAATATGCTAGAAGCCAAGTACAAAAAAAAAAAATCATAATCATTAAAGGATCTTCAAGTTGTCTGTAAATTCTGACAATTATTTTATTTAATCTGATTGCAAATGTTTTCCCAACATAGTATTTTGCTAGGCTTACCTGGAAGACTGGGTGCTTGTTTCTCATTTCTCTCAACTACAACTTCTTCTACTGTTTTATGTGTATGATCATCCGCGTGCTTTACAGGAGTTGAGACAGCCCCAGGTTTAGAAATTCTCTCTTCCTCTCTGCTCCGGAGACTACACATTATTAAAATGTTAAAAATTATGAGCATAGAAATGAATGTGAAAACCATTTGTAAGAAAACAGTCTAAAAATAGTCAAGCAAACCTTGAAAAATGATGACAAGGGTTTGCTCTAACAGCTATCAAAATATTATAAAAACCAAGTAATTAAAACTTGAGTGGTATTGCCACAGAAACAGAAAAACAGATCAAAGTATCAAAATAGAAAATGGATTAATCTATCCACAGTAGCAAAATTTATTATAGAAGTGGCAGTTCAAAACTGTCAAAAAAGAATATGCTATTTATTTAATAAATGATGTTAGGACAAATGTTCACAAATTGAGAAAGACTAGATAGATCTCTATGCATATTAATGACAAAAAACAATTTCAGATGGAATTAAGTCTAAATCGTAATATATTTTTTAAAAATTTGTATCATCAAAAATAGAGGACTATTGGGCAGCCTGGGTGGCTCAGCAGTTTTGTACCGCCTTCAGCACAGGGAGTGATCCTGGAGACCTGGGATTGAGTCTCACATCAGGCTCCCTGCATGAAGCCTGCTTCTCCCTCTGCCTGTGTCTCTGACTTTTTCTCTCTCTCCGCGTCTCTCATGCATAAATAAATAAAATCTTAAAAAAAAAATAGAGGGCTATTAAAGTAAGACTCAAGGCACAAAATCCCTCATACGCCAACAGTGATTCCATAAAAATTTACAAAACATGCAAGCAATTAAAAAAATCTATATTGTTTTTGGTTAAACCAAATGAAATGAAGTTTTTTAGGTCAAACAGCTGAATATGAGCAATTTCATATAATTTGACCTAACATATATAGTGAGTTTAATACCTTAATATTTATATATTGACCAATTTATATGTTGACTTAACAACACATACAATAATTTGATATTGAGAGCATATAGGGAACTATAAAAGAGTTTAAAAGAGACAACTCAAGAGAAAAAGGAGTATTAGGAAGAGACAATTCAATTCACCAAAAATATACAAGTAACAATAAACAGGAAATATGTTCACCCTCCCTAGTAACTAGGAAAACGCACAATAAAATAACTTCAAATTACCTCATCATTCATGAGAACTCTAACATGATAACATCAACCATAGGGAAGGACATGGAGAAACAGACACTCGTACAGGGAGGGTAAAATAAGTGTAAATAAGCACAACTACTTGAGGGCAAAATGGGAGTTACTTACTGAAACAAAAAAGGCAAACATGAATAAAACCTATCCATTTCTAGGCTCATCCTACAGAAATAAATACATGTTCAAGAATGCATTTTCTTTCAAACCTTTTGTTAAGGAAAATTCCAAACACATAGTAATACATAGTAATAGTATCATAAAAATCTCATGTATTTCAAAAAGTTTTCAAATGCTCTATCAGCAATTCAATCTGAGGCTAACAGTACCTTAACACTAAAAACTTTGACAATGATAGAACAAACAGAGAAAACAAATATTTTAAACTATAAATGAAGGAAGAAATTCTAAATAAAATGCTAGCTAAAGGAATACAGTAATGTATTAAAAATTTATTATACAATGAGCACAGCAGGGTTATTTTACAAGTATATGGCTGGCTTAACATTAGGAAGCTATTCACATAATTCATTATTACACCCAAATATAAGAAAAAAAAAAAAACAGGCATGTGAAAAAAAAATTCAACAGCAATTCCTAATAAAAATCACAAATAAACCAAAAATATATAGGAGACTTTCAAAACCAAGAGCTAACACCATATTAAACAGGGAAGTTGTGACTGTATTTACACTAATATCAGTAACAACATAGTGATACTTGCCAATACTACAGTTATTTACCAATATTTGGAAGACTCAGATGGTATAATCATAAGATAATATGCTTGAAATACTGGGAGAATTTTAGTGAGCATAAAAGAATACTAAAATTATATAAAGAAAATTATAACTAGGGATCCCTGGGTGGCGCAGCGGTTTCGCGCCTGCCTTTGGCCCAGGGCGTGATCCTGGAGACCCGGGATCGAATCCCACATTGGGCTCCCGGTGCATGGAGCCTGCTTCTCCCTCTGCCTATGTCTCTGCCTCTCTCTCTCTCTGTAACTATCATAAATAAATAAATTAATAAAAATTATTAAAAAAAAAAGAAAATTATAACTACATTTTTAAAAAAAATCAACTGATTTTCCTCAATGTCCTCTATAATCAAAAGAAAACGAAAAGGGAAAAAAATGCCAGCAACAAGAGTATCAGAAACTATAAAATGCCTGGAGAGAATCTGTACAATCTTGCATTGGGGGCAATATCTCCAAATAAGATAAATATCCAGAAACCATAAAGATGAATATATTTCACTCTTAAAAATGTTTAATTACATAGGAAAAGATATTATAAAGTCTTATATTTGCAGCACACTCTCCAAAAGGGCTACTACTGATTGATGAAATGAAGAACAACATAACAGAAAAATGATCAACAGAAATGAATCTGGTAATCCACTGAGGAAGCAATACTATGGTCAATAATCTCATAAAAAGATGCTCAGCTCCACTAGTAATCAGGAAACCATCAGTTGAAAATAAGGAGTTATCAATTTGCAATCATCAGACTGGTAAACACAGAATTCTGAGAAACAAGTGTAGTCTCAAATGTTACTTTTGGAAAACACGGCATTATCTGTGAAAATTTTAAATAATACCAATATACTCCTTAATGACTTCAGAAATAACAAGAGTCATTATATGAACTTATGGACAAAGATACTTACATAACACTGATTGCACAGGCAAAGACTTAGAAACAGAATTTCCATAATATGTAAAGTTTCTCATCAAAAGAACAAGCCAGAAGGATGTTCACCTTGTACTAAGTAAAATTAGCTAGCTGAAAAATGTGCAGAGTCTGACCTTTTCAGTTACTAAAAACACACACAAACTCTACATGTGATGCCAAATAAAAATGTGCGTAAGTATGGAGAAAGGCTTAATTCAAGAGGAGTGGGAGATGGGGTAAGGTGGAGTTGACCTATTTGACTTGTTCTAATAAGCGTATCTTGCTTTTATAATTGAAAATAAAAATTAACATTAAAATAAGTTACAATGAAAGGGAGCTATGTGTAGAAACACAAGAACAACTGAAACAAAATGTGAAGCACAAACTGCAGGATGTATATGGTATGACAGGATGAGGTGTCTCCATAGCTCTACAAATACACATACGTGCACATGCATACATGGAGAAAGAGCTAGATGGGTGTAACCAATCAGGCACCAGTGTTCCCCACCCCCCAGGGGAGAAGTAGACAAAATTGTACCCAAGTGGAATAGATTTATCTCTACTATTTCAATTTTTACAACAAAAAATACGTATATATTACTTACTGAGTAAAGATTGAAATGTTTTAAAATATTTTAAAACAATGTTCATTGCAAAATAATGTTTATTGTTTTTAAATGGAATTAAGTCTAACTTTAAACAAAGAATTTGGTTTGATTAATGCATACAAGTCCCTTATCAAGAAAAAGTTTCTTCCATTACTCTCCTGAAAGGATAAAACATAAGTACTTTTCGTAGTTTCTATTTTCATATTCACTTAACTATTCAATGGGGATGTACTCCTGTTTTAAGTTATATAAATATTAATATGAGCTGCATGTATAGAAAATAGTCTTTTAGGAAGAACTAAAAGCCGAAGTTTTTTCTGAATCAAACCAGAATGAACTATTTTTAAATCATAAAAACATAAAATGTTTAGCCATTGCTTACGTAATATAATCTCAGGTACAATTAGCTCAAGAATAAATAAATACAATTAAGCTTTATCCCCAAACTGTTCTAGGCACCTCAAGTACAAAAGGCAGTACAAAGCAGAAGATCTCCTTACATTCTTTGCATTAAAAATTGCAAATGATATATAAATATGAACATTTCAAAGAAAGAGAATAAGATTAAAGAATGCATAACTTTAATAGTTCTAGAGATCTATTGCTCTGCAACAAACTTTAAAAAGATCTTAAGACAAATATTTGCAATTGATTTTCTCTCTTATAACTTAAACGTTCTAGATTTAAAATGACTGACATTAATGATAACTACCATCTTGTAACTTAGAATCAATACAATAATGTAAACACCCTCCATACCCTCCATAATGATAACCAATGGGTCAATTGTTGTGTAATACGGCTCCTGCTCCATCACATAAAACTGCTAGTATTTTCACCATTGGTTAATATTCGTATTGTATTGCCAAACATTCTTAATTGTTATGACTTAACACTTCAGGTGAATGGAAGTCATATCATTCTATGAAATTTTTCATACAACTAATATTTGGAGTATCACTGTTCTTTTTAGTGCATTTCTGCTATCTACCAAAAGATGGAGGCATTATTCAAAAATACATGTAAATTGGGAGCAGTGCTGTTATAAAGGATTATGAAGCAAGTCATCTATGTAACTGTAAACTTTCTAGAATATTTATTAAATGAAATGAGGTAAAAATCAGTGAATACATTTTATTTAACTTATTATATTCAAAATATTATTTCATTAGGTAAACTATAAATTATTAATGAGGTAATTTACATCTTTTTTGGTGTGCTCAGTCATCAAAACTCAATGTGTTATTTCACACTTAAAATACATCTCAATTTGGACTGGCCACATTTCAAACACTCGGTAGCCACAAATGGCTGGTAGCAACGATGTTGGGCAATATAGATCTACAGTTAACTCCATTAAGAGCAAATGTGACCATTATGTCTATTCCAAGACAACAACTGAATTTGGACATAGGAAATCAGTCTACAATCAGTGGCACTTATTGAAAAAAAATGGCGAGGCTATGACAATGAAAACACACTCTCCTCAACTCTTCCGTACATGATCTACTTGACTGCCTCTGAAATAGTATCTAAGTTAAACAAAAAGTAATTTTTGCTGTAAGATGAAGGCTTACTTTTTATACAAAAACCACTCCTATTCTGAGTCAAAACTCATGTTTATCTACGTACTCTGGCTCTGATTAGTGGTGACAGACATTTCAGACATTCTCAAGGACCTCAAGATCCTCTTAAGGTCATCTGTTTTTCTCCTGGAGGGCAGAAGACAGGGTTTATTTTCCGGATTTTTCATTTATTTATCAATCTAATGGTAGTGATCCATTTACCTAAAAACTCTCATCTGGTTAAAAACTCTATTGAAGACAGCTGTTAAAGAAGGGGTAAAAAGTCTCTGCAGAGTTTTTACAATTCACATAAATGAACTCATTGTAAACAGCCTTCTTTAAGTCTTATCCAATCAACTGTGTAAATTGGGTAACAGCAACATAAACATACACTCATCAGATCAGTAAGGAGTAACAAATTGTTTTAAGTGACAAACTTTAGGTGTAATTAAAATCATGAGTGTTTCTGGGCCTATACGCAGAGGGCAGGCAGCTTGGTCAGGGAGTCTCTGAGTTCTGGTGTGTGCTCCCTCAGCAGGCCCCTGCAGCACACTACAGGCAGTTAGCAGTTTTCCCTGGTGACTCCCTAGGACAGTTTTGTAGTACAAGGTCTCCAACAAGACACTTGTCCAGGAAACTCCTTTACTAAGCACTTTATTTTTTTTTAACATTTTCATTCATTCATTCATTCATTATAGAGACAGAGACAGAGACACAGGCAGAGGGAATAAGCAGGCTCCATGCCAGGAGCCCGATGTGGGACCCGATCCCGGGACTCCAGGATCGCGCCCTGGGCCAAAGGCAGGCGCCAAACCGCTGAGCTACCCAGGGATCCCCTACTAAGCACTTTAGAGGAAATATTTTTTCTGGCGACACACCACAGCTGAATTCTCTGCCATTCAGTGAGCCATGGGGATTGGAAAAGTCCAACAACGCTGGCTCTGAGCCCTAGCTAGGGATGGGTGGGGGAGCCTCTTCCTTTGGCATCCCCTCTCAGCACCAGGGGGAGTGGCTGCTCCTTATATTCTTTAGAGTTCCCTTTACTTCTTATTAGCGAAATCTTTGTTACTCCAATCCTGTTAAATTTAATCTCTTTACATTAAACGTGCTAGGCTCACTCCACACTCAGCTTCCTGTCTTGACTGGACCTTGTCTGACAAAACATGCCAGACTGCCCATTTATGAAGCATTGTCTCATGCTTCTGGCTCCCAAACACGTTCTCAAGTGACTGGTCAGTCATGCCTTATTTTAAAAATGTCCTTAATATAGAAAATAAACTTGAGGCTGAACATTCACTCCAGTAAAACATTCTTTTATAAAACCAACTTCAAATTCCTAATTACATACCAAATGTCTTATCCTAAAGAACAGATTTATACTTTCTTTTCAGAAACTCATTTATTGCATAAAGGGAGGCAAGATCTACAGAACCTAGGATGCAACCAAAAACTAGATACTAATTCCTTTAAAGATTATTGGGCTATCACAGCATAATGAACAATAAAGATATGTTTAGAAATTAACTTAACCATACTCCACCAACAGGAGAGTTCAGCCGGGAGAGCTAGAAAATATGAGAAAGAAAAACTAAAGGCACACTCAAATCTGGCTATTTAGAATGTTGCGACCAGAGCACCTGGCTCAGTAGTTGAGCATCTGCCTTTGGCTCAGGTCGTGACCCTGGGGTCCTGGGACTGAGTCCCGCATCAGGCTACCCCATAGGGAGCCTGCTTTTCTCTCTGCATATGTCTTTGCCTCTGTCTCTCTCATGAATAAATAAATAACATCTTAAATAAATAAATAAATAAATAAATAAATGAATGAATAAATAAATAAATAAATAAGGAATGTTGCGACCACTGCTAAGTCTTCTAAATCTTATATGGAAACAAAGATATTTATACATTGTAGTTCCTCCTTAATATCAATAAAAAAAAATTAACAATCTCTGCATGGCACAAACAAAATTCTACAGATGACAAAGGCAGACATGCAAAGATTCTAAGCTGGTATGTGGACACAGAAGTGAAATGTGGTATGCTGAGAAGGCAAGGAATAATTGTACTTATTTTGCGAATTTACAAGCTAAATTCCTACAGTTTAAGTTTATTCTTTACACATTGTAACCTACTTTCTAGAAATACACACACATGTGTGTGTATGCTTTTGAAAAAATTTGAGTATCTTAGACTGCTCACTTTGGCAAATGTCTTTCAGGCAATAACACAGATACAAACTTTTATGAAGTTTATCATTTTGTACAGAGCTTCTCATCTCACATGCTTATTTATGATAGTGATGACTAACCTAGTCCATCTGATTTAGAAGGAAAACAGATCTCTTGTTCAAATTATGATTTTTGTAGGAATGCATAATTTTCAATAATGAGAAGCACTGAGGAAGACCTTTTTTAATTTGAGGATAGCATACTTAAGCCTTCATTGGTGGTGCAATGATTTACCAGGTACTTAGATTAATACCTGGAGGAAAATCAATTTTTTTTTTAAAAGATTTGAGAGAAAGAGACAGAGAGACAGAAAGAGAGAGAGAGAGAGAGAGAGAACACATATGTGAGTAGGGGAGAAACAGAGGAGGAAAGAGAGAGAACCCAATTCCCCACTGAGCACAGATCCAGACTCAGGGATCCATCCTGTGACCCTGAAATCATGATCCAAGCTAAAACCAAGAGTCAGATGCTCAATGGAATGATCCACCCAGGCACTCCTAGAGTAAAACAACCTTTTGACTGAGTGGTATGTTTGGTTGATTTTACAAGAGACCAATGTTGCAACACTCCCCTCATTTTTTAAAAGGTTCTCAAAAAGACAAGAGAAGACTGTTCTATGTTATTTAAATCTGGAAATAAGAGTTTTCATACATTTATTATTCTTAACACGTTACCAAGTGGATAGTCCATTTTTAAATATCATATTTTATGTTTTCTATTGTACCTGTATAAAAGCTAATGAATTAAACAAAATTCATACTTTTACTGTTTAAATTGTGGCTATAAAGTAGAATATTTAAGTTTGTTTTTCTGCCATTAGATCCATAGTCTTCCCTTAGAAGTTAAGACTGATAGCACTCGATGAACACACATATTACACTTGGGTTTCAAGTTAATTAGTAGAGAAGTGCACCAACTACAGTGTTCCCTCAGCCTGGCTCCTTAGAAAGCATATCAAAAACAAAGCCGCAGCTTAGAATTTTAACCTGGTAACCTAAAATTACCAAGGACTGAAAACAAGTTGGCTCTCATCTAAGTAACAAAAGTTCAGGATGGGTCATTAATATTCTACTCCTTTTGAAATGTTAGACAAAGAATCTAACAACAACAAAAAAATCCCAACTAAAGTAATAAACAACTTTTTTCCCCCAAAGATTTTATTTATTTATTCATGAGAGACACAGAGAGAGAGGCAAAGACACAAGCAGAGGGAGAAGTAGGCTCCATGTAGGGAGCCTGACGTGGGACTCGATCCTGGGACTCCAGGATCATACCCTGAGCCAAAAGCAGACACTCAACTGCTGAGCCACCTGGGTGTCCCAATAAACAACTTAAAAAAAAAAAACAAAACCTTCCACATTTTTCCTAAAGAAACAATTTTTTCCAAAACAGAAGAAAATACTTCTTAGAACTCCAATCACTCTCTCCTTTGCTCTTGTGATGCTGCTACATAGGTTATCTTGCTGTTATTTCAACAAGTTGAGAAATGGTGCATGCTAGATCTTATTCTGTAATTATCTTCACCTAGAGAGCTCTTTCTTACTCATTTCAAGAAGTCACTCTAGAGAAGCCTTCTTCTCTGATCAGGTTATCTAATATTGTCCCCTTGGCCTTCACTATCATACTACCCTGATTTTCTTTATAGTACTTATCACTAAAGGAAATTACTTTTGCATATTTCAAATTTACTTGTTTTCTTCACCTGGATATATAAGCCTCAAAGTTCTATGACAGCAGGAATCTTGCCTAGATTGTTCAGGACGTGATGTATAACACATATATGACATCAATAAATATTTATTAAGAATTAGCAGGATAGGGCAGCCCGGGTGGCTCAACGGTTTACCGCCGCCTTAAGCCCAGCGCATGATCCTGGAGTCCCGGGATCGAGTCCCATGTCGGGCTCCCTATGTGGAGCCTTCTTCTCCCTCTGCCTCTCTCTCTCTGTATCTCTCATGAATGAATAAATAAAATCTTAAAAAAAAAAAAAAAAGAATTAGCAGGATACTGTCAATATTACTGGTTTTTAAAAAAAAAATCTTTGAACCTTCACTGTGCTGCATCAACTCACCACCTACTGCCTTAGTCTGACTATAAGACATATGAGCCATGGGGAAGAATTCATTAATCCATTAATGATTCCATTGAGACACTTCAAAAATTATATTTTTCTATCTGGTTCTTTCTTTCACAGATGAAGAAGAAACCAAAAACAAACAACCTGAGGGACTTCATAGCATGAAAAAAGAAAATGTAGCAGTATATACCTACACCAAATTAATTACCAACATTATCTCATGTAAATCTTGTTCTGAATAAGGCATCTATCTATTAAATTGGAAGTAATAAAACTTTTTTTAAGATAAAGAACTAAAACCAAAATAAGAAAACAAAATTTGAAATTCATCAGTCAGAAGATAGGCACTTCTCCTTATTTATTTATTTATTTATTTATTTATTTATTTATTTATTTATTTATTTATTTATTTATTTATTTATTTATTTATGGGGGGGAGGCAGAGACACAGGCAGAGGGAGAAGCAGGCCCCATGCAGGGAGCTTGATGTGGGACTCAATTGTGGGACTCCAGGATTACACCCGGGGCCAAAGGCAGACGTCAAACCACTGAGCCACCCAGGGACCCCACACATTTTAAAATAGTAAAAAGAAATGTACAACTGATACATATAAACATCTCAAATTTTTAGCCTATTGGCAAAGTTCCAGCAGGAACCAAGCAGTATCTGACAGAAACTACATATACTAGAATTAAAGGATATTTGGTTCTCTAATACCTAAGAAAATTATGGAAGGTAACAGAAAATGTAAAGCGTGTAAATTAAAAAAATGTTCTTTAATCTAAAAGCCAAGACTTCTCTAAGCCATTTAAGCGAATACATAATACACCCTATATGCGTAGGTATTGGGATTTATCTAGTACTCTTGGAGAACAAGATCATGAGCTAAATTCAATCTTGTATAGTAAAATACTGATAGTAAAAAGTGGACCATATAGGTAAAAGGTTTGATCTCAAATATATCAGCTTAAATGGGCTCAACTGTTGGATTTAGTCTAGAAATTTCTCATTTATAAAATTTAATTTTACTATTATGCATTTGCTATATCATAAACCACATCAATACTGATAACACTAACTTCAGAATTTAGTAGAAGCATCCTCTCTCAGGAGAAACAATGAGTAAAGAGAATATTTAAAAATTTTACAAAGTTTCAATCTTCTTAAAACATTGCTTTCAAGTACTTCAAAAGCAACCATTTTTATTAAACAGATATGCTAAATATAAATTAAACCTTTTCTATTTGTTAATATCCATTCCTTAATGACTTCCGACAACAACTTAGGCCTTAAGTAAACTTTGTCAGTTTATGGAATAACTGAGTATAAGTAATACAAAGCATAATTTTTATAATCCAAATTCATCTGAGCTCCATCTGAACTTTCACTGCAATAGAATTTTTTCTCTGCACCTGCCTATGATAATCAGTAGCATCACAGTCACCTTTATATAACAGTTTATAGGACAGAACAAAAAAGGTAAACATATGCTGTCATTCTAGGGGGAGAAGCCATAAAACAGATATGTTAAATTAAATGCTAAGTAGTAGGGAGAGTAAACTGTAACTAAGCAAAAGTTTAGAACTTAGCCTGCAAATCAAATACTCTCTAGATATGCAGGGATCACAGTGCAATCAGTGAAAGAATCTTCTCAGTGAAAGCTACTTGGTAATCATCATGAAGCAGTGCCACCAGCTGTAGACTCCCTCAGCATCCCTAGCTCCTAGAACACAAGTCTTGGCCCAAAGTGGGCTTGAAACACCCTGAATAAAATACAATACAAACCTGGCAATGAGTATCAGACATAAGAAAATCACTGTAATAATTATCTCTATACATGTATTGTTTTTTAGGTTTTTTAAAAATATATTTTATTTATTTATTCACCAGAGACACACAGAGAGAGAGAGAGAAAAGCAGAGACACAGGCAGAGGGAGGAGAAACAGGCTCCATGCAGGGACCCTGATGCAGGACTCCGGGATTACACCCTGGGCCGAAGGCAGACTATTGAGCCACACCCAGGCATACCTGTTTTTTATTTTAAAAACAGATTATTTTAGCATTCTCGACCAGGAACTGGCTAACATTTTCCTGATGTGGCTCTGTGACCATATATTCTGTTGCAATCACTCAAATACACCATTACAGGATGGGTTCCAATAAAACTTTATTTGCAAAATCAGGCAACAGGCTTATTTGGTCCATACGTTGTAGTCTGCCAACCCCTGTTCTAGAAAACAGTGAGGATACATTGCTCACCTAGTTATAATGAATTAACAGGCTAATATGTTTTTCTCAAGAGGTCTGTCCATGTAACATTTACTCTCTCAGAAAAAAACGTCATGTAGAAGAATTAAGTAGGTTGTATTAATGATGGAATGAATGCTGTGTAGGACCCATGGTGTTTTTTAATACTAGGATTTTACTCTCAAAGAACATCTAAATTATTCCTAAAACAAGATAATCTCTACAACTCCATAGTTACTTTTAACATGAACTTTAGGGGAAGAAACGAAACCTTTAAGAACTGGTACTCTGTATATCTTGCCTATGGGCAGGTCTCAGAGTACTCAGGAATTAAATTCTCAGCACAAAAATTTGGAAATAATCTTAATAATTTGGGTCTTCTTTAGTCGAAGCATTATTTTTTCTTTAGTATATGCTACATGTTCTAACCAAAAGTTCCTAAATCTGGTGGTGCACGGAAGAGAATGATACCAGGAATTTAAAAACAACAACAATAAAAAAACCAGTATTCCTCTACCTAGGAACAGGGTCCAGAATTCTGTATTTTAAAAGGATCTCATGATAACTGGCGTTATCCAAGAGAATACCTGAGGTTCCCAATTAAAACACCCCAAATGTAATATGTAAAAAAATCTTTTCTTAAAAAACAAAACAGAACAAAAAAACCCCACAACTTGTAAGTTACAGATGCCAAGTGTAAATGAAATCTAAGTAGGGAAAGAAAAAAAGGACGTCAAAAAAACTTTCTAAGATTTCAAATTTGCTCACGATAAAAACTAATGGCCAATATCTGGATGATTCTTTTTTTTTTTTTTTTTAAGATATCATGTCCAAATTGTTTGATACCAGTACCATTTGTAGGTGAGAGAAATGTGTTAAAATTATAGCTGCTCCCATGAATCATCCAAGGGTGTTAGTTATACCACTGTGTATGTGTTGTGGTAGCAGTCCTTTTCCAGGTAACATCCCTGCTGTGTCAGGAAAATTTTAAGAACTAATATATTAACTTGCAGCAGTTAAAAATAATAATCAGTTATAAGATAAACAGGATGGCATGTAACATTAATATACCTTTTTAAAAAATCATTACAATCTTAAAATAAAGATCAGAGTTAATATAATTTATAAATCTAATATTTGAAATTTATAAAGAATCAGCTTCAAAAATATCTAAAACCAGCTGGCTTTTAACATCTTTTAAGAAGCTTTCTTCTGGCTAGATACTCCTCCTTTTCTGCTTACATCTTCCTTGCTTCCTCACAGAATGTATTCATGGTCCAGTTCTTGGCCTCTCCACTTTTGTTTTTCTTAGCAAATTTAGCAACTTATATGGCTTGAGCTAACACCTCCATGCAAATAAATCCCAAATCACCATCTCTAATCCTAAACTGTTCTGCTCAAATTTTCAAGTGCCTCCTCCTCAAGATCTCCATATGGATTATTGTTAAAAATCATAGATCAATTGGTGGCCTAGAGCCCTAAGGATGTCCACAAATTTGTTGTAAAATGATACATGTATATGTACATGTGTACTTTCCTAGGGATAAGGGTCATAGTTTTCAGTTTCTCAAAAGTATTTGCAACCCCAAAGATCATATAAACTCATGTAAATCATCTACTAGTAGTATACCAGAATCTTTGGCATAAATACCATAAAGTGTATTTTTAAAAGGGAAAACAAAGTCCAGGTAACACTGTCTAGGAAAGTATTGATAGAATAGTTAACTTTCCCAAGCAACAGACTCTATAAGCTGGGTAGCATCTTCTAATGCAGTGGATCAGCAAACTGCAGCTTAAGGCCAAGTGTTTTTATAAAAAGTTTCATTGGAATACCACTCTCTGCCTGTTCTCATACCGTCTACAGTTATACTTCTGTGCTACAGAGTAGTGACAAGAAGCTATGTAGCTTGAGTATCTAAGATACTTACTTTTTTGCTCTTTAAGAAGTTTCACTGACCTGTTTTTTAGATAATCCCTAAATTGATTAAAAAAAAAAAAAAAACAGAAACACACACACACACACAAACCCTGACCTAAACTTGATAACCAAAACAAAATCTATCTTCTAGTTTTATTTGTAACCAATATTATGTATCAAGCACACACTATATTAACAATAGAGTAGAATTTACCTGCCACTGCTGGGCTGCTGTGGAGAGTGTCTGGAATGATCAGAAGGCTCTGATCGTTGGTCAGGTGACCGTGACCGGCTGTGGCGGGGAGGTCTATCATGTGATCGACCAGAATGATCTGATGCCAGTGACTGAATTTCTGAAATATCTGTTAAGTAACAGGATGCTATTTATTTTTCCATGAAATGACTATGGTAAAATGTAGGGTATTCCAATGATAATGTATATATGCTACTAAATATAATTTCATATAAAATTGCTGATTTAAGCATTAACTTCATCAACCACTGATAAACGATGGTGAGCTGTCTACAGAAAAAAAAAATAGTGACAATATCAATGGACCTCAATAGACTTTAAAGGCATATGCTAATTGAAGTAAGTCAGAGAAAGACAAAAACAAAACAACCAACTGCAAAAAATAAAACCCCACACAACCACCAAACTCACAGAAAAAGATACCAGATTTGTGGTTACCAGGAAGGGCCCAGGGAGGGGAAAAGGAAGGAGAATTAGAGGAAGGTGCAAACTTTCAGTTACTACCAGGGATGTAATATACAACACGATGACTATAGTTAACAGTACTGTAAGAGACTAGATCCTAAGAATTCTTATCACAAGGAGAACATTTTCTTTTTATCTATAGGAGATGATCATGGACATTAACCAACATACTATGGTAATCATTTCATAATATATGTGAATCGAACCATCATGCTATGCACCTTAAACTTCCACACTGATGTATGTCAATTTTCTTCTCAATAAAACTAGAAAAAATTGGGATCCCTGGGTGGCGCAGCGGTTTGGCGCCTGCCTTTGGCCCAGGGCGCGATCCTGGAGACTCGGGATCGAATCCCATGTCGGGCTCCCGGTGCATGGAGCCTGCTTCTCCCTCTGCCTGTGTCTCTGCCTCTCTCTCTCTCTCCTCTCTCTCTCTCTCTCTCTCTGACTATCCTAAGTAAATAAAAAATTAAAAAAAAAACTAGAAAAAATTGTAATTAAAAGTAAATCCTCCACCATATATATATATGTAATTCTTAGATTTTGATGGTATCTGGTTTGTAGAAAGTGATTTCACTCAAACATATCAAACCTTCCTACTACTTTAATAGGAAACTAAAGGGACTTTCCAAACAGAATTATACTTACCATCTCTCTCAGAAGCATTAGCAGAGTGGATACTGTCAGAAAGATCAGGGACATTCAATAGGGTAGCCCGTTCATCCCTCTGAACTACCATTTTTAACTTGCCTTTAGATCTTTCTATCAAAGTCTTTGCATCTGTCAGTGACATATTTTCTGTCACAGTACCATTTATCTGCAACAGAAAAGAAACTAGGTTGAACGTAAATGACAAAATTACAAATATTGTTATGAAACAGAAATATTTAAATTAATTACTCCTCAGCTTGCTTTAAGAACCATAATATTCCCTTTACACCTTCCTGTATTATCAAAGTAGTCTTTTTTACTGAAATAATAAAATCTTCACCATATTGTTGCTTTGTCAGAAAACCCAAATTAGTATCCCCAAGCCTATCTCCAAAAGCCTGTCACTTTCTATGACTTACAAGCAAACTAACAAACATTTCAATAATACTTAGAGCAGTTATCAAAACCACTTATTGTATAAGACTAGACATACTACCTACAAAGTAGCTCCTACCAGGGAATGCTATTCATTTGTAGTGATTAGTTCGCTGAGGATGACTCCATGCCTAAAGAAAAACATCAGTGTTGACATGTAATAATGGACAAACCATTTTTGTCCATTATAAATGGCAAACCATCCAGTGCCCCAGTGATTTTTAATTTTTTTGGTAAAATTGTTTTGAACATGAGAAAGCTGTATAGTTAAACTAGAATTTGTTTTCTATTTCAGTTCATTAAAATGTAAGAATAGGACTATACCTTTAATACAACATCGCCTTCTTGAATATTGCCATCTCTTGCTGCCAAACTATCTTGTGAAATTTCCTTTACAAATATATGGCTGGCCAATCGAAGACCATATTCTGAAATAATATATTTAAATATCTTTAGTGTAGAATGCTATGACACTTAAATGGAGTTTTAAAAATATAAAAAATAATCACATTTTTTGAAGTACAATCAATAACAAGTAATTATTCTTGGTTACCCTGCAAAAATGCTATTTCCTCTAATCATCAAAAAAAGTGTGCATGTCAATGTGAAAGCAAAGGAATCTGTGGGTGAGGAAATGGTTAGAGTTGAAGAAGGCACTGGGAGAGTCCAGAAAACTGTCCAGGGACCTGCAAAACTATAGAATTTTGTCTATTTGTATATTAGAACAATGATGACAACGTGACGTCAAGAGGAAAAGCACTGCTCCCTGGGTCTGTCAGGAGAGAGACAAGAACTGTGCCTTTCTGCAGTAAAGAAGAAAAACCCAAGACGTGGTTTTTTGTTTTTAATATGGGATGGGTAGCAGCTCTAACTCAAGCTTCTAAAAATTGTATCAGAGTTGCAGCTTAACTTAAAGGCAAATACACAAAGAGTGCTCACAAGTGGGAAAAAAAGGGTAAAAAAATAAAATGACTTTTTTAGAGGATCTAGGCAGTCAAGTACATGTACTTTAAGAAATGGTTGTTATATCACAGAAAAACATTAATAGATGACAAGCCTTTCCTTATTTAAGATCAAAAAGCTGAAAAATGACCAATACAGAAATGACCTCAAAATAATCCTCATATATTCAATTACTCCAAGTGTTTCCTTAGGTAAGTATTAACTATGCACCAGGCACTATGGATAAACAGCAGCAAATGAGAGGTAGTCCCTGCACTCCAACAACTCACACACACAGCAGGGGCAAATATAAACATGAGACGAGGCAATACAGGGTTCTGTGTCCAGTGTGGAGTCAGAGGAGGCCTCCCTGAAGAAGAAATACTGAAGTGGAAACACTACTCAACTAGAAGGATGAGGGTACGTGTATGCATGTGTATGTGAGATTGGGGGTGGGTGGGTAGAGACACAATGGTTAAAAACAAATGCATCAATATGTATAAAGGCCTGGCAGGTTCGCTGAAGCTGTAACAGTAGGGCAGCGGGGACTGAGAACTAAGAAGCAAAAAAATAACACAGAGAAACATCCAGAGGATCCTCTAACCCTGTGAAGGTGGCTCCAGAACTGACAGGAAGGGATCCAGAAACCAGTTTTTGAGATTCATTAGGTCTGGGTGGCTCAGCGGTTTGGTGCTGCCTTCGGGCCCAGAGCATGATCCTGGGGATCCAGGATCAAGTACCACATCAGGCTCCCTGCATGGAGCCTGCTTCTCCCTCTGCCTGTGTCTCTGCCTTTCTCTCTCTCTCTGTCTCTCATGAATAAATAAATTTAAAAAAAAAAGAGGTGATAGTTGCTCACCAGACCCCCCCCCCCCGCCGAAAGTAACTATTAGAGGATGTGAGGTAACTAAGGTATTGTATAAATGATGAGTGTGATAAATATGTTTATGACCATTTTATAATATATGGCATGAGAAACTGGTAGATGAGAATATATCTAATGAGTGACTTTGTAAGAAAATTTTAAGAGGAAGATGTCAGTTTCATCTGAGATGTGTTGAGTTTGAGGGAGCTACAGGGAGCACCACAGTTAATATGCCTAGTGGTTATCCAGCACCCAAGAGACACAGGCACAGACTGGAGAAGCAAGTTTTGCCATCAGCAGCAGATAACTGAAGTGATGAGTTAAATCACACTGCCTAAAGAGGTTATGTTGAAGAAAAAAAAGAGATTCTGGAACAGAAATCTACCTAATAAGAGTAGGATGAGGAGAAGAACTTGCAAAGGATACAGAAAGGCGATGTGGGACCCCAGAAGGACACAGTATTACCATTCTCTTGTAGTCAAGAGAAGACATTATTTCAAAATATAGGAAGTGGTTAATGCTATGCAAAATGGTACTAAAAAGGCAAGTAAAATAGAAACTAAAAACTTTTACTGGATTTAATGTGAACGGTTTGGAGAACAAGGTGAAAAGATACCAGGCCAGAGAGGATTGAAGAATGAGTAGTAAAATGAAGTAGAAATAGCAATGGTAGACAGTTTGAGAAGTCTACTAAAGAGTAGAGTGGGGAATAAGAACTAGAAAAAGGTCTTTCTGATGCTGGTAGAGTAGATCAAAGTGAGCCTGCATAATATTCTTATTATAACACCTTCGTACCAAAATGACCAGTCATAGAAGCTTTCTTGCATTTGAGAGACATGTCCACTGCAGGAGGATGCCATACTTACAAATATGATTAAGTGAGGGGAGGCAGCTTCAGTTTCAAAAATTTTAAAGATGTCCTACATTATAAGGGCACCAATAATGTGGTGGCGGCTCAGGTGGTTAAACAAACTGCCTTCCGCTCAGGTCATGATCTCAGGGTCCTGGGATCAAGCCCTGCATTGGACTCCCTGCTCAGCGAGGAGTCTGCTTCTCCTTCTGCCCTTCCCACTCTGCTGATGCTCTCTCTCTCTCGGATAAATAAATAAAATCTTAAATTAAAAAAAATGTCCTGCCTTATAAAGAGATGCATGCCCTATTAGGAGCTCCTTCCCCTTAATCTCTTCATTTAAAAAGTGTTCTGCCCAACCTCGACCCCCAAGCCCAAGATTTCTTCCCATGGCTATGCTACTACTGATCCTAACAGCTAGGTAAAAACACTAAATTTCAGCTTGGTGATGGTATGACATTTGTTAGCGTAATTTGTATTTGGTTACTCTAATCACAATAAGAAATTCAAAATCCAACTACTGGACAATTTACTTGAAGGATTATCTGCTATAACAAATAATTCAAGAGAAGAGAGATGATCCCTACAAACAGGACATAACAATGAAGATAAAACAATAGACAACAAAGCAAAGAAAGGAAGGGATGGCAATTTTACTTCTTATCACAATTAGTGTTAATATTTTCATGTGAAAATGATAAATGAGTTGGAAGAAAATACCTTCATTTTTCCGGGATTTCACCAATGTGACTTTGGTAGGTTTGGGAGGTTGACTGGAGGCCACAGATCGCCTATCAGACCGTGGAGACAAACTCCTCTCTCTGCTTGCACTCCTGTCCCTTGCCCAACTCTTCTCACTCCTTCTACTGACCAGACCACCACGGCTGCTTCTTGGGTCATGGACTTCCTCATCGTAACTATCTTCATTCTCAGACACTGGTTCAGGATCAGGACGACTAACTGGAATCTGAACTTTCTTCTTTCTCCGAATGGTCTACAAATAAAGATTATACAAAAAAACTTATTGATTTTCATATGTATACTTTCAGTTCCTAAGAGGAAGGAAAATTATGATTTTCTGGTCTCATATCAATTAACTAATTATGAATCAGAGAGACATAATACACAAAAATTTATAACAAATTACTAGGGAATATATTCCATAATGGTTGTGTTTTCTGCTCCCTTGACAGACATTTGGTTAAGAACCACATTTGGAATAGTGAGCCTAATGAAGTCCTTAGTTACTTAATTTGAAAGATTTTCTAAGAGTAATAATCACAAGCTTAAAGAAAAAGTAATAATTGCTGGTGGCTGGAATAAAGGATGGGGCACTGTACTCTAATACCATCAAATATACTGTAGTTGGTACCAAGCAAACTTATAAGCCCAATTTGACTCCTTGATATTTTCAAGAATCCATCACAGTATCAAGGCCCACAATTGTCCTACTGAAATTCTTAACAGCTAAATTTACTGTACTTGCACACTAACATTCAACTTAGTAAGCTAGGGCTAGTAACTCCGTTATACTTCACCAGTACAAACTGCTTTCGGTTTCTGTAGTTCTCTAATCTGTAATTTCTCATCTTGGTAAAAATCCTTCTTCTGGCTTTCTCTCCTCAATGACTCTGATAAGTGGTTCTATTTTCCCTGTTCATTTATTTCTTTCACCTTTCTATAGGTTCAAGATCTGTAAGTATTACCTTCTGATTGAGTGGCCTCTTAATCCCTGGACTGCATGCACCTTGCCTTGTCACCTGATATACTCTCCATCTCATTAGAGATCTGTAAGATCTTCTTGGGTAACACTCCTTGTCTTCTACTTTTGACATTTTGATCTACTGAAACTTTCCTATGCCCATCTTCTTTCAGATTCCTCCATTCTCTTCTATTCTCTCAGTCCATCAATTCCTTCCTGGTTTCACATGCCTTGCTCCCAAGCATGAGATAACATGCTGTGATATTTAAATCATCTTCTCCCTCTTTTTTAAAGATCTTATTTATTTATTTATTTATTCATTCATTCATTCATGAAAGACGGGGCGGGGGGCGGGGGCAGAGGGAGAAGCAGGCTCCATGCAGGGAGCCCGACACAGGACTCAATCCCAGGTCTCCAGGATCAGGCCCTGGGCCAAAGGCGGCACTAAACCACTGAGCCACCGGGGCTGCCCTAAATCATCTTCTCCTGACACCTCAATCACCTGCCACAACAAACTCCAGTCCTGTATTATCTTTACCTTCAGATGGCTACATTTCCACACTTTGCTGAGTAGGTCCTCCATAAATTCATTTTACTTGTTCAGTAATCCTTTCCTGTACCTCCTGCCTCTCTAAGGAATTTGCTAACACAGGTATTCCAAAACCATTCTCCAAGATCCCAATCACTGAGCCAGACTCAAAGAGATCAATGCCACTTTACTTTCCCTATACTCCTACATTTTTTCAGTCTCTCATTTATTTAGTTTTCCTTCCTTCACGGCTCAAAGGCCAAGTTGATCTTCTTCCTGTATGAATGGAATCCTTCCATATGACCTCCAAGACCCTCTTCATCAATAATACCCCTCAAGGTACTTAAAACTTTAATCTCTCCCTCAAATTAGTCTTCTGCCTATTACTAATCTGCTAATTAATCTTCTATTCCTTTGTCTTGCTACTCATTTCCAAGTTACCCTATTTCCTCCCTTTGTGGCTAATTTTCTTCAAAGGGCTGCTCCACATTTAATACTGCTTGTTGTTTGCTTCTACAAAAGTGATCAGAGAAGTCCCTTCCGAGGAAACAACACTTGAAGCTGAGAAAGAAGCAAGACATCAACATATGAAAAGGACAGCCAGCTAATGCCCTGTTAGGAACTGAGAGAAGACTGCCTATCTTTCTACCCTCTGTGCCCCACAGCTCAGGCCCTTACAATTAACATTTATTGTAAAGCATTCTTAATGGACTCAGCATTTTAGTCTCATTTCTATTTCAACCTCCTGCATACTGCACTGCAATATGTTTGCAGTATTACTTTAAATCTTCAATTCCTCCCTAGCAATATACAAACAAAAACAAAGTGACAAGATGAGGACTGGGAGCTTTCCATGTCTTTTGCAAGAGTACTTGCCATCTCTTTGGAAATTTACTGTACTTAAAATTACTTTCAATCTCAGATGTGCACTATGGTTATGACTGTGTATACTCATCTATCCTATTAAGATTCAAGATCCTTGGAGAAGATCCTTGCCATGCATTTAATTATACTTAATATAATGAAATATTTGCAACCAGTAAGTGTTTAACTTATTGAAAAATATTCAATCCTATTATAATTCTCTATGCGTATTATAGTTAATGGCTATAAACCTACAAGAAGATACTTAGCATGTTTGACAATTATGCTTGGTTTTAACACTGAAAATTTTGAAAGAGAAATTTGGGGGGGAATGCCAACTTCAAATCTTAGATGAATTAAAGATTCAAATAAAATAAAACAACAAAATACTATTACAAATACTAGAATAAAATATAGGATATATGCTTTTATAACTCTGATAAGGTAAAGACTTTTGTAAGCCTGACACCAAAGGCAGAACCAATCGAGTGAACATCTGACAGATATAACATAAAAAATGAAAGCATTTCAATGTTAAAATCATACAAAAACAACCTTCCTCAATCACCATAAACAACCTAGACTCACAAAGCAAACAGACAAAATATGTAGTATATGACAGAAGACTAACAATCCTAATACATACAATACTCTAATACGATAATCATCACCACAGAAATGCAAAGGAATAAGCAAAAAAGAAACATAAACAGGCAATATATACACTATGAGATGATCAAACTCATATTGTAAAATATTTCATTTGAAATACTATGTTCAGTCTGTTTGGCAAAGATTTAAACATCGTTGATAAAATTGGACTCTCAATACCCTACTGGCTTTCCGAAGGGCAGTGGCAATATAGATATAAAGTCATTAATGCCTTCTAACTA
The DNA here is from genome assembly GCF_905146905.1 of Nyctereutes procyonoides. Lineage (NCBI taxonomy): Eukaryota > Metazoa > Chordata > Mammalia > Carnivora > Canidae > Nyctereutes > Nyctereutes procyonoides. The sequence continues at coordinate 53,057,640 of NW_026575047.1, read as the reverse complement.
AAAAGCCACTAAGAAGTTATTCCTAAACAGTAACTGAATAAATAGAAACACAATAATCTTCAACACAGTAATTTTTTTTTATTATTTGTGGAAACTGGAACTGAAATGCCCACCAATAAATGGGCTAGGTAAGCATGACAATAAAAGGCCATGTGGAGATACACTGAAGTGCTCACAGATGTCATTTCTAAGAAGAGTTTCTGCCCATTTACTTCATAATACTTTTTTAGGACATTCAGGATTTCAGTAAAAATTTACTAATTTTTTTAGTAAAAATTTACATGCTCGCTGTGTCATAAACTATTTCTAACTTCCCTTCACTTATTGTTAAAGCAAATTTAAGCCTACTTGTGGTAGTTATACTATCAAAAGAGTTCTAACATTTTAGTTCAACAAAAAAGAAATAATTTATTTGCTTACTACCCAACGAGCTCTTAGCTTATGGAAAGATAATCATATAAAAAACCAAATACCCCAACATAAGAGCATAGGGAAGAAAAGAGATTGGTAGATTGGGGATGGGAAGAAGAGGAGCTACTTATTCAGAACTGGAAAAAAAAAAAAGACTAAACTAAACAAGCAAAAACAACATATATAATGACCTTGAGGTTCTGGTTATGGCTAGGGATGAATTAGGAGTTAAAAGATACCTTGAAGACCACAGTCTAAGACATTGGAGTTTTATTCTAAAAGTCATATGGCAATGATAAACTTGACCATGATCCAGTCACTTCAAATGTAGAAATGAGCAGCTCTTTGCTGATTAAAACACTCTTCTACCTAATCCCCCTCTAGCCTCTCCCTATAGGACAAAAATACTTGCTCAATCTTCTTGAGTTCCACCTTTCCAACTCATGTAGCTCTAAGTATGGTCAGAGCAAAATCCATCCTTGAGCTCCCCTAAATCCTTCTCCTATTTCAAATACATTACAGGTTTTGGACCTACTTATAAAATAATTTCTAGGGCAGCCTCGGTGGCGCAGCGGTTTGGCGCCACCTGCACCCTGGGGTGTGATCCTGGAGACCCGGGATCGAGTCCCACATCGGGCTCCCTGCATGGAGCCTGCTTCTCCCTCTGCCTGTGTCTCTGCTTCTCTCTCTGTGTCTATGAATAAATAAATAAAATCTTTGAAATAAAATAAAATAAAATAATTTCTATGGGGAGAAGTCTAGGGTGTTGGAATACATCTTTCTTAGATGCATTTTCAATGTGGTGTATGTATGTTGAATATTTTGCATGGCAAACAAAACAGCTCAACATTTCAGCTTAAAAAGTTGGGGTTAGAGGCAAAGCTCACAACCTCAGTACAGGAAGAAAAATTTACCTAAGATGCACACTTTGAAATGAGCAACTGAAAGACACTGAATAATAATAACAATGCTCAGGTACTAATGCTAAAACTTACTCAATTTTAAGATCGGCAACTATAAAAATCAGCAATTTGCTTCCATTAACACTACAATCTCATGCTCTAAAAATTGTTTAAAAACTCTACCACCCACTAGCCAGCATGTGTATGAACTGTGATTTAAAAATAACATGATAGGGGATCCCTGGGTAGCTCAGCAGTTTAGCGCCTGCCTTTGGCCCAGTACGTAATCCTGGAGTCCCGGGATTGGGTCCCACATCGGAGTCCTGCATGGAGCCTGCTTCTCCCTCTGCCTGTGTCTCTGCCTCTCTCTCTCTCATGAATAAATAAATAATTTAAAAAAAATAAAAATAACATTATAGTTGTAAAAATATGGTTATAATGAAGTTGTGAAAACATATACTCAAAAGAAAATGTTGGAGCACCTGGGTGGTGGTTCCAATGAACCACCATTGGTTAAGCGTCTGTCTTCAGCTCAGGTTATGATCCCAGAGTCCTGGGATCAAGTCTCAGGTTGGGCTCCCTGCTCAGCAAGGAGTCTGTCTGCTTCTCCCTCACTCCCACCGTTCCCCCTGCTTGGGCTTTGTGTGTGTGTGTGTGTGTGTGTGTGGTGTGTGTGTCTCAAATAAATAAATATTTTATTTAAAATCTTTATTAATTTTTTAAAATAAAATTAAAAAGAAAAAGATGCTGGTCATCTGGAATGCAATAACTCAACACAGACCTACCGCAATCTGAAAGAGCTCTCACCCACCAGCAAGAACACTGGTGTAGAAATAAACCATATGGCAAGCAGCCTACACAAGGGAAAAAGACCTCCAAACTGTGGGGCGCAAAATCTCAGGGAATACACCTACTAGCTCTCACCCAACCACCAAGGTCAAAACACAATGCAGGCCCCTCCCCTCACTCCAGCCCCTCTCCCTCCCTCTCCATTGTGTCCACCGTGGTTCTGAGTGTCTGCTAGAAAGTAGTAAAGTTCTCAATAGACAAGGCAGGGCAAACGACCTAGCTGCCTATGCAGCCTCTTGTTCCTGCTCTTTATATCTGAATTAAGGCCTCAAAGCAGTGTCCTAATCAGTCCTTTCAGAGGCTAGATGGGCAGAAAGGAGGGGTGCGGGGGGGATAAAGTGGGTTAAGAAGTAGCAGACATGTTCCAAAATGTGGACATAATTTTACATAGGACTTTTACATTAAATCCATTCTGTGCCATATTTGTTTATTTTTTTAAGATTTTATTTATTTTCTCATGAGAGACAGAGAGGCAGAGATACAGGGAGAGGGAGAAGCAGGCTCCCCACAGGGAGCCCAATGCAGACCCAATCCTGGAACCCCAGGATCATGCCCTGAGCCAAAGACAGACACTCAACTGCTGAGCTACCCAGGCATCCCTGTGCCACATTTGTTTAGTTTTACCTGTGATTTGAGGCCAGTTATCAAGAGTTAACTGAATTTCTTTCCCTTTACTTACAAAAAAAAAAAAAAAAAAAAAAAAGGCTTCTTAAGAGAAATAATGAAATAGAGGACAGATTTCAGCTATGTACTAAAACAGTAACATTAAAATGCACCCCGAACAACCCTATAAAGAAAATCTTACCACTTTCTCCTCAAACTGTATCACAGTAACAAGGAAAGTGGTTATTGATGTATATGTTTAAGGGACAATGTAAAACTTGCCCACTAAACAAACCCTGTAACAGAAAACAGGGCTAATAAATACTTCAAATGGACTACCTGCCAAGTTTCAGTCTAATAAGTACTTAAAAGAGAAGGAAACATTAAGTCATGAAGAGGTGACCACTTAATCACTCTTCATTTCCCCTCAATAAAAAAAAAAAAAATCCTCGTATCTAAACTTTGAGAAAATATATACACAGTGATAAAACATACCACCAGTATTAGAAGAAGCACTCCTGTAAGCTAACTTTAGAACTACTGATCCAGTTTTCATTTTCTTAAAGCGTTAAGATGAATTCAAAAACCAGAAACATATCAACCATAAGGTTGATACTTTTATTAAATTAAAGGTAAAAGATACTTACAATTTTTGCATTCTTCCCACTTTTCCTTAGTTGCTGAACAGCAAAAGCATGTTCAACATTATCCATTGAAACTCCATTAACCATTGCAACTCGGTCATTTTCCCTAAGTAAAAAAAGGTCACCAAAATAACAAGTTAGAAAAAACATACAAACAAGTTTGTGAATATATTTACACAATGAGTACTTCCATAAAAGTATTTTAATTATACACTAATCTATTTGTTTTCATTTTATTTTATTTTATTTATTTATTTATTTATTTTATTTACGATAGTCATACAGAGAGAGAGAGAGAGGCAGAGACACAGGCAGAGTGAGAAGCAGGCTCCATGCACCGGGAGCCTGACGTGGGATTCGATCCCGGGTCTCCAGGATCGTGCCCTGGGCGAAAGGCAGGCGCCAAACCGCTGCGCCACCCAGGGATCCCTAATCTATTTGTTTTCAGAACAATGATACAATAATGTCAAACAATTTACTTTCTGATCTCCTATGTTTAGTAACTGACCACAGGCCATTAATATTTTTATATCATTAATACAATATTCTTACAAAAGAGTGAACAGGTACCACAATACAAAAAATGATTTTTGGTGGTACAATTAGAGGGCATTAAATGATATTATATTACATGGCTGGAAAAAATTACTCCCTTTTTAAAAAATAAAGCATTTCTCCTTCCAGTTTTCTTTCAATGCCTCTGACTATACACTCACTTTTTTGCTAGCTAGTATATTTTTGCCTCTCTCTATCTTGCTTACCTTAACTGAACAATAAGGACAAGATTAAGGGTGAGAGGTTCCTGAAGGCTAAATTCCATCTTAAACTGAACAAGTTTTCTCTTCACTATCTTTATTTTTACAGTGACCACCTACTTAAGGTAAGGGATACTAGGCTTTTCATTTATGATAAACAGAAGTATAAATGTACGTTAAAGAAGTCACTAAACAGTATGCCAGTGACTGAGGATAGGAATAGTGCTCGTAACACAGGCACCCAAAAGAAGAAATGTGCTTACTGTAGCTGTCCTTCAGCAGGTCCCCCTTTCAGCACATCTGAAATTACTATGGAAGTTTCTCCACTCTGAAAATGAGGGTTATCTCTTCCACCAGATATTGCAATTCCAAATCCAAATCCAGGTGCCTAAAGTAATAATTACAGAAAAACACTGCTATTACAAAACGTAATTGTTCATTATATCGTACTCTACAATCTAAAAAAAAAAAGCTTAAATATAAAAATTACAATCTTATTACATCTGTGATCCAAACAGTTGCTTGTGTGGATACATACTGAAATGATCTATCCTAGTATGGGAATGAATGCTCTAATAAATTAAATGCAGGACATACAAAAATATTAAAAATTGCTAACTACATGAATGCTTTTTAAGTACTAAAATATATTTAAAAATTCCGAACACTGAAATTCTGCATTTATTTTTGATTATCAGAAGGGCTCCTGAAGGTACTGGCAGTGCATTAGTGTGATCATCACAAACAGTGACAACTAATTTATAGAATGAACACTTAAACATCTAGTGCCATAAACATCTGGTGCCATTTTGTATAATAAAATATCAATAGCTACTAAAATGAAATACGTTATTTCAACTACCTTCAATTATGATAAAAGTCTCTTTAGAAGTAGTACATTATAATAATGTCTTATATGCACACTGCATATAACAGAAAGCAGAACCATATCAAAACTTTTAAAATACATTAATTAAATAAAATAACAAACAATATACCTCTAAATGGGCTGAAAATCTTAATCACAATAAAGGGCAGACCAATACAAGAAAAATGCAAAATATTTCCAAGTTATTAAAAAATTACCTAATCTCAAAAAAATCTACACCATTCCCTTGAAAGGAAATGAAGTATAGTATTCAGAGTAGTCTAAAGAAACATAAAATATTTTCCTAGTGTTCCAGAATCACTAAAGCAGACAAGTGTGTTTTCATATAAATTGTATTACACTACGCACTACTATCCAAACCATCTGATGATATAGTCTGTCCAGTCCACAACAGAGGAGATCACATTCACCACAGACTAGGTAAATGTCATGACCTCCCCTCCTACCCTGAAGCCTACTAAAGTAGCAAAAGAAAATAGAAAAACTTCTTAAAAATAAACACCAGTAATTCTTCTTATAGGTATATACACCCCCCAAAATGAAAACATATGTCCACACAAAGACTTAAACCCAAATGTGCACAACAGCATCATTTATAATAGCCAAGAAAGGGAAAATAACCCAGATGTCCATCAACTGATGAATGGAAAAACAAAGATGTGGTATATCTATACAATGGAATATTATTTGCAATAAAAAGAAATGAAACAGCACTAACACATGCTACAAGAGAAGCCAGTCACAAAAGACCACATATAGTGGTCTTATAGAATATAAATATTCTATTTATAAGCAATGTTCAGAAAAAACAAATTTATAAAGACAGGCAAATCTATAAAGTGGCAGTTGTCTAAAGCAAGGAGTGGAAAAGGATGGAGAGACTAGGATGGAAAGACCTAGCTTATGGTACAGTATTTCTTTTTGGGGTAATGAAAATATTTATGACTGGTGATGGTCATACAAGTATGTAAATATACTAAGAACCACTGAATTGTATGCTTTAAAGGGCAAATTGCATGGTATATGAATTATATTGTAATAAAGTCCATGTAAACAAAAGGTTATGTTGAAAAAAATAGGAAAACATCTGAGTAGCCAAAAACAATGGCATCTGTATGAATCTACCTTTATATCCTCCCAAAATAATACTTCAAGAATAAATCACTACACAAAATCATTCCCTTGGGGATCCCTGGGTGGCGCAGCGGTTTCGCGCTTGCCTTTGGCCCAGGGCGCGATCCTGGAGATCAGGGATCGAATCCCACGTCGGGCTCCCGGTGCATGGAGCCTGCTTCTCCCTCTGCCTCTGTCTCTGCCTCTCTCTCTCTGTGACTATCATAAATAAATAAATTAAAAAAAATTAAAAAAAAATCATTCCCTTAATATAACTCAAAGACAGACAATACCCATTTCAAAAATTAGGAAGAGGCCTAAACCTAAAAAAATAAATGATGGGAAAGAACCAACTGTTAGCAAATAAACAGGAAATACAAGAAACTACGTAACAAGTTTAAATACATTTGAAAACCTAGAACTAGGTAATTTCCCTAGGGAAATACTGACTCTATCAGAAATTAAAAACACAATTTAAACAAAGCAATTTCTGGACATGAAATAGAGAAAAACATCCCACAAAAAAAGCACCAGCCACAGATGATTTCATAGGAGAATTCTACCAAATCATCATTGCCCAGGTAGCCTCAAAGCTCCATAAGTTGCTCCAGATGCTAAAAATGAAGGAAAGCTTGTAAAGTTTTTATAAAACAATTATTGACATCTAAATGATAGTGACTGTCCATAGAGACAGAGTCCCACTCCGAATATTAAAGCCCAAAATGATTTAAATATCTCTATACAAAAAGTATTAAGCAAAAAAAGGAGCAGAGGGCAACTTCCTACAAATACTCATGATAAAGAGATTTATTACAGGAATGCAAGGAAATTCACTGGTATCCTATTATTAAATCTAAAGGAAAAAAATTCTATGATTCTATCCACAGACCTTAAAAAGGCATTTGACAAAATTCAATAGTCACTAGTAAATAAAGTTCAAGAAGGTATGTTCAATCTCTTAAAATAGCTGCTTTTTATTAAAGCACATTAAGAAAATCCAGCTTCACACACATATGCAGTTAAAAAAGGGAAGTTATTTTAGTAGCCCTTTTTGGTGATTATGGATATCCAAGTTTCATTTACACCAAAACTTGGTGTGAGTTTCTTAACAGTTGCAATGTATAATCTAAGATGTATCAATGGACTTTGTATTGTTCCATAAATACCCATTGGCCAGCTTTGCACTTTCAATGGATATTCTGTCTATCATGGTTTTATAACAGCATGCCTTAATCATTCGAAAAATATTTAGGCAAATCTTTCCAATGGTGACACATTTCACTGTGTATTTTTTTTTAATTGTGTATTGGGGTGCTTAGGTGGCTCAGTCAAATGTCTAACTTTGGCTCAGGTCATGATCTCAGGGTCCTGGAACTGAACCCGCCATCAGGCTCTAAGCTCAGCACAGTGTCTGCTTGTCCCTCTGCCCCTATCCCTGGCTCATGCTTGAGTACTCTCTCTCAAATAAATGAAATGAAATAAAAATAAAATAAGATAAAAATTATGTATTAATATCACCAATCTCATCAAAATCTGCTAAGTACTGAAAAGCTACTGGCTCATGGTAGTAGGTAAAAGCTGTCCAAGGGTTTAGTTTTTGTTTTAAATTCAATTTTCTTTATTGGCAAATAATGAAATACATCAGAATTGTTTTCTGAAGCATCAGGTACTCATTCGAGAAAAATGTCTGTCAAATATTCAAGTCTGGATAATCATACATTCCTTCAAGTAAAAGTATGTTGTATACACATACACACAAATTGTTTCCAATTCAAACAATCACACAACTACTTCAGTATTAAGTACCTTATGCATATTTCCCATTTCAGTGCATAATTTTAAAACTATACTCAAAAGCTGAGATGCCATAAAACTAATCATTTTACTGCTTCAAATCATTCTGAAACAAACACAGAATTGTTCTTTAAACTCTTGAGTGTGTGGCACTATTAGTAAGGTTTGGTGCCACTGCCTTGATTTAGGCTGTGGTGGCCAATTTTATCCACTGCTGCTTCTGGATCTTTATTGCAAATATCAATATAGTGAGAAAGACAAGATTTTCATACCGTTATAAAAATAATTTTCCCTAGAGCCTAAAAGGATTTCAGAGACCTTTTAGGGTCCTCGGACCATCTTTTGAAAACACTGATATTAGGAGCTACTAAAAAATAGGGAAGAGAGGGAAGAAAGCACAAAAACAGTAACAACAAAAAAACAATGAATACATCATTTGCAAAAAATATATTAAGATGTTAAAACTCAAGTAATGAGAACTGCAAACTAACACCACACAGTGAATGCTAAAACAAAGTATGACAACTATTTTGTTGAGAAGGCTGTAGAGAAACACAATGCTGATGGATATGCAAACTCTATAATTCTTCAGGAATTTCTTACTACTTGACAAAAATCACAAAAAACTAATTTTTTTTAAAAGATTTTATTTATTTACTCATGAGAGACACAGAGAGAGAGGCAGACACACAGGCAGAAGGAGAAGAAAGTTCCACGCAGGGAGCCCCACGTGGGACTCCATCCCGGGTCTCTCGGATCACGCCGTGGGCTGAAGGCAGCGCTAAACCACTGTGCCACCCAGGCTGCCCACAAAAAAATAATCTTTTGACAGAGCAAACCAGATTCTAAGAATGTTCCCTGAAGATACATATACATCTCCAACAATATGAAAATACATACACAGCTATTCCTTGAAGACTGTTTGTTGATTGCAAATACTGGGAAAAATCTAATGCCCAAGGAATACCTATGGGGGGGGGTGAGTGGTATAAGAGGGGGGATTATTCTTTTGCTTTTTTCCTTCCTTCGTTGGAGGAGACTCAGACTAATCTTTTATTCTATACACTTTTATATTGTTCATTTGCATCTTGCTTGGTAATTCTTTTATTTAAAAATTTTAAAATAACACAAAAATATAAAGAAATGCTGAAAATGTCAGGAACTTTCAATAAGAAAGAGATAAGATATTTTCCTCAAGATTTACTTGTGAAATAATCTAAGTGTAGTTTTTGGCTACAGTGAGTCAGGGTCGAAAATCTGGCTTGGACCACTGCTTCTATGCAGCTCTGGCACTTAATAAGGCATGTAAATCCTGAATCAGTGCTTGCTACAGTTCATTTAATGACTACCCAGAAGTCTGTGATTCCCCCAAATCAAGCTGGGGATGAGAATCACTTGGGAAGTTTCAAACGTGCTTGCTGATGTATAACCCCCACCTCATACCGATTAAATAAAACTGGGAGAGGGGAGATAGATAGTAGGCACTTTTTAAAAAGTGATTCTAATGAGCAGCAGGTGCTGACCACTTCAGCCTTAAATGGTTTGTGAACTTTAGACCAGGGTGACAATCAAAAATTTCAAAGGTTTCAACTATTCTACACTTCCCTTTCCCTCTACCTTCACCATTATCGTATTTGGCCTTCTCAATAGATTTCTTACCTCCACCAGGTTACAATTTACCCTCCCTCCAATGTTTGAAAGGTTATCATTCTAAAACAAATCTGATAACCTGATCCTGTCGTTCCACTGCCCATAGGTCCAAATTCCTTAGTATGAAGCATCGTGAAATACAAAGACAAACTTGCTTCCTTCCCAGCACTCTAGTATTTGCTCTAAACACGCTGATACGGATCCCTGCTTAAGCATGCCAAGCATTAGCAAATGCTATGCTTTTGCATCTCCTCTCTACATTCTTTAGAACCTCATCAGTCTTGCAAGCTTCAGCTCATTCTTCAAAATCCAAGTTTAATGTCATCTCATTCATAAAACCACTCTACTTTTCCACTGTAGAAGAGGTACACACTTCTGCTCCCTAACACATGGCACTGTAAGTAATCCGGGTATCAAGGCCCAATTTTTTTTTTTTTAATTCACAAGACATACAGAGAGAGAGAGAGGCAGACATAGGCAGAGGGAGAAGCAGGCTCCCCGCGGCTCTGGGATCACACCTTGAGCCAATGAGCCAAAGGTGGATGCTCAACCACTGAGCCACCCAGGTGTCCCAATCAAGGAGGAATGCACATACTCATCTACATATTCCAGCTAAGTATAACTCTGCAAGAGCCTAACACAGAGTGGTTTGTTAACAATAGTTAAGTTCCCATTTATAGGAAGTTGTTGGTTTTGTTTTGTTTTTTGTTTTTTTTTTAAACAAGCACTAACTTGAGCACTAGAAGCTCAGATTTCTGGAAAAATTAACGCCCATGGTAGTACCACAGATTTTGAACCTTCCAAAATTCTCAAGTAAAAACAAGCAGGGCAACTACACAATAAACAAAACACCCATGAACTTTAAAACAAATCCCAGTAACCAATGTATCCCCTCACAGTACAAAACACAAGCAGTCAGGGAGGAGCAACTATGAGACTTGGGTGTCCCCAACACTTATATGGAAGAAAAGCCATACATACAGCGTCCAAGATCTGAGGAACCCCCAAGTAACCAATAGGTATTCACTGGAAAGAATGGCAGGTCAATTTGAGAGCAGCAGCTGAAATTGGGAGGCATTTCGCCTGCTTCCAATAGTGGGTGAGAGCAAGGAGCCTGGCAGTAGAACCTTAACCAGCTGGAGCAGAGTAACCCGTAGGAATTCTCAACACTGATCTTTCAAGGCCTTTCTAGGATAGGGCCACACAATATAGAGAAATTGTTGGCAGTGGACATCAAAATTTGGTGGGACAGGAACAACAGAGACAAAAGAGAAGGTCCAGATGAAAGTGTGCAAAAAGCAAATGTTCGAACGCAGCAGTTATGTTTTTTGGCAGACATACACGCATGTACGTGTACATACACACACACACACACACACACACACACACACACACAAAGGAAAATGAAGCCAATTTCTAAAAAACTCTCTAATTTTACATAAAAAGAGCAAAGAAAATAACAGGATAAAATCCCTTACAAAATTACTATAAATATAGTGAGTAGCAAAATAATATTCCTATAGAAAATGGAAGCATGCCAGAATGAGTGCTCAAAGAAAAAAAAAGGATCAAAACTATTATTACAAAACAAACTAGAAGGCATAAGAAAATATGTAAGACATGAAAGAACATAAATAAGAATTAGAAAAACTCAAAAATGAGTTGACAGAGTTCAAGAGCTAATCATAAATTTTAAAAGGTCATTTTTGACAGGATCATAAGACTAATAAATAATACTATAAAAGAAAGTGAAAGGAGAAATCTTTTTAAAAACAAAGAAATGATACCTAAGATTTTTTTTAAAAGATGTCAGAGAAAAATTACAAATATTGGGAGACAGGAAATAGAGATACAACATATATATATAGCAAGAGTCTCTAAAAAAATAAAACAAGGGGAAAGAACAGTAAAAACTGTAAAGAAACAAAAATGAAAACAAAACTTTATTTTTTTTATTGAAACTACATACCCAAAGGATACATATCACTATAGATATGAGTTATCTGAGAGTATCAATTCAGAGACACCAACACCAAAATTGACTCCAATAAAATGACTAGATTTAAGGAAAAAGGTTCTTTGGTATCTAGGTAAAAAGATCTCAAAACTTACAAAGAAACTTAGATTACCATCACACTTGGGATAGCAACATGTTATGCGAAAAATAACATAGTTAAAATACTCAAAACAGTAAGCCAAGGATTTTATATCCAGTAGAACAGATCTTCAAGTATAAAAGGCAAAGATAAGCTAATAAACATGCAAAACCAGAGAATATTTTCATGATCTCTTCTTAAAGAGTCTAATGGAGAATGACTTTCTGACAATCAAAATGACAAGAAACAGAACTGGTGATAAACACTAAATATATACTTACTTATAATACTAAGATTAAATTAGGTTAAAGAGTGAAAGGATCAAATTATGTGATACCAATAAGATTTAGATAGAGTAAAAACCGATGCTTCAAAATGGGGAGAGGAGGCTCAGCGGTTTAGCACCACCTTCAGCCCACGGCATGATCCTGGGGACCCAGGATCGAGTCTCACATCAGGCTCCCTGTGTGGAGCCTTGCTTCTCCCTCTGCCTGTGTCTCTGCCTTTCTCTCTCTCTCTCTCTCTGTCTCATGAATACATAAATAAAAAAAATTTTTTAATGGGGAGAGGAGTAGGATAGCATGTATAAAAATTTTTAGTATTGTTTCCAGCAATTAAAATTGATAGTGGCAGAATTATTACTATTCTAGACAACTGGTATAATCAGTACTAGACTTACTAAAAAGACTAACATGGTTGCCTTCCTGAGGCACTTTCTAAAGAAATGTAAATTAAACATCGGTAGGTGTTCCAAAAGATAGTTGACTTTTATATTTATACATGAGAAAATGTCCAAGATAATGGGTTTTTAAAAAAAAAATTTATAATGGTGGAGGAGGTGATTTAAAGCAGTATAATATGGTCTCATTTATTTGTATGTGCACACACATATGTGGTTATAGCTTTTGAGTGGAAGAGCATTAAAGAATCTTACTTTCACAATATGTTATCCTTTTGAGACCATAAATAGCCACGAGCAGCAAGAACTTAAATGTTTATGTCTTTGCCTGGTAGGGAAACAGAATTTATGGCCTGAGATCTGTCCAGTTATTTGTCCAGTTTTACTGGACACTAGCCACGCCCATTCCTTTACATACCATTATGACAGCTTTTGCCTTGAGTAATTGCAACATAGATAAGGAGACCCTATCTATGGCCCATAAAGCTGAACCAATTTACTATCTGATCCTTTATAGAAAGGTTTGCCCATTCCTGTGTTTGCCCACTCCATGTGTTAAAGCATTTGATTCCTTAAAAAAAAAGGAAAAAAGTTCCTAAAAGTTGATTCAGTTGCAGAAATATCTGGATAACCTCTTTTCCAAACATTCTTCTCTATTCTTTCAAAGATGCTCAATTCTCTACTTACAGATTTTCCCTAGTTGCCTTCTATTTTTTCTCCTGGTTGACTTCTATTTTTAATCCTGGTTTTCCATATGCAACATTTTTACAAATCAGCCACCTTAATCCTAACTTTTTTCACCAATCATAATTTTCCTCTTCATTTAATTCCTCCTATCAACACTCAACATCCTATGGTACTTATTCCAGCTGTTTGTTTTTGCAATGGACCCTGGGATCACTGAATTTTAAAACCAAATGGATCCTCAGCAATCATCTGATTCAACTTCCTTTTTACAAATGAAAGCAGAGGCCCAGGATCCTATGTGTGCCTCTACCACTTTCAAATTACGACTTACGTTGGATCTCTGTGGACTTGAGTTCCCTGACTTGAATAAACAAGATTAGGATTTTATTAACTCTGATACACTTGCCTATTCAAAATTAGTGGTAAACCCAAACTAGATCAGAAGTCACAAGACCCCTACAATTTTTCTACATTATCTTGGTAGTTTCCCAGAACATTATTCAAATTATCTTGAATGTCAGACTGGTTCCTTTTTATCTCTGTATCCTTAAACAGTCTGCTGGCTATTCAAATTGTGTATGTGTCCCCACTTATTCTTACACTCTGCCTCACTTACAGTTCTGATTCCTAATTTGTAGCTTGCATTTCTAATTCCTATTCTATTTTCTTTTTCCCAGCTTCTTATAGGACACCACCAATCGCTATTCTCCAAAACGGTCACTTTCTCCACAAAACTGACCTCACTACCTATGTTCTACAATGGGGGGGGGGGGGGACAAGACCCAAACTTTGGCTCCTTCCTTACCAAACTTACCAATTTTGTTTATTGCATGTGAAGGAAGTTTATGTAATATAATTATATAAGTTCTGAATTTCAGAAATTATATACCATAAACATTTTTTAAATTTAAAATTAATTTGACATACAAATGGAAAAAGCGTTATATGCAGAGTCCAACGACCTGGGTTCAAGTTATAGCTCTTTTGCAGTATTTGAGTAGACAGACCTGACACTCATTCTGTGTGGTTATTAACACTTACTTCACAGAACATTAAATAGTTCAAAACATTCATAGTGCACTCTATCAAGGAAACAATGGTTTCCAACCAGCTAAAACAAGCCTATCTTAGCTTACAAGCTTACTTCTGTGTAAATGCTTACATTATATCTTATACCAGTTTGGTACTACTCAACAGATATGTAGGGGGTTCCCCCTCCCCTTCTTGGAACAGGTTGAATGAGATATAATTCACATATCATAAAATTCACTCTTTAAACTGTACAATTAAATGTTTTTGTATATTCACAGAGGTGTACACCCATCACCATAAACAATTTAGTAGTATTTTCATCACCCTAAAAAGAAATCCCTTACTCTTCAGCCATCATCCCTTAATGACCCCCAACCCTAAGTGACCACTAGTCTACTTTCTGTCTATTCACCTGTTCTAACCATTTCATATACATGGAATCATACAACATATGGTCCTCTGACTGGCTTCAAATGTTAGTTAAGTGTTAGTGAAATTTTTTAAACATTTATCCATATTGTAGTATATTTCTTTTTATTACTAAATAATATTCTCTTCTATGGATATACTCCATATTTTGCCTATTCATTATTCATCAGGTGGTGGACAATTAGGGCTTATTTCCACTTCCTATTATGAGTAACGCTGCTATGAACAGTCATGTAAAAGTTATTGTGTGAAAATTTTTTCCCATTTCTGTTAGGTGTATACCTAGCAGTGAAATTGTTGGGTCACATGGTAAGTCTATACTTAACTTTTGAGGAACTCCTTGTTTCCCATCATGGCTACCCCATTTTACATTTCTACCAGCCAATATCCACATCCTTGCTAACACTTGTTACAGTCTGCCAGTGATAACAGCCATTCTAGTGGGTTGCTAGAGTATCTCACTGTGACTTTTAACATGTATTTCCCTGATGGCTAATGATATTAAGCATCTTTTCATGAGTTAATTGGATATTTCTGTATCTTCTTTAGAGAAATGTCAACTCAAATCCTTTGTCCATTTTCAATTGAATTATTTGCCTTTTTATTGTTGTTAATAAGAGGTTTTAAATATTCTGGATAGAAGTCCCTTATCAGATATATATTTGCAAATATTTTCTTCCATTATGTGGGTGGTTATCCTTTCACTTTCTTTAGGGTGTCCTTTGGAATACAAGCTTTTCACTTTGATGTGGTCCAATTTATGTTTTCTTTCTCTTTTGTTGTTTGTGTTTTTAACATCATATCTAAGAAACCACTGCCTAAGTCAAGGTCACAAAGATTTACTTCAAGAATTTTCTTCTAAGAATTTTATAGTTTTAACCCTTAAACATTTAAGTCTATGCTCCACTTTAAGTTAATTTTGCACCTGATGTGAAGTAGAAATCCAAATTCACTCTTGCTGGGTGATGTTCCAGCACCATTACTTATAAAGACTACCTTCCCCTACTTTATTGTCTTGGCACCTTCTTCCAAGTTTACTTCTTATTCCATCACCTCCCTAGCTGAAACATTTGACTGCTCACCCTCAGACTATCTCCTAACTAGGTTCCTTGCATTCAACTTTCACCCTTTAATTGTGTAGTATATACTCATTTAATCTTTTTTACAATGCTTTTTCAGAAAATAAAAAAAGATGACCAACTCATTCTTTTAAATTCCTGAGAATTTACTTCATTTCTCAAAGGATTATAAAAATGTATATTCACTTTCTAAGAAAGCATATCTGAAACTAAAGAAAGTGGGATTGTGTCACAGTGGCAAGAAGGATGGAACATAGGACCTTCTGAATTATCATCTCAAGCTACAGACCTGCACCTGCCAATATGATACCATTAGACACATGATGACTGAGCATTTAAAATGTGGCTAGTATTAACTGAAATATGCTGAAATTATAAAAGGTACATTGGTTTTGTAAGAATCAGTATGAAAAAATATATCAATTTTTTAATATTGAGTACATACAGAAAACGGTATTTTAAACATATTAAGTTAAATAAGATTATAAAATTAGCTTCACCTGTATTTTATATTTTTTAATGTAAAGACTAATTACATATGTGGTTTCCTTTTGTATTCTACTGGTATTGGACAATGCTGCTATGACAGACCTCCTAAGGGTGACCTTGCTGAATAGACTGGCCTTCTACATAATTATATTTTATTGGGCATAACCAAGTACTAAACATCAAGGGGATATAAAATTAAGATTTCCTATCCTTAGGAAAATTATAATGCAGTAGAAGGTGGGGTAGACAACAACCTGAGGAATATATTCATCTGTCATTGAGGACCAATAGGGAGACCAGAATCCATGAAGAAAAGAGTTCTGCCTGTTTTTATTCTCTAATTCCAAGGACTACAATCGTGCTTATCATACCATGGAGCACCAAAAAACTACTTAGCCTTGAGGAATAATAGGATTTCAATGGCTTCTAGTATTCTCAAGTGAAGAAAGCTTCCTCTGAGAATGCAAATAGAAGAATGAGGCAATTCAAAAGCATACCATATTATTCTTGACAATAAACAGGAGAAAAATGTTAGTTTTAATCCACAGGAATTTTCTTCTTTTAAAAGAAGCTACTTCTATCCTTTTTTATCACTGACTACCAGATGTCAAAGACTATGATTTGGCTTTTATTTGGCAATACTCCAAGGTTCTGCCAAAAGAATATAGCCTCAAATCATCACCTTTACTTTTTACTACTGCCAAAAGCCCACCAGCTCACCTCAAGGAGAATGACTTTCTCCATTCCTCTGTCAATGTTTCTTAAAAACAAGATGCCAGAGGTCATGGCCCTCTATTTCAAACTGGAACATTTTTAAAATCACATATTAGGGGCCCCATTCCAAACCAAATGAATCAGAATCTCTGTTAGTTGGGGGATGACTTACTTGATTTCTCTTTACAATAAGCCCAGGGAGCCACTGCTCTAGATTCGCGGTCAGCAAACTATGGCCTTCAAGCCAAATAAATAAGTAAAGTTTTAGTGGAACACAGCCATACCTATCTGTCTACCTATTGTCTGTGGTAGGTTCTGCAATACAACTGCAGAGTTGAGTAGTTGTGACAAATTTATGATCTGCAAGATGTAAAATGTTTATCATCTGCTTGTCACAGCAAATTTTTCTGATAATGCTCTTAATAGTCTAAATTTTATTCTGGATCAACTTGGAACACCAAAAGACTGATATATTTGAAAGTACTGTTCTGCAGCCTCAGAGAATGAAGTCAACTGAATTATGCTTTGGCATACGTCTCTCAACTTATACTGACAGTGCTATTTTTAAAAACCTTCAAAAAAAAATTCCTGGAAACAACAACAACAACAACAACAACAACAACAACAAAAAAAAAAAACAATTCCTGGAGGGATGGTCATTGAGAACTTCTATTCTGTCACAGTCTCTTTCATGAGGCCCAGAAGCAACACAGGTCTATGTTCCCAGCACAACAGTTAACATGTTTAATAACCAAAGATTTATGAATTATATACTCATCTTATGTATCTTCTGATGACATTTTCCTAGGTTGGTACCTTTCTATGAAAAAAGAAAACTAAAGCACAAGAAGCCAGCTACAGAACAAAACTTACACTAATCTTCTAAATAGAAAACTCAGAGTTGCCTATTACATCTACCATGAGTTGGTAGGACACTTCTTGCACATTCAGAAAATTGGACTGTTCTCTCAATATTCAAGATCTTTCCCAACTTTACCTAAGCTAATGAGATAAAGATCATTAGCAAAAGCACTTAGCACTGCCCTATGCTTAAAATCCTAACAAAAGCAAGCAAAATAGTAGAAAAGAGAAACAAACTCTAGTTAATTTAAGTGTCTTCTTTTGGGGTGCCTAGGTGGACTCAGTTAAGTGTCTGCCTTTGGCTCAGGTCATGATGCCAGGGTCCCAAGACTGAGTCTAGCATCAAGCCCTGCACTGGGCTCCCTGCTCCTCAGGAAGCCTGCTTTTCTCTCCCCCCTCTGCTCATGCATACGTGTTCTCTCTCTCTCTCTCTCCCTCTCTCTCTCATTCTCTCTCTGTGTCTCTCTCATAAATAAATAGGAATAAGGAAAGGATGTCTGCTCACCATTCCTATTCAACAACACAGCAGGTGCAATAAGGCACGAGAAAGAAATGAACTGTATATATACAGAAGAAATATAACTACAAAACAGTACTAAGAAAATAAAAGAAGAGGAAGATACATCACATTCAAAGTTTGATTCAATATTGCTGTCAATTCTCCCTGAATTACTCTGTAGATGCAATCCCAATAAAAATCTCAGATTTTATTTGATAAACTTATTCTAAAATTTATGTAGAAACACAAGAGAACTAAAATGGTCAAAACAATTTAAAAAAAAAGATATCTGGAGGATCCACACTACCTGGTTTCTCTTTTAAAATAAAACTACAGTAACAAAGGCAGAAGTAACTGGAAGAAGGGACAGACACTTAGAGCAACAAAACAGACTAGGGAAAGACCTATTTTTGACCAAAGTAGAAAACATTTAATGAAGAAAAGATAATCCTTTTACTAATGGTTGCTCAAAATTTTGTAGACATCCGTATTAAAAAAAAAAAAAATTTCTGCCCCCACAACTCATAACATATACACAATTTAACTCAAATAAAACATCCAGAAAAAAACCTGAGACCTCGGGCTTGGCAAAGACATCTCAAAAGCATGATTGATAAAAGGAAAAACTAACACAGTGGACTTTATAAAAATTTGACACTTCTCTGCAAAAGACACTCTCAAGAGAAGGAAAAAAGCAAGCTCCAGGCAGGGGAAAATATTTGTAAAGCAATACCTGATAAAGAATCTGTATCTTGAATATATAAAGAATTCTCAAACACAGTAACAATGATTGTGCACCAAAGGACACAATCAACAGAATGAAAAGGCCATCCACAAAATGACAAAAAATATTTACAAGTCATGTATCTGCTAAGTGGTCAATATTCAGAACATATAAAGAATCCCTAAAACTCAATAACTAAAAACAACCCAATTTAAAAAATGGCAAAGGACTTGAACAGATAGTAATTTCATATGTATTTTACCACAACTTAAAAAAAAAAAAAACAAACCTCAATAAAAACCAACAACACAATTAAAAGTGTGCAAAAGATTTAAATATATTTTACCAAAGAAGATACATGGATGAAAAGCACACAGATATATATTATCATCAGTCTTCAAAGAATTGCAAAGCAAAATCACAATGACTACACACCTATTAGAATGGCTAAAATTAGGGCAGGAACCGCCCCCCCCCCCCCCAGGTAATTTCAGTGTTGATAAGGATACCAAAGCAAAAGAACTCTTATACACTATTAATGGAGATGCAAAATGGTATGGACAGTTTGGCGGTTTCTTACAAAGTTAAACATTAACTTACCCTAAGACCCAGACCAAGTCCACTCCTAAGTATTTAACCAGGAGAAATGAAAAGTTAAGTTCATGCAAAAACCTATACACTAGAGAATTATTTATAATCATCAAAAACTGCAAACAACCCAAATTATTCTACATTCATACAATGGAATGGTGGTACTCAAGCAATAAGAAGGACCTAAAAATAACAGCAACATAAACTACTGATGCAAGCAACATCCTAGAGAAATCTTAAATAGTTAAGAGTAAAGAAGCCAATCTAAAAAGGCTACATATATACATATATAGTGCGTGCATGTGGGGGGGGGGCTGTATAAATACACACACACACTATATGAGTTCACTTATATGACCCTGTGAAAAAGGTAAAGTAGAGAACATAAAACACATCAGTGACTTCCAAGTGCTAGAGTGAGGGAACAAAGTTGACTACAAATGGGTACAAGAGAAAATTTCAGGTGATAGGATAGTTCGATATTTTGGTTGTGCTGGTGGTTACAAGACTATGTCAATTTATCAAACTCAGAACTGTACACTAAGGACAAATTTCCTATATGCAAATTATACCAACAAAAGCAATAAAGAAAAAAAAGCAATAAAGGTATTAAAATAAATGTAATGTGGTGACATACACAATACCAAATTACATCGCAACAATCTAATAATTACAAGGTATGAAGCTATTTTACAACACGTTTAATCTGATTTAAATATTTTGCTATCTATTAGCACATTTCAGAATTGTCCATATTTTAGCCTTAAAAATTAAAAGTTAAGGTCATTATTACTTAATGATTTCTTTTACCATTTAGGGAGGCATAAAAAAGTCAACTATCTGAAATCACTGTGTTTTTTTATTTTTTTTAAAGAGTTGATTTGTTTATTCATGAGAGAGAGAGAGAGAGAGAGAGCACGCGCAAGCGCACGCTAGTGTCAGAGACGCAGGCAGAGGGAGAAGCAGGCTCCATGCAGGGAACCTGATGTGGGACTCAATCCCGGGACTCTGAGATCACGCCCTGGGACGAAGGCAGGCACTAAACTGCTGAGCCACTCAGAGATCCTTGAAATCACTGTTTCTTAATAATTAATTTACCCATTATCTATTATGTGCAGATTCAAACATTCACAAAATAATCATGGGCATAGTTCAGGAATATGATTTACCTACACCTTGCCATTTTCCTAACAATGGACACAGTTGGTAGAAACAGTACTATGAAGTATTTAATCTCTGATCTTGGGGCGCCTGGTGGGGCTCAGTTGGTTAAGCAGCTGACTCCTGATTTGGCTCGGGTCACAATCTCAGGGTTGCGGGATGGAGCCCTGTGCCTGGCTCTGCACAGTATGGATCCTACTTAAGATTCTCTGTCTCCTGAGGTGCCTGGGTGGCTCAGTTGTGCCTTCAGCTCAGGTTGTGATCTCTGGGTCCTGGGATTGAGCCCCACGTTGGGCTCCCTGTTCAGTGGGGAGCATGCGAGTTCTCCCCTTCCCACTGTGCCTACTCTCTTCTCTCTTTTTCACTCTCTCAAATAAATTTTAAAAATCTTAAAAAAGATTCTCTCTCTCCTTCTCCCTTTGCCCCCCCCCCCCAAATTATCTAATTTCCTCTATTCATCCTTTAAGGGCAAGAGTAATCAGAAGAGTTAGCTCTCTTCAAAGGCAGAATAGGGGAGAGTTATGGGAGGTGCTCACTTCAGGTTAAGCATGAAGAGCTGCCATTAGTCCCATTTTAAGCCTGTAAAAAAGGCTTTAGCATAGGGTTAGATCACTTGCCCATTTCTAAAGGAAAGGAGGCAGCACTAGAATTCATATTCAGGACAGTCTCACTTCAGAGAGAGCTCTTACTCTTATGGCTTACTGTTATTTGCTCTCTGTCCACCTGTAATTGCATAAGCAATAGCTTGGGTCTACGTATTTCAAATCAAGAATATCTTTTAGGATTTTATTACTCACACGACTTGGTTTGATTTTAAACCCCAAGCCTACAATATAAGCACACCTAATCAGAAAGGCTGAAGCAGTTTATAATTTATACCATCATACAATGTCTTTTATCTGATGGCTCAAATTTTTAGAAATTTTTAAAAATTTTTGTAATTTCTTACATCAGGAATAAAAAAAAAAGCTAACCACCACCAAAAGGACATACGAAAAAGTAATCATGTTCACTTTTAACCTTAATAAAGAATTTATTGCAACTCTAATTTTAAACAAAGGAATATAGAAAAGTTTTTTCCCTTTCTTCTGACTTCCTGACATCTGGCTTTTCTCTATTGTTTTCAAAAGCTGCCAGTATCCTGAGTTATACACAGATTATTTACTGCAACAGAAACTTACCCTGTGAAGCGTCACTGTGTGTTGTTCCCATATAGCTGTTTCCTCCATTGCTGTGTTCTGATAAAGGAAAAGAAAAACAAATTATCTTTTAAGAAAATGTCATTAATAAAGTGAGAACATCCAGCAATTTGCACACTGGAATCTCAACATACATACTATTAGTATTTGATACTCTGAAATAATTATGGAAGGCTTTTTTGTTTCTTTTATTTTTGTTGTAACAGACAGGAAACTACACGCAGGAACTTCCTTTGTTTTTAACTTAATCTGCACAGATGCTGCTCTATATTCATTCATGGCAGCTAATTCTGTAACTTTATACTTAACATCAGATAGAGAAAGAATGAAAGTTGAAATAGTACTATTTTAAAATATCTGATGACACACAAAACATTTTAAAAAGCATTCCTTACGTTGTACAAAGGAAGGAAAAGTCAAATACCTCTGAACTCCGTAATTGTAAATATACATGTTACAGGAAACCAGATAAGACCATTACATAGATTTGGACATTGGTCCTTTAAAAATCACACAATTAAACACTACTGCTCCACTTAGTTTCAGTTTTGCTACAAACTATCTTCTCAAGCTTTGTTTATAACCCTAAGGAAAAAAAGTTTTTCTAATTTATGTATCATGCACACACATGCGAAACAAACAAACAAAAAACAGCAGGGGAGGTGGGTGGGAGAATGGGGTAGTGATGGGCATTAAGGAGGGAAAGTGATGTGATGAGCACTGGGTGTTATACTGTATGCTGGAAAACTGAATTTAAATTAAAAAAATGAATTAATGCTAATGTAAAAAAGAAAGAAAGAAAGAAAGAAAGAAAGAAAGAAAGAAAGAAAGAAAGAAAGAAAAGAAAAGAAAGAAAGAAAACAAGCAACTACAAAATACCCCAAGAATCATCAGAGTTGAAACATCAGCTCCAATTCAGGGATTACTCAAACCACTGTGTAGTTCAGGTTTGCCTCCTGTCAAGAACGTCTTATGAGAGAGGGAAATAAGTTACTATCCTATCTAAGGCACTGACACTAAAAAATTCAGAAAAAAATTTCTTAGAAATTGGGTTAATTGCTCTTGGAGGCCTAAGTAATTCAGTCTCTTTTACTATTATCATTTCATGGAACTGGAGCTATTAAAAATATATTTACAAACAAAAAAAAATTTTAAGGCCTTTCCAGAATTAACAACAGGCAGGGTAGAAGGGGAGAATGCTGAGTATGATACTCTCAGAACATCACGGATTACCCACTATTATAAATGCCAATTTCACAAGTGAGATCCGTTTTCTATTACACTGTCATTAGCATTGTGAGAATATTCCCACCAAGGTGTCATGGACCCATTTCTCCTTTCCCACAGCATCTTTAATCAAAGATTAATACCACTTTAGAAAATGAATCCCTATAAAGAATCCCTATAAAGAAAGCTTCCCTAAATTCAAAGCAACTAGATTAACTTTCCTGCCAGATGAATAGGACAGGGAGAGAAAGGATCTCTCTGTTCACTCCCATAGATAAAAACTACCAACCTTACCAAGGTTTTGTTTCAATCTTCCAATCAAATGCAGCAAAACCTCCCTTTAATGGGACTTCTGCTAAAAACAAAGCTGTTCTGTTTTTTTCACAGAAATTGACCAGGATTTAATGTATTAAAAAAAAAATCCTCCATTAATGTAAAGCAATGATGATATGAGTAATTCTGCTAAACATTGAGAGTCCTACTGAAATATACGTGATAAAAATATCTGCAATAATTGCCAGTTCGTCCAATCTTAGCTGACTTATTAAAAATGAGAACTGCTTGCATAGCTCTAAGCTCACTTTTCTTGATCCACTTTAACCAGTAGCATTGCTCCACAGCCTTTTTAATCTCTTTCCTATCAGTGCAAAAAGGAAAAGTGATCTGACAACAAACAAGTACTGTGATAACACTTTCTTTGGTATGAAGCAGTTTATCATCCTCCATATGATTTTAATGACCTCAGAGTTTTCTATTTTGTAAAACAATGTTAATCAAACAAGGAGATTAACGTTAAGGAGGAAAAAACAGGTTATGAAACAGCTTATATATTGTTATCCTAATTATGCTTAAACATGAGTAGTAACAGGAAGGCTAAAAGGAGACAAAATGTTAACAATGATCATCTTCAGAGAGAAGGGATTAGGAGTTACATTTTTTCATTAGGTATTTTATCTCTTTGTTTTCCTTTCTTCACTCCTAATGAGAATAAACTGCTAAGGTATTTCAAACCACATTCACCAAATCTCCTTTGAAACTTCAAATATCTATTATTAACTTTGTTTTAGGGAAACAGTATTTAAGAAGATTATTTTGTTTTACAGTTAATTATAAAAAATATTTATTCTACTGTTGGTAAATAACCTAATACATTAAGGTCTTATTTTTTTTTATTTTTTATTTATTTATGATAGTCACAGAGAGAGAGAGAGGCAGAGACACAGGCAGAGGGAGAAGCAGGCTCCATGCACAGGAAGCCCGATGTGGGATTCGATCCCGGGTCTCCAGGATCGCGCCCTGGGCCAAAGGCAGGCGCCAAACCGCTGCGCCACCCAGGGATCCCCATTAAGGTCTTAATATACAAGCTTCAAGAGAAGTACAAAAAGAGAAATTTATTTTCTTTGGGTAAGGGAAAAACTAAAAATGCTAACAACTGTTCTAGGCATTCCAATCAAAATGAGTATGTTTCTTTGCTGGAAGATTAGAAAGCACACATATCAACTAATTCAATGCCTTCCCAAGAAAGGGCAATATAATAGCTCACTTCTCTGTTAAAGCCAAACAGCCTTATTTGTCTGATTTATCACAAGGGAGAATATGTAGTACAAGAAGACAACAGAGAATGAGACATTAAAAAGGTGATTAGTTAGGCTCTTGACCAGCATATTAAATCGATTTAATCTATATTATTATGCCTTGCCAATCCTATCAACTTAAACCACAAAACAAAACAAAAATGTAGTCGCAGGTTAAATCATGAAGCATGTCCTCTCTCTCCACTCTATAGCTTTTGTTTTCCTTCAGTGGCAAAAGCAGCAAAATTCTGTCTCATGGCTGTTTGTAGGATACTAGGCAGACCTTATGAGGAGTTCTGAACGAAGAGAGAAGTGAACAGATGAACAAACAGATCTGTGACAATGCAAATATAATAAAATATAATGGTAGACTCTTATTTGTCAGTATTCAAGTATCCATTGTAAAACTCTTTCAACTTTGCAATGTTTGAAAATCATCGTCTCTCTCTAAAATCTTAAAAAAAAAGTGATCACAATAAATTACTCAGAAATTGAAGACTAAAACTGATATAAAAGTTTTTGTACTAGTAAATTAAACACTATTTTCATAAGCACTACAAACAAAAAATGTTCAGGAATGAGAATTTTGACACTTTAGAAAAAGGGGGGCAGAGGGTTTCCTTTGGAAGAATATCTAAGAATACCTTACATCTTCACTCTGACCCCCCTTTTGTAGTGTTTATCAATTCATCCATCTATTACCTATTCGAATAAATGACTGTTAAAACTCAACATCCTTATTTTAAAATTACTTCTCATTTCTTATTAAAAGAAAAATAATACATAATTGCATAAATTGGACAAGGATCTTCTGGTAAATCTATAATCTCTTTCCCAGAGCATTTAAGTTTCTGGGAGACCCAGGAAAAAGCGTTAGTCCTTTAAAGCATGATTCCAGCACTATCAGTCCCTAGTAATCTGGAAAGATGCTATTAAAAACAGAAAATGAACTAAACCAGAAATACAGATATCAGAGCCCAAATGTGTCATACTAGATAGATTACCTTAGTTTTCCTCACCTGTAATATTAAAGAACTGGATCAAATTATCTCAAGTAAAAGGGCCTTTCTAGCTCCAGAATTCTATTAGATTGTATCTCTAATTGTAGTCCAATTATAATTCCAATTTCAAACAGGTCACATATTCAATATTTAGTGAAGTACTGCAAGGCATCAAGAATGACTGCAATTGGGATCCCTGGGTGGCGCAGCGGTTTGGCGCCTGCCTTTGGCCCAGGGCGCGATCCTGGAGACCCGGGATCGAATCCCACATCGGGCTCCCGGTGCATGGAGCCTGCTTCTCCGTCTGCCTGTGTCTCTGCCTCTCTCTCTCTCTCTGTGACTATAATAAAATTTAAAAAAAAAAGAATGACTGCAATTCATGACTACTGGATTCTCAGTTCTACATACATTTCTAAATCAGCATCAACTGACTAGAATCACAATTTCTGGAGAAGCAAAAAACTGCATTTCAGAATCTGCCAAGAGTTTGTTTGGTTTCTTTGTTCTAAGCTCCAGCTGGCAAAGACACTACTCAGATCACCAACTCTAAAAGGATTCCTGCCAAAACTTCAGATCCCAATTCTAGGCAGTTTTGCTGTCCTTTAGGGCTGATTATAGATCAAATGTGGGAAAGACAGGAGGACACAAGAACTGACAAAACAAGATGAACCTGTAATTGGAATAAAACCAACTCCAAAATAGAATAAAATAAGGCAACTGTTCTACAAATGAAGGAAAATAACCCCTAAACATTATCTAGGTATAAATCAAGAGTTAAAAGCTAGTTAAATTTTATGATCTTACGGCTATAATTTTAAAAGCAACCCATTCACTTATTTACTCATTCACTCAACATTTACCAGATATCCTAAGTATTGTGGAGGCCAAATATAGATCCCTCTTCCTCCTAAAGGGCCCAAGGAGAAAGTGTATAACACTACATAAATGGTGTAGAAGAGGAGGATTCTGTCTGCTGTGAGGATCAGAGACAGAGTCCCTATGAAAAGCAATGTCTGAGTTCAAGCTTGGAGACTGACCAGTTAAACTGTGGAGAGAAGTTTCAGAGGAAACGTCACATCAGCAAGGTTGTTGATGTTGCACATAAAGCTGGCTTTGAGATGGCTGAGTTGTACAATTTGTGGAAGAGGAAAGGGTAAAAAGAGAAGCTACAAAAGTGTCATTACAACAGACCTTGTAATATAATGCTAAGGACTTGAAACTCAATGGGAAAACACTAAGGAATTTCAGGCAATCACATGACACAGCCCGACCTCCTTCAGAAGGCGGTTACACGGAAGACGGATTTGAGGCAGGGAGACCAGTTAGAAAGTTAAAGTGAAAAGGGGGGAAAGCTAAAGATGGCTGATAGGTTTCTGAATCGGGCAGCTAGAAAAAGCAGGACGAAGGAAAGATTACAAATTTAGTTTTAGACATCCAAAATTGAAGGTGCCTATGAAGTTACTGAAGCAGACACACAGGCAGTAAGGAGCTGCATATAGGGCTGAAGATCAAGATTGAGATCTGGAGTAGATAAGGATCTAGAAGTAATCAACAAAGTAGTATTGGACCCAAGAGAAAAGATCCAATTACCCAAGGACTAAGATGACCCTTATTTTAGGAGGAAAAAGGAAAACAGGAACAATCAAAGGAATCTGAAAAGGAACAGCCAGTGAGCACCCAGGAAAACCAATCAGCTAATACAAAATATTTGTTTGGAGTCTACACCAAAATAAAATATAAAAATGGAAAATATCACAAAAGAGTAAGATTTCTGTATGTTTTTTTAAGTTGTTGGACCTTTAAATATTAATATATACCTAGACTGGCTTAGTCAGTACTACCTCTTAAATGAGGCAGCTGAACAATCTTGGTAACTTGCAGTCCTCCATTGTGAAAAATCAAGTGATGGTCTCTCTGAGATCCTTCTGTGCGTAGAGCTGCTACACTGAATTATTTCTGAATTATTCTGCTCTCCACAGTGTCTTTGTTTTGTCTTGAGCTATTTTCCACACAAAATAAAATGCAAGATTATCTACTGAGATCATGTTGAGCCAGGAACTTAAGAAGTACAACGTAAGTTTCAGTGAATAAAACAGAGGACCCCTGCCCTCCTTGACCTTTCTTTAAAAAAAAAAAAAAAAAAAAAAAAAAAACTTTATTTATTCATGAGAGATACGGAGAGAGGCAGGTTCCCTGTGGGGAGCCCAATGTGGGACTCCATCGATCACAGGATACCGGGATCACACCCTGAGCCAAAAGCAGATGCTCAGCCACTGAACCACCCAGAAGCCCCCCTCCTTAACGTTTCAAGTAAGTATTTAATTTCAATTGTGATCACTGCTATACAAATGAAATACAAAGAAAAAGACTAGAGTATATGCTAAAAGGTACGGAAAATATACATTTGGATTGATCTAGAAAACAAGGGTGTCATGTAAACTCTCAGAAATGTCCAACAGGTAGTAAAAAAGATAAACCTAAAGTCAAATGAAGAGAGGTCTTGGAGACTCAGAGATTCAACAAACTTCTCAAATATAACTGAAGAAGTCACTAAACTTAAGAATTCAACTGATGGGGATCCCTGGGTGGCTCAGCGGTTTGGCGCCTGCCTTTGGCCCAGGGCACGATCCTGGAGTACCGGGATCGGGTCCCACGTCGGGCTCCTGGCATGGAGCCTGCTTCTCCCTCCTCCTGTGTCTCTGCCTCTCTCTCTCTCTCTCTCTCTCTCTCTCTCTCTCTCTCCATGTCTATCATAAGTAAATAAATATTAAAAAATTCAATTGATCAAAATAAAGTGCAGCAACTGCAGGATGACCGTCTCAATAAAAAATAAGTAAATTTAGTATCTAACACCCTACTACACTCAATGTAGGTTATATTTTCAAATGCTTTATTCTGTCTACTCCTTGGTTAGCAATTTAGGAGCCAAATGATGATGAAATGATTAAAAAACATTAAGAGTTAGAAAACATAAATGTAACTGGAATTTTTTGGTCAAAGTTGGAGGTCTGCTTAAAATACAAGTTTACAAATAAATCACTGTATCTGCCACTGCCTAAGATCAATGTGAAACATATATCAGCTTAACTAAGTTACCATTATTTGCACATTAAACACTGGTCAATTCTTATCAGGGACAGTTACAGACACTCTAGAAAACTTTAGTGCTTTCCAGTTATCAAAAACAAAACTGTATTTAGGTTGACATTTTCTTTCTTCTTCTGTTTTTTTTTTTTTTTTGTTATTTTTTTAGGTTGACATTTTCAAATTCTTTCCAGGTAGAAAAGGAAAACAGATTGGGGTGGCAGGCACTGACAATAGAGTTATTTCTGAATGTATCTTTTTGTAGCTCTGACTCTCAGAACCACAATATTGCTTCCTGATATATATATATATCCTTTTCATATCAAAAAACCAAAACCAGCAATGCCTGGGTGGCTTAGTGGTTGAGTGTCTGCCTTTGGCTCAGGGCATGATCCCAGAGTTCTGGGATTAAGTCCCACATTAGGCTTCCTGCATAGAGTCTGCTTTTCCCTCTGCCTATGTCTCTGCTCCTCTGTATGTCTCTCATGAATAAATAAATTTAAAAATCTAAAAAACAAAAAACAAAACAAAAAAATACATTAGAACAAAGGTATGGTGGTGGGGGAGAGTTATCTAAAATGGAATACAAACAGTAACGAACTTAACTCTATTACAAATGAATAACGTGACCACATGAAAAAGGCAGAAGAGAACAGAACCTAAATAGGTAACTGAGGAAAACAGTATCTTGACTGAACGTTGTAAAGCCAAAGACAAAAAGAACTATATAGAAATTCTATACCCTAGTTAGAAAGTCTTTCTACTGGAAGAATGGGTAGAAGTTTAAAATTATTTTCTAGGTAAATTATAAGTGAACCAAGAAGTAAATACACTACAGATAATGAGAGCTGGGCTTCTACTGTTAAAAGGAAAAAAATATAAATAAGAAAAGAAGGGGGATCTGGGTGGCTCAGTGGTTGAGCATCTACTTTCGGCTCAGGTTGTGATCCTGGGATCGAGTCCCGTATCAGGCTCCCTTCAGGAAGCCTGCTTCTCCCTCTATGTCTCTGCCCCATCTCTGTGTCTCTCACGAATGAATACAATCTTAAAAATAAAATGAAAAAGGAGAAAGAAAAGGAAAAAGAAAAGAAAAGAGAAAAGAGGAAAATAAAAGAAAAGAAAAAAAGAAAAGAAAAGAAAAAAGAAAAGAGGAAGCCTAAAATGAATTCTATGAGACTGGAATCTGAGTAGCATAAACCCATGGTTTTAGCCATATATACAGAGAGAAAGAGTCATGTAGATGTGTACAGATTATTATACATATGTCTATTTCCTAGCTCAATCTGCTGAAACAGCCTGGAAGCAAGCAAGCAAGCAAACAAACCCAACTGCAATGAGCACAACCATCATGGAGATCTAAATTTCTAAATACTATCCACTAATAAACAAGGATTCCCTGGAGAAGAGGTGGGTTTCAGGATGAAAATATATGATGAACCTGGAACATCATGTGATACCAGAAATTAAGGGACTGCACAAAATAAATAAGTAAATATTTTTAAAAAGGGATGTAAGGATATTTGTCAAAAGAACACAGGAACCAACCTGAGGGAACTTCTAACGGCCAAAGTGGAATAACTTAAAGAACAAACCAAATAGATAATATTCAAATTTAACTCATGGAATAAAATGGATATTCATGAGTCCATACCAGTATAATAAAAAAAAAAAAATGAGAAAGGGATAGCACTCCTGACAGTGGAGTTTCAATTAGCAAACGTGGAAGGAAAAAGGGAAACAAAATTATCATCAGGCAAACTCCACAAGTAAGATGGAGTTACAGATGAGATCCACCAATGGATGCTAAAATTAGTGGGTGGAAGTTTGAAGAGTACCATGATTAACAGTCTCAAATTATCTTCTCCAAAATATTTATCAATTATAAAAATAAAGTAACTTTACAGTGGAGAAATACCTTAAACAAACGTTCAAAGTAAACATCACCAATAATACAAATCAACATCACGAATCCCTTGAAATGATGCACCAAGGATACATTGTGATTTTTATAGTTTTTTTTTTTGCCAAAAATGCATCATCTCGTTCTAAAATCATTAGACAGTATCAGACAAAACAAATTGAGGGGCATTCTACAAAATAACAGATTAATTCTCTTCAAAATATAAAGGTCATATACCACAGGGAAGACTGAGAGTCTGTTACACATTCAAAGGCACCAATAAGAAGAAACAACCAAATACAATGTGGAATCCCGAAACAGAGGAAAAACTGGCAATATTTGAATACAGTCTATAGTTTGGTGAATATTATTTTATCAGTGTTAATTTCTTATCCTTGATAATTCTATGCTTATGTAAAATATTAAACTGAGTGGGATGAGGGACATTAAGGAAAGTACTATTTTAAAAACTTTAACATTAGTTCAAAATAAAAAAGTTTAAAAAAATCCTTTCAATTTCTAAATAAGATACATGAAAAACCACGATACCCACAGAACAAAGCACTCAATGGACAATAGACCAAATTTACAGACTCAATAGGTCACATTTCTTTAAAATCAGCCTTCCTATCTTAAACCCTATTTTTTTTAAAGATTTATTTATGTGAGAAACAAAGAGTAAGACTGTGAGGGCATGGCAGGAGGCAAGGGGAGGTGGTGTGGCAGAGGGAGAGAATTTTCAAGCAGAGTCCCCACTGAGTGCAAACCCCACACGCAGGAGTAGATCTCACCATAATGAGATCATGCCTTGAGCTAAAACCAAGAGTTGGGGCACTTAACCAACTGGGCTTAAACGACCAAGTGCCCCCCCTCAAAAAAACTATTTCAAACAAATCACAAAACATCTAAGTTAAAAAAGGTGACAAGCTTTGTTTTAACTGGTAAGACTTTCTTAGACACACTGTTCAGGGAGCTTCCTCCTGCTTCTAAGATCAGGCATCTTGAAGCTGAAAATCTTACCATTAAGGTGACAACAGTAATTGATCAAGATTCAAAGGAAGGGAGTAAATATACCAGTTTTAATGCAAGTCATTTAGGTAAATTTATTTTTTTACCTCATCATTTATTTTCATGTAAAACTAGGTTTTTAAAGTAATGCTAATTACAGATACGTAAGAGTTTAAAAATTTGATCTGTTGTCAAAAATAAAAAATAACCTAATATATACATATCCAACATAGTATTCATGTCCAGAATACACAAAGTATTCCTATCAATAAAGACGGCTTAATAGAAAAGATGCGCTAAGGGCTTGAGGAAGAAACTTCACAAAAGAAGATATCAAAAAGGCCAATAAGCATGTGGGAAAAGTGCTATATTTCATTAATCAACAGGAGAATACAAATTAAAAACATAATGAAATGCTACCCAGACATTCAAACACAATGAGCTAATATGAAAAAGAAAACATGAAGTGTTAGTGAACAATCTAATCAGAACTCACTACTACTGGGGGTGTAAACTCCTATAACTTCTTTGAAATCTGCCAGTATGCATAAGCTATGGTCACTATGGAACAAAAACGTGTACAACACTCACTACAAGAATATTCACAATAGTACTATTCCGAATAACCAAAAGACAAAAACAATCTAAATGCCCATCAGCAATAAAATAGAAAATTATAACATTTACTCAAAGTATTACACATTATGAAATGAATAAACCACGACTACACAAACCAATATGGATGAATCTCACAATGTTGTTCAATGTTGAACATAAGAAGCCAGGCATTAAGAAAACATACTACATAGGTTTGCATTTGAGTATAATAACAAGTTTTTTAAAAAACCACCCACTAAAATAGAAAAACTCCCAGAGGGAACTAGCCCTATCAGTTAAAGTCCCCTTAATTAAGACATACTATAAGGATTCTATAATTAGAAGTGTGATACTAGTGCATGATTAGACAAATAGACCAGTGGAACAGAATGGAAAATCCAGAAATAGATCACCAAAATAAATGGCAAATTAGGATGCAAGAAAGGTAACATCTCAAATTGCTGGTGAAAAGGATATGCTTGTTAATAAAATGGTGCTGGAACAACTAGTCAGTCACTTGAAAAAAACATAAAATTAGATCTATATTTCGCCATGCACGAGAATAAACTAAAGAATTACAGTTCTAAATGTAAAAAATAAAACCATATAAATACTAGAAGAAAACCGAAGTGAATTTCTCTTCAATGTTGGTGTAGGAAAATGCTTTCTAACCATAACTCACTTAGGAAATAAATCCGGTACACACACAAAAAAAATTAAAATTGTCCAAATGACCAAAATGCAAACGTATACACACACACCATAAACATTCTTAAGCAGAAACCTAGGTGAATACATTTGCAAAATATACCACAAATGGCCAATATCTCTAATATGTAAAGAAATAAACCTATAGAAAAACAGAAAAGTCTAAAAAGAAAAAAGAAAAATACTTCACATAAAAACAATTAAAATGGTCCTCAAATATTTGGAAAAAAATGTTCAAACTCACTCACAAGAGAAATGGAAATTAAAATAACCCCAAGATGCCATTTTTTACCTATCGAAATGGCAAAAAATAAAAAGTACAACACAGTCTGTTTGCAAAACTGTGAGGATACAATTCCTCTCATAACTTTCTAATGGGAATACAAATTAGTACTGACTTTCTGGAGGGAATTTGGCAATACCTAACAGAACTAAACAACATGTAGAAGTAGAAGAGATTCTACTTCTAAGGTACATATCCAACAATGTGAATATACATATGTAGAAAGTCATACACTGCAGCAATGTTTGTAATTTCAAGTTCATCTTGGCAACAACCTAAATGACCATATATGGGATAGTGAATGAAAAAACTATGGTATATCAGTACAATGGGAGTATTATGCAGCTATTAAAAATGATGATCTCTATGAACTGATATGGAACAATTTCAAGGACATACCTTTAAGTGAATTAATCTATAGTATGCTACTCTTGATTTAAGAAAGAAAGGAATATAAAATTATACATATATACCTATTCATTCCTCTGTGCAGAAGAAATACAGAAATGATAAATGAGAAACTAAAAAATTACAAGGTAAGCAGGAAATAGAAAGGAAAAGAAAATGGATTGGGGGTGTTGGGAACGAGGAAGAATTAACACTTCTGAGCATATATTTTTGTATATGCTTTGAACTACAGTAATGTTCCACATACCCCAAAATAATAAATAAATGAATATCAACCAGGATGAGATAGGTGGTGGTGGTGATCTTGGAGGTGGGACCCCAAACAGAATACACTTAACAAATAAACTATTTCAAAGGAATACCACAACTGAAGAGGATAGGGAAAACATTAACCTATGTGCCTGTCTAGCTGTGACTGCTGGAAGGGCCTGGGAACATCACCATCACAGTACCAATGGGCACACACAGATCCTGGTTTCTAAATTCCATTCTCCAATAAAAGGATCAGGTCTCCTTGGCTAAGTGAGTGAATCCAGGGTTAGGGCAGGGGAAATGAACCTTAAACACTTGTACCAAAAAAATAAAAAGTGCTCTAAGTAGGACTTCAATAGCCAAAGCTGTAACAATGTGAGCAACAAAATAAATAGTAATACTAACAGACTGTAATCCATGGAATAAATTATCTGTGAATGCATACTGATATAAATAATCAAATAAATAAGTAAAGAAGGGTTATTAGCTCTTCCTTACAGATAAATTCCAATTAACAAATGGAGAATCATCATCATGTCATCATCTCCTGACATGATGTCTGTGGTAGTCTTATCAAAAATGCATAATGTCAATCAAATCATGAAACATCACACAAACCCAAATTGGAACATTCTAAAAAACAACTGACCGGTGTTCACTCAAAGTGTCAAGGTTGTGAAAGACAAGGAAATAGAGAAACTAAAGTGTCATAGTTAACTGCCATAGTTAAAATGGTAGTATTTTTGGTATATGCACTATATAAAAATGTTAAAATTAACTTGTTTAATTTTAACTTCTTGATGTAGCTAATAAACATTCTAAGTTACATGTGCGACTCACATATTTCTATCAGAAGTGCTTTGGCTCTAATGACCAAAGAAGAGTAAATACAGAGGGCAGAGAAACATAGTAACCACCATGGGAAAGCAAGCATCAAAACATTACAAGGACAAACAACCCCGTTCCTCACCAATAAAACTACAGGGAGACAAAGAGGATAAAAAAGATGGAGGAACCTTATAGTCTTTTTTGTTTAAGATTTTATTTTTTAAAAAAGATTTTATTTATTTATTCATGAGAGACGCAGAGACACCGGGAGAGGGAGAAGCAGGCTCCATGCAGAGAGCCCGATGTGGGACTCAACCCCGGGTCTCCAGGATCACACCCTGGGCCAAAGGCGGCACTAAATTGCTGGGCCACCGGGGCTGCCCAAGATTTTATTTTTAAGCAATCTCTACACCCAATGTGGGACTCGAACTCACAATCCTAACATCAAGTGTTGCATGCTCCACCAACCGAGCAAGCCAGGTGGCCCTGGGAGAACCTTATAGTCTAAGAGAATTAGGAGATACCAAACAACCAAAACAGAACTTTAGATCCTGATTCTTAAAAACTACATTTAAAAATAAAAGTTCATATTTAAGACAACTGGAAACTTTACATTGACTAAACACTGGATTTTGAATTTAGAAGTTATTTTTAAATTGTAATAATGGTCATATCATTCTTTTTTAAAGAATTCTTATCTTTTAGAGATATATACTCAAATACTGACAGATAAAAAACACAAGTCTGGTACTTGCTTCAAAATAGTGGGGGAGAGAAGATACAATACATTGAGAAGTATCAATGAAACTGGCCATAATTTGATAACTGTACCTGGTGATGGTAATATGGGGACTTTCTATATTGTTCACCTACTTTTGTATGGGTATGAAATTCTACCACTTAAAAAAATAAAAAAGAAAGGTAACTTGAGGGGACTAGAAAATTTTTCAGTTTTTATTTAAATTCCAATACAGTTAACATGCTGTGTAATATTAGCTTCAGGTGTACAATATAGTGATTTAACACTTCCATACAACACCCAGTGCTCATCACTCATTCCCCATCACCACCGACCTTCTCCTCTGGTAACCATCAGTTTGTTCTCTATAGTTAAGAGTCTCTTTCTTTGTTTCTGTCCTCTCCCCACATCTGCTTATTTGTTTTGTTTCTTAAATTCCACATGAGTTGAAATCAGGTATTTGTCTTTCTCTGACTGGTTTATTTCACTTAGCATTCTACGCTAGTTCCATCCATGTCATTGCAAATGGCAAGATTGAGTTCTTTTTGATGGCTGAATAATATTCCATATTTTATATATATGTGACACACACACACACACACAAACACATCTTTATCCGTTCAGTTGATAGACACTTGGGGTGTTTCCATAATTTGGTTATTGTTGATAATGCTGCTATAAACAAAGGGGTGCAGGTATCCCCATGAATTATTATTTTTGTATTGAGTAAAGAACTAGTAGTGCAACTGCTGGATCTTAGGGTAGTTCTATTTTTCACTTTCTGAGGAACCTCCATACTGTTTTCTAGAGTGGCTGCACCACTTTGCATTCCCACCAACAGTACAAGAGGGTTCTCCTTCTTCACATCCTTGCCAGCACTTGATTCTTGTGTTTTTGATTTTAGCCATTCTGACAGGTCTGAGGTAATATCTCATTGTGGTTTTGATTTGCATTTCCCTGATTAATGATGTTGAGTATCTTTTCATGCATCTGTTGGTCAGCTGTATGTCTTCTTTGTTTTTTTTTAACTTTTTAAAAAAGATTTTATTCATTTATTCATGAGAGACACAGAGAGAGAGAGGCAGAGACACACAGGCAGAGGGAGAAGCAGGCTCCATGTAAGGAGCCCGACATGGGACTTGATCCCGGGACTCGAGGATCACACCTTAGGCAGAAGGCAGGCGCCAAACCGCTGAGCCACCCAGGGATCTCCCTGGTTTTTAAATTTTTATGTAAATTCCAGTTAGTTAACATACATTGTAGTATCAGTTTCAGATGTACAACACAGTGACTCAACGCTTCATACAACACCCAGTGCTCATCCAACAAGTTCACTCCTTAATGAGAGGGCCAGAAATTAATTACTGATCTAGGGAAGACTCAAATCAAGAATGCTGCTACAAAGATGCCAGGCCAGTAAATAAATTTCCCATAGGATGGCTACTTCAACAGCTCTCTCTCTTCAGAAAAGAAAAATGCAGCTAGGTCTAGAGATGTGTTAGCACCTTCTAGGAGTTTCTAGGCTGACTTTAACCTAGTCTATTACAAGTGAGTAACAGAGTATTAAAAAGGCCACTCTAAGTTTAGGAAAGACATCACATATTAATCAAATAACCAGAAGACAAGTAAACACAAACTGCTGTATGTTACAAAGAATAAAGTATACAGATTTTTTTTTTAGATTTTTTTTTAAGATTTTGTTTATTTATTCATGAGAGAGAGAGAGAGAGAGAGAGAGAGAGAGAGAGAGAAGCAGAGACACAGGCAGAGGGAGATACAGGCTCCATGCAGGGAGCCTGACGTGGGACTTGATCCTGGGTCTCCAGGATCACGCCCTGGACTGAAGGCAGTGCTAAACCACTGAGCCACAGGGGCTGCCCATATAGAGATCTTAAAGGAGAGTTCTGACCTATTTTTTGGGCTCAGGACATGTGATTCTTGAGACAGGTGCTTGGTGAATAAAGGGTAAAGGGAGGGAAGCTCTCCAGGTAGAAAAACAGTACACGCAAGAACCCCCTAGGGCTGGAAAGTCCTTTCACTCATTCAAATAATATTTGAGAGTTTACTCTATGCCAGACACCGTGTTAAGTTCTGTGACTAGGACACCCTCAGTACTGATCTTTCTTCACATGGAGCTTACAATCTAGAAGAAGAAAAAAAAATTCACAACTAAATATATAATCACAGGCCTAAATGAGTACTTCAAAGAAAGAAAAACAGTGCTACGAGAGGAGAAACTTGGCAGGAAGTGTAACAGCCACAAGGAACCAAAAAGAGGACAGCATAGTTTGAGAACACAGAGCAAGGAGGAGAAAGATGCAAAATGAGACCAGAGGGATAGGCAGGGGTCAAATAATCCAGAAGGAGCTTACTGACCATAGTATGGATTTTGGTCTTCTAAAGGCAGTAAGTCTAGGAGTTTTAGGAAGAGTGTGGGAAGTTAGTAAAACTTGGATTTTGAAAAGAGTAAGGAAAAAGAAGGGGTATATTATACTTAGGCAGCTATCACAGGAATCCAGAGAGACTATAACATATATGTATGTATACATGTGTTGGAGCAGAGGAGGGAAAGTATAGGGGATGATACAAAGTACAGATGGAACAAGCAGAAACTACTAAGTGCTCAGGAGTTAAAAAGTGAACAGAATTTGCTAATCAAGCATTCACCTTACTGGATAGATATTCCAGCTGTATGTTGGATTTGGAATAGTATTCTCTAATCCATCAGAATAAAGAGTGCAGGTCTCTTAGTTAATGCTATTGTAATAAATTTTTTCAAAAATATCTCGGAGAAAATAAAAATATCTCAGAGCCGGGATCCCTGGGTGGCTTGGTGGTGTAGTGCCTGCTTTTGGCCCAGGACATGATCCTGGGGTCCCGGGATCGAGTCCCACGTCGGGCTCGTCCCACGTCGGGCTCCTTGCGTGGAGCCTGCTTCTTCTGCCTATGTCTCTGCTTCTCTTGCTCTCCCCTCTGTGTCTCACGAATAAATAAGTAAAATCTTAAAAAAAAAAAAAAATCTCAGAGCCCAAAGACTTATCTGAAACCATAGCACATCTTGCTGGGCTCTTAACCTACAGGCCAACCTTTGTGCAGTATCAAATAAGCAAATATATACATACATAAACACATAAATTAAATGTTCATACTAGGATGCACACACGCAAAAGAAACCTAATCCTACGTGCCTCTTCTCTAACATTAAAACGAACTTCACTTAAAATGTTTTTAAAAGATATAGCTTAACGTAACAGCTCACAACGTGCTGAACACTGTGCTGAGTGCACAACCACCCTGAGGTGGGTACTGTCAATATTATCTGTGTTTCACGGATGAGAGAACAGCTATTAAGTGGCTGTATGTTACAAAGAAAAAAAGATTCAAGATTCAGATTCCATAATCTAAATTCATATAGTAAAGCAATTAAAACTTAGGGCTATTCAATGATAACCTTTCCAGTCCTTAGTTTACTTGATCTCTCTCTGTGCAGGATCTGGCCAGCTGAGAGGTCTCTCTTGAAACTCTTTTTTGGCTGGCCTTTCCCTGTGCCACTACCCCCAAACCACATTCCAATCAAGAGCTGCCATTCATGAAAAGACCATTAAGATGAGTACCACCATGCTGGAAAACATATCTAAAATACATAAAATCAACTGGCTTTTATCCAAAAAATGTAAAGCACATCAAATAAGAAAAGAAAGTCCCACAAAAAAGCAGGCAAAAAACTTGGGCAGGCTATATACATGAAAAGTTGCTCAACCTCATCTAGTCAAAGAAATGTAAATTAAGACTACAAAGAAATCGTACTAAAAGACCCATCAGAAGGGCTAAAATTGGAAGTGTCTAATAACACCAAGTACTGGTGAAAATGCAGAGCAAAAGAAACTCTCATTCACTGATGATGAAGACTGCAAACTGGTACAACCTTTTTGGAAAACACATTATTCAATCACTATTTCAATTACAAAAATTGAAGATACACTAAACAATCCAGGAGCAACTCCATCCCCAAATACATATCTTAGAGAAATATGTGTGTGCACCAAAAGAAATGTACAAGTGTTTATGGAAGCATTACTCTTAACAGACCAAATTAGGAAATAACCCAAATGTCCATCAACAGCAGATTGAATAAACTGTAGAATATTCATGCAATAGAACACTATACAGATGAATGAATTCATACACAACATACAAATCTTAAAAACATAAAGTCACCACACTGCCTTAGGGAAGTAAAGGTGTTATCTAGGAAGGTCACAACATATGGATCTTATGGTCAAGACTGAGGCTACCTAACTAGGGTAGTATTATTAGGAACAAGCAAGGCAAAAAGCTTCTGAGAAGCTGGCAATATTTTGTTTCTTGACTTGGGTGGTGTTTATATGGGTGTTGATTTTATAATAATTTACATCTTCTTTAAGTACTTTTATACAGGTATTGTATTTCACAATAAAAAGGCACAAAAAGGACGTCATCTGACAATGTGTAAGTCAAGATAATTTACATAAAAATCCAGATTTACAACCTGTTTGAAAAACCGGAAGATCTGGCCTGCCTTCCTGCATGCCAACAATCAGCTGGAGCTGAGCAACAGCTACTTCCTTCAGATCAGCTGTGCTCCCTGACTGCCACAGCACCGTGTGTTTCCCAGCTTTCAGGATTCATGCTATCTATGTGATCTAAAAGTCACCTAACACCATTCCACACTCATCTCCATGACACTCCTTTAGAACGCATGAACGTATAAGCACGTGCATGTACGAACTATAAAGCATACAAACAGGTGTGCAATTAGCTACAGCAAGTAAATTCAACCCCACATTTAAAATATAGGTAACACTAGTACATAACAGAGCTGTTATATACAGAGCTGTTAAGATTAAATAAAACAATGCACACAAAATACATAGCTTAGTACTTGTCACAGAATCAATGCTCAGTATTAGGGAGCTATTTATTATCAACATGCTTTTCTCATACTTACAACACATGTAAATCTACTTGCCACGGCCACTGTTTTCTGATTTTATAGACAATAGAGCAGAAAAATATGGGTTGGTATACATTTGATCAGATACTTCAACACATAACACTTAAAAACAACAACCAGTATATAAATCTTCCAAAGTTTCTTTACATGACACCACGAGAAAGATTTCCTACATTATACTTTGAAACACAGGCCTGTTTTTACTTGCTTTGTCCAAAGCACGTACTTTCTTGATTGTGGCTTTTATTGGTCTGATCAGAGTCAGGTAAATGGGTACTTACTAAAATATACTTTAAGATGATGAATTTTAAGACCCTAGTCATAAAATATCCTCAAAACTAAACACTTCAGTTTTGACTTTTGAAGGTAGACATCATATGAACACCAAAAGCAGCTTACTTTATTTCACAGAGCTGTTATACTCCAATGACTAGCTAATAGGCTTATCTAATTCTTGCCCCTTAGAGGAATACAATACAAAGGAAAATTGAGGAATACAATTTTTTTCTCACAAAAAAAAAACAAAAACAAAACCCACAAAAGTCTACTTCAAACTATTTTTATTTCCAAAGTGGATTTGGCAGTGAAGTCCTCATACAATGGATTACTATGAATTTGATCCATGAATACAATGAAAACTAATGAACTAGTTACCCACATCTCACAAAAGCAATGCTGAGCAAAAGCAACCATACATAACAGAATCCACACTGGAAGATTCTGTGTGTGTAAATCTCACAGGAAAAACTACTGTGTTCGCGGAATGCATAATTAAGTGGTAAAATTATAAAGAAAAGCTAGAAAATGAGTACCACAGAAGACAAGATAGTTGTAATCTTTGGGAGAAGGAGGTTATGATCCAGAAATGGCATGTTAGGAATTCTAGAACTTATCATCATGTACAGTATTTTATTTGTTGTTGTCTGCTCACTGTTAAAATGCTCCATGTGTATAGAGATGTTCACTGTTCCATCTCTAGCATCTACAACAGGGCCTGGCACATGCTAGGTTCCCGAAAAGTATCTGTTGAATGTAAAGTACAATTTCAAAAACTCAAATTATTCCGTATTTCACAGCTTGTCAGACCCTAAATATAATAGTAACAGCTAGCATACTGTGCATTTTCCATGTTAGTATTCTCAAGGAGTTTTAAGTATGTAAATAAATTCTAATTAATTCTTAACCTTTTTCTTAACATTTTTTCTCCTTTTGAGATACTTTCACCAAACACAGGCACACAATTACATGGCTGTGTCCAGATTCAATTAAACATTTTTTAAAAATTAACAAAGAAAAATACTGAAACTCATGTGTTAGAGCAAGCCTAGGCTCTAGATAAAGACTCTACCACCTTCCCCAAACAAAAAAGGCACAGAAGATGCTGTATTATTATAAAATGACTGTAAGTGTGCTCATATTTTTTATGAGTAAATAATGTAAAATTGAAATGTAAAACACGTATCACAATTGATTATTACAGTATAAAGCGGCTGGAAACTATAAGCTTCTAGAGGACAGAGATCCAAAACAAAATGTGCTCAATGAATGTTTCTTGGGTTAACAACAACAAAAAATTAATTACCAAAATCTTCCTGGATTTTATAATTATGAACTTGAGAGGTAATTAAGTTTAATTCAGTCATCAGAAACTGTACAAACCCCAAAGATTACCAATGACAATTTCAAAAGTGAAAATTCCTAAGATTGGGGATCCCTGGGTGGCTCAGCAGTTTAGCGCCTGCCTTTGGCCTAGGGCATGATCCTGGAGTCCCGGGATCGAGCTCCACATCGGGCTCCCTGCGTGGAGCCTGCTTCTCCTTCTGCCTGTATCTGTTTCTCTCTCTGTGTCTCTCATGAATGAATAAATAAAATCTTAAAAAAAAAAAAAAATTCCTAAGATTAAAAAAAAAGAAGAAGAAGAAAAAAAAAAGAACTTTCGCTCCTTGGGAATATATCCTATTAAAAAAAAACTGGCAAATCAAAAAAATTTTTAATTAGAAGAGGCATATGCTAACCTTATGGTCCTAATTAGTATCCATATAAAGTAATATTAGCTCCTGTTTTCACATCCCTTCTGGGCACAATAAACTAGAATGATTGAGGTCATTTATCAGTCAACTTTCCAGAATTTCACTAGCACGAAAGAGTTCGGTGGTTCTGATATGTACCTGCAACACGAATAGAAATTTATCTTTTGATCTATCCCAAAGTTAAGGGCCATCTGAGACTCAATATTTAACATTACATATGTAACACTCAAGGCTTTGTTATTAAGTCTCAAATGCTATGTTTTATGGTTCAAATTTTGGCAACACAGGTTTTCTCTTGTTCTGAAGCAGTGTTTTTGTGACATAGTCGATCACTCAAGAGTCTATTCTTTTTCATTCATTTTCAAGTTATAAAATGAAACTCCCTACTCATATACTCACGGCATACTTCTCATTATTAAGAATTTATCTGTTTCAGAAGGAATGGAAATAAAGCACCTGGCTAACCCATAAAGGAGCAACCTGAAGCTACTCTTCTCTACAATAAATAAATAAAGAAGCACTCTAGGTCGGAGATACCAAAAGGGCTATATTTATTACTGCCTTGCACTGGAAATACAGTTCTGAAGCCTATCAATGTTGGATGAAATTTAAAACTCAGTAAACTGTAAAAACAAAACAAAATTAAAAAAAAAACCACAACTAAAAAACCCTCAGTAAACTATCCTAATGTCCTCTCTTCCTACCAGATTAAAAACTGTTAAACTCAAAAGGTTTCTCAAGACTGCCTTACAAAATCCAAAGATGCAAAGCAAGTTCCAGCCCAGTATTTCAGAAATATCATACTAGTCATCAACAACTATATCTTAATCTTATTTAACATTTGACCAGAAACTCTCCTAATAAAAAATACCTGCTCATTTCATTAGGCTGTCTTCAGCCACAATGCTCAGTCAGGACCAGATAGCAAGCGCACATGTGTGCACAGGAGCCTGAAAAGAGGTATGACTGAGCAGTCAGGGATGGGTGGTCCCACACACGAATTTATAGCTGGGCTAATGGTCTTTCAATAGACTGAACCATGTCATGGTTTTGTTGAGAAACAGGACTACGTTCCCAAATTTTCACCAAAATTTTTTTTAAGACCTTTTTCTTAACAGCATGGTGATATGATGTTCTTATTTATACTGTTTTATTCTTAGAACTGTACAGAGTTTACATTTGGTCTCTAAATAGAAAAAAGATTAAAGAGCAAGTAAAAGTCAGAGCCAGTACATTGTTTCCAGGATTGAAAAAATGAGTGAACTACTGTAATCTGTTTCCTTCAAACCAAACAGGGAACAGTACTATCTACACAGCATTACAGCCCTCAAAGCCACAGATTGGTCTCAAATTCATTATTTGTTGGTTGTGGATGGCTGACTCCTCTATCACTCACTGACAGTAATCAATGAACATCACGAGTCTTTTGGTGAGTTTTTTTTTTTTTTTAGAGTTTATTTATTTTAGAGGAAAAGAGGAGTAAAGGAAGGGGTAGAGAGACACTCTCAAA
The DNA here is from genome assembly GCF_905146905.1 of Nyctereutes procyonoides. Taxonomy (NCBI): domain Eukaryota; kingdom Metazoa; phylum Chordata; class Mammalia; order Carnivora; family Canidae; genus Nyctereutes; species Nyctereutes procyonoides. The sequence continues at coordinate 53,013,648 of NW_026575047.1, read as the reverse complement.
AGGACTCCCTTCTGAGCACGACCCTGAAATCACACCTAAGCCGAAATGAAGAGTCAGATGCTCCACTGCCTGAGCCACCCAGCTGCCCCAGCATGAGTCCTTCTTAAATATAAAACAAAGGTTGTAAGATCCTAACATGAAAACATCCGTATATTAAAAAAAAGGGGGGGGGAGGGTGTGTCTTTCCTAAGAGTGTAGTGGAATTTGTGCCATTACACAACCTGAGAAAAAAGCCACAGTACGATTGGAAAAGTCACTGTTGTACAGGGCCGTCCGAAAATGAACTTGAGTCATATAGTCAAGACGATCAACAAAGAACATGAATTAGTTTTAACCATAAATGAATGCTAACATAAATAAAAGCCTTTTGCCTTAAATACTATTAAAATATTTCCAGTGAAAAATAAGTAATGTATAAACGGCATATCTAGAAAAATATTACTACAGTGAAGCTCATTAAAAGTTGGCAGACATAATCAACTGAATTCTCATAAAGTTAGGTGAGTTTCTCCTTTACTTTTAAAGTAATATGCAGCAAATATGCATTGATCAGTAAGTACCAAAATTAAAACTACATTGTACCAGCTGCTCAGAACACAATTCCTACCTGTAAAGACTAACTTTCTACAGTTCCTAACTTTCAAATGTTCACTATTAAGAAAATTCCAGGGGCACCTGGCTGACTTAGTCAATTGAGTGTCCAACTCTTGATTTCAGCTTAGGTTACAATCTCAGGGTTGTGAGTTCAAGCCCTGGAATTCAAGTTCATGCCCAGCGTTTCTGAATGAAGGAATGAATAAATAAATAAGAAAAGTCCACTGTGCCTTACTTGATACAATAAATCAATTAAGTGATGTAAATGATTTTTATACATTATAATTTTAGAGATAACCACAAGAAAAAAAAAACGCTGTCCCTTAAACATAATGGAAACGTTTAAGCACCAAAATGTAATAAACATAAATGATAGTGCAACCTTAAATTTTATTGCTTCCTCCAAAGTGAAACAGCTTGAAAATCCACAAGCCACTGTAACTTCCTTCAGCCACTTTCTGTGAGTCAACCAATAGGAAACCCTCCTCCTAATAATTATTCACACCATTTTCTTACATAATTAATTCCTTGGTGAGACAGAGAACCACCCTCAAATCCTTATTTTCAACTTTAGAATAATTTTATTATCAGGAGCTCTAGTAATTATGCTTGCAATTCAGATGTATACTACATGTATAAAAACCTTTTCCTTTATTATTTAAATTCACGTACAAAGAAACCCTTTCTAGCTCAGGTGTACTTTTTTATGATCTATTCTATTTGCTCTTACTCAAACATGTCACCTGGATTTGGGGGGAGCCTATGGTTTCAAGCAGAAAACTACCATTAAAAAAAAAAAAAAAAAGGATAACCAGCAGTCCCAGCATTACCTACTGAATAAATAACCCATCCTTTCCCCAGTAATCTACAATATTCTTGTAGTATAGTAACTCTATGAAATAAGCATTATTTCATTATGCTCTTGCTGGCTAAGTGAATTTGGGCAAATTAGTTTATCTCTGTTTCAATTTCCTCAATGATAAAGTGGGCAACGTGGATGGAACTGGAGGGTATTATGCTGAGTGAAGTAAGTCAATCGGAGAAGGACAAACAGTGTATGTTCTCATTCATTTGGGGAATATGAATAATAGTGAAGGGGAATGTAAGGGAAGGGAGAAGAAATGTGTGGGAGATATCAGAAAGGGACACAGAACATAAAGACTTCTAACTCTGGGAAATGAACTAGGGGTGGTGGAAGGGGAGGAGGGCGGGGGGTGGGGGTGAATGGGTGACGGGCACGGAGGGGGACACTTGACGGGATGAGCACTGGGTGTTATTCTGTATGTTGGTAAACTGAACACCAATAAAAATTAATTTATAAAAAAAAATCATAAAGTGGGGATAACAGTAATGCTCATTTCATAGAGTTACTGTAAGAATTAAATCAGTTAATTCACGTTACGCACTTAGGACAATACCTGACGCACTTAATGCTGATGATGATAATTACCAAAAGCTCATAAATACAAAACTGTTCCTGGATTCTGTGGTTCCACTGTCTATTCCTGAGCTGACAGAAGCTTTATATTACTCCAAATTTATAACACATTAGGTTTCCTAGTAGGGCCTTCTTTGTCCAAAATTTCATGGCTTTCATTCATTCATTTTATCAGATAAACTTTCTCATTAATATGTCAAGTTTTCTATAATGCCACTGAAATTCTATTTGGAATTTTATTACATTTATACATAAATCGACTTGGGATAATCAGTATATTCTATAATACTGACTCTCCCCAACTCCCTCACATCTAATTCACTCAGGTTTTATGTCCTTTAAAATTTACCAACAAGTGTTGCATTTATTCCCTAGGCATGTTCTTCTCTGAGAAAAATTTAGTAGGATTTACCAGATTTTTAAATGCACATACCCTTGGATCCAGAAATTGCATTTTTAAGAACTTAACACAATAGTAACAGATATAAATATAAAGCTACTTATTACAATAGCAAAATCCTGAACACAAGTTAAATCTCTGTCAATAAGGTAATGATGATCTGCGGCATATTCTCAGGATAGGAGACTATTCAGCTATTACAAAAAGATACAGAACCACAGGCACTGGCTTAGAGAAGAGTTCTACAAACTACTCTGCTAAAACAAAAAAGCAGGGGATCCCTGGGTGGCACAGCGGTTTGGCGCCTGCCTTTGGCCCAGGGCGCGATCCTGGAGACCCGGGATCAAATCCCACGTCGGGCTCCCGGTGCATGGAGCCTGCTTCTCCCTCTGCCTATGTCTCTGCCTCTCTCCCTCTCTCTCTCTCTGTGACTATCATAAATAAATAAAAATCAAAAAAAAATTAAAACAAAAAAGCAAGCTGCAAAATTAAGGTCTTCTTTTTGTTTTTTAAACTGAGGGTTAAAGTAGGGGAACAAAAGTATCACGCGTATAGTATCAAGTACACAGTCTGGCTTGTAGTAAGCATTTTTAGTCACCTTGAGAAATTAAATGTGATTTAGGGAAATGGCTGAATATTCTTTCATTTCGCCTATTTTTTACAGCCTACCTGCCTTGTTCTACAAAAGGTTTTGTGGTAGGCTCATAATACAGCATTTAAAATAAATAAGCTTTCAGCTTACACTTTACTCACAAATATTTAAAAACACACATGTTCCTACAATGTAATATTCAACTAGTGATGCTTTTCAACAGGTTATAAATCTCAACACCATAATTCAGGAGGAAAAGGACTGTTCCTTCTAAATCATTTTACTGTAACAAGCCACTGAAAACTTCTTTCTCTCCATACTTGAAATAACCCTTTTAAAGCGTGTTGTCTGGTGAGGTAGCATCTTCCTCATGTAGCGCTGCCTGAATTGAAATACAGTAATAAATACTTACTAGGCTTTTATATATATAGTACATAAGACATACTATACATAGTACATATACATAGTATTTATATATATAAATATAGCATTTTTTTAAAAATGAAGTGTGTTGTCTTGGATATCGAGTATCAGAGATCCCACCTCAGGAACAAAGTGACATTGTGTGTAACATGAAAACAGAGCCCTTCCACCTAGGAAAGGAAACCCCTAAAGGGTGAACAATATAAACATTTTAAAATCTAAGCAAAATGTCGTTTTTTATTCTAAGTCATTGGCTCAAGTTCCATCTTTAGGATGTTCTTCATCAACATAAGGTCAAAAAGGTGCAAATTAAAGTTTCGTAAAGAAAGAATATTACATTCTTTAAATATATATACATATTCACTACTAAATGTAACCGCTGACTTTTCTGCCTCCCAGAAAAAATCCTGAGTTCAGAAGCTTCCATTCCAGATGCTATGAATAAACATTTCCAAAAGAAAAAATAAACACATAAACCACTACCTTAAGTACTTCGATACTATTTGAAGTAATGAACTGATTTTCGGAGAGATTTACAATCCACATTTCTGTGTGTCCGTGACTGCTAAAAAGAGCAGGCACTACTGTAGGAGAAAGATTAAAATGTGCAAACAGGAAGGGCGGATTTTGAGTTCACCAACTTGAGCTCTGCGACCTAACACAGAAGTTGGTTTCACAGCACCGAGAAAAATGCCTGAATACTGCAAAGCACATGAAAAATGACAGGAAAAAAAAAATGTTCTTTTTTCTGCTGCACCCACGAGTCCTCCCTGACGCTATTTTTTAGACTTCATCTCCTTGTCCACCTGTAGTCTTTTATGCTACCTACTCCTTCCTGAAAGTCTATTTCAAATCAAACCACTAAAAAGCGTGAAGCGGTTACTTTCTCACCGCTATACCTTAAGTAGATCACACAGCGCGGGAGGCGGAAAAATGCCGACCCACTACACACGGAGCTTGCCGGGCGGCCTCAGAGCCTTATCGCCGGCGCGCGCATACCACGGAGAGTGACATCAGATCGAAACTACACGGTTTCGCCGTGACCAACCAGTCCTCTCAGGGCTGCGCTCCCGGCGGGGGGAGGCGGCACCCCGAACCCCGACCTCCCGCCCGCCGCGGGCTCGCCCTGGGTGCCCGCCCCGCAGAACCCGCTCGCGAAGCCGAGTCCGCCGGCCCGGACCTGTTGCGCGTCCCCGCCCGCAGCGAGCCGGGGCCCGGCACCGACGCCGGCAGCGATGCACCTGCCCCGGGCCGCACCTCCGCGCGCCCGCCGCCCCGCCCGGGCCCCCGCCCGCGCCCCCGCCCGCGCCCCCGCCCGCGGGGCTCCGAGCCGCAGCCAGCCGGGCCCGCCGGGGCGGCAGCAGCCCGCCGGGAGGACGGCGGGGCGGGGCGGGGCCCGACGCCGGCAGGCGGCCGCGCTCGCTCGGGATCGGCCCTGGCGGCCGCGGAGGCGCTCACCTTGGCGGCCGCGGCTCTGGCGGACATCTTGTCTCTCTCCAGCGCCGCGCGAGGCTCCTCGGACCCGAAACTCCGCGCCACCGGCCCGCCGGCTCCTCACGCCACGGACCAGATAAACATCTCCCGGGAGCGAGCGGGGCTGGGGGCGGGGGCGGCCGCGCAGGCCCGGCCCACGGGGAGGGGACTCAACTCGGACAAAAGTCCGGGAAGCGCCCGCCCGCCCCGCCCGGGTCCTCTCCGCGGGGCGCGCCCGGCCGGCGCCTCCCTCCGAGCGCGGCCACTCGCTCGGCCTCGCGGAGCTCCCCCAGCCCGGACGCAGCGGCCCCGCCCGCTCACCGCCGGGCAGCCCCGGGGGCCTCCGGCCGTCCCCGCAGCCCGCCCGCCGGCCCCTCAGACGCCGGCTTCCGCACGTAACTTCCCTGGAACCGGGCGCGGGGTAGGGAACCCGGCGTCCACAGCCTGAGCCGGCGCCGGCAACTGCGGGAGGCCACGCAAACCTGCCGGCCCGGCCCGGCCCGGCCCACTGAGCATGCCCGGCTGGGCGGGGGCGGGGCCTCGGCGGGGGCGGGGCCTCGGCGAGGCGGGGCGGGGCCTCTGCGGGGCGGGGCGGGGCGGCGCGGGCGGCCCGGGGCCCGCTTCCTCCCGAGGTCCGACCCCCCCCAGGCGCGGAAGGAAAAGCCCAGTGCCGAAGTACTCGGTGGGCAGTTTCCGCTGGCATGCGAGTCTTCCTGTTTGTTTTTGCTGTTTTGTTTTGTTTTAATCAAAGGTCCGGCAGAAATCGCCCCCCGAGGAGAAAGCCCCTCTGTACCAAAGCTGTCTCGACTTCCAGCAGAGACTTGTCCGCTTGTTCCTCGGCAAGCCACGACGGCTCAGCCCCGCGCGGAAGGGCGGCCGGAGAGGCGGGCCTAGCGAACACCTGACAGTAGTTTCCTTCCCGTGGTAGACACCCACGGTCACGGCTGTCACCCCATGCCTGGGCCTTGCCGCCCCACTGAAAGCAGAATGAGTTATTTCATCCTTAAGACGCTCCGAACCCGGCCAAAATGATTGCTCTCATTCTTGACAGACCGCGGTCTTGGGCGCTCCTGGGTGAGCAGGCTGAGAAATACCCACGAGGACTGCGAGGTCTTGGCCCACCCACTTGAGGCCTCAAGACACAGCCAAAGTCTCTCCCACCCCAGTAGGCGGGGATCTCCAAAGTCTTTTTCGGCAACCAGGATGCCTAAATTCGCAGAGGTGAGCAAAGGGCTCAGGTTGCCTTGGACTTCTAAGGGCAGTTCTGCAGCTCTCCTCTGAGCAGACAAGGTTAAAGACCTGCAACCCACGGTCCGGCGTTATCAGCCTCTGCAGACCCTTCCCACAAGGCTGATCACCTTGCTAAACACCAGAGTATGTAAGAAACTACTGCCGGCCTCATTATTCTACACTTGGTAAAATAGAAAGCTCTTCACAAATGTCAGAAATTCTAAGTAACAATAAATAACATTCACTTTTGTTTTAAACTTACGGTGTAATTTTTTTTGTTGTTGTTTTTGGTCAAAGTATTTATTCTTTTAAGAATTGTAATTAAAATGTCCTTAGGAGCAAGCACTGTTTTTAAAGTAATGAAAGTTTTTATAGTAATAAAAGAGCTTTCATATATTTATTACTTTTGCCGTTTTATTAAGATGTGCAATCAGCATGACCTGCATAGAACTAGGCATCGTGTCTTTAATAGCACCTGAACCTAGAGACATACCTAAAAATGCACAGAAATTTTTTTTTCTCGTTTGTCACTTTTCCTCAAGTCTTCCATACATCATTTAAATGCTAGATTACAACAATGATTTGTCAAGGATCTAATATACCTGATTACAACTTTATTTTACTTTAGCCATGGTTTAAACATAATGAAATCAAGCAAAGTTTACCTTGAGAATACCTACTTTAAAAATTACATTTGCAAAAATATCTCAATAATAGTACCCTTTAAAATTTTTAATGGTATTTGTAATATCTGAAGTAAACTGTATAATATATGTTTAACGTATTTCCTTTTCTCTAAAGAAGTGAGAAAGTTTTTGTCATTTGTGAAAATAAGGGTAAAATATTTGTCAAGTCTTAAAAACATATCTCCATTCCAATGGTTTATTTTTGGGGCAGTACTTTGATAAGAAGTGGAAAGCACAGAGCATAATCTCAGATAGTTGCCCCTGTAACAATGAAGAGTTCATCTACTGAACAACAAAATTTATACAACTTTAATGCTCAGCTATGAACTGAGCATGGAGGTGGTTACACCTCCTCTAGACTCATTCATCACATGGGAAGAAATACAAGCAAATTTGAGATTCTCAGAGTAACAAATTGTAACCAAGAATCTCTTTCAATTGCACAGATTGTCTTATGTCTAATCATCTAGTGCAAAGTGAACAGGAAATGAAAAACCACAACACTCACAAAGAGAACTTCCTGTGGGGTTTTTGGTGTCTGCGGCTCAGAATGAAAAAAGAAGAAGAAGAAAAAAAAAAAAAACTGTGCAAAATCTTTCTAAATCTTAGATAGGACCATTTATTAAAACAGCCTTGACCAAGTGAATGGCTATACCCATGGCCTCATTTTATCTAGATATATTTTGTTTCCATTACAACAAACTTTATCCTTAGAAAGGCCTATTTGTTATTCTGGTATGAGCTGTGAGTTTACATATGAAACGCAAAGGGGAACTATTACGGCACTGTGGTAGAACATGAGACAACCTTGATAATGCCACAAAAGAGTATATACAAAATCCTAGAATTAGAATTTTATCAAAGCATTGTAACCACAACCACAACAACAAAAGTAATCCTAACCTCACTCCTATGCCTTGTCTTTTAAAATTCTAAAAATTGCTTCAGAGTTTTCCTCTGCCAATAAAGTCATAGAACAAGATTAAATGAGGAACAGCTTGCTAAGGCTCATGAAATTTCCAGACTTCACAGACCAGTAAAATTTTAAACAAAACAAAACACTTCAGGGGTGCAGTATATGATTACCAACTTTTTCACTTATTTTATTTTGCAAAGTAATGACTTTGCAAACAAAGTCAAATTTGCAAATTTAAAAACACTAATATACTTAAAGATGTAAAATGGTAGGTTTTATATTATGTATATTTTGCCACAATAAAAAATTTACCAAAAGAATGTTACTATCACCAACACTTCATTTTTTTTTTTTTAATTATTTATGATAGTCACACAGAGAGAGAGAGGCAGAGATACAGGCAGAGGGAGAAGCAGGCTCCATGCACCGGGAGCCCGACGTGGGACTCGATCCTGGGTCTCCAGGATCGCGCCCTGAGCCAAAGGCAGGCGCCAAACCGCTGCGCCACCCAGGGATCCCACCAACACTTCATTTTTAAAAGGACATATAAACACTAAAAAGTCATATTTTATTCAGGTCATAATAAAGAACAGTCCTTCCTAAAAGAAGAGGCAAGGTGGAGCTTCCTCTTTGCAAGGTCCTGAATGTCATACAACCAGGCAGATTGTTAGCTCCATAATTCCACGGAATCCACGACTCCAGCCGGACTGGCCAGCCAAGGCTCTGACTCATCTCTGATTAGTTTGCCTCCCCTTCTCTCCAGCCCATTTCCCATCTTCTGTATTCTCCTAATGATCCGTCAAAGACCTCCTCCCCAGCCCAAGCAGTGATTCATAGAGAAAATAGAAATTAAGGAATGGAAACTCCCTTTCCATCCAGCCGAACAATGATATTCCTACCCTGGGCACCTGCTTTTCTTCTGTCTTCTGCTATCCCTATGCTGTGAATCCCATCTCCTATTAGCTGTGTTCTGTCTCACCATCATCTTCATGCTCTCAGCCAAAAGGATTCTACATCTCAGAATTCAAGCTTCCTCTCAGGTCTTCCGCTTAAAAATGGGAGGTGGGAGTGAGGGTCAAGGGGACAACTCTTGACTCCACCCAGGCTGCCTTCACAAGTATGCAGTCAGCACAGCGGTACAGAACCAGGTACTCAGAAGGGCCCCACACTGGATTTAATGCTCTGCAGCACTGTCTTGAATCTTAACAATTTTTGCTTTGGATTTGTGTTTTGTAAGTGAAGGTGATGGGACAATGGGGCATGCCCTGCTGACCTCAGCTCACATGTGGTCCTGTTTGTTTTGGCCTCCCTGGAGAGGTTCTCAGCTATCTGCTCCCACTACTCCCGAAGGACCTGCACTCTCCCTCCCTGCTCTGCCACCCTCTGTTCCTCACAAAGATTTGGGAGAGGATTAGGGTCAGGCCTATGTGCCCTTAGCACATGGGCTGTGCAAGAGCCCCAGAATGACAGGAGGCCATATCTTGGTGGAGGTGAGCCTAGTCCCCATTGGGGTACCAAGCTGTCAGGGTGGAGGTTTAAAGATCCTTAGTAGTTCCCGTCTGCTATGTATGGGTTGGAGCAGCAGTCCTATAGCCTGACTTCCCCAGGCCCTGTCCTCAGCTTGGGCACTTAGATCAGTTGGCTTGTGTGTGGCAGGGGGGCGGGGAGTGTCCCAGTAGGCCCAGGAGGCAAGTGGGACCCCCAGGGCCTATGAGGGTCTATACTAGCTATAATTTTACCAGGCCCAGGGGTGCTCCCCTAAGGAATGGGGTCCTCTCTCCTCCCTACCTTTCCGAGTCTGTCTGTGCCTGTCTCTTCTGGCCAGCTTATGGGACAAACTCCAAATTGTGTAACTGAAGTGATTGCTCATACAAGTTAAATATTCTGATCTTTGCTCTAAAACTGGCACTGGGATCCCCGGGTGGCTCAGCGGTTTGGCGCCTGTCTGGCCCGGGGCGTGATCCTGGAGTCCCAGGATCAAGTCCCACATCAGGCTCCCTGCATGGAGCCTGCTTCTCCCTCTGCCTGTGTCTTTCCGTGTGTGTGTGTGTGTGTGTGTGTGTGTGTGTGTGTGTGTGTGTGTGTCTCATGAATAAAAAAACAAAATCTTGGGCAGCCCTGGTGGCGCAGCGGTTTGGTGCCGCCTGCAGCCTGGGGTGTGATCCTGGAGACCCCGGGATCGAGTCCCACGTCGGGCTCCCTGCATGGAGCCTGCTTCTCCCTCTCCCTGTGTCTCTGCCTCTCTCTCTGGGTCTATGAATAAATAAATAAAATCTTTAAAAAAAATCTTTTTAAAAAATTAAAAAATAAAACTGGCACTGCTCAGTACAAAAATAAATGGTATAATTATATGTACCTTTAATGGTACTTTCTTCTGCTTTTTGAACAAAGGGTCCCCACACTTTCATTTTTCACTGGGCCCCATAAATTATATAGGCAGCAGCTCTAAGACCACCTCTCCCTCTAGATCACATTCTATGAGTTTGTGACAAGCTTCTCAGAAGTTCTCTTTCACCTCTAGGTCTCTCTGTTGTCAAGGCATGCCCAAATCCTTTGGCACTTTTTTTCACCTTAATTTCACAACTCATGCAGGCATACATTCCTTCTATGAAAGAAGCAATAGATACTTTTAAAAGTCCAACTGGACCACATGCCACCATTCCCATTCCTATTACCCAGGAATAATAGTATTTAAACAGAACCAGAGTATGTATTTCCAGACCATGTTTTGTGTATTTATTTACACATATATATGAAAACAAAGAGAAAGGAAGGAAGGGGTGTGTAGATATACAGGAATATATAGGGTGTTTTTTAAAAAACAAATGATAAACAATATTTATTTTTTATTTATTTTTTATTTTTTTAACAATATTTACTTTTGCACTTTTTTCCCCACTTAATATTTTTGTCTTGGAGATTATGTCAAACAATGAAAATCTACATCATCATTTTAAAATGGCTGTCTAGGGATCCCTGGGTGGCGCAGCGGTTTGGCGCCTACCTTTGGCCCAGGGCACGATCCTGGAGACCCAGGATCGAATCCCACGTCGGGCTCCCGGTGCATGGAGCCTGCTTCTCCCTCTGCCTGTGTCTCTGCCTCTCTCTCTCTCTATGTGACTATCATAAATATAAAAAAAAAAAAAAAAAAAAAAAATTATAAAAAAAATAAAATGGCTGTCTAGTAGTCCATAATATGGGTATACTATAATTTATCTAATTTAAGATGGTTTTGATATTATAATGCTTCAGTGAAAATCTTTATTTATGCCTTCTCATGCACATGTGAAGTATTTCTCTAGGTAAGACATCCAAAAGGGGATTTTTCTGGGTTGAACCATATGCTTTTTTTAAAATAATTTTTTTAAACTGATACTATCTACCACCCCTCCAAAAATACCAGATCAACCTATCCTCTTCCCCCCACCCATATGAACCCTTGATAATACTTATCTTTTAGATTTACTTATCTTTTAGATTTTAGATTTTTTTTTTCCGGGGTATGACCCCGGGGTCCCAGGATCGAGTCCCACATGGGGCTTCCAGCCGATGGGAGCCCGCTTCTCCCTCTGCCTGTGTCTCTGCCTCTCTCTCTGTGTCTCTCATGAATAAATAAATAAAATCTTAAAAAATAAAAGAAACATTTTTCTCCATAACCCCCCATTTTACTGGTGCTCAGTGCACACACATGGAAAAAAGTGCCTGGCTGTGCACGTGGAGCTGGAGGACTGTCCTGTGAGCACCCTGCACGCTCCTCTGCCCTCATCCTCGTCCTCGGAAGCTTCCACCTGTTGTGGGTGAGTGTGGGGCCAGGAGCTGGACTGTGCAGCATGGGGGTGAGCGGTGGTGACTAATAACAAGGTAGAAGTTGTAATGATACAGTGTAACATCTGGTAGACAAAAATGGTGTATTACTTGGCTGTTTATTTCATTTACTCCCCCCCTTTTTTTTTGGTTAGGTTATTTCTGTTATTGATTTGTTGAAGCTCTTTAAGTATACTTTTTTATTCAATGCAGCTGTGTGTGTGTGCATGTTAAATAGAATTTATTTTGGAATAATTTTAGCTGTTGCAAAGATAGTACAGATTTTATCCACCTTCCCTTAATATTAACATCTTAAATAACTATGGTAGATTTGTTAAAAATTAAAAAATTAACATTGTTACAACATTATTAACTGAATCAAATTCTGCTAATTTTAACTTTTTAATTTCTCTGATAATCTTCCAATTCTGCTGATTCCTTCTCCTTTGCAAATCTTACGGAAATTATTTTAGACCTGTTCATTTTGAGCCTCTAGACTCTTCTTAAGTTTAGGTTTGTGGACATGACTATGAATGAAGCAGAGTATAAACCAAAATGTTACAGTGGACAACATAAAGGATACACTTGGAGCTTCACAGTTCTTATTATGTTCAGGAACATTTTTTTCTCAGACTCATGTTTGTAAAACAATTGCTGTGGGATATTTTTTCAGCCTCAAACAATAAGTGGAGATTGGAAGAAATCTCCTGACTCCACTTTAGTTTGGAGTGTGTCTTCTCTAGATGGCAGGAAGTACCAAATTCACTGGATTAAAAAAAAGAGAGAGAGAGAGATTCCTTAAAAGAATCTGAATGACCCAATCCCCCCAAAGTATGTTTGGATTCTCTTTACAATGTGTGTGTTTGAGTGCGTGATAAACCTTTGTAATAATACTCTTTTAAAACAAACATAAAACGTAGAAAAGTGAAACTCCATTTAAAAAAAGGTAAATATATTTTTATATTTAAAATAATCTTTAAGGCACCTGGGTGGCTCAGTCAGTTAAGCATCCAACTCGATTTCAGCTTAGATCATGATCTCAAAGTTTGTGAAGTTGAACCACACATCTGGCTCCATGCTGGGTGTGGAGCCTGTTTGGGATTCTCTCTCCCTTCTTCTGACCCTGCCCCCCACACCCCGCCACCTGAGCACATGCTGTCTAGAAAAATAAAATAAAATAATTTTTCAAAGGCAATAAAATAGGGCAGCCCTGGTGGCTCAGTGGTTTAGTGCCACCTTCAGCCCAGGGTGTGATCCTGGAGAACCTGGATCGAGTCCCGCATCTGGCTCCCTGCATGGAGCCAGCTTCTCCCTCCTGCCTGTGTCTCTGCCTCTCTCTCTGTCTCTCATAAATAAATATAATCTTAAAAAAAAAAAACAAAGGGAATAAAATAGATGTATATATACTTGCAGAAGAAACACTGGAAGGAAAACTAAGAATAAATATAGTTACCTTTGGAGGAAGGAGAAGACATCAATAATAACTTCTACATATGCTCTTTCACATAGTTTCAGCTTTGAAAACATAAAAAATATTTTACATATTTAAAAAAATGAAATCAAGAAGAAAAAATATCTGTAAAAACTGAAAATGAACTGAAGAAAACATACATTAAGTTGGTAACCTAACCACACAGAGAAAAGAATTATCTCCAATGCCTCTTGCACAAAGTGCTTTGATTGTAGATACTTTGTATAATACAGTTTAAGGAAAACAGCACTGCAAAGAAATCTTAAATTTCATTCAATAGTCAGCATTATTACTTTGAAACTGTTAATACGTGTATGCATTAACTAATATTAAACTGTTACATATTCATTAGCATATTAACCTATATATAATGATTAGCTATTATTTATATATGTGTATTAACAAATATATTAGTATATTTAATATATTAGCATTATTAATATAATAATTTATAATATTAGCATATTATATATGATAGTTTCAAAGTTACATATAAATATACACCAATTTCAAAGTAATAATGCTGATAATATGTTAGTGTCTGCTAATAATGCTAATACTATGGTGTATGCTTTTGTACCAGTTATATTAGTTAATACATCAATATATATTAGGGCATATTAACATTCTTATGAACCAAGATTTTTTGCTTAAAAGAAAAGAGAAAAAAATACAAAAATCAAAGAAGTTAAATAAAAATTCTACAATTCTGTTTTTTAAAAAATCAGTATAATTTAATGTTTTAAAGTATCATATATATATGATATACATGTATGTATGTATGTGTATATACAGAGATTTCCTAACTCTTGACAATGAAAAAGACTAGAAAGGATGAAAACCCAAAAGCAATGAGCACAGCTAGTGCCCAAATTGTAATCTCCAGCCAGGAATGACTGATTACAGATCTGGAGGAAGAAATATACAAGATAATCTTGGGATACTTTGTACCAGAAAGCAAGGAAGTTCTCAAAGAATAATGGATCAAAGGGATACAGAAGCCAACTACCAGCAGTTCCCATTGGCCAATGATGAAACAATTTGAGCCCCAACCAAAAAACAAAAAAAAAAAAAAAAAGGCAATTAACTGAAACACAATGAATAACTAAAACCCATGAATTCAAATAACAACAAAGAAGAAAGTAAGTGAGAGAGCCCTCAAACAACTACTTATCGAACAGACCTGGATATAACTGGGGTACTAACTTCTTATTCTGTAAACTGTCAATTTAAAAGAAAGAATATATTTTGTGTGAGCTGTATTTCAGATAACCAAATAACTCTAATTGACGAAAAAACGTTCTTTATAAAATAACTCCAGCTAACAAATCTGGAATGATACAATGAGGAAACCATCATCTTGTAACACCTGAAACAATAGACCTAGGCAACTAGTCATCAAAACGATCAACGTTAGTATCATTCAAAGCTAAGACAAGCAAACACTGATGCCTCCATGTGATACAACTGGAAGCAAACAGTACTACTATCTACGTAGAATGCTGTTCCCAAATTCAGCTTGTAGGGCTAATTTTCATAAACGAAAATACAGGAGATAAAGATGCAAGTTGAATGACTCCACCAGAAAGCAAACAGATGACAACAGAATGTAGGAGGTCCTACACAGGAGAATGGACCCAGTTTTCAAAACAAGATAGTAGAAAAAAAGGAAAGAAAAGCAGTTGGAACTGCTATGGACTTTCTGTGGATGGATTCTTTTTCATACCCACCTATTGTAAAAAGACATTTTTGAGACATTTGGGGAAATTTCATTATGGACTGAGTGTTCAGTGATACCAAAACGTGGTAATGGTATTATAGTAGCATAGGAAGGTATCCCTTTTTAAGAGATGTGTATATATAGCTGAAATAGCACAGTGTTTGGGATTTGCTTTAAAACACTTCAGCAAGGGCACACCTGGGTGGCTCAGTGGTTGAGCATCTGCCTTTGGCTCAGGTTGTGATCCTAGGGTTCTGGGATCAAGTCCTGTATCAGGCTCCCCACAGGGAGCCTGCTTCTCCCTCTATGTCTCTGCCTTTCTCTCTGTGTCTCTCATGAATAAATAAAGTCTTTAAACACACACACACACACACACACACACACACACACACACACCACTTTAGGAAGGAGAAAAGTTAAATAGAGGCAGCCAATATAGCAAATACTGAAAATTGGTGAATCCAGGTGATGGGCATATGGGAAGTTTATTGTGTTATTCTTTCTATTTTGGAGTTTGTTTCAAATGTTGCTGTACATTTGAAATTTTCTGTCATGAAAAATCAACAAAAACAATAAAAATAAATATTCCTCTCAGCAAAGACAGGTGGATTAGAAGTAATTGTCAGCCATTCCAGCCATCCCTCTTTGTATACCCCATTGCAACACGACGTTGAAGTTCTTCTCATCCAGGGGTGGAACATTTCTTACCCCATCCCTTGAATCTGGGCAGCAGTGTGACCTGTTTTAGTTAAAAGGCATATGTGACAGAAGCAGAAGCTTGAAAAGCACTTGGGTATGAGGGTGCACTTTCTCTTGCTGCTGAGAACCCTGAGACCACCATGGGGAGAAGCCCAGAGTAGCCTGCTGGGGAAGTCACATGGAAGAGGAATGAGATGCCCTGGAGGACAGTAAGCCAACCTCCAGACATTTGAGTGAGGGAATTCTAGACCATCTGGTCTCAGCCAAGCCACAAACGACTGCATCTGCATGACTCAGCCCAGGCAAGTCTAGCAAAAGAACCACTCGGATCTGAGCCCAAATTGCCAGCCCACAGAATCATGAATGTTTTTTAAGATGCTAGGTATTGGGTGATTTGTTACGCAGCAGAACAAACTGATTATGTATGGCTAAATCAACACAAGCACTACACAAACATACACAAAAGATCAGCTTCCTACTACTGTGGGGGCACATGGCATGTATTCTGTCAAGGTATCTGAGTAAGAATGCCAGGTCACTAGATCTAATGGTACATTTGGAAATTGCACTAAAGGCAATGGAGGCTCTGGTAGAACACCTCTTCTTGTATGTACAGTGAGGGCTATCAAACCAAGTGGTTACTCCACTGATATGACCAATGGACTACAAAAAACTCTTTTTTGAGGACTGGAAAGGTCTGGCTTTGCCTCCAGTCACCAATTCCAGACAAAACAGAGTCTTTGGGATTGCTGGCAGAAGGCCCTGCCTTTCTTCCCTGACTCAAATTCCACAACCCAAGTAGCCAGTACAGAAGGAAGGCACACATCTATGCGAGTGTGGCTGACCCTCCTGCCCCTAAAGGCCACAGCTGGGGCTACCCTAGCACCCATGAACACATCTGTGACGCTCTCCACCAAGACAGGTTTCACCCTACATACTGTAAGAACAGATCGTGTTTCCTCTTTACCACAGATGTTCACCTGCAAATGCGGGGCCCAGGTATAAGGATTGATTAGAGAGCATTTAAAGTGCCCCAGAGGGGTGCCTGTGTGGCTCAGTGGTTGAATGTCTGCCTTTGGCTCAGGGCGTGATCCCAGGGTCCTAGGATCGAGTCCCACATCAGGCTCCTCGCGGAGAGTCTGCTTCTCCCTCTGCCTATGTCTCTGCATCTCTCCGGGTCTCTCATGAACAAATTTAAAAAATAAAATAAAGTGCCCCAGAAAACATGATGCAGAAGTCACTGAGGTGCATATGGACATTTTAGCCAAGGTACTCTTTTACTAAGAGAAAATATTGGAGGATTCTAAATTATGACTAATTAATCTAGCTAAATCACATTAACTTTAAAATAATCCTCCTAAGGATTATATAGCTCATCTTAGTATCATCAGAAAACTTCTAAAAGAAAAATTTGAGAGGGTTAAATATTTCTCCATAATACTAGCTATTTATTTGGAACTATTTTAAAGTTAATTTGATACTTTAATTTGTGATGAATATGGCTATTTTCAGTACATTAGAATTACTGTTCACACAAATGCCACCCACATTTACATGATAATTTATCCAACTTCTTCATTTATATTTTTAAAGGTGCAATATAATTTTTGCAAGTACATTTTTTAAGCACAAGAATAATTTTAAATAAATGGCTACATATTATACTCTTGAATTAGCAAACTCTTATTTAGTAAATGTTGCAACTGCCTTTTTCAGACTACGGGTTTGGAATTAACATTATCTAGCAAAGTCTAACGACAGGAAAAGATCATTAAATATGGGGTTTGTAAAGACTGGACTCTAAAAGCTAAGAAAAATTGGTGGCAGCTTCATTATTTGTGGAACTAAGCATGAAGTGGACAAAGGAAAAACCTGCAGCTGAGCTGAAAGTTGGTGCAGAAGTCAGGATCCCAGACAGACCCCTCACTTGGGGCAGCACTTGGATCTCCTGCTTCTGATGGTCCTGCCTTCCTCCTTCTGAAAGCACAACACAAAGAGCTGAGGAAAATCCATTAGACTCATTATCATTCTACCTAATACTAAAATAAATGTTCTCTTCTGTTAACAAAGTGTGGACACATATGGTGAAAGCATCGGAAAGAACATGATGGAAATGATTTGGGAAAGGTCTCCTGGGACTGAAGTTTCCTTATCTGTACAACAGAGGGTAGAGACATGGAGAGATTGGGCGGGGAAGAGGGGACTGGATTAATTGTAAGACCTTCCTTAGAAGGCCATAACTTTCAGTGATCGAAAGAGTCAAAAGCTTTTCATCATGTGGTTATTTGTAGGTTTTCCAAGTTTTGGAAAGGTACAGATGATAAAACAATAGACTCTGTTTCTAGGAAAAGTTCTCATTTTAAATGTGTTCAATTTTTAAATGTGATTACTATTTCCATGTGAGAGCACATAGTATGTGAAAGTGACAATTTTATAAGAGCTGGACAAACTAGAAAACACGCAAAATTCCAGCTAAGCTCGAATCTGTGTGTGAGAGTATGTTTTGAAAGGGTGTGGCTTCCTGACTCTGGATTGTTTGGAAATATTCAGACAAAGCCAAATTCATTTCTCTGATATCCTGAACACAGCAAGGACTGGTGCCTAAAATAGCATAAAACATGATACTCCTATACATATAATCAACTTAAGTCAGCTAAAATATGTTATAAACACCCAAAAGATTTTTTTTTTCTTTTTTAAGTAGGCTCCAAACCCAGAGTGGAGCCCAACATGAGGCTTGGACTCACAACCCTGAGATCAAGACCTGAGTTGAGACCAAGAGGCAGACGCTCAACTGACTGAGCCACAGGTCACCCCAAAGATTTTTAATCTGTATTCTCATCATTCCTTCTCTAGGCATAGTCAATCCCAGGACCCTGAGATCACAACCCAAGCCCAAAGCAGAATGTTTAACAGACTGAGCCACCCGGGCGCCCCACTTAGGAATACCTTTAAATTGTGGTGCTCAAAGCAGAATGCTCTCTTAGGGAAAAGCACAATCCACATAGGTCAATACTTCACAGTGTGGTGTCAGGAGGAGCAAATATATCGATGAATACTTTGGTATTCTCTCCCATCCCCACACCTCAAGAGAAATACAGGTCTGGCTGGACTTATTTTTGCTCCTAGCGCTGTTGTAAAGAGAAGTTTATTCCTGGGGTGATCAACTTTTATAGAGTGAATCCAGGACAGAAGTAATAGGCAAAAAGATTTCATAATATAATATATAATAAGTAATTATACACGTGTTATTGTTTTAACATAAAAAAATAGGTGTGGATGGAGATTATATATTATTCTGTATTGTTTCCCTCTCTGTTATATAAATGTTAAACACAACAACCATAAAACTAGTTAGTAGTGGCAATCAGTAGTAATTAATAGTAGTACTATTTAAACAATGAGAAAAATGTATCAAGATTTTAAAATGCTTCTTTCTGTCCTGTGATACAGCAGTTGAACCCTTTAAAAATTATTGGGTATTTAAATTTTGTAGGCCTTCTGTGTATTTTTGAGATATATAAATGTAAGACTTCTTAAAAATATAAATACACCAGGGCTAAACAGATACTACTTATATTTAACCACCACCGCACACAATCATAATGTCCTGCCTTTTTCAACTCCAGTATACAATAGGATATTTTTATTCTGTTTCCTTTCCTAATAACACTTTTCTGCCTGAAGCAGTTTAGACATCCCTCCATGCTTTCTTTGGTGGCAAAACTGAATACAGTTATACATAAAATTCACTTTGACTTGCTCTGTTCAGCTCTAACCCACATAACA
Organism: Nyctereutes procyonoides; assembly: GCF_905146905.1. NCBI lineage: Eukaryota > Metazoa > Chordata > Mammalia > Carnivora > Canidae > Nyctereutes > Nyctereutes procyonoides. The sequence goes on along the minus strand of NW_026575047.1, from coordinate 52,994,413 downwards.
CAGATCCCAGGTGTCAGTCTGATCTGATGACATTAAGCTAAATATCCTCTCAACAAAACCATGTGAGTGTGGAATGCTTATGATTCTCTTTACTAGCAAGAATAAGTTTTTAGACTTGTAGGAATTCATTCCCACCTGTCCCAAAAACGTCCATCCCCTTTGCATCTAAAGGCTTGTTAACCAGGTTGTTTGTATCTATAAATTCATCATATAGGCTATCACTGTCCAAGACACCTCTTCTTTTTATAAAACTTCTCATTTTAAAATAACTGTAGTGTCACAAGAAGATACAGAGAAATGTACAGGGAAACTCCATGCTCCCTTCACCCAGCTTCCCCTGATGTTAGCATCTTGCACTACTCTAGTACAATACAGAAACCAAGAAACTGACAGTGGTACATTCTAAAGACTGTTCAGATTTCCAGCTATACAAGCACTCCTGTTGTGCATCTGTATGTGTAACTCTCTGCAACTTAATTATACTGTCGTCTTGTATGACCACAACCACCACCACCAAGACCCTCAACTGTCATTTCACCATTTAATTTCATCTCTTATGTTACCCCTCTCCCCGCAATCTCTAACCCCTGGTAACTAATAATCTGTTCCCCATCACTATATTATATTTCTTCATGAATATTACATAAATGGAGTCATATAATATGCAACCTTTTGGGGTCTGCTTTGTTCACTCAGCATGTTTTCCTTAAGGTTTATACAAGTTGTTGCATGTACCAATAATTCTTCCCTTTGTTTTGCTAAGTAGTATTCCACCGTATAGAGGTATCACAGCTTGTTTTACCATTATCCACTGAAGGACATTTGAGTAGTTTACAACTTGGGGCTATTATGAATAAAGGTTCTTTGAATATTTGTGTACAAATCCCTGCATGAAATAACTCTTCATCTCTCTGGGATAAATGTGCAAGAACTCAAATGCTGAGTCCTACCAAAAAATGGTAAATCCATTTTTTTTCAGTTTTGAGAAGAGCTATTGAAATTTTTTCGGAGTAGCTGTACCATTTTACATTCCAACCATCAATATATGAGTAACATATGAATAATTGGAAGCATTTGGTGTTATCACTATGTTTCATTTTAGCCATTCTGGTAGATATGTTATTTATACCTCACTCAACTTAATTTGCATTTCTCTACTGGCTAATGAGAAATTCACCCATATATCTCCTTCAGGGAAATGTCTATTTCTTTTGTCCATTTTCTAACAGGATTTTTTTTCCACTATTGAGTTTTGAGAGTTCTTTATATGGTCTACATACAAGGACTTTGTTGGATATGTACTTTGCAAATATTTTTTTCCAATCTACAGCTTATCTTTTCACCCTTCCAGCAGGCTCTCTCCTGGATTAAAGGTTGATTTTGATCAGTTTCAATATTGGGTAATTTAAAAAATATTTTATTTATTTGAGAGAGAGAGAGCACAAGCAGGAGGAGGGGCAGAGGGAGAAGCAGACTCCCTACTGAGCAGGGAGCCCAATGCAGGGCTCAATCTCAGGACCCTGAGATCACAACCTGAGTGGAAGGCAGATGCTTAACAAACTGAGTCACTCAGGCATCCCCAATTTTGATGAGTTCAGTTCTAAGTCCCAAAGATTTTTCTCTTATGTTCTTTGCTAGAAGTTCTTTTTTACGTTTTAAGTTTGTCTGCCATTTTTGAATAATCCAAATAATAATAATCCAATAAGTTAAACCTCTCTTTCTCCAGGAAAATAGTTTTGAAGATGTAATTTTAACTTCTAAGATCAAAGCTTAAGTTTCACTGAGAAAATTCTATTTAACTTGACCCTTTTTGAGGTTTTTTTTTCCCTTTTCTGATAATTTTCTTTAAAAAATTTGAAAGCCATTTCCAAAAAGGACTCATTTTTATCACTATATGAGAGTTCTTGCAACAACCTAAACATAACATCAAATGACTCAGATACAGGCACTTTATCCTTCTCTAGGCTTATTCTGGCCTCATTCACTCAAATATCACTAAAGAGTTTTGAAGAGCATAGAAGTGTCTGTTTTACTTTACTTTTTTTCCTCCATTTCATTCTCCATGTATTTCCAAATTAGAGAGGGACATTCCTTTTGTCCCACATTTGAAAATATGATTTTATGCCAGACCAACACGACAATCATCCTATAGGCAATGCTGAGAAGGCTATCTCCTTGCATTTCTATAAATTCAAACATCTCATTAAATGCTTCTGCATATTTTGAGGAAATGGAAAAGTGACCCAAAACTTGCATTGTGAAAGCCTCAATATCACAGATAAACAATCATGCTTCTTTGAAAGAGTGTGTATGAGGCATGGAGGTATTTAATAGGTAAGATCATTTCAGTTTCTTTGTTGAGAAGTTTATATTTTGAATGGAATTTCCAAAATTTACATTTGAACTATCTGTTGGATATGCAAATATTAAGTAGAACAAGATACCAACAATCTTTGTGCTTTTTTCTTTTCTTAGATTTCATTAAAATCTTCACAAAAATCAAGAAGATGAATCAAAAGCTCAATTTTAAATCAGAATGCCTAATAGCTGGGCAGAACATTTGATCTGATATTCTACAGACTGCAGAGTGGTTGAAAAGACATGACAGCATCAGCTCTACAACAAAAGAGGCAAACAAACCTGGTATTCAGGTTTCCTTGTTTGCCCACAGGGCACATTACTGTGTCCTCTGAATCAAAAAATGTCAGTTTCATACAGCAATAGGGAAAAGAAAACCATAATGCATATTCAATGGTGTGGTATGCCAAAGATTATTCAGCAGCAGCTATTTTTTAAAAAGATTTGTTTATTTGAAGGAGAATGAGTCAGAGGGGCAGAGAGAGAGGGAGACTCTCCAGCAGGCTCCACATTGACCACAGAGCTGGATACGGGGCTCAATCCCAGGACCCTGAGATCACGACCTGAGCCGAAACCAAGAGTCAGACACTTAACTGAGCAACCTAGGTGCCCCACAGCAATTTGTAATTGTTTATTGGCATCTTTTGGGGAGACGAGGAAATTTTTGAATTAAAAGTACTCGCCTATCTCAGCCCAAATTAGTGGGATTCAGCCTCCATATGTCCTTTCACACCACCTTCTCCATGCCCAGTTCCAATGTCTGTTCTGTATATTGTGTACTATACTCTGCTTTGGTCACTTAGCTCCCAAATCCAGTTGTATGCATCCTTCTATCTGTCATTAAAATATCACAATTAGCCTTCTTTTCCAATGAGATTTGGGCCGTGCTGGCATTGCTACTGTAATAGTTTTAATTATGTGAATTCTTAGAAGACATGATCAGAATTACTCACAATGGGGCAGCCCAGTGGCTCAGCAGTTTAGCGCCGCCTTTGGCCCAGGGCCTGATCCTGGAGACCCAGGATCGGGCCCCGCATCAAGCTCCCTGCATGGAGCCTGCTTCTCCCTCTGCCTGTGTCTCTGCCCCTCTCTCTCTCTCTGTGTGTGTTTCTTGTGAATAAATAAATAAAATTTTTTTTTAAAAAGAGAATTACTCACAATGTTAACATTTTAATAAGCATTATCTTCTTTTTTTTTAAGATTTTATTTATTTATTCATGAGAGACACAGAGAGAGAGAGAGAGGTAGAGACACAGGCAGAGGAAGAAGCAGGCTCCATGCAGGTAGCCTGACATGGGACTCGATCCCAGGTCTCCAGGATCACGCCATGGGCTGAAGGTGGCGTTAAACCACTGAGCCACCCGGGCTATCCAACAAGCATAATCTTTTTTTTTTTTTTAATTATTTTTTTTTAATTTTTATTTATTTATGATAGTCACAGAGAGAGAGAGAGAGAGAGGCAGAGACAGAGGCAGAGGGAGAAGCAGGCTCCATGCAGGGAGCCCGATGTGGGATTTGATCCCGGGTCTCCAGGATCGCGCCCTGGGCCAAAGGCAGGTGCCAAACCGCTGCGCCACCCAGGGATCCCCAACAAGCATAATCTTGATAAAAGCACAACAGTTCATCAACAGGCCAAGTCAAAGCCAGATTCTTAACACTCATGGTTACAACACCGTTAATTACACACTTCCATCTCCTTGCTCAGAGTGATGCAACAATGGATGATCCATTACCATGAACTGTAAATCACAGATGCCATTGGTTTCAGGGGAAAAGTGGTGACAGCAACTACAGAAGGTAAATCATCTATGCAGTACCCATCTGGCATTAAAGCGCCACTGCTATCAGCCCCTATTTTGGAGACCACTTAATGAATTTTATACTTTTCCTCCAACCTTCAGTACCCATCACCAAAAGCCAGGGCTTCTTGTATCCCAGGGAGTGGTTTCCTATGACAAAGGATTTTCAGTGTCAGAATCAGGGTACTGGGCAATGGAAGACATCCAGTCACCTTTAGTGAGGTATGTAAAACAGCCTTTCTAGAAAGCCCTTAGAGTTGGATGGGCCCTCTTTAGTGGCTCTAGTCATACCTTGACCTGATTGTGTTTGTTCCAGAGAACTGGAGAGGAAAGTTACAAGTAGAAGATATATGGGCTGGTCTCCTTCTCTTCTCCTTCTCTGCCACTTCCCATTTCATTCTTAGTTCACAAATTAAAACTATATATAGTCTCCTCACTCTCCCCTTGTCCAGGAGAAGAAGAGACAGAAGTTGAGGGGCAAAGTCTACAGTAGGAAGGTTGCAGAGGGAATACTTCCAAATTTCTCCGCTTTTTATACTCCAATGCCATGGAATAAAGCTGCACATAGTAGCACCCTGCTGTTGAATACAAGGCATTCTTCTCCATCATCCCTAAATTGTTTCCGTAGTAGATGTCACTCACCATGCTAGGTGTTTGGAATACAGGAAAGACTAAGGGGTGGAGTGGGGGTTGCTTTGGTTAAGCGTCCAATTCTTGGTTTTGGCTTGGGCCATGATCTCGAGGTCATTGGATGGAGCCCCATGTCAGGCTCTGTGCTGGGCATGGAGACTGCTTAAGATTCTCTCTCTTGGGGATCCCTGGGTGGCGCAGCGGTTTGGCGCCTGCCTTTGGCCCAGGGCGCGATCCTGGAGACCCGGGATCGAATCCCACGTCGGGCTCCCGGTGCATGGAGCCTGCTTCTCCCTCTGCCTGTGTCTCTGCCTCTCTCTCTCTCTCTCTCTCTCTCTCTCTGTGACTATCATAAATAAATAAAATTAAAAAAAAAAGATTCTCTCTCTTTCCCTCTGCATCTCCCCAACCCTGCTCACACTCACACTCTCTCTTTCTCTCTAAAGAAAGAGAGAGAGAGAGAGAGAGAGAGAGAGAGAGAGAGAAAGAAAAAGGGAAGGTCTCTGTCTTCAAAGAATCTGCCTGCAGTCTAGAGGAGAGATCAAATAGGAGATGAGCACCAGTAGAACAAGGGCTAAAAACACAGTGAGGGAACTAGGGATACAGAGGGATGGGAGTTCTGGGGGAAGGTGTCCCTAGAAGAGAACATGGTAGAAGTGTGACCATCTGAAATAGAAAAACACTGACCTCAGAATAAGAGTTCCTATGTTTCAACCCTGAAGTATATTTCAAAGGGTGCCACCAGTTTGAGGGCTGCTCCTCTAAAAACAGGGCATTGGCATTTCCCATGAGGAACAAGAAGAACCCACAAAGGGGGAATGTGACTACATAGAGTTGACAAGAGGAAGAAGGCTGATCCCTTCTCCACTTGCCTAGAAGACTGGGCCTTAAATGTGGTGGTAGGACACTGAGCCAGGGTGCCAGTGTAGTCTGGGCCAGGCTTAAAGTTGAGTCGGGCTAGTCCGAGGTAAAAAGCTTACCAAGCAAAAAGGCAGGGAGAAAATCTTTCAGCAAAAATATTTAAACCACTGAAAATAATTTATACTTGTGTACAAACAACCTGCTGATTAAAAATGATTCTTAACTACTCATTAAAAGGAGGCCCACCCTTCAGGACCTATACTTTGCAACACTTAGGTACTATTTAATGGGAGTTATAGTAGAAGCAAAATATTAAAAGGCTGCATTTTTTTTACATGCTATAATTTTACTTTTGACTAATTCAAACTTTCTCTGTGCTCAATTAGTCTGACTTAGTGAAGTTTTGTCTTGTATAAGCTGGGAAGCCCTGACTTGTCTCTCAACGTGCCACCAAGAAGTAGCAGCTTTAGTAAATTCTCAAGATTTTTAAATGGTCAAAACTGTGGCCCTTCTTTTTCTTTACTAATTTTAAATGGGAAAATAATACTTATCAACAAAAATGCAATCCATATCCTTCTTGACCATAGCTGATTTGACTGAAAATCAAATTTGAGTTTGTGGTCTCTTTCTTCTGATTTCTTACAGTGTGACACATAACAAAGTGCGTTCAACACCATAACTGGGATTTCAAAGCCTGGAGACCCATTAAGAATTCCCATAACTGAGGATGTTTCCAGTGGTGGTGAGATAGAGAGAGGTGTTCTGATCTTCTGGTAAACTTTTAACTAGAAAGCCCAAGATAAATTCTTTTATTTTAAAAGAGGGGTGAAAATTTGGGAAAGTGAGAGCTTCCAGATATAAGTATAAAGGAAGAATCAATATATGACCAGAAATGCAAATCTCTGATGAAGAAATATGTAAGAATCCTTTGCAGTTCCCTTAATATGGACTATCCAAGCAATAAGAATGGTAAGTGTTCTTAAATTACAAGCTTCTTCTCTATATGTGAAAAGAAAGCTTCACTTCTAAAATGCTAAACTAACCTGTAGCTTTGGACAAGCAAAGTTTCATCATGGTGCTTGCTTTACCAGATGTAACTGATTACATATAAGCAATCTAACTTCTCAAAGTCTCAGTTTTCTTATCAATAAAAATGAAAATCACTGCTTTTTACAAATTGGCTCAATGAGGATTAAATGGGCTCACATGTGAGACAGTAGGTAAGCACTCAATAGCCGCTCATTGTTTTGCTGAATTATTCTTTATTTCTTTTTAGTTTTGACCTATTTGATATTTACTTATTTATTTTTATATCAATGTAAAGTCAAAAGTGTTGGGACGCCTGGTTGGCTCAGTGGTTGAGTGTCTACCTTCGGCTCAGGGAATGATCTGGGGGTCCTGGGATAGAATCCTGCATGGGTTTCCCTGCAAACAGCCTGCTTCTTCCTCTGCTTATCTCTGGATGTCTCTGGATGTCTCTCGTGAATAAATAAATCTTTTAAATATAATAATAAAGTCAAAAATGTTAAGCAACCATTCTAATGATAAAAGTTCTTTTTTTTTAAAGATTTAATTAATTAATTAATTTTCAAGGTAGGGAGAGAGAAAGAGAAAGAGAACATGTGCGCACATGAGTGGGAGAAGGAGCAGAGGGAGCTGGAGAAGCAGACTCAGTGCTGAGTGCAGAGCCCAACATAGGGCTCGATCCCCCAATCCCGAGATCATGACCTGAGCTGAAATCAAGAGTTGGACGCTTAGCTGATTGACCCCTACCCAGGCGCCTCAACAAAAGTTATTTTCTAGTCCAGATTCAATGACTATCTATCATGTTCTATATGCTGGGGACTCAGCAGTTAAGAGCAGACAAAAATCCCACACATAGCTTCCATTATAGTGGAGAAAGGCAGAGCCAAGTAAAATAAATAAATAAGAAAAATATGCAAAATGTTACATGGTAATAAGTGCTAGGGAGAAAAATCAAGCAAAGAAAGAAAGGGAATCTGAGAGGCAAAGCAGTGGACTGTTCATTTTGCGGATTCAAGAAGATCTTAATAGGAAGGTGACAAGGGAGAGAGCCCAGGGAGTGAGCCACAAGCATATGGGAGGAAGACCTTCCAGGCAGAAAGGAGAGTATCTGCAGGGTCTCTGAGATGGGAGAGGCCTTAGTGTGTTTGAGGGAAAGCAAGGAGGTCAGTGGGTTTCAGCCAAGACAAAGGGAATCATGTCAAGGAAGTTACGAACTATGGCAGAGTGGGCAGGTCACACTGGGCCTGAGAGGCTTTTTCCTATGTGAGATGGAGAGCCACTGGAGTAATGTGAACAGGAAGTGACAATGGAGCAACTGTTTTCACAGAAGCCACTCTGCTGGTATGTGGAGAGTGAAGTGGGAGAACAAGGAGGGAAGGAGGGAAGCCAGTGAGGAGGCACCTAATGTAGCCTACAGAGGAGGTCATGGTGGCTGGGCCTGGCTGTGAGGCCAGGCTGGAGGTGCTGTCTGTGAATTCCAGATGCAGTCTGAAGGTAGAGCTGACAGGATGTGCTGGCAGATTGGATACAGAGTATGGAAAAAAAGAGGAGTTAAGGTTAATGCAAAGACTTTTGATCTGAGCAACTGGAAGGATGGAAATACCATCAAATAAAATCATACAGCCTGGAAAAAACATGTTTTGGAGCTGATCAGGAGCTGGTCTTGGACATGTTATATCTGAGCCCCATGTTAGACATCTATGTAAAAATATTGGTTAGGCAGTTGGAGATGTGAAAATGGACTTTAGGGAAGAAGTTCAGGTTGGATGCACTGATCCTCAATTTAAGATGCCTTAAACCATAGGTGCATAAGCTCACAGAGAGTAGGTGTAAATGCAGAGAAAGACCCCAAACCATACTTGGCAGCCTATCAATGTTGCGAGGTCAGGGAGAAGGAGAAAAGGCAACTGAGAATAAGTGGCCAGTAAGATAGAGGATGGTGTCTTAGAAGCCAGGTGAAGAAGACATTTCAAGAAGGGACTGATTAATTGTGAACTGTGTCAAATGCTGTTATTAGGAAGATAACTGAGTACTGACCAAAATGGATACTCCAAAAAAGTATGTAAAGCCAGTCTTTAACTTAAAACTTTTCTTATTCAGTTTGTAATATTTTCATAAGGCCTTAAATTAAACATGAGTGTTTGTCCATGTGTTTATCTCTTCTCCTAAATCTCACTAAAATGACACTAGAGATAAGAAAGCTGTAACATACAAGGACAAAGAGACATTATAGGTCAGGATGTACCTCCTTCGCCTCTCACTCCCCTAAACTCTAAACATATCCTGGAAAAAAAAAAAAGAAAAATAAAAAAACAATATCCTGGGATCTATTCAAAGATGGATTTTCCAGCTATGGCTAATTGATCTTCCTGGGAATTCCAGAAGAACGGAAGCCCCAGAGACAGCAAAGGAAACATAGAAACCTCCCAGGGTTACAGCAGATTTGTGAGGGGATTACAATCTAGGTGAGTGACAAGAATAAATATATAAAAAGTGAAGCAAAAATAAAGACAAAGCACTATATTTAAATAGCAAACTTCAAAGTAAAAAGTACTCATAATCTTCTTTAATTATTATAAAACAGCAGAGAATGCCAGTTCATAGACTTCTGCTCAATGGTCACCTGTGGCCAGGCAGGACGTCGACATTCACCACTGGCTTCTCAAGCCCCGACTTTGCTTATCTCCACAACATTTTAGCTATACATATCCAGGGGCACACATTGGGCTTTCCCATCACCCCAAATGTCTTCTCTCCAAAATCACAACATTCAAACATCCCAATTTCAGATACAAGATTAGTCATGTCAAGGTAAATGGGAACAATGGGGATCTGAAAGAGCCAGGAATCAACAAGGTCAGACCAGAAAGAGGTTCAAGGAGGAACAAAAGGGTTAGAGTTACAGAAAGTGTCTGAAAACATATAAACGCCTGATAAGTGCCTTTTGAAAAAATGAGTAAATATATTTTGAGCACATACTATATATGCAAAGCAACATGCTACAAAATGGTATGTGTCTTAGTTATCTGTTGCTCATAATACGACCTAGTGACTTAAGAGAACAAACATTTATTATTTCACACAGTTTGTGAAAGTCAGGAATCTAGGAGCAGTTCAGCTGAGTAATTCTGGCTCAGAGGCTCACATGAAGTTGCCATCAAGATGTTGGCCAAGGATGTAGTCATATGCTTAACTGGGCTGGAGAATTCGCCTACAAGGCAGCTCACTCACATGGCTGTTGTCTACAGACCTCAATTCCTCACCACATAGAACTTTCCATACGGCTAGTTGGATGCCCTCATGACAGGGCAGCTGGCTTTTCTCAGAATGGCTGATTCAGGAGAGAACAATGAGAAAGCCACAATGGTGTGTATGGGCGAGTCCACAGTACACACCATCATTTCTGTCTTATTCTATCATTAGAAGCCAGTCACTAAGCCCACCCCGTATTCAAGATGAGAGACTTAAGCTCCACTTCCTGAAGGGAAGATCATCAAAGATCTTGTGGATATATTTTAAAACCATCACACTGTATATCTAGTTCCATAGAAGTGATAATATAGTATACTATTAAACAAGCACACATGTAAGTATAACACAAATTGGAATGTGGCAAATATAAGAAAGATAAAAGTATCATAAGTAACTTTCACAAAGAAAATTATAATTTAGCTAAGGATCAAATCTACCAGGTGTTCCACAAAACCTACTCAAGACCTTAAATCTAAGAAACTCAGGACACCTGGGTGGCTCAGTGGTTAACTGTCTGCCTTTGACTCGGCTGCGTGATCCCGGAGTGCCGGGATCGAGTCCCACATCGGGCTCCCTGCATGGAGCCTGCTTCTCCCCCTGCCTGTTTCTGCCTCTCTCACTCTGCGTCTCTCATCATTAAATAAATAAAATCTTTTTAAAAAAATCTAAGAGACTCCATTTGATTAAATTTAAAATTTCATTCGGAGGGTGCCTGGGTGGCTCAGTGGCTGAGTGTCTGTCTTTCTCTCAGGGCATGATCCTGGGGTCCTGGGATGGAGTCCTGCATCAGACTTCCCAAAGGAAGCCTGCTTCTCCCTCTGCCTATGCCTCTGCCTCTCTCTCTCTCTCTCTCTCTCTCTCTCTGTCTCTCATGAATAAATAAATAAAATCTTTAAAAAAATTTTTTTCAATCTTGATCTATTTTTTTAACTTATGTATAGGATCACAGTTCACAATTATTACGGTATTATTTAGAACTCTCATTTACTGATGATATAAGTCAACAAGTTTTTAAAATAATTATAATCATATATTCTATTCACTATTATATTTATTTATTTATTTTTTTAATTTATGATAGTCACACACACAGAGAGAGAGAGAGGAGCAGAGACACAGGCTGAGGGAGAAGCAGGCTCCATGCACCGGGAGCCCGATGTGGGATTCGATCCCGGGTCTCCAGGATCGCGCCCTGGGCCAAAGGCAGGTGCCAAACCGCTGCGCCACCCAGGGATCCCTATTCACTATTATATTTAAAAAGGTGTTACAATAATAAGGCATCACCAGTTGTCTACATATAAGAAAACTGTTAAAGGCAATCTTTTAGAATAATAGTTGCTACATTATCTGTACAAGGAAATCCTATTTCTAAATTTGTCTCTAGTGTACTGCAAAGGTAGTTTAAATAGATAATTAATAATAGCTAGAACTTGAGTTCTTAACATCTTAAGATATGCTTAACATAATTTAAATTTAGGTATCAATGTTAGTATGCACCAAACAATACAGCCTCAAAATGCATGAAGCAAAAGCTGACAAAGCTGACAAGGGAAACAGATTAGCCCTCATTTATAGTTGGGGACTACAGCCCTCCTCTCCAAAACTAGATTTTAATTGACTTCTCAATTAAAAAAATCAGCAGGGATAGAGAAGATCTGAGCAACACAATCTAACAGGATCTTATTGACATATGCAGAACACGAACCCAACCTCAGCAAAACATAAGATATTTCTAAGCATTTATGGAACACTCATCAGAAGAGACCATATACTGCTTGGGCCATAAACCATGCCACAAAAGATTTAAAGTTAACTGTAATTATGCAGGTGTGTTGGCTGCTATAGTGAAATCCAATGAAAAAACAGTAACTATGTGGAAATAAAACATTTCTAAAGAATCAATGTGTCAAAAAGGATACCTCAAAGGAAATTTAAAAATACACAGAATTAAATGAAAATGAAAACACAATATATCATGGAGGCCTGGGTGGCTCAGCAGTTGAGCATCTGCCTTCAGCTCAGATCCTGACCTTGGGATCCGGGATTGAGTCCTGCATCAGGTTCCTGTGAAGAGCCTGCTTCTCCCTCTGCTTGTGTCTCTGCCTCTCTATCTCTCTGTCTCTCATGAATAAATAAATAAATAAATCTTTAAACACACACACACACACACACCCAATATATCAAAATACATGTGATGCAGCTACAGCAGTAGCTAAGAGGAAAATTTATAGTGTTAAAAATGCTTATTTTAAGAATGCAAAAAGAACTCAAATCAGTAACCCAACTTCCCATCACAAGAAACTAGGGGGAAAAAAAAGAGGAGCAAAAATCAGCCCAAAGCAACCAAAAGGAAGTAATAAAGATTAAAAGCAGAAATTAATAAAATTGAAAATATAAAAACAAAGGAGGAAAGCAAAAGAAACCAAAAGTCTGGTGTTTTTTTTTTTTTTTTTTTTTAAAAAGGTAAAGGAAAAAAAAAGAAAAGGTAAAGGAATTAAAATAGTTATATCAACTCTGGAAAAAAAAAAGAATAAGATGGGAGAAATCATTCTATGAAATTTTTTTTTAAGATTTTATTTATTTATTCATGAGAGACACAGAGAGAGAGGCAGAGATACAAGCAGAGGGAGAAGCAGGCTCCATGCAGGGAGCCCGAGGTGGGACTTGACCCCAGGTCTCCAGAATCAAGCCCTGGGCCGAAGGCAGTGCTAAACCACTGAGCCACCCGGCTGCCCTGAAATTTCAAGACCTATTACACAGCTACAGTAATCAAGACTGTGGTATTAGTAAAGATCAGTGGAATCTAGAATTAGAGCCACACAAGTATGCCCAACTCACTTTTGACAAAGGAGCAAAGGGACTTCAAAGAAAGGATAGTCTTTTGAACAAATGGTGCTGGAGCAACTGGATATCCATCAGCAAAAAATGAACCTGGACTTAAACCACACACCCTATACAAAAATTAATTGAAGATAGATCAGACACTTAATGTAAAACTATAAAATGTTTAAAGGAAAAAAAAAAGAAAATCTTCAGAACCCAGGGGTAGGTATGTATTTCTTAGACTTGATACCAGAAGAACAAATTCGGCAAAGGAATTATTGATAAATTGGACATCATCAAAATTAAAAACTTTTGCTCTGACAAAAACCTCACTAAGAGGATGAGAAGATATGCTACAGACAGCAAGAAAATATCTGCAAACTACATATCTAACAAAAGGCTAGAATATATAATGTACTCTTAAAGCTCAACAGCAAAAAAAATAATCCAAGTTAAAAATTGGCAAAAACCAGACATTTCACCGAAGATGATATTCAGATGGCTAATAAGCACATGAAAAGATGTTCAACATCATTAGACTTCAGGGAAATGCAAATTAAAACTACAATGAGATATCACTGCCTATCTATCAGTTATATACCCATTTGGTAACAATACCAAATGTTAGAAAGGATGTGGGAAAACTGGATCACTCATACATTGCTGCTGGAAATGTGATATGGTAGAGACACTAACTAAAAAACAGTTTGGCAGTTTTTTTATAAAACTAAATATGCAATTACCATACCCAGCAATTATATTCCTGGGCATTTGTCCCAGAGAAATGAAAATCCATATTTGCACAAAAACCTGTATATGAATGTTCATAGAAGTTTTATTAAAATATCCCCAGAACTAGAATCAGCACAAAGTTTCCTCAACAGGTGAATTAAAAACCCTGTGATCTACCCATACCATGGAATATTATTCAGTAATAAAAAGGCACAAACAATTGATATTAAGCAACAATTTGAATGGTTCTCCAGGAAATTAGGTTGAGTGAAATAAGCCAATCCCAAAAGGTTTATTCTGTACTGAATGCTTGATTCTGTTTATATTACATTTTGAAATGATGAAATTTTAGAAATAGAGGATAAATTAGCTGAGTGTGTCAGGGGAAGGGAGAAAACCATACGGTTACTGAAAGGCAACATGAGAGATTCTTGGGGTATTGGAAATACTCAGTATCCTGACTGTAGTGGTAGGTACATATGTAGGTACACAGGTGATAAAACTGTATAAAACTTAATACACTCACATACACATACACACACAGCAATAAAACAGGAAATCTGAATAAGAACAGCAGATTGTATCGTTGTCAATGTCCTGGTAGTGACATTATACTGCATTTCCATAAAATGTTACCACTGGGGAAATTGGAAAAGGATACAGAGGATTTCTCTGTATTGATTCTTACAACTCCATATGAAAACTACAATTATCTCAATAAGATTTTTAATTAAAAATGCATGAAGGTTAGATAAGGAGAAATATACACTTTAATGTGGCTCTATTATTTTCCGACAACCTTCATATTGAATGCAATGGCCATGCTATGAAAACTGAGCAAGAGGAACTGATGCCCTGTGGTTACTTATCAATATATCAAAACTAAAATAAATACAAATGCATTCTAAAAAAATTCAAAGCTCTATAAAATATAATTTTAAAAAGTCACTAAATATGTTTATTTTCAGGATCATGAAAGCAATTTCCTTATACCAAAACCCAGACCTTCTGAAATGAAAATCTTTTGTTGAGAATGACTTACATAATGCTATTCTGTATTACATAATAATGAAATGATAGGCTGTCTTTTTTCCACAGGAGAGATGCACAACACATGAAGGGAGCAACGTTACATCTGCATTTCTAGCAGATGGTTGCTGTACCTTCACCACATCACCACTAGATTTCTATGAATCATGTTTAAGAAAATGAGTATGTCACAGCACTTTTACTCAGTTTTATATATAGTACATGGAAAAATGACGAGACTATTCTCTTGCTGCGGTATTTTCAAAGGAAATCACATAATTACTTGGAAGATATACATTTTTACCAAACTAAATCTGTGTGCAAGATGTAACATTTTATATACCATATAGAATATATAGAAAGAATAGAAAGATATATGTGTGTGTGTATATATATGTGTGTGTGTGTGTGTGTGTGTGTATACTAAAAACAAGGGAGAGAATCTATGTACTAGCAATTACACAATGACTTTTGTAGTAGACTTTATGGTGGCCCCAACAAAATATGGCCACAAATTAATCACCAGAATTTGTGAATATAACCTTATTTGGAAACTGTCTTTACAGATGTAAATTAAGGACTGAGACGGAGACCATCCTAGATTATCCCAGTGGACCCTAAATCCAATGACAATGTCCTTTTAAGAGTGAGGCACAGGGAGATTTGACAGAGACACAAGAGGAGAAGGGGAGGTGAAGACAAAGACAGACTGGAGAGTAGAGGCCACTAGCCAAGAATGCCCAAGAATGCTGGGCAGCCACTGAAAGCTGGAAGAGACAGTGGTCAGATTCTCCCCTAGATCTCTGGGAGGGAGTGCACATAGATTTTAGTCTTCCTCTTTCCCCCACCCTTTTTTTTTTTTTTTTTGAAGTAGGCTCCACACTCACATGGAGCCCAACATTGGGCTTGAAATTAGCACTGTGAGATTATGACCTGAGCTCAGGGATACCTGGGTGGCTCAGTGGTTGAGCCTCTCTGCCTTTGGCATGGGGCGTGAACCCAGTTCGAGGCCCGCGTTCGGCTCCCTCTGGGGAGCCTGCTTCCCCCTCTGCCTGTGTCTCTGCCTCTCTCTGTGTCTCTCATGAATAAATAAATAAAATATTTAAGAAAAAAAAAGGGCAGCCCCCGTGGCTCAGCAGTTTAGCGCTGCCTTCAGCCGGTGGTAGGATCCTGGAGACCCGAGATTGAGTCCCATGTTAGGCTCCCTGCATGGAGCCTGCTTCTCCCTCTGCCTGTGTCTGCCTCTCTCTCTCTCTATGTCTCTCATGAATAAATAAATAAAATCTTTTTTTAAAAAAAAAGAAAGAAAAAAGAAAGACCTGAGCTCAGATCAAGTCAGACACTTAACCAACTGAGCCATCCAAGTGCCCCAGATTTTGGTCTTTAGTTCTCCAGAACTGTATGGTAATTTGTTATAAGAACCACAGAAAACTAGTACACTCCCTTTATCAGAGAATACAATTCGCACACTTGTCGATCAAAGCAAAGTATGAGAATCATTACCTTTTAAACTGAAGATAAAATAGGTCTCAGGACGCCTGGGTGGCTCAGCAGTTTAGCTCCTGCCGTTGGCTTAGGGCGTGATCCTGGAATCCCTGGATGGAGTCCCATGTCAGGCTCCCTGAATGGAGCCTGCTTCTCCCTCTGCCTCTGTCTCTGCCTCTCTCTGTGTGTGTCTCTCATGAATAAATAAATAAAATCTTAAAAAAAATAAAATAAAAAAATAAAAATAATAAAAGTTAAAAAATAGGTCTCAAAAATAATTTAAGACTCTAACTAGCCAAAATCTAGCTTATGTAAGCATGAGACCTCCAAACTGACTTTGCACCCAGAATGAGAAACAACGGAACAAAAAGGTATTATGAGGGGGGGGGAAAAAGGTTTAGAAACAATTTTTAATTCTATTCAAAGGGAAGCAATACCACCAAAATAAATAAATAAATAAATCAAATAAATGATTCCTTGAATTAATAAGCATCTTGCAAAGAATGAGCACAAAATTTATAAACAGGAGTTAAATTGATATCTTTACACTAGAAACACTAGTTTATTTTTTTTATTTTTTATTTTTAGAAACACTAGTTTAAAATAGAACTGATGAACATTGCATTCACAGAAATATGAAAATATGAAACACAGTATCAAGGAATAACTTTAACCAACCATGCATGGCTCTATATATAAACAAAAAAATATTTTATTATTATTTATTAATTTTTTTGTTTACTCAAGAAGACTTGAGTAAGTGGGACATGGCCAGTTGCTAAGTGCAAAACTAAATACTTGAAGACACAAGTCAGTCTCAAGTTTGTTGACAGGTTTGATACAATGCAATGTATATTTTTTGAGGGAACTTAAAAGACTCCAACATACCCATGGTGTAAAACTCTAGTGAGAAAGAAAGATTTATAAACTAATGGGTATGAAGATGACCACATCTGCTACATACTAAAACATGACATAAAGGTATAATTATTAAAACAAGGAAGAAGCTAAGTAAAGCAGAATAGATAACAGAGAAATAAACCTTATGATAGAAGATAATTAATAAAAGATAAAGCCAGCAGCAGGACAGAGAATATGGCATCAATGAACTTTATAATAACAGTGGACTAGCCACTGGGTGAAGTGATGGTAGGGAAGCAATCAAGTCTTTGTATCACACCTCATATGAAAATAAACTACAAATGAGCTGAAGACTTTTAAGTGTTTAAAATTAAACAACAAATAAGCCAGATGAATATAAAAGAGAAAACTGACCAGATCTGGAGGCAAGGGTGGCGGGAGGGGGAGTGAGGAAAAAAGAAGAGCTTGTAAATGCAAAAAAATCAACCAAAAAGAGAACGATTGATAAATCTTACTATGCCAAATTTTTTTTGCTAAAAAAAAAAAAAAAGATGAATGAGTTGGAAAAAATATTTACAATAAATAAGAAAAAGGATTAATATCCTCAACATCTAATAAATTCACTCAGAGTAAAAAGGGCACCAGAAAAAAAGAGAAAACAGAAAAAAGATACTAATAAATAAGATAAATAAATCTTATAATTCAAATAAAAGACAAAAAAACTCAATTTAAAAAGGGGCAAAGGGATGCCTGGGTGGCTCAGTGGTTGAGTGTCTGCTTTATTATTATCCTGGGGTCCTCGGATCAAGTTCCACATCGGGTTCCCCATAGGGAACCTACTCTCCCTCAGCCTGTGTCTCTCATGAATAAATAAAATCTTTAAAAAATAAAAATAAAAAATAAAAAGGGGCAAAGGAGGGTAGGGCACAAAAATAAAATAAAGGGGCAAAGAATTGGAGTAGACATTTCCCCAAAGAAGATGTACAAATAGCCAATGTGCCCGTGAAAAGATGCTCAACATTATTAGTCATTAGGGAAATGCAAATCAAAACTATTATGAGATGCCCCTTCTCACTCACCGGGATGGCTATAATGAAAAAGATCAACAAAAACAAATGTGGAAAGGATGCAGAGAAATTGGAACTCTCGAATATTGCTAGTGGGAATGTTAAATGGTTCAGCTGCTTTGGAGATCACCTTGGCAATTCCTCAAAATGTTAAATATAGAGTTACCAGTAATTCATACCCAAGAGAAACTGAAAACATATATCCTTACAAAAATTTGTAAACATTCATAGTAGCATTATTTCATGATAGCCAAAGAGTAGAAACCACCCAAATGTCCATCAGCTAAATGGATACATGGATAAATGAACAAGAGGAAGTATATTCATACAACAGAATATTGTTCAGCCATAAAAAGGAATGAAATGCTGACACATGCTACAACATTTATAAGCCCTGAAAATACCATATTAAGTGAAAGAAGCCAAACATGAAAGGCCATTCATTGCCTTATTCCATTTATGTGAAATGTTCAGAACAGGCAAATCCTTTGAGACAGAAAGTGGATTGGTGGCTGCCAGACTTGCAGGAAGGGAAAATGGGGAGTGACTACTAATTAGCACGAGACTCTTTTGAGGTGATAAAAAGTCCTGGAATTTCTATGAAGTTGTAGTTGCTTTATATCATGTCATGAAATTAACTTCAGTTAGATTAAAGATTTTAAAATAGAAAATAAAGCCATGAAATTATTCTGAGAAAATACAGAAAAATATTTCTATAACCTTTAATGGGAAAGTCCACTTTTTGGTATGGCATGGATTAGAGAAATCAGAAAAGATGGGTGCACTTGAGTATATAAAATTTACAAACTCAGACAATGCAAGAGACTTCCTAAATGGATACTGCTAGATTAAAAACAACAGAAGTTTCTGTTCACATATCTTAAAAGGTCAATGTAGGAGACAACCATGGGGTAGCCCACAAATCTATCATTCTGCCTCTTACATCACATGGATCCATCCTTGGCCTTGGTCTGTTTTCTGACATGGACAAGAAAAGCAGAGAAGTCCTTTCTGTAGGCAAACAAAAAGAATAAAATATATATGCAGAGAGAAAAGACATAAATTATGCAGAACTGAGTATTAATGTCATTCAAGATCCCTGTTCTAGGCTTTTTTCAAGGTTGTGAGAGATGCATTCCTGCCTCTCGGAATCAGGAGATGCTCTGGTACTCAAACTGTTCTTCATTAATAACAAAATATGTCTAAATGAATACATTTTCTTAAAGATATTTCCATTGCTTTGACACAGTAATTCTGCTTTTCTGATCTTAAATATAAAAACAGCTACAGGAAGAAATATTAATCCAAAGAATGCACATGGAGTCTCTACTATATGTGATGCAATTTAAGGCAATGTAAATACATTGCTTCCTAAGGACAGATGGTTGCTGAAGTATGATTCATAATAGCAGAAACACTAAGATTGATGTCCAATAACCAGGGATTGATTGTGGACTATTTATTCAACATTGCTTACAATAATATTACTTAATCATTAAAATGCTATTTGTAAGAACAATGAAAAGTATATTGTTCCATTAAGTGAAAAAAATCATAAGAACACATGTTGTAATCACAACTATATAAGATCATTTTAAACCTATATATATAGAACAAAAGACCAGAAGGATCAAAGTGTTGACAGTCACTATCTTTGAATGGTGTGGCTATGGTAGTATTTGAAATACTATCATATTGGAAATTCTCTTTGGGGAGTGAAATAAATAAAACAAAGAGCTTTAAGAAAACTGAATCAGGAGGCAAGGTAGCAGAGGTATGTTATCTGATTACAAACGTCTGCAGGCTCTCATCCTACACAGTCCACCAGAAACTCTAAGCAAGAGACAGTCCCTCGGGTCGCATGAATAACGAAGCACCGGGAAGGACAGGGAAGGACACAGAGGGTGACAACCAACGTGGAGGCTCCTGCCCCAGCCCTCCTTCCAGGAAGTCACTTTGCATCTGTGTTCCTCAGAGCCCTCAGTGTTCTTTGGAGATCCTCTGGGTTGCACAGGGGAGACCTGGATCCAGCTTCCTGCACTTTCTCCGTCTGATCCTCTTTATCAGAGCAGCTTGAAGGCTCTTTCCCCTTTCTCTTCCCTCTGGAGCCTCTCCCATTTTACATTCGGAGATTTCATTTAAGGAAAGAGTCCCAGTTACTAAAGTATCTGCAAATCACTGAGCTGATTCAGGAGTTACTAATGAATGTTTGTTATGGTTCTTTCCGGTCAAGTGAGAGGAAGAGCATCAGGAAAGGAAATTCTTCAAAGGGCAGGAAAAATTCTCAGGGAGAAGCTGTTTTTATTTTACACTCAGAGCTTGTGGAAAGTGACCTGGGAACCGGTCAGATTTCACTCTAGTCTAAGGGAATAGGTCACAGGTAAAAGATGATGGATGGGGCATGTTCACTTCTGAGAGCTGTGGGAAAGGTGTCCCTCATCTACCCCCCCCCAACTCGGGGAAGAGGTGTTCACAATGCTTTCTCACATCAAAAGTCTAGTTGCGCAAAGCACATGCCTCTCAAAGAGGCCAAGGAAGCACTGGATACATTTAATAACAATGTGAATTCAAAAACTGAAAAACTTAAGTTCAGTGGTTGGCTGTTCACAAATCTATTCCTGATGACTTTGAATGACCAAGATTTTATGTGTAAGTAATCTATATATAACGAGAGTATTTCGATAGTTCTCTTTTATTTTTTTTTAAGTTCTCTTTTAAATATTCCTTATTCTCATGGACTTTTGAAGCTTGAAAGGAATTTAGAAGTTGTAGAGTCCAAGTCCCTGACTGTACAAATAAAAATCAGAGGAAGTAGAGGTCAAATGACTCACCCAAGGTCCCAATGGTAACGGCAAGACTATGTATAACCCAGCATCTGGGCTATGCCAGATGGGCTATGCCATATTTTACCCATGTGGGATCTGGATCCTAGCAGACAATAGGCTTAAACTCTGAGCATCAGTTTCCTTATTGAAAAATGGAACCAGGGATGCCCTGGGTGGCTCAGATAGTTAAGTGTCTGCCTTGGGCTCAGGTCATGATCTCCAGGTCCTGGGATGGAGCCCCACATCAGCTTCCTGGCTCAGTGGGGAGTCTGCTTCTCCCTCTCCCTCTCCGCTACTCATACACACACATGCTCTCTGTCTCTGTCTCAAATAAATAAAATCTTTAAAAAAGGAAAGAAAAAAGAAAAATGAAACCAGAACTATCTACCATTTAAGGCTATTTGGAGGGTTAGAAATAACACAGCCTCCTGGCACAAACCTTGGCACGTATGTAAGGGATGGTTAATAAATGCTGGTTATCATGCTGCCACACTGCTCCAAAGGCATTCTTTACACCCAGATACACTGAAGATAGCTCAGTTCAATCCACCCCATCAGTTATTAAAATATGTGTCCTTCACTGTAAATATATCACCCTGCCAGACCTAGCCTACTTTGCTCAATTTGGCTATAATCTTCATTATATAATATTTTATTTATTATTATATCATTGTAAAATATACAAATCAGTTTTAAAAATCTAGCATGACGAGGTGCCTGGATGGCTCAGTCACTTGAGCATCCAGCTCTTGGTTTCTGCTTAGGTCATGATCTCAGGGTCTTGAGATCAAGCCCCATGTCAGGCTCTACACTCAGTGCAGAGTCTGTCTGAGAGATTCTCTCTCTCCCTCTCACTTCCCCTCTGCCCCTTTCCCCATTCATGCTCTCTCTCGATCTAAACTAAATGAATAAATAAAATATTTACAAAAATCTAACATGATAAAAATCTATGCTAATATCAGATAAAAAAACTGCAATCATTTTACAGACAGGGCTATTAGGCAAAGCTGCCTTAGGAAGTTTCAAAGTGCTATAGCCACAAAGCACAGGATAAATGCTATCATTTAAAGACACCTACTTACACCACTCAGGTGGATGTTCTGTTGGGGAAGGGCACAAGATGATGAATATGACTTGTCTATTCTTACTACACAAATTAAACTATAATATGCTACCTTTCACTTAGGGGCTCTTCTTAAACATTGCTTCATTGCCAAGTTTATTATTATTAAAAACTGTTCTGTTAATAACAATTGCTTTATTTTTTTTAATCTCCAAACCAACAATGTTCATGCCTTTGGGTTTTGTGGTTTTTTTGCTCCATGTCTCTGTATTAGCATTCCAATTTTAACATTTCAGGCGGAAGCCAACATAATGCAAGTAGTAGCCCACCCAGTTTACATAAAAACTGTTTAAAAGATTCTGAAAGTGTGGTGAAAAAAAAAAAAAACAGCTTTAAAGTATAGGAGATACACTCAAGGCTGAGACACTGGCAGAGTTCATGCAATGACAAAATAGGATGGCCAATAAAAAGACCCGCTTCATAGTCAATGTGATTTTTCAATTTTCACCCTCAAATTTTAGGTTTTATTTATAGCAACATCACAGTCTGCCTAAAATGTGGAAGAAAAGAAAATACAGTACAGCCTGAGTAGCTATGAGGTGAAATGTTTGATTTTTAAGGTAAAAATGAGAAGAGGTGTCATTTTTCTAAAGCCCTACCATTACGGTCAGCTCCAAAAGGACTATCAGACAGCTATTACAATGATCTTGCTTACGGGTCTGTGCTGACCATCTAATTTAGAATGTAAACTCTTTTTCTTTTTTTTTTTAATTAATTAATTAATTTATTTATTTATTTATTTACGATAGTCATACAGAGAGAAAGAGAGAGAGAGGCAGAGACACAGGCAGAGGGAGAAGCAGGCTCCATGCACCGGGAGCCTGACGTGGGATTCGATCCCGGGATTCCAGGATCACGCCCTGGGCCAAAGGCAGGCGCGAAACCGCTGCGCCACCCAGGGATCCCGTAAACTCTTTTTCATACTGTCTCTCCCTATGCTGGGAATTGAATGAATTTTATGGTCAGTTTTTATTTTTACATTTATGCCCAATGAGTTTATGTCTCAAAAGAAAATATCTTAGGAGGAAAAAAATCGATCACAGGACTTCTCCAAAGATATTTTGGCCACTGACCAAATGAAGCTACAGGCTTCATATGTGCCTTGCAGGTGGACCCTCTGTCTCATCCTGCTCTGCCTAACCCAGAACCCTATGTCAGATACCATGTGAAGGTGACAATGGTGCCTGTTCTCTGTATCACAGTCCTTGCCTTGGCACCAGCTCTAGACCTGACCATAGCCTACATACACTCTGACCTCAGAAGAGAGTACTCCTTTCCCTTACTCTCTCTGGGGAGTCCTGGTTAACTCTTTGGTCTTAGGTGCCTCCCTTTCCTCTTTCTTAATTAAAAATTTTAAATTTTATTTATTTTACTTTATTTTTTACTTTTTAGAGATGGGAACAGGGGAAGGGACAGAGGGAGAAAGAGAATCTTAAGCAGGCTCCAATGCCCCATGCAGAGCATAAGGTGGGGCTGGATCTCACAACCCTGAGATCATGACCTGAGCCAAAATCAAGAGTCGGATGCCTAACGGACTGAGCTACCCAGGCACCCCTCTCATTGTGGTTTTGATTTGCACTTCTCTGATGACTAATGATGCTGAGCATCTTTTCATGTGCTTATTGGCCATATTCAAATGAAGATCTTCTTTTGAGAATTGTCTATTTTTAAATTGGGTTTCCTTTAATCATTGACTTGTAAGACTTCTTATATATTCTGGATACTAGGCCCTTATTAGATATGATTTGGAAGAATTTTCTCCCATTTTGTGAGTTGTCTTCTCACTTTATTAATGGTGTCCTTTGAAGTACAAATATTGATAATATTCATGAGGTCCAGTTTGTTTTTTCTTTTGTCACTAATGCTTTTGGTGCCATTATCTAAGAAACCATTGTTTATTCCAATGCCTTGAAGATTTACTTCTGTGTTCTCTTCTGAGTTTAGCTTTTACATTTAGATAGATAATCCATTTTGAGTTTTGTTTATTGTGTGAGGTAGGGGTCCAACTTCATTTCTTTGCATGTAAATGTCTAGTTGTCCCAGTACCATTTGCTGAGCTCCAAGTGATTTTGAGAACCTCTAATTAAGAACACCTCTAGTTAAGAACAACTGAATTCCAATCTAACACCTCAAACATCTTTGTTTTACAGATAGATTAGGCCCAGAAAGATTAGGTTAAAATTGCTCTGCATTCAGAATAAAGGAAGTTAAGGAAAAAAGAAACCTTGATTCCTACTTCTTAGAATCTTGAAGTCTAGTGAAGGAGGCATTTATTCCAATGCAGGATGTTCAGGAATAAGAGCAGAAACATATAAAGTGGTGTGAGATCACAGAGAAGGAACTGATTAAGCAACTGTCTGGTGATTTAAACCAAGTTTCACAGGGAAGGTCATTCCAGGCAGAGAAAAAAAAAGCTCAATTACAAAAGCCTTTAGACTGAAATACTGTAGAAAGCATACAGAGTCACTACTTAGGTGAGATCTTAAATTGGGGGCAAAAAAAAAAAATTAAAAGGGCGGGAGGAGTGACAGAACAGGTCAAAGTGCAAAGGCGTGAGGACTAGGCTAAGTTTGCCCTTGTCAGGTGGGCAATGGGGAGTCATCCCAGGGTTTTAGCAGAGAAGTGCCACCACCAGGTCTGTGCTTTAGAAATTCACTGCTGGCAACATGGATGATGGATCATGAGAAGCAGAGCCTGGAGGAAAGCTTTAGGAGACTCTGGAACAAGTCATGACCCGGTCCAAAGTAGAGTCCTCTGCCTACAATCAGTCTTCAGATGCAGGTGGCAGATGTGTGTTGCTTGGCCAGAAGAATGTTTTTAAAACATCTTGAACTTGACTACTTGATCAGGGAGGAGGGAGAGGGAAGCTCTCTCTGTGGTCCCACAACCCCAACACTCCCTCTTTAGGCTTCTCTGGGTTGGAGCACCTGTTTATGTTACCAACTAGCCCCTGTGAGCATTTGATTTTGCAACCTGGGCCCAAGCGAAGGTGGTGACAATGGAGGGAGAGAGAACACAAACTCCCAGAATAATTAGAAAGCAGGCTGCTGTTGGCTCTTTGGTGGTAAAAGAACACAGAAAGAGGTCAATCTCTGGACTTCCATGTGCCTAACCCACACCCTATTCTCCCAGAATGGTGACAAAACTTTTGCTGAACCTGCTGCTCTAAATAGCTTGCACTGCTGGTCGCTGGCCTCTCATGGCAATAATAAAAAATCGTAAAATCTTTAAAAATGTCTTGTCTGTGTTTTTTTGTTGGTTTGTTTTTGTTTTTGTTTTTTAATACTGAAGGTTTAAGGCAGAAAGTTGCGGCACATGGACCTGGCAGTCCCTTGGAAAGCAAAGGTTCTTTTAAACTACAGGCTTCCAAAGTTGTCTGGAGATTCTGGCGCTAGTCACTGGGGTGGTATTTCCTTTTGTCTTAAATTGGTATCTCTCAGAAGATTTCTCTCTCTCCAGATTAAAAGATACACCCTAGTTCCAAGATAATTCTTTTGTTTTCTTCTAAAATTCATTTATCCCAGTCCTGTCTCAGAGTGTAAGTTCCCTGAGGGTAGGGACTATACATTTCATTTGGTTTAGTCCCACAAGAGCTTAATGAGGTTCCTGGCCCATAGGAGGTGGTTATTACTGAGAATTGTACAGTTTTCCTGCCAGGACTATTATCTATAAACTCTTGTCAGCTCTAGTTACCTGCAGGCCTCTGGGCCAGGTTCAATTCCACAAGGCCTTCATCCAAATTAGACGAATAAACTCAAGGAACCCAAAATCTGGCCTTGAGGGTTTCCAGATCTTTTTTGTGGTGCTGGCATTATGCCTCTGAGTTCCTGCCTGTCTTGTTTTTATCTCCACATTTCTTATCAGTTAGCCATGTGGGGTGCTTTCTCTCCTATAGATCTTTTATACTTGGCAGCTTTTTTTCTTTGCTTTACTGAGTACTGAGTGGTAAACATTTGTATGCTGTTTTTTTTTTAATTCCTTTTAATTTTCTGCTTTACAAACACCTGTACTGTGTTTGTAAATCTCTTTTCTAAAATTAACACAAAAGTCATACAGTAAAAAAGCAAACATTAACCTAAATTTAGAAGGTTTAAAATAACCGATTTTTTCTCCTTCTCCAGGAGTGACACAACAAGAGAACCCTTCTAAATGCGATCTGAAGGTTCAGGAAACCATGAACTCTCATGTGAGTCAAGATCTTCATAATGTGCTTGAGTTGGAATCTACAAGTGAATTTTAACAGGATAAGCAATATGTAACAAGACTAGGAAATTATTCAAGGACAAGATTAGATGGCTGTTTTTCTTGGTTTTAGCTACACAAATCAACACCAATCCCTTTGATAGGGTAAGAACTGCTCTTTCAGCAGTTACTGACACCAGCGAGTGCCAGGAAGATATTTACAAAGAGCATGGATTTAAAGCCTAAGGGCATGGGGAATGAGGCCTGTGATTTTTATAAATGTTAATGTAAACTGCATAGTTAATTCCACTTCATGTTGTTGAAAATTTTACTCTACCAGGTTCCAGTGCACCTCCAAATGCTGTTTTCCTAAGAAAATGGGCTGCAACTTCCTTCAACCTCAGAGGGCCTTTTCCATGGAAAGGAAGTGGCAGTATCTGCAAAGATCTTGGAACATCACCATGTTCAGAAGGGCATTTTTTTTCTGTTTGTGAAACTTGTTTTGGTAAACGTTTGTCTAACAAATGAACAAACGAACGTGCACTAATACGTGAAGCATCTGAAAACCTCTCACTTGCACCCAGAGGAAGAGGAACGTGTGGAGGAGCCTTGGCAGCAAGGAGGATTAGTGAAGGCGCACTGCATCCGCCAATGCCTCGAGCCTGCTCAGAGCTAGGTGCCGTCAGCAGTACCCAACCATCAGTGCAGCTGGCCCTCCAGGGCCACAAAAGCTTGTGGAGGACCAACTTAGAGAAAAAAAAAAAAGAAGTGAGGGAGTCAACAGGAGGCAGACAGAATAGCTAAAGACAGAGAGAAGCAGAGCACTCAAGAGAAGCTTACGTCCAGTCTGTTCAGATCAATTCAGTCACCAGGCTCTGTGCTATGAATGGGAGGGACACAAGGAGAGAAGCTGTCTGCCCTTGATTGGTAAGGAGACAGAAAGAAATCTGCAAAGAGCAACTGCAAAAAGCAACCTTTCATCACCAGCAGTTGGAAGAAAGGAAACACAGAGCTGACATAAACTTTGATGTAAACACAGCTTTCGGCCTTTTTTCTTTTTCTTTCGGTGATCTGACACCTTCTCCTTTTCAAAAATAGCAGCATATTATAATTCCCTGTTAACTCTTCTCTTTGCAATGTGTGTTTATGTCTGGCATGACTTTATCCCCATGTCACCTGTCCTGCCCCCCACTCCTGTTCTTTCTGGCAACACCCACCTAAATTTCGGCACATTTTTCTCTCACAAATTTGGCATTAGCTTAAGTCATTAACTATATTTAGAGCTTGCCTTCACCCTTACTAAAATATAAAGGATCGCTGCAATAACGTGTTTTGTTTATGAAGAAAAAGTGTCCATTTTTAATCAGTATGTTTAAGCCCATCATTTCTGTATTTGAACACAGGCTTTGACAGATGTAGGATAGGATGAAAACTCCACACAGGTCAGAAAACAAACAGTCAGCATTCTTCATTTTATTATGTGAACTCCCCACACAGTATGTCATGTGGAATTTGTGTGGGATCTTATTTACTATATTACAAAAGCTGTCCTCAGTGTATATTTTATGCAGGAAACAAACAGGCTGCTTTCATGTAAGTCAAATGTCACATCAGAAAATAATGCTCTGGAATGTTTGGAAAGCATTCCAATGCTTCTGATCCATTGAAGAATATCATTTGCCTTTCACAACAACAAATTAACTGAAGGTGTACAGTATGCTTAATAAAAATAAAGAAGCCTTTGGGGGGTTCTAGGGGGCTCAATCGGGTGAATGTCCAACACTTTTTTTTAAAGTTTTTATTTATTTATTCATGAGAGACACAAAGAAAGAAGAAGCAGAGACACAGGCAGAGGGAGAAGGAGGCTCCTCGCAAGGCGCCCAATATGAGACTCGATCCCCGATCCCGGGATCACCCCCTGAGCCGAAGGCAGACACTCAACCGCTGAGCTACCCAGGCATCCTGTGAATGTCCAACTCTTGATTCCAGCTCATGTCATGATCTCAGGGTTGTGGGATGGATCACGTGTTGGGCTCATGATCAGTGTGGAGCCTGCATGGGATGCTCTGTCTCCCTCCTCCAAAAAAGAAAAGGAGCCTTCTAGTTGGAACTGAACTATCA
Organism: Nyctereutes procyonoides; assembly: GCF_905146905.1. NCBI lineage: Eukaryota > Metazoa > Chordata > Mammalia > Carnivora > Canidae > Nyctereutes > Nyctereutes procyonoides. The sequence goes on along the minus strand of NW_026575047.1, from coordinate 52,966,239 downwards.
AGGAGCCGGTATAAGGAGACAAGACCTTCCCTGGGCTTTCTCCAGTAGCTGCCCTAACCTGAGACAGCAGGGGCCTCAGGTGCACAGGAATCTACAGGGAGCCACCATCAGTAGTCCTGGGCCTTCTGAGGGAAAGAATAGTCAACCAAGCCTGAATACGTCATCCTTTGGTTTCTGTTTCATTAGTGCAAATGCTCAAAGGTGCTCTGCTTCTTGATGCTTCTTTGTTCCCTCTATGGTCCTGCCAAAATCCACTGAACTGGACTTACAACAGGTATCAAGAACAAAAATGACCAAAAAAAAAAAAAAAAAGATGACCAAGTGTGTATTGCATCAAATGTAAACAGTGGAAACAGCAATTTCTGACTGGCACTGAAACTCTCCTGGACATAAGAAATTTCCAACCCATTAAAGTTGAGCAATGCCCAGGTCAGATGTGTTGTCTGTGGCCAATAGTAGAACTGAGTCGTTTTAACTCTAAAAGCAAATAGCAACTTGTGAGGAAGATAATCTACGTGATAGCCATCACAAGGGCAAAACTGTAAACCTGTATTCAAATGTTACAGCAGGCACCCCCGGAAGAAGGTAACTTGTTTAACTCTCACATACCCCAACAGAGCCTATGTCTGTTCAGGTCAGGGGAGAAACACTTTTTTCCCTTGCCACCTGGTGGGAATTTTGAATATAGTTCTCCAGTCTCTTTCCACAGGCTCCATGGGTGTGTATCTCCCTCAAAAACTGTCTCAGTGGGGATCCCTGGGTGGCTCAGCGGTTTGGTGCCTGCCTTTGGCCCAGGTGTGATCCTGGAGTCCCGGGATCTAGTCCCACATCGGGCTCCCAGTATGGAGCCTGCTTCTCCCTCTGCCTGTGTCTCTGTCTCTCTGTCTCTTTCTCTATGTCTATCATGAATAAATAAATAAATTTAAAAAAAAAAAAAGAAAAGAAAAATCTTTAAAAACTGTCTCAGTGTATAAAATAATTGTTTTAAAAGCATTTTTAAGAATTAGCAGAGGATTAAAGCAACAGCTCCTAATTCCCTCTTTGTAATTTTCCAGGAATTAAAAATAACTGGTCAGTTGTATGGTTGCCAATTCTGGCCAGTGGTTGTTTTGCAAAGGTTTAGGATAAAATGTAGAAAAAAAACTGCTGAGGAGACTTCTTTCCGTTCTTCCCTTTTGGGCGGTCTGACTTATGAAATCTGTATAAACTCTAATCTGCATGCAGCTCATTCACAAGGACAGGGCTAGGCTTGCTGCACTATCAATGAATCAGGGAATAGCTGGCTTTCCTCTTGATCTCCCAGCCAAGCACAGTGGCCAGCATATAGCAACCAACGTGTAATATAAAGGCTGATGGAAAGGAAGAAAAGAAAGAAGAAACAAATCAGGAGAATATAACAACTAATCATGTCTGACACTGGCATACTCCATATTCCCAATATTTGTTGAGAAGATGAACCTTCTATGCAAAATAGCCCAAATTTAAGTTCTTTTAAACCTCCTTTAAAGACTGGTTGTGAGGACATAAGAGGCAGATTTTGCGGATGTAAATAAACTCTGTAAAATTTTGAAAAGAAAGGTTTTTATCATGGGGAAAAAAAAGAAAAAAAAAACAAACCCTGAAAAAAAAAAAAAGACTAATGGCTGGAAACTAGTCCCAGCAGATAGCTGAACATATTTATGAAGCTTTAGTATCAGTGTACTTGGGTGGCTCAGCAGTTGAGCGTCTGCCTTTGGCTGGGTCATGATCCCGGGGTCCTGCGACTGAGTCCCACATGAGGCTCCCTGCAGGAAGCCTGCTTCTCCCTCTGTCTACGTCTCTGCCTCTCTCTGTGTCTCTCATGAATAAATAAATAAAATCTTTTTTTAAAAAAATGAAGCTTTAGTATCAGAACAGTTTGGAATTAGAGAAGGAATAAACAAGAAAGATCAGTGGATCAAAATAAAAGATTAAAATGCATAAGAAAATTTAATTCACTATAAGTTGGGCATATGGTAAAAGTATATTATATACTATAAAGGTAGCATATCAAGAAAAATGAGTGATTCATCAGTGTTTCATGCAATTAGGTAGCTATCCGGAAACAATAAAGCCAGATTATTTTCACACCTTATACTAAAAATAATTTCAGATGAATCGAAGTTTCTAAAGTATAAAAATGAAGCTATAAGAGAAGGTGTCAATGAACAGAGAATCACAAAAATGGACAGGATGGTTTCTTCTAACAGGCCATAACACAAAAATACAAATAGAGAAAACATTTGCAACACAGATAAAATGGCTAACTTTATTAATTTAGAATGTGTTCATACTGGGACACCTGGGTGGCTCAGTGGTTGAGCATCTCCTTTTGGCTCAGGTCGGGATCCCAGGGTGCTGGGAACGAGTTCCACATCGGGCTCCCCGCAGGGAGCCTGCATCTCCTTCTGCCTGTGTCTCTGCTTCTTTTTGTTTCTCATGAATAAATAAATAAATAAAAATCTTTTTTAACAAGTGCTTATACAAACAAAAAGAAACTCACAGAATAATGAAGCACACAGAAAATTTGCAGGAGGAGAAATACAAATCTCAAACACAAAACAAAAATCATAAAAAATGTTCAACTTCACACATATTTAAAGAGGTAAAATAACAGATGATTTCACTCATGTGGAATTTAAGAAACAAAATAGATGAACATAGGAGAGAAGGAAAAATAAAATAAGACAAAATCAGAGAGGGAGACAAACCCTAAGAGACTCTTAATCATGGGACGCCTGGATGGCTCAGTCCATTAAGCATCTGCCTTCAGCTCACGTCATGATCCCAGGGTCCTGGGATCAAATCCTACAACAGGCTTCCTGCTCAGTGGGGAATCTGCTTCTCTGCTCCCCTCTGCTCATGCTCTCTCATATGTGCTCTTTCTCAAATAAATAAATACAATCTTAAAAACTATAGGAAAGAAACTGACAGTTGCTGGAGGGGAGGTGGGTCGGGGGATGGGGTAACTGAGTTATGGACGTTAAGGAGGGCACTTGATGTAATGAGCACCAGGTGTTACATGTCACTGATGAATCACTAATTTCTACCTCTGAAATTAGTAATACACTATTGTTAATTAAATTGAATTTAAATAGAAAAATTTTAAAAAGAGGTAAAATGAAATAAACAATGATATACTATTTATTTTACCCATCATACTGCAAAACTCTGGGGAGGGTGTGGTCACTGACATACTGTTAAGGGGAGAGTATACATTAGATGCAACATTTCTGGGGAATTTGGCAAGGTTTATCAAAGCTCAGAAAACATGAATCTCAGCAATCCCCAGATCAAAATGATTTTCCCAATAAATATTACTCCCATGATCGGAGGTTCTGCTCTCAGGTCAAGGTTGCAGAAGGAGCAGTGCTATTTCCAGGTCATCATCACACTGTAATCAGGTTCAACCCCATGACCCACACACACTGCTCATTATACTCACCAATGATACCCCTTGATGCAAAATCAAATGAGCACTGTACTGACACCAAATGATTATGAAGCTCACTGCCTGGCCCTACTGACCTGTACATCCAGCAATTTGAAGGCAGGATGATGTCCTACCATCCTTCTTATATAACATTTATATAGCCCACACAGGTATGCAAATTAACATTTACTGAATAGATGAACGAATGAATGTGTAAAATAAGCTAAGGTAGCTAACTGGAAATACCAGTGGGCAGGACTGAAACACAGGTGAAAGGTTAAAAAAAAAAGACATAACACTAAAAAATAGTTCTGTAATAAATATATCATGGGTCTCGTATGTAGAAACCAATTATACATTAAGTATGCAAAATTATCTTAAAATACATAGGGCAACATGAGTAGACAGTAATGAATCTCACAAATTTAGCAGGTTGGGTTCAGTCTGATGAAACCAAAGACTCTTAAGCTTTGGAGACTAGCTTGTTAAATAACCACGTTCCTGTAAACAGGCAGGCTCAATTTATTGTGCCCCTGGGAAATTCTCTGGAATGAACACAGAAAATGCTTCTGTTGATTAGCCCTTTTAGCTCGCGGCTGAATGTTGACCCAAAAGGGAAAGGCTTGCCTTCCATATTTTACATAACGTGCCCTTATCAATTCCCGTTAGGGGAAGCGCCCCTCACAGGGATGTGGGGAGGACTAACGATTCTGCCCCAGGAAAACATTGTGTGTGCTGGTTTCCTCCACCTGCTTGAAGACTAAAGAGAGAAATTTTACATTAAGGACAAAGACAAGGAGGAGAAAGGAAAGGAGGCAGGAATTTAAAAACTTAACAAGTTTATTGACTGATCTATTCAGACAAAAGAGGAACTCAAGGCTGTGCCTGTGTGATAACCTGCCAGAGTCTCAAGGGAACTCACTCATGGTGGGGCCAGGAGCACCAAGGGATTTCCTCCTCCCGCTGGGCCTTGTCCAGCCACCTCCTCAGATGCTAGCATGGGTGGCGGGGAGGAGGCAACTTCAAGAGGCACATTCTGAATACTCGGCAGTGTTTTACCACCCAAAGGAAAGGATAGACACTCCTCTCTACAGGAGACACTGAACACTCATTGAAAGCTGGTCACTGGGCAGCCCCGGTGGCTCAGCAGTTGGGCGCCGCCTTCAGTCCAGGGCATGATCCTGGAGACCCGGGATCGAGTCCCACACGTCGGGCTCCCTGCATGGAGCCTGCTTCTCCCTCTGCCTATGTCTCTGTGCCTCTCTCTCTCTCTATCTTTCTCTCTCTCTCTCATGAATAAATAAATAAAATCTCTAAAAGAAAAAGAAAGAAAGAGAGAGAGAGAGAGAGAGAAGAAAGAAAGAAAGAAAGAAAGAAAGAAAGAAAGAAAGAAAGAAAGAGCAAGCTGGTCACTGAAGTCTGCCTACAACGTAAGGTTCACTTAGCCAACTCTTGGGTCATTTCCCATCCAGTTCTAAAGAAGGACGCAAAGCAGTAAATGGGGCCAGAGAGAGATAGATACCTCAACTACTGTGACAGTAACAATGAGAAGATTTTAATAAATGTACAAAACATTATAAAATGTGGGAATATATATAGTTGGTTTTCTGGCTGTAGTGGCTAATCTTCAAAAATGACACCCCCAACTTCTACCATCCTGAGAGCAAAACCTTCCATACTTAGCCCCTGCAGCCCCTTCCTCTAGAATGTGATAGAAGCAAAGTTATGGTGACTTGTGTGACTTGATTCCTAAGAATCCGTGAGGTTTCCACCTGAGCCTCCTGGAAGGCTTGCCGTGGGAGAAGCCCAAGTGCCCTGTTTCTCATGAGAAAATGCACACTGCCCATGGGGGAAAGCAGCCTGAAGACAGGGGCCAGTTGGCTCCCTGCTGGCCTAGCCACTGACACTGAGGCACCAGACACACAGGAAATCGCCATCCTGGATGTGCAGAACAAGTGAGCCTTCACAGGAGTCCAGCTCAGATACCACCTGACTGCAATTCCATGAGAGACCCCTAGTGAAAACTAACTCACAGAACTTATTCGGGAATAGATGATTGAAACATTAGCTAGCCAAACTGTGAAAAAAATATTCGAATGGATTTCTTGCTATGAGACATGAGGAATGGAAACAAGAAAGACTCATAATGACTGAGCTCTTGTGTTGCTTCTCTGAATGGAAAGCCTTTAGAACTGCTTCCCTGTTTTCTGGGGTTACTCTGAAGGAGAGCACGTCTGAATGGACAGCAGCTCCCGGCTGTGGAGAGGACATCAGGTGGTTAACAGGGTCTGCTGTGGGAAAGCAAAATTTGTGGGCAGGGAAGAGGACAATGATGACCACAGAGGGGTCCTGGAGGCCGTCAGCTGAAAGACTCCACAACAGCACTTAGCTTTCAAGGTGAAACAAGTTCAGCCCTGCTGGTTCTTTTCCTCCTAAACTCCAGAATGCTTTAGGGTTATAGAGGTATTTATATGGTGAGCATAAATGTGGAATTACTTGTACTATCCTAGATTATGAGGCAGCATCTTTTCATTTTTTTATTTTCTCTAGAATTAAAATTTTTAAGATTTAAATCTTAAAATATTTCTCTTTTCCCCCAAAGATTTTATTAATTTATTTATTCATGAGAGACACAGAGAGGGAGGCAGAGACAGCAAGGAAGAAGCAGGCTCCCTGCAGGGAGCCTGAGGGAGGACTCAATCCCAGGACCCCAGGATCACGACCTGAGCCAAAGGTAGATGGTCAAACGCTGAGCCACCCAGGTGCCCCTAAATCTTACTATATTTCAATCAGAGATGATTATGGAGTACCTTGAACTCAAATCCAAATTGAAAATATAAAACAAAGATGAAAGTGCAGGCCAGAAGAGAAAATAAAAAACAAAACACAATTCAGGTATAGTATAACAAAAACATATGTCAGATACAGAGAGAGCTGGTGCTTTGCAATAGGAGACTGAGTCTCATGGATTTATCATTCTTAACAAGCAGATGTATACACCAGTCATTTCAACAAAGTCATTTCTGAGGTTCAAAGCTGCATCTGAAATGGACCTTGCATGGGATCCCTGGGTGGTTAAGCAGTTTGGCGCCTGCCTTCGGCCCAGGGCATGCGTGATCCTGGAGTCCTAGGATTGAGTCCCACATCGGGCTCCCTGCGTGGAGCCTGCTTCTCCCTCTGCCTGTGTCTCTGCCTCTCTCTCTCTGTCTCTCATGAATAAATAAATAAAATCTTTTAGAAAGAAAAAAAGAAGAAAGAAAGAAAGAAAGAAAGAAAGAAAGAAAGAAAGAAAGAAAGAGAAGTCATGGGAAACCATACAGGGGCCGTGTGGGTCTAGGAGTACACACACCCAGGGCCAACTTGGGGTGAAGTGTGAGACTCTTTCCTGAGAGTAGGGTGAGCTTGGGGAACTTCAAGCAGGTCTGAGCGTTTCTTTTAATGTCTATTTGGAAAACAAAAAACAAAACAAAAAAAAAACATACAATCCTGTAATTCCACTATTGGGTATTTATCCAAAGAATGCAAGAACATTAATTTGAAAACATATTCACATCCTATGTTTACTGCAGCATTATTTACAAGAACCAAGATATGAAAGCAATCCAAGTGTCCATGAACAGATGAATGGATAAAGAAGATGTGGTGTGTACATACAATGGAGTATTACTCAGCCATAATAAAAGAATGAAATCTTGCTATTTGCAACATGGATGGATCCAAAGGGTATAATGCTAAGTGAAACAAATCAGACAAAGAAACACAAATACCACATGATTTCATTTATATGGGAAATCAACAAATGAACAAGGAGACTCATAAATACAGAAAACAAACTGGTGTTTGCCAGAGGGGAGGTGGGTGGGGAGGAGATGGACAATATAGGTGAAGGCAATTAAGGAGTCCAAACTTCCAGTTATAAGTCATGGTGATGAAAGTACAGCATAAAGACTATAGTCGATAATACTGTAATAATGGTGTATGGTGACAGAGGGTAAGACTTACAGTGACAAGTAATAAGTAAGGACAGAATTGTCAAAATCACTATGTTGTACACCTGAAAGTAATACAACACTGTGTATCAATGCTACTGCAGTAATAAATAAAATAATTCTCGATATTAGTTGTTCCCAAATTCGAGGGTGATATCCTTCATAGCCCTAACCTAATCTAGGCGTTGGAAAACACATTGGGGAAGAAGACCAACAAGACCCTACTGCAGGAATTCACTCCTTGGGACCTTGCTCCCCAGACTCCTGGGAGGCCTGCCACAATTCCAGGTCTAAGAGCAAACTGATCCTTGTCATGAATATTTTTTTTTTTTAAGATTTTATTTATTTATTTGAGAGAGAGTGAGAGAGAGCACAAGCAGGGGGAGGGGTAGAGGGAGAAGCAGACTCCCTGCTGAGCAGGGAATTGGACTCAGGGCTCTATTCTGGGACCCAGGATCATGACCTGAGCTGAAGACAGATGTTTAACTGGCCGAGCCACCCAGGCGCCCCATGAGTCAGTTTCTTTTTTGAATCAAATCAGAAGTATAAAGAAAACATAGAGGATCATTCACTTATGATCACGGCAATATTTTCTATACTTGATATTCCTCCTCACTTTCAAGTTTTAATATTCTCATCTGGTAGATTTCAAGCACCAGCCCTCAAAAAGAAAATTTTTCAGCTAGGGTTTGAAGTTGACTCCACTTGCCTAGATGAGGCACCGGGCTTTATGGCCTTGGCAGACTTCTTAGGGGTTGTACCAAATAGTTATTTCTCACCAGATAAATCTAGAAATATTTCTGGTGTAGAACGCAGATCATAGCTTTATATTTTCCTGAGAACAAGAAAAACGTGATGTTGCGCAAAGTATAGCATTAGACATAGCTCCTAATAGGATAAAAAATCAGAATTAAAACAAAACAAAGGGACAGAAAGAAAAGCAGTTTTCTTCTCTCCCACCTCCTCCACTCCCCCCAAATGTACAGCCCACAGGGAGTTTCTCAATCACACAGTTTAGTGTTTAGATAAAGAGGATATTGCATTTTCTCTTTCAGATTTCCCACTTATGCCTGTCACCATCATTGCACCAAACTAATAGTAGTGGGAGGGATGGTTGCCTTAAAAAAAAAAAAAAAAAGAGGCTCTGTTCTGGGGCAGTATGGGTCATTCCTCTCTGAGAAGGCGGGTGACAGTGAGAGAGGCCTGCAGGGTGACAGCAGGAAGCATGGCAGGGCTGGGGTTGCAGAGAGCCTCATGAAGGCCCCACTGTGCGCTGTCAGAATCAATCAGACACTTGGCTCACTGCAACTTGGTCCACACAGCAGTGCGGGGGAGGAGGGCCAACCTCACAAACAGCGTATTTCAGTCACAGGGCACGATCAGGACCAGCATCACCAACCATGAGGCAAGCATGCGACAGACAGCAGTCAGAGGGACAATGCCCCGGGTGAAAAAGGAATCCGTCCTATTATGAAATAAGAGAAACCTCAGCGAATCGTTGTCTATGTTCTTTCTGGGTTGATGCAATGGCATTACTCAAAAATCCATGTTAATGACATTCTCTAAATCAAGCACAAACTAGCAAAACCATAGTTTTAAACCAAGTAGAATTTAAAGTTTTTGTCTGCAAATTTGGCTGTGAGTTGTTGAGACAAAAAGTCTAGTTCCTTACTCAATGAGTAATGCCTTTTAAACACCACAACTAATGCATAGTGGTATCAATATTGTAACTGTTACTGTATTTAATGCTTCTAATCTCACACACACACACACACACACACACACACACACACACATCATATGAAGAGGGCTGCCTGTTTGATTTTCACACACATAAACATAAAGCAGGACCAATCAGGTAAAGACAGAGTTCATGATTACAAGAAACAAATAATACCAATTAGTATGATTATTTTTTAATTTTATTTATTAGAGACAGAAAGAGAGAGAGAGAGAAAGAGAAGAAGGCTCCATGCAGGGATCGCAACATGGGACTCAATCCTGGGTCTCCAGGATCACGCCCTGGGCTGAAGTAGGCACTAAACCACTAAGCCACCAGGGCTGCCCCCCATTAGTATGATTTTTTTTTATTAGTATGATTTTTAAAAGTCATTCGTTTTCCCTTCTCTTCCTCAGTGGAAAGTCACATTTATCACATATGTACATGTTTCTCGGGCTGTAATAAGCAAAACCTCACTTGACTGGATGATGAGGTCTGGTATATAAGGATTTCTTCTTTTAAATATAGACCCACTCCCCTTGTTCCCATATTGTTCAGTTATCTAGCAGCTCCTGATAAGGAGTGTTAAATCTAAGCTGAGCCACTCACCGGGTACTTCATGCCCACCTTCTACTCCACCCCAGTAAGTATACCACCCTAGGAGGCAATGTGACCACCTGCGGACCCAGAGGAAAGCAAGCCGCTAGCCAGTACTTTCTGCCAATACCCGGCAGATTTTTTTTTTTTTTAAGATTTTATTTATTTACCCATGAGAGACACAGAGAGAGGCAGACTCCATGCAGGAAGCCCAACATGGGACTCGATCCAGGGGTCTCCAGGATCATGCCCTGGGCCGAAGGCGGCACTAAACCACTGAGACACCTGGGCTGCAACCCACCCCCCTCCCCGGCAGATTTTTAAAGAGGAATTTCAACCTCATTTTTATTGCTTTGATTTTTATTTTCTTCAAGTACCTTGTTGCATTTGAAAACTGCAGCTGACCTTATTATCCTAAATTCAATGAGTCCTCCTTTCCATCTGCTGTGGGAATTCCTCAAGCAAATCTATTTGTGTAAGTATCTAAGAACTAAATTTTTCTGGAGATGCTGTGTACAAGTCCATAAATTCTGCCCCCGGTACAGGATATGGATTTTGGTCCTGCCTTTATGAGGCAAGTGTTAGCATCTTCCCCGTGGGCTGTACTTCCAATGGCAAAAGGCAGCTGTTACTTCAGCCAAAACTCTATTTTTTTAAAGATTTTATTATTTGAAGAGCCCATGCAGGGAGAAGGATCAGAAATTCCTGACCTGGAGTCTCTGGAGAAGCTCCATCCCAGGACCCTGGGATCATGACCTGAGCATAAGGCAGACGTTCAACCCACTGAGCCACCCAGGCACCTGTGGCCAAAACCCTACCTGCGCTGTCCAACATGGCAGCCACGAGCCCCAGTTGGCTGTTTAAACTAATTAAAGTGACATAAAGTTAGAAATCCTGTTCCTCAGACACACTTAGGTCACATTTCAAGAGACTTAGAACTGCTTGTTACTCGTGGCCACCATACTGAACAGTGCACAAAGTTCTACTGGGCAGCACTGCTCTACAAGATGAAAGGTCGGTCTGTCCACAATCCTGGTTAAGACGGAATGTTTGTACCACAACACACACAGCTGACAACATTGAAATGACTAGAGACTACATGCTACAGCCCGTCATTCCTCTGAAGAATTCAAGGGCAGTGTAATACCTAGCAGTGCTGTGAATACAAATCTGAAAAAACAGCATCCTGGGGTCTGAAGCCTGAAATCATCCCAAACTTTTTCCTGTGACAGGTCAATACCACCTCCCAAGTGCTTACATCACACATTTATGAGAACACGGTGAAGCCTTGATTTAAGTAACTAGAATGCTTAGGTAACAAAATGGAAGTATTTCAGTTCATTTAAATTTGAAGTCCATTCAGTTTCTCCCACTTTTGTAACAATTTTCTGTATAACAGCAGTTTACTTTGCTGCTCTGCTATGGCAGCATTCTATGACACCAAATTCTTACCAATTCAGATCTGAGTCACTATGTTTATAATTTCATGAAAAACAGTAACAGATGCAAAAGATTTTAGAAAATTTGCCTTAATATTTGACTCAAGGACATTAAGTGCATGATTATTTCTTTAGAAGTTTAATATTTAAACTTTTTACATTGAAATTGGCCTGTTTTCCCTTAAAGTATAGTTTAAGTCTTTATTTAAATTCCATTTATTTATAAATTACATATATGTAATATTAGTTTCAGGCGTACAATATAGTAATTCAACACGTCCGTACATCACCTGGTGCTCATCACAAGTGCACTCCTTTATCCCCATCACCAATTTCATCCATCCCTCCACCCCCTCCCGTCTGCTAACTATCTGTTTGTTCTCTATAGTTAAGTATAATTTTTTAAAAGCTGGTTAACTATTACTAGTCAAGTGCCGTTTAAACTAACTTGATCTCTGTTAACAGCCCCTGGATTTTGCCCAGAACCATTAAGAATTCCTTGGAAGAAATGGATATATCTTCAAATAAATATTTTTGTTAAGTCAGATCATTCAGATATAATCTCATTTTAGAAAAATAGGCCATAGTTCACTATCTGTCCTTAGAATCTGTCCTTAGAAATCTGCAAAAAAGCCCCCCCCCCAAAAAAAAAAGAAATCTGCAAAAAAGGGAAGTCTCTAGAGGCATTCTTTGAAAGCCTATCCCTACAATTTTAGAGTTCCATAGCTCTGTATAATTTCTAATCATGCGTGTAAACAGCTAAGATGAAAACTTATTTCCCTTTTGCATGTATTTGTTTCCAAATTTGCTTGTATAATATTCCCATTCTGCCAGGACCAACAGGGAAGCTGCTGTGGGAGGCAGGGCAGGCCTGGATTAGTATGGGAGAAAAAGTGACCTGCACATTAGTTCATAATGGCCACGCTACAGCCAGTGCTCATCTCCCTCACATACATTCATACACAAATGGTTAACATGGGATAAAGAGATTATCAAATACTGTGTCGGGGGGAAGAAACTTTTAAGAAAGGCAGCAGGCTGTCTTGAGGCTGGGAAGACACTGATAAGAAGTCTCAAGATTTGTCTCCAGTTTTGTTCTCTGGCATCAATGTGCAGCGCTACCTCCATCTTACTTGCTAGCTGTCTCCATGGTACACTGCCCAGGACCTCCCCAGAGCCAGGGCCAGATTCTCTGGTGGCCTTCTTTTTTTCTTGAATATTTTCTTAGATTTCTACTTCTAATGTTATTAATGATTTAACCAGTTCAATTTTTACAATGGTTTAAAAAGCTCAGTCTGGGGGTGGAAGGATGGTTGAAATAGGTGATGGGGATGATGGAGGGCACTTGTGATGAGCACTGGGTGTTGTATGGAAGTACTGAATCACTATATTGCACACCAGAAACTAATACATACTGAATGTTACTAACTGGAATTTAAATAAAAACTGTTTTTTCAAAGATTTTATTTATTCACTCATGAGAGACAAAGAGAGATAGAAGAGAGGCAGAGGGAGAAGCAGGCTCCATGCAGAGAGCCCGAAGTGGGACTTGATCCCGGGCCCCCAGGATCACGCCCTGGACTGAAGGCGGCGCTAAACCGCTGAGCCACCGGGGCTTCCCTAAATAAAAACTTTTTTAAAAAAGCTCAGTCTGGGTATTTTAGGAAATGTCTTTCTCAGAGATGGCAATCTTGTCATCATCATCATCACCATCAATCCCACTCTTCTGCAGCCATACTTCAGTAATTAAAATAATAAATGTAATTAAATTAAAAATAATGAGCAAAAGACCTGAATAGACATTTTCCCAAAGTAAACATTCAAATGACCAACAGGTATATGCAAAGGTGGTCAACATCATCAATAATCAGGGAAATCTAAGTCAAAAAAGAAAAAGGAAAAAGGAACTCTCACTCCTCTGACCCACTAACTTTAGCAATAGCATTTCAATGTCAGATGTGCATTCTTCCACATGTGGTTTGGATCAAATGATAATATTAATGAATGTATTCAAACAGCAGTGAAAATTATCTTCATCTTGTTAGCTACTCCGAAATACATTGAGTATTGCCTTAAGAAAACAATTGTTTCTCATGAATATAAAGTAAATTTCAAAATTACATAAGCTTTTACTATATTTATTGCTTTCCTTCTACCGTATCTTCAATAATTTTCTTCTTGGTGCAATGTATTGCAACAATTTATTTCAACATTTCTCTGTGTATGTACAGATTTTTTTTTTGTTTTTTTTGCTTTGTTTCTAAAAACACAGCCATAATAATAATAATAATAAACATCTTTGTGCATGGTCTGATGTGTCCTTTGGAGGCAGGTAGTCCAGTGTAGTGGGTAAGCAGAAGAAGCTTAGAGCTTCATTACCTGAGTTCAAATCCTTTGGATCTCATTGTTTAACATTGGGCAAGTAATTCACTCTTTCTAGCTGGTTTCCTTCTCTGCTAATCTGGGATAATACTAATTGAAAGAGATAAAACTGCATCTATTAATTAAGACCTTATCCAACTGATGTTCATCAGCTGTTATACCAATAGATTCAAATTTGACCCACACTTTGGATAGAAACTTTCCACCTCTACCCAGGAAGCTGTGTGGATATTTAGCAGTAATTCCCAGATACTCAAGTACATAAGTTGAATATGAAGTACGATGTCTTCCTATCAGCCCAAGCTAACCTTACACTGTCCCAGTACATGGACCAAAGAAACCAAGTAAGCCCCTCATTACCACAATCTCCCCACTATCAAGCATTGGGCAGAATTTTTACTATATGTTTTGCTTGTTTGTGTTTTGGTTTGAGGGAAGAGGAGAAGAGATGTCAGTAGGCTCAACGCTGTACTACATGGCAGATCAAAAATATGAAATGATTCTCATGTCCTCATTACCAAGATCAACGATAAAAGACTCCCTGGGAGCACATGGAGATTTTAGAGACATTAATAACCTTTCTAAAAATGATTTTGTGACATTCATTCTAAACTGTTAAGCAAACAACTCACTCAATAGACTGCAGAAAATGGGCCACAAAATGACCAGCAGGCACATGATATCATGCACAGAAGAGGGAACAGGACCAAAATTAAATCTGTAACTGGGTTTAAGTGCCAAATTCCCAAGAGACCAAGTTGGCTGGATTAAACATGCTGGGCCAGATGAAAAGCAACTATGTTTACATGTATAGCACACATTATTACCTTTCCCAAATTCAGAGGCATTAGTCCAATTCAGCTTGAGAGACTAAGCAGGTTATTAATAAAGGTTAAAAAAAAACAACCTAAGTAAATACATAAATAACCCCCAAATCCTATTGGATAAATTTCGTGGAAGGTGATTTTGAGAGTAACCAGACAAGTTAAATAGACCCAAGATTTGACCAGTTGGCTGTTTACCCACTTGGCCTTGGTGATGACTCCATTACTCTGTAATACCTTCTGTCTTGTCTTTGCTTTCTTTTTGCCCCCTCTTTTGATTCTGCCACTCCAATGACTTCCAGGTGGAAGGAATACAAAAATGCCTAAAGCAGTTAAATTCTTTTAAAACAGTTCTTTGGGGGCTGGGTGCTCAGTGGTTGAGCATCTGCCTTTGGCTCAGGGCGTGATCCTGGGGTCCTAGGATCGAGTCCCATATCGGGCTCTTCACAGGGAGCCTGCTTCTCCCTCTGCCTATATCTCTGCCTCTCTCTCAAATAAACAAATAAAATCATTTAAAAAACAAATAAACAAAAAATTAAATGGTTCTTTGAACTAACCCTAAATGGAATCCTCTGGAGAGTTCTCTCAACTGTAGGATACCAGGCACATACCCTACCCTCATCCTGGCCCGACCCCTAACCCTGGTTATAACTAACCCTTAAACCTACATCAAGGAAGAAAAGAAAGAAGAGTTGAGATATATATATATAATGGAATATTACTCAGCTGTTAAAAAAAAAAAAGAAAGAAATCTTGCCATTAGCAACCACATGAATGGAGCCAGAGAGTAGTATGATAACTGAAATAAGTCTGAGAAAGACAAATACCATGTATAATTCACTAACATGTGGGACTGAACAAACAAAACAAATGAACAAAGGGGAAAAAAAAGAAAGGCTGACCAAGAAATGGACCCTTAACTATGGAGAACACACTGATGGTTACCAGAGGGGAGGCAGGGAGGCAGATAACAAGTAATGGGAATTTAGGAATACCTGTGCGAGGAGCACCAGGTGTTGTATAATAGTGATGAATCATTAAATTCTACACCTGAAACTAAGATTAAATTTATGGTAACTAACTGGAATTCAAATAAAAACTTTAAAAATAAAATAAGATGGTTGTTTGAAAGAACTGATCTAGTTAATGAAAAGAAACATACACCTCCACTTGAGTTTCAGAACTGTTGTTCCTGCTAGAAAAGAACATCTAGCAAATACTCATTCTATGCTAAACTGTGGAGACCTCTGATTGCATACAGCTTGAAGCCTACTGGGAATCTGTCTGCTTCCTCCATCTCTTGTCAAAGAAATTTAATTTGGAATCTAATAAAGTAAAAGATTTCCTCCAAGCTCTAGGCTTGCCTTGGGATTTAGGATTATGCGAGGTCCATTTCCTGCAGCCTTGAAGCTGGTGAGGGAGGTGCTCAAGGAAGGGCTTGGTGGCAGTCCTGTGCAAAACGCTCAGGGAATGCAGGGAATGCAGAGTGTTCTGTGTTCTTTTTTACTGAGTTACTTACACTTGCTTAAATAACCTATATTTGCCGCTCAGTTGGAGATTAACTTTTGTATCACGGCTCAGCCATAAAATTATAAAATCAATATAATCTCATCCATTCCTTGCAGTGACTAACTCCTTACCGCACCGAACGCACACATTTTTAGCGGTGAATGGCACTTTTCCCCCCTTTGGACCCTGAGATCATTTATTCTATCACTGCCATTTACTGTTGATCAAATGACAAAGAAAAAGAGGTGTCTTTAGGAAGGGTTTCCTTTTTCACTTCTGACTTTAATTATGAAGATAGGCTACCTCCTCATCCGTCTTCTTTTAAAGAGGCAGTCTCCCATGATAAAAGAACTGCATTTCAATGAATGGTAAGATTTTATGAATCTTTTAGAATGTGTGGATACATTCTACTCACAAATTATTTACAGTTAAAATGTATGAAGGAATAGACAAATTATACATGGAGCTCGACAGCTTCCTGTGTTTGGTGGTGACATGTCACAACCATGCTCCAGCACTATAAAGCTATTAACAAAGTCAACATGTGTTAAATATGGAAATTCCTAAAAGATAAAAATTTCTGGAAAAAAGTCTTTAGGCCCAAAGCTGTCCAAGAGCATCCCTATTAAAACAAGGACAGCCTGCTGACTATTCTCTCCTTGTAGAGAATTTGAAGGCACCCCTTTTCTACTAAATTGTATTATCTGGCACATGCTCATGATCTGTACTTGCTGCTGCACTGAACTCACAATAGGAGAAATAAACTAAACATCTTTTGAAAGAAAGTAACTACAGATAGATGTCTATCATGGTTTAAGTATTCTTTTAAAATAGTACTGGAGAGGTGCTCCTGGATGCCTCAGTTGCATCTGGTTGGCTCAGTCAGCTGAGCACTGGACTCCTGCCTTCAGCTCAGGTCATGATCTCAGGGTCAAGATCAGGATCATGAGATGGATCCCTGCCATTGGGCTCCTCACTTGGTGCCAAGTCTGCTGGGGAATTCTCTTTCTCTCCCTCTGCCCCCTCCCCATGCCTGTGCTCTCTATTTCTCAAATAAAGAAATCTTTAAAATAAAATAAAATAGAGCTGGAGGAACCATACAGATCACCTTGTTTGTTGGTTCTCAACAGATCCTGGGGGTTGGATTTAACAGGCAGGCTCTCAGCCCTTTCCCAGGCCTGGCAAATCTCAGAGGACAGAGCCTAACCATCTACTTTTTTTTTTTTTTTTTAAAGATTTTATTTGTAAGTAATTTCTGCAACCAACATAGGGTTAAAACTCACAACCCTGAGACCAAGAGTTGCACGCTTTTCTGACTGAGCCGGCTGGCTTCCCCAAGACATCCACAGTTTTAATTAGCACCTTATTTCATTCTTCTGTCCACTAAATTCTGAGAACCTCTGTTATCCTATCTCTACCCTTTTCAAGTACAGAAACTTGAACCCAGGTTGTCCAAGAGTTGAGTAGCAGAGCTGGCCCGAACTTAATCCATAATCAAACTATCATACTATTGTAACATTTACTAAAAACTAAACTGTAGAAAGGCAGAATGAACACTTATATTTTTTGCAACTATCTTATAGTAATATCTTAGGTTTTTCTCATTCATTTATTCAACAAATCTGTATAGAATGCCCACTACAGGGGATCCCTGGGTGGCTCAGCGGTTTGGCACCTGCCTTTGGCCAAGGGCGCGATCCTGGAGTCCCAGGATCGAGTCCCACGTCGGGCTCCCGGCATGGAGCCTGCTTCTCTCTCCTCCTGTGTCTCTGCCTCTCTCTATCATAAATAAATCTTAAAAAAAAAAAAAAAAAAAAGAATGCCCACTACATAACGCATCACTGTCCTAGCAGCAGGGGCTACAGAAGTGCCCTCAGGTAGTTTACAAGTGAGCAGAGATGATACATTTACACAAAGAGGTGCAAT
The DNA here is from genome assembly GCF_905146905.1 of Nyctereutes procyonoides. Taxonomy (NCBI): domain Eukaryota; kingdom Metazoa; phylum Chordata; class Mammalia; order Carnivora; family Canidae; genus Nyctereutes; species Nyctereutes procyonoides. The sequence continues at coordinate 52,948,402 of NW_026575047.1, read as the reverse complement.
TCAAGATAGCCTGCCATAAATACACAGCAGTATATTAACCAAAGAGATCCAAGAGATGGAAGTAGCTAGCCCTCCCTTCTGGTTCAGATGATGAAGAGACTTAATATATAGGAAGGCAGATCAGGCCAGGCAGGAAGGAGGGCAGGGCTAGGGACTGAGGGCTAAAGGCAAGGTAGACACGCATCTTACCATTTCATTCATTACCAAGTGTACACACCAAAGGCTTCCGTCAGATTGGGGCTGCAGCCTCAAAAGTACTGCTTTGTACCGAAGTGCTTCTAGTGAACTGACAGGGATAGGTGACAGCAAACAAGATCCCTCCCTCTGGGCACAGTGTCTCCCTCGCCTCCAGGGCTGCTGGGCTGGCCCTGCTGGGACTGTTTTCCTGACTCCTCACTCCTCCGACTCAGCTCCTTTGCAGGCTCTGTTGTAGAGCTGGATCCTGCACACACCCCTAGTTTTGATAGACAACCCCAACATTCACAATGTCTTATAGGTTACGATTTACAGATGGGAATAGAGGTTTCCCTGAGGTCAGAAAGTGAGTGGCAGCTACCAGGCTTGAATCTAGATATACTGACTTCCAGGCCAGGGCTTGATTCATTACAAAGTTCCCCTTTAGGCATCTGGCTGTCAATGAGCTCCCGGGAGGTAGTACCAGGGAGGATAAATGGAAATCCAAACAAAGCAGCATTTCTGAAAGCTGTGGGGAGGAGCTTCAGCCAGAGAGGCTTTGTCCCCTCTTCCCACTTCTTTATCAGTAAATGCCCCCAGTGAGGCCTAGGACTGTGGGCCCAGGACGCCCAGGGTTTTCAACCTTTAAAACAAGAACAAAAGAAACTGATAAACCATCAGCTTTTTTTTCAGCCTTGGGCCAGTAAATTAAAGAAAGAAGTGGGGAGAGAGTAAAGCAGAAAACTAGGGGAGGGGGAGAGTAAAGCAGAAAACTGACCTAGAATTGACAACCTTTTATTTTGGTATCTCAGAATATTTGAGGGGGAAATAGAAGCATAATGTACATCTATACACAAAATAGGAAAAAGCATTATTTCAATAAAGAGCAGTTTTTAGGGGATCCCTGGGTGGTTCAGCGGTTTGGCACCTACCTTTGCCGCAGGGCCTGATCCTGGGGACCGGGAATCGAATCCCGAGTCAGGCTCCCTGCATGCAGCCTGTTTCTCCCTCTGTCTGTGTGTCTCTGCCTCTCTCTCTCTCTCTCTCTGTATCTCATGAATAAATAAATAAAATCTTAGGAAAAAAAAAGAGTAGTTTTTAAAGTAGCAAAAATTCAGATTATAAAAAACATATTTTACCTATTTTTCTTGGGTTTTGCATGGACTAGTAAAAATTGCATCACGTGGCCCAGTCTGCAGTACTCAGAAACTACTACAGGTTGAGAAACATAAACCACGTAGCTCAGAGATGCAAAGAAGTTTTGCAAAAGCATCTGTAGTTTAAGACAATATGCGTTAAGTTCCACTGGCCAGTTTCAGATTCAGTTTCAGATTTGAAAACCTCTCATCAACCGTAATCCAGGCTCTGCCTGTTTCCTCAGACAAGAGATCACGCTGGATGAGATGCCAACTTAAAAATACTGTGTGCTCTAAATAAATGTGAACATCAGCAGTGTAGAAAGACCAGGACATGCCCAAACGCACTGTTTAATAAAGATTAAAAGTCTCTGTAAGACTTAAAGCATATCATGCCACTGTAACCATTCCTCAATACATTTTTTTTAAGATTTTATTTATTTATTCATGAGAGACAAAGGGGGGGGGGAGAGAAAAAAGCAGGCCTCATGCAGGTAGCCAGATGTGGAACTCGATCCTAGGTCTCCAGGGTCACACCTTGGGCTGAAGGTGGTGCTAAACCGCTGAGCCACCCGGGCTGCCCTCCTCAATACATTTTTACTAATATAAAGACTTACTGTTTCATCATTTGCAAATTTTTGTTATTTTAGAAATTTCAAAGAAACTCAAGCCAATGCTAAAAGACATGAAACAAATGCCAAAACTTAAATGTTAAAAAGGAAGATAATAAAATGTTTATTTTCGGGTGATGTAAAATCACATGGGAAGCTACTAGATTTAATTTAAAAATTTAATTTAAAAGTGAATGAATATTAAAAAAAAGTGAATGAATACAAGATATACAAAATCAAAATACCAAGTACCCTCAGTCTGAAAATATGATGAAAAAAGAGATGAACATACAAACTACAAAATAAGTAGTAATAACCATAATGAGAAATGTGTGACCTATTTCAAGAAAACTGGAAAATTCTATGAGAAATACAAAAAATAAGATTTGAGTCAATACACAGGCCATGCCATGTGTTTGACTCAGATGATCAAACATTTTTAAATGGCCAATTCTTCCCAAAATAATTTGGAAATTCAACATCAGTATTCACAAATTAATCTGAAAGGACAAACAGGCAAGAATTACAAAAGAATATTTGCAGAAGAATCCTGAAGGAGGTTAGGATACTCCGTTATTTAAACAGTGTGACAGGGGCAGAAACATCCATGAGTAGAACAAGCAACTAGCGTGGACAACCCAGAAATAAAACCTACACATATTAAGAAACCACAAACTGACCAAAGAAAATTAGGGAAGGATTATGCCAATTGGGTAGCAATTCAGGCAGGAAAAAAGGGCCCCCTAATCCAATTCCATATACTGAGATAAACACCCATGAAAAAAAGAGCATAACAAAAATTCTTTTAAGATAGAAAAACATACTGGATATTTAAGATACTTCTGTAAAAGTAAACCAAACAGGAAAAAATTATTTGTAGTTAAAAATGATCATCAAGGAACACCTGGGTGGCTCAGCATTTGAGAGTCTGCCTTTGGCTCAGGGCATGATCCAGGGGTCTGGGATCAAGTCCCCTATCGGGCTCCTTGTGGGGAGCTTGCTTCTCCCTCTGCTGTCTCTGCCTCTCTTTCTGTGTCTCTCATGAATAAATAAATAAAATCTTCTTTAAAAAATGATCATCAAAAAAGACTTTCCAATAAACAAAGATATAACATTTGTATTAGATTTGCTAGTAGCCTAGTAAATGAGTACAAACTTTTGGGAAGGCAATTCAGCAATATATGTAACTGGAATCTTAAATATGTTCCTATCCATGACTCAATAATTCCATTTCTGGAAATCTGGCCTAAGGAAATAATCGCGTATAATAAATACTCTCTGTGCACAAAGATACCCATCACAGTGAAAAAAAAAGTGGAGACAATCTAAAAACGCATTAAAGAGCAGTTAAATAAACTATGCAGTCTTTTAAAATGATGCTTAGAAATGATGTGTAATAACAATTACATTTTATTATGTAATGTTAAAAAAATCAAGATACCCATTGTGAGAAATATAACTTTATTTTGAAACCTAGACTTATGTATAAAACATTAAAATAGTTAATTAAAATGGATATATACACCCATCACTGTGTGTGTACATATATATGTATATATTTACATTTATATTATATATTTTAATAAATATATATACACACACATCACCTAATACCTTTAATTTGTTCAAAAAAACAGGATGTAAAGCCAAAAGTCATTAATGTAGCATTACCATCCATTTCAAAAGTAAAATTATAATTCCCAGAGTATCCTAATATTTTTTCACCACAATCATAAAAAAAAACAACAACATTGGGACGCCTGAGTGACTCAGTGGTTGAGTGTCTGCCTTCAGCTCAGGGCATGTTCCCGGAGTTCTGGGGATCAAGTCCCACGACGGGCTCCCTGCAGGGAGCCTGCTTCTCACTCTGCCTATGTCTCTGCTTCTCTCTCTTCTCTCTCTCTCTCTCATGAATAAATAATCTTAAAAAAATAAATAATAAAAAACCCATTATGAATTAAGCACATATTAAATAATACTCATATTTAAAACAACAAATCATTTAAGCTCAAGTATAACTGGTTTTCTAAAATGGGGGATAAGTAAAACAGTCTGCATAAGAGTACTTTATTGTTTCTGCCCCCCCCCCCCAGGTGTACATCTGAAAAGGACATTCTTTGCCTACATGAGGAATGCCTCTGGCTCAGGTTCCCAAAGCTCCAGTTCCACCTCCAAGTGTTGTCACTCCCGTCATCAGAGTAACACCATGACAGAAGCATGACAGGAATGCTGAATACTATGGGATGTTATTAAAAGGACTATGGAATGGGGCTGAAGACCCAGCAAGAATAATAGGTAGGGCAGGGCAGGGCCGGAGGAGGCAGCAGGAACAGACTGGATCCATCAAGTGCTCAAAAATGCACAGAAAATGTGCTCAGCACAAGGCCAAGGACTCCTGCTCCCCAAGACCTAGAGATGGTCAATCTGTTCCCTTAGCTGGATAACCCATCCTGGGAAGTAAATAGGAGGAGAGGCCTCAAAGTAAATCAAATACACAGCTCGTATGTATGTACATTGTGTCAGTGTTAAATATAAGGATATTTTTGAGTGACTGTCATTTAAACTGTTTATCTCAGGAAACCCGTCAAAACTGTCTTGACATCTGTAAACTGGCAAGGCGTATCACAAATGTATTGTTTGGGTAGCCCCGGTGGCGCAGCGGTTTGGCGCCGCCTGCAGCCTGGGGTGTGATCCTGGAGGCCCGGGATTGAGTCCCGCATCAGGCTCCCTGCATGGAGCCTGCTTCTCCCTCTCCCTCTGCTTGTGTCTCTTACCTCTCTCTCTCTCTCTATGAATAAATAAATAAAATCTTAAAAAAAAAAGTATTGTTTGTAAATATCGTCATGTTTGAGATAACCTGTTATTATTATTTTTTTTACAGACATAGCGAGAGAGAGAGAGAGAGAGAGAGAGAGAGAGAGAGAGTATGTGAGTGGGAAGAGGTGGGAGAAAGAAGAGAATCTCTAGCAGGCTCCCCGCTGAGCATGAAGCTCAACATGGGGCTTGATCTCATGATGCTGAGATCATGACCTGCACCGAAATCAAGAGTAGGATGCTCAACCAACTGAGCTACCCAGGCACACCATGTTTGAGATAACTTGATTACTGTACTTAGAAGTTTAATTTATTAGGGACTTTTTTCCCATAGGGATTTGTAAATCTCAGACATTGTTTTTTATACTTTATTTTTTTAGATCTATTTACTCTTTCATTCTTTTTGCAGTTTCTATTTTTTGGTAAGTATTTTATAGTTTGTCCAATATATCTGTATGGTGGCATACGCATATAATTAACACATAAATAAAATATATATTAGTTAGATTGCATGAACTTTGTTTTTCCTGGTGGGAGGGTGAGAGTCCTCCATGGCTGAGAGGTGCTGAGCCAGATCAACATTGTCTCAGGAGGGAGCCTGACCTGGGCCTGGGGATGAGGGCAGGGAGGAGTGGGGAGGGCAGATACACCAAAAGTTCTGGACTTATCAGAAGTGTAGGCTGCAGTGAGGGATGGCAGGGCCGGGGGTGGTGCTGGGTGGGGGTGGGGAGAGCTTGGGAAGTGCCCAAGTTGCTGTCCATAGGCTGGTCCATGCCTTAGGGGATCTCCCCTCCAGGCTGAGCCAGCTCCAAAGGCCCAGACAATGCCTCCTCCTGCCTTACTCTCCTGTGCAGCTGCCTCTCAGGCATTTTCAATGCTTAAAAATAAAACATACTAACCCTATAAATGTAGTTTAAAATGTCTGGGAGAAATCCAATTAACGAAACTTAACAGTCTTTTGTTTACCAAATAATTATATCCATTAATGGAATAATAAGCTTTGTAAATTGAAAAGGAAAACTAGCTTTAAAAAAGCATAACTTCTGTAAACTGGATATTATTTTTAAACACAAGTAACTACAATAGTTCTTTGTAAGGGTGGTAGGCCCTCTTGGACATTAGGACCGACTATTTACTCATTCCCCAGCCTCTCGCACAGCCACGCCCCTGGGATTCTTTTCAGTGAAGAAGCGCAGGGCAGGCCATGCCCCTCCTCAGCCCTCTCCCACTGTGAAGTCACACTTAGTAATTCATCCGGTCCTCCAGAGAGAGCCAATGCCATGAGGGGTTAGCAAATCATAGTCTTGTTACTAAAGATTTTGTGAGGAAATGGTAGCAGGTGCATACATTCTTTTTCATAGACCACAGAGGGAAAAAAAAGTTTTTAATTTCTTTCATTAAATATCTCCTCTCTTCTGTGCAAAACTTCTCTTTCTGCCAGCTTCATTAATCTCTCTTTTCTCCTCTCACCACTGCTTCTGTTCAGATACAGCTCTCATCCTCAGCTGCATGACCCACTCAGCAAAACAGTTCTGCCATGACCCAGACATTGGCCAAGCACTCCCCCCACCCCAAGTCTGCCACTCTTGAGTGAAAATGCCCGACAAACCAGGTCTGCTGGGAGCATCCCGCTGCCAAGGAAATGAGATTCTTTTCCTATTATTTAAAATGAAGCAATGGTTAGAAGCCATCTGAAGCAAAATGAGAATTAAGGGGAAACAGGCTAAGAAAATAGAAGCTGGACCACTTCACCATTTTGCTTAATTTGTAACACCTCAGTAAGTTCCTCAAACTAGCAAAGCTGAAGGTAAGGAAGGGCATTTTTAACAACTTCAAAGCCCAAGTGCAATGAGAAGCAATGATGGATGTTTCTGGGGAGCCACTGCTGGTTTGGTTCCTAAAGTGAACAAATGGGACAGCTGACAGGACATGGAAACCAGAGGAATACGTGCCCGTTGTCAGAAAAGAGCAAGAAGTGACAAACTGGCAAATATGGCATCAATCTCTGACAAAATTCTAGGACAGACCGTTAGGCAAATGTTCTGTTGTGAAATGCATAATAGACACAGTATGGCCAATACAAAATATGTTGAAAATTATTAGGCCCCTCTAAGTCCCTCACAGAGAATTTGATGTGATAGTAAATCTCTACACAACTGCTAACAGAGGAAAAAGAATCCTCTTTTACTATTTTCTCATCGGCAGTCAAAAAAGGAGAATCACGAGAAAATCAATGCCACAGAAGAGTACAAAAACTCTTAATAAGAACAGATCCTGCCAGGGAAAATGTCTACTTGTTCTAAGGTAGCACCAGTGAAGCCTGCACTCCACACCCAGACCAATGTGTACCTGGCACAGAGGTACCAAGTTGGGGGCTAAGACTAAGAGTGTGCTGGTCTTGGACCCAAGCTCCACCTCCACATTCCTGCTTTGGAACCATGTCAATGTCATCCTAGGGGGCAGCGTCTTTTCCCATGTTGCTTTGTGGCCCCAAACACATCTGAAATCCAGAGCCTGCACTTCAAACCCCATGTCTTCTACTCACCAAATTTAAACCCTCCTTGGGATTCAGTCCTCCTATGAATGGGTGTGAATCACCCTCCAGACTGATGGTGAGGGCCAAATGCCAAATGGGATGAGGAACACTGAACACAGTACTAGGTGCCATCTTGGGAAAATCCCGGAAGGGATTAGAGATCTTTATGGTTCTAATCTCAAATTCTGAGATTCTGTGACCAGAATGTGAAATCAGAAACTGTTGATTCAGATCCTTCTTGGCATCACCTTTTCATTGCACTTAAAATTTACAATGTGAACTACTGAGAAAAGAGGATTCTCTGAACAGTATTTTAGTTTCCTGTTCTCCACATTTTATAAACTGTACGATAAAAACAAAAGCTTCTGAAGTAACAGATTTATTATACTTATTCCCTTGTAAAAGTCAAAGTCATATTCTGCACTGCCCCCCATCCATTTTCATCTCATTTTAAACAGATTCTATGAAGCAGTATTTATATAACAGGTAGATTTTTGCAAAAAGGCAAAGAGGGGGAAGGAGTCTTATTGGACCATGCCGTGGGAAGCAAGTTTTTCCCTGGTGGCTTCATTAACTCTGTGTCTGGGCTAGATGAAAAATGTGATGTCACTAGTGGAACACATAATGAAAGGTGTACTCTGTCCATACACTTCATGGATGGTTGATTAGAAAAGATTCTAAATTTATAGAAGTATGTATGTAACATGAAGGAATCTGAACACAAGAAGCAGCTATACAGAACCCCTTCAGATATTTTTTACAAGCAAAACTTTCTTTAATTTCAATGTTTCAGATAAAATCTATCAGAAAAAAGAAATACAGCATGTTTTTTACACAATGCTAATATAATCTCAAACAAGTAATTCCCACCCCAAAGTCTCTTGAAGTGAGAAAATGATAAATAGTTGACATGGTTATTAAACATGAAAATATGTAGGTAACAATCACTGATAGACTAAAATATACTTGAACTCCTTGGTTCATTTTGATTAGATTTCAGCTAGAATAATTAGTTGATGTACAGAAACAATAAGGACAAAGGTAAGTATTGGTGTTGGTTTCTGGGATGGGAATGTAAAGCATTACTGCGATGATATGGATAATCTTATCAGGCCCCTATGTGTTATTTTGTACATGCAATCAGCAGCCCTGAAAACATGAAGCCAACATCTCATGAGGCAGAAAGTGACCTGACGAAAGGAGTTCCAAAAACCATGATGCTCCTAACTCAACCATTAGGTAAAAACGGACCTCTACTAGCAGGAGGAAGTGACTGTCTCTTCTGTTTTTAATTACACATGGACAGAAAAGTCTCAAATCCTTATTTTACGCCTTCTACTTAAATTACTTTTTTTTAAGATTTTATTTATTCATGAGAGACACACACACACAGAGAGAGAGAGAGAGAGAGAGAGAGAGAGAGAGAGGCAGAGACACAGGCAGAGGGAGAAGCAGGCTTCTCGCAGGAAGCCTGACATGGCACTTGATCCCAGGACTCCAGGATCATGTCCTGGGCTGAAGGCGGCACTAAACTGCTGAGCCACCCAGGCTGCCCATAAGTAAGATCTGGTGGCCCATATGATTATCTTTGCTTTCATGAACACCAATGTTTCTACTGACTATAAAGATTGATTGATTGATTGATTGATTGAGACACACACAAAGAGAGAGAGAGAGAGAGAGAGAGAGAGAGAGAGAGAGAGAGAGAGAGAGGCAGAGACACAGGCAGAGGAAGAAGCAGGCTTCATGCAGGAAGCCTGACATGGGACTCGATCCCGGGTCTCCAGGATCAGGCCCTGGGCCGAAGGCAGGCACTAAACCGCTGAGCCACCCCGGCTGCCCCCTCTTTTAATTACAACCTATGCCTGTTCCCAATTACTAAGACAATTTGATATTTTTCCCTTCAATCATAATGCTGAGTGACTCTCTAGCTTCTTACTTCATTTGCTTCCTCCCTATTGTCTTTGGGAACTTCTGCTAGTGCTCCATACACTACCAGCTATGAGGGGAGCCCCTGGAATAGGCAGTAGGGAAAGTGACACTGATGTGCTGGAGGCCACCAGACAGGGAATCAATGCCTGTCTGACCAGATGTGTAATGGGCAATTCTATGGACATCCTCTGAAGCCCAACCTCTTTTTGAGTAAAATGGAAATAATCATCCTACATCACCACAGGTTTGTTGTGAGCTTTAAAGCCACTCGAAGGCTCATTAAGAGTGTACACATACATAGAGCTAAGAGGATCCCACCAAAAACCCCAACAAATAACCATCTACTAGCAGGAAACTGGATGAGCGGATTCATTTATTCAAAATATATTTATTAACTTTCTACTCTGTGCCAGACACTGTTATAGGTATTGAGGATACAGCAATTTAACAGGCAACAATTCCTGTTATTCTGAATTTTATATTCTAGTAGGGAAAACATGATCAAAAATAGGTAAAATGGGGCAGCCCTGGTGGCTCAGTGGTTTGGCGCCTGCCTTCAGCCTAGGGCCTGATCCTGGAGACCCAGGATCAAGTCCCACGTTGGGCTCCCGACATGGAGCCTGCTTCTCCCTCTGCCTGTGTCTCTGCCTCTCTCTCTCTCTCTCTGTGTCTCTCATGAATAAATAAATAAAATCTTTAAAAAAATAGATAATGTATATTTAATGGTGGTAGGCACTGTAAGGAAAAAATAGGGAAGGGAGGAAATTTAGAAGGGATGAGAAATGCAATTTTAACAGTTTCAGACAAAAGTGACATTAAAATAAGACTCCAGGAGCACCTGGGTGGCTCAGTGGTTGAGCATCTGCCTTCGGCTCAGGTAGTGATCCCGGGGTCCTGGGATCGAGTCCCGCATCAGGCCCCTCGGAGGGAGCCTGCTTCTCCCTCTGCCTATGTCTCTGCCTCTCTCTGTGTGTCTCTCATGAATAAATAAATAAAATCTTAAAAAAATAAAAAAATAAAACAAGACTCCAAGTAGTGGGAGAGGAGCCATTTGTCCAGACAAATGGAGGAACTTGCACAAGTGAGTCAGGACAGCCAGTGTAGGTACAGCAGTTACTGGGGTGAGAGAAATAAATGATAGGAAAAGACAGGTAAGGGGCTTTCTAGGTCATGGTAAGGAGTTTGGCTTTCCCTCTGAATGATATGGGAACTCTTGCAGAGTTCTGAGCAGAGGAGTGACATAATAGAGCTTAACTTTCAACATGACCTTTCAGGTTCTTAGAAGAGAGTACTGGGAACACGTGGTAAGAGGGGCAAGAGTGAAAGCAAGAAGCTACTAAGAAGTTAGTGCAACAATTCAGGAAAAAGATAATGACAGTTTAGATTAGGGTGGTAAATGTAGGTGGTGAGAAGCAGTCACATACTGGATCCATTCCAAAGGTGTAGCCAAGGTTAAGATTTGCTGATGGGCTGGGTACAAGTAGAGCATGAGAGGAAGCAGTCAAGGATGATCCCAAGGTTTTTCACCTGACCAAGTAAAGGATGACGTTACCATCAATGAAGACTAGGGTATCAGAACGGATAAAGGGTATGATGTTCACAATCAAGGCAGAGGTCTATATTAGAGATGTGAATCTGAGAGTCAACAGCATTTAGATGTTATTTGGTAAGCCTTGGGGTTGGATAAAGTCAACAAAGGAGTATAGATAGAAAAAGGAAGCCCTAGGGACGCCTGGGTAGCTCAGTGGTTCAGCATCCACCTTTGGCTCAGGGTGTGATCCTGGAGTCCCAGGATTGAGTCCCACGTCGGGCTCCCTGCATGGAGCCTGCTTCTCTCTCTGTATCTCTCATGAATAAATATAATCTTAAGAAGAAAAGAAAAGAAAGAAAAAAAAGGAAAGAAAAGAAAAGAAAAGAAGAAAAGAAAAGAAAAGAAAAAAGAAAAAGGAAGCCTTAGACCCAATATTAAGGTGTTGGAAGATGAAAAAGGAGCCACAGTGGGACAGAAGGGGAATCAAAGGAGTATGGGGTCCTAGGAGTTATGTTTCAGGAAAAGGGAGTGTGTCTGTGCTGATGAAGATCATTCAGATGGTCAAGGAGGATGATTATTATGACCGATATGACTGTGAATCTGGTAACATGAAGGTCACTGGTGACTTCCAGGATAGTGGCTTCAGCGAAGGGGTGCAGTTAGGAGCATGATTTAGGTGAACTGAAAAGAGAATGGGAAGATTCAGCTGATTCCTCTGGACTGCAGTCCATCTTCTTCTTAACCATGGAGCACTGAAACTCCAGAGTCTCCCTTGATCTTAATTCTCAGAAAGAACTTACTTATTTTCAACTAAACTCCATTTCCTTGTATTTTGTCCTTTAAGAACGGGAAAAAAATCTGTATCTAACAGATACAAAAATCTGTAATACTTTATACCCTTAAAAATAGTAGTCAATAAGAAAACGATCGCATTTATTATAGCATCAAAAATATAAAATACTTAGAAATAATTTTAACGAAGCAAGTGAAGACCTGTACCCTGAAAACAACAAAACATCAAGGAAAGAAATTAAAGAATACTTAGTAAAAGGAAAACTATCCCATGTTAAAGGACTGAAAGACTTAATATTGTTAAATTGGTAACACTCTGTAAATTGATGTACATATTCAACACAATCCCTATCAAAATCCTGATACCCTGCAAGTCTTCAGTCATATTATTATCTTATAGGCCCTATCATTTAATAAGATGGTATGGTAGTAGAGTCAGATGGGATTCAAATTCTACTTACTAACTGCCTAACCTGCATGTGGGACTTGACTTCTGCCTCTGAGGATCAGGTAAGTAATGATTATATGTAAGCACACAGCCCAGTGCCTGGTACAAGAGCCCTCAAGTTTATTTGCTTTCAAAGCAACACACCTTATTCCATGTCTTTTTATCTGGCTCTGACTCTCTTAGGTCTAGAGCTACAAATAGGGTAAAATGTGGAAGCCACCCTGCAGGAGTTCACAACCCAGTGAGAGAAAGAAATATTCCTCTTTATTTCCAGGTTCAATAGCAGTCAAAAGAATGCACATAAGGTATGAAAGTCACAGGGACTGTGTGATGGACTCTGATGGCTTCCCAGAGTAGGTGACAGAAAAGTGGCCTTCACGAGAGGAGAACCCATGAGAACTGGAACAGCGGGGGCGAAAGGCTACAGAGGACAGGAAGTCAAAGGAACGTTGGCCCCACACTGAATAATGACCATCTACTATTGAGAACAGAGACACTGTCTCCTCTGTGTGTCACGACACCGAGACGCAGGTCACTAAGACTGCGATGCCTTTGAATTCCTTCCAAATGTTCCTTGACTACATAGTTATGTGGTTTGACCGTTCTTACTCTCACAATTCTAATTTGGTGCAGTCTATGCTGATCAGCAGCGAAACTTTGCATTTTAGGCCTCCAAAGCAAAATTCTACAGAAACATACAGCTGCCTGATCCTTAAGTCATGCCCGTGGGCTTACTCTTTCCACAGATTCCAAGAACCACAGAACCCTCCGGTGCACTCTAATCCTCTGCAGTGAATAAGTATCACTTTTAACATTACAGAATTGGTGACATGTTTGCTTAGTCAGTCATGAGTCAGGTCTTTTTACATTATACACATATTTAGTACCAGCCTATAATTCTGTATTTCATGGGATTTTTCTTAGTAAGATGGAAATTTAAAACCTATAAAAATCTTTTTCTTTTTTTTTAAAAATTCTATTTATTTATTCATAAGAGACACAGACAGAGGCAGAGACACAGGCAGAGGGAGAAACAGGCTCCATGCAGAGAGCCCTATGTGGGACTCGATCCCACGACTGTGGGTTCACAACCCGAGCCGAAGGCAGATGCTCAACCCCTGAGCCACCCAGGCCTCCCAAAACCTACAAAAATCTTAAATAATATGAGAAAATAAGCCACTAATTTCTGTTAACCTTCTATCTAGTTCACGTCAATTCTGATCACAGCTCTATTTCCAAAAAGTTAGAAGATAAATAGGAAAAAAAATCCAGATATTAAATGAAATTACTGACAGTGTCATGTTTGGTTCTTTAATTTGAATCACAGAGATATCTGAAGTTTTACTTTGTAAGAAAATCGGAAAATGTAAAACAAATAAACAGTCCATAAGGAAATGCAATGTTTAAAACCTTTCCACTGAAAGAAATGCAACATGTATTTTTCTGCTTGCTGATTTATTTCAAAGTTACAGATTCTACCACTTGAGAAAATGCAAGCTCACAGTGTCATTAGGCCGTATTTTATTCTAACTACAGTACACACAGAGGAAGAAACCTTTAGTGAACTAATGATACAGTAAACTCAGTTAACTATATGGAAAAAAATCAAAGACCAGGCTTAATTTTTAAAAGAAACTTTCTATGCAGTTGAAACAGTGACTTAGGTTTGGGGGAATAGAGTCCTACTCCTATCTACAAACACCTTTAAGAAATGATCAGGAACATAGCAACTCTTCTTTATTATTGTTCCCTTTTTGACATGAACCAGTTAAGACAGAATTCCTTTACTTAATCAACTGCACTGAAGTACCATTTGCCCTGCCCTCAAGGGAGAAGTTTGAGCCAGAGGAAACTGATAAGAAGCAGAGAATGTAGAAACCAACAATTTAGCAAGTTAACATCTTAGTTGTTATGTGCTATTCACTTCTAAGGAAAGAACAACACAACTGTGAACCCCATTTATGAAAAGTATCTTTTCTATCTAACAGGCCAAGTTTTGACCTAAGTGATTTGCAGGTAAGCCCAATCAATGTCTGTAAACAAGGCCAGGCTACTCACAAACACACCTGCCAGGCCCCCTTCATCCCATTCCCACTCATCTTCCATCTCCATACAGGGGTGAGGCTGAATGAAGCAAAACTTTCTAACTGATCTATATAAAGCTCAAGATGAATATTTTACAACGGCACAAACCGTGCATGCCATAAATGCGATATTTAGTTTTATTCCAGTATCAAATGTACTTCTAATGGCATGATAAGTATTTTAATCTAGAAGGATCTCCTTGCCATTTGGTAAAACAGCAGATAAAATTACTCTACTCACTGAAAAATTATTAATCATTCAATGTTATGTGTTTAACCTTACCAAGTTTTCAAAATATTTTTAAAAATCAGAAAATCTCCCTTTCCAAGTCTTTGAGATATCTGCCCTTCCTCCTACAGAAATCAGAGTAGAACTTTTTTGAAAAGCAGCAACCTAAGTGGATCAGAGCAATGGGAAATTCTGTCAGGGGAACCAAATAAACACATGTATTCATAGTAGGTAACCTGAAGACAAAAATCCCATGCTCACACAAAATGAGCTGCAGAGTTGGAAAAGAGGTGCCTGGGGGCAGCTCCATTATCATATCTTTGACCTCCTATTGCCAGGTGTGAGGCCTAAAATAACTAGAGCAGATTTCAGCAAAGCTGAATTCCTTGGAGGCTTCAGTGCCCTAAGTCCTGGAACAGTAGAGTGTCTGGATAAACAAGAGGGAAGGGAAGCTGGCGGTTAGTGGCAGGAAAGGACAAGGAGAAAGCTGCATCACCAGGGACCTGTGGGCCAGGAGGAGGCTCCTCGGGCCTTTGTTCCCAGGGTGCACAGAAGCCAGTGAAGGGTACTGAGCAGAGGAGGGACAGGATCTGATTTACATTTGAAAAGGATTGTTCTGGCTGCGGTGTTGAGAGCAGACTGGGTGGAGTCAGGGAAACTACACTAGGGTCCTACAGTGATTCCCGTGAGAAAACAAGAGGGACTCGGACCTCGCAGGCGGTAGAGGCACAGAGAGAAGTGATCACATCTGGCACACAATTAGAGAGGCTGCCAGATGTGAGAGGAAGACATCTCTAACCTCTTTCTGTAAATAAAAATAAACAACAGATAGTCTGAGGAGTTAGGATAAACCATTCAAATGAAAAATAGCTGAGGGCTACAATTTACAAAACAAGAAATATGTGCAAATGACCCTATCAAAAGATTTCAACCTCACTGGTAATTACAGAAATGGAAATTAAAACTCAAACAGGACGGCCCCACCTCCACTCTGTCAGAAAAAAAAAATTTAAAGATCATTGTAGTGCATTGAATTGTATCCCCACAAAACTCGTGTCCACCAGCAACTTCAGAATGCGACTTACTTGGAAACAGGCTCTTTGAACATGTAATTAGTTAAGACGAGGTCATGCTGGATTAAAGTGGCCTCAAATCCAATGACTGGTGTCCTCACAAGAGGACAGAGCACACAAAGATACGCATATAGGTAAGAAGGCCATATGACGACAAAGGCCAGATGGGACCTGTTGCAGCTGTAAGTCAAGGAACACGGAAGACTGCCAGGAACTACCAGGAGCTAAGAAAAAGCAAGGAAGAATCCTTCCCCAGAGTCTTTGGTAGGAACCCAGGCCTGCTGACACCTGACTCCAGATTTCCAATTAATTGTGAGAGAATACATATGTAATTTTAAGCCACAGAGGCTGTGGTTGTTACAGCAGCTTTGGGAAACCAATACAGTAATATAGGGTGTTAGCAAGAGTGTGGGAAGTAGTCATTTGCATACCCTCCTGGCAGACACATAAGCTAGAATAGAACCTTTAGAAAAGATGATTTCAGAAGGCTTACCAAACACAAGTTTAAAATATCATATTTAAAAAAAATTTTTTTTAAGATTTTATTTATTCCTGAGAGATAGAGAGAGGCAGAGACATAGGCAGAGAGAGAAGCAGACTCCTCGCAGAGCACCTGATGTGGGACTGGATCCCAGAATCCAGGATCACACCCTGAGCTGACGCTCAACCACTGAGCCACCCAGGCGTCCCAGCACATATATGTTTTAACAGCTTTTTTCATAACTACCCAATCTAGGAAGCACCATTTCCTTCAACAGGTGAATGGGTAAATAAACAGTGGTTCAGCCATACAACAGTATTGTTCAGTGATAAAAAGAAAGGAACTGTAAGGCCACAGAAAGCATGGAGGAAACTTTAATGTGTGTGACTAACAGAAAGAAACCAATATGAAAAAGGCTATATACTGTATGATTCTAGCTACATGACATTCTGGATAAGGCAAAACTATAGAGACAGTAATAACACCAATGGTTGCCAGTAGTTCAAGGGGATGTGAAAAAGGATTAACAGCTAAAGCGCAAGACATTTTAGAGTGGTGAACGATTCTGTCTTGTACTATTACGGCTGATATATGTCATTGTACATTTGTCCAAACCCACAGAATATACAGTTCCAAGAGGGAATCCTAATATAAACTATGGACTTTGAGGATGCCTGGATGGCTCAGTGGTTGAGTGTCTGCCTTTGGCTCTGGGTCCTGGGATGGAATGCCATGTTAGGCTCCCTGCAGGGAGCCTCCTTCTCCCTCCGCCTGTGTCTCTGCCTCTGTGTCTCTCACAGGTAAATAAATAAAAATCTTTAAAATAAATAAATAAACTATGGATTTTAGGTGATAATGATGTGTCAGCTTCGGTTTATCAGTTGTAACTAATGTACTACCCAGGGACAGCATCTGATAGAGGCTATGGGGGTGGAATGTGGGAGGACACAGGCTAGGTGGGAACTCCCTGTACTTTCTGCTTAACTTTGCTGTGACTCTAAAAAATAAAGTCTATTAATTTAAAAAGAATTCAAAGGAATAAAATGATCTCAAAAAGATATTTCATGTGAAAAATACTCAAGATATGTGATGTACTGTTAATGGGGAAAAGGCACAGTATGAAAACAATCTCTAGTATGATTCTTATTTTGTTTTTAAAAAGTATATAGGGACGCCTGGGTGGCTCAGTGGTTGAGCGTCTGCCTTTGGCTCAGGGCGTGATCCTGGGGTCCTGGGATTGAGTCCCACATCGGGCTCCCTGTGAGGAGTCTGCTTCTCCCTCTGCCTATGTCTCTGCCTCTCTCTCTGTGTTTCTCATGAATAAATATAATCTTTAAAAAATTAAAAATAAAAAGTATATAGAAAGATACAGTATATTCATATATTATTAAGTATGCCACTGAAAACACTAAAATATTAATAACAGTTATCTGAGTGGTGGGATTATACACAATTTTTATGTTTTTATTTCCTTCCTCCCTCCCTTCTTTCTTTTTTTATTTTTATTTTTTGTTTTTTTTTAAGATTTTATTTTTTCATGAGAGATACACAGAGAGAGGCAGAGATACAGGCAGAGGGAAAAGGAGGCTCCCTGCAGGAAGCCTGATGTGGGACCCAATCCTAGACCCCGGGATCATGACTTGAGTCACAGGCAGAGGCTCAACCACTGAGCAACCCAGGTGTCCCCCTTACTTCTTTCTTTCAAGTAGGCTCCATGCCCAGCATGGGAGCCCAACACAGGACTTGAACTCACGACCCTGAGAGCAAGATCTCACCTGAAATCAAGAGTCAGAACTTGACTGAGCCACCCAGGTGCCCCTTTTTGTGATTTCTTATATTCTCCAAGATTTCTACAACAAATATATATTACATTTGTAATCAAGAATGAAGAGTTAATGTCATTTAAAAGTACTAACAAATACAGGAGTCTGACAAACCTAAGAACATTAATTTGAGACAAATAACAAACTGCTTTAATGAAGCTCTCAATGCTATCTGTTTTGTGGTCTTAACTTATCCATCACTTTCCTGTTCATGGCCTTTGCTACAGTCCTCCCCAGAGGTTCCTCCTACCTCCTTTTCTTTTACTAAGCAACCTGCCTACCTATTCAAGGGATGCTGAAATTCATTTCACATGAACCACCTCTAATTTCTCTGCTTGTAGAACGAAGTTTCCTGGAATTTCCACCCATCACATCACATCACCTATTCCTCTTGTCATTTATTGCTCTTTAAAAAGCCCTAGAACAAAAGTGCTCTTGAAAACTAAAAATAAGGGAGAAAGGGGGAAAAATAAATGGAAATTTGGAAGATAAAATTGAGAATTTATCTCATATCACAAGAAAAAATAAAAGGATAAAAGAGTTGGGAAATAGAAGATTAAAAGAAAAAGAAATAGGGGCGCCTGCCGTGGCTCGGCTGGTTACACGGCTGTCTTCATGGTCTCAGGGTCCTGGGATTGGCCAGGCCTGTGTGGGCTCCCTGCTCAGGGGGGAAGTGGTGTGTTGGCTTCTCCCTCTCCCTCTGCACTCTCCCCCACTCTTGCACTCTCTCTTTCAAATAAATAAATAAAATTTTTATTTATAAAAAAAAGGAAATTAAAAGATCAGTCTAAGGGGCCCAACGAGAAGAAGAAAATACCACTAAACAATTTCCCCAAAGTTAGAAGACATCTTCTAGTTCTAAGTGCCAAGCACAATGAATTAAAAAAAAAAAGACGTCACAGAACATCAGAACATCAAGGATAAAGAAAGCTTCCTAAATTTTTCCAAAGTGAAGAGAAGAACAAGAGCATATAAAGGACTGGAGATCAGAATGCCACTAGATTCAGTGACAATACTGGAAACTAGAAGACAATTAAGTGATGCCTGCAAAATCAGCAGAAACTAATTTCCCACCTAGAATACTAGACTCAACAAAACTATCAAGTGGGCAAGTGATATAAAAATGTTCTCAGACATTCAATTGTCTCTGCTGCACCACAGCAGCCACTGTTAATGGCCAACCCAGCAGCTACTCCTCTTCTCTCTTGCTGAAAAACCCAAATTTTATTCATATATTAAGTGGTCATCTGTTTTGAAGGCGGTGGGGTATCAGCCCCAGGAGGGTGAGTCCTTATTAGATGTGAAGTGAAAGTGGCTAGGAAGTTTTCAAAAAAGGATTCAAATGAGGCTCACCAGAGAAAATGGCTCATTTTTCACTCCCAGATAACTGCTTTCTGTATAGGACATCTGCAGTTGGCACCCACCCTGCAACTAGCCCACAAGGCCAAATCCACATACCAAGGCTCAAAGAATTGAAAGTTTGAAAAGACCTGATGTCAGGAGTTAGTCAGGGCCAGGATCCCTGACATGAAAATATGGAGTCAGGACAGCTAAAAGAAAATAGCACTGACATCCTGTTTTGCAGCTTAGACAGGACCTTACAGACATTTGGCTTTGCAGGCTTTGCATAAATGACTTCTGTAAAACATCCTAAAATAAGACAAATAGCCACAAAAGCATTTGTCCGTATCAGGGGCAAAGGGCAGTTAAGACATAAGCCCCCAGATGTCAGCAAAAAAAGACCATCAGCAGAGAGATATTCACCTATCACGTAGACAGACACATGACCAAAGCCCTGATGGCTTAAGAAAGTTCTACAAGAGAGCTCATAAAAATCCCTAAATTTAGAAACTCTGAAGGCAGTTAAACTATTGTTCAATAAACTTTGCTTTGCTGCCTATCACTTTTCATAAGCTCTCCCTCTTCATTCTTTGAAGCAGTGTGACCAAGAACCACGGGCACGAAGGGGATAAAAATCTATTAACACTAAGTTTCAAAATACCATTGAGCCTACCCTGTACCATCCTAACTCCAGACTTACCTGATATAAGAAATGTCCTGTTTAAGTCACTTTTGGTTGGCTGTCACCTATAGCAGAAAACATCATAATCTGATATATACCCTTGCTCAGAAAGTTAATGGAGGTGGCCTCTCTGGAGCCATGAAGTGGAAGAGGTGGAGGAAATGTCCAGGATGACAGTGTAAGTGACAAGTGAGGAACAGGGCTGTGCCACAGCCTGCAGAACAACACATCCAGACCCTGGCTAGAGTGTGGGGTGGCTCAAGAAAAGCCCCCCAGGGAAAAGTGACAAAAGCTTTGTGACTACCTGATAAAGAACCTTAAGAAGAAGCATTCTGTAGGCTCCTCCATTTAAGAAGACATAATAGATGCAGAGAAAATTCAGCGAACTAAAAAAGTAAGGCAATTTTAAGTTCAAGAAAAATGAAAATCTGTGCAAGAAGGGAAAATACTATTAATATACTACTTGGCTGAGCAGTGAATAGTATTGTAGTTATAATACATGAACTCAGAACTGAGGGAGGAGGGCAAGTGTCAGGGAGGGAGAACACACAGGGTGAAAGGGCTACTTCTCCATATTCTAAACAGAAAGTCAATGGATAACAAATCGGCAGACAAATCAAGAGAAATCAGAGTATGCATGTCATGCAGCAATGTGGAAGTAAGTTTCAAAGAAAAAGTTAAAAGTTGAAGGTATTTATATCCTGTAGTGCTATCCGACTCAGTTAACTATATGAATACATTACTGTAATGTAAAAAATAATTTGCCTGAGGTTTCCAGCACAGAGCTTCTAAAACACTTAGAATGTCAGGAGTCCTAGGAGTGTCTTTGTTATGCTCGTGAGGGGACTCAGGGTGGCCCCTGCAGAGCTTCAGGATGGGGCTGGGCACCTGGAAGACTAACCTTGTGATCAGAAGGTTGGGAATTTTAGCCACCCCATCTCCAGGAAAGCGGATGCTGGAGATTGAAGTCAATCATGTGGCCAATGACTTCATTAATCTTACCTGTGTAACGAAGCCCCAGTAAAAACATTGGACACTGAAGCTCAGCAGAGCTTCTTAGTTGGTGAACACATGAATGTGCCATGATGCTCACACACCCTGACTCAACATGGAGAGGGCACAGAAGCTCTGCATTCCTTCCCATACCTTGCCCCATATATCTCTTCATTTGGCAGGTCCTCCTGATTCAGACCTTTTATAATAAAACTTTAATCCTAAGTACAGTGCTTTCCTGAGTTCTGTGTGTTGCTCTTGTTAGTTAGGAAACCCGAGGGGGTCATGCGAACCTCCAAATCTAGAGCCATTTGGTTGGAAGTGCAAGTGGCCTGAGACTTCCACAGTGCAGTTGGCATCTGAAATAAGGGCTGGTCTTGTTGGGAAGCGGGCCCTCTAACTTGTGGGGTCTACACTAATTTGGGGTGGTTAGTGCCAGAATGGAACTGCAGTATGCCCAGCTAGAATTGGTACAGTATAGTTACTAATTTTTTAAAGGAAAAAGGGGCAAATCTCATTATTTTAATCACTCAAGGATTCTGTAGCATGTCCAAAGGCCCACCCCAAGCATGGCAGCACTGGCGATGGTTAGAGCAGACTCAGCATGGAGCATGTCCCTGGGATGCAGGTGCCAAGGCCTTACTTCTGCCTAAAGATACAGAAAGGGAGATTTCTTGGGATTTTTCTACAAAAATGTTATCCCAGAGCAGGAAGATTTCAGTCAGGAAAGACTGTTGACTTGGATAATCATTTAATTCCACATTCTTCAAAACAAATGTCTTACAGTTTCCTTATGGTTGGAGTTGGTCAAAGGTAAAGTGAGAAAAGTGAAGTTTATCTTTAGTGTCCTTTGTTGTTCAAGTTTTCTTCTCTCTACCCTGGAGGCATCTCAGCACCCATCTGAGCCAAACCCACTGGGCTGGCCCTCTCCAGGCTCTCCAGGCTGCCTCCCTCAGCTCTAAACTCACATCCTGCTCACCTCTAAACCTCAGAGATCTGGTTTCAGCTATCTGGTAGCAGGAAAGTGATTCATTAATTCACAAATAAAAACAAGTGATTGCTGGGGTGCTTGGGTAGCACAGTCTGTTAAGCGTCTGACTCTTGGTTTTGGCTCAGATCATGATCTCAAGGTGGTGAGATCAAGCCCAGCATCAGCATTGGCTTCAGGCTCGTTCTCTCCCTCCCTCTCTTCCTCTGCCCCTCCCCACCCTGCACACATCTCTTGCTCTTGCTTTCTCTCACTAAAATAAATAAACAAATCTTTTTTAAAAAGTACAAGTGATTGCTTTATGGAGGTGTTAACCTTTTCAAAGAAAAGATCATTTTTTAAATGGTATTTCAATATAGTAATGCAAAGAGAAGAGGATCCTGATGCACTTACACTGATTTCTGCACAAAATGCTTAGGAGTCAGAAACATTTACCCTTCATAGTGCCTACATCCTCAATGGCCTTGGGTACAAGATTGGTCTCCTATCATGCAAAGACCCACTGCTGCTCTCATGATATGGGCCCTGGCAACTCCCACTTGCACAGCATTCTGACACAAAGTTCTGAGGGGAGCTGTCTACCTGTCCCTCCAAATGTGACGTCTCTGTACTATGTCACCTAACTGGAGTCTGTAGATTAGAACCCAGGCCCCCAAGGAGTAGGGTGGCTAACCCTTCCCAGGGTCAGCTGTGGGCTTAACCTGGAACCCATCCATGGGTTAAGCTATAGCAGGCAGTAGTGGGAAGCTAACTTAGCTCCTCGAGTAATTTTTAAGTCATCATTTATCTCCGTAAAGCGCTTGCCTTTGGCCCAGGGCATGATCCTGGAGTCCCGGGATCAAGTCCCATGTCAGGCTATCTGCATGGAGCCTGCTTCTCCCTCTGCCTGTGTCTCTGCCTCTCTCTCTCTGTGTCTCTCATGAATAAATAAATAAAATCTTAAAAAAATAAAAAAAATAAAGAAGGGCTGGGATATCTGCACTGAAATCGGAAAACACTCTAAAAAGCAACATGATATTTGTTTATTTGTACTACTACAAACCACTGGAGAAAACGCCTTATCTGGAAAAACAATTTGAACTGTTACTCACCTCCCCAAATCTGAATTGACATCTAACAGCCTACTTTCCTTTCAAAACAATAGCAGGCAGTGGAGACAGAGACTTTTATACTAAGAAATTTATAATGTCACAGAAACTCGAGAAGAAATAAACACAGTACTTATTTTCTATGTACACTCACTTTCTTCTTTAACATCAAAGCCCACTTATATTTTTAAATACTAAAGTGGAAAGAGTGACTTGACTATGCTCACTCCACCCGACTTCATTGCTACAATACCTGAATCTCTGCCAAAGTGTTTGGGTTATCGCTAGGAAGTCCTAAACACAGGCCTGTTTTGAACACTTTCACCACTCCCTTAACCTTTCCATGTCTAAAATATGTTCTGATATCATATTTGCTATACATTTTAAACACTGTTTATATGAAAAAAGTATTTTAATGAAATCACACAATGGAGATTATGTTTATTACCTGCATGTAGATAATTCTGTAATATTTTATTAAAGTTAAAAGTATTTATCCTGTGCTATAGCTCTAACAGATTGTGCTAATACTAGTTACCTATAAAAATGGTCCTATAAATCAGTTTTTGTGATGACTGATAGGCATAATGGCTATCAACCCCAGTTTGAGAGCTCTAAGGATAGGAGAGTTATGACCAAAAAACTAAAATCATCTCCTCTCCCAAAAAGAATATACTCTAGGTACAGGGAGGCTCCAACTAAAACAGATTACAGATCTTCGATTACGTGAAATGGGATAAATTGAAAGAGAGTAAGAGATTACCAGAGGTGGTATCAAATGTGCCATGTTCACTGAAAGATGGGAAAGGCAGGCACACACGTACACAGTAATGGAGACATTTCAGATCAAAGGGTGTCTGGTAACTGGTCACTAGCTGGCACTTTCAGCTCCAGATAGCTCTGTTGCTTTCAGAGCCTGGGAGGCAAGTAAGTTGTGCATGATGATTTTGAGAGAATAGAGACAAATAAAGAGTGTGGTGATGATGAAGTTCTATTCTCCCTGAGTACATCTACGTGCAGTGGTGTCTCTCCTGAGGGGTCCTCACATGTCACCAAGCCAGCAGCTGCCTAATGCCACTGAGAGGTAATTTAAATGCCTTGGGCTCAGAGTCACCAGGAAGCACATCAGATCTTGAAAGAAGATGTCAACTACCTCCACTGATTAAGTGCTTTCCAGCTTATCTCCTAACTCAAGTAAAAAAGACCCTGGGGCAAAGCATCTCTTGAGGGGAACCCAAATGACCCCTCAACCACAAGCAATAAGAACTGCCCAGAGCCAGCAAGACCCTGCCCATGATTGACCCCAGGACAATGATGACTTGACCTTCACTGCCCACCTGAAGTATCTACTGACCTGTGTCCTACAATCTCCTTACATAAACCTGGAAGTATTTTTACCACTTAGGAGACAGTCTTTGAGACATTAATCTACCCTCTTCCTGGTGTTGGCCTCACTGAAATAAATTCCTTTCTTGTATCATTGTTAGGAGTTAGCTGGACAGTTAGATAGTCAGGACCAGGCTCCCCAACAAGAAAATATGGAGTCAGGATGGCTAAAAGAAAATAGCACTGACATCCTGTTTTGCAGCTTAGGCAGGACCGCATAGACATCTTGCTTTGCAGGCTTTCCAGAAATGACTTCTGTAAAACATCCTAAAATAAGACAAATAACCACAAAAGCATTTGTCCATATCAGGGGCAAAGGGCAGTTAAGACATAAGCCCCCAGATGTCAGCAAAAAAAGACCATTAGCAGAGAGACATTCACCTATCAGGTCACGTGATCAAAGCCCTGATGGCTTAAGAAAGTTCTGCAAAAGAGCTCATAAAAGTCCCTAAATTTAGAAATTCCGAAGACAACCCACTTGGGCCCCCTTTCCTCTCTGGGAGCTTTCTACTATTGCTCAATAAACTTTGCTGCCCACCACTTTTCATCTGGTCTACCTCTTCATTCTTTGAAGCAGTGTGACCAAGAACCGCAGGTACTAAATGGACAAAAATCCTGTAATATCACTGCCACTTGTCTTCCTGCCTTTAGCTTTTATCAGCTGCAGGTGGCAGAACCTGGTCCGTCTGGGTCCCCTGGAGCCAGATGTTCTTGCACCTGAGCACCAGCTACAATCATAACTTCATTCCAAAATCTGGAGACTGAAAGAGTCAAGGATATGGTTTCTGTCATGACTGACTCAAGAACTGGGCAGGGCATGATGGAATCCATTAGCAGATTCAGCTGAAGAAGAAAAAGGCAGGAAAATGAGGAGGAGGGAAGTTCACCGTCGTAATTAAAGCAACCCTCCCAATTATTTGTGTTAACCATGCATTCATGTGTTAACTCAGGCCCTGGGAATTTAAAATGCACTAGGCATTTTTAGGAACTATGGGAAAACAACCATGGCTTGGATTTTTGGATTCTTGAAAAGCTTACAATCTCATGAGAAAGATAAGCAGATAACCATTGTGTTTTGGACTAAGTATTAAAAATTACATTAAAAAGACTGAACACTCCAGATAGGTATCATGAAAGAATATTCTGGGGGGCAGGTGGTGGAAATGTTCTGTATCTTGACTGCAGTGATGGTTACAGAAGCTAATGCATTTGTTAAAACTCTCAATACTGTGCACCAAAAAGAGCGAATTCTACTATATGTAAATTCAAGAATAACATGTTAAAAGCAGCTAATTATCAGCAATTTCATATAGTTCAACTTAACAGATGCTCTAGTACGGGTAGATGGTTTTGTAGGGACACAGGAAGCAGAGGTGGGCAGAGATTCACAAGGGAGTTACAGATGATCTCATTAACAGCAATCATTGCATCAGAGCCTTGAAAAAGATACTTCTGAAAGATGAAGAAGAGAGTGAGGATGTAAGCATTCTAGGTACAAGAGCAGCAGGCGCAGGCAAAAAGTTATACAAACCCATGGCATATATTTGGAGAACAATAATTCAGGTGGTAGGAAGCTGGTGAAAGCAGGGAAGCCAAATGAAAGGAGAATTAGATTATGGAGGTCCCTGGTCCTTAAAGATGATGCTTAACAGACTAGATCTTATTCTACAAAGACAAGTCAGTAAAACCTCAAGCAGATAGTGACATAATTAAATCTATTTCAGGAAGATAAATGGTAAAAAATATGAAGAATGTATTTGTTGTAGGAGATATTATAGGCAAGAAAATGGCTCTGTGAAAGTTTCTTAAGCAGGGTCGGTGGATCTCTTGAGATGACTGCAAATTTTTGTGTGTGTGTGTGTGTGTGTGTGTGTATGTGTACACATGTGAGTACATGCATCTCCTCCTCCAGAAGAGGGTCTGTGGATTTTCATGGGGTCCATTAGCCTCAGAAAGATTAAGAAGGAGAAAGGTATGTTCAAGTGCACAGAGGACAGAATAAATTATGACACTTCATAAGGATTGCCATTTCTGGACTTGCCATTAAGTAGGGAGTGAGGAGGAGGATCTAAAGATGAAAAGAAAGCTTCTATCCTTGGTGACTGGGAAGGGTGGGGAGGAGAGAGTGAGCAAAGGGACAGAACAGGGTATCATTACACAAAGAAGAAATATAAATGTTTTCACATAAAAGAACTGAATACTTAGCCTTTTCACCTGTGTCACTCTGAGCCAGAGATTCCCCCCCACCCAATTTTTATGAGCCAAAGTATTTCTGGCTAAAGACAGAGATAAGATGAACTACAGAGGACTTTGTTTGCATATAAAAATAAAAAGCAGATGAGAAAACAATCTTCAAAGTCCTTCTTGGAGCTCTCTGCTGGAGGCCTGCTCTCTGTATTCTCATGGCATCGGGGAAACATCAGGAAGATGGCATTCGCCTCAATCACATAAGCCAATGAATTTAGCATATATGAGAGAAGTAAACTGAAGATAGCAATCCAGACGGTGATAATTTTTTCAAATGTTCAAAACATTTCCTATGACTTGATGTTTTTACAAATTAGGAATTTGAGTCCCCAGCATGGATTACCCCTTAAACGAATATAGCTTCGTCTCTTGTGTTTTTACACACATACCCTGTATCAAGGAACAAATTTACATCTTTAGTGGTGAAACATTTGCCAAGTGGAGACTCGAAGTTCTTTTTGGTGTGTTTCCTTCTCCCTCTCCAAAGTTAAAATAATGATGACACACACAGGCACTCAAAGTTGGGTCTGGAACAGTATAATTGCTGCTCACTTCTAGCATTTCAATTTCTAAGTAAAACAAAAATTTCTGTGGTTAAAACACAATTTTCAAGATATTTTCTTTTGTTATCTAAATAATGCGTGACAGAAGTCTAAATTATAAGTAAATCACTGTTATCAGTACGTGTTCCATTACAGAGGCTAGCACAGCAGTCCAACAGCCATGGGACAAAATGTCCTAGCATCACACCAACCAGGAAAAGTTCATTAAAACTGGGGGAGCAGGGACACCTGGGTGGCTCAGCAGTTGTGTGTCTGCCTCTGGCTCAGGGCGTGATCCTGGAGTCCCAGGATTGAGTCCCACACTGGGCTTCCTGCATAGAGCCTGCTTTTCTCCCTCTGCTTATGTCTCTGCCTCTATGTGTCTCTCATAAATAAATAAATAAAATCTTAAAAAACTGGGGGAGCAGAGGCCTCATTCACTCTGTTTCTCACACTCTCGCCTGAATCAACATCCCCCAGAACGTGAGCCTCACCCCCAGAGTTTTGGATTCAGCAGGTGTGGCATGGGCCGGAGATCCTGCATTTCCAAGTTCCTGATGCTGCTGACTACTGGTCCAGGGCTAGTGCTCTGAGAACCACCAGGCCACATTATCATCTCTGCTGCAGTCTCCTCTCTACCACCAAACAGCTTGTTTAGCAGGCAGTTTCTTGGCACATGCTATAGGAAAATGCAGATCCAGAGCCAAAAAAACACTTCAGCCCTGAGTGGTAAAGAAGTCAGTAAGGGTCAAGGCAGCATTGCCCAGACATAATTTTCAAGCAGAAGAGAAGGGAGGAAAGGATAAGCAGAGTGGGTTGAAGATGGGTAAGAACAGGACATTATTAGAAGCTGCTTCCTTTTACCCCTACTGTCTTTCATTTCAGTTCTCTGAAATTTGACAAAAAGGCTGTGGATCTGGGAGTATTTTTTTCCTTCTAACAATGCATAGCTTTCACCACATTATCCAGGGTCTGAGCCCCCAGAAGGGTTTTTGCTCTTCTGCTCTGAGCCAACCTTCCCCCAGCACAGGGCAAAAGCAAGTGGAAGATCTGGCTAGCTGGATACCCCCTCTGTTTCTGCCCTGGGTAAATCAGAATGCCCCAACCCAGAGGATGGAGGTCTTCCAGAGATCCAAAGCTGCTGGCCCTTGTGGGCCCTGGCCATCACCACTTTTAAAAGTCCCCTACCCCAGTCCAATCTCCTCAGATTCTCCTGCAGCCTGAGTTGAGAGAGATGCTCTACACACTGCTTCTCCAACTGCTCCATTTGCTCTGTCTGACCCACGTCCAGGGGACCTAAAATCCAAAGAGCTGCAAATTAGCCTCAGGAAGCCTGGAGAAAGCCAAATGACAGAAGGCCAGTGAGACTGTTCATCAGACAGGTATCAAGAGCCAGATGCTATGACAGTGTCAGAAGAAAGAAAGATATGAGGGGGTCTGAGTGCGTAGAGTCAAGCTCAGCCACGTGGGAGCAGCCTTACGGAGGTATAAAGTGACTGCCTGGGAGGCCAAAGGTGCTAGCGCCAGAGAATAGGATGGCTGCCACGTGGAGAGGAGTGTGACCAAGAAAAGGGCCTTTATTTTTAATTTTTTTAAAGATTTTATTTATTTGTTCATGAGAGACACAGAGAGAGAGAGGCAGAGACCTAGGCAGAGGGAGAAGCAGGCTCCATGCAAGGAGCCTGATGTGGGACTCGATCCCAGGGCTCCAGGATCACGCCCTGGGCTGAAGGCAGGCACTCAACCACTGAGCCACCTAGGCGTCCCTAGAAAAGGGCCTTTAACAGAAGCACCCAAGGCTTCCTAAATGCTCCTATCTACCCAGCAAGGTGCTCTTACCTGAACTCTACTCACGCAGCTTTGTCAGATCCACTACTGCTCTTCATCATCTCAGTGAAACATTAACAGCCACTGAGGACTAGCACCAACTCTGGGGCCCTGTGGGCTTCCCCGATCCCACCACACACATGGGCAAGCACAAGCATGGTTGCACAGACGCACACTTGCACCCATAGTCAGACAGACCAGGCACATACACCACACACACACATGCACACACTTCTCTCTCCAACTGAGCTCCATGCACAATACAATCTTAGCCAACTGTACTGTTTCATTTGTGCTTTTTAGTGTAACTGACGAGTGGGGTACCAAAGAAATCATTCAATGAATGAATGCCCTGGAAGCATCTGATGACCGTAAATTTTGGTTTTACTAAAAAACCCCAACATTCTGTCAAATTTGCCATGGAAGAAATCAACTCTAAAAAGGAGGAGGGGAAATTACTAAAAGTCATAAAGAATCTTCCACCTGGACTATCCAGCTCTTTCTACTTTAAAGAAACCTCAACTGCACCATGGCTGTGAGGTTAATGGAAGAAAAGGCCTGGGATCTACATCAAAACACTGGCAGAAGAATGTGTATTTATATGTATTTAATTAATATAAAGTGTTTAAGGGATATGAGGATTTTTGTTTTTTTATGGTTCTCTAATTTACTGTTTCGGAATTTACTGGCCAGGAGTTAACCAAAAAGGTAGCAATTCTCCCATTCCTCTCCTACATAAATTTAACTGGAATAGTTATCACAACCACAATCACCCACCTTCAATAACCCATGACCAGATGCACTCCCTTTCAACTGGAAAATCCCTGGCTCTGTTAGAGGACTTTATCAACAATGATTCACACACCATACACCATACAAGCTCATTTACTGTGATTTGCATTTGGCTTCACTTGATAAAAAGAATTTCACATTAAGACTTAATATGAATATTAATACTTAACTACTGCCAAATCTGGCTAATAGGATTTCATGTAACTTAGACAAGAACATGTAAGTGGAGTAACTATATGAGGTACTCTGTCAAAGCAGTATTTCTTAGTGCCTGTTATCATTTGTATTCTAGATGCAGAATTCTTAATATTAAAGATTACCTAGAAAATCTTAAAATTAATTTTTGAATGTAAAATATGCAGTTACTTTGTTTTAGCACATTTCAATTTGACAAACTGTACAGTAACAAAAGCATTCAAGTTGTAGCTACTGAAATCAAATTTGACACAAATTCTGTCCTTTTATTGAATAATTGCCTTGTTCATGTTTTTAAAAAGTTGATTCAGTGGGAGAATCTGTCCTTTAGAAACTCATGCTTTGCAACTCTTGATCTCAGGGTTGTGAGTTCAAGCTCCATGTGGGGTGTAGAGATTACCTGAATAAATAAAACTGTAAAAAAGATAATAAAGAGGGGATCCCTGGGTGGCTCAGCAGTTTGGCACCTGCCTTTGGCCCGGGGCCTGATCCTGGGGACTCAGGATTGAGTCCCGTGTCAGGCTCCCTGCATGGAGCCTGCTTCTCCCTCTGCCTGTGTCTCTGCCTCTCTCTCTCTCATGAATAAATAAATAAAATCTTAAAAAGATAAGATAATAAAGAAAAATAAAACGGATGCTTTAAAATCCATGTTATCAAAGGAGCAATGGGATCTCTTACATTTAATCCACTGGAGGCCAACTAACTTCACCTTCAACTAAAAAAAATTTAAAACTGGTACTACTAAAGTGACATTTACTTTGTCTGATAGTTAGCTAAGATGGAAATTATTACAACTTTGTGAACTTTACACCTACACAAGTGTTGTCCTCAGCGTCTTGCTTACAGTTAACAGCCAGCTCTTGAGGTTCTGCTTCCATAATGTTTGTTGTCAATTCAAGGACGGAGTTCTACCTATGGATCACACTGAATAGGGCAGATGTACCTAGTTGATTATACGTGGACATCACATGTTATGTTTAAAAGCAACTCACTAATTCATTTTAGTGCATCATTCTATAGGGTCAATGAAGGAACTGGGATAAATCATTTAAAAATCATTAACGGGGCACCTGGGTGGCTTAGTGGTTGAGTGTCTGCCTTCGGCTCAGGTCATGATCCCAGGGTCCTGGGATCAAGTCTGCATCGGGCTCCCACAGGGACCCTGCTTCTCCCTCTGCCTGTCTCTGCCTCTCTCTTAGTGTATGTGTCTCTCATGAATAAATAAAATCTTTTTTAAAAAATCATCAACAATACAGTAAGGTGTGACATCATGTGACATTTTCTTTCAAGCTCTATCCTTAATCCACCTTCCAAATGCCACACATACACACAGAGAAAACCCACACAGACACACAGACACACCAGTCTTTCAGGGCATATATTTATGGTTTAAATTTAACCAAATTAATGTTAATTTCTTTTGACAACTTTAAAAGTATTTTTCAACCCTCTTTAAATAATTGACCAAAAGAAATAAGACATTCAGGATTTAACTTTATAAAGGTTTCATTACTGTAGAGTTTTCTGTTTTATGCAATGCCTCATCCTATGAGGCCACACAACCATGCCACCTCAGCTATAAATGAATGGACACTACTTTGAAAGGACTTGTTGCTCACTGCAGCCTGGGTTTAGATGATGACTCTACATCTTGATCATAGCTCCCAGGTGATGGCGGTACCAATGTAGATAATTAGAGCAAGTGAATAGCTGGCTGAAATAAGCACTTTGAATTTTCATTTGCATGTGAGTAGATTAAAAAGACTAAAGTGGCATATCCATAATTACATGATTAGAACTATTAAACCTATGCAAACTTCTAATTAAAAAGGTGGATAATACACACATGCTATCTCCTCTCCCTCCTGAATCACTGACCAAAAAAATTAAAAAATAAATAAAAAATTAAGCCACAAGGTAAAAAGATCCCAGTGAATGGGAGATGGCAACCCATTTTGGAAGAGGGGTAGTGAGGAGGAGTTACTAACTTACTAACAAGAAAAAGCAAAGACTGCAGCCTCATGCTAGCAGAGGGTCTACGACACAGAAACCAATGTGCTCTGAGTCCCAGGAAAGGCTCCAGGCTCAGGGGCACTGGAACTGACCACAAACGGCAGGGCAGGGTGTTGCAGAGCTGAAAACAGGGGGAGTCAGTGAATGCCGTTCTACTGAACACTTGGATCCCCAGGACTGCTCCCCTACCCCCTACCCTGCATAAAGACTTTCTCTCAGTAAGAGTCAGCTTTGCTCAAGGGCTTCCAATTGCTCGTTAGCAACTTACACACATATATAAAGTGATAACTAAGGATGAGAAAACATTTCAGGAAAACTTTCCAACATTAAAGACAGAAACCAAAAATAATGAGAAAGGTGTCTGAAAAATGTTTAAATAGCATCAATAAATTTTTTTTGGAAGAGTTGTATAAAGAGAGAGATCAGGGGCGCCTCTTGGCTCAGTGGTTGAGCACCTGCCTTTAGCTCAGGGCGTGATCCTGGGGTCCTGGGATTGAGTCCCACATCGGGCTCCCTGTGAGGAGCCTCTTTTCTGTCTGCCTAAGTCTCTGCCTCTCTCTGTCTCTCATGAATAAATAAATAAAATGTTTAAAAGAGAGAGAGAGCGAGAGATCAAATGTTGCAGGACAATACAATGGCCCAACATCGAATTAACAGGATTCCCAGAAAGAAGAGACAAAAGGTTGTTGATTGAAGAAACAACAGAGGATATTTTCTCAAAATTAGAAAATACTGGTGTTCACATTCAAAGGACTTTCCCAGTGTGTGGCAAAGATGAAAATATAGGGCAAATCATGGTGAAATGTTACCAGGAATAAAGACAAGCTGCTAAAAGCTTTCAGAGAAAAATGCAGGTTATATGAATGCTTAAAAAATAGAATAGTGTCAGAGGTCTCGATAGCAACACTCATAGGTAGACTGTAGAATGTGTTTTTCAAATTCAGAGAAAAATACTTTTCAAGCTAGAATCCTA
The DNA here is from genome assembly GCF_905146905.1 of Nyctereutes procyonoides. Taxonomy (NCBI): domain Eukaryota; kingdom Metazoa; phylum Chordata; class Mammalia; order Carnivora; family Canidae; genus Nyctereutes; species Nyctereutes procyonoides. Next base: position 52,915,671 of record NW_026575047.1, on the reverse strand, counting down.
TACTTAAGTAAACCACTAACTGGGCAAGAGGCAAAAAGGGTCTCCATCAGAGAAGGGAAGAGAAGTCAATTGGTCAGAGCAAGGCACAGGGTGGGAAGTAGGGGTTTCTCTGGCCTTGCCTTGTGCTGTGTTTTTGTGGCTTTATTTCTGACTCATTCACTCTCTCAACATCTTTACTGAGCGTCTACTATGTGCTAGGCACTACTCTGTTCCAGGTGCTGGGAACACAGGGTGGGTAAGATAAAGCTCCTGTCCTCATGGAGTTTTCATTTTCATTCTAAGCAGGGGAGGGACAACAAAGAAACAAGTCCAGTCCTGTTGGGTAAATACTGAGGAAAATCAGCAGTGTAAGAGACAGAGTGTGACCCAGTGGATTGGGTTGGGAAAGAATGGAGGTGATCTTGGGGACCCAACTGCAGAGTGGCAAATACTCCAGGACCTCCCCACTGGCCCTCACTCAGCCTACCAGAGCTCTTGGCAAGCGTTCTCCAAGAACAAGGTTTTCCACTCACTCCCAGCCATCTCATCTCTTCCAGATGCTCTGGGAAGCAATCCTGCCTGGAGCCTGGCAGCAGGGCTAAGCAGCCTCAGCCACCATGCAGCTGGGGCCCTGTCACACTCATCCTCTTTCCCTCCCTTCCCCAGTGGGGACCTTGTAAAGGAGATGAGACTCCAGACAGAAAAGAACCATGCCGTTGAGTGCAAAAGTGCCAAGTCCGTTCCCCCAATTGGTCAAGGCAGACAGGCCACCTTATACTTGCTACTCTTTAATGTGTCTTTTTCAAAAACCAACCAGAGAGGGGCAGACAAGGTGTTATCAACGTCATTTACAGACACAGAAATTGAGGCACTGCCAGGTACAGAAGGTGCCCAGGGGTCAGAGATTACATTAGTTACATAGCCCAAACTGTAACGTGGGCCTATTTCAGAGACCAGTCAACAGGACACAAAAATGTTTTTACTGTTACTTTTTGCTTTCTCCATGCAAGTGAACATAAAGCTCAAGTTGGTTCAGGAGAATAAAAGATCTTTCAGCATTTAATAAAATGTAAGTCTAGTCATCCTGGAACTTTTTGAGTTGTAATTTTCTAGCTACCCATGGTAAGAGACAAGTACCAGGACTAGCCCAGTCGTATTCTCCCTCAGATTAGAAACAACTACAATTACAGGAAAGAAATGTACATAAAAGATGTAAAAAAAATCAACCCACAAGAAGGAGGATGTTTCAATGACTGGGTTACTACTGACATCACTGCTAGGTCTTTTCTGGAATATGCCACCTTAGTCTTCCACTGCAAACACTGCACTTGCCTTCCTTTACCTGCCTTTGGGTTGCTGATCTCCTGAGAGCAGAAGTGTCTGCATCCGTAGGCAAGGGTGTGCGAGGTGCAGGATGGGAGGAGTGGTTGCTGTGTGCCAACATGTGGAGTCAGCAACTACGGGCCCAATGTCCTGCTGAGCAAGGAAATGTAGGGGTGGCCCTGTCTCCATCTGGGTCTGGCTCAGCTCCCAGAATTGACTCAAGAAGTTAGTCATCATTTGCATCCTGAAGTCAGGCAACTTCTTCTCTTAGTCAGATTTAAAATACTGTGTATTTCTACAGTATCTAACAATTTAAGGGATACTCTCACATTTAATCCTCAAAGCTCCTGCAGAAGAGAGGCACACACATGTCCACAAGGTACTTGCAATGAGTCAAAAGTGTAAAATGGATGGATGGATACAGAGATGGACAGATATGTGATAAAATAAGCAAAGCAAAATGATCAAAGTTGAATCCAGGTACTGGATAGATGAGTATTCACTGTAACATTCTTGCAGCTTGGTTGTAGTTTTGAAAACTTTCATAATGAATTCTTGGGGCTTTCCCACCATCTTGGATAATTTCAATATCCATGTGAATGATGCAGCCTCAGGCTTCCTGACCCTCAATACCTATGGGGGTCCCCTCATATCTTGGACCTTTGCCTCACAACAGGTGAACAGGAAGAAGGAATTTTCTTCCAATCAAATTCCTTGCCATCCAGTTAACTGAGCTCCCCAGTGCTTCCACTTCAGAAAGATGTTGAGTGCCTGAGTCCCCCTTCCAAGATAGGCTAGTTTACTCTTATTGGGATGGCACTTGTCTTTCAACAGTTTAAAAGAACTATATATGAACTCAACCCGCCGACTCCATGGTGTCAAGATTTGCTTCACTAATTCTACTTTTCTTTTTTCTTTTCCTTCTTTGCTGAACTATTTCATTTTATTTATAAGTAATCTCTACACCCAATGTGGGGCTTGAACTCACAACCCTCAGATCAAGAGTCGCACACTTTACTGACTGAGCCAACCAGGTGCCCCTGCTGAAGTATTTTATTATTTTTTTTAAGATTACTGATTTATTTATTCATGAGAGACACACAGAGAGAGGCAGAGACATAGGCAGAGGGAGAAGCAGGCTTCCTGCAGACCCCAGGATCATGACCTGGGCCAAAGGTCTGAAAAATGTCTTTTTACCCAAACAGGTCTTAATTGAGATCCAGAGCTCACATATGTATTACCTGTGATTGTTTATCTTTGTTCTAGGAGTCCTCCCACCCTCACCTTTATTAATCTAATGCCATTCATTTTTGTTCCAGTCATCTCACACTTTGGATTTGTCTGCTGTTTCCTCACAGTGTCATCTGCCTTATTTCTTCCTCTCTCATATCTCCTGCAAATAGAGGTAGCTCTAAAAGCAGGATAAAATTCAGGTCTCACTATTTGGCAGAAACAGTTCATAGGTGCTGTTGGGTGCTTCCTGCTGCCATCACATTGGGGGCCCACAGTGTCTGCTGGCCCCTCTTTAAGCAATCCATAGTGGACTGAGGTGCTGACAGCCTGAAGTCTGCATCGAACAGTCCCCACCCCCCGCGCCCCACCTTCCATCTAGTGATTTCACTTACTAATAACCATTGCCGTAATCTACTACTTCATCAAGGGTTGTAAAATGATTATTTTCTAATTTGACCATTCTTTCCACAGCTATGAGCTGACATTCTTTTATAAACAACAACTTTTCCTTACGAGTTAGTTACTTGTCTACCTGTATTACAGATGATACACAAAGGCAGGATAAGTGTATAATTCTTTCCTTTTAATTGCTAAGTTTCTAAGTCAGACTAGGACCCTAATTCCGGATTCATCCAATAGGCTGCAATGAGTTTTCAGACTTCCTCTATTAAAGTGCTCTTAGAAAGTAATAGGTTTCTACACATTCTTTCTGTTTCAATTAATTGTAATTAATTTTTACATGTAATTTCCTAATCTTCCCAACTTTGGCCAATGACTGCCTCTTCGTGTTGACTCCTGTGTCTCTTAATATGGTCCGAATACTCTCTAATAACTTCTTTGCTTTCCAGGACAATAAAATGTTCCAAGCACATCTTGAATATTTACTGCCCTAAATCTAGAACTAGCCATTCTTTCAAGGAGCCCTGATTAGACATTACAGTCAGAGTGCTAGATATGTTATAGTTACCACTTCTAGGACTGTTCCGTGTACAGAGCCAGGAAATATGTTTTCCTTTTTATTTTTTATTTTTTTTTAAATTTTTTTTAATTTTTATTTATTTATGATAGTCACAGAGAGAGAGAGAGGCGCAGAGACACAGGCAGAGGGAGAAGCAGGCTCCATGCACCGGGAGCCCGATGTGGGACTCGATCCTCGGTCTCCAGGATCGCGCCCTGGGCCAAAGGCAGGCGCCAAACCGCTGCGCCACCCAGGGATCCCTGTTTTCCTTTTTAAATAAAAAAATCAGTTCATGCTGTTATTTCCAATTAAGATTTAACATCACAGGTTTTTGTTTGTTTGTTTGTTTGTTTTTTAAGTAAAGATTTTGAGAGTGAGAGAGAGAGGAGAGAGAAGCAGACTCCCTGCTGAGCAGGGAGCCAGATGCCAGGCTCGGCTGGATCCCAGGACCCTAGGATCACAATCTGAGCCAAAGGCAGACACTCAACCACTGAGCCACCCAGGTGTCCCCAAACAGATTGTAACACTTTCTAAATTGTATGCCTCTCATGTTCCTGATTATAGAGGGAAGGCCTCTAGATTTTTTCCCACATCACTTTGGAATATGTGTATACACATGTGAGAATGTCTAGTCATGTTAAGATACTTTGCACTTAAGTCTTATTTTATTGAGCATTTTTTAAGGAATGAGTGTTGGACGTTGCTAAATGACTTTTTTGGCTCTAGGAAGATGACTATATAATTAATTTTTCTCCAGAGATCCACTGACCGAATACAAAATGGATTAAAAAGTCACATTTGAATTCCTGGAATAAATTCTACTTGATTGTCATGTATCTTCTTTATGTACTATCAGATTATATTTGTTTCCAAGGAAATACAACCGATTTTAAAAACATATTATGAACAGCTATACACCAATAAATTAGGCAATCTAGAAGAAATGGACGCATTCCTGGAAAGCCACAAACTACCAAAACTGGAACAGGAAGAAATAGAAAACCTGAACAGGCCAATAACCAGGGAGGAAATTGAAGCAGTCATCAAAAACCTCCCAAGACACAAGAGTCCAGGTACAGATGGCTTCCCAGGGGAATTCTATCAAACGTTTAAAGAAGAAATCATACCTATTCTACTAAAGCTGTTTGGAAAGATAGAAAGAGATGGAGTACTTCCAAATTCGTTCTATGAGGCCAGCATCACCTTAATTCCAAAACCAAAGACCCCACCAAAAAGGAGAATTACAGACCGATATCCCTGATGAACACGGATGCAAGAATTCTCAACAAGATACTAGCCAATAGGATCCAACAATACATTAAGAAAATTATTCACCATGACCAAGTAGGATTTATCCCCGGGACACAAGGCTGGTTCAACACTCGTAAAACAATCAATGTGATTCATCATATCAGCAAGAGAAAAACCAAGAACCATATGATCCTCTCTTTAGATGCAGAGAAAGCATTTGACAAAATACAGCATCCATTCCTGATCAAAACTCTTCAGAGTGTAGGGATAGAGGGAACTTTCCTCGACATCTTAAAAGCCATCTACGAAAAGCCCACAGCAAATATCATTCTCAATGGGGAAGCACTGGGAGCCTTTCCCCTAAGATCAGGAACAAGACAGGGATGTCCACTCTCACCACTGCTATTCAACATAGTACTGGAAGTCCTAGCCTCAGCAATCAGACAACAAAAAGACATTAAAGGCATTCAAATTGGCAAAGAAGAAGTCAAACTCTCCCTCTTCCCAGATGACATGATACCCTACATAGAAAACCCAAAAGCCTCCACCCCAAGATTGCTAGAACTCATACAGCAATTTGGCAGTGTGGCAGGATACAAATTCAATGCCCAGAAATCAATGGCATTTCTATACACTAACAATGAGACTGAAGAAAGAGAAATTGAGGAGTCAATCCCATTTACAATTGCACCAACAGCATAAGATACCTAGGAATAAACCTAACCAAAGAAGTAACGGAACTATACCCTAAAAACTATAGAACACTTCTGAAAGAAATTGAGGAAGACACAAAGAGATGGAAAAATATTCCATGCTCATGGATTGCCAGAATATTGTGAAAATGTCCATGTTACCCAGGGCAATTTACATGTTTAATGCAATCCCTATCAAAATACCATGGACTCTCTTCAGAGAGTTAGAACAAATTATTTTAAGATTTGTGTGGAATCAGAAAAGACCCCGAATAGCCAGGGGAATTTTAAAAAAGAAAACCATATCTGGGGGCATCACAATGCCAGATTTCAGGTTGTACTACAAAGCTGTGGTCATCAAGACAGTGTGGTACTGGCACAAAAACAGACACATAGATCAATGGAACAGAAGAGAGAACCCAGAAGTGGACCCTGAACTTTATGGTCAACAAATATTCGATAAAGGAGGAAAGACTATCCATTGGAAGAAAGACAGTCTCTTCAATAGATGGTGCTGGGAAAATTGGACATCCACATGCAGAAGAATGAAACTAGACCACTCTCTTGCACCATACACAAAGATAAACTCAAAATGGATGAAAGATCTAAATGTGAGACAAGATTCCATCAAAATCCTAGAGGAGAACACAGGCAACACCCTTTTTGAACTTGGCCACAGTAACTTCTTGCAAGATACATCCATGAAGGCAAAAGAAATAAAAGCAAAAATGAACTACTGGGACTTCATCAAGATAAGAAGCTTTTGCACAGCAAAGGATACAGTCAACAAAACTAAAAGACAACCTACAGAATGGGAGAAGATATTTGCAAATGACGTATCAGGTAAAGGGCTAGTTTCCAAGATCTATAAAGAACTTCTTAAACTCAACACCAAAGAAACAAACAATCCAATCATGAAATGGGCAAAAGACATGAAGAGAAATCTCACAGAGGAAGACAGAGACATGGCCAACATGCACATGATAAAATGCTCTGCATCACTTGCCATCAGGGAAATACAAATCAAAACCACAAAGAGATACCACCTCACACCAGTGAGAATGGGGAAAATGAACAAGGCAGGAAACAACAAATGTTGGAGAGGATGCGGAGAAAAGGGAACCCTCTTACACCGTTGGTGGGAATGTGAACTGGTGCAGCCACTCTGGAAAACTGTGTGGAGGTTCCTCAAAGAGTTAAAAATAGACCTGCCCTACGACCCAGCAATTGCACTGCTGGGGATTTACCCCAAAGATACAGATGCAGTGAAATGCCGGGACACCTGCACCCCAATGTTTCTAGCAGCAATGTCCACAATACCCAAACTGTGGAAGGAGCTTCGGTGTCTATCGAAAGATGAATGGATAAAGAAGATGTGGTCTATGTATACAATGGAATATTACTCAGCCATTAGAAACAACAAATACCCACGATTTGCTTCAATGTGGATGGAACTGGAGGGTATTATGCTGAGTGAAGTAAGTCAATTGGAGAAGGACAAACAGTGTATGTTCTCATTCATTTGGGGAATATAAATAATACTGAAAGGGAATATAAGGGAAGGGAGAAGAAATGTGTGGGAAATATCAGAAAGGGAGACAGAACATGAAAGACTCCTAACTCTGGGAAACGAACTAGGGGTGGTGGAAGGGGAGGAGGGCAGGGGGTAGGGGTGAGTGGGTGAGGGGCACTGAGGGGAACAACTTGACGGGATGAGCACTGGGTGTTATTCTGTATGTTGGTAAATTGAACACCAATAAAAAATTAATTTATTAAAAAAAAGATTATATTTGTTTTACTTAAACTTTTTACACTGATATTGATAAGCAATACTGTTCCTCAGTTTCCATTTTTTGTAAAGCCATTATCGGATTTTAGTATTGTTAATTTACTTCATTAACAACATTTGGAAATTTTCCTTCTTTTTCTGTGCTCTGGAACAGTTTAAAAAGTATTGTGATTATCTGAGGTTTGAAGATTTGGAATAATTTCCCTATTAGATCATCTGGGCATTGTGCTTAACCCAAACTCTTTTGCAATTTTTCCTACTTCATGTATTGTTGGGCCCTTTAAGATTTTCTGTCTCCACTGGGCTCAGTTTTAGTAAATTGTATTTTCATAAAAGGTGGTCTGTTTCTTTTTTTATTTTTTAAAGATTTTATTTATTTATTCATAGAAACAGAGAAAGAGAGGGGCAGAGGCAGAAGCAGGCTCCATGCAGGGAGCCTGATGCGGGACTCGATCCAGGGTCCCCAGGATCACACACCAGGCTGCAGGCGGAACTAAACCACTGCACCACTGGGGCTGCCCAAAAGGTGGTCTGTTTCATCCAGATTTTCAAATATATCTGCACAGAGTTGTGCAAAGTAGTCTCTTGTTTTATTTTAAATTTCCTCTGTTTTTACAGTTATTTCCCCCTTGTCGTATCTTATTTGGGTATGTATTATTTTCTTACCATGTTTTAAAAATTAGGTGGGCTAGTAATTTTTCTCTTTTCTTGATCTTTAGCTCAAGAATGAAGTTATTGATTTATTAATTTTTCTTGGTGTTTACTAAGAGTTAATTTCAGTTTTTATATTATGAATGCCTTATTTCTATCTTTAGTTCACTGTGCTTTGAGTTTGGTGCTTGGTTCATTTTTTAAAGGTTTTTGTTTTGATTTTTATTTATATAAATATGAATCTTCCTAAGCATTGTTTCAACTATATTGTTGGGACACTCTTATGGCATGTTTTTAACATTGTCTTCTCAGAATTCTGTAGTTTTGTTCATATTTTCCTTTTGTTCCAACAACTGTTAGTAGAGTTTGGTTTTATTTAATTAAAAAATATTTTATTTTGAGAGAGAGAGAGAAATCATGAAGGGAAGGGCAGAGGGAGAGGGAGAGCAGGTTAGCAGGCTGCCTGAGGAGCAGAGAGCCCAAGGGACGCGGGACTTGATCACAGGACCCCAGCATCGTGACCTGAGCCAAAGGCAGAGGCTTAACTGACTAAGCCACTCAGGCACCCCCAGTAGAGTTCTAACTGTACCGGAGTGAGTTTCATTTTTAATGAATAAAATAACCTTGAAGACTTTGCACAGGGGCATTCCACTCTAAAAATTTCCACATTGTGTACGGAAGTTTTATTTTTTATTTCTATTTGCTTTATTGTTTTCTGTGTATGTTGTTAACCCTCTCTGTTTGGTGCTGTTAATTTTACTCTGCTTCTGATATACGCTCCTGATACAAAACAAAGTTGAATTCTGGCTTTAGCACTAATCAGCTGTAAGACTTTCAGGGAAGCAGTGCACCTTTCTGGGTTTCAATACCCTCATCTGTTTAAGTAGGGCGTTGACTCCAAGGTTTGTTTTAGGTCTAAATTCTATCCTATAGCTGCAACTGTAAGTGATAATTACTTCTGTTTTCTATTTAGAATAAATTGGCACTCAAGTAAAAATGCTACTCCTCACCTGTTCTTGAATTTAAAGCAGAGAAATCTGGAGTCTTGTGACCACTTTTTGCATTTCTCTTTGATGTCCATATTAGTATTGTCTTTAAATGTTAATGAAAATCATGAATTCGTGTTGACTGATTATTACAAGGTCACTTCAAGGAACTATTTTAATGACGAAAACTCTGAAGAAAGAACATAGTAATTATTATTTTTTAAAGATTTAAGTTGAGAGGGTGCACGTGCGCCCGAGAGCACAAGCAAGGGAGAGGGGTAGAGGCAGGGTTTCCATCGAACAGGGACTCATGAGATCACAACCTGAGCCAAAGGCAGATGCCACACAGGTGCCCCCATAGTTATTTTTTAAAAACATGAATTTACTAGGTATTTTACATAAATTCTAAATAAATCTTCATTCTAAAGGAGGTAATATTATACACCTGAAAATCAGGGAAGCGAATTTTAAAGGTGATTGCTTTGCTTATACATCAAGCCCATGGAAGAAATCGTGTGATTTGAACCAGGTCATTATGGTGGCAAAATCAGCTCCATTCTGCACCAGTTATCTACTAAAGGTCGACCACATATTCTCTCTGGTTTCACCAGGTAGTTGGGGTTTCTGTTGTAAAAAGAAAGGTAAAATACACATAAAATTTGCCATTTTAATCAGTTTTCAGCATACAGTTCAGTAATATTATGTATATTTATACCATGTATAACCAACCTTTTGTTTCTATTAATGTCTAGTTTTATTCAGAAAATTTTGATTCCTGTTTTTCAAAATTATTTGAAGTTGTTTATAGTTAGTATGTGACAACTTTGTATGGTGATGAATGGTAGCTAGATTTATCACAGTGGTCACTTCATGATGTGTATAAAAGTTGAATAACTATGCTGTACACCTGAAACTAATGTATGTATGTCAACTACACTTCAATAAAAAAGCCTTACAATTTTTTCATTTATATCTCAATATAGCTGAAAAAATAAAAGAAAAAAATTTAAATGGTAAAATTGCTATGCAACATGAACAAATTCTAGAGACTTGCTGTACAACATTGGTAAGTGGGTAGGTATATGAGGTGTTCTTTTTTTTTTTTATGAGTGTTCTTACCAAAATAAAAAAATGTCAAGTTTGTCAACCCTGAAAAAGATTATTATTATATTATTGTATTGTATTATTCCCTATTACTGCAGTACACAGTTCAATACAGAGCTACAGATCCCCTCAGTATTTATTTAGGCCATCTATACACCTACTAATTTTTTGCACTTGATCTGTATAAATCAGAGAGCAGTATGTTAAATACCTCTATTTATTAGTGCCTGCCTATTTCTCTTTTATCTCCTATAGTTTCTGCTTTAGGAAAGTTGCTTGTGTGTGTCAGATATGAAAAACTATAATTTCCTCAGTAAATTATAGTGATACTTCTATATGATATTCTCAGTCATCTCTTTATTCAGCTATTACCTGTTGTCTTCACAATCCAAATACTCCAGATTTATCACTCAGAGCTAGAGTTACCTCTGATTCCAAAGACAGGCTCTCTTCTTCAGGACTACTCATGATAAAGTAATGCGTTTTGAAATAAAAAGGAAGATTTTCTAGGGAGAATAAAAAGAATGCAACTTTCCCTTCTTTCCAAAGAATGGAAAAGAAAGAAATTAGGGAAAATGAAGAGAGGAATTGAGGAAGTCAAAGGAACTGTACAAAAGTAGGGAAATTAATGCAAAGGTCGGCAAAGGTTGCAGTCTATGAATTTGACATTTAGTTTGTAAATTAACAGATTAACCCATAGGCTGCACATAAACATTACATTTGTAAAGGGCAATGCTTTTTATGTTTCTAAGAAAACCTTCAGTTAGCAGTTGAGAGTCTTCTAAAATTAGTTAAAGTAAAAAGAAATAATTGGTGTGAAAATGCAAGGGTTAGCTGTGTGGGAAAATGTCTAATTGAGGGTTGTAAGTTTCTTGTAACTCTAGAAGAATAAATATTTTGAGGAGTAACACTGAAGGTGGCATTTTTAAAAGAAATTAAATGGTTATTAAAAGCCACAGGAAATGTAGTGGAAAGGAATGGTAATAGAACAAAGGATAATAGAATAATAAACAGGTTAACAGAATAATGATAATTAACAGTAATAAAAAGATATTAAAAGAAAATATTTAGAAGATTTTACAATTTTGGGGATCCCTAGGTGGCTCAGTGGTTTGGCGTCTGCCTTTGGCCCGGGGCACGATCCTGGAGTCCCAGGATTGAGTCCCGTGTCGGGCTCCCGGCATGGAGCCTGCTTCTCCCTCTGCCTGTGTCTCTGCCTCTCTCTCTCTTTCTCTCTATGTCTATCATGAATAAATAAATAAATCTTGTTTTTTAAGTAAATAAATCTTTAAAAAATATTTTACAATTTTAATTAAACTTAAAGCAATGGAAGAAATACTGAAATATTGAAAAACCTATGTAGAAATTTTAAATTTCTACTTATAAACTTCTAACCTTGTATTTTTAAAAAGAAAAACATAAATGGCAAAATAACCACCAAAAAAACAACTGTTCAACCTGAATAGTTCCAAGAAATGTAAACGACGACTCTAACGAGCTATTTTTCACTCATCAGATCACTACAAATTAAGACTACTTCAGTGTGTTGAAGATACAGGGAAATGAATGCTTTCCTGTTCCATTGGTTAATGCATAAACACCCTTTGCCTTTCAGGAAGGCAAGCAGCCCTCTGTGCAAAATGTAAAGTGACCATACCCTTTTGGTCACCAAACCTACTCCTAGGAGACAATCTACTTCTAGAAGACGAGAAATGCTCGAAGACCTATCCAGCAGATTGCCCACTGAAGCAGCATACAAAACAGTGAAAACCATGAAAAACTCAAACATCCACTAACAATGGGTAAGGTAAGTAAACTGTGACACATCCATAAAAAGGGCTACTGCTATTGCCATTAAAAACACAAAGACAATGGAGAAAGTCACATAACGAATTCAGTGCTGCTGTAAATTCATGATCATTGCTCCCAAGTGGGCCCTCTGCTTCTCTAACTACAGACTTAGAGGCCCTTCTGCTGATACGACCAAAGCTTGCTCTTTTTTAAATGCTTCTTTATTGCCAATTATTCCTTAAACTTCTCATTTCTTAAATTGGTATATTCTCTCAGTTTTTCTTTTTTTTTTTTTTAAGATTTTATTTATTTATTCATGAGAGACACACAAAGAGAGGCAGAGACAGAGGGAGAAGTAGACTTCTCTCAGGGAGCTGGATGCAGAACTCGATCCCAGGACCCCAGGATCACTACTTGAGCCAAAGGCAGATGCTCAACCACTGAGTCACCCAGATGTCCCTAAAGCTCTCATAATCAGCAGCAAAAAGGTTCAGTGAAGTACTGACACATGCTATAGCATGGATGAGCCTTGAAAACTTCATGCTAAGTGAAAGAGAGCAGTCACGAAGGACCACTATCATATGATTCCATTTATAGGTAATATTCAGAATAGGCAGATCTATAGAAACAGAAAGCAAGATTACAGGTTGCATAGACCTGGGGGGGGGGTTGGAATGGGAGGATGGGGGACTGACGGTAAAAGGAGTGGGGTTTGGGAGGGTAATGAAAATATTCTAAAATTAGTTGTGATGATGGATGCACAATCTATAAATATACTATAAGCCGCTGAATTCTACATTTTGAATGGGTGAACTGTACAGGGTATATAAATTATACCCCAATAAAGGCATTAAAAAGCAAAAAGCTCTCCTAATATCTGCATGTCCTTTTGCCACCTTGGTAGTCTCATCCTTAAAGCTAAATATACCTTATTTGTTTTTTCTATTGTGTGCATGAGTTTCACTATCTGTATGCAACAAGCCATCTCTACACTCATCCTTTACTCTACCTTTCTAGAAAGCCATCTGACAATACACACCATACCAACAGCTAAAATAACAACTCCTGTCCACTGATTCAGATGTTACCTTTTTAAAATCTATTATAAGAAAATATACATTTAGAAATTTATATTCAAAGCAATTATTTTTTAATTAGGAAAAAAGCAATCTCAACATTTAACAAAACAACTGAAAAATCAATAAACTATAAAATGCCCAATAAGGAGCAGTGAGAAGTCATTCAAATGTCTTCAATGATTATAGAATATAAAGAAAAAGTATTCATGATCTATATGTGAAAAAAAGCAGAACACAAAGTGTATGTAACAGTGTGATCCCTGTTATGCACTTTATACATGTCTATAACATGGATATGGGGGACATCCACTGCTTTTTCTAAATACCAACCCCTTGAGAACCTTGAGAACCACTATGCTAGTGTAATATGACCACACTGCCTAGCCACAAGGGATGACTGATCTGGAGATGCGGTGGACAATCATAGCCACTTCCTTAGAAATGTGCGACTGAAACTATGAGATTCAAACTGGCTGCTCTCCTGAGCTGAAGAGATAATCTCAGACCCAGTTTGCACATGTGTGCAGACTGCAGTTATCTGAAGAATGCTGCTAGGATCTAGGCCCACTAGGGCAGCTCTGACTTCTAGCTGCACCTAAATCCCATCGTTCATAACTGGCTGGAATGCAGAAGCAGGAATTCTCCCAGCACATGCTGGTTGTAAACAGCAAAGCTAATCCCATGGGAGCACTGCTGGCTGGTATCCACCTGTGCCAGCAGTTCCCTGGAGCATCTTCTCGTTTAACTTGCTCCACACACAGTAAATAATCGAAGAGCGGATCCTGCTACACATATAGGCCAGTCTAGAATTGCTAATTGCTGTCTAAAGCATGGTTTGTAGGTCTAGCCACGAATTCTAGTCATCATTACTGTTACCTTTCCTGTGGACTGAGAGAATCAGGCACTCCCTGACCCAGAGGCTGGCCTCTAAGTATTTCAGGGCTGCACCCCAGTCTGCTCAGCTGCTTTCTATCCTAGCACACAGACGACACCACTGCGGAAATGACAAGCAACACCACAAAATGTGAAGCTCAGTCTTCTCAGGATCCTCTGAGCTGAGCACCTTTCTCCAATAACAGCGAAATCCTTTGAGGACAGAGGAGCACCTAACAACTCTGACATATCTTCCTGAGGCACAGAGAGAGGGAAAGAGGATAGATGCTCAGGCCCATTAAACCAGGCTCTCCTCCTCCCTTGTTCCTGGTTACTAAAGCAAGTTAGTCAACACCTCCATGCCCACATTTTCTCCTCTGCAATGTGGACTCATCACAACATTCACCTCACTGAAGGCATTTATCAAATAGCACTCTGGTCCCTCTTCTGTGCTATACTTCCTTTACTATTAAAAAAATTTAGGGCTGCCTGGATGGCTCAGTTGGTGAAGCATCTGCCTTTGGCTCAGGTCATGATCCCAGGGTCCTGGGACCGAGCTCCACACTGGGTTCCCTGCTCAGCGGGGAACCTGCTTCTCCCTCTCCCTCTGCCTCTAACATCTCTCTCTCTCTCTCTCTCAAATAAATAAATAAAATCTTTTTAAAAATTCAAAACAAGAAAAATATGTCAATTTTCTGCTGTGGACACAATAATTAGAACCTGTAAACCATGGCATTCACCAAGAGTCCATAAAATCATTCCTATATAGACATCTATACACACACTTTTCTTCCTGTATATAACATACTCGATCCATCACACAGAATGAGCAGGCTTCTGGAATCTGTGAGCAGGTCAGCAATTTCTGACACATTCTCCTTTAACTCTTCCGACAGGCTGATCTTCCTTTTTTATAGCTTTATTGAGGTATATTTCACATACCATTAAATTCACCTATTTAAGAGGTAAAGTTCAGTGGTTTCTATTATTGACAGGCAGATGTTGACCAGCATAAAGAAGAAAATAAAAAATAATTTGGTATCCTCTCTTCAAAGATACATTTTCATCTTCCCTTCTTCTATCATGTTTTCCTGGGCACCCCACTTAGCCAAGGCCACCTTTGGCCTCTCGGCAGCACTTCCTGATGGCCGGTAAATCTGGGAGGGAGCCACAAGCTAGGGCAGCAGGCTTAGTTTACAATGCCACAACCCCAACACTCTCCCCGGGGGAACAAGCTCTAGGTTCAGAAAATATAATCCTTATTGAAAACCAAAGAAATAAAGACAAAAAGGAAGAGAAAAAAACACATATCTATATACTTTTAAAGTAGAGATAGCAGGTTGAGTGTTTATAAGCAAAGCTGAGAACTTTTTTTTGGCTGAGAACTTTTTTTAAAAAGAGCTTTCTTACATAATCTTTTCCCTGATTCCCACAATCAAAAGCCCAGAAATAACCATATGGACCCATCAAATAGTAAATAATTATTTGAGACAAGAAAAAAATCCCTATGTGTGATGGACAATGAAAGACCCAAAGAAATAAAAATTCTGGAAAGGTAGGATAAACACAATACATAGAAAAACGGCATAGAAACATACCTACATATATCATAAATCTGATTATAAATAAATGAAATGTGTCAGCTTAATTAGATAAAAATTTAGATTTGTAAAAAGGAAAACCCCACAAAATCCACAGAGACACATACACATAGAGATTAAGAATAAAAATAAGAAAAATGTATCTATGGGAGGGATTTAGATTATGGGAAAGAAGGGCTAGGTAATTTAGACTAAGCCTCTCTCTGAACATAACTAGAAAAATATAAAGGACATTTTCTTTTTTTTAAAAAATAATTTTACCGTATTTTTTAAAAGATTTTATTTATTTATTCATGAAAGACACACACAGAGAGAGGGGCAGAGACACAGGCAGAGGGAGAAGCATGCTTCATGCAAGGAGCCTGATGTGGGACTTGATCCTGGGACTCCAGGAGCACGCCCTGGGCCGAAGGCAGGTGCTAAACCGCTGAGCCACCCAGGGATCCCCTAAAGGACATTTTCTTGATGGCATCACAGAACCAACAAAGAACTGCCAAGGCAAATCCTGGGAAGATGGAGGTTCAAATAGTGAGACAAGCATACTTGGGGCCACCTTCCCTTTTGGGCGTCCTCTGATTCTGGAGAGTCTGGCTCAACAGCACTGTGACTCCATCCAGGAATTAAGGGAAAGAAACTGGAGTAGTGAAATTCAAGAAACTTGAATTCTTGTGTTCAGAAACTTTAGTTTTAGAAACTTTGAGTCCAAGGCCCACCAAATTCAGGGAGCCTGGTGAATCCTCCTTAATTTGGATTGGAATTCTGAAGGAGTGCTCCCTACAAATAAAGATGAGCCAGAAATCAGCAGGTCTTTGTAGGTACTAAAGCTTAGTTCTGAATCATCTCAGTCCTGGAAACTAGACTGAGATGATCCCAGATCACTATGGTTGACAAGTACCTAGCAAAACTACTTTGGAGAAAGACTACATTTCTCTAGACCTTGATTTATTTTTAATTTTTTTCTTTTCTCTGATGCTCAAAAATAACCAGACCTCTAAAGCAAGACTATAAAAAAACAAACAAAAAAAGAAACCATAAGGAACAGAATACTCATAATCACTCTAGATATTAGAGAGTGAGACATAAAATAATTTTGCATACTATGTCAACAAGATAAAAGAAAAGACTTTTTTGGCAGAGTATTGGAAACTATAAAGCAGAATCAATAAATATATGAAAAGAGGCTCAACCTAACTAGTAATCAAAGAAATGCATACTAAAACCACAATGGTATTATGTTAACTTGATGGCTAAATTTTTTTTAAAACATACATCAAGTGTTGCTAAAAATAGAGTAACAGGAACTCTCATGCACCACTGGTAAGACTATAAAAATTGTTTAAACCACTTTAGAAAACTGTTTAGTATTCTCTAATAGAACAAATACCTAACGTAAGACACAGTAATTCTACAGCAAGGTTATATAACCAACAGAAACTCATGCACATGTACATCACGAGACACAACTAAGAAAACTTCTAAAAGTAAAAATTACTAGAAGAAAAAATGGGTAATACCACTATTAAGGTAGATTTTTTTAAAATTTTTTTTATTTATTTATGATAGTCACACACAGAGAGAGAGAGAGGCAGAGACATAGGCAGAGGGAGAAGCAGGCTCCATGCACCGGGAGCCCGATGTGGGATTCGATCCTGGGTCTCCAGGATCACGCCCTGGGCCAAAGGCAGGCGCTAAACCGCTGCGCCACCCAGGGATCCCAAGGTAGATTTTTTTTAATGATTTATTTATTTTTGAGAGAGAGAGTGCACGCACACATGAGCAGGAGAGGGAGAGAGAAAATTTCAAGCAGACTCCTCGCTGAGCATGGAGCCTGATGGTGGGCTCAATCCAGAACCCTGAGATCCTGACCTGAAACCTAGAGTTTGGCCACTCAACTGACTGAGCTACCCAGGTGCCCCAGTAGCTGATTTTAAAACACTCATTTCAGTAAATTAATTGATCAAATACAGAAAATCTGAATAACAACAAGCCTAAGGGAAACAAGATCATACTACAGAACCTATTATTTTAAATCCTATAGATGACATTTTTAAAAAAACCAACTCTATGAGGCAATAATGCAAATTTCAACAATTATCAAAGAATCATTATCATTCAGACTTTCTTATGTTACCATGGTAAGATCAGAAATCAAGGGGGTAGAAGTAACCAATCTGTCCATCTTCCTGTAAATTTATGAACAGAGTTCTAAATAACTGTTAGGTCAGAGGGAAAAACCATAAAGGATATTAGAAAGTACTTAAATCTTTAGTGACAATGAAAACACTAAATATTAAAATACATGAGATTCAGAGAATCTTAGAGATTCTTAGAGAAAAATGTGGTGTTTAGGAGTATATCTGAAAAGAAGAAAGACTGGGGGTGCCTGGCTGGCTCAGTTGGAAGAGCATGTGACACATGAACTCAAGGCCCATGTTGGATATAAAGATTACTTAAAAAAACAGGGTGGGCACCTGGGTGGCATAGTCAGTTGAGCCTCCAACTCTTGCTATTGGCTCAGGTCATGATCCCAGGGTTGTGAGATTGGACACTGTGTCAGGCTCCATGCTGGGCATGGAGTCTGCTTGAAATTCTCTCTCTCCCCCCTCTTACTTGTTCTCTCTCTCTCTCTCTCTAAAATAAATAAATAAGTCCTTAAGAA
This sequence comes from Nyctereutes procyonoides, assembly GCF_905146905.1. NCBI lineage: Eukaryota > Metazoa > Chordata > Mammalia > Carnivora > Canidae > Nyctereutes > Nyctereutes procyonoides. The sequence goes on along the minus strand of NW_026575047.1, from coordinate 52,897,702 downwards.
AACTAAAAAAAGAAGACTAAAAACCTATGATCTAAATGTACAAATCAAAAAATTAGAGGAAGATATAAGGATATGAGCAGAACAATGAACTAAAAACAAAAAATAAAAGCAATAATCCATTAGTATAATTTTTTAATTTACCACATTGACATGCACATATTAATTAAGACTAAGGGAGGAAAAAATGCATTATCTCAACAGGTGTAGAAAAGGTACTTTTTATTTTTTTTAAAAGATCATTTATTTATTATTATTCATTCATTCATTCATTCATTTATTCATTCATTCATTCATTCATAGAGACACACAGAGAGAGGGGCAGAGACACAGGCAGAGGGAGAAGCAGGCACCATGCAGAGAGCCTGATGTGGGACTCGATACAGGGTCTCCAGGATCACACCCTAGGCTGCAGGTGGCGCTAAACCGCTGCGCCACCAGGGCTGCCCAGAAAGGGTACTTTTAAAAACTGACTACTCACAGATGATATAAGCTCTTAGCAAATTAAGACCAGAAGAGAATTTTTCTAACTGGATAAAGGTGACCTACAAAAATATACAACAAACATCATACTGAATGATGAAACATTAGAAATACATGTTTCTGGGTCACCAGGGTGGCTCAGTGGTTGAGCATCTGCCTTTGGCTAGGTTGTGATCCCAGGGTCCTGGGATCAAGTTCCGAATTGGGCTCCTTGCAGGAAGCCCGCTTAACGCTCTGCCTCTCTGTATCTCTCATGAACAAAAAAAAAAAGAAAAAGGAAGTGGATGTTTCTAATGTTTCATGAAATGTATGCTCACTATCACCACCCTATCAAGACTACTGTAATGTCCAACACGGAAGTAGGACAAATAGGACTGGCATGAGGATTGAAAAACAAGATAAATTTGTTTTTGTACATGGAGAGACTAAGAAAGCATATAGAATAACCAAAGAAATCTTAAATTATTAGAATTAAAATGACAGAATGCTGGTCATCACATGAAAACACAAAAGTCAATTACATATCTATGTATTAGCATAGTTAGAAAAAGAGAATAAAATATAAGCCATTTACAACGGCCCAAAACTATATTGTATAACCAATCTAATAAGTCATACAAGATAAAACTTTATTTAAAGTAATTTTAGAATAGAGATATGTGTTCTATCCAAGCCTAATGAATCAAAATTATGAAGATATTAATTCTCCCCCATTCTAATTTTATACTTCAATGTAATTCCAATCAAACTTCTGATGAGGTGTTTTGTCTGGAATCTGACAGATTTATTATAAAAAAATATAAAGAAGATCAAAGAGCCAAGCATAGGCCAAGGCAACTTAAATAACCAGGGTGGAGAGGGAAGATACCTGCCTTACCAGTTTTTAAAATTTGTTATTAAGTTCTAGTAATTAAGACAGTTTAGTCACAACACAGGAATGGGTAAACAGAGCAATGGAAAATAAAAGAGAAACACATCCACACATGTAAGGAAGCTTTACTTTTTACAAAGTATTACAGATTAATATGGAGAGATTGAAACATTTAATATACAGTCCTGAGACAACTGATTATCCATCTTGAAAATAATAAAGCAATATTTACCTCTCACCACACCCAAAAAATAAATTTCAAGATTTCACCACATGTGAACAGTAAACCTTAAAATATTTCTTAAAATATAAGGGGGACCATCGTTATGACCTGAAGAAAGGTGGGTTGTTGTTTTTTTTTTAAGATTTTATTATTTATTTATTTATTTAATTTATTTATTGACAGAACAAGCAGGGGGGAATGGCAGACAGAGGGAAATGGAGTAGCAGATGCCCTGCTGAACAGGAGCCCGATGTGGGGCTGGATCCCAGGACCCTGGGATCATGACCCGAGGCCCAAGGCAGATGCTTAGCTGATTGAGCCACTCAAGTGCCCTAGAAAGGGTTTTTTAAACAAGACATTAAAAGAGTAAAAATCATAAAGGAAAAGACTACCAAACATGACTACATTCAAATTGAGATAGAAAGTAAAAGATAAACCACAAGAATAAAATATTTGCAATGCATCTTACCATCAAAGAACTAATAACTAAAATATACAAAGAACTCCTACAAATCTATAATCAATCTTCTCTCCAGATAACTTAGGTATATGTGAAAAATGTGAAGTCTTCATTTTTCGATTCCATTTTGAAAAATAAATATTTAGCTTCTCTGAGAGTATCTTTTCCCTTTTTGTTATACATTTTTAAAGATTTTATTTATTTATGAGAGACAGAGAGTGAGAGAGAGAGAGAGAGAGAGAGAGAGAGAGAGAGAGGCAGAGACACAAGCAGAGGGAGAAGCAGGCTCCATGCAGGGAACCAGACGTGGGACTCAATCGTGGGTCTCCAGGATCAGGCCCTGGGCTGAAGGCAGTGCTACACCACTGAGCCACCCAAGCTGCCCTTCCTTTTTTGTTATTTGAAACAAAGAATTCTAAAGCTGATTTGAACAGTATTAGAACTACTGAAAAATATTTTCAAACTAATATATTTTAATAGTTTTATGATTACATAAAATAACTAGAAATTTTGTAAAGGTATTAAATATACATTTGAAATATTAAATAATTTTTTCTATTTTTAAAAAAGATTTTACTTATTTATGAGAAATAAATAGAGGCACAGAGACATAGGCAGAGGGAGAAGCAGGCTCCCTGTAGGAAGCCTGATGAGGGACTTGATCCCAGGACCCCAGGATCACCACCTGAGCCAAAGGCAGATGCTCAACTACTAGGTGCCATGAAATATTAAATAATTAAAGTGTTAAAATTAAAAAGAAACAAATATAGAGAAACAGGAAAATCATAAATAATCCTTTATGCATGCAAACATCCTTGTTAATATTTTAAATTTTTTCTACATTTTGTTTCCATATTATACAGAGATGTACGTGTACACTATAATATGTACCTTAATATATACATATGTACATATGCATGGAAAGTTGGATCTAAAATGAGGGAGGGTCATTCAAGTGATATCCATTGATTTGGAGCTGTAAGCAAACACTTGAGAAGGTAAGGTCTGGGAATGCTGACTGGCAAGATCATTCCTTGGGCAATAAATGGATCACCTTTGAAGGAAGAGACTAGGAGGAAAAGAAGAGTGAAAACTAAATGTTTGAATAGAGACTACACTGAGATGCTAGATTAAAGGACTCTAAAAAAGAAAAGGCACAATCAGAGAGGTAGGAGGAGAATCCAGATATTGCAGAATTTCAAGGAGAGAATACTACTCCACTGCTGAATTATAAAAAGGAGAGCACTTAAAGAGAATAAATGCTAAGAAAAGATAATAGGGCTGTGATGAAAATATCAAACTGCTGGAGTGCAAAGAAAGTGGGAGTAGAGGCGTCTGTATGGACCACATAGTCAACAAATGTGGTAGGAAAGAGAAGGTGACAAATCAGTGGAAATGTTTTTCAAGATGGCAGAAATCAGATTTAGCTCTATGGAGTGAGCATCATATCCTCGATTCCATTATGACCAGATAATATACCTATTATGAAAAAATTTCCTGATACACCCCAAAACTGAAGATGCTGGAAGACAGAAGAAAACAAGGACACAGAAACCTGAAGACAGTGGGAGACAATGAAGTTCGAAAACAGGAAACATGATTCATGGTCTGATGCTGTAGAAAAGAATTGGTGTTCTTTTTTAAAAAAATTTTTTAAATGTATTCATGAGAGAGAGAGAGAGAAAGGCAGAGACATAGGCAGAGGGAGAAGCAGGCTTTCTGCAGGGAGCCTGATGCGGGATTCCATCCCAGAACCCGGGATCCTGACCTGAGTCGAAGGCAGACACTCAACCACTGAGCTACCCAGGTGCCCCAAAAATTGGTGTTTCAAGCTGATCATGACCAGGGGAACCTCCGGGAGGTAGACCTGGTAATTGAGTACTGAGATCTGGCATGGTACAGAATTCTATTTGGATTAAAAAGCATCTGCAAAGCTGTATCTGAGAGCTTACTAGAAATAAAAAACCAAATCCCTCATTATGTCTTTGCTTCAAGTCATTCATGGCATGAGAACCAAGACAAGTATTTGAGTGGAATACTTGTGGGAATTTTTAGGACAACCTAACCAGTGACCCAAGTGACTGGCAGGCTCCTTTACTTAAAAGAAGGAAAACCTTGTTTATTTTAACATCATTCTTTGATATACAAGTGTCTATCCACACTCCTGGAGAATGCTGCAAGTAATGAATGTTTCTGTGTGCCATGTTCAATTGAGCAACTGCTAGTTGAACCTACAGAATTAAAAGCAAAACAATTCAAGGTGAAATAACCCAACTCATGTGTTCCTAAACATCTGTGATTAAACAAGAAATGTGATGATTCATGGTACTGGTATTAAGTTAAACTGAGGTTGTACCTCGGTCTTGGAGAAGTAGGGCTGGGCTGTCACTGTGATTTTCTCAATTTCTTCAACATCCAAGCTCCACGCTCTCCTCACCTTTTAAAAGTCAGCCCCACCTTGAGTGACGCCAAGATAAAACCTGCATGTAGACTCCTTTGTGCCACAAACCCAACAAACTGGAGAAACAAGAACACTTACTGACCTCTTTAATTATTCCCTAAAAAGAGATCTAAAATTTGAGTAATAAATTTTTTAAAAGGTTATGTTCTAAGTATGTGCAGAAATAAAGCCTACAACTGAAATATGTGGAAACTCTGAAGTAGTTTTCAACTTCAAATACAAACATTTGTTGGAGGCAAAGCTATAATTAGCTTTGTTGTAAGCGGTGGGTGAAGAGTTAATGGTGATTAGAAGAAGTAAAGCTGGCAAAGATTTTTCATTTGACTGTGGATTTACAAAATGTTCCAACAATTCCACTTTCTGAAATAGCTTTTATCTTCCTGTAGGCTAAATAAATTAGTAAGTTAAGTGTGGAAGTCTTTGAGGTAATATCAAAGCAATGCCATTAGAGGGAAACTGAATTATTACTCTCAGAAGTATTTGGAAAATGATTGTCAGAAATGAAGTCACAGAGAAATTATTATACCCACATTCTTCCACATTCCACGGATGTTTCTTCTATTTGCTTAGATGAACCATTTGCTGCTCTTTGGCACATCCCCAGCATCACTTGTAGATCTCCTAGGTGTTTTTAATATTTAGCATTTGACTCTCCAATTAGTTCAAACTGCCTCCACAAAGCATTCTTTTCTCATTTCTCAAATGTTCCTTATTCTCAAATTTCTCCTCAAATTTCACTTAATTTTAAATTCTTTATCTTTACCTTCTAAACTCTGTATTCCCTTCCTCTGTTCCAGTTATCAGTAACAATTCGACTCTCTAAGTCCCTATCTCTTCCAGCAGTGACTGGCCTGTGTTTTCTTAAAATCCTTGTGTCTCCCATAAAGTACTATGGGTTCACCAGGGCCTGCTAGAGCAGCACACTAATGACCAGGAGGGGACAGTAGGGCATCATAAACACCCCAAGGCCTGCTTCTTCACAGATGGCCAGGGTCATTCCAAATGACATCAAATTCCCAGCTTTACCAGTCCTGGAATAACCCCGCCCCCTGCCCCTCCGTTCATCAGTCCATGCCCAAAGCCAGCACTATTCCCAACAAGTTAAGCATGTCCATCCAGCATTCAGGTCAAAGCTCCTGTTTTCTGCATTAAAGCCCTGGTGTCCCCAGTCCCTTCATTTCACTTCCTTACATCATCAGTCCAGTCCCCCTGGGCCATCACTTCAGTCAGCCTCCCCCCTTTCAATTCCAGCCTCTCTTCCTCTCTTGTCTCACTGCCCACACCCTTCACTTCCAGCTAGGCCAGCTCTCACTCCTGTCCTAGGATGAGTCACAGTCTCTGACCTCTACTGGCCCCTCAACCATGCCTGGCAATCATTTCCTCTCCTTTGCCCTCAGTAGCAATTCTACTTTGTCACCTCTTCCTCAAGTGGCAATCTCTGCCCACTCAGAAAATGAAACTGCCTCCCAACCTGGAATTTATCTCTATATGCAACTATGCAGTACTTCCTCTGGGGAGTGGAGAGCTCCACACTTAGGTGCCTTGACTTTTATCCTTCCCTCCTTACCTCTGGAGCCGGCATCCACCTCTTTCTCCCTCTGGTATCTTCAAAGGCTCCCCTAGGCATATAAAGATGCTTAATACACTCCCATGCTTTAAAAATTACAAAATTTTAAAAACACTCTACTACATACTAAATATAGCAGTCTGCTAAGTTTTCATTATATTACTTTACGTTGTCAGCATCTGCCTTCCTTGGTCCACGTTATTGTAGACACTGATGTTCTTTCCTGTTGCTTCAGCTCCAGCAAGTTCTAAGCCACCAAGACCAAGCCTCTGGCCTTCCTATGTCTGGGTCTAGAGGGCCACCCACTGGTTCTCCAAGATGAGGCTTTCCTTCTCACATCTGCCACTCTGATCATCCAGCTCCTGGCTTAGTTTCTGTTTGTATACCAGGTATCTGTACTCTGGGGACTACAGTGTACACGCAAGGAACACTGGCTGCTCCAGTGGAGTCCAGCTGGAGAGCAGGTCAGTTACCTTTAGCCTCACTCCTTTGTTCATAGTTTCCTCTCATTTTCTACTAATCTCCAATCATCCTCTCATCAAATCTACGGACAAACATGCATGCAGTAACAGGTGGTTCATTTCATTTACTACTTATTTTAAGTTGGTATAAGTGTTAAAAACAAATTCTGAAATTTATTTATTTTTTTATTTTTTATTTTTTTATTTATGATAGGCACACAGTAAGAGAGAGAGAGGCAGAGACACAGGCACAGGGGAGAAGCAGGCTCCATGCACCGGGAGCCCGACGTGGGATTCGATCCCGGGTCTCCAGGATCGCGCCCTGGGCCAAAGGCAGGCGCCAAACCGCTGCGCCACCCAGGGATCCCAAATTCTGAAATTTATACAGCTCTTTCGGTAATTAGCAAACAATACTGTCATAGACTATAATCTTCCATAATTATAGATTATATATGACATGAATGCTACAGAATTTATGCTCAGAGAAGATCACACTTTAAGAGTAAACTATTTCTGAAACTCTTCAATCAGTTAAAAACCAGGAAGAAAAAGTTAATATCAGGTGGTAATATGCTGGAAAATCAAATCTTCAACAAAGATTTGGGGATCCTGAGGCTTCCAAATTGTGCTGGTTTCTACCAGGTAAGTTTTAGATTTTCTCATTTCATATCATCCAAAAAAAGGCACTGATTCCATGTTTTAAAAAATGACACAAAACAAATCTGAGAAAACATAAAAAAAGCAGTACGTTTGTATGTTGTAACTGCTGAAATGAAAACTAAGAAACAATGGCATACTAAAACCAGCAGGTACTAAAGTATTTCCTCAGGAATGCACGACATAGAAGTATTTAATAACTTTGAAAAGCACAGGTGCCTGGGTGGCTCAGTAAGTTGAGTGTCAGAATCTTGGTTTTGGGTAAGATCATGATCTTAGGGTCATGAGATGGAGCCTTATATTGGGCTCCTCCGCATGGAGTCTGTTTGAAACTCTCTCTCACTCTGCCCCCATCCCAAAAAATAAATAAATAAATCTTAAAAAAAATAACTTTGAAAAGTAGTTATCAGATACCATCTGCACACAATGTGCAAAGATAATAACAAGTACAGATCTTCCTTGACTTACACTAGGGTTATATCCCAATAAAGACATCATAGATTAGAAAGATCCTAAGTCAAAAATGCACTTAATGCACCTAACTGACCAAATATCATTGCTTAGCCTAGCCCACCTTAAATGTGCTCAGAACACTTACATTAGCCTACGGTTGTGCAAAATAATCTAACACAAAGCCTATTTTATAATAAAGTGCTGAATATCTCATGTAATTTATTGAGTGCTATACAGAAAGTGAAGAACAGAATGGATGTATAGGGACAGAATGGCTGTAAGGGTGCTGGTTGTTTACTCCTGTGATTGTGGCTGACCAGGCACTGTGTCTCACTGCCACTACCCAGCATCATGAGAGAATACTGTCCCATCTATCGCCAGCCTGGGTAAAGATCAAAATTCAAAATATGAAGTATGGTTTCTACTGAAAGGCACGTCACTTTTGTACCACTATAAAGGTGAAAATTTATTAAGTTGAACCATCGTTAAGTTGGGGACCATCGGTATACAACCTAACACAGACAACACTGACCCAGTCCAAGATAAAAAATGACATACAGAGACATACTTAACACAATCATCATCTGGAGAATAAGTCAAGAAGGGCAAACCCTGACTCTGGAATCCTTTCCTAAATGACACTTTTGATAATGCAGTAGCTCTAATTAGGTTATTCTTTTGTCCTGTTCCAAAATACACCTAGATATGAAAAAGTACAATGGAAAACACCTCTCTTTACCAGAAAAAAAATCTAATTATTAGATGGTAAATCTAGTGGTACACTAAAACAAAGCTTAGATGAATTAAAATATGGCCCTACCTCAAAACATCAGCATGTCTTTCCAATCTTACTGTATCTTGTTAACATTTTCAAGGGAGAAAAAATAAACATTTATAAGTCATTTAAAACTAAATAGTCCATTTTAAACTTTCTGCTGAGAACATGGAACATACACTGGAAGCCAAAGGTGAAACAGGTTTTTAAAATATAAGTAGTAGCAACAATAATATATTGAATCATATAATTTCCAAAATGTTGAAAATGAATTTTCATGCCGAAATAGGAAAATGCCAGTGATTCTGAGTTATCTACATAAAATGCAGTAACCCAAAGTATACAGTTGGATCAGAAGGAAAAAAAAATATGTTAAAGGCTAGTTTAAGGTTTTTATTCTCTAATTATAATAAATCTTTCAAAATTTAGTAAACAACAGAGAATGGAGAAACAAAGTTAATAAATGCTTACCAAGGTTATAACAAACACGGAAATGAATACCAAAACATAATTTAAAAAAGATCACAAACTAAAATCATGTTTGGGATATAGGATGTAGATAGTTCTAATGAGTCTCAACTAGGTTACTTAAAAACAACAACAAAAAAAGCTTGACTTCATTCTGGTCACACAGAAGTCCTTACAGAAGGGTAGAAACACTTTTGTTTTTCATCCCAAAGAATAAAGCAGAGCCTCGACTGTCAGATACTCTCCAATCATCAAAGCTCTTGAGATATAAATCACCTTCCAACAAGCACAGAGTGGCTCACTCAGAAGTCCACTCTGCCCTAGGCTGAACCTCTCCAAGTAACAACTGCTTTCAGAAATTCAAACATCTGAAATAACTTCAAATTGTAACAAATATTCCACTTTCATTTCCACATGGAAGTCCATGGACCACAAATTTAAGTAGAGTTATGATGGGTGACAAGTAGGGAGCGTGAAGTCTTTAGTCCAGAAGGACCCCAGCTGGACAGCCTTGCTCTGGCTGCCAGAGTACACTTGCTAGAAAGCCCTGCCCCCATGTGGCTGGCCAAACTGTGTGTAGCCAGGCCACCTGCCTTGGGGCACAAGGGGAAGATTCCAGTCAAAAATAATACTGTGAAGTGCCCACCTACCTCTGACTGTTAAAAGATTTCAGGATAAAGCCTCCTAAGCAGAAACTAAACCCTTTCCAGGCTTGGTGGCTTGGACAATGGGAACATGCCACAATTAACTGCTGTATCTGCCTGGGCCTTACTGAGATTCTCCCCAGGGACTTCTGCAAACAGGGACATTCACATTCTGTGACGATGCTGAGGCCCAGTTTAAATGACATCTTTCCTAGTCACAACTACATTTTGCTGGTCATACTTCACCACAGAGGATCTTTTAGTTGATATTAAAATTGTATATAAAGGTCACATGCAATGTTCTTTGGTCCTGGGGCAAACAGGGTATCTCAGTACTTTGGGCTCTTGGTATTCCTTCTGTGTCTGGAACCCCTTCCTTCCCAGCCCTGGCTGTCTGAGGTCTGTTCTGGAATGCTCCGATCATCTCTGCTTTCCACCCATAGCACTTCCCCAGGCAGGGCTGTCAAGCTCTGCCCGCCAAGGCTCACTTCAAGTCTGTGCCACCTCTCAGTGCCTCTGAAGGGGAGAGCTAGCTCCAATAATCTGGAAATAATGCTGGTGTCCAAACAGTCTGGAACAAACAGGCCACAAAGATATCCAGGGACGACTGGGTCTTGTGACAGCACCCAAAGCAGGCTCTGAGGAAGGAGTCCTCCTGTAAGCTATGAAGTCATCACTGAAGATAAATCAATATTTCATGCCCCCATTCACTGCAGGAATGAAAACTATAAAGCGCGAAGGCAATGGAAGGATTCCGTTCCTCCTAGTTTATTTTCTCAGGTTCTCCTGAGCCAGTGTGAAAAAGCAGGTACTCTCATTGTGTGTGGCCCTCACTCAGCCTCTCCATCAGGCATAGTCAGTACCCACTAAATGTTAGCTACAACATGGGCAGCTTCCCCAAAATAGAACACGTTACAGGGATGGCAAACAACACATTCTGAGACTTCCCCTTCTCTGCTCTGAAGTCATGGAATAACCAGATGAATTAACATGCTCTCATCCAGGAACACAATGATGTCTGTTTCAAAGAGAAATGTGACCAGTTTTCTCCACAATGGAAACAATGTGTGCATGCACATGCACACACAAACACACTGCATTATTACATTCTTCAGAGGTTATTTATTCTGTTCAATAACAAATGTGGAAATCAAATGATTCCATTCACTGAGTGAAAAATAGTGAAATAATAGATCATATCTGAGAACCTGAAGCAGATCCATTTTAGATAAAGGATCATTTCCATACATTTACTCTCTCAGCACCCATGAAAATATTCTTTTTATTTCTATTATTATCAACCTCTCCGGCCTGCTGGCCTTCCCCACTGCCCTTGGCTAATGTGGCCAACCACCTCCAAATGTCCCCTGCCACCCTTGTGCCTGGTCACCACCAACAGCACAGCACCCGGAGGGTGAGTTCTAACATCGTGTGCCCCATTCATAGATTTGAGGGCGAGGGGGCTGTAACTGTCAGAAATGTGACATAACTGTCAGGGTCCATGACATCAGCTCTGTAGATTTCAAAGTGCTGATGGCTCTCTCTGTGTCTTTATGAAAAATTACATTATTTCTCCTCTCAAGATAAAAAACAAAGGAAAATATAAACTCTAGTTCTCACTCCTCGAATGACCTTCTCTGACCACTGGCAGGTCCCAGTTGCTTTGCCCTCCCCCCTCCCCACCCCAGCTTTGAGGCCACATGTATCTGTGGATTACCCACTCCCTTCTGGAAACTGCCCTCCTCAGCTTCTCTAACATCTATCCATGAACTTCTCTGGCTTACTCCTCTACTTCTGACTGTCCTTGAACTAGCACTCTCTGGTTCTAGCATTAGCTCTCTTAGTTTACAAAATCATCCCAGGGGAGAATCTTTTTTTTTTTTTTTCCAGCTGTGTGTCCCTCCAACCTTCCAGCAGAACAGATCAAAGCGGAGTTACTTCTGCTGAAGAGGAAGATGGGGGCTCAAGATCCACCCAGCCCAGCCCCGGGCATCTCTGTAAAGCTCTGGGGTTCAAAACAAACTATAGTATCTTTCCATACCCCTAATAGTTCTCAGCTCTGTCTCCACTCCCTGCTCTGCTCCTTCAATCTAATGACCTCCTCCCCACTTTTCCCCCAAATAAAGTCAGATGCATTCCCAGATACAGTTCAAGGGCCACCTTCTTGTGATTCTTTTGCCATACCAGGCTGAGATGAGTACTCCATATTCCCTGGAGGTACCCTGGACTGCCTCCACTATTGTTCATAGTGCAAGATGTCTGTTTACTTTTCTGCTTGCTCTACTAGATCTGACCATTCTAACAGCAGACAAGATGATGATGGAGGTGGTGGTGGTGTGTGTGAAAGATATGAAGGAGAGGGGTCCCAGATGAGCCAAAAATGAAGCCTGGACATATTCTGGCTGTGGGGCTGGCATCTTGATCTGCATGAAGAGAGGTGAAGGCTGTGGCTGGAGACAGGGAAAGGACAGTAGCTGGCTGCTCTCCAGCCCAACCACCAAGGATGGAATGTAAGCCCTAGAAAGAGAGGGAAAATCAAAGAACTGCTTTTAAAACAGACAATGAAATATATATTAAGGTAGAATACTGAAGACCTCATATTCTCTTTTTAGAAATAATATTTCTCTATTGTTTTCTTTAAGATCTAAATTTCTAAAAGGCCCATCTGTATTTTTCTATTCAGTTTTGATAAATAAAAATCTCGCCTAAAATCAGAGCCAACAAACCTCAAAAAGCATTTGCTAGTGAAAACAAACTAAAGAGGGAGTCGCTGACATAAGTGGAAGACAAAATTCTGACCTGTGGACCCAATCCAAAAAGCTTGTTAGATAAACGTAGAAGCTGACAGTATTCAGAGGAATAGACAGCTTATTGCCATTATGCTTATAATTTTCCAAAAAGACAAGAGTCCTTGCAAGGCTGTCTGTGAGAGTCCCTTAGATATGCAGTTTAATGAAAGTAACCATTAAGGGCAAACTACTATTAATTGGTTGTTAATTGACAAACTGGACTCAGATTGGCCTCTGGAAGTCCCAAACATATATAACAGCCAGATTCCTTTGTTCTGCACAAGAGCCTCAAAACTCTACTTGATTTCTCCCACTCTGGAAAATTAATGAGGGTGATAATTCTGGAAGACTCCTGTACCCCACAGCAATGCATATCCTCAGGGAGGGTTGGGAGTGGGCCACAGCACACTCCTGTGTCTAGTTCACTGACACTGAAGTCAGCAAGGAGGCCAGGTGCTTGGTGAACTGGGACTAGTGAGGGCAGGTCCTCTGTTCCTGCCAAGAACACATGACCTGAATCTAGTCATGAGAAACACTGAACGGCTCCAGGTTGAGAATTCTTTAAAACTGTCAAGGAGGAAATATGACATCTCTAACCAATGCCTGTTCCTGGATGGGATCCTGCACCAGAAAGGAAAGAGAGACACCACTGGGAAAGTGGTGAAGTTTGGATGGGAATTGTAGATTGGACACTATTATCGTGTCAGTGTTGATTTCCTGATTTGTTACATGGTGGCAAAGTGGAGAATGACCCTGCTTGGGGGACCTATGTATTCAAAATGTAGAGATTGTGAGACATTATATGTATAGTTTGCTCTCAAAAGTTTCAATGAAAGACTAATGACAATGGGTGTGTACACTTCTATCTCCACCCCCATCACCACCTCTACCTTCATCACCAATACCATCACCTCCACCTCCAATACCTCTAAATGGCATCACAACGTCTACTTTGCTCCCCCCTTATTTCTTGGTATTCAGAGGTGTTTCCCATAAATAAGTCAACAGATTAAGCTGGTTACTTTACACCTAACTCCATAACAAATGAATTACATCATTTTACATCATCTCTTACTTCTTAAAGCCTACTATGGGAACATTTAATGGTCTCTTAAGTTTTTCTCTACTGAGCTGCCACAGCTAACGAAACAATCAATTAACCAACAACCAACCAACAGATCCTTAATGAGCATAAAATCTGTCATGTGTAGCATTCAGGGGAATATAAAAGACATGCTCCCTGTCTCCAAGGAGGTGAAGCCCTTGATACAATCAGGAATAAAACATGCACTAAGAGTTGAGGGCACAGTGAGGAGATCTGCTGGTGGTCGTGGGCCAACACCTACAATGATGCAGATTTGTAAAAGTGAACAGAAAGATGCCCATATCACTAAAGGTCAGGAGGAAAGCTGTGCACCCAGAGTAAAAGGGGCCCCCAATGCTCCCTGCTGTTTCTTCTAGGTCCTCATACTGACTGGTGAGATGGGCAGTGGTGATCAGGTAGGAGCCAGAAAGGGGAGAAGTGGCTGGCCCCCTCCTAACAGAATGGGAGGCAGGGTAAGTTGGTATTCAGCGTGCCTTCACATATCCACCTTCCATCTTCTCACCTTGGGGTGCCCAGCTCCTCATTCACCAGTCAGGTACCCAATCATGCCAAGAAGAAAGCAAACTTGATAGGTATTAAAAGTCAGATATTTAGTTTTAAAACAGTGTTCTTGACTCTCTCAAGTGTCCCACAGAGCTCACAGAGGAGGTCTTAAAGAGTAGAGGGAGAAGGAGAAAATTTCTATCACTGATATCTCCATAGGTTACACTTATTTTCTATGAGCCTACATAGAGACTCCTCTTTATCAGGAGAAAAAAGTTACCTTTTCAAATATGAAAAATTGCTGATCATTAAAAAAAAAAAACAGAATTACCTTAATAACCAGGCAGCAATGAAATGTGACTTATTAGCCCAGAAATGCATAAAAGTAATATACTCCAAATAGTATCTTATTATCACATATTTTTCCTCTAATGACAAAAACTCCTCTGAAGATTTTGAGACCTATCGTTTTTGCCTAATGGTTCTTGGTGACGACTGCAACTGTCTAATCCAAAGCTAAGGGAACACAGCCATAAACTATTAATTGGTTCACTGTTTTCTCTTTATTGTACATGAAACTTTTTGGAGTATTATGTCTGTTGGCAGAAAGAGAAAATTAGCAATCTAGATTTACACCCACAAAGCAGGAAATAAATTGTGTAAGTCTATATTCAGAAGAGCCTCCCCCCACTGAATGAATCCTACTCAACTGGCTCCATTTTCCTGTTTTAAGGAGGATGTATGATCAAGGAAGCTGTAAAGTTTCAAGCAGTCTGTTGAATTTTTAAATTATCACTAAAAATGTTTTGACTATACACTTAGAATCTGAGAAGCAGGGAGGGACAAGGCAACCTGATCACTCTAAACAGGCCATGGCCCAGAGCGAAATGGAATAGCTCAGCATATCAACATCATTAACTGTGTCTAAAGACAAAATAGTCACTTTTCTTCTTCCGATCGTCAATACATCACTCCATCACCTCGAGGGGCAGTGAGAACTTGTCATGTGGTTTTATAGCATTTTACCCATTAGAGTGTTGAACAAAGGCTCAGGTTTTCCAGGCAAGACAGGTGTTCATAACAGACTTGTCCAGTGCAGGCCTTGCCCAACAGAATTTTACCAAGGATCTCTGGGACACTGTCTCATGGAAGCAGTGAGACTGGATGGATTCCAGTCTCCTCCAGTGAACTCGGAAGTCAGTCATTTATGCTGTAGGATTTGTCAAATGAACTAGGATGCCCATCCCATTTAATCCCCACAGAGAAAGCTGAAACAATCACCGCTCCCCAGGAGTGAAATGGCATCAATCTGACGCCTGGACCAAAGCCAGCCAACTCAGCTGGAATCTGAGGTTTCTCAGCCAGAAACTGGGACCTTGAATGCATAGCAAGTGGACCTCTTCTTACTCTATTTGCTCTGTTTTTCCAAAAGCAATATAAATTGTATTTTTTCTTAGGCAAAATTGTAAGTAAAATGTAAAAATAAAAACATACACGTTATTCTGTTGGTCATGCAAATTTGATATTTGCACATAACCAGAGATAATGAACTAAGTTTGTCTTTCTACTTTAAGGTTTGCTCATTGCTCTGGCAGTCAAAGGAAGCCATACATCTAATAAAAATTTTTACAGATTTTAAAAAGATCATATGACAAAATTTTCATTATTTTTTGAACAGAGACACCTATGGTGGCTAAACTATTTCCTAACGGGGATGAGAAGTATCTATTCCTGTAAAATTGGCCATCATTTACCAAGTAATTACCCTTTGGACATTGTGGCTGAAGCTTTTGAAATGTGGTTTTCTATGATTACATTAGAGTCAACTGTGTAAGAGAACCAGATCTGAATCCCATTCTCCTCCTCTGAGACTCTTTTCTAATCTAGCTTTCAAGAGTAGCACTTCTTTCTTTTAAAAAGAAGACAGATTTGAAGAAGTGGAGGGGAAAACAACCTTCCTATCCCTGTGCTAAAGATGCTATATGCCCCTATGTATTTTGGATATTACAACACCAATTGCCACAGCTTATGGTAGATGGTGGCAGTAGCCAGGCTGTTAGGCTCTTTTTAAAAATTTCTCTGTTGTTTGGAAAATCAGTTTATTGCTTTCCTAAAAACGGAACATGCACATTATAAAGATTTCTAAGAATCTAAAAATCTTCAAACACTGCTGTCCTACCACCCATCACTGCAAAACCTGAGAAACAAAACGAACTCAAACTGCAAAAAAGTCTAATTGATTGCAGTACTGTTGACCCTTGAAAAGTACAGGTTTGAACTAACTGGTAGGTCTAGATATGAGTAGATTTTTTACAACATGGTGCTATAAATGTGTTTTCTCTTCCTTATGATGTTTTTTCTTTTTAAAAAGATTTTATTTATTTATTCATGAGAGACACAGAGAGAGAGAGAGGCAGAGACATAGGCAGAGAGAGAAGCAGGCTCCATGCAGGGACTTGATCCCAAGACTCTGGGATCACACCCTGGGCCGAAGGCAAGTGCTCAAACGCTGAGCCACCCAGGCTTCCCAGTTTTCTTAATAACACTTTTTCTCTAGTTCAGCTTATTGTAAGAATGAAGTGTATAATACATAGAACACGTAAAATACATGTTAATGGACTATTTATGTTACTGCTAAGGCTTCTGGTCATCAGTAGGCTATTAGTAGTTAAGTTTTTGGGGAGTCAGCTTATAAGTGGATTTTTGACTGCATGGAGGCTTGATGCCTCTAACCCCTGCAATCTTCAAGGGTGAACCCTAATTACATTTCATTAATACATTCTCATTACTGAAAGAGATTAAATGTCAGTGTACCAAAGTCCATGGCCTCTCAGTGTATTCTCCAGAAAGCAGAAAACCACATAGTCCTTGAACACATACATGCTCCTCCCTGGAATGGGACCTTCCATCAATCTCAACTTTACCTCTCTCTCTTAACCTCAGTTTCAAATGTCTTCCCTCTGGGGATAACTAAGACATTTCACTTTTGAGATAAAGTCAAATTGGAGAGATTTCAAAAAGAAAGAAATTAATTCTGCAGATAGTGTTATTTTTTCCTTGCTTGAACTGTGTACTCACTTGAGCCAGATCAACTCTTGCATGGCACAAGGCAGGGGATGAATTATCAATAATTTTAAAACATATTCATCATGATAAAAGATAGCTCTATCTGCTAACTTTTCCTCATAGCTAAAATAATCTATTTCTATTGTTGGGAGGCTGAAAGCAATAGTATATGAAGTAAAGCTTTTTTTTCCTGTCATAGCCTACTGATAGATTTACCTCTTCCCCAACCACAGAGACCATAATTAAGCAAACAAACGTATTTTATGACATGCCAGATTTATTAGTTATTGGACTACCTTCAGTAATGACAATGTTTAATACAATAAAAAAGAACCTGATAAAATTCCAATTTCCATTTTTATTCCAAAAAGTAACTCAAAACTGCTTCTCGGGGATCCTCGGTGGCTCAGCAGTTTGGCGCCTCCCTTTGGCCCAGGGCGCGATCCTGGAGTCCCGGGATCAAGTCCCGCATCAGGCTCCCAGCATGGAGCCTGCTTCTCCCTCTGCCTGTGTCTCTGCCTCTCTCTCTCTCTATGTCTATCATGAATAAATAAATAAATAAATCTTTAAAAAAACTACTTCTCAATTCAGTGTTTGACTTTTGCAAAGCAATTCTCTTTATATTAAACCATATTTATATTTTCTTTAGTCATATTATTAGCTTTGCTTAGCAAAACCTTACTGTCTTTTCTCAGTTATTGCTTAAATGTCTTTTTCACAAGAAGGTCACATTTCACCTCCTGCTGTCTTGTGGCATAAAATGGTCAAGTACACTTTTAGGCAAAATTGAGTATAATTATTTTAACAAGAATAGTTACTAAAATAAAAATTAAGAATATCCACATTTACTGAACTTTTGGTTTCATTAACTATTGATAAAAGATTGCAGAAGTCATACCCTCAAAAAAGAGTCTTTGTTACCACTGTTTGAAACAGGTATGGTCAATGGTACTTCTATTTATTGACTGATTTTTAAAGAGTTTATTTATTTGATAGAGAGTGCACAAGCAGGGGAAGCAGCAGGCAGAGGGAAAGGGAGAAGCAACCTCCTCACTAAGCAGGGAGCCCCACGTGGGGCCTGATCCCAGGATCATGACCTGAGCCAAAGGCAGACACTTAACTGACTGAGCCAAGCCATCCAGGCATCCTTCAATGGTACTTTTATAATTCAGAAATTTTCAGAGCTCAGAGGGGAGAAGTGAACACATCTGGTCTGCTAAACATCCTAAATATCCATTAATTTGAACCCTACATAAATTTGAATAAAATCTTCTTAAAGCAAAGAAAATTCTATGTCCTTTATAGCACTATGTTATCTCTTATGAGCTAAACAACATAATTAATAGCAAAGGACAGTGGGGACTGAAAGTGCCAGTGTTCCTCTAAAACATGCATGAACGTATCACATACTCACATGAAAGCCTGTCACTTGGCCTGGGGGAAAAAAAAGAATATGACCACTAATGTTAATCACTTTGAACAGATAGAAAGGACTAGCATTAGCTGAATCAGGATCTGTCCTAATCATATCAGAGTAACTCTATTTTCTGGCGCTGCCAGGAAGGTGGATATTTGGGGTTAATCAAACACTTAGATCCCTACTTACATTAACATGCAGATTTGTAATTTTCTAAGAAACTTACATTAATACTCCACTGAACTTAATTCAATTTTTGTTGCAGAGTTCAGGAAGCATTTCTTTATTTTGGTCTTCGAATCAGAACCATTTATTATAGATGTTTCATACAGATACCAGTTAACAAAGCATTCTGGTTGGTAACCTGTTGGATAAACCCGTTTTAATTGCCAAAAAAAAAAAATGTGCACAAAATACAACTGCTGTGTTTTTATGCAAATAAAAATAATGAAATAAAAATGTTCACATTCTTTGAAAAATTAAAAAAAATACTGCACAGTCCACTTACAGTGAGTTCACAGAAATCGATGCTGTCAAGGCTTTTGCTTCTGTGCAGTCTCCCTTTTATTCGTCTTAAAGAAGGTTTTCCTTGGCTGACGCTAGAAGTAGCACCATTTGGATTTTCAGAGGATGGCGTTACCCTGAAAGAAGGGAAAAAAACTTAAAAGACAGGTATGTAGGTAGATAGGTTTCTCAAGCATGAAATAAGGACTTACTCGAGAATAGCTCTAGAAATCTCGTGCTCTTTTTCAAACAAGAAGCTAAGAACCACAGTGGAGCTACCTCTGATCAGATATTCATTCTCTTTTATTTTCTTTTCTTTTCTTCTTTCTTTCTTTCAAAGATTTTATTTACTCATGAGAGACACAGAGAGAGAGAGAGACGCAGAGACAGAGGCAGAGGGAGAAGCAGGCTCCATGCAGGGAGCCTGACATGGGACACGATCCTGGGTCTCCAGGATCACACCCCTGGCTGAAGGCGGCACTAAACTGCTGGGACACAGGGGCTGCCCCAGATACCCTTTCTAAGTATTTCTTAACAGCTTGCTGGCTTAGAAATTTTTCTTGATGGGGTTCAAACATTTCTACATTAAGACTCACTAAAAGTCAACTCTGTGACCATCAAAGAAGCAATGAAGGCCAGACTGAAGTTTCCTAGGTAACTGGGAGGCATCTGCTCCCCTCTAGGTGATTCTTTATCAAGCGCTCAGCCCAGAGCCCAGCACACTTGGAGCAAGTTGGCTATCACTTTGTACAACCACAAAAACTGTTCAGCATGCTTTTTCAAGCATGAAAGTAACTTCAAAAATTTAAACATGACAGCCAACACTTAATTTTAACATGATTACAGAACCAAGTAAATACAGATAAAAAGAAATGGTAAATAATCTAATCTAATCTATGCACATTGGGATACATGTAAACACACACTCAAAGTCCACCATGTGTTCAATCGCTTCTGTGCTACTAATGCTGGCAGCCTTAGAAGGTGTCCTGGGAACCGGGGAGGAAACTACTTAGTGGATTATCATCTTAGGGATGACAAAGGTTTAAGGAGTAAGACTGATTTGTTAAGTGTGGCTTATGAAAATCAGTTTCCTTATTTTATGATCAGATTTCCTGCTTGTATACATTCCATGTTCACATACTTTTCAACTTTCCTGACCTAATTAATATTTTATACTTGAAATGCTGTCTGAAAGGGATAGGTCTCTCATGGGGCGCCTGGGTGGCTCAGTCAGGCATCCAACTCTTCATTTCGGCTCAGGTCATGATCTCAGGGTCCTGAGATTGAGCCCCATGGTGAGCATGGAACCTGTTTAAGATTCTTTCTCTCTCCCTCTGTCCCTCCTCTCTGTGAGCGTGCACACACTCTCTCTCTCTCTCTAAAAAAAATAGGTCTTCTCTCATTGCTTGAAAAGGACACACTGGATGGACTATTAGCAAAGTAAATTTGACTTATATAATAATAAGACGGTAATGAATATCATAAAATAGACTAGATTAGGTATGCCTGCAGTTTAAAAGTACTACTTCCCTATAGTTAGAATATTTAAAGAGTATGAAAAGATGCAAAATTGAAAAGTAAAGCTTCCTTCTCCCCCCCATCCCAAATCCCAATTCCTTTTTCTAAGGACAACCACCACTAACAGTTCTTTGTATAAACTCCCAAACAAATGCCCATGCTTATCCATGTATGTGTGAATCTTCTTTGAAACTTTTTAGCAGTGATCAAATTGTCCTGCACCCTACTTTTTCACTTAGTAATATATCTTGAAGCTTTTCCCAGAATAACCAGATTTATTTCAATTTTTAAAAGATTTTATTTTTAATTAGTCTCTACACCCAATGTGGGGCTTGAATTTACAACTCTGAGATTAAGAGTTGCATGCTCTATCTACTAAACTAGCCAGGCATCTCCCCTCCCCCCACGTTTTTTTTTAAAGATTTTATTTTTAGGTAGTCTCTGCATCCAACATGGGGCTTGAAGTTACATATTTCATTTCTTTTAATGGCTAAACAGTATTTCATTACATAGGTGTACCACAATTTATTCAACCATTCTTCTAACCAATGGGCATTTAGCTTTCAAATGTTTGTTATCAAACTATAAAGCAATGAACATAGTTAACATCTTTGCGCACATAGTATTTACTTAGGAAAGATTACTAGAAGTAAAATGCAGGGTCAGAGGTTTCTAGATGTTGCTAGGTACCACCTTTCAAAAAGGCTTTACCAACTTATACTGCCATCAACAAGATATAAGAAAGTATGTTCATGTGAGGGTGGGAGTATCCTCAAGTGGAAGAGTGACTTTATCATTTTTTAACAACTTCTCTGTATCCTTAATTACACTTATCTTGTTGAAGGGCTGATTTCTATTTAAAAAGACTATTTTGGAGTTTTCCAACATGAATATGGATTTGAAACTGATCTTTATATATTAGTTTTTCCTTTACATATTTCAAGTCTGTTGTATCAGATGCTCTAATGTTTATAACTCATATCTTTCTGGGATTTAACCTTTCATCATATTAAAAGTCTCTGTTCCAGTTAAAGACTTTACCTTAAATGCTATTTTGTCTATTAATTTCCCCATCTACATTTATATATTATCTTTTTTCTTGACTTATCTTTTTCTGTGCTTGTCTTTTGAACCTTTCCAAGCCCCTGCTGTCTCCCCCTGCCATTCTTTTAGCTATACCCTTAATCTTGTTAACTCTTTAGCAGCATGTAACCAGATTATTTTCTTTCTTTTTTCTCCTTTAAAAATAGTTTATTTATTCATGAGAAAGAGAGAGAGAGAGAGAGAGGCAGAGACACAGGCAGAGGGAGAAGCAGGCTCCATGCAGGGAGCCCGACTTGGGACTCGATCATGGGTCTCCAGGATCATGTCCCGGGGCTGAAGGCGGCGCTAAACCACTGAGCCACCCAGGCTGCCTTATTGTTTTCTTTTTTATCCAATTTGGGAATCTGTATCTTTTGAGAGAAACTTAATCCATTCAAATTTGTTGTATTTACCGATATATTTAGGTTTATTCCTGCCACATTGTTTTATAGTTTATATTTTTCTAGTTTAAATGCTTTCTTTTTCTTTTCCCACCTTTTTACTATGATTGAGTTTTCTATGTCTCCACCCACCCCTGGACTCTCTCCTTTCCAACTAGTAGTTCAAAGTTACACATCTAAAAACAAAACAAAACAAAAACAAAAAACAAAGTTACACATCTTATTAGGGCAACTCTAACTCTAGCTAACTATATACAAACACATATTTATATATTTATATGTGCATAGGTACATAAATATATGCATACATATATACATACTTCTATATTTCCAGAATACATTTGTACACACATATATATTTAAACTGAAATATTTCTATCAACATCTACAGTTCAGTGGTATTCCTATCTGCTGTTCCACAAGAAACAACATTACACCCACCTCCGTTTCCCTTCTTTTCCAACACCAGGACAACCCTACCAAAAGCTCCACCCTTTCTTGGAAATAGTTTCAAGGTCTCTTAACTTCTCTTTCATACTTTTAATCCCTTTATTCTTTAGTGGTTCTTTAGCTTACTCCTCTAGATTGCTAACTTGCTTTTCAGTTTTATCCGTTCAGCCATTCTCTTTCAGTTTAATAAGCAAAGGTTAAATTTCTGAAGTGTCTCATAGTGTTTTATTAATACAATATTCTCTTGCATCTTTCTGAAAATAACCATTTAAATCGATGGTTTTTCTATTTTCTCAGGACTTAGTTCTTTTGTTTGTTGAGTACAGTAATTCTCTTAATACTGGCTTTCTCCAACTGTTCGGTGATTTTTAATGTCTACTTATACTTGTATTAGAGAACATCTGTTTCTGCATTGTCGAGATTATTGTGGCCTGCCTTTGGCAACTCTGGCAGGGAGATGGGACAGGCTGTTATGAAGTAACTTCTCTTCTGGGTCACAGGGCTCAGTAGCTATCTCAGCTACAGCTCTGTCTCTGGCCCAAGAGCTCGCATTCACTGCTTTGGTAAGTGAGAAAGCAACACTGTTGTCCACAACTTGTCACAAACTAGGGAGGCAAGGAGTCAACTGAGCATCCAATCTGATTAATTCCCCAAATGTCCTCTGCTCCTTCCATCCCTGGAATGCTGCTGCACGCTATCAACCTCTCTTTGTGCAGAAATGTTCTCCTGCTCATTTTGTGGACAGTGGTTCCTACAAGGCTTTTCTCTCAGTAGATCCATCCAATCTAGTATGTACATTTCAGAGATTCTGCAAAAATGTTGGTCCATTGATGGCATTTGGTGTTGTTTACTCAAACTGTTAGTATTTTTGTTGTGGCTTTTTTTAAAAAAAAATTATGTATGTATTTATTCATGAGAGACACAGACAGAGAGAGGCAGAGACATAGGCAGAAACAGGGAAGGAGAAGCAGGCTTCCTCCAGGAAGCCTGATGCAGGACTTGATCCCAGGATCCCAGGATCATGCCCTGAGCCAGGATCATGCCCAGACACTCAACCACTGAGCCACCCAGGCATATTTTTGTTATTTCATTGAATTGCTAATGAGTGCACCTTTCAAGTCACCTCCAAGGATAAAATTCTGATGATGTCCTGCTCATTATTCTCAATACAAAAAAAAAAAATAGTACATTGTACAGTGTTGCTCTCTTCTCTGCAGAATAAAAGCTTCCGTGAAAATAATGAAGAATTTCATTTAAGAGAAGAAGGCATATAGGAAAGAAAAACAGATTTGTAAAAAAAAAAAAAAAAAAGAAGAAAAACAGATTTGTAAAACAATATGTAAGTCTTAAATTCTGTTTCTTTTCTCTCACTTTGATAGCATTATTATGTGACATAATCATAAGAAATTAATATAAACTTTTTGACAAAGATATTTTTCACAAGTTTTTCTCTCATTTGACTTGAAAAGTATCACTATTTACCTTTTTACCAAACCTAAAATCTGAAGTCTGTGATAAAAATTTATATCCACCAAATGTATAAATGACTGACAGTCAAGAAATTTATCAGACTTAACTCAATGTAATATCAAGTCTAGTGATGAAATCAGGAAAAAAAATCCTATCTAAATATAACTAAAACTCCTAAATATAATCCTGCCCTCCCCCACCAGGATCATAATAAAAACATTTACTAAAGAGTAGAACTGAATTGGTATATAGCAGGTGAATATCAGGTCTGTATCCACCCCACCCACAGACTGGGCAGGAGGAAGGTGCTTTGCCTAGGCAGAGAACCAGGCTCCTACAGAGTAAGAGTTTTGAGCAGGTCTTTGGGAAAGGAAGAGGTTAAAAAGCATATGGTTCAGTAATGACCCCCTTTTCTTTGGTGAGGAAAAAAGAAAAGAAATAAACATGATTCCAGATAATAATATACAATGTTAACTCATAGATAAGTAGAAGGGGCATTGAGATATAGGGGAATTTAAAATGTCACTTCTCTTCTGTTTTACTACTGTTTTTGAGAATTAATATATGTCTTGGGGCAGGGATTTGTGTGTTCAAATACTTTTCTGCTGGAACCTCGTTAAGAATAGAGAGGAATATTTACAATTCAGTTAAGACGAGCTGTACTTGGATACAAAAAGCCCACGAAGGACAATTCTTTCTGACGTCTCCACGTGGAGATGCGGAGGGGGAAAAAAAGGAGTATTTTGTTGTTGTTGTTCTAGTTTTTCGGTTTTTGGTTTGTTTTTGTTTTGGTTTATTTATTTATTTATTTATTTGAGAGAGAGAGAGAGAGAGAGAGAGAGAGAATATAAGTGGAAGGAGTATAGAGAGACAGAATCTTAAGCAGGCCCCAAACCCAGCATGGAGCCTGATGTGGGGCTTGATCTCACAATCCTGAGATCATGACCTGGGCCGAAATCAAGACTTGGACACTTAACGGACTGAGCCACCCAGATGCCCCAGGCATATTTTTAATCCCAAGGTCCCACTCTCCTGATGGTGTCGTCTGAACTGAATTAACTCAGACTCTGGGATTTATTTCCCAAATATTTAGGAGAATGGCCCTTGATGACAGGGAAAATAAAGTTAGTAACTGAGATGTAAGCATTTTGGATATTTTCCCTTGAATTCTGGGGAAATCGATATTTAGCTTACAATGAAGTTTTTCTTTTCCTAATTCTTAATTCCATTTATTCATCTCTAGGGGATGACTGGGGAGAAAATTTCTGCTTCTCTCCACTCTGTTCATAACCTCTGTAATACAACCATGTTTTTCCCTGTGGTCAGGGCTGGCATGCTTGACAGGCAGAAACCCTCTCATTTGGTTTCTAATGCAGAAGTTTGGGCTTACAACAATTTCTGACCACGGTTCACTTGGAACGAACAACTCCTAAGCTTGCCTACCTCATCCATCTCTAATTTCTAGTGGAAAAGATCTCAATAATAACAAAGAATTGGGCAAAAATAATCAAAATGGGAGAAATTAAACAGTTACACAAGAACAAAGTACTGATAGAAAGAACACCTAACAATCTTTCTACAAGATATTAATTTTAAAATATCAGGAATTAGGGATGCCTGGGTGGCTCAAGGGTTGAGTGTCTGCCTTTAGCTCAGGTGGTGATCCTAGGGATCTAGGATCAAGTCCTGTACCGGGCGCCCCACAGGGAGCCTGCTTCTCTCTCTACCTATGTCTCTGCCCCTCTCTCTCATGAATAAATAAATAAAGCCTTAAAAAATATATCAGGAACTGATAACCACAACCAACTCAAGAAGAATACTGATGGGTGATAGCAGAGCATCTTTCCCCCAGACAATGGGAAGTACAAACAAGGTGTAAGAACAGAGGCCTCGAGATACTGCTAAGCACAGCAAGGCAGCTGACTTTAGAAGGATACTGAATTCTTGTGAAGGATGCTTCCATAAATGCTGGTAAAATGCTAATTTTTGTCTTTAAGTATCAGACTTCAGAAGCCTTAAAATGTTTATATACATGGCTGGCCCTTAGTTGTACATATAAATAAGAATGTGTATAACTGGCTACAATTTGCGCAGTAAAGAAACTAAGAAAGGGATGGATGCTAACTAGACTTACTGTACTGATCATTTTGCTATATAGATAAATACTGAATCATTATATTGTACCCCTGAAAGAAATATGTTGTATGTCAGCTATACCTCAATAAAGAAAAAAAGAAAGAAACCAAGAAAGGACGTGGATATTAGAGCCATTCCTGTCCCATCACAGGAACCTCTGTGACCCATGAGGGGGCTATGGGCCACCCTTGGAGAAACAACATTCTATAAGGCACTTTCCAGTTGTTTTGTACCTGTTTTCAGTGGTTCTTCCTTTCTAGACTGTCATGTCCCTGCTCAAATGTTTTTTTAACCCCAACAACTGGCATAAAACCTGATGTGTGACTCTGGGCAAGTCAATGACTTCATTTGTAAAACTGGGAAGGGGATCCCTGGGTGGCGCAGCGGTTTGGCGCCTGCCTTTGGCCCAGGGCGCGATCCTGGAGACCCGGGATCGAATCCCACGTCAGGCTCTCGGTGCATGGAGCCTGCTTCTCCCTCTGCCTATGTCTCTGCCCCCCCCCTCTCTCTGTGACTATCATAAATAAATAAAATAAAAAAATATGTAAAACTGGGAGGAAACAGCAGCTACCTCATAGTGGTGCTGCAGGTTATATGAGGATGTTTGGAAAGCACTTCTACTGGGCCCATCAGGTAATAAACTCAAGGAATGGCAGCTCTTCTTTTTTCCAGAATCTGCCTACTGGACAACTACTTGAACGAGTGCACTGATGCCACACCACCTTCAATAGTTACTCAATCAAATAGCTGGGAGAAATATCTTTAGAGGCATGAAGAAAATGAGGTGACATTCTCTTTTCCCCCTAAGATCAGTGTAAATGATACTAAGCGCACTCCATGCAAAAATCTGATTGAATAACAATAAAACTATTATGAAAATATTTTTCACATTTCACATAAAATCGACAGGAGTAACAATTGTTTGGGCTTCACACCTGTTGAAAAGCAGAGAGTTGGCCTCAGTACCTGTACTTGATTGGTTGGTGCTCCCTCTCCATTTTTCCTAACCCCGGGAATCTGTGAATGGGACTCTCATTTAGAAAAAGGGTCTCTGCAGAAATAATGAAGGGTCCTGAGATGAGGTCATCCTGGATTATCCAGGTGGACTCTAAATCCAATGACAAATGTCCTTATAAGAGACAGAAGTGGAGAAGACACAGACATACAAAGACCATGTGAAGAGGTAGAGAAAGATGGGAGTGAGTCAGCCACAAGGAATGCCTGGAACCACCTGGAATGGGGAGAGGGCAGGAAGGATTCCCACCTAGAGCCTTCCCGGAAGCCTGGTTCTGTAGACACCTTGATTTCAGACTTCTGGCCTCCAAAACTGAGGGAGAATACATTTCTGCTGTTTTAAGCTACTGAATCAGTGGTAATCTGTTACAGCAGCTCTAGGAAAAAGAGTGCCCTGCTGCCTCTTTTCAGAAGCAGCAATTATAGAAGATACCCACTGGCTGCAAGCTGCACAAACTCACACCTACTTTGGGTAGAGGTCACAGGCCTTAGTTCTATGTTCTTAAACACTAATGATTCAAAACCAAACAGTCCTACTTCCTAAATTTCTTGGAGAAGGAGACAAGGAGAAGACAAAGTTCTTGCAGGCTCCAGTGATGCAGGTCTGGCTGTTTGCTTTACTTTCCACCAAAAATGGTGTACAAATCTATTATTCCTTATAGGAATTGCAGAGCCAATCAGAAAGATGAAAAGATGGTGCACAGAAGAAAGCTAATGAGCACAAGTGGTCAAACTAGATAGAAGTGTGGGGCCAGAGCCCGGGACCAGGCAACCCTATCCTTTACTTCCATCCGCATAAGCTTTGCAGGCATGCCATCGTTCCACATAGACTGCAAGAATTTAGAGACAGAGGAACACAGACAGCATGCACTTTCGCGTAAGCATATTCATATAAATCTTCATATGTGCCACAACCAATTATCATAGTATCCCTCACATCTTCTAAATGGGTATAGTGCATCCCAAGGTCCGACAATCCATGCTGATATCTGCTACTGGTTCCTACCCACCATGCTGGAGTCAGAACCCATATCCACACATCTTCTTGATATGTAATAGCGCCTGTCTTAATTCCCCATATGCCGTTGGCTCTAATACTGGCAAAATGAAATGTTATCTAGAAAATCAATTCCAGAGGATGTAAGAGAGAGATGAGTCAGGCAGCACAATATTCTTCAACTTAAAGAAAGGACTATATATATATATATATATATATATATATATATATATGAAGTACCATCCACTCTAGAGTTTCCATCATGTATGCTCTTCACTTTGCCATTATAGAAATTATATTAGCATTTGCAAATTCACTTAACATTGAGCAGAAATTCTGGAATGCTCATTTAAGATTGTGGGTAAGTTAAACAAAATCCCCTGGCTTTTTCCAGGCTCTCTCTTCATTAGATGGTTTTTAACTGCAGCCCTGGTTCCCTGCCTGCCTGAAACATGAATCTCTAGAGCACAAAAGTTACCTGGATTTTATTTCTTTGTGTCCTCTCTTCACACACTGTATTGGGGAATGTATTCTCAGAAGCAGCACTCCACTGAAAAAGAATAAACCTAGTATCCTGACTTGGTGGCCCACTGATGCTAATTAACATTCATGCCCAACAGTTCCTCAAACAATATTCCCACATCTTAGTTTTTAAATTTAACATCAAGAAAATTTCCTACCCGGTTATGCATCATTAAGAACTGGGTAATGGGCATTAAGGGGGGCACATGATATGATGAGCACGTGTCATACGCAACTGATGAATTATTAAAAACTACATCTGAAACTAATGATGTACTAATTGAATCTGAATTTAAAAAAAGAATACATCTATTCAACATGTAACTTTTCAGAAACTATTTTGTACCAGATACCAGTTATAGGGGACTTAGTAATGAACCAAACAGACAAAAAGGCCTGCCCCCATGCAACTTACATTCCAGTGGCACAGTTGGGGGGGGGGTAGTATGTATGGCAATTAAGTAAAATATGTAGTGCCTTATATATTGTAAGTGCTCAGGAGAAAAGCAGAGCTGGTGCTGACCTCGTTTTTTCTTCTTCCTTTCCTTTATCAACCTGAAAAGCCATCTTCCAATGTTACTGCTTCTTGCTTCATAATAGCGACAGTCTTCATATATTTGCTAAAAATCTTCTTCCATGGACATTTCTCAATTACTGCCAACTATTACCAGTCTAGTCCTTGATGTGTCATCCCTTGCTATTCATCAAATTAAAATACTGTTTGCAGAATACATCTCTCTCTTTTTAAAAATTTTTATTTGATTGAGAGAGGAAAAGTGGGGGAAGGGGGCAGAGAAGGAGGGAGAAACCCAAGTGGCCTCTTCACTGAGGGTGCAGCCAGATATAGGGCTGGATCTCACGACCTCCAGGTCAGGACCCCAGCTGAAAGAGTTGGAGGCAGTGCCACCAAGGTACCCCTAAATTTCTCTCTTTAAGTAAATTATTAGAGGGAGGGCGGTGAGGAAGACACTAAGAGTCACTAAGCGCCCATTATTCAGCCAGACCTAGTGGCAGATGCTTTGTATTCATTATCTCAGTTGATCTGGGTTATGACCCCAGGAGGCAGATAATATCATTCTCACCATACAGACCAAGAAACAGACACTCCAGTAACTTGCTTAAGGTCACAGAGTAAGTGGCACAGCTGAATTTGAACTCTGCTGCCCATATTTTTTGGTCTTACCTCCAAAATTCTTCATTATGGGGCATTCTTTTTTTTTTTTTTTCTTTTTGGTTGCTCCATCTTTATATTCCTTGGATCACTCATTTAGTCTTAGATGGCACAAACGACTTTTCTCAAATGCCTACAAGCGGCCTCACATCCTTTTCCCTATAACCTTGAAATTCAATTCAATTAAAATCGAACTGTGTAAATCTCCGCAGAACCTCACCGACCACAAAATTCAAAATTAAAATAGCGAGATATTCTTTTAATACCTATCTATCTTTTAAAATGCTGAGGTATTCTTTTGACAGTCACCATCCCTTCGCCGGACTATTTCGTGACAGAGCCTCCCGCTGAAGCCTCGGGGCGGCGGGATCCCAGGCAGCCCCGGGGACCCCGCAGGCCCCACCTGAACGCTCACAGAAATGCCCCACACCCGAAAGATCATCAACGGTGCCACCAGACCTGGAAAACTTCGGACGTTCTTTCTTGTAAGGGCGATCTTTTCCCGTTACCCCCAGTCACGGTTTCCAGGTCAGAGGAGCTGGAACGCGTGCGGATAAAATGCAGCCCCGCGTCGTGCCCCCGGCGTCTCGAACTTACTCCCCTCGCGGCGGGGGCGAGCGGCTGGCCCTTCGCCTGCCCGCGGCGGGTGCGGGTTGACACACCGCGGGAGCCCGGCCGGAAACCCCGAGCCACGGCCTCGGCGGGGACGGGCTGGCAAGGACAGCCCCGGGCGGCAGCCGCCGGGCCCCCGCCTTCCCTCCGGGCGCCGTCTGCGTGAGGCGGCCGCACCTGCCCGCGGGGGCGCGGGCCCCACGGGCTCCGAAATGGCTGCTGCGCTCGGCGCTCCCGGCGCGCTCGGGCCCGCCCGGCCTCGCCGCCCGCCCGGCCTCGGCCCCGCCCGGCCCGGCCCCGGCCCCGGCCCCGGCCCCGGCCCGCGCCCGCCGCGCCCTCACCACAGCCTCCTCTTGAGCGGCAGGAGGCTGCCGCGGTTGGAGGGGGTGACGCCGATGGCCATCTGCAGCACCGTCAGGTATTTCTGGTACTTCATCTTGTCCCCGCTCCGCTCGCGGGCAGGGCCCCGCCGCCGCCGCCGGCGCCGCAGACACAGCCCCTCCAGGCGCCGCATAGATCAGCTCTGGGCCATCCGCCGCCGCCGCCGCCGCCGCCGCCGCCGCCACAGCTCCCGCCGCTCCCGCCGCTCCCGACGCCGCGGCCGTGCGCGCCCGGCTCCGGCGGCTCCGGCGGCTCCGGCGGCTCCGGCTCCCGCTCTCGCTCCCCTCCCGCTCCCGCTCCCGCTCCCGCCGCCCTCGCCGCCGCGGCCGCGCGTGGCCGGAGCTCCCGCCGCCGCCGCCGCCGTAGCCGTGCGTGCCCGGCCGCTCCCGCCGCCGCCGCCGCCGCCGCCGCCGCCGCCGTCGCCGTGCGTGGCCCGCCGCTGCCGCCGCCCGCACCGCCCCCTCCGCCCGGCCCGCGCGGCCCCCGCGCGCGCCCCGGGCGGCGGGCCCCGCTCCACTCCTTCTGCCCGAGCGGCGGGAGCTGCCGGGCCGCCGCCCCCGCCTCCCTGGCCCGGCGCCGCGTGTGCCTCGGTTTCCTCGGAGGCTGCCGTCAGAGCCTTTGCAACCGTGTGGAGTCCAGGAGAAGCCCCTGACAAGCTTCCACAAGACAGAGGGAAAAAAAAAAAAAAAGGTTTTAGTTTATAATTCTCGGTTAATGGTTTGCAATCATCGTGTATGTGTTCTAGCCTTCAAAGTGTTTGAAGATTTTATGGTTACATAAAAATGCATCTATGCAAAGTGCATGTATGTGTATGATGGTGTATATACTATACATGACGTATGTACCATAGATGTGTACGTATCTGTTTGTGTGTGGCATATATGTATATGTGTGTGTTTTTACATAAAAATGCACCTATGCAAAATGCACGTAGGTGTATACACATACATGCTATATATAATACGGACGGTGTATATACCATATTATGCAGCATGTATATGTGTGTATATATGTATGTGTGTATTTTTACATAAAATGCATCTATGCAAAATGCATGTATGTGTATACACGGACATACTATATATATAATACCGAAGGTGTATATACTATATACATGATGTATGTAGCATATGTATGCATCCATATATGTGTGTGCATATATATATATGTATACAGTCCTTTCTTGCACAGTACTTTGGAACTCTACGAATGACTGTGAACCATGCAAAATTGTTTTATTTATTATTTATTTTGCAAAATTGTTTTAATGATCAACTGGGAAAATTAAGATTGTTCCATGACCTTAAAAAATTTTGTCAAAACAGTCCAAACGCTCTTCATGAGCGGTTGTAAATTTATAAGGAAATGAAAAAAAAAAGTAAAACTAATCATTCAATGCACTGTAGTTTGAAATATTTTTTTTTTAATTTTTATTTATTTATGATAGTCACAGAGAGAGAGAGGGAGAGAGGCAGAGACATAGGCAGAGGGAGAAGCTGGCTCCATGCACCAGGAGCCCGACGTGGGATTCGATCCTGGGTCTCCAGGATCACGCCCTGGGCCAAAGGCAGGCGCTAAACCGCTGCGCCACCGAGGGATCCCTGTAGTTTGAAATATTACAGACATTGAGAATTAAGCTGTAAGTGTATTAAGTAAATGGAAAAAATCTAAAACTAATCATTCAGTACACTGTAGTTTGAAATATTACAGACATTGAGAATTAAGCTGTTTGATAAGAGAAACTTATCAAAGGTAATTCGAATAGTGCTGGTCTTCTCCTGGTAGAATTGTTATATAGAGCATCTTTTCTGAGCCTTGGTAATGCATCATGTTTGGATGACTTTCAAAATTTTATCCTCTGAGCTTTCAATGTGAAATATGTCAGAATTCCTTTAATGTGACATTGTCTGGGACATCCTCATCCTTTTCGTCACAACCAGTCTCCTCATCCTAGTTCATATTCAGTAAGTTCCTCTGGCTGCAAATCTAGACTCTCTGGAAAGACGGCAGTGTCAGTATCTTCACAGTTGCCTGTTTCTTCTATAACATCATTTATATTCCATTCAAATTTCCCTTCACTTCCATCTTTATCATTTTTCTCTTTGCTGCACTATCATCTTTGTTTAGCAATTCTCTCTGAAAGTTACCCATTTTCATACAATACTGTGTGGGTTTACCACTGGGAGATACTAGATTATCAACTGCACACTTTACTGTCATTACCTGAACTATTGCAGATGTGCAGTTACCAGTCACTGACAGACTTTGAAAGAATGGCTGTGATTGCTCACTGATCATGATACGTATGTTAATTACATGGTGATTTGTGGACTAAGGAGCTACCACGGAACTTTATGCATTTTTCTCACAGTTAATAGGCTATGATAACTGAAATGTGAACCGTATTGTTGAGCTACTGGTGTTATTTAACTAAGTCATAGTAGCTCACATCAGGCATATCTGAACCTGCAAAGCAAGGACTGCTTCTCTGTGTGTGTGCCTGTGTGTATATAATATGTATATACGAACAGTACAGATAAGGTAACTTGTACACCCATCAGACAGAATTACCAAATGTTAACATCCTCCCTCCACAGTACATCTCTCTTGTACCTCTATTTAAACACTGCATTTTCAAGTTAATTAGCATGTAAAATTAGAACAAACAAAAAAACAAAAAATAAAATAAAGTAAAACAAAGATCTTCTAGTAGGCTCCCAACATGATTTCACAGTAACTTTGGTAAGAAAGCTCATCTCACCCTACTTCACTTTTCTTTATCCAAATGTTTTATCTCTCACAAAGAATGAAGAATTGGCAGATCTTTGACATTTCAAATGTTTATCCACACACGGGTCAGCACCTTGGAGCAGTACTTTGAAAAGGCATCAGAGCCTATACTTACATCTTCATCCTTTTGTATGGCCTTTTATATCACCTTCTCATATTTCTTGTAAGATATTTGACGAAAATACTGTGCTATACTCAAGGATTTAGACAACTGAAGGCTGAGGGATCAATTCAGGATAATGAAAGATAAAAATAAACCTGGTAGAAGCACTTCCAGAATGGCAGAAAATCTGCTTCTCCATAAAAAGGGAATACTGGCTAAAATTGTCAAAATCAACCTTCTCAGAACTTCAGAAATTAACCAAAGACTTGCAACAAACCAAAGAGCGTGTATACAAGAGAAAGTACTGAATCTTGGTTGGAACAGTGAGCTTTATAGCATCTGACTTGTCCAATTCACATCTCTCCAGCTCTGTGGTAGTCTTGTAAACCAACAGCCTTATAATTACAGTGGTTTTGAAAACCAGTATGCTAGCAGCCACTGGAAGCAGCAGAATGGTTTCAGAGGTCCCCAAAAGCCTTATCCCCAGAGAACTGTCATTATTTGACTTGAGAAGCTCCATCCATAGGGATTGTCTTTATTTGACCTGGCTTAGAACTCACTTTGTGCAGATAGCCTTATTCCTATTCCTAGGACATTTGTCAGAAACAATCAGAAGCAATTGTTTAACATCACAGCTGCCTGAGGTAGTGAAACTAGTTGGGGCTAGTTTCACCAAAAAATTTAAAGGACAGATGGGGAATGAGATTCCATAATATCAAGGACTATGCACATGTTCAGGAAATGCCTGATAAGGCCCTAATCTCTCATGTTTGGCTGACCTTAAAGTTCAGTGGCAAGCAGAAAGGGAAGACTAGGGAAGAGTTGTAAACTACTTATCAGAATGTTGAAGGTGTATACACACACACACACACACACACACAGAGCTTCTCATCAAAGACTGGGACACTTACTGGTTTGAAAACATTTAGGGAAATTTCTGTCCAATAATTGGCTGATACTAAACACCTGAGAAGAAATTTTGGTAGCCAAACATGACAAAGAATACAGACTTTACAGAATTAGCTCAGCAAAGTCAATGAACAAACAAAAGAACAAGGAACCACCAGTAACAAACCCTGGAGTGAGGTGGGAAGGATATCATTTCTAGAGTTGCCACATTCTATTATTCAAAATGTACAGATTCCAACAGAAAATTATAGGACTTGGAAAGCAACAGAAAAAAAAATCGCCAAGATAAGGGGGAAACGCTGTTAATAGAAACTGTCTTTGAAGAATCCCAGGCATTGGATTTATTGGACAAAGACTTTAGATCATCTGTTATAAATATGTTCACTAAAGGAAATCATAGCTAAAAAATTAAAGGGAATAAAGGGGAAAGGAGAAAAATGAGTGGGAAATATCAGAAAGGGAGACAGAACATGAGAGACTCCTAACTCTGGGAAATGAACTAGGGTGGTGGAAGGGGAGGTGGGCAGGGGGTGGAGGTGACTGGGTGACAGGCACTGAGCGGGGGCACTTGATGGGATGAGCACTGGGTGTTATTCTATATGTAGGCAAATTGAACACCAATAAAAATTAAATTTATAAAATATTTTAAAAATAAAGAAAGGGAAATCTGAGAACAACGTCTCACCAAATACATAATTTAAAAGAAAATTGAGAGGATCCCTGGGTGGCTTGGCAGTTTAGTGCCTGCTTCAGCCCAGGGCGTGATCCTGGAGTCCCGGGATGGAGTCCCACATTGGGCTCCCTGCATGGAGCCTGCTTCTCCCTCCGCCTGTGTCTCTGCCTCTGTGTGTGTGTGTGTGTGTGTGTGTGATGGGTAAATAAATAAAATCTTTAAAAATTTTAAAAAAAGATTTAAATTTTAAAAATAGAAATTTTGGAGTTGAAAAATACAATGAAGTAAAGTATTCATTAGAAGAACTCAACAACAAGTTTGAAATAGCAAAAGTAAGAGTCAGTGAATTTGAAGATAAGTCAGTTGAGATTATTCAGTGTGCTGAACAGAAAGACAAAACAATGAGGAAAAATGAACAGAGCCTCAGAGAACCATGAAGAACCATTAAGTGTACCAACATATGCACAAAGTCTCGGAAGGGAGAGATAAAGAGACACAAAGAGTATTTGAATAAATAACTGAAAAATTCTCAGATTTTACAAAATTATATTAATCTGCACATCCAAGTTGGATATACTCAAGGTAGTCCAAACCTAGTCATATATAGTCAAATTATTGAAAGCCAAAGACAATGAGAGTCTTGAAAGCAGCAAGAAAAAAGCAACTCATCACATACACGGGATTTTCTATAAGATTAATATCTGATTTCTCAACAGAAATCATGGAGATCAGAAGGGAAGACATTTAAAGTACTGAAAGAAAAAGATTACAAATGAAGAATTCTGTATCTATCAACATTATCCTTCAAAAATGAAGGAGAAATTAAGGCATTTCCAATAAACAGAAACTGGCAAATCATCACCAGCATACATGCATTCTAAGAAATACCAAGAGTCCTTCACGCTAAAATTAGAGGATAGCAGACAGTAACTTGAATCCACACACAGAATTAAAGAGCACTGTAAAGAACACTGCAGAGTTGAATATAAAAGATAATATAAGATATTTAATTTTTTAATCTTTAAAATCTTTTAATCAAAATATTTGCAGTTGGAACTTCTTTTTACCATCCAACTTAAAAGGTAACTTAAATGAGATATTATTCATTTATAATGTATAAATATGTAATTTGTATGGCAATAATAGCACAAAAGAGGTAGGAGAGAATGGAGCTATATTGGAGCATAGTTTTGGTGTATGATTAAAATTAAGTTGGTACTAATTCTACTTAGATTATTTCAAGTTAAGAAGTTAATTGTAGGGTGCCTGGGAGGCTCAATCGATTAAAGTATCTGCTTTTGGCTCAGGTCATGATTCTGGAGTTCTAGAACCGAGACCCACATTGGGGTCCCTGCCCATTAGGATTGGGGAGTCTGTTTCTCCCTTTCCCTCTGTGCCTCCCCTCACTCCTGCTCTCTCACTGTCTCTCATACTCTCACTGTCAAGTAAATAAAATATTTTTAAAAAGTTAATTGTTAATTGTAATTGTAAAAAAAGGACTACCATTAACTTTAGAATATAGAAAAAGACGCAAGAAGAAAATTAAAATGATACATTCTAATATATACAGCACAAAAGAAAGCAGTAATAGGGAAATGGAAGAACAAAAAGACACAAGACATGTAAAAAACAAATAGCAAAATGACAGCTGTAAATCTTACCTTAACAGTTACTTTATTTTATTTTTTTTTTGGGGGGGGAGTAGTTACTTTAAATGTGAATTACTAAACATTCCAATCAAAAGGCAAAAGATTGGCAGAATGGATATAAAAACATGATCTAGGGGCACCTGGGTGGCTCAGTCGGTTAAGCATATGACTTTTGATTTTGGCTCAGTTCATGATCTCAGGGTGGTGAGATCAAGCCCTGTGTTAGGCTCCACAATGGGCATGGAGCTTGCTTGAGGTACTCTTTCTTCCTCTCCCTCTGCTCCTCTCTCTCTCTTTCAACAAACAAAACCAAACCAAACAAACAAAACCAAAACCAAACAAACAAAACATGATCCAATTGGATGCTATCTACAAGAGACAACTTTAAAGACACAAATGTATTAAAGTGAAAGAATGGAAAGTACCATGTAAAAAGTAAAAAAAAAAAAAAAAAAAAAAAAAAAGGAGTGGCCATACTAATATCAAGCAGAATAGACTCTGGAATAAATTGTTACTAAACACAAAGAACATTTATACTGATGAAAGGGTCCATCCCTTAAGAAAACATAACAATTAGACACATATATTCACATAACATCTGAGCACCAAAATAGCAAAAATTAATATTATCAAAGGGAAAAAATAGAGAACTCAACAATAGTAATTGAAGATTTCAACACCTCCACTTTCTATGATGGCTAGAGCAAGGCAGAAGTTCAGCCAGGAAGTGGAAGACTTGAACAGCACCATAAACCAAATAGACCCAACACATCTGTATCACACCCAACACCAGCAAAATACATATGCTTCTTAAATGCATGAACATTCTTTAGGATAGATTCCACATTCAGCAGCAAAACAAGCCCTCAACAAATTTAAAAGTGTTGAAATCATACAAAGTATGTTCTGCAACAAGAATGGAATTAAATTCAAAACCAGTAACAAGAAAATTTGGGAAATTCACAAATATATGGAAATTAAATGGAACACTCCTAAATAACCAATGAAATGAAGAAATCATGCAAGAAATTAGAAAAAACTTTTGATGAAAGAAAAAAGGCATAACATAAAACCTAGATGCAGCTAAGGAAGTGCTTAGAAAGAAATTTATAGTTGTGAACACAGTATTGGAAAAGATAATAAAAGCTCATATTTATAGCTCACTCTTCCACCTTAACAAATTGGAAAAGAAGAGCAGTTTAAACCCAAAACAAGGGGATCCCTGGGTGGCGCAGCGGTTTGGCGCCTGCCTTTGGCCCAGGGCGCGATCCTGGAGACCCAGGCTCGAATCCCACGTCGGGCTCCCGGTGCATGGAGCCTGCTTCTCCATCTGCCTGTGTCTCTGCCTCTCTCTCCTTCTCTCTCTGTGACTGTCATAAATAAAAAAAAAAATAAAAATAAAAAACCCAAAACAAGCAAAAGGAAGGAAATGATAAAGATTAGAGAGTAAATAAATGAAATAGAGACCAGAAAAATGATGAAGAAAATCAATAAAACCAAAAGTTGGTTCCTGGAAGAGATCAATAAAATTTTAGACAAGCCTTTAGCTAAACTGGTCAAAGCAAATAAAAAGAGAAGATTTAGGGGATCCCTGGGTGGCTCAGTGGTTTGGCACCTGCCTTAGGTTCAGATCATGGGATCGAGTACCACATTGGGCTCCCTGTATGGAGCCTGCTTCTCCCTCTGCCTGTGTCTCTGCCTATGTCTCTGTGTGTCTCATGAATAAATAAATAAATCTTAAAAAAAGAGAGAAGATTTAAATTACTAAAATTTGGGATGAAGGATTACTACCAATCTTGCAGAAATATAAAAACTTTATAAGGGAATACTATGAGTGATTGTATACCAACAAGTTAAATAACCTAGGTGAAATGGAAAAATTCCTAGAAAGACCAGACTACTAAAACTAACTCAAGAACACACAGAAAATCTGAGAACTATAACAAAGAGATTAAATAAAAAAACCTTCCCACTAAAATAAGCCCAAGTCCAGAGGAGAGAAGTTATGTCAGTGTTGTTCACTGCTGTATCTCTGGTACCCAGAATAGTGCCTGGGATGTAGTAGGCACTCAGTAAATATTTGTTGAAGTTGAATGAGGGCACAAGTGCAAAGTAAAAGACTTCATGACTTTTCATAAAGCATAACATTTTCTTTAAGAACAGACAAGCTACTCGCAGAGTTTTCTGTAGCTGGAAAGCTGACATTGTATTACAAGGCCAAGGAAATAAAAATTGTCTGTTAGTTTTCAGAGGATAGCCAATGCTTTGAAGGAAAATGAGAGAATTGCTATTTTGATACTATGCAAGGTCAAAGGGAGACCTCCTTTATTTTAAAAATATATATATATATTATTTATTATATTTATTAATGAAAAACACAAAGAGAGAAGCAGAGAGAGAAACAGGCTCCCTGGAGGGGATCCTGATGCGGGACTCGATCCCCAGACCCCAGGATCATGACCTGAGCCAAAGGCAGATGCTCAACCACTGAGCTACCCAGGCATCCCTAGGAGAGATCTCCTAACAAGCAAATTACCAAGGATTACAGCACCTGAAACTGTGGTCCATCTTCCTTTAAAATGGGGTCTTCCAAAATTTTTAAATTACCACCCCCCAGTCAGAAACACGTTTTAAATAGTGACCAGCGTGCACAGACATGTATGGATGTCCTAGCACCTGTGTGTGCAAACACAGACACACAGACACACACACCCCTGAAGCAAAAGTTTCTAGAAACAATATTTTACTTTACTACCTGGATTGAACCCTTCCATTCTCCTCTATTCATTTTTAAAAATGTGAATCACAGCCTACCCAATTTATTTTTCACCTAATAGATAGCAGCTGTGGCTTGTGTAGCACTGCTCTAAGGGATGCCTGTGTCTAATGCCATCATGCCTCACATCCTTGTTTACCTCAGCAGCCAACGAAAGTCCAAGCCCCTCCAGTCAGCCAGTAGCATCCAGATTTATGGCTTCATTCATCTTAGGTTCGGGTAATCCAGTTATGCTCTCTGGAATGCCCTATCTGTGAGCAAGCCCCCCCCGTGCTCTTAGCACGTGACTGGAACATTCTCTTTAGCTCCTATCCTTGCTTGATGTCCAGCTATCCCCTGAGTCGGTGCTTCTTCCTGCAGTCCTCTACAGCAGAAGGTGTTTTTATCTCTTGTACACCATATGCCTCAAAAAAGGCCAGAAGGTGGGGTATGTTTCCTCCTGGCCAATACTGCCTCTTTTAAGCCATTTCTTGATTCTTCTCTTATCAAAAACAAAACTAACAAGAAAAACCTGAAAACTGACCCTTTGAAGTTTATGCTTTTAATCTCTACCACCTTTTCCCCCTCTCTTCATTGTCATATACTGACTCCCTCTCTTTTTCTATTCTGGCATACTTTTTCATGACTTCAACATCCATGTGGATGGACCGTCAAACACTTTGGCCTCTCAGTTCCTTGGCCTTATCACTCCCAATGACTTTTTTCCCTGTTCCACCTCAGCTGCCCACTCCTGTGGTTTTACCTTAGAGAACTGGGTTCACAAACTCAAAATCCAATAGGGGAAGGCATTTAAAACAGTAAAGCAGGCCAGTTGTTCGTCACCAGGGATTGGTGGAATCTGTGATCTGCCGACCCTTTTAGAAAGGAGCAGCCACTATCCAGTACCTGCCAGTTGTTGTGGAATACTAGACCAGTATTTCCACTCCTTCAAGTTGACATTAGTACAGATTTTCATGTGCTATCTCTTAAATCTTAAATCTTAGCAACAATACGAACTTTTAGTTTTAAGGCAGTGACATTAAAAACATTCCCTCCCTTTCTTCTCTTAAAAATAAATTCAAAAGAACAAGCCCAAGAAAGAGAAATAAAAATACCATCTTCACTGAAACATGGAAGTATTGGAAAACCTATTTCAGAAGTTGGAAAGCAGTGGAGAAATAGTAAATGTCTTAGCAGTAGCAAGAGGACTACCTAGGCTACCTAGGGCAATGCCATAGAGAAGCAAGCTCATTCTCACCGCAGAACTGCCGTGATGCTAAGTATTAAATGGAGAGACCAGGTTCCACAGAAGATGGGTGTAAGTTAAGGGAGATGAGAAGTACTGAGAATAGGAGGTTTACTTGAAAACTGGAACAGAAACTGTCAGCTTTCTCTTATATCCTCTCCTACCTCTTTAGTTAGGCAACTACCTTTCCCCTATCCTGCAGAAATAGAGGTATATTCTCTGGGGAGGAACTAGAGAGTAGAATCAGAACAATAGGGTAGACTGCCAGACTGAAAATGAGGTGGTATGGGAGAATCCATGTATTGAGCGGTGAGACATTAAACTCTCATCTTTCACCTAGCTCCAGAATGTTTGCAATATCAGGCAAGAGATTTATTTATCCTCCCATGTGGATCATCAACATATTTGGTTAAATCCATGAATTTGCTTATTGTGACTATTTAAAAATAGTTTAGGGCAGCCCCGGTAGCCCAGCAGTTTAGCGCCGCCTTCAGCCCAGGGTGTGATCCTGGAATCCCGGGATCAAGTCCCACGTCAGGCTCCCTGCATGGAGCCTACTTCTCCCTCTGCCTGTGTCTCTGCCTCTCTCTCTCTCTCTCTGTGTCTGTCATGAATAAATCAATAAAATATTTTAAAAAAATGAAAACAAAAATAAAAATAGTTTAGTACTGACTCTAGTATTTTTTCCATCATTTTATTTCCTTCTTATGCAATTTTAAATTTTTTCTGGAGTTAATAAATTGCCATGTTTTTAACTTGTTTAATTTTCCTAGTCCCATGACTAAGTGTTCTCACATCTGCAACAGTAATATGAAATGACTTGCAATACATTTTCCCATACACTCAGACTAGACCAAATAATTTCATTATTTCCTGGACCTAGCATCTTGGAGCCCTCCATCTTGCTGCTGCAGTCTGTAAAGATTTGCTCTCTAGACTTCTGCACAACTGTTATCATGAGTATCTTCTTTGTTTCTCTCCTTTGCTGGGTCCCTATATTCTGGACGTCACATCTTGGTTTACTTCCTTGTTTTGATGGATAATCTCTTCTAATAACTTCCAAAAGAGTAGATGAGACCTGGAAGCCTATGTAGCTCAGTGGTTGAGCGTCTGCCTTAGGCTCAGGTCATGATACTGGGGTCCTGGGATCGAGTCCTGCATTGGGCTCCCCACAGGGAGCCTGCTTCTCCCTCTGCCTATGTCTCTGCCTCTCTCTCTCGGTCTCTCATGAATAAATAAATAAAATATTTTAAAAAAAGAATATATGAGACCTAGATATTTTGAGATGATGCTCATCTGAAAAGTTGATTTTACCACCACTTCAATTTATTTTTTTGGCTGAATATAGAACTCTAGACTGTGAGTAATTTAACTCAAAATTTTGGTCATTGGTTCATTGTACTCTAGTTTCCAATGTTACTGTTGAGAAACCTAGTATACTTTGTGTCCTGACTACATTGCTTGCTTGTTTTCCCACACTTTGGAGGTTTTCAAATCTTCTCTTCATTTCACTGTCCTAACATTTCATGACGACATTCCTTGGAGTGGGTCTCTGGTCAGTCACTTTGGCTCTTTCATTAGAAAAGTGTACATTCTCTGGTTCTGGGGTATTTTCTTATATCACTTCTATAATATTTTCCTTTCCATTCTTTCTTGACTCTTTGGAATTAACTTCTTACTAAATGTCAGATGTCCTGATTCAGTCCTCTAATTGTATTATTCTTTATTTCTTTGTTGTTGTTGTTGTTGCTTTATTCATTCTACTTCCTAGAAAACTTCTTCTTTATCTTTCAAACCTTTAGGTGAACTTAAAAATTTTGCTATTACATAGTTTAAATTTTTTCTCATTTTGACTGATTGATTGGTATGTATGTAATTTTATTTCATGTATGCATATCTTTTAAATATATCTTATAATCTCTCTGGGATATTAATTACAATGTATTCTTCTCATTTTCTGTTATTTGTTTCAGTCTCTTTAGCTCATATTGGAAGATTTGCTCATATATTTGATAATACTTGTCTTTTCCATTCATATTTAATGGTGAGGTCTGCAAATCCTGGTGGGATGGGTTTTGTACTGGTGGGTTTCATTGAGGTAAATCTTTATAATTTTAGATCCTTCTCTACCCCTGCCAAAGAGCATAATATATAGATATTTTTTTCCTCCAGGACACTCCCTTTTACCAGAAAAGGAACCTCCAAAAAGAGGGAAATGAGGTGTGAGAATACTAAAAAAGTCCATGTGCTATAGTAGAAAGTAAATAAATAGGGGCCACTGGGTGGCTCAGTGGTTGAGCATCTGCTTTTGGCCCAGGCCATGATCCTGGAGTCCTGGGATCAAGTCCCACATCAGGCTCCTGCATGGAACCTGCTTCTCCCTCTGCCTATGTCTCTGCCTCTCTCTCTCTCTCTCTCTCTCTCTCTCATAAATAAATAAAAATTAAAAAAAAAGAAAACAACACAAATAGGAGAATATCCCATGCTAATGAATTGGAAGAGTAAATATTGTTAAAAATGTCCATTTTTTTTAAGATTTTATTTATTTATTCATGAGAGACACACAGAGAGAGA
Organism: Nyctereutes procyonoides; assembly: GCF_905146905.1. Lineage (NCBI taxonomy): Eukaryota > Metazoa > Chordata > Mammalia > Carnivora > Canidae > Nyctereutes > Nyctereutes procyonoides. Next base: position 52,854,361 of record NW_026575047.1, on the reverse strand, counting down.
GGCAGAGACACAGGCAGAGGGAGAAGCAGGCTCCATGCAGGGAGCCCGACGCGGGACTCGATCCCAGGTCTCCAGGATCACACCCCAGGCTGCAGGCGACACTAAACCGCTGCGCCACAGGGGCTGCCCTGGACATTAAAAATGTCCATATTAAAAAAAAAAAAAAAGTCACTTGACGGGATGAGCATTGGGTGTTATTCTGTATGTTGGCAAATTGAACACCAATAAAAAATAAATTTATTATTAAAAAAAAGTCCGTATTACCCAAAGCAGTCTACAGATTCAATGCAATCCTATCAAAATACCGAAATAGAGTATTTTCACAGAACTAGAGCATATAATATTAAAATTTGTATAAAACCACAAAAATCTCCATAGCCAAAGCAATCTTTAGAAAGAAGAACAAAACAGAAAGCATAACAATCCCAGATTTTAAGATATACTACAAAACTATAATAATCAAAACAATGTGGTACTGGCACAAAAATAGACACATAGACCAATAGAACAGGTTAGGGAACCCAGAAAAAAACCCGTGTTTAAACAATCAATTGATCTTCAACAAGGAAGGCAAATAGGGGAAATTTATATGCAATGGGGGGAAAGAGAGTCTCTAAGATAAGCAGTGCTGGAAAAACTGGAGAGCTACATGTAAAAGTTTGAAACTGGACCACTTTCTTATACTATATACAAAAATAAACTCAAAATGGATCAAAAACCTAAGTGTGAGACCTGAAACACAAAAATCCTAGAAGAAGGCACAGGCAGGAATCTCTTTGACATTAGCTTTAGCTATGTAATTATGAATGTGTCTCCTCAGGCAAAGGAAAGAAAAGCAAAAGTAAACTGCTGGGACTACATTAAAAAAAAAAAAAAGCTTTTGCACAGCAAAGGAGACCATTAACAAAATGAAAAAGCAACCTACTGAATGGGAGAAGATATTTTCAAATGATATATCCAATAAGGGGTTAATATCGAAATATTTAAGAGCTTATACAACTCAATACTAAAACTGCCCAAATAATCTGATTAAAAATGAGCAGAGGACCTGAATACACATTTTTTAAAATTTTTTATTTATTTATTCATGAGACACAGAGAAAGAGAGAGAGGCAGAGACATGGGCAAAGGGAGAAGCAAGTTCCCTGCAGGAAGCCCAATGTGGGACTCGATTCCAGGACTCTGGGATCACACCCTGAGCCAAAGGCAGATGCTCAACCACCGAGCTACCCAGGCATCCCCACATTTTTCCAAAGAAGACATATATACGACAGACACATGAAAAGATGGTCAACATCACTAATCATCAGGAAAATGCAAATCAAAACCACAATAATATATCACCTTACATCTGTCCAAATGGCCAGTAACAAAAAGAAAAAAAAATAAAATAACAAGTGTTAGCAAGGATTTAGAGAAACAGGAACCCTCATAACTGTTGATGGAAATGTAAACTGGTGTAACCATTACAGAAAAGAGTATGGAGTTTCCTCAAAAAATTATAAGTAGAAATACCATATGATCCAGTAATTTCCACTTCAGGACATTTACCCAAAGGAAATGAAATAACCAACCCAAAAATCAATATATGCACCCCTATTTTTATTGCAGCATTGTTTATAATAGCCAAAGAGACAAACTAAGTGTCCAACAATAAATGAATAGATAGAAAAAATGTGATTTTACACACACACACACACACACACGTACACACACAGGAATACTACTCAGCCGCAAAGAAAAAATAGATCTTGCCTTATGTGACCATATAGATAGACCTAAAGGGTATTATGCTAAGTGAAATAAGCCAGACAGAGAAAGACAAATACCATATGATCTCACTTAGATGTAAAATCTAAACAAAAAAAGCAGAAACAGATCTGTAAATACAGAGAACAAACCAGTGGTTGCCAGAGAGGAAGGGGTAGGAGGATGGACAAAATCGGGAAGGGAAATGGTAGGTACAAGCTTCCATTTATGGAATGGATAAGTCATGGGGATGAAAGGTGCAGCATAGAAAATATGGTCAATAGTATTGTAATAGTGTTGTGTAATGACAGATGGTAGCTACACCTGTAGTGAGCGTGGCTTAACAATAGAGTTATAGAATCACTGTTGTATATCTGAAACTAATGTAACATTGTATGTCAACTATACTTCACTAAAAGAATAGTTTCGTAAAGTAATATTAAAAAAATAAAACAGGGGTAGCCCCGGTGGCGCAGCAGTTTGGCGCCGCCTGCGGCCCAGGGTGTGATCCTGGAGACCCGGGATCGAGTCCCGCATCGGGCTCCTTGCGTGGAGCCTGCTTCTCCCTCTGCCTGTGTCTCTGCCTCTCTCTCTCTCTCTCTGTTTCTCATGAATAAATAAATAAATAAATAAATAAATAAATAAATAAATAAATAAATAAAACAGTTACATGCAAAAAAATCAGATCATGTTACTCCTGTATTTAAATACTTTCCAATATCTTTCTATTACACTTAGAATACAATCCACACTCTTGCCTATGGCCTAGGAGGACCTGCATGATCTGGCTACTGCCCACTTTGATCTCATCTCCTATCACTCTCCCTTTCACTTACTGTAGTTTCTGTTTGGCTCCTTCTTATCCATCAAATATCATCTTATAGATGCCTTCTGATTACCCTATTTGTTTTATTTTATTTTAAAGATTTTATTTATTTATTCATGAGAGACACAGAGGGAGAGGCAGAGACACAGGCAGAGGGAGAAGCAGGCTCCCTGTGGAGAGTGTAGGACTCAATCCTAGGACCTCAGTATTACAACCTGAGGCGAAGGCAGACGCTCAACCACTGAGCCCCCCAGGTACCCTATTTCAATGAGTTCCTGAGTACCTATTTAAATGTCACCCTTTCTTTATATTCTAATAGGGAAGCCCATCTATTTCCTTCTTTTAAAAAATGATTTTATTTATTTATTTATTCATGAGAGACAGTTAAAAAAAAAATAAGTCGTAGTCTGCCAGTCTGGTGTTGGAAAAGTGGTTCCATAAAGTCATGAGAGACCAAGGAGCTTTTAAATTTCTGCTCTGTCGAATCCCACGTCGGGCTCCTGGTGCATGGAGCCTGCTTCTCCCTCTGCCTGTGTCTCTGCCTCTCTCTCTCTCTCTCTCTCTCTGTGTGACTATCATAAATAAATAAAAAAAAAATTTAAATTTCTGCTCTGCATTCTTTCTATCTTCAAGGTCACAAAATAGCTACTAAAACTCCTATCAACATGTCTGCACCTTAGGAGAATAGAAAGGGACAAACAGGCTCTTCTTTCCCTTTAAAGAGTTTTAGACAACACCAACCAAAGATTTCTACTTAAATTTCATTGAATACCGACTCAATTGTAAAGGAGCCTGGGAAGTAAAGTTTTTTGGATTGGTGCACTGGCTCTCTAAACAAAATCTGAGTTATGAGAAGCATGAGAGAGAAGATATTTGGTTAAGCACCTGCAATCTTTGTCATTAAAGGCTCTAATTATTTGTCAGCATGTATTAACATTTTTTTTCACAACTGTTAACTGTTTCTTGAAGATTTAAAAAATTCTCTTCAAAATCCATAGGTAAATTACTGAAATTTATTCAGACCCCAGCATTCTTTTCCAGGACTTTAATGCAATACAATCCACTCAAGACCCTCCCCTCATCAAATGAGCTTTGTTTCCTCTGTCTCTAAGTAGGTATGACACCATCTGGTGTTTTCAGCTTTTGACTCAGAGCCATGGCTGGCATCATCACACTAATCAAGAGGTAGGAGGGGATGGGCCAGGAAGAGTTAGCGACACAAATCATTTGGTAATTAAATTCTTATTGTTATAACATTTGTTCCTTGCACAATAAAATATCCATTGAAGAATTTTAATAAAATTCTGTTGTTAATCATCAGCAATTGGAAACTCAGAGTGTGAGTCTAATTGACAGATTGTTGCTATGGTTGATATAAAATATTAAGTTTCAAAAAGACAACCATGGGATGCCTGAGTGGCTCAGCGGTTGAGCCTCTGTCTTAGGCTCAGGGTGTGATCCTGGAGTCCCAGGACTGAGTCTCATATCAGGCTCTCTGCATGGAGCCTGCCCCTCCCTCTGCCTATGTCTCTGCCTCTCTGTGTGTTTCTCGTGAATTAATAAGTAAAATATTTTTTAAAAATGAAGACAACCAAAGGGGCAATTAAGGAAACAATTATTGTGTGCTCATTTTAGCCGACTTTTTCTATATATGTTAAATTCCTCCAAGATAATAATACATAATAAATAACAAAAAAATTCTCTGAATAATTTGGATGACTGAGATACAAGTAATGAAAGATAATAATTGATCTATTTAATCATCTATTCTATTCAATCCTCAATTGTTGAACATGGGATGCCTGGGTGGCTCAGCTGTTAAGCATCTGCCTTCGGCTTAGGGCATGATCCCAGTCCCGGGATCGAGTCCTGCATTGGGCTCCCAGGGGGAGCCTGCTTTTCCCTTTGCCTGTGTCTCTGCCTTTCTCTCTGTGTCTCTCATGAATAAATAAATAAAACTTAAAAAAAATTGTTGAATGTATATTATCTTCTAGGCACTATGCTAGCTGTTAAAGGACTAAATAAGAGTTTTTAAAATGTAAGCATGCCAGAGGTAAAAAGATAGGTTGAAAGTCTAAAATAGACAGCAGGGAACTAAGATGGGTAATCTGAAATTAGCTTCCATACGCTAGTAATTCCAGAAAATTAGCAGCAGAAACTAAGGTTGGACATTTTGCAATTCTCTTCCAGCCACATGAAATTAATTTATAAATTCTGAGAAGATTCAGGTATAGGTTTTTAATATGAGATTTTGATATGTGGAAATTAGACAATCTTAATGAATAAAGAAAAGAAATAGAGTGACTCACTTACATGGGATAATATAGAAATGAGGTATTCTAGAAGTAAACTAATCTGCTGGATAAGAAGTTTTAATAGGTTACATCTGAGTATGTGGCTCAATGTTCTAATAAAATATTGTTAGGAACTTACATGAGAGCTACAGAGAATTAAATTTAAAAACAAGATCTGGGAAGGACTCATTAATTTAAAGGCAGGCTTCTTTTTTAAATCACTAGATTGCAGAAATTGAAATTGGTTAATTCTAATTGACTAACATTATACAACTGGTCAAATCTCAGCTGAAATTTATGAATACAGACACTATCGATGCTATGGTAGACAAAACTTGCTTATAAAAAGACATCCAGCCCAGAGGTATGGGGGTCTTCTGCCCCATGGATCTCTCATGTGGTTCAGTTGGAGTTCAGGCCACTGTCCTAAGCTATTGACCTTGGAACATCAGCTGGTCTGACACACTTATTTTGTTCCCCTTTGTTGGATGAATTATTTATAATCTCTAAAACTCAGTGTACTCTTACATAAGTTGTGTTTAAATATAACCATTATGATGTCCTGTACACACTCTGTTAATTTTTTAAATGATTTTGAAAGGCTTAAAAGGATTTTGTCTACAAAATTTATAAGGATGATAATTTAGTAGATTGTCAAGGGTGGTTTAAATGCCTAGGAAGTTTTTGTTTTTTACATTTGTCATCTTCCCTTGGTGTATTTGAAATATTTGAGAGAACAAATTATATTAAAATTGTACTTTGAAATAGCCAAGGCAATGTGATTAAATATGTAAATATATTAAATGTATGAGTTAACTCAAAAAGGACAAGTGAAAAAACTGTTCTTATTTTGATTAAAATCATAAAAATTTGTAAATAAAGTAAGATTATAGGTTAAGCCTAAATGTTTACGGGAACCATAACTTTTTACCTTTGTAACTATAATAATATAATATTGATTAAAATAAATAATTATAAGGATTTCTTTTTGTGCACAAAATCCCAACTAGGACAGTAAAAGCTCAGCTCAGAACTAATCAATAACAAAAGTGGGAGTGTGGACTGTGAATCAATCACTAGGATGCTTTAAGAAAGATCTGCATTCCTAGCTAGGGTCAGTGGGACTCCACACACACCCTGCCTCCCCATTTATGCACAGCAAGCAAATTGGCAGAAAAATAATGTCAGAGGACTGCTCCTTGTAGAAAGACAATTTGTGTGAAAAGGGAATCCAGGTGTGAGGTCTGGAACCAGAGCAAGAATCCAAGCAAGGCTTCAGATAACTCAAAAAATGTTTGCATCAGACATTAAAGTAGAAAAGAAAGAGTGAGACCACGAAGTACTTCATCTCCAGAGTAAAAACCTCCTAACTTTGACTTCTGGAGTTTCCAGGTTGCCTACCTTCATCATACCCACTACCCTCAAACCTCCTGGGTAAAACCTTTGCCACCAGCACAGAGGCCACATTTAGGCCTCCTGGTGATAGGGAGGACTTTGGGAAGCTGCAGCTCCGTTTACTAATCATTCTGATCATTTATGCATAATGAAGAACTGACCCAAGAATTACTAGACACTGGAAAAAAACCAGCAGCATTAAAAAGACCAGAGTGATGAAAACATTATGTTAAGTGAAGTAAGCCAAACAAATGAATATTATACAATTTCAGTTATATGAGGCTCCTAGAGTGGTGAGTATCCCACCTTATATTGCAGGATTGAGAGAAGTTCATATAAGCTTAAGAATTCTGCCACAAGAGAGAGCAAGAAATATGGAACTGGTTGTGTCCATAGAAGATCTGAGAAAACCTGAGCATCCCCACCATATGGAAGGTGTTTCCCAAAGTCAGTCAGTAAAGACTGAAGGAGGTGATTCCTACTTCAAATACTAAAACAGCAAAACAAGACTTCAGGGAATGTGAAAAATCAGGGAAATATTACACCACTGAAAGATCACAATAATTTTCCTGTTACCTACCCCAAAGACATGGAGATCGGCAATTTACTTGCTAAAAATGTCAAAATAGCTGTTCTAAGGAAGCTGAATGAGCTACAAGGAAACATAGACAATTCAAAGAAGTCAGGAAACAATACACATAATGAGAACTTTAACAAATAGTTAGAAATCATAAAAAAGAACCAAATGGAAATTGTGGAGTTGAAAAAATAATGTAATGAAACATGTAGAAGAGAACATTAAAAAAAATGGATCAAACAGAAGAAAGAATCTGTGGATTAGAAGACAGGACCTTTGAAATTATCCAGTAAGAGGAGAACAAAGAACAAAGAATGAAAGAAGGGAAAGAAAGCCATGATTTGCATGATACCATCAGAAGAAACAATCTGTGAATTATTGGAGTCTCAGGAGAAAAGAGGGAGAAGGGTCAGCAAACTTATTTAAAGAAATAATGGCAGAAAGTAGGATTTATTCCTGGGACACAGGCTGATTCAACACTCATAAAACAATCAATGTGATTCATCATATCAGCAAGAGAAAAACCAAGAACCATATGATCCTCTCATTAGATGCAGAGAAAGCATTTGACAAAATACAGCATCCATTCTGATCAAACTTCAGAGTGTAGGGATAGAGGGAACTTTCCTCGACATCTTAAAAGCCATCTACAAAAAGCCCACAGCAAATATAATTCTCAATGGGGAAGCACTGGGAGCCTTTCCCCTAAGATCAGGAACAGGACAGGGATGTCCACTCTCTCCACTGCTATTCAACATAGTACTGGAAGTCCTAGCCTCAGCAATCAGACAACAAAAAGACATTAAAGGCATTCAAATTGGCAAAGAAGAAGTCAAACTCTCCCTCTTACCAGATGACATGATACTCTACATAGAAAACCCAAAAGCCTCCACCCCAAGATTGCTAGAACTCATACAGCAATTTGCCAGTGTGGCAGGATACAAAATCAACGCCCAGAAGTCAGTGGCATTTCTATACACTAACAATGAGACTGAAGAAAGAGAAATTAAGGAGTCAATCCCATTGACAATAGCACCCAACAGCATAAGATACCTAGGAATAAACCTAACCAAAGAGGTAAAGGATCTGTACCCTAAAAACTATAGAACATTTCTGAAAGAAATTGAGGAAGACACAAAGAGATGGAAAAATATTCCATGCTCATGGAATGGCAGAATTAATATTGTGAAAATGTCCATGTTACCCAGGGCAATTTACACGTTTAATGCAATCCCTATCAAAATACCATGGACTCTCTTCAGAGAGTTAGAATAAATTATTTTAAGATTTGTGTGGAATCAGAAAAGACCCTGAAGAGCCAGGGGAATTTTAAAAAAGAAAACCATAGCTGGGGGCATCACAATGCCAGATTTCAGGTTGTACTACAAAGCTGTGGTCATCAAGACAGTGTGGAACTGGCACAAAAACAGACACATAGATCAATGGAACAGAATAGAGAATCCAGAAGTGGACCCTCTACTTTATGGTCAACTAATACTCGATAAAGGAGGAAAGACTATCCACTGGAAGAAAGACACTCTCTTCAATAAATGGTGCTGGGAAAATTGGACATCCACATGCAGAAGAATGAAACTAGACCACTCTCTTGCACCATACACAAAGATAAACTCAAAATGGATGAAAGATCTAAATGTGAGACAAGATTCCATCAAAATCCTAGAGGAGAACACAGGCAACACCCTTTTTGAACTTGGCCACAGTAACTTCTTGCAAGATACATCCACGAAGGCAAAAGAAGCAAAAGCAAAAATGAACTATTGGGACTTCATCAAGATAAGAAGCTTTTGCATAGCAAAGGATACAGTCAACAAAACTAAAAGACAACCTACAGAATGGGAGAAGATATTTGCAAATGACGTATCAGATAAAGGGCTAGTTTCCAAGATCTATAAAGAACTTATTAAACTCAACACCAAAGAAACAAACAATCCAATCATGAAATGGGCAAAAGACATGAAGAGAAATCTCACAGAGGAAGACATAGACATTGTCAACAGGCACATGAGAAAATGCTCTGCATCACCTGCCATGAGGGAAATACAAATCAAAACCACAATGAGATACCACCTCACACCAGTGAGAATGGGGAAAATTAACAAGGCAGGAAACAACAAAGTTGGAGAGGATGCGGAGAAAGGGGAACCTCTTGCACTGTTGGTGGGAATGTGAACTGGTGCAGCCACTCTGGAAAACTGTGTGGAGGTTCCTCAAAGAGTTAAAAATAGACCTGCCCTATGACCCAGCAATTGCACTGTTGGGGATTTACCCCAAAGATACAGATGCAATGAAACGCCGGGACACCTGGACCCTGATGTTTATAGCAGCAATGTCCACAATAGCCAAACTGTGGAAGGAGCCTTGGTGTCCATCGAAAGATGAATGGATAAAGAAGATGTGGTCTATGTATACAATGGAATATTACTCAGCCATTAGAAATGACAAATACCCACCATTTGCTTCAACGTGGATGGAACTGGAGGATATTATGCTGAGTGAAATGAGTCAATCAGAGAAGAACAAACATTGTATGTTTTCATTCATTTGGGGAATATAAATAATAGTGAAAGGGAAAAGAAGGGAAGGGAGAAGAAATGGGTAGGAAATATCAGAAAGGGAGACAGAACATAAAGACTCCTAACTCTGGGAAACGAACTAGGGGTGGTGGAAGAGGAGGAGGGCGGGGAGTGGGGGTGAATGGGTGATGGGCACTGAGGGGGGCACTTGATGGGATGAACACTGGGTGTTATTCTGTATGTTGGCAAATTGAACATCAATAAAATATAAATGTATTATTAAAAAAAGAAATAATGGCAGAGAATTTCCCAAATCTGGTAAGTGATTTGATATCTAAGTTCATAAAACTCAAAGGTCCCCAGACAAACTCAATGTAAAGAGATCTTTTGCAAGATAAATTACAAAGACTGTCAAAAATTGAAGACAAGGAGAATCTTAAAAGAAGCTCATAACTTACAAGGGCTCTCCCATAAGGCTATCAGCACATTTCTCAGCAGAAACCTTATGGGCTAGGAGAAAGTAGGTATTATATTCAAAATGCTAAAAAAGAAAACCTACCAAGAATATTCAGAAAAATTGTTCTTCATAAATGAGGAGAGATACTTCCCAAACAAACCAAAGATGAGGGAGTTCATCATGAGCAGACCTCACTTTTAAGAAATGCTAAAAGGGTGCAAATTAGTAACATGTGAAAATATACATTACACTGGTAAAGGTAAGTATATAGCCAAATTCAAAATATTCTAATATTGTGATATGGTAGTATGTTAAACACTGCACTCTGGTACAAAAGTCAAAGACAAAAGCATTAAAAAGAAGGATATATACAGGGACATCTGGGTGGCTCAGCAGTTGAGCACCTGCCTTCAGCCCAGGGTGTGATCTTGGAGTCCTGGGATCGAATCCTGTATCAGGCTCCCTGCATGATGCCTGCTTCTCTCTCTGCCTATGTTTCTGCCTCTCTTTCTGTGTCTCTCATGAATAAATAAATAAAATATTAAAAAAAGAAGTATATGCACAATAATTTGTTAAGGAATACACAATATTAATTAAGGTTAACTATGACATCAAAAACATAAAAGATGGGGGGCTAAAAAAGTTGAGTTTTTGTAAGTGATCAAGGTTAAGTTGCTACCAGTATAAGATAGGCTGTTATATCTATAAGATGTTCTATGTACCATTTGCTGGCAATCACAAAGCAAAAACCTACACTAGATTCACCAAAAATAAGGACAAGGCAATCAAAGCATACCACTATGGAAAACTGTCAATTCACACAGAAAGATGGCATGAGAGGATGAAAGGAACAAGGGAACTATAAAACAGCCAACAAATAATTAATAAGATGGCGTTAGTAAGTCTTTACCTAACAATAATTACTGTAAATGCAAATGGATTGAATTCTCCCAACAAAATGTATACAAGGGGCTGGATGGATTTTTTTTTTGAAAGATCCAACTATATGCTGTCCACAAGAGACTCATTTCAGCTTTAAGGACATGCATAGGCTCAACTTGAAAGTTGGATAATGATATTCCATGCAAATGGAAACTAAAAGAGACCAGGGGCAGCTATACATATATCAGACAAAGTAGACTTTAACTCAAAAGCTTTAACGAGAGACAAAGAAGTTCATTGTATAATGATAAAGGAGGATAATGATAAATGCATCAAAGACAATATAAAAATTGTAAATATATATGCACCCAACATCAGAGTAGAGGTATCTCCTTCTTTCTGAAAGTTTGCATTAAGCCACATTGCTTTTACAAAAGACCTATATTAGTACCTGTTTTCCTAACTGAAAGACAGCTAAAGAAGATTTTCACTTTTACATAAAAAGATAAAAAGCAAAAATAGTGTTCAGTGTTTGTTTTGCAGTGAGCCATGATAAACAGCCCACCCTGAGCAGTGAGAGTGGGGCCACAAATCTACCTCCCTGGGAACTGCACTTAGCATCTCAGCATCAAGCCTTGATAGCTTTGAACTGTGTCTGTGAGCATCTGTGCTTTATCCAGATTTGTTTTGTGCTTTCATTAACGAGATGTGTCCTAAGGTATCAGAAAAAAACTAAGAAAAGCCATTTTTGGATAGTGAGAATGCTCTAAAGTTTTCCATATAAATTAAAGGCAATTGCTTTTTTGATTTATACCATTTCTGCTCATGAAAGTTTTCATAGAAATGCTCTACTTTCAAATAGTAGGAGATGTCTCTACCTAAATAAATTAAGCAAATACTAAAATCTGAAGGAAGAAATACACTAAAATACAGTAATAGGGGAATTCAGTACCCCACTTTCAATAATAGGTTATTCAGACAGAAGAGTAATAAAGCAAATGTTGGACTTGACCTATATTTTAGATCAAATGAACCCAACACACATTTACAGAATACTTCACCCAATAGCGGAGGAATACACATTATGTTAAGCATATATGGGACATTCTTCAGGATAGATAATACAAGGAGGTCACAAAAAAAATCTTAGCAAGTTTGAGACTGAAATCACACCAGGGATCTTTTTTTTTAAATTTTTAAAAATTTGTTTTAAGTTCAATTTGCCAAAATATAGCATAACACCCAGTGCTCATCCCATCAAGTGCCCTCCGCAGTGCATTACCCAGTTATGCCAACCCCCCGCCCACCTCCCTTTCCACAACTTTTTGTTTGTTTCCCAGAGTTAGGAGTCTCTCATGGTTTGTCTCCCTCTCTAATTTTTCCTACTCAGTTCCCCTCCTTTCCCTTATAATCCCTTTCACTATTTCTTATATTCCCCATATGAGTGAAACCATATGATGATTGTCCTCTGGTTGACTTATTTCACTCACCATAACACCCTCTAGTTCCATTCACATCGAAGCAAATGGTGGGTATTCGTCCTTTCTGATGGCTGAGTAATATTCCATTGTATATATAGACCACATCTTCTTTATCCATTCATCTGTCAAAGGACATCGAGGCTCCTTCCACATGTCTGGCTATTGTGGACATTGCTGCTATGAACATTGGGGGGCAGGTGCCTCGGCTTTTCACTACATCTGTATCTTGGAGTAAATCCCCAGTAGTGCAATTGCTGGTTTGTAGGGTAGCTGTATTTTTAACTCTTTGAAGAACCTCCAACTGTTTTCCAGAGTGTCTGTACCAGTTCACATTCCCACCAACAATGCAAGAGGGTTCCCCTTTCTCCACATCCTCTCCAACATTTGTTGTTTTCTGTCTTGTGAATTTTCCCCATTCTCACTGGTGCGAGGTGGTATCTCATTGTGGTTTTGATTTGTATTTCCCTGATGACAAGTGATGTGGAGCATTTTCTCATGTCCTTATTGGCCATGTCTATGTCTTCTTTGGAGAAATTTTTGTCCATGTCTTCTGCCCATTTCATGATTGGATTTTTTGTTTCTTGGGTGTTGAGTTTAATGAGTTTGTTATAGATCTTGGAGACTAATCCTTTATCTGATATGTCATTTGCAAATATCTTCTCCCATTCTGTAGGTTGTCTTTTGGTTTTGTTGGCTGTTTCTTTTGCTGTTCAGAAGCTTTTTTATCCTGATGAAGCCCCAGTAGTTTATTTTTGCTTTTGTTTCCCTTGCCTTCATGGATGTATCTTGCAAGAAGTTGCTGTGGCCAAGTTCAAAAAGGGTGTTGCCTGTTCTCTAGGATATTGATGGATTCTTGTCTCACATTTAGATCTTTCATCCATTTTGAATTTATCTTTGTGTATAATGTAAGAGAATGGTCTAGTTTCATTCTTCTGCATGTGGATGTTCAACTTTCCCAGCAGCATTTATTGAAGATATTGTCCGTTTTCCAGTAGACAGTCTTTCTTGCTTTGTCGAATATTAGTTGACCATAGAGGTGAGGGCCCATTTCTGAGTTCTCTATTCTGTTCCATTGATCTATGTGTCTGTTTTTGTGCCAGTACCACACTGTCTTGTTGATCACAGCTTTGTAATACAACTTGATATCTGGCCTTGTAATGCCCCGGGGATTGGCTTTCTTTTTCAATATTCCTCTGGCCATTTGGGGTCTTTTCTGATTCCACACAAATCTTTAGATTATTTGATCCAACTCTCTGAAGAAAGTCCATGGTATTTTTTTTAAATTTTTTTATTTATTTATGATAGTCACACACACAGAGAGAGAGAGTCAGAGACATAGGCAGAGGGAGAAGCAGGCTCCATGCACCGGGAGCGCCGTGGGACTCGATCCCGGGTCTCCAGGATCGCGCCCTGGGCCAAAGGCAGGCGCCAAACCTCTGCGTCACCCAGGGATCCCTGGGTCTTGCTTTTTTTTATCCGGTTTGATACTCTGAATCTTTTGATGGGATCATTTAGCCCATTCATGTTCAGAGTAACAATGAAGGATATGAATTCAAGTGTCATCGTGTTACCTATTCGCTCCATGTTTTTGTGGATTGTTTCCTTGGACTTCCTCTTTCTTTTACAGGGTCGCCCTTAATATTTCTTACAAGCTGGTTTGGTGGGCCACATATTCTTTCAGTTTCTGACTATCCTGGAAGCTCTTTATCTCTCCTTCTATGCTGAATGAGAGCCTTGCTGGATAAAGTATTCTTGGCTGCATGTTCTTCTCATGTAGTGCCCTGAATATATCATGCTAGCCCTTTCTGACCTGCCAGTCTCTGTGGAGAAGTCTGCTGTTAATCTGGTATTTTTTCCCCATAATAAGTTATGAATCTCTTATCTCGAGCTGCTTTAAGAATTTTCTCTTTATCTTTGAAATTTGCAAGTTTCACTATTAAATGTCAAGGTGTTGAACGGTTTTTATTGATTTTTTTAAAAAAAAATTCATTTATTTATTTATGAGACACAGAGAGAGAGAGAGCAAGGTAGAGACACAGGCAGAGGGAGAAGCAGGCTCCATGCAGGGAGCCCGACGTGGGACTCGACCCCAGGTCTCCAGGATCAGGCCCTGGGCAGAAGGCAGCGCTAAACCGCTGAGCCACCCCGGCTGCCCTATTGATTTTTTCATGGGGGTCCATCCTCTCTATCTCTTGGATTTGAATACCTGTTTCCTTCCCCAGTTTAGGGAAGTTCTCAGCTACGATTTGTTCAAATATACTTTGTGGTCCTCTCTCTCAGTTTCTTCTGGAATCCCAATTAGACATATATTCTTCCTTCTCAGGATATCATTTATTTCCCTAAGCCTTTCCTCGTGGGATCTTAATTGTTTTTTCTCTTTTTTTCCTCAGCTTCCTTCCCTACCATCAACTTGTCTTCTATGTCAGTCACTCTCTCTTCCACCTCATTAACCCTAGCAGTTAGAGCAACCAGTTTGGATTGCACCTCCTTTAATCTATTTTTAATTTTGGCCTGATTAGATCTCAATTCTGCAATAACAAAATCTCTAGAGTCCTTTACACTTTTTTCCAGAGTCACCAGTAACTTTATAATTGTACTTCTGAATTGAATTTCTGACATTGTATTGAAATTCAAATTCTGTAACTCTGTGGCAGAGAGCATTGTTTCTGGTTCTCTCTTTTGTGGTGAATTTTTCCTTCTTTTCATATCATCTAGTGCAGAGTGGCTATATGAGCAAGCTGAGTCAAAAATATCAACCACAACCTAAGTAAAATACACTCTAGATGATTCTGAAGAGGTCAGAGACCAGGAAATAAGAGAAAAAGAAGAACTGAACAAAATAAAACAAAAGGAGCACTAAAGTGAAAAACAAATTTTATTTTATTTTATTTTTTGTGTCAATTCACCATTTAAGTTTATTTTTTTTATTTTTTTTAATAAATTAATTTTTATTGGTGTTCAATTTACCAACATACAGAATAACACCCAGTGCTCATCCCGTCAAGTGTCCCCCTCCGTGCCCGTCACCCATTCACCCCCACCCCCCGCCCTCCTCCCCTTCCACCACCCCTAGTTCATTTTCCAGAGTTAGAAGTCTTTATGTTCTGTGTCCCTTTCTGATATCTCCCACACATTTCTTCTCCCTTCCCTTATATTCCCCTTCACTATTATTCATATTCCCCAAATGAATGAGAACATACACTGTTTGTCCTTCTCCGATTGACTTACTTCACTCAGCATAATACCCTCCAGTTCCATCCACGTTGAAGCAAATGGTGGGTATTTGTCGTTTCTAATGGCTGAGTAATATTCCATTGTATACATAAACCACATCTTCTTTATCCATTCATCTTTCGATGGGCACCGAGGCTCCTTCCACAGTTTGGCTATTGTGGACATGGCTGCTAGAAACATCGGGGTGCAGGTGTCCCGGCGGAAAAACAAATTTTAAAACAAAACAGTAAAATTTAAAAAAACAAACAAAAAAAATAAGAAAAAAAAAGAAAAGAGAAAAAGGGGGGGTGATGATGGTGGTGAGGAAGTGGTAGTGGAGAAAGAATGTAGTCTCCCTGAGGTGGTCTTAGAGGGTGAGCCTCTTGGTTCTGAGTGTATATTGTTCTGTATGTTGGAAGATGCTCAATCCCAAATTTATATAAACTAGTAATACTTACACATTTTTTTAAATTTTTATTTATTTATGATAGGCACACAGTGAGAGAGAGAGAGAGGCAGAGACACAGGCAGAGGGAGAAGCAGGCTCCATGCACCAGGAGCCCGACGTGGGATTCGATCCCGGGTCTCCAGGATTGCGCCCTGGGCCAAAGGCAGGCGCTAAACCGCTGCGCCACCCAGGGATCCCTAAACTACTAATACTTAAAGACCAAACATTGACCGCCAAAACAAACAAGATAAAAGATGGGGGCAGAATGGGAAGGAAGAGAGAATATAATCTCACAGAATGAACCAACCCGGTGTTCCACTTTGTTCTGGGTGTATTTTGGTCATGTGTTAGAAGGTACTAACTTGTAAAACAAAATGAGAAAGAAAAAAAAACAAATACCCATATCTCGTACATTTACCAAAATTAAATTGAATATGTTGAAGGGAATCCAGAAGTGAAAAATATATCTAAGACTTGTAATTGTAGAAATATGAAAGTCAAAAAGGAAGAAACTGAAAAATGAAGAGTTGATAAAATATTGTAGTTAAGGTAGGAAAAGAGAAAAACTATTGGAAATTGTTTTTAAAGATTTTATTTATTAACTCATAAGAGATAGATAGATAGAGAGAGAGAGAGAGAGAGAGAGAGGCAGAGGGGGAAGCAGGCTTCATGCAGGGAACCCAAAGTGGGAATCAATCCCGAGACTCTGGGATCACACCCTGAGCCAAAGGCAGATACTCAACCACTGAGCCACCCAGGCATCCCATAAATCTTGGAGATTTTTAGCCTGATATAAAAACAAGTCATAATGAACAACAACAAAAAAAAAAAAAAAAAGGAAGAAGACCCTCTAGCTCTATATACTATTTTCCCTCAGTCCTGCAGCTTTCCAGTGCTGCTTGGTCAATAAACTTGCTCTTCCCTTGTTCTTCCAGCTGGTCTTCTGGGGGAGGGGTCTGCTGTGCTGATTCTCAAGTGTTTGCCTGGACGGATATGCCCCACCCCTGCCAGGTGCCAGGCTCAGCATGAGCTGCTTATCCTGTGAGGCCTTTGTTCCCTAGAGGCCCCACCTCTCCCAGGCACAAGGTGAAACAAAGGAAAACTGGTGGTGGGCAGATTTCCAGCTCTGGAGTCAAGCTCCCCACTGCCAGCAACTAACCACAGTCTCTCAAGTCCTCACTGGCCTAGATGCTCTTAGGAGCAGTCGCAGGTGCACTGATCTTCACTTCTTGTGGGGCACCCAGGGGTAGAACAGTTTTCGCTTTCCCGTGCCCTCCCTGTTTCCACCTGTCCCAGTGGGTACAGAGGATCACCGGCTTTGTCCACTTGGGCGCCCTGGGATCTGGGGCCTTGTGTTGCTGGAACTGCACTCCCAGGGCTGCCTCTCCTGAAGTGAATGGGGGCACAGTCACCTCCTTCTGTTGCCGGGATCTAGAATAAAGGGAGCTCCAAAGGAGCCCACCTGACTGACTTGCATCTCCCAAATACCCGGGAGGGCTGTGATGCTCCAGCCCTTTACTGGTATCAGACCACGGTTTGGGCTGAGCTTTCCCCTGGGTGCCCCTCCTCTTATAGTGATTCCAGGAATCTTGAGGCTTCACTGCCCGTCCTGAGCTTCTGTCTGATTTTCCTGCTAAGCACTTTTTCATCTGGGGAAACTCCGGCGGGGATTTTTAAAGTTCCCACTTGTCCAGGGCTGGGCTTTCCTATCCTGGAGGCTCTCACTGCTCCAATTTAGCCCTGCTAGTCATGGTTCCCCTCCCCCACTTTATTCTTTTAATTTTTTTTCATCTTCGTGCCATTAGAAGCGAAAACTCTCCTCTTTGTAACATTTCAGCTGTTCTCTCTTTAAATCTCAGATCGAATTCATAGGTGTTCAGGATGTTTTGAAAGTTATCTAAATAAGTTTGTGGGGCCAGATCAATTAAAGACCCCTACTCTTCCACCATCTTGCTCCCCACTCCCCCCCCCCCAGGGATCTTTTCTTATCCAAATGCATAAAACTAGAAATTAAAAGCAGGAGGAAAACTGGAAAAGTCACAAACAGATGGAAATTAACCAAACACTTCTAAACAATCAATGGGCAAAGAAGAAGTGAAAAAATATCTTGAGAAAAACAAAAGTGGAAATACAACCTACCAACACTTATAGGATGCAGTGAAAGCATTAAGAGGGAAGTTTATAGGAATAAATACATTAAAAAAAAGAATAATCTTAAATGAACAACATAACTTTATACCTCAAGGAACTAGAAAAAGAAGAACAAATTAAGCCCAAACTTAGCAGAAGGAAGGAAATAACACATCACAGAAGAAATAAATGAAACAGAGACTAAAAAGACAATAGAAAAGACCAATGAAAAAAAAATGAAAAAAAAAAAAGAAAAGACCAATGAAACTAAAAGCTGATTCTTTGAAAAAAAGAAACTGACAAATCTTTAGCTAGACTCAGAAAAAAGGGGGAAAACTCAAAATCATAAATGAAACCAGAAACATTACAAATGATATCACAGTAATACAAAAGATCATAAGAGACTACTTTGAATGATTATACACTAATAAATTGGGTAACCTAGAATAAACAGATAAATCCCCAGAAACAACCTACAAAGACTAAATCATGAAGAAAGGCAAATTCTTAACAAACTAATAAGAAGTAAGGAGACTGAATCAGAAATTTTGAAAAACAAAATAAAACAAAAACCACTTTTCACGAAAGGAAAACCCAAGACCAGATGGGTTCACTATGAATTTTACCAAACATTTAAAAAGAATTAACATAATCCTTCTCAAACACTTCTAAAATAATTGAAAAGAAAAGTAAACCCAAGATTCATTCTACAAGGCCAGTATTATCCTGAAACTGAATCCAGAAAAGGACATGAGAAAAGATAACTAAAGCCAATATCCCTGATGAATATAAGTATAAAAATTCTTAACAAAATACTAGCAAACTGAACTCAGCAGTGCATAAAAAGGATCATACACCGTGATCCAGTTGGACTTATCCCTGGGATGCAAAGATGCCTCAACTTATGTAAATCAATAAATATGAGACATCATCTTAATAGAATATAAGATCAAAACAATTTGATCATTTCAATCAATGCAGAAAAACATTTGAAAAAAATCAGCATTCTTTCATGATTAAAACTCAACAAACTGTATACAGAGGAGCATACCTCAACATAATAAATGCCATATATGACAAGCCCACAGTTATTAACATACTTGAGGTTAAAAGATTTTCTTCTAAGATCAGGAACAAGACAAAGGTGCCCACTTCTCACTACTCCTATTTAACACAGTACTGGAATTAGTAATCAGTTATCAGGCCAGAAAAAGAAATAAAGGGCATCCAAATTTGAAAGGAAGAAGTAAATTGTCTCTGTTTGCAGATGACATGATTTTATTTATTTATTTTTAAAGATTTTATTTATTCATTCATGAGAGACAGAGAGAGAGAGAGAGAGGCAGAGACACAGGCAGAGGGAGAAGCAGGCTCCATGCACCGGAAGCCCGACGTGGGACTCGATCCCAGGTCTCCAGGATCGCGCCCTGGGCCAAAGGCAGGCGCCAAACCGCTGCGCCACCCAGGGATCCCCGACATGATTTTAATATATAGAATATCCTAAAAACTCCAGCAAAAAAAACCCCACAAAACTGTTAGAACTAATAACAAAGTCAGTAAAGTTACAGAATACCAAAACAGCATACAGAAATCAGTAGCATTTCTGTACACTTACAGTGAAATATACGAAAAAGAAATAAATAGTCCCATTTACAATAGCATCAAAAACAATAAAATATTTAGGAATAAACTAAGTAGGTAAAAGATCTGTATATTGAAAACTACAAGACCTTGATGAAAGAAATTGAGGATTTAAACAGAAATGAATCCCATGTTAATGGATTGGAAGAACTAATACTATTAAAATGTGCATACTACCCAGAGCCATCTATAGATTCAATGTAATTCCTACAACTATTACAATGGCATTTTTTACAGATATAAAAAAGATAATCCTAAAATTCATTTGGAATGACAAAGACCCTGAATAGCCAGAGTAATCTTGAGAAAGATGAACAAAGCTGGAGACATCATACTCCTTGATTTCAAACTTTATTATAAAAGTGCATTAATCAAAACAGTAGGTATTGGCATAAAAACAGACATATAGACCAATGCAGCAGAATTGAGATCCCCCAAAATAAAACCCCATATATACAGTCAACTAATTTTTGACAAAGGAGCTAAGTATACTCAATGGGAAAAAGATAGTCTCTTCAATAAATGGTGCTGGGGAAATTGGAAGTGTACATGCAAAAGAAAGAAACTGAGTGAAAAAAAAGAAGAAAGAAAGAAACTGAGTATTATCTTACATCACTTACAAAAATTAACTCAAAATAGATTACAGACTTAAATGTAAGATGTGAAACCATAAAACTCCTAGAAGAAAATATAAGGAAAATGCTCCTTGACATTAGTCTTTGCAATGCTTTTTGGACTATGACACTTAAAGCACAAGCAACAAAAGCAAAAATAAACAAGTAGACTTCACCAAATTAGGAAGCTTCTACACAGTAAATGAAACAATCAGCGAAATGAAAAGGCAACCTGCGGAATGGCAGAAAATATTTGCACACTACATATCTGATAAAGGGTTAATGTCCAAAATATATAAGGAGCTCCTACAACTCAATAGCAAAAAACTCCATCCAATTCAAATAGAAAATGGGTACAGGCCCCGAATAGACATTTTCCTAAAGAATATATTCAAGTGGTCAACAGGTACATGAAAAGGTGCTCAACATCACTAATAATTAGGAAGACACAAATCAAAACCACGATGAGATATCACCTTATAGCTGTTAGAATGGCTGTGATCAAAAGAATAAGAGATAACAAATGCTGGCAAGGTGTGAAGAAAAGGGACCCTTATGAACTGTTGGTAGGATCATAAATTGATTTAGCCACTATGGAAGACAGTATGGAAGTTCCTACTTTTCTTTGCCTGTTTTGGTACTATCTTTTCTATCATAAGTTTTTTTTCTTTCAAGATTTTATTTAAATTCAAGTTAGTACACATATAATGTATTAGTTTCAGGAGTAGAATTTAGTGATTCATCACTTACATATAACACCAGGGCTCATAACATCAAGTGGCCTCCTTAATGCTCATTACTCAATTACCCCATCCCTCCCCACACCTTTCCTCTAGCAGCTCTGTTTGTTACCTATATTTGAGAGTCTCTTATGATTTGACTCCTCAAGTCATTATCTTATTTTTTTCTTCCCTTCCCCTCTGTTCACCTGTTTTGTTTCTTAAATTCCACATATGAGTGAAATATATGACATTTGTTATCTGTCATCAGTTTTTAATTTTGGACAAGTCAAACCTGTCTTTCTCTTTATGAATTTTAACAATGTTATGTAAAGAAAGAACTTTCTTCAAGATGGTAGAGAGATTCACTGCATTTTCTCCTACTACTTCTTTAAGGGATAGGAGAATGGGTGAAGGTGATCAAAAGGCACAAACTTCCAGTTTAAAGATAAATAAATGAGTATGTAAATGTCCAGCATGGTGCCTATATTTAATAACATTCTATTGCATATTTGAAAGTTGCCAAGAGAGTAGATCTTAAAAGGTCTCATCACAAGAAAAAGTTTGTAGCTATATGAGGTAATGGATGTTAACTAAACTTACGGTAGTAATGATTTCATAATATACACGTATATCAAATCATTAGGTTGTATACCTTAAACTTACACATTATTGTATGTCAATTACATTTCAGTAAAACTAGAAAAACTCATTTTCAGTAATTTAATCCTGATTTTTCTTTATATTCTTTAACATGTTCATGGTAGTTAAAATCCCTTTGTACTAACTCAAGTAGCTAGGATTCTTGTAAGTTTTCTTAATTGTCTATTTTTTCTCTTGATTTATCAGTTGTGTTTTCTGCATTTTCTTTATGTCTTATATTTTTAAATATATGCTGGATATTATATATAAATGAACCATAATGACTGAAGAAGTCAATATTTATTTTTCTCAGGAGATGGTTCATTTCCTCCTTGAGGCATAGTTGAAAGGCTGATTACTTCAATCTATCAGGGATTGAACAGATTTGGGTTATGTAGGTTTGGCTTTCCTAGGCTTTTGACTTCAGTCACCATGGTTCTTGTATTTATGATATCCAGCACACACAGTAAGAGTTGCTCTCCTATACTGTATAATATTGATATTACATAATGTCCAACAGAAAAGTTATCTGATAACAGATTTCCTATATTTGTTTTGTATTCTCTCTGAACATAATATTTGCTCTTAATTTTGAGGCTATTTAAAAAAATATTTTATTTATTTATTTGAGAGAGAGAGAGAGAGCATGAATGCAGGGAAGAGCAGAGGGAGAGGGACAAGCAGACTTTATGCTGAGTGCAGAGCCTGATGTGGGGCTCAATACCACAACCCTGAGATCATGACCTGAGCTGAAACCAAGAACAGGTGCTCAGTCAGTGACTGAGTCACCCAGGCATCCTGGAGCTATTTTTATGTCTCTTGGAAATAGTGAGTTGTACCTGGTTTTAAAGACTACAGTGATGATCACTAGTATGATTTTTCTTTAGAGACATCAAGTTTATGCTGAAAAGCATTATTGGTTTTGTAAAAATTCCATTGTTTTACCAGATAGTAGCTCACTATGCGTGCCTTGAAAATTAGCTAAAAACACTGATGAATCATGTCATTATTTGTGAAATTTTTATAAAGGAGGATTATTGGAGGAATAGGCCACCAGTCCAAAAAAATATCAGTTTTCAGAAATTCATCTTTGTAATTATATATATTTAAATTTATGGCATTTATTTGAATTCTCTACATTGGCAAATACAGAGTTCTGAGCATACACTGATTCACATTTTAAATTTATGCTGGAGTCCTATTCACAATTTAACCTTAC
Source organism: Nyctereutes procyonoides (assembly GCF_905146905.1). Taxonomy (NCBI): domain Eukaryota; kingdom Metazoa; phylum Chordata; class Mammalia; order Carnivora; family Canidae; genus Nyctereutes; species Nyctereutes procyonoides. The sequence continues at coordinate 52,831,540 of NW_026575047.1, read as the reverse complement.
ATTTTAAAAAAGTTTTTATTTAAATTCCAGTTAGTGAACATACAATGTAGTATTGGTTTCAGGTGTACAATTTAATGATTCAATGCTTTCATACAACACCCAGTGCTCATCACAATATATGATCTCCTCAATCCCCATCACCTATTTAACCCAACCTCCACCTGACCTCTCCTCTGATAACCATGAGTTTATTCCATACAGTGAGGAATCTATTTCTTGGTTTGCCTCTCTCTCTTTTCCCCCCCTTGCTCATTTGTTTTGTTTCTTAAATTCCACATATAAGTAAGATCATATGGTATTTGTGTTTCTCTGACTTATTTCACTTAGCATACTACTCTCTAGCTCCACTCATGTTGTTACAAATAGCAAAATTTCATTCTTTTTTATGGCTGAGTAATATTCCATTGTGTGTATGTATATATCTATATCTTTGTCTCACATATTCTTCATTCATTCTTACATTTTTTAAGGTATATGTTTTTTTTTTCTTTTTGAACACTGCTTTTAAGATTTCATGACCATCTGAGCCATTGATCTACTCTGAGAATTAGGGTTGTATTATAACACAATAATGTTGATAAGAAAAACATGGTCAATGTAAAAAAATAACATAGTTGAGATAAACTGTTAATGAGACAAAGTGAAGAAATACTAGAAGAATTAACATGCAGCGCTTGTGTTGGGTACCAAATAGTCATCAAAGAGATCTTGTGGTGCCCACAACTTTGTAGGAAGGGGAAAAGTACTAAAAGCCTTGCAACATGATAATTGGGGGCCCACTCTCTTTAGGAATAAGTTGGAGGGCAGCCCGGGTGGCTCAGGGGTTTAGCACTACCTTTGGCCCAAGGCGTGATCCTGGAGTTCTGGGATCCAGTCCCACATCGGGCTCCCTGCATGGAGCCTGCTTCTCCCTCTGCCTATGTCTCTGCCTCTCTCTCTGTGTGTGTCTCTCATGAATAAATAAATAAAATCTTTTTTTTAAAAAAAGGAGTAAGTTTGGAGCCTTGCTATAGAGATAACATATTTTCTTCCAATATGGGTTTAAAGTTTGCAAATTCATGCCCTGAGAACTGTATTGGGTCTTGAACATCTTTGTTTGGTCTGTACAGTGTTTTAAGAATTGTGAAATTTCATATAAAAGCCTGGCACCTTTTGAACAAACAGGAATCATTTCCTCATGTCAACTGCTAGAGCTGGGTAGAAGTTGCATACTCCAATTTTCCAGTTAGCATCACTTCTCATTTTGAAACACTTGGTTTGCGCTCTGTCCTAACATTACCTACCTGACTTCCACAAGCACTTGTGGTTTTAACTTGCATTTTCCTGATTATTAGCAGAATTGAGTCTTTCTTATTTTACTTTTATGAATGGCCCATTTGTCTCTTACAGTTTTCCTATTCTGTTAGTTTTTTCATATTGATATGCATATATTCTGAATTAATCCCTTAAAGTTTATATGTGTTGTGAAGGTTTTCTCCTAGTTTACACTGATTTTTTTTTTAAGTGTGTGTTTTCTCCCCACACTTTTTGTTCTCTTCTTTGTAATTATATTTCAAGTTCCTTTCAAAATAAGGCCCCAGGAACCTCCAGGTTCAAATATGTCCCTGAGCTTGGCCCACTGCTATTTTATATTCATGATTGGGTATTTGTTCATCAGACCCCAGGATAGAAGATGTGAGATGTGACACAGCAGGACTCCATCTTCCATGGCATGAGTCGTTTGCTGACTCCAGAGGTTGCAGTGATAGCCAATGTGGAAAAAGTGCTGGTACTTTTCCTTGGAACTGGGCTGTGATGAGAAGTGCCTGCCAGGAATATCATCACCTTTTCCTTGATCACTCTCTTCAGTTTCTGAAGATACAGTCAAAGATAATCTTTGAAGATACAGATAACAACTCAAAAAGACAAACACATGCCTCCAATGCATTGTGCTTTCAGATATTCTGGATTTAATTCCACTGCCTAATGAGCTGATTGATGCATTTACTCCATAGCCAGGTCAGCCCACCTCCTTGAAGAAGCCTACTCTATTCCTGGGAGCAGGAGGGGCTGCAGAGATATGGAAAGGATGTAAGAACTCAGAAATTGTTTGGAAATTCTTCCTAGGAAAGGCAATTTCCATGAATGAGGTCTTCCAAGAAAATAACACCATACTTCCCCAGGTGCTCCTCAATCACTGTACTGTTTTATTTATCTCTTTTTAATTAATTTATTTCTTTACTTAAAATAAAAATTTACTTTGTTATTAAATAAAATATATTATTTATTTATTTTAAAATTTATTTAAAATTTATTTATTTATTTAGGCTGTCTTAAAAATAAGAACTCATTGGGGGCCTTGAACTCAGGACCCTGCCATCAAGACCTGAGCTGAGATCAAGAGTCAGAACTTTAATGGACTGATGAGCCACCCAGGTGCCCCAGGATGGTTTTATTCTTGACCTTGGCTTGTCCTTGTTTCAAGATGAGTTCCTGGACAGACTTCAGATTTGGAAATCCCCAGGTTACATAAGGTTCATTTCTATATGCACGGTGTTTATATGGCCTAGGGGTGGGAGGGATCATTCTGGCAAAGTCACCACTGAAAATCCTTAGGTGAAGCCCTGCAATGGTCCTCTGCACCAGTGAATTCACTCTATTAATCCTTTGGATGCAATACAACAAAGGCCAAGGAATGTTTATGTGGCACTTCCAAGCCATGAGGTTTCACTTCTAGACGTCTGAGGTGCACCCTGTCACGTTGCTGCCACCAGGAATCAATCATGTAGGAGCCATTCCAGTCGGTTAAACTAGAGCTCTTTTATTTTCTCCTGCTCCTTCTTGTCCGAAAGTACCGACTTTGCTTGAGTGGCTCTCAGGGCTTGATAAGCCTTCCTCTTTTCCAGGAGATTTTCTGAAACCACAGCTATCTTTTTTCTTTGCTTTTTCTCTGCCATGTGTTCAAAGCCCTAAGTGTGTGTTTTGATAGGTAGAAGTTTTATATTTTCATGTAGTTCAATCTATTAACCCTCCCCTTTATAGTTTGTGCTTAGTTTTTGAAATATCAAGAACCATTCTGGCAATATTTCAACAGCTTGGCCTATACAACACAATGCATTTTATATACATACATACAAATACGGCAAAATAATAAATATAACTAAATTATACAGCTGTAACTAGCTTTAAATATTGTAATTAAAATTGTACAATTAAAATAAGCATGCCAGCCAATGTTTTAAAAAAAGTTTCATTTTGGTATTTATTTAGCTTTTGAGCTACTGAAATCAATGACCACAGTAAAGCAATTATCTGATGTTTGTGGGTGGCAACCTTGGAGAATCTCATCCTCTTCCTCCATCCCACCCTATTTTTGTCCTTCATAGCAGATATTTATCTCAATTTTGAGATTATATTATTTTCTTTATAATCATAATCTTAAAAAGCTTAAAATAGTACTAAATTTCATGTGGAGTAAAACTTCATATTCGCAGCATCTAATCTTTTTTTTTCTTAAAGATTTTATGTATTTATTCATGAGAGATACAGAGACAGAGGCAGAGACACAGGCAGAAGGAGAGCCTGCAGGGACCCCAATACGGGACTCAATCCCAGGACCCCAGGATCATGACCTGAGCTGAAGGCAGATGTTCAACCACTCAGCCACCCAGGTGCCCCACATCTTATCGTTCTTAGTGATTTCTACTTTAGCCTTAAATATAATTATGTCAACTCTTATCTAAACCATTGTTTTTACTTAGTGCTATCTAAAAGTAATGGAAAAGGAGAAATAGGAAGCCCAAATTAACCATAACTATTGCTGCTTTCCACAGAAGGCAGCATAATTCATATTAGCAAAGAAAGAAATCTCCTTATGGCTTTTTTTTTCTCTTAACATACGCTAGTGGAATAGGGAGAAGTGTTCGAGAGATTCCAGTTTAGCAAAACTTTTGGATATCCAAATGGAGCCCCAGAGCCAAGTTCTCCAGAGGAAGGGGCAAAGATTTGGGGGTGGAGGGCAGAGAAGAAGAAAGAGGAGAAGAGAGGGCTAGATAGTTTCACAGAAGGCTGGAGCCTGTGTTGGTAAATATGTTCAAGGAAATTTCTAAGGAAAAAGATTGGAGATTCAAGATGACTCTGCTCTCACTTTTAACTCAGATCTTTGTTATAGCCTGTTTCACAAACACATGCCTTGTGTGGACAATGTTTGAAGCAAAGGAAATCTGTTTGATGTGATGCAAGGTGTAACAGGGAGAGCATGTGTGGGATAGTGAGACTATTCCTCTCTTGAACCAATTCAGCTATGAAAGATGATAAGCCCAAATAGGAATTGAGGGGCTTTGTGTGTGTGTTCCTCAAAGACATTAAGAAGAATGTATGACTTCAATAACCCTCAACAAGGGTCTTTAGGCAATTTCGGGGGGTAGGGGTGGTGGCGGCAGCTCAGGCAACTTTATTAGGATATCCTGGCATCTGAGTTATATAAACTCAGAAAAAGAATAGGAAGCATATAGTGATCATTTTGTCCTTTGCAATTATGAAGCCCAGCCAGGCACATATCTATAGGGGGCAACAAATTTTACCTAATTACAGTCCATTTCTGCTCCCTGGAAGTGGTTGCCTGGTTATTATTTGTTTGAAGCTCTTTAATTTATCCTCGGTGATCTTGGCTCTACCCCTTTATTTTTTCTTTTCATTAGAAGACATTTTTCTCAACCTGCTTCCTGCCCATAAAAAAATGGGGGCCTAGAGAGTTCTATTCATTTTGAACTGTCTCTATACCTGTTATTTAAAGTTTATGGTAATAAATAAATAAATAAATAATAAAGTTTATGGTAATTTAGTAAATATTTGTCTTTAAAACGTTCTGGGTTCCCTATGAATGTTATTAGGTATCACACCATGGCAAAAACAAACAACAACAACAAAAACCCTATATCCATATTTTTTTCTAAAATGGGCTTCTCTTTGGGCCACATGCAAGGCTGTTGTGGAAAAATATGCCCTTATTCTCTCTATGTGTCTCATGAGTAAATAAATAACATCTTAAAACAAAACAAAACAAAAACCGCCTTTAAAAAAGAAAAGAAAAGAAATATATGCCCTTACTATTCTTAGAAATCTAGATGTCTAGGTGGGAGGGTTTATAGATGTTGCCTTAAGTCTTACAGAGTTGTGTTTTTTTTTTTTTTATTTTATTTATTTATTCATGAGAGACACACAGAGAAAGGCAGAGGCCTATGGGACTCCCTGTGGGGAGCCTGATATGGGACTCAATCCCAGGACCCTGTGATCACACCCTGAGCTGAAGGAAAATGCTCAACCACTGAGCCACCCAGGTGTCCCTAGAGGTTTTTAACCAGGGATTTTACAGCCAAATCCTTGATTTAATCCTCAGTCTCAGGCCATTTCCTACATTGATAATGTTTTTCTGGCCAGAGAGTCTGTCCTGGCTTTTCTATATTTCTTCTTTATCCTACCTAAAAACAAAATAGTTCCTTGTTTAGTTAATTTCCCTCTTTCTATATTTTATCAATGTGGCTAAGAGAAGCCAATTGTACTTTCAATATTTTGCCTGGAAATCTCCTTGTCCTGATCAGCAAATTCAGAGCCATTGATTGGAGGCCTAGGAGGTGAGAAAGAGTGATGAAGCCAAACAGTTCTGGAACTAAGGCAACTATATATCAACCAGACAACTGATACTCTCATTTCCTCAAATCAGTGAGTTCGTTAGCTGCATCTTCTAGCTTCCATGATTCCACGGGTGATATCATGGACAAAAATTCTACCACTCTGTAGCATAGCTTACTCTTTGTTTTTGAGCCTCCAATGGCAATTTTCTCACTATTATTTCCAGGATGACCTAACAGTTTCCTCACTGAACTTTCTCTTGCTACCCAGTATCAAAACCAATGAGATGTATTTTAGGTTTTTGTTATAGCAGCAACCCACTTCCAGATACAAATTCTGTTTCAGGTATCTGTTATGATTGCTGTGTAATGAACCAGCCTGGCATTTAGTAACTTAAATCGGTGTCCATTTCTCTTGATCACAATTCCTTGGGTCAGGAATTTGGGCCAGGGTTGGTGTGAACAACTCATCTCAACTTTTGTGGGTTCAGCTGGGGCGGATAAGTTTGACAACTCCATGTTGTTTGCCAGTTGGTGCTGGCTGTCAGCTTGGGCACCTTGGTTCTCCTCTGTCCAGCCTCATCATCTGGGCCTACCTCTTTCCAGGTAGGCCCAGATGATGGACCTCCAACAGGATAGCCTGGATTTGACTACATAAGAGTTGGCTTCCAAGAGGGCAGAGACAGAAACTGCAAGACCTCATAAGACCAAAAAATCACAGTGTCATCTGCACTGCATTCTATTGGTCAGGGAAAGTCACAGGATGAGTCCAAGTTCAAAGTAAGAGGAAAGAGACTTTATCCCTTTGTTGGCAAAGCTGCATTGCAGAAGCCCATATGGGATGGAATGGATTGGTGTGACCATCTTTGAAAACAACCTACCTCACAGAAGGAAACCAAACGATCATGAATCCAAATTCTCTCTGAGGCCACTGTATTTCATAATCCATCAATAAACCTGATGTTCAAGGTACCCTCAACAACCTGGCTCATTAAGCCAAGTAAGGCCAGAAGGGAGTTAAGGCATTACATAGCCGACACAGACTACTTTTACAATATTCCTATAAGTACTTGTTTAAAAGTTTTAAGAGACCAACCTGTTCTCTTGTTGAACGGCTTTTAATTCGAGGGAAGCTGAAGCTACCTTTCTGGACTCACCCCGTCATCAGATATCTGCTCCCTGGAGTCACTTATAGGAAACCTACCCACTTTCCAGTAGATGGCCATATGCATATTGAGATACTTTAAGATTTTGGATTTAGACATTTTAAGATAGTTTTCTTGCCTTAACATCTACCAACTTCTTTACTTGCCTTTCTCAAATTGTGGTTTCCAGAAACATGTGTTTATGTGTATCACATATACCTCCCAGAATGAATTTTGCCCAGTGTGATGTGTTTAAGCAGAGCATGTATGAGATTACAGAAAGTTTTAAAGTATCTGACAATGCCAGTAAATTAACTGTTTACTGAAAGTGCACTTTGCCTGTGCACTTTGATCTAAGGGAAACCCAGTGCTTGAAATCTGTCTTGTCACAATTTTTTCATAATTTATTTGCTGTTTACCAAAATAATTATCTAAATGTGGCATTGCTGGTATTCAGATGGTACAAGTGGCTGAGCAGTGATATACAAATTCTAAGAAAAGCTGAAGGTGGGACGCCTCAGTGGCTTAATGGCTGAGCATCTGCCTTTGGCTCAGGGTGTGATCCTGTGGTCCTGGGATTGAGTCCCACATCGGACTCCCTGCATGAAGCCTGCTTCTCCCCCTGCCCACCTCTCTGCCTCTCTCTGTGTGTCTCTAATGAATAAATAAATACAATCTTAAAAAAAAAAAAAAAGGAAAAGCTGAAGGCAAAGTTTGCTGTTATAACTGATGAAAAACCTGTCCAGATACAACAAAGTTGGTCCAATGCCTTGTGTCCCAAAGTGAAAAATAGAGAGCAAGCATGTATGACTGGCTGAACAATCACTTCTCTCTGTGGATGATGTTTATGTAAGAAGGTGCCTCAGACCCAAAATGAGGATGAAGCTTTCACTAGTCAAGGCAGGTGGCTATAAAAAGATAAGAATAATGAAAAGCTACAACCAAGTAAAATGGGAACTTAATCATAGCCTTGTCGACCCACAACAAGGGGTCATGTCTGATGTGCCTTAGGCATGTCTTATCTTACTAAGACGACAACCCCAAATTTTCCTGACAACAGATTTTTTGTGTGCCTATATATATATATATATATATATATATATATATATATATTTTTTTTTTTTTTTGCTTCTGAGTACCAGCCCCCTAATAAAATCAGAAAGCTTTCAAATGTGTGGGTACGTCAGTTTTATAAATAGAAATATATTTGGGGATATATGAGAGGAGCAAAGTATGTCACCACACAGTAAAGGGTTTTAAAAATATTCATTGTTGTATAATGTTTTTTAAAGCATTAAAGTAAGTGGGACAGTTGCTTTGAATTTATGAAAACTAACATATATAATTAATGACCTTCCCCTTCTATTTGTATTGTACTTAGGTTTGTTCAGACTTAGTAAAAGGCTATATATAGAAAAAAACAATGTGTATAAGTAAAAATAAAGATATAAAGGAGACTAATAGAGAAGCAAAAATAATTCTGTACACATAATTAGTTTGAAGACAGTGCCAGATATTTCTCTACATCTACCTTTCATAATTAATGCATAAATGATGTGAGAAGATCTTTAAATTGGATAAACCAAACATGTCCTGGTTAAGCACAAAAAAAGTGAGAAAATGTAATTTTCCTAAGTATATACGAGAGGATATAGAATACTGTCAGAATTACAGAAGTCTTTTAAAAAACTGAACTGGAAAACAGTTGTGATGGTTGTATGACAATGTGAATGTACTAAAAGCCTCTGAATTGTTTAAAATAGTTAAAATGTTAAGTTTTGTTTTATGTATTTTACCATAATTTTTAAATGCCCCTTCAAAATAAAACCCATAATACATCTAAATATGCTGAAAAATCTATTGGGTAGGATGCTAAAATCTAGCAGATTTTAGACAGAAAGGAAAAAGGATAATCTCAAACTGAATTTGCTTGGATTGCCCATCCTTTCCTTTGTTGACAACCTGCAAAATGTTTGCTGACTTCTGGGCAAGTGAGAGTTTAGTTGGCCCAAGCAACAAAGAGGTGATGTGCACTTGAGCCCAAACAGACTTGTTCTCAGGATATCTTTGGAAATTTAATTGGTCTGAGTTCACTGTTGAACCAGTTGCAGACAGGAGCAGGCAAGTTCAAGAGCTACTGATGCTCAGAGTGTCCAGAGAATCAGCTGATTGTAAACGGGACTGGTACAAGTGTCCCTTTATGTGAGTCCCTGCTGGTTACACAGAAGCACAATCCCCCATTCATTTGTTCCTTTGGATGTTTGTGCTCTTGGGGCCTTTTGGATTTTTGTTGCTGCGGATGACAGAAAATATGAGTGGGTGAGTCTAATAGTGAGATTTTCTTTAGATGAGGAAAAAGTTCGAGTTAAAAATAAAATAACAACAGCAGCAAATGGGAAAAGTAGACAACACCAGGCAGTGTACAGCCTGAGCAAAGAATTCCAGCTTTTATGTGAAAATATAGGCTGACCCAGGACAACTCCAGGCCTAGTGACAGACTATATTAGACTATCACAGACTGTAATAGGAATAATTAAGATCACCTGATATTCTGGCTTTCTCATAATTACCAGAGAGCTCAGTTGATGTGGTTGGAACCCAGATTGGGGAGGAACATGACAGTTCTTTGGTAGAGAAGTTTCAACATTCACCACAATGGGAAAGTGCAAGTCAGAAAGGTTTATGTCATTGGGGGTTGGGATGCAAATCAGTTGTGCCACTAGGGGTGAAAGCTTAATTATGAGAAGCTGTCACAAGATTATCCAGGGTATTCTCTAAAGTACTGTGTCTCAAACTTTAATGTACATATGGATTAAGTGAGGATCCTGTCAAAATATAGGTTTTGATTCCAAAGATTGTACATTCCAGCAAGCTTCCAGGTGATGCTCATGCTGTTGGTTTGAGGATCACACTTCATGTAGAAAGACTCTAAAAACCATTGGGGCAACTAGAGGGAAGACTAGTTGGATCTAGTCTTCCAGTTGGATCATGATTCCTGTTGGATCTAGTATTTCGACTAATTGAAAGTTTAAGAATCTAACTTTTGATCTAAAGAATTGATTACAAACATGAAATTCCAACTTTAACAAAGTGCTCCGAAATCATTCATTTATAATTCTTAGGCTAGAGCTACTAGATCTCAGTTGAAAGAAGTATGACTTCCAACAGGGCATTCAGAAACATTTAAAGGGTGTTGTTGGTTGCCATGATAATGTAGAAACGCTACTGTTATTTGGTGCGTGGAGGCCCAGGACTCTCATTGTTTGATAATGTATGGGAGGATTCTGAACATAAAGCCATTCCATCCAAAATGCCAAGAAAACCCCCGTTAAGATATCTGACCAACACTAGTGGAAACAAATGCTGCACCCATACCTGGAACCTCAGCCAATTAGTTCTTTGAACATATTTTAAGATGTATAGCTTGGAACAGTACACCCTACTCATGGGCTTTAGCTCATCTTTTTAGAATTTTGGCTACCTTTGGAATTTTCCAGTGGGAATAAAGGCCTTTCTGTCTAGTGTTCACATGCAATACCATAGCTTGATAAAGTCATGGCCATTCTCACAGCAGAGAATGAGCTCAACATGAAAGACTTCAGAGAGTCCTGCAGAGTCTGGATTCATCAACATTCTGCATGAAAAATCAGAAAAGGGAACTTCCAGGGTCCCACTTGAGGTAATGACCCTCTGCTGCTGATGGTGCTTACCTTCCTCCAAATGTGGGGCCATGACCAGTGTGCCTAACTCCCAACACAAATACCACCAAGGCTTCCAGGTCTATCAAATTCCCTCCAAATTCTTCCACCAGAGGTAGAGTCCCACAGTCCTAGATTTGTTGGCCATAGAAAGCTTTCCTAAGGTCAAGCAGATTCTGACCTCTGATCCCAACAGATACTACTGAACATTACCATGAGTGTATTAGAAGTTCTTGTGGTAACTTAGTTATGGCAAAAAAAAAAAAAAAAAAAAAAAAGATACGAGAAATAAAATAGGGAAACAAAGAAGTGACCTTGGACAATGTTCAAGAAAGTTGACTTTTGAAAAGAAGGAAAGCCTAAATCAACTTAGCGTGGTATAAAAGAGGCCTTCTCAACTGTTATTTCAGAGACTAATTTTAAAAAGAATAAAAAATAGATATTACGATAAGCATATTTAATACAACATAAGGAAAAATTGTATAGCTTTTTGAGCTTCCATATTAAGTTCAAGAGATAGTGGACTTCTATTTTTTTTTTTTAAGATTTTATTTATTCGTGAGAGACACAGAGAGAAAGACAGGCAGGGACACAGGCAGAGGGAGAAGCAGGCTCCATGCAGGGAGCCTGATGCGGGACTTGTTCCCGGGACTCTGGGATCACACCCTGGGCCGAAGGCAGGCCCTAAACTGCTGAGCCACCAAGGGATCCTCAAATATGGGTGACTTCTGAAAGGATTTGGCAGCGTCAGTCCGATTCTGTCAGGAAGAGCTTTCTTCATCCTGGCTTGATCTTGGGTATTGCTAGATAGATGGGAAATGTGTCTGGCACCACAGCAGAGCAGTTTCTGTGCCCAGATTCCAAGTCTCCCCTGACCAAGCTGCAATCACCTGAAGGAGATACTCTGTCACTGATCACTACATTCCAAAAACTCTAATATGGATAAATATTGATCTGATAAAAATTAGTTACCTAAGTAAAATAATGTGCACATAAACCCATAATCATCTGTATACACGAAAATGTTCATTCTTTCAAGTGTTATTAAACAACAACTACAATTCTTATGAGGTGCCTGGATGGCTCAGTTGGTTAAGTGTCCAACTCTTGATTTCAGTTTAAGTCTTGATCTCAGGGTTGTGGGTTCAAGCCCCGGACTGGGTTCCACCCTGGATGCAGAGCCTACTTTTTAAAAACTCCTTAACACAGGCTCCTTGGAATGCTGGAAAGCTGACTGATTTTCAGGGCCCTGGACCCTGGCCCTGGATGAGAACTGACTGCACTGATACCAATTTAGTTTCAAGAACTAGGAGCTCTTCGTGTTGGTGAATGTTCTCTTAAAATAGTTGGTGGAAGTTCTTCTGAAATGGTGCCATAAACCCCACTGCACAAGACTTAATGAGAATTTGGCAGATCTCCATTTGCAGGAAAAGCTTTCCCCAGCAGCTATGAGCCCTGGAAGGAACTTTGGGGCAGGAGAGAGCCATGCAGAGAAGGCTGTGTCTGCTTTGCTCTGCTTCGAATTCACTTCTGTTAAGTTCTGTACGTGGGCTGCAGCAGGTGTGTGTGTGTGTGTGTGTGTGTGTGTGTGTGTGTGTGTGTGTGAGAGAGAGAGAGAGAGAGAGAGAGAGAGTGTGTGTACACACAGGCACACACACATCTGTGCTCTTCCTGTCAATCTGTAAGCTACCTGCAATGATATAGGCCACAGTTTGGATGTGCAGAGAGCATGTCATTTCTTATTTTGTTTACATAGTTTTTTGCCTTCTTTAAATGCTTCCTATTTCTAACAGGGAAACAAAGCAAACAAACCAACAGAAGCCTATCAAGTTTAAACCTTGGATGCACACAATACTTTTAACTGCCCTATGGGTACTGCTCAGCCTCCCAGTTTCCTTCTGACCAGGTATTCCCGTCCACTACAGTCTTCCTCTAGATCCTGGGGATACCTTTGGCTGCCTGGTTGCTGGGCTTCCCTACTGGCTTCTGAGCTGAGACCTGGGGCTGGTAGATTTGTGGGGGGACCAGCAAGCTCAGGAGGCTTTCCAATGGGGTATGGCCCCGGAGGTTCTGCTTCTCCTCCATCTCACTGAGGCCTCTCTAGAAGTCCATAGTGATCTCCATGCCACCACTTTGGACCCTTTGCAGCCTAGCCTCAAACTATCACCATTGACTCAGGGCCAGCCCAGTGGATCTCAGCTCAGGGCGAAGCTGGGATTGGAAAACTCTCTGCCTGACCACTCTGCTCAGGGCTCTTAAGTAGGCTGGGGCACCTCATGTTGGTTCAAGGGACCCCACTCGGCTGCTCCTTGCAGAGCCCATGAATTCTGCATCTCTTCATGCTGGAACTTCATGAAGCATGCTTAGCACCTACATTGGATTGAACCCTTTGCCAGAACTTTCTTACTTTCTTTTACTACCATCCTTCAGAGGGAAGGTGGTAGGCTTTCTTTTACATCTCTGCAAGAGCTTTTTTTCTGCCAGACTAAACAAAGCTCCAAGGCCCAGCAATGACACATGGTGGGACTCTCTCTTCACTTTAGGAGATGGTATAAGCTACAAGTCAGGTATAGGCAATTTGAATGTCAGGCAAAAAAAAAAAAAAAAAAAATCCACAAAGCCTGAATTTCAATCCTAGTATCTTGCTAAAGAGGGCACATATTTGGCAATGAGACTTTTGGTTCTCCTTCAAAATGTAAAGGTTCAAATGGAATATGGCTTAAGGATAAAATGCATTGGTTTTATATTTGTAGAATACTGTGTTTCATTACAATTGTTTTATAGGGTCTTAGAGGAGAAAACAAGACCAAGCAACAAAGAAATATATAATTCAGTAGCTATAATGGACAAAGAGAACAATTTACTTAAGAATAGGCTTTCCAGGGCAGCCAGGGTGGCTCAGCAGATTAGCACCGCCTTCAGTCTGGGGCCTGATCCTGGAGACCCGGGATCGAGTCCCACATTGGGCTCCCTGCATGGAGCCTGCTTCTCCCTCTGCCTGTGTCTCTGCCTCCCTCTCTCTCTCTCTCTCTCTCTCTCTCTGTGTGTGTGTGTGTGTGTTTCTCATGAATAAATGGATAAAATTTAAAAAAAAAAAGAATAGGCTTTCCATCACAAATTAGGTAGTCACCATATTTTGCAATATTATCTATATGTTTGACTACACCTGCACAATTAGAATGTTGGTTGCCACTTGTACATGCATTTGAATTTGCCAGTAATTCTCCTTTTTCTCCTAATTCTCCTCCTCTTTTCAATCTCCCACTACTAATTTATGTTGACCCTCAAAAAAGAAAATGAGGACTCGAATGTCAGAGCATGTGACTTGCATTCTAGGACATATTGTAACTTCCAGAGCACTGACTCAGCAATCTAATGGTTTAGGCTTCATACTCCTGACAGCTGTTTATTTCTTTCAATGTAATTTCAGAGAAAAACATCCAGAAGGGATTTGCTGCCCTAGATCTATCAGAAAACATATTTAAGATATTCTGTAGTTTTATAATACAAAAATTGAACACTAAATAATCACATCATAAAAGGGTTATAATTTCAGTAGCAATTTATCTGAAATCAGGCAGAAAGGTGTTTAAAGCATGTACCTGATACTTTGCAGAGATTTAATAAGATAGTACATGGGAACAGTAGAAGCTAAGAAATTATTTCAATATTATTTTAAGTCAAGCAGGGAATGATAGAATCTGAAAGAAACTTCAAGATTATCTGATTCAGATCTCCACTTTTTGCACCTAGAAAAGTTTACTTATTGACTTCTAGTTGAATGAATAGGGCTGCTCAAAGGTCAGAAAGTCTTGGGATCACAGTCAGTGGTTACAAAAGGAAACTATCTATACATATATGTTGTGTGTATGTATATGTATATATAAAATGGAATATTATGCAACCATAAAAAAGAATGAAAGTTTGCCATTTGCAACAACATGGATGGATTTTTTTTTTCCAGTTCACCTCTTTTCATCAGCCAGGCAGCTTGCTAGCAACAAGGGTTAGTTTCTGTTGAGGAAGGTCCTTTGCAGTGAATGTAGTCACCAGTGACCTCTGTCTTATTCTCAGTTGCAGTAGAAAGTTGCTTATTCATTCTTACTTTAGCCATGTTGCAATTTCCAGAATCAAAATAGTTTTTCCCATTCTACGAATGTCTCCTTAAGAAATCTGAACCTCCAGGCTTTTGTCCCAAATGAGGGTTTTGCTTTTGATTTTGCTCTTTAGCTTTCTCTGGACCAGTCACTTTATCTTCTATTTCCTTCTGCTCCTCTACAGAGACTGCCTCAGGGACTTCTGTGGACTTACTTCTCCCTCTTACTCCACTTCTCTGGCTCTGCCAACATGGATAGATCTTGAAGGCTTTATGCTAAATAGATTAGGCAAATAAAGACGAATATTGTATGATGTCACTTGTATTTGGAATCTAAAATAAAGCAAATCAAAAACAAAAACATAAAAGCAAACTACTAGATGCACAGAACAGATTGGAGGTTAACAGAATTGGATGGTGTGGGATGAGTGAAAGGGATGAAGGTGGTCAAAAGGTGCAAACTTCCTCTCATAACATAAGGAATGGGGGTGTGATGTACAGCATGGTGACTACAGTTAATAACACCGTAGTGCATATTTGAAACTTGCTGATAGAGTGAATCTTAAAAGTTCTCATCATGAAAAAATGAGTTATTTGTAACTCTGTGTGGTAATGGATGTTAACTAGACATATTGTGGTGATCATTTGGCAGTATGTGCAAATATTGAATTATTACATTACACCTGAAATGAATATAATGTTATATGTCAATTATATCTCAATTAAAATAAATCCTAGTTCTTAATTACTAGTATATAGGAAGGGAACTGACCCAAAAGTCATGTATTAAGCTTATGCCTTGTAAGCTTCCTACAATCACCAGTTTGTTCTAGGGATTTGTTTTGTTGTTGTTAATTAATTGAGACTTTTTCTACATAAATAATCATGCCATCTGTAAACAAAGACAATTTTATTTCTTCCTTTCCAATCTGTATACTTTCTATTTTTCTTTCTCATCTTATTACATCAGCAAGGGCTTCCAATATGATGCTGAATAGGACTGAAAAGAGGGGACATTTATGTTTTTTTTCCTATCTTAGTGGAAAAGCATCTAGTTTCTCACCATTGAGTATTGTGTAGAATTTTTGTAGACATTCTTTATCAGTTTGATGAAGTTCCCTTTATTCCTAGTTTGCTGAGAATTTTTATCTTGAATGGATATTGGGTTTTGTCAGATGCTTTTTCTGCATCTGCTGATATGATCATGTTGTTTTCTTCTTTAGCCTGTTGATGTGATAGATTACATGAACTGATTTTCAAATACTGAACCAGTAATGCATTCTTGAATAAATCCCAGTTGGTCATTGTGTATAATTCTTTCTATACATTGTTGAATTTGACTCACTCATATTTTTTTAGTATTTTTGCATGTATGTTCATGAGGGATGTTGATCTATAACTTTAAATCCTTATAATGTCTTTGTCTAGTTTGGTATTAGTGTTATGCTGGCTTCATAGAATGAGTTAGGAAGTGTTCTCTTTGTTTTGATTTTCTGAAATAGACTGTAGAGAATTTATATCACTGTTACTTAAATGGTTAATTGGCTTCACCCATGAAACCATCTGAATTGGATGCTTCCTGTTTTGAAGGTTATTAATTATGAATTCAATTTCTCTAATAGATGTAGATCTTTTCAGATATCTGTTTCTCATTGTATGAGTTTTGGTAGATTGTGTCTTTTTTTTTTTTGATTGTGTTTTTCAAGGAATTGGTCCATTTCATTTAAGTTGTCAAACAAGTGAGCATAAAGTTGTTCATGATATTCTTCTTATTCAAGTAAATTAACATACAATGCTAAATTAGTTTCAGGTGTACAATATAATGATTCAACAATTCATGCACGTTCATGAAGATAGGTGTACCCTTAATCCCTTTATCCATTTCACATCCCTCTACTCACCTCCCTTTTGGCAACCACCAGTTTGTTCTCTATATTGAAGAGCCTATATTTTTTGTCTTTTTTTGTCCAATAAATGGATAAAGAAGATGTGTGTATATATCCATTCATTTATCAATGGGCACTTGGGTTACTTCCAGATTTTGGCTATTGTAAAACATAGGGGTGCATGTATCTTTTTGAATTAGTCTTTTCATTTTCTTTGGGTAAATACCCAGTAGTGGAATTACTGGGTCATATGGTAATTCTATTTAAATTTTTTAAGGACCCTCCACACTGTTTTCCACAGTGGCTGCACCAATTTACATTCCCATCAATAGTACATGAGGGTTCCTTTTCTCCACATCACCACCTAATACCTGTTATTTCCTGTCTTTTTGATCCTGGCCATTTTAACAGGTGTAAGGTGATATTTCATTGTAGTTTTGATTTGTATTTTCCTGATAATAGTGATATTCAGTGTTTTTTCATGTATCTATTGGGTATCTGTATGTCTCCTTTGGCCAAATGTCCATTCAGATCCTTTGCCCAGTTTGGTTGCATCATTTGTTTTTTTTAGTGTTACGTAAGGTGCACAGGTTCTTCATATATTTTGGATATTAAACCCTTATCAGATATGACATTTGCAAATGTCAACCAGGTTGCCTTTCCTTCTTATCTACTTTAAAGTGTATGGTTCAGCAGTATTAAGTATATTCAACTGTGGTGAAACAGTTGAAATTCAGAAATTTTCATTTTGCCAATCTGAATCCTATTATGGCAAAATACACATAATATAAAATTTACAATTTTAACCATTTTAAATATACAATTCAGTGGCAGTACATACATTCACAATGTGCAACCATTACCACTGTTTCCAGAAATATTCCATTATAGAAGCATTGATCACAGAAGCTCTGTACCCATCAAACAATAACTTCTCATTATTCTTTCCCATCAACCCCTAATAATTGTTACTATACTTTCTGTCTTTGTGAATTTGCCTATTTTGGGTATCTCAATGTTATGGATTCAATTTTTTAAGATTTTATTTATTTATTCATGAGAGAAATAGAGAGAGAGAGAGAGGCTGAGACACAGGCAGAGGTAGAATCAGGCTCAAAGAGCCCGATGTGGGACTAGATCCCAGGACCCCAGGATCATGCCCTGAGCCAAAGGCAGATGCTCAACCACTGAGCCACACATCTGCCCCATGGATTCAATTTGTATGTTCCCCAAAATTTCTATCTCAAATTTTACCTCCCAGTGTGATGTATTGGAAGGTGGCGATTTGGAGACATAATTAGGATTAGATGCAGTCATATAGGTGAAGCCCACATGAATGAGATTAGTGCGCTTATAAGAGTCATGAGAGAGCTTGCTTACCCTTCTCTACTCTCTACCACATGAAGATACAATGAGAAGTCAGAAGTCTACAATCTGGAAGATGGCTCTCACCAGCAACCAATCATGCTGGCACCCTGACCTCAGACTTTCCAGTTCCAAAACTGAAAAATATATTTCTGTTGTTTATAAGCCACCTAGTTTATGGTATTTTGTTATAGCAGCCAAACCTAACTAAGACACTTATAGGGATCCCTGGGTGGCGCAGCGGTTTGGCGCCTGCCTTTGGCCCAGGGCGCGATCCTGGAGACCCGGGATCGAATCCCACGTCGGGCTCCCGGTGCATGGAGCCTGCTTCTCCCTCTGCCTGTGTCTCTGCCTCTCTGTCTCTCTCTCTGTGTGACTATCATAAATAAATAAAAAATTAATAAAAAAAATTTAAAAAAAAGACACTTATATAAGTGAAATCATACAATATTTGTCCTCTTCTGTCTAACTTACTTCACTTAGGAAATTTCCCGTGTTGTGCCATGTTTCAGAATTTCATTCCTAAAAAAAAAAAAAAAAGAATTTCCTTCCTTTTTAAGGCTGAATAATATTCCATTGTATGTGTTTATTTTAAAAATCCATTTATCTGTTGATAGACATTTAGGTTGTTTCTACCTTTTGGCTACTGAGAATAATGCTATGAATATTGGTATACAAATATCTGTTTGAGTCCCTGCTTTCAATTCTTCTAGGTATATATTTATAAATGGAATTGCTGAATCAAATGGTAATTATATACTTAGTTTTTTGAGGAACACCATACTGTTTTCCATAGTGGCAGCATCATTGAACATTTCTACCAACAATGCACAATAGTTCTAATTTCTCCACACCTCCTCCTGAGTTTTGTTTTCTTTTGTTTTATAATAGCCATTTTATTGGGTATGAAATGGTATCTTATTGTGGTTTTGATTTACATTCCTTCAGTGACTAGTGATTTGAGCATCTTTTCCATGGTAATTGACCATTTGTATATCTTCCTTGGAGAAAAGTCTATTTAAATTCTTTGCCCACTTTTATTTTTTATTTTTTCCATCTCTTGTTTCTTTTTTTAAAAATTTATTTAAATTCAATTTGCCAACATATAGGATAACACCCAGTGCTCATCCCATCAGGTGCCCTCCTTACTGCCTGTCACCCAATTACCCCATCCTCCCACCCACCTCCCTTTCTGCATATACTGTTCTGCATTTTGTTTCCCAGAGTTAGGAGTCTCTCATGGTTTGTCTCCCTCTCTAATTTTTTTAAAAGATTTTATCTATTTATTTATGAGAGACACAGAGAAAGAGAGAGAGGCAGAGATACGGGGAGAGGGAGAAGCAGGCTCCCAATGTGAGGCTTGATCCTGGACCGTGGGATCATGCCCTGAGCTGAAGGCAGACACTCAAACGCTGAGCCACCCAGGCACCCCTCTCTAATTTTTCCCACTCAGTTCCCCTCCTTTCCCTTATAATCCCTTTCACTATTTCTTATATTCCTCATATGAGTGAAACCATATGATGATTGTCCTTCTCTGATTGACTTATTTCACTCCACATCACTTACCATCAGGAAAATACAAATCCTTTGCCCACTTTTAAAGTGGATTATTTGTTGTTGAGTTTTAGGAGCTCTCCATATATTCTGGATATAATAATAAGTGATTTGCAAATATTTTCTCCTATTCTGAGTGTTGTCTTTCCAGTCTCCTGATAGCATCATTTGATGCAAAAAGTCTTATATCTTGATATAGTCTAATTTATTTAATTTCTTTTGTTGCTATATCCAAGAAATTTTTGTCAAATTCAATTTCATGAAGCTTTTCTTCTATGTTTTCTTCTAAGAGTTTTACAGTTTTAGCCCTCTGATCCTTTTAAGTTGATTTTTGTGGATAGTGTAAGGTAAGGTTTCCACTTCAATGTTTTTGCATGTGGATTAACAGTTTTTCAGCACCATTTTTTGATCTATCTCTTTTATTTTAATCCATCTGTATCTTTATATTTAAAATGGTTTTCTTATAGACAACATATAGCCTAAAAAACATATAGTCTAATAAAACAAATGAGTTTTCTTTTTTTACCTACTGTAATACTCTGTTTTTTAATTGTTATATTTAGATCATTCACATTTAAAGTAATTATTGATTAGTGTCCTCACTCTATTAAATTCTAGGGCATTGCTTGTTCCAGGATATCATAACTTTCCACATAGTTTCCTTTATTTGCAGGTATTTCTCAAAAATGGAGCCATTGACATTTTTTTTTAAAGCAGTATTCACTCACAACTCTGAGATCAAGACCTGAGTGGAGATGAAGAATTGGACCCTTATCCACCTGAGTCACCTAGGCACCTCAACATTTTGGGAGTGATAATTCTTTGTTGGGAGCTGTCCTGTACATTTAAGAATGTATAACAGTATTCTTGTCCTCTCCCCATTAAATACACATAGCACACCCAAGTTCTGAAACCAAGGATGTCTTCACATATTGCCAAAGGTCCCTTTGTGGGGGGGTGGGTGTGAAATCACCGTGGGTTTCTTTAGAGGCTGAGAATGGTAGAGGGCGGCATGTCGTCCCTTGCATAATCATGAAAAGGATTCTCTCCATCAGAGATGGAGACTACAGTACAAATTTTGAAGCATTAGGAAAAGATTTCCCTTCCTAAGTGTGAACTCAGACTGCATTCCTCTGAAAATTAATATTCACTGTGAGTGTGTGTGTGTGTAATTATTTGACCCAAGAGTTAACCACTGGGCTCTTAGATGAATAAGTAAGTATAGCCTCTACTGAATCTACAGATTACAGTAGCTAAGTCCTTGAAAGTGTCCAGAAAGTGCCTATGTCTCATCATACTTCCATGCTTCTGAAAGTCCATTTTTATTTTAATTTTTTAATTCATCAATTTTTGGAATCTGCTGTATAACACATAGTTCAAAATTTAAAAGTATAAATAAGTGTCAAGTGAAAAGTTTTTTCCCCATCCCTGTCTCTGGACACCTTTGTCCTTCCCATGAGGTAGCCATATGAACAGTTTCTTATTTATCCTTCCAAATGTATTTTATGCATACACAAATATGTATTTCTCTCTCTCTCTCTCTTTTTTTTTTTTACAAAAAAATAACCACATACTGGATATACTGTTCTGCATTTTCATCCAGACTCTTCTATGCATGTACAGCATAGATTCACCATTCCCTCCTTCCTAATAGAGCTCTGGCTTGTGCAGTTCTTCTTCCCAAACCTCTACCCACGGAACTCCTATGTGCCTTAAGAGAAGTGGATTCCAACCCCAGACTTGAGGTTGGTCAAGGGATGACCCATTCTCCTTGCTCTAAATCAGTTCACAAATGGGTATAAGATCTAATTCAGGCTAGTGAACAGGCTGAGAAATTTGTTAGGCAATCCAGGAAAGATATTTTTCTTTTGAGAGAGCTGTGGAAGGGAATCTTTCTCACTTCCTCTGGACATTGCTGCATAGGGAAGTGTAGATGAGGCGGATGTTGGAGGCATGGCACTGGAGGAACTGGAGTGCCTGGATTAAGCCAATCATTCTGATCTACTGCTGTCCATCCAGGCATAGAATGGAGAGGTGATGACACTTTTAGCAGCCTAGGGTGGGTCAAGCGGCAGTATAATTTAAAATGTGAAGCCATTTCAAATCCATGTCTGGTGTGGCTGGTGGGCTTTGGGTTTACAACAAAAAAATTCCTCTCTTGGATGTATAGTGTGTTACAATTTAAAGAGACATTCAGGTCTCATTTGAGAGTAACCATGCAAGGCAAGGCTTATGCCCCACTGCAAAAATGAAGGAAAAACACAGTGGGGCAAAATGCTTGTCCAAGGCCACATGATTTATAAGAGTCAGATCTGGAATCTGACCCAACTTTGTTTCCCTATCAGGGCTACTTTTCCTGATTTTACTGAAAACTCCAGGATGCTGTGGCTCATGGTATCTGTGCTCACAAACACATATTACCCTCTAGAGCAGCAGGACCAGGAAGCTCTGGAAGGTGAATAAGTAGGAAGGAAGCAAAAAAAGTCCTGATGTGATATAGCTGCGGTCACTGAAGCTGCTGCCACCAGGACAATATGACCTCTGAGCTCTGACCCTGCCCAGTTCCCTGCATCATGACACTCAAGATTTGTGTCCCAGGAGTCAATGTGCCAGCTTCCAGGCTACACTGGGGCAGGAGAGTGCCCCACATCTGATGGAAGATTCCCATGGACATCGAGGTGTTATGCTAGAAAGACCCCAATGATAGGTGTTCCTATTGACTCTAAGGCTCCTGCCATCTCCAAAACTCTGGTGACAAGTAAAATGAGTATCCTTTAGTGACCTTCTCTTGATGACAAATTTTCTTTTTTATTCTTATAATCTTTCAATTAATCTCAAAGAATTCAATCCCAAGGGTGAGAGTACAGTGGATGATGGGTCAGAGAGCTGACCTCAATCAAAAGTGGGGAAAAAAACATGTGTGAGCAATAACGCCCCTGCTCTCAAATGTAGTCACAGAGCTTCAGCTGGGTTTATGAATGTGTCATTTGGGCACATGCTAGGCATTGCACACACCCTTTTGTTCGGGCACGAGCCCAGGTATGCCATAGTGGTGTGGATGCATTTTGTTTTTAATCCTAGGTTTATTTTTAGATCTTAAAACACCAAACGGAATTCAGGAAGTGTGAACTTACTTGAACCAAACTGAAAAAAGGTTTTCTCAGCCTCTGCAAAATGAAGCTGCCGCATTCACAACAGTTTTAATTATAACACACTAAATAAATACAATAAGCTGCTCTTTGCTCTGAGGTTGAAGTCTCTATTCTCTATTTTTATCTCCAAGCAAATAAGATACCAGAAGGGAAAGTTACTACATTATGAGTGGATGATTGAACCTAAGCATCAACAAATTCTTTGATATTATTTTGTACTGTCTGCTAAAGAACATCATTTCTCAGAAGACATACTGTAAACAACCTGAACAAAAATTTTAGGATTTTGGAGACAAACATTTTCTCTGAACAGGCAAAGGAAAATTGAGCATATTAAAGACACTGCTCTGCATATTTGTGGTCTGTGAACACAATGGTATATTATTCAGTCTTAAAAAGGAAAAAAATTCTGACACCTGCTACATACAATGTGGATGAACCTTACGGTTCCTGGAGAACATTGTGTTAAGTGAAATAGGCCAGTCATAAAAAAACCAAATACTGTATGATGCCATTTAAATAAGTTTTCTAAGAGGAGTCAAATGCATAGAAAGTAGAATGGTGCTGCCAGGGGCCAAGAGAAGAGAGGAATGAGGAGTTAGTGTTTCATGGGTGCAGACATTTGGTTTTGCAAGACAAAGTTCTGAATGTGGATGGTGGTGATGGCTACATATCATGAGTGTATTTAGCCCCACTGAACTGTACACTGAAAAATGGTTAAGATGGTAAATTCTATGATATATGTATTTTACCACAATAAAACAAAACAAAACAAAACAAAAAACATGCTGCTCTGAAATAACTTCAAGGCATAATTCTCATTTTGTAATTCTGTAGAGCTGCTGAAAAAGGGATAAAACTCTTTCTCATCTTCCATAAGTCTCCAGGGCCTCAGAGCTTAGGCCATGAAAACTGAGATCACTCCAGTTACAGCTACAGCTGGGCTCTGGAGGAAACTGGGGATCTAGGAACAGAACACCCAGGAAGTAGTCGGCTGAGGCCTTGGTGGGCGGAAATCTTAAAAAAAAAAAAAAAAAGAAAGAAATCAAATTTGAAACAAAAAGAGCTACTATACTGAAAGAATATTAATTAAAAAAGAAAAGAAAAGAAAGGGCTGGCAAGTGGATCGAAATCCCTTCCAAAGAGAAGAAAACAGACATGGATATTTCCATTTATTTCCTTTTAGAAGCAACCCATACTACAGATGAGAAAATTGAGATGCATGGAAGTGAAGAGGCTTGAAGCCCACACTTCACTGAATGGCTGAAACCAATTTTATTCCAGCTTTGTCTATCTCAAAGTTTGTTTTTTAAGATTTTATTTATTTATTCATGTGAGACAGAGAGAGAAAGGCAGAGACATAGGCAGAGGGAGAAGCAGGTTCCCTGCAGGGAGCCTGATGTGGGACTTGATCCCAGGACCCCGGGATCACCACCCGAGCCAAGGGCAGATGCTCAACCACTTAGCCACCCAGGCATCCCTGACTCAAAGCTTTAAATGACACCAGGATCATTTTTTAAAAAGATTTATTTATTCATATGAGAGAGAGAGAGAGAGTGGGGCAGGGGCAGAGGGAGAGGGGAAGAGAAACTCCAGCCAACTCTGTGCTGACCATAGAGTCTGAGGTATGGCTTGCTCCCAGGACCCAAAGATCATGACCTGTGCTGAAACCAAGAGTTGGTCGCTCAACTGACTGAGCCACCCAGGTGCCTCCAAGATCATTTCTAAATCAAAGATTCGATCCTTACAGTTACAGAAAAATTAACAAGCGGCCCAATCAACTGTTTGGGAAGTTCAGTCAAATAACTGCACAAAAAGTTTTATAGAGAGGCAGTGTTATTTTGAACACTTACACCATTTTTCTGGTGTTTCAGAACCAAACAGAACATTTCTTTATGATATATTTTTTTAACGACACAGATGCTGAGCTTTAATTTTGAAATCACCCAGTATATTTGTCTTGTATTTCCCCCAATTTTTATTGTACATTTTAATGAAAGAAAACATAACCATTATCATTCATCATAAAATATAAGACAGAGGAGATTTTGTAGCAAATCAAACCTGAGTTTAGTATTGGGCGCCCCTGCACTTTATACCACACTTGGGCCAAATGGCCCCCTCCTGCAGGCTTTCCCACACCCCTGAGCACCCATGACCACTGCCTGCATGCTCCCATAGCCTCTTTACTTACTCTAAAGATTCATCAATTCAACAAAAATATGTTTAAGCCACTATGCTTGGCTTGGAGCCCTGAAGACCAATGGCGTCTACTGTCAGGATAGTCATTGGGCTTTTGGACTTCTTTTTATTTCCGTGTGTGTGTGTGTGTGTGTGTGTGTGTGTGTGTGTGTGTGTGATGGTGCCAATGCCTGAGGGCTGTGTGTGCAGTATAGCTCACTCCATGTTGCTAAATATCTCTGCAGACTCTTGGCTGTTCTTGCCTCTCCATTCACACCCTTTGGGATCTGAAGTTTGTCTGTCCTGTTCATCCCTGAAATTGGAACATGTGCTTTCTCCTCTCATCTCTCAGGGGGGTTCAGATACTTTTTCTGGTTGAGAGCTGAAAGGTTGCACCATCTTAAGTAGTCATTTTTGTCCTGGGTACAGGACAATTTCATATCCTTCATCTTACTACCTCTGGCATGGTAAACTACCTGCTTTTGTGACCTAATATGGGGAACAAACAGTTCCTCCCTCAAAGTGTTTTGCCGGGCAGAACGATGTTATTTTTATTTATATTTCCTCTTCAGTGACATTATCTGCACAGCCATATGGCTTTAATGCCATTTCCCCGGCATGCAGGACTAAATTCCCCCCTGCCTTCCCACGGAGAACCCCTCATCTGCTATGTATGTGACTAGTCCCCTTTCTTTCGGTCACTCTACCGGGATTATCTATATCTAAGGGTGTGACGATAAGAGTAATCCAAAATATCCTTCTGTTCAGTTTAAGAAGTAAATTATACTTTCTTCTATTTTCTCTTTGGCTAAAAGCTTTACAAGAAGTTCAAATTTTTTCTTACATATGTAAACAGCAAAAAGAATATAACATGCATGTTGTTTTTTTGGGTGTTGGGTTGTATCAGTTCTTTATATAGCTTGGATACTAACCCTTTATCAGATATGTTATTTGCAAGTATCTTCTCCCATTCTGTAGGTTGTCTTTGAGTTTTCTTGACTGTTTCATTTCCTGTGCAGAAACTTTTAATTTTGATGTAGTTCCAATAGTTTATTTTTGCTATTATTTCCCTTGCCTCAGGAGACATATTGAGAAAAATGCTGCTATGGTCAGTGTTAGACAAATTACTGCCTGTACTCTTTCCAGGGATTTTTGTGGTTTCAGGTTTCACATTTAGGTCTTTCATGCATTTTAAGTTTTTTTGTGTATGGAGATCACACAACTATAATGTAATCACACTGCTAGGTGTTTACCCCCAAATACAAAAACACTGATTCAAAGGGATACACACAGCCCTGTGTTTATTGCGACATTATCTACAGTAGCCAAACTATGGAAGCAGCCCAAGCATCCATCAATGGATAAATGGATAAAGAGGTGATAATTCCATTAAATGGAATATATTGCTCAGCCATAAAAAAGAATGAAATCTTGCCATTTGCAACAGCATGAAAGGAGCTGGACAGTATAATGTTAAGTAAATTGAGTCAGTCATAGAAAGACAAATACCATATGATTTCATTCATAAATGGAATTTAAGAAACAAAACAAGAGAGCAAAGGGGGGAGAGAGAGAGAAGCCAAGAAACAAACTCTTAAGTCTAGAGAATAAACTGATGGTGATCAGAGGGGAGGTGAGTGGGAGAATGAGTAAAATAGATGATGGGGATTAAAGAATACACTTATTAAAAGAATGTAACATCTACCCTGTTAGCTGGCTTGGAGTTGGAAATAGCACTGGGCTCTTTATCTACAGTCTCAGATTCTCATCAAGCAGTTGACAAATCTATTTCTTATTTATTTATTTATTTATTTATTTATTTATTTATTTATTTATTTGAGACACAGCGGAGAGGCAGAGACACAGACAGAGGGAGAAGAAGGACTCGATCCCGGGTCTCCAGGATTACACCCCAGGCTGAGGGTGGTACTAAACCGCTGAGCCACCTGGGCTGCCCCTATTTATTTTTTTTAAGATTTTATTTATTTATTCATGTGAGACACACAGAGAGAGAGGCAGAGAAATAGGCAGAAGGAGAAGCAGGCTCCCCACAGGGAGCCTGATGCAGGACTCAATCCCAGGACTCCAAGTCACAACCTGAGTCAAAGGCAGATGTTCAACCACTGAGCCATCCAGGTGCCCTATTTCTTCTTTAAAATGAACTTGAAAAAAAATAAAAAATAAATAAGATGAACTTGAATATACAAGTTCCCACAAAGCCAGGGCCCATGCCCATGTGTATCACATGAGAATGTGGAGAAGAATCAAGGTTAAGAGTTTAGGTATGAAGTATCTTTTCTCCCCCATTCATTTTTTGAGTTTTCAGTTTTCTGTCTTATTGATTTGTAGAGTTCTTTGTACATGCTAGATCTATGCCATCCAATAGGATAGCCACTAGTCCCATGCTGCTATTAGAATTACAATTAATTATATAGGTAAGTAAAATTAAGAATTCAGGGGTTCAGTTACACTAGTCAGTTACACTCATCACATTTCATGTGCTCAGTAGCCACAAGTAGCTAATGACCAGCCAGACCTGGCACATTTTCATCATTGCAGCAGACTCTCCCAGGCAGAACAATCCCTTGTCAGTTTTATTCATTTCAAATGTCCTCTCCTAGATTATTGTTTTCTGCTAACTTTGACAAAGATGGCTTCACTGAACAGAAATGTTTAGTTTTTATGTGATCTTATCCATCATATTTTGCCCTTTCATTTGTGCATTTAAGATCTTGTTTAAAGGGGCACCTGGCTGGCTCAGTTGGAAGACCATGTGACTCGTGTGAGTTTGAGTCTCACTTTGAGTGTAGAGATTGCTTAAATCAGTAAAACTTAAAACAAAACAAAACAAAACAAAAAGATCTTGCTTAAATAATCTCCTCCCTGAGGTCTCCAAGACATTTTCTGTCACTTTTTTGTAAAGTTTTATGATTTTACTTTTCATATTTAGGTATTAAACCCAATAGGACCTTGCCTTTTTTGTACAGTGGGAGGTAGGGATCCAACTCTTTGCTGTCCATTTATTGAGGTGGTTTTCCTAATCATTGCTGCTAACACATTGATCTTTCCTCTCTGGTTTGGAGTGTCACTGCTCTCTTGTGCCTGTCCTGGGCCTGCATGTGGTAGTTTGTAGGCTCACCTGCAGGCTGCATTTATCTCCTCTGCCAGAACCAAATTTCCTACTGCTCCAACATTGTAATATGACTTCACTTAGGGGGAGTACTCTACAACACCTGGCTCTTCTTTAGACAAATTGTCACAGTTATTTGTGGACCTTATGCATCTAGACACATTTTAAAATCCATTTTTTGAGTTCCTCAAAAAAATACATGTAGAAAATTAGCAATCAGTCACTAATGAAATACTGTCCTTTAATTTAAAAATAGTGTATGTGTGGGGCAAGCTCTGTGATCTACTTCTGAACCTAAGGATGAAGCTCCAAATATTAACAGTGATTTAAAATCCATTCCCTAGAGTTTCGATTAGTCTGGGTATCTTTAAATGCTCATTTCCAAAGTGCTTTGCCTTTGGAGGCTACTAATGCATGCAGTGTGTTGCCATGGTAACGGTTACTTTTAGTTAGTACTTTTTATAGATTAAAGTGTTACACCCTGGAGTCTTTTCATGTAAATGAAGAAATCTTAAGACTGTATGATACTTCATTTAATGTAGATATTTAATGGCACAGAGTCAGACTTAACCTACCGGAAATGGAACATTTTCAGCCTTTATATTTAACATGGACGAGCACTGTTTCCAGAACTGTAACAGTTTCATGAACATTTCTGTTCTTCTTTTTTTTTTTCCTCACAAAATACAAGTTAACTGCTTTATCCATTGGAATTTATCAGTATTTAATAATTGGTGGCAAAAATGTGTGTGTCTGTCAGGAGTTTGTACATATCACTTTTCTTTTCTATCTGGGGCAAAATCCCAGTTATAGTGGAAAGTCAAAAGACTCAGAATGCAGTGTCTCACAATCTAATAGGGGAGATATCACAGGGCACCCGGGGTAGAAGGAGCACATGGGCGTGGGTGTGGGTATTGACCCTGACCTTCACAGTGTAGCATTGAGCTTCAATTTCCTCAATCATAAAATAGGATTATTATATTTACTTTGCTGAGCAATTGTGTTGATTTTTTTAAAAGATTTTATTTATTTATTTGAGAATGAGAGAAAAGAGAGAGAGAGAGAGCACAAGCAGGAGGAGGCAGAGGGAGAAGCAGACTCCCCGCTGAGCAGGGAACCCAATACAGGACTCGTACCCAGGACCTTGAGATGATAACCTGAGCTGAAGGCAGACACCCAATCGATTGAGCCACCCGGTCCCCCCACAATTGTGTTGATTAAATGTATCTTTGGTTAGTGACAACTATGATTTTTAAAAATGACCAGATAATGATTTCAAGTCAATATTTAAGACACAGAGAGGGATGCAATATATCTAGCATGAAAGTATTGAGGAAAGTTGAGAGTGAGCAGTCATGGGCAACCATCAGAGAATAGACCCATGTCTTCTACTTCCATGCACAAAGGGAGAAGGAGGACAGGGGCAAGACCTCAGTAGAGCTATGGGTCTGGGCAGAAGGGCCATAGGGCTGGTGGGGTGATCGGCCAATGAGGAACAGTGTCATGGTGACAGGAGGCTCGTAGTGTGGGCTGAGAGCTCTGTGCCTCACACAGAGAGTGATGTGGTGATAAGAGGTATGTCAGAAAGATCTGACAAAAGTAAGTGGCACATGGAGATAAGTGTGAAGGCTGTGTCCTTGGCCTGCGAAGAGAAAGGCCTGAACTCAGGCATCAAGAGAGTGAGATGAAGGTACAGATCTCAAAGTCATAAAGAAGAGGCCTCCTCTTGAGATGTAGGCATTGGGATCCCTGGGTGGTGCAGCAGTTTGGCGCCTGCCTTTGGCCCAGGGCGCGATCCTGGAGACCCGGGATCGAATCCCACGTCAGACTCCCGGTGCATGGAGCCTGCTTCTCCCTCTGCCTGTGTCTCTGCCTCTCTCTCTCTCTCTCTGTATGACTATCGTAAATAAATAAATAAATAAATAAATAAATAAATAAATAAATAAATAGAGAGATGTAGGCATTACCCACCCTGGGAAGAGAAGGAATAGAAGAAGCCAAAATGAATCTTAAAAACTTTGAGCTTTTCCAATAAACAGGTTTTTGAAGCAAGAGCAATGAGAGGTGTCTGGCTGGCTCGGTTGGAAGAGAATGCAACCCTTGATTCTGAGTCCTGAGTTCAAGCCCCACACTGGGTGTTGAGATTACTTAAATGAATTTTAGATACTTAAAAAAAAAGTAAAGCAACAGCCACGATAATAGCAATATGTGGTTTGAATATCCACATATTTGTGTTTTTCAAAATGCATTTATGAACATTATTGCATTTGGCTCCCACAAGAGCTTTGAGATAGAACAGGCAGATGTTACATCCTTGTCTAAAATAGGAAGAGACCATTTCTAGAAAAGTAACAACAGCAATCAAGGCAGAACAATTTTTAGGCCTTATTCGGTCTCAAAAAAAAAAATAAAACAAAACAAAACAACAAACCAACATCTAAGTGGCTTCTTTTGCCTGTGTAGTTCAATACCATGGCCAAGGTCAGTTTCATCAGTCAGTTGTCTGAGAATCAGGAGGAAGTTGATGAAAAATACCTATCCCCAGGAGGGGTTCTTTAGAGTTCTCAAGGACAGACCTGATTGTTCAGAGACCAGCCCAGTTTATTGTGCAGATGTGTGCAATGGAATTAAGCATACCAGTCCTGCACATGGTCAAAATGGGATGCTTCCTAATTTAGGTCCCCACTTTGCCTTCTTGCTTGAGCTCTTCATGGCTCAAATGGCAGTGGGTTGTGGTTCTGGATGCTGCACCATTACTCACGCTCTCTGGGAATACAACTCAGCTCATCATCTGAGTCCCTGAATGACCCCCATCCTGACTCTCTTGCTGTGGTCCATGGTATTTCTCCTCCAGTCCCTCAGCTTCCCACAGGGCTCTCAATGATTCCCACCTCCCGGTATTCATACCCTGTAGTTTCCTCCCCTCATGTATATGAGCTGAACCCAGTGACTTGATTGTAATGAATAAAATACAGCAAAGGTGATGGGATGCCAATTTTGTGATTAGGTTATATGAGACCAGGCAGCCCGGTGGCTCAGTGGTTTAGCGCTGCCTTCAGCCCAGGGCCAGATCCTGGAGACCCAGGATTGAGTCCCGTGTCGGGCTCCCTGAATGGAGCCTGCTTCTCTCTCTGCCTGTGCTTCTCCCTCTCTCTCTGTGGATCTATCATGATTAAATAAATAAAATCTTTTTAAAAAAAAAAGTTATATGAGACCAATTTCCATCTTTTTTGTACACTGTTTCATTCTGACCCCTTTTGCACGTTTGCTCTGATAAAGCAAGCTGGTGAAGCTCATCTGGCAAAAAAACTGAGGGCAGCCTCTGACCACCTACCAGTGAGAAATCAAGACCCTCATTCTACTGTCTCATAAGGAATCCTTGTGAGACATGTGCACGACCTTGGAAGTAGATCCTTCTCCCATTGACTCTTCAGATGAGACCACAGCCTTGCCTGACAGCTTGATTGCAACCTTATAGGAAACCCTGAATGGATAACTCAATTAAACTGTGTCCAGATTCCTGACTCACACATACTGAGAAAATAAATGTGTTTTTTAAGCCACTAAGTTTTGGGGGTAACTTGTTATACAGCAGTAGACAACTAATTCTTGGAGTTGTCTTTGATGCTATAGATTCCAATAAAGCACCCAGATGTTCTCCTGACCTTTCTAAGACCCCTAAGTTGCTTCTTTGGAATTTGATGGAAGGTGATGTGCTTCTTAGGTCGGAAGAGATCACTCAGTATATGGCACCTCTAAATATTTTTTCTTCTGTTGGACAACTGTTTCTCTAGTCGAATCCTTCCCCAGAGTTTCACTGGGGGATTTAAAAAAACCACTCTCCTTACTTTTCTTCCTTGGATAGTCTATGTCCAAACATGTGACTTGGAGTCAGATTATAATTATCTGCATCCCTCACCAATTCCACAGCCCGATTGCTGTGTTTCTGAGCCTGACTTGGTCAGCAGATCTTTTATTACTGCAGCATTTGGTGGTTGGTTTCTGGTGTTCCTGACCTTGTATTGCACCCATACAAATCAAAACCACCTTGGCAGCTCTGCAGGAGGGTTCAATTCCCTCCCCCAACAATATAAGGCCAGGTCCCAAGTTACCAAATTAGGACCCTGACTAGCTCAGCCCTGGTCCATAGCCCCCTGAATGCCCCTTTCAAGCTTTTTGTAACCCTGACCTTTCCAGCTCCACCACCTTAAAGAGGCATGAACAAAGGCTTGAGCCAAGTTCTGAGCTGGCTCTTGCTATCTTTCCAGGGGAGTGGGATGGGACTTGTGAATGTGCCAACTCTTCAGCCCCACATAGAGTTTGGCAACAGGCACTGCCACTCAGTGGCACAGTGTTGACTCATGAAAGCAGGGGGCGGTGAAATGTGGCAGCAGAGAATCAGCTCCTGGCCCCTCTCAGAAATTATGAAACAGGCTGTTGACTTGGAGCCAGGAAAATAGAGTAAAAGTTCCTTTTCCTGGCTTTCAAGGACTGTCTGCCATAGGCTGGCTGATGCCAACCTGCTTGCCTATTCTGTTCTTCCTCAAGAGCCCTCTGCTTCCACCACTTTCTAAACCAGAATGCTTTGCTTTAAGAGATATTTACTGAATGGATGAACTGCACAAGACATCATGTGAAGCATATGAACTGCTTATATTACTTCCTTCCAGAAAGTCATCTCTCTTTGTGCTGGCTCAAGAAGACTTTCTTTTATCTGACCCCATAGCATGGCTGATTCTCAATCTGCTATCTTCTAGTTATATGGGGCCTTGGACTGTCTTAAGTTGTTTTAAATTTGTGTTTGATTTCTTCAATGAGAATGTGTGGATATGTGCTCTTGAGGATAGGATCCATCCTTTACTTCTTTGCATTCCTCATAACACTTAGAACTATGGTGCTCAGTAGACAATTATTCAGATTCTTATTTAGAAAATAATGGACTATTTTCTTATTAAAAATTGAATGTCTTCTTTATCTCTTCCATACACCACACACACACGCACACACACACACGATCTCATGGGTCTCAATGTTTGTGTTCCTTTTTTTTTTTTTTAAGATTTATTTATTTATTTATTTATTTATTTATTTGAGACACAGATTGAGAGGAGAGGCAGAGACATAGGCAGAGGGAGAAGCAGGCTCCTCGCAGGGAGCCCAGTGCGGGACTCGATCCCGGATCCAGGGATCATGACCTGAGCCAAAGGCAGGCGCCCAACCGCTGAGCCACCCAGGCGTTCCAATGTTTGTGTTCCTTTCAAAGTCATATGTTGAAATCCTAACTCCCAATGTGAGCCTATTTGGAAGTGGGGCCTTTGGAGATGATTAGAGCATGAGGGTCGGTGGAACCCTTATGAATAAGATTAGCATCCTTATAAAAGAGACCTCAGAGAGCTCCTTCTGCTATGTGAAAAGACAGAGAGAGAAGATGGCTGCCTATGAGCTAGGAAGCCCTCACCAGACATCGCACCTGTGGACACCATGATCTTGGACTTCTTAGCCTCTGGGACTGCGAGAAATAAATGTTTATTGTTATAAGCCACCAGTAAACTGCATTTTGTTATAGCAACTCAGATGGAATAAAACATATTTTTATATTTATAAATATGCCAAGAATTTTTTCTCAAGGTACTGAACTAAAAGACTGTTACTGGGATATGTTCTTTCATGAAGGAAATATAAACATAAGTATAAATATAAATACAAATTTTTAGTTATTTAATTTTGGTATTTGACAAGTCAATGTTATTTCCTATTTAACAGATTTCTATCCATATTATTTTTGTTATCTGACCTCATGCATATCATTCTAGTGCTGAGTTGGTTGTAGGGGAAACATTTGTTCTGTGTGTGTGTTTGGTAACATTGGTTCTAATGGAGTTACTGGGAGTTAAACTGAACTGACTCAGGCCTTGGAGAATAGAATAATTCTTTTTTTTAAGATTTTATTTTTAAGTAGTCTCTACACCCAACTTGGGGTTCAAACCTACAACCCTGAAATCAAGAGTTGCATGCTCCAACAACTGAGCCAGCCGGGTACCCTGAGAATGGAATCATTCTTACCAGTTGACCACAAATGAAAGAGGAACTATATCTACATTTTACAAATCAGCACCAGAGTGACCTTCATGCATAAATGGTGTAGAATTCTTTTTTCCAATGAATAATGGAAACATTCAGCAGCACAGAATAAAGTTGGCAGATGCTGTCTGGAGTGAAAGCATTGTATTCTCTTGGGGGACTGAGTCCACTAGGAATGTCCATCAGAGAAGATGCCGGAAACAGCAAAGCTTTGATTAAATTGGGTACTAACCAGAGCCTGATTGCTTGAACCACACTGATAAAGACAAAATTCACTGTATCTATCAGAAACAATCTTTCCATGCAAGACTTAACAACGAAAATAAACAAAAGCTTCAGCTTGTCAACTACATATATCATGAAGATTGGTGAAGTTTTGTTTGTTATTAATGCTACTTTGGTTTTTCTGCTTAGTTGGCTATAAAAACTATTATTTGCATTCTTTTACAATATTGTTTAGAGCTTGAAAGTAAATGTGAAAGAACACAGGGAATTGATATCACTTCTCAGAAACCCTTATTTTATTTAACCCCAAGAACTTTTATGTAAGATATTTTGTTATGAATCAAAGGTGTCAATTCCTTCACCATGGGATGATTTAACAAATTAAAGTTAGGAGAGGAGTAGATAGAGCTAATGTGAGTGACAAAGATGCCTTCAGAATGATTTATTCCTTGAAGAGAAACACTGCTGTCAACACCAAGTTCAAGCAAGGTGGAATTTAATTCCTACTTTATAGTACCACCTAGTGGTGACATATGTCCATCCTCAGGTTAAATGAGGATTGTAGTTTATCCTAGCCTGAAACTAGCAACCCCAGGTCTATAGTCAATTACACAATCTGTGACTGTAAACTATTAAAAGTGTGCAAGGAAAAAGGTATCTTTTATCAGCAGAATGTGTTTAAGAGGATAAGTGAACTAATATAGAGTAAACAAAGTATGTAAAGATGTTCTGAGGTGCCTGGCTGGCTCAGGTGGAAGAACATGTGACTCTTAATCTTGGAGTCATGAGTTTGAGCCCTGTTTGGGGGTAGAGATTATAAGAAAATTAAAATTTTAAAAAAAATTTAAGTACATTTAAAAATGTTCCTAGCAGGGCACATGCGTGGCTCAGTCTGTTAAGTGTTTGCCTTCAGCTCGGGTTATGACCTGGGTCCTGGGATTGAGCCCTGCGTGGGGCTCCCTGTTCTGTGGGAAGTCTGCTTCTCCCTCTCCCTCTGCTGCTCCCCCTGCTCATGCTCTCTCTCTCTCTCTCTGTCAAATAAATAAATAAATAGAAATTTAAAAATATGTTCCTAGGGACGCCTGGGTGGCCCAGGGATTGAGCATCTGCCTTCAGCCCAGGGCATGATCCCAGAATCCTGGGATGGAGTCCTGCATCAGGCTCTCCGCAGGGAGCCTGCTTCTCCCTCTGCCTGTCTCTGCCTCTCTCTGTGTGTCTCTCATGAATGAATAAATAAAATCTTTTAAAAAAAGATTCCTAGATCTCAAGTGTGTTCTATATGGATTCTCAATAAATTCTGTCTTAAGAACAAGTACTGTGGTTACTTTTTTTTGACAATAATTAGGGCAATTTGTTTTGGGGTTACACGATAGAGTACTAAATACTGCTTTGTTTTTTCTTACTCTGAACAACTGTATTTTGTGCATTTCTTCTGCTAAATATGATCTGGAAAACATACTTTTGATATGGCAAGTGTTGTTGGAACACAGTTATCTTTATTTAGTGAGATTTATAGAGGGTAGAGAAAATAACTTTTTTAAAGGGACACTTCCTCTTACGAGGACCTGAAATCATCATGAATACTGTTACAGGTAATTTGGGAATTTTTAAATTAAATTCAAATATAAAAAGGCACTTGCACTTGGTTTACCAATATTCATAATCATAAGCCCATTTTCAGACTCCTGGTCTTATTCTAGTTTAAACACAGACAAGATACAGGGTGAGTCTATCATTTTTTCTTACTTCAAGTGTTGCTTTATTAAAGTGGCATTGATTTGTTTGGCATGAGTAAAGTGAACAATTTAATCTATTAGCTGTTGTATCTCAACAACAAAGGGCCTGAAGAAAGAATGTTAATGTCTGGGCCCAGAATTATTTTTTACAATTCATATAATATGTCTATTCTATTTTGCTTACTGAATTAAAAATTGTGTGAGGAACACCTTCATATCTACGATGGTGATATGAGTATGTCATATAGTGATGTGTTTTGTTAAATGTGAGAGAAATCGAATGTGAGAATTTCACATTAATTGTAACTTCCTTAAAAAGATGAAGAAATGTTACAGTATCTAAATAGTTAACTGCTTTTATAAAAAAGCAGCAAGATCAAGGTAAAAATACTTTTGCAGAGGCACCTGGCTTGGCTGGCTCAGCTGTAGAGCATGGGACTCTTGATCTTGGGGTCATGAGTTCAAGCCCCATGTTCGGTGTAGAGATGACTTAAGAATAAAATATTAAAATATATATATATTTCTGCAGTTTAGCCTCATGTTTAATGCAGACAAAATACCTTTGTTTGAACTCACAATCAACCTTATAAATGCCTTTTTCTCATTATAAAACTAATGGATATCAATTGAAGAAAATTTTAAAAACTGGAAATCAGAAAGAAAGTAAGAAACTTCACTTGGGGGGCACCTGGGTGGCTCATTCAGTTAAGTGTCTGATTCATTTTCTTTTTAATTTATTTATTCATGAGAGACACAGAGAGAAAGGGAGGCAGAGACACAGGCAGAGGGAGAAACAGGCCCTTCACAGGGAGCCCAATGCCGGGTCTCCAGGGTCACGCCCTGGGCTGAAGGCGGTGCTAAACCGCTCAGCCACCCAGGCTGCCCTAGTGACTGTTTCTTGATTTCAGCTCAGGTCGTGATCTTGGGGTTGTGAGACTGAGCCCTGTGTCTGGCTCTGCACTGAACTGGAGAGCCTGCTTAAGATTCCGTTTCTTCCCACCCCACTTGCATGCACTCTCTCTCTAAAAAAAGAGAGAAAAAGAAACTTCATTTGAAATCTCAACACTCTGAAAACTACTTAAAATATTTCCCCCTTTTTAAAAAACTAGTAAATTTGTTTGCCACCTGACGTCTTTCACCTAATAATAAATTTTGAGTAACTTTTCATGCCAGAAATACATTTTTTATGAAATTATTTAAAATCACTTAGCTTTCCTTTGTACAGGTGTATAACAATTTTTTCATTTAGCTTGGCAACGTTGAACTCAAGCTGCAATGTTTCTATCTATAATAAACCTTTGGAAACATCTATGTTTATTTCCTTGGGCTAAGAAAATAAAAAATTTCCATTTAAGTGAAAAAATATTTAAATAATGAATGCTTTTGTAAAAGAATAGCAACATCAAGACAAGGTAGTTTTAATTCTGAAATTGCCCAGCTCCTAAGCCCCACTGCATGCAAGGAAATT
The DNA here is from genome assembly GCF_905146905.1 of Nyctereutes procyonoides. Lineage (NCBI taxonomy): Eukaryota > Metazoa > Chordata > Mammalia > Carnivora > Canidae > Nyctereutes > Nyctereutes procyonoides. The sequence continues at coordinate 52,794,214 of NW_026575047.1, read as the reverse complement.
AGCTAAAAATAATGAAGTAGTCCTTGCAGAGACTAGAGTATAGAAGCAGAGGCAATACCTAGTAGGTGATGCTAAATAAAATTTCCCCAACAAGATTTAAATTTCTTTGAGGACAAGGCTCATTTTTTCTGTTTTTGTTGTTTTCTGGTCTCAGTCTAAATTTTTTTCTTTTCTTTCTTTCTTTTTTTTTTTTTTTTTGGTTACAAGTGACAGAAAATCAGAACCTAACTAGCTAAAAGCACAAAGGAAAGTTATTGGCTTGTGTGACTCAATTCTCTAAGAACAGGTACAGCTTCAGGCAGACCTGGATACAAGCTGTTTACCCATGTCACCTGGTCCTGGCACTGTTGGACCCTGGCTCAGGGGTGCCAACGTGTCCCGGTGGACGCCCCAGAGACTCAGACCCCAGACAGGCAGATGCAATTAGCAAGAGGGTTTATTGAACGTTTGCGCAAACGGGCTCTCCGCCTCCGAGGAGGAAAAGAGCCCCGATTAGCAATTACAGGGATCTTTTAAAAGGCAAAAGGAAAGAAACTGCCTAAAGACAAAAGAACCGCGGGAGTCGCATGGCATCCAGGTTGATTTCACAGAGGGTCAACATGAACCTATTCAGGGACATTCCAATCAGGGTGTGTGGGGGGGGATGGTTTTCTTATTGTCAACAGAATGCTTTTAGTTGCTAAAATTTCAGGAAGGCGCCTGGATGGGCTGCCTCTGGGTTAGGGCTGGCCCTACTTACAAGGGGGGAGGTTTCTTCAGCACCACTCTGCTTCTTGGCTAGTGTCTTCTCTGCTTGTTTCTCCTCTGATAGATCTTCCCTCAAGGAGGCAAAGCAGTAGCTCTAGGCTACATACATTTTCAGTTAAAAAGCCCAGCAGCTACTCTCCTGGAATGTTCACCATCTTCCTGACAATGCCCTTTGACTCAATATGGATTAGAATCTTTGTTTCCTTATCCTATGTTACTGTCTTCCTTGGTTCATCCTTCATTTTGGTGGAGCATCCCCTCTAGCAGCTTCTGGAAAGAAGATATCTCAGAATTAAATGTTCTATTCTATTTCGTATGATCAGAATATTTATTTAGTTCACCTTCATGCTTGATTAGTAGTTTTGCTGGAATGAGAGAGACTCCCAATATTATCCATACTGTCCTCCTCTCTTTCCTGGGTATACAGGGGATGACTCTTCTAGATCCTTTGCAGTTAGGTGATGTTGTGATGAATTCAGGTAGTGAAATGTGATAGAAGAAGTATATCACTTCCAGGCCCAGGGAATTGTGAGCTTGGGTGCCTCTCCATGTTGTTTCCCCTGCCACGGGAACTCTGGAGGACATATTTTTAAAAGCATCCCTCAGGAGGCACCTGGGTGGCTCAGCGGTTGAGTGTCTACCTTCAGCTTAGGTCCTGACCCCAGGGTCCTAGGATCGAGTCCCATTATCGGGCTCCCCCGAGGGGGCCTGCTTCTCCCTCTGCCTATGTCTCTGCCTATCTCTCTGTGTCTCTCAATAAATAAATAAAATCTTTGAAAAAAAAAAAGCACCCCTCAGGATAGGAAAGCCTGGATGCCTGAATCACAGGATGGAGGACCACCTGCCAACCTGCTTTTACAAGAGCAGGAAATAAACATTGTTGTGCTAATCTAAGATATCAGGGGTTTTTCTTCTTCTTTTTAAAATGCAATAGTCCTCAGTGGAATAAACATTTCCTAGGTACACAATTCTTATGAAGAAAATTTTAGAACACTCCTGAGGAACACAAGGAAAACTCAAACAAATGGAGATCTTTACTCCTGAAAAAGATTCATGGGCATAACAGTACCAGTAGTGGAAAGTGTATTAATTATGAAGATGATGTCATACCAATAAATATACCAACAGCATATTTTTTGAGAGGGAAACAATACAATCTAATGCTAAAGTTAATAGGGAAAGGAAAATTCTGAAGAAAAAGAAAGTTAAATTCAGATCTTGCACATGACTCCAGGATAAATTCTATTTGATTGAATAATTAAATGTAGACATGATACCATAAAATTAGAAGAAATAATAGTAATTGGTTATTTATTTTTTTAAAAAAGATTTTATTTATTTATTCATGAGAGACACAGAGAGAGAGGCAGAGACACAGGCAGAGGGAGAAAAGCAGGCTCCATGCAGGGAACCCGATGTGGGACAGGATCCCGGCACTCCCGAGATCACGCCCTAGGCCGAAGGCAGGTGCTAAACTGCTGAGACACCCAGGGATCCCCTAGTAATTGTTTAGAAGCAAATAATGGGAAGGCCTTTTCTAGATATGACATAAAACCTCATAGCAATCAAAGAAAATATTGGTAGATTCCATTATTTAAAGGTAAAGGGGAAAAATCTGTATCTGAAAACCCCCCATAAGCAAAGTCAGAAGACAAATAATAATTTGGGAACGTATTTCCAAGTCAATTCATGTCTAAAGAATAATTTCCCTGGGGTTGCCTGAGTGGCTCAGTTGGTTAAGCTTCAGATTCTTGATTTTGGCTCAGGTCATGATCTCAGGGTTGTGAGATCGAGCACAGCATCAGGCTTTATGCTGGGCATCGAGCCTGCTTAAAATTTTCTTTTCCCTCTCCCTCTGCCCTTCCCCACCCTGGTCTCTCTCTCTTTCTTAGACAAGGAAGAAAAAGAAGAAGAAAAAGAAAAGAAGAAGAAGAAATATTTCCCTAATATATGAAATGCTCCCACAAATCTGTAAGAGAAAGACCAATTAACTTAGCAAAAAAATGTGCAAATGATATGAACTAAGATAGAAGGAAACATACATGGATCTTAAAAGATGACATGATGCTCAATCTCATTCATAGTAAGTCATTTCACATTGAAACTACAAAGGAACATCATTTTTCACCTACCAGATACTGGCAAAGATCCCAGAGTCTGATACCATGCTGTATTAGTGAGGACTCAGGAAATGAGCACAGTCATAAATTACCGGTGGGTGTGTTAATTACTACAATCCTTATAGAGCACAATTTGACAGCGTCTATGCAAATACCCTTTGAACCAACAGTCCCTCTTTTAGGAATTCCTCCGTATCTGCAGATAGGTGAAAGGATAATAGTGCAGCCTGGCAACGTTGTTTGTAACAGTAGAGACAAGAGATGAGCTAAGTGTCAGTGTAGGGGCCAGAGGTAGCCAGCCCCGAGATGGTCACTTGGGCATGAATACTCTTTTGAGTTCAAAGTAATCAAAACTCAGCAGTTGGAGGTAAAGGTCTTTTCCTGATCCCCAATGCCTAAATTTACTTTGGGAAGGAGAGCCTGTGCCAAGAAAAGACCTATTGACAGAGATTCCCCTTTACCTAAGAAACCATCTGCATTACAGTGCAACCTTTGTTTTTCAAAACACCTCCTTTCCCCTTCCTGTTGATGGCCTTCCTCTGCTTCATTTCCTCTGCTTCTAACCCTCTCCTTAGCTCATATAAGCTTCATGTTGCCTCATTGTCTTTGGAATTTCCATGTTTATGTGCATTCCCCATAGGTATGTTATAAAATTTAATTTTCTCCTGTTGGGCAGCCCGGGTGGCTCAGCGGTTTGGCGTCTGCCTTCGGCCCAGGGTGTGATCCTGGAAACCCAGGATCAGTCCCACATCGGGCTCCTTGCGTGGAGCCTGCTTCTCCTTCTGCCTGTGTCTGTGCCTCTCTCTCTCTCTGTGTGTCTCTCTCGTGAATAAATAAAGAAAATCTTTAAAATAATAATAATAATAATAATAATAATTTTCTCCTGTTAATTTGTGTCATGTCAGTTTGATTCTGAGTCCAACTAGAAGGACCTCGAAGGGTAGAGGAAGATCTTCCTCCTTGACATCGGCCAACAGGGGATTGCTTAAACAATCAGTAGAAGCAGTACAGCCACACAATAAAATATTCCATAACTGTAGCAAAGAAAAAAGAGGCTCAAGAATAGATTTGAGTTTATCTCTCACACATATGATTGGGTGAAAAAGGCAAGTTGCAGAACATGTGTGCAGTATACTGTACAAATTATGTGGGCTTTTTTTTTTTAAAGAAAAATGTATATAGCTTTTATATGCGGAAAATATCTTTGGAATGAAGTATAAAAATCTGGTCATTGTGGCTGTTCATGGGAAGGGAACAGGATGGGGGTTGGATGGAGGGAGAAGTTTTACAATGTATCACTTTAAATTCCTTGAATTTTGAACCAAGTGAATGTATCTGTGTAAAAAATAAAAATAGTTAAAATTGAGGAAGATTTGAAGGAAAGAGTTTGGGCACTTGCAATCTACCTTTCAGCATCAATGACCATGACCTTTTAACCCCATCATTGACAAGCATCTCACCTGGAGCTGAGTCAGCTCACAGCTCACATATGTGTAAGGGACTCCATCTGTAGTCTGATCTCTTTTGGAGGTTTTCAGGACACCATTTGTAACGGTGGGCAAGTGTTACGGCCTTGTCTACCATATGACAAGAGTGTGGGTTTTGGCTTCCCACACTGATATTGAAGAAACCTCCCCCCTTGTAAGTAGGGCCAGCCCTAACCCAGAGGCAGCCCATCCAGGCGCCTTCCTGAAATTTTAGCAACTAAAAGCATTCTGTTGACAATAAGAAAACCATTTCCCCCCCACACCCTGATTGGATTGTCCCTGAATAGGTTCATGTTGACTCTCCAGGAAATCAACCTGGATGCCATGGGACTCCCGCGGTTCTTTTGTCTTTAGGCGGTTTCTTTCCTTTTGCCTTTAAAAGATCCCTGTAATTGCTAATCGGGGCTCTTTTCCTCCTCGGAGGCGGAGAGCCCGTTTGCGCAAACGTTCAATAAACCCTCTTGCTAATTGCATCTGCCTGTCTGGGGTCTGGGTCTCTGGGGCGTCCACCGGGACACGTTGGCACCCCTGAGCCAGGGCCCAACATTTGGGGGCTCGTCCGGGATCTGAGACGCCCCAGACTCAATCCTAAGACCGGTAGGAGGTAAGACCGAGCTCGCTAAATGTCATATCTGTCTCGTCCGTTTGTCTGACTGGCCGGGTCTGTTTTGGGCCGGGTCTGTATTGTGCCTGCAGGACGCTGTACTCTGTATTCTGTATTTGGACCAGCGGGGGAGGCAGACGTGCCCGAGACCCCTGGTCCCCCTCTGGAGTCGGACTCCGGAGTGGTCTGGAAGAGGAACGGAGCCCCGGCACTCCCTCCTCTTCGGGGAGGGTCGTCGTTCGCGACCGCTCCCGTCTGAATCTGCCGCGCCAGTCCTGTCGTTCGTGTGCGTCTGTTCGTTCTGTGTTTTTCTCCCTCTCCTGTCCTCCTCCTCACCGCTCACCTCTTCTCTACACCCATGGGGCAGACTGTAACCACCCCTTTAAGCCTCACTCTAGATCACTGGAAAGAAGCCGCCGGCCGGGCACACAATCTTTCGGTCGAAGTCAGAAGACGAAGATGGGTCACCTTCTGCGCCTCAGAGTGGCCGGCTTCCAACGTCGGGTGGCCCAGGAACGGAGCTTTTACTATTGACATTATCTTGCAGGTGAAGGCCCTGGTCTTTCAGCCAGGACCCAATGGGCACCTCCATCAGCCGACCTGGGATGACCGCCAACAGCTCCTGCAGACTCTCCTCACCACGGAGGAGAGACAGCGCGTCTACCTCGAAGCTCGGAAAAACGTCCCGGGGGCGGATGGGAGGCCGACCCAGCTGCCTAATGAGATTGAGGATGTTTTCCCCTTGGTTCGCCCGACCTGGGACTACGACACTGTTGCTGGTAGGGAGCGGCTCCGTCTCTATCGCCAGGTACTCCTAGCGGGTCTCAAAGGGGCAGGGCGTCGCCCCACCAATTTGGCAAAGGTACGTGCTATAGTGCAGGGAAAAGATGAGACGCCGGCAGGTTTTCTGCAGAGGTTAATAGAAGGCTATACTGGCCACCGTAGTACAGGGCTCAGGGCAGAGTAAGTCAGGACAGAGTAGGGACCTGGGAGACAAAAGAGGACCACGGGTTGAACGAGACCAGTGTGCCTACTGCAAGGAAAAAGGACATTGGGTTAAAGATTGCCCAAGGAAGGGCCAAACACAGGGACCTAAAAAGAAGCCCATTCCTGTTTTGTCCCTAGAAGATGAAGATTAGGGGTGTCAGGGCCAGGAACCCCCCCCTGAGCCTCGGATAACCCTTAAAGTGGGGGGACAGCCGGTGACCTTCCTGGTCGATACGGGGGCTCAACATTCAGTTTTAACTGAGGCAAAAGGACCCTTGAGCTCTAAAACGTCTTGGGTTCAGGGGGCAACTGGAGGCAAGTTATATCGATGGACAACCGAACGGAAGGTCCACCTGAGCACTGGGCAAGTAACGCATTCCTTCTTACTGGTCCCAGACTGCCCTTACCCTCTCCTAGGCAGAGACCTTCTTTCAAAAGTAGGGGCCCAGATACATTTTCAGCAAAAAGGGGCCACTATTACTGGCGCAGAAGGGCAGCCCCTCCAGGTACTGACCTTGCGCCTAGAGGATGAACACCGGCTGCACGAGGACTCTCCACCGGCCGTGCAGCCCCTAGATTCTGAATGGCTCACTAACACCCTCAGGCCTGGGTGGAAACGGCCGGAATGGGACTAGCTGTAAACCAGCCGCCCATAATTATAAACTTAAAACCCTCGGCCACCCCCATATCGATCCGGCAATATTCAATGAGCAAAGAGGCCAAAGAAGGCATTCGGCCACATATACAGAGACTATTAAAATTGGGCATTTTAATACCTTGCCAGTTGCCCTGGAATACTCCTCTATTACCCGAAGAAAAAAAAAAAAAAAAAAAAAAAAAAACCCGGCACAGGAGATTACCGGCCGGTACAAGATTTACGAGAGGTTACCTGGAGGACAGAGGACATACATCCCACGGTGCCGAATCCCTACAACTTGCTCAGCACCTTACCCCCAAGCCATGTCTGGTATACGGTGTTAGATCTAAAAGATGCATTCTTTCGCCTAAGGTTAAGCTCTCAAAGCCAGCCTATTTTTGCCTTTGAATGGAAAGATCCTGAGACGGGATTCTCAGGACAACTCACTTGGACAAGGCTGCCACAGGGATTCAAAAACTCCCCCACTTTGTTCGATGAAGCCTTGCATCGGGATTTGGCAGATTTCCGAGTTGGCCATCCGGACCTCGTCCTCCTGCAGTACGTGGATGATTTGCTCCTGGCGGCTAGGACAGAACAGGATTGTGTAAAAGGTACGGGGGCCCTGCTTGAGAGACTGGGAGAACTGGAGTATAGGGCCTCCGCCAAAAAGGCCCAAATAGGCCAGAGACAAGTGACCTATCTGGGATATCTCCTGGAAGGAGGCCAGAGGTGGCTGACGGAGAGCCGCAAAAAGGCTGTAGCCCTGATCCCAGCATCCACTAATGCCAAAGGACTACGAGAGCTTTGTGTCTGTAAATGAGGAACACCGGGTCCCTGGAGGCAGCAGGCCTCCAGAAAGGGCATAGAATGCGTGGCTGTCACAGTTTCTATACCTGTGAGTTGAGGTCATTCACGCTTTGTGGCACCACAGAGGTGATTTAAGATAACATGTGGAAACTGTTTGTGAATCCTAGGATTGTGAGTGTGACGAGAATTTTCTTCTCACTCCATGGAAGCACCAGGCTCATTGAGAATTTTAAACAGACAGTTGAGGGAGGGTCATGCTCCATGAGTGAAAAATTTTCACTATTAAAAAAAGACCAGTATTTCTTCACACTTGTCCAACATTGTTCCTTTTCCAATACATTTAATGTGTGTAAGGAGAAACACGATTTTGGCTTGACTTCTCCCTGCATCCTATAGTCTTGTCTTCATGCAGCCGGATGCCTGTGTCCCTAGCTGCCACCTTCCTGTCCTCAGGACCACCGCTGCTGGCTTCTTCTTGGCGGATCATAGGTCCTGGACATGGTTGCCGTGGTGAATTTGCAACATTGTGCATGGGTAGGGGCAGAAGCTTCTCTGATTTATCCTCTGCTCTTAAGAGTTGAGGTCATCCCCAGATGAAGCTTAAAATACATGATGCTTTCCCTCTCCACTGTTTTATTTTTCTTCAATTTATGCTTCTGTGAGCCAGTAATGGGTTTTTATTGACAGCTGAATGAACAGAAAAATGAGGAAAAGCAAATGCCTTCTGTGTCCCATAGGTTTCCCTCTCCAGTCCTTCCTGGAGTAGAGAGATAAACATTACAAAGCAGGCGCCATAATTCTTCTGAAATCATCTCTCAAGGCTAAGTGGGAGTGGTCCACCTGGAGGGCTCTCATTCCAGCCCCTTAGGTGGGAGAGATCGGATTCCCTTCTGCTGTGCCCTCCATTGATGAGTGCAAGGATGAGAGGAAAGCAGGTGCTCCCATGGGGCACAGAGCAGGGCTTTCACAATGGCAGCCCTGCAGCGAACATTTGTGCAGTGGAAATGTCTTCTAGCAGTTGGTGGAATCAAAGTGGGTTCGGGCACGAGTGTGACAAACCCCATTCAGGAGAGAAGCTTTTCTCACCTCCTGGTAAAACCCATGGTGCATCCTTAACCTATTCGCTAACTCCGGGTACCTAAATATAAGTTATTTTTGGCATTATCTATATTACTGCTGTCCTCCAGAGATAGGTTTAAAAAACTGACAATATAGGTACTAAATAAAACCATACTGTTGTTCCTGGTGTGATAAAATACACGAATGAGGTGAATTTTTCACAGGCCTACATTTTTAACATGAGTATGAGATGATTCATGATCATTTCAGGCCAATGCTTCACTGATGCAGAACATCTACATATTACAGGTTGTTTTTATGAACACAATCAGGTTTACATCATGCACCTTGTAGGTTAACATAACAGACTTAACTACTGTCCTAGAATTTATCCAATACATAAGGCAGTACGGCATGATACAGTTGGGAGTGTCCAGGGAAGTATGCAGAAAATATTAGCCATAAACAGTGAGCTCGGGCAGCCCGGGTGGCTCAACACTTTAGCGCCGCCTTCAGCCCAGGGCCTGATCCTGGAGGCCAGGGATCGAGTCCCACGTCAGGCTCCCTGCATGGAGCCTGCTTCTCCCTCTGCCTGTGTCTCTGCCTCTCTGTGTGTCTCTCATTAAAATAAATAAATAAATAAATAAATAATAAAAAAACAGTGAGCTCAGAGGGAGTGGAAATGTAAGGATAAGCCAACACAGGTAGAATGTCCAGTGATGGCCCCAGCATGGAAGGTTCTCCACCTGTTCTCCAGCAGAGTTGTGGGTATCCTGTTCAGGATTTTAGGCTAGAAAAGGACAGTGAAGTCAGAGTGAAGAGAAGCATGAGCTGTGGGGGAAGAAGGGGTCAGAGACGCTGCTGAGAGTGTAGGTGGTTGCCATGGAGACAAAGGCCAACCTGGGGACATGGGTGGGGTTGGCTGTAACTTTTCCTTGGGAAATGAAAGTGCAAGAATATCATCAACCTAGTCTTACACTCAGAAGGGCTTGAGGCTGGGGGCAGGAGGCAAGGGGAGGTGGGTCTCTACTCTTAGGCCACTTTAGTGTAGGTCTTACTCCCATGTGTAGAATCTGGAGGAAAGGTTGGTGGCAGATGCGGACCATGGGAATGGAGAAAAAGAAGGTGTTGTTCTCCCTAGGAATCAAAAAAACCAAGTGCCCTAGAAACTCAAAGAAAGCAAACAACAGCAGGGTGGCTACTTTGGGAGCCCAGACTTCCCACTCTTTTGGGATCTAACTCAGAGTTACCATCTCAGGATTATTCTTTCTATCTTTACATTATCCCTGGAAAGGGGAAGAAAAAGGAAAGGGAGAGAGGAAAGAAGGATCTAGGACTTGGGGAAACGTAGGACGAGCCAAGAAATAATAACCTAGATACTATGCACATGAGACAGAAAGTCAAAATCCAGGATGATCTGCTGTACTTAGTAATGAAGCAAGTGTACCACAGGTACTCGTGGGGCTGGTGTGTGGCCAGATCCAGGAAAGAGAGGGAGAAAAAGTGGTGGGATGAGCTTGGTCAGCAGGTCCAGTGTGCAGGGACTAGCTGCGCAGAGAAAATGCTGGTAGCCTGGGACTTAATTGTATAGAAGAGCCAAGCCAGAAAATACAGTGTGCAGACTGCTTGGTCAGCAACTATTTAGCAGCATTGAGTGCCAGCTGTATGCCAGGCACAGAGTAGTCTGGGGCCCAGAAATGGAGGACTAGTTCAGGGGAGGCTGCTTTACACATTTTTGTGCATTTAATTCCCACAACGACTATTCATTATCCTCATTTTCCAGAAGAGAAATGCAGGGATAGAGGTTAACAGATTGTCCAAGGATACACATCCCCTGTGATGCTTGTTTGTATGTGTGAACTTGACTGGGCTATGGTGCCCATTTGTATGCTCAAACACCAATCCAGATGCTGCTATGAAGGTATTTGGGGATAAGGTTAACATCTGAACCAGTAGAGATGGAGTAAAGCAAATTATGCTCCAAAATGTGGGTGCACCACACCCAATCACTTAATGTCCTTGAGAGTAAAGACTGAGGTTTCTCAAAATAGAAGGAATTGTCCTCAAGACTGCACCATGGAAACCTGCCAAAGTTTCCAGCTTGCTGCCCTGTGGAATTCAAACTCAAGACTGCAACATCAACTCTTTTTTTTTAAGTTTTTTGTTTTTTTTTTAAGTTTTGTTTGTTTGTTTGTTTCAAGTTTTTATTGGGTTCAGCAATATTGGTTTCAGGAGTAGAACTGAGTGACTCATCACTTATATATAACACTTGGTGCTCATCACAACAAGTGCCCTCCTTAATTCCCAACCCCCATTTAGCCCATCCCCTGCCCACCTCCCCTCCAGCAATCCTCAGTTTGTTTTCTGCAGTTAAGAGTCTCTTATGGTTTGCCTTCCTCTCTCTTTTTTTTTCTTCTTTCCCCTATGTCTATCTGTTTTGTTTCTTAAAATCCACATATGAGTAAAATCACATGGTATTTATCTTTCTCTAACTTATTTCGCATAGTATAATACCTTCTAGCTGCTCCATGTTGTTGCAAATGGCAAGATTTCATTCTTTTTGATGGCTGAGTAGTATTCCATTGTTTGTCTATATCACATCTAAAGTACATAATTATCTGGGACGCTGAGAAATAAACAACAGCAGCCTGTTTGGGGATCCAACAAAGAATAGAAAGTAAGAGCAGTCAGGCACACACTTGAGCAGCATCACACCAACTGCCTGAAATAAAAGGGTGCTTTTCAAATACCATTCCTTATATACCGCAGAGTAAGCCAAGAAGTGACACAATGGTCTGGACGTGTCCCAGAAAATACAGGCATTGGCAAAACAATTTGTAAGTGGCCAGAGGACACAGTAGAAAGGAAAAGAGAGGAAGAAAACAAAAAGCAAGAAGATAGGACTTTTTAAAGGTTGAAAACGCACAGAGAATGTTAACATACTTGTTAAATAATTGAAGACTTTGTTCTTGATCTTCAGTCTCAAGGGCATTGCTAAGTTCGGACTGAGTTCCAACCCCTGCTTTTTCTTCTGCAGTGGATGCATCTTGTAAGGTCCTATGAGTTTGTTCTGCATATAACATAAACAGGAATCATACTTCTGGCAAGAAGTCACCACTTCCTGCTGCCTTTCTTTTTTCCTCCAAAGTTATATATTGCTGGGGATTTGGCTATTCCAAATCGTATGTAAAAAGATACTTAATCAGTTCATATTTCACGTTTTTCTAAACGAACACCCCTTAGTTCATTTAGAAAATGATTCATTGCAACTCATTCAAAATAAATAATTGCTTGTTTTCGCTAGGAATAGAGTGGACATTTTTCAAAAGTGCATCTTGGTATTTTTCTGGTCATGGGGGTTGCAGTAAGTACCACCCTACTTTGCAATATATAAAAATGGGTTTCATGGAAAGAGTGAAAGGAGGAAAAGGAGGAAGCAGAATCCCTTTCAAATACAGCTTCTTCCTCAACTACTGGCCAGTGACTTTCCAACCTCAGGTTTGGATTTTGTTTCTCTTGGGCTTGGGAACCAGAGTCACAGGGAGTTTCTACTGATTTTTAACACTCATCAGTAAATCTTATTTTGTTCCTCTCCAAGACTCAACATGATATTTGCCTTGGTTTGGGGCAGCTCCTTCTCCACACACATGATTCTGAACCTCTGAGACTTTGTTCCCTGTGAGTCTCTTCACTCCAACTTGCAACACTCACCAGGGGTGATGTTCCCTGGCAAAAGGCTGATGGCACCCCAGTAGAAACCTTCTGGAGGCCCTTTTAGCATCCAAACCCATCCTATCAACCTCTTGGCCCATCCCTGCCTTTCCCTGTCCTCCACCCTCATGTATACCTCCCCCGTCATGTCCCTTTCCTCCTTGAGCTCCTAGAAGGCAGCCCCTATTCTGTCCATATGTGCCCAGTGCTGGATCCTGAAACTGCAAGGTACAGACATGTCATGATCTGTGCTGTCATATTGAATCACATTATAGTGGAAAGGCTCATCCCAAGAGACAGACTATGGAAAAGAATGCCATTGGCATGGCTCTTCCTGAGGTCTGTTTGTATACTCCACACTTACATTGTCCGTCCTACTCTAGATCTTGCCTCTTCCCAATGGGACAAGGGTGGGAACAAGAGAAATGCAGTGGTCACCTTACAGGGTGGGAATTGCCGTAGAGCTGAGCCTCTGCCCCAGTGTGGTGGCTTCTCCTGTGTAGTCAGGGATGTTGGGCATTCTTTTCATTCCTGATGACACAAGTAACTTGTTGTAACAGCCCATGTTTTCCATGAACGATATTAAAATGTGGACATAAAACTTGAAACACTACAGTGCTCCTGGGCCCTGTGATCTGGTAATATGGAGTGAAATGCATTAACCTCTTGCTTGTACCTTTATACTGATTAGATCATTTTGCCTTTCCAGAGTGCTCCAAAGTATAACTGCTAATTTGGAGCCTTTCCAACTAAGTCACTCTGGGATACATGTATTTAATGGGACATATTTCTAGTGATGGCAGCTGGCTCTTTTCGTATTGTTACTGTAAGCCCTCCTTGGTGTTTATACAAGCTGATCTACCTCCACACAGTGAGAGGAAATGGATTTCCTACTGAAGGTGGACGTCGTTATAGCTCATCATAAAGTAGTCCCTTCTGGAGCACCCACAAAGAAGGAGCCCCACGGATAGCAGATGGATCATCCAATGTTAGAGGAAACAAGCCTTTACTTAAAAGCCTGGAATTATTACCTAGGGAATGAATCGTCTACAAAGGTCAATCTAAAACTATAAATGCTGCCCATGGAGCTGATGTTTAAGTGGCAAAGGAACTGGAATATTTTAGAATTGATTTAAAAAATAATCTCTTGGGCAGCCCACGTGGCTCAGCGGTTTAGCGCGGCCTTCAGCCCAGGGCGTGAGCCTGGAGACCTGGGATCGAGTTCCGCATCGGGCTCCCCGCGAGGAGCCTGCTTCTCCCTCTGCCTGTGTCTCTGCCTCTCTTTCTCTCTGTGTTTCTCATGAATAAATAAATAAAATCTTAAAAAATAATAATAATAAAAATAATCTCTCTAGCTACATTTTGACAATGCTATTGCTGTATGTGTGTATATATGTATATATATATATATATATTTACAACTTTTATTTTTTTAATCAAGATTTTATTTTTAAGTAATCTCTACACCTAGCATGGAGCTGGAACTCACAATCCCAAGATCAAGAGTCACATGCTCTACCAACTGAACCAGCCAGGTACCTCTACAATTTTTTATTTTTAAGTAGTTTGAGGCTCATATAAAGTTGTAAAAGTTGTACAGAAAGTTCCCATGTACCCTTCATCAGTTTCCACCTACAGATAAACATGTTACATAACCCTAGTACATTAATCAAAACCAGGAAATTGATATTGGTGTAATACTAAAATTCAGATTGATTTAGACTGTACTAGTTTTTACCTACATTCATTTTGTGTGTGTGTGTGTGTGTGGCTGCTGTATAGTTCCATAACCTTTTATCATTGGTATAGATTTGTGCAACCACCACAACAATCAGATGATGTCTTTTTCATGTTAAACATTTCTATTTTGTTTTTACTTATAAATATTTTCAAATATTCAGAAAAGTATAAAAAATAATGGATATCCATGTTTCTAACTATGGACTTAACAGGTGCTAACATTTTTACAAATACACTTCAGAATGTGTTAAAGAGTTAAAATATTAAAGATACACATAAATGCCACCGGATATCCCTGCCCTCTCCTCCTCTCCTTCTCTCTTCTCAGCCAAGGATTGATTTCTTTCTTTCTTTCTTTCTTTCTTTCTTTCTTTCTTTCTTTCTTTCTTTCTTTCTTTTCTTTCTTTCTTTCTTTCTTTCTTTCTTTCTTTCTTTCTTTCTTTCTTTCTTTCTTTCTTTTTTTCTTTTTTTTTAAAGATGTTTCTTTACAAGCAAAGTTAACTGGCAAATCCAGGAACCTCACTTTGTAATTGTCCCTTACCTAGAAAAGTGAAATGATTACTACAATAGATACTCAGGCTATTTTTGACTTACCAGAATTTTAAGTTACATTGTGAAAAAATATTCATCAAAGTTTTAAAAAATGTTTTATAGATATTTAATAGAAATAAAGAATTTGGCAATAAAAAATGAAGTTCTGCCGTAATCTTGTCATAGTACTCTATAATGTTGTATTGGATTAATAAATGCATAAATGAATACTTCTCTGGTAAACATATTACATTAAGGCTATAAGAATGAATTAGACAACATCTGAATAGTGTATAAATAAAAGGCCATGTATAAATATTCATTTTCATCAACTTGACTTTTTCAGTGGATGAGCCATTTTACTGAACATTATGGGGGCTGTGGTAGGGGTGATGTTACAATATAGAGGTGAGGTTACAATAAGACTATGATTCACAACAACTATCTTAATAACCAAGGATAATTTTTCCATTAAGACAAATCTTAAAATCCATGTAATACATGCCCAGTTGGGACCCTGATGGTTCAGTCTGGAGGAAGTGTTACAGGATAAATAGAGACCAACAACCAAACACTGCTTCAAAACAGCTCAAATCCTGCCCTGCAATTCTCAAAGGCTTGAGTGAGTACCCCCCCACACACAGGCTACAGCATCATAGAGAGGGATTCCTTTTTTAGCCTCTGTGCCCATGACTCCTACCACTGCTCAGAACACCTGCTGCCCCTGTATCCCCCAAACCCTCCTCTTGTATCCAGCTTTGCTCTACTTTTCTCACCCACACTCACTATCCCTTCTTCCACTCTTCATTCCTTTTATATGGCCCAACCCAAACCTCTCAGCAGGAAAGGGTCCCTTCTCTTTTAAAGTTAGGAGGTAGGGAAATTGAGATAGGCAATTATTGGGCTCTCTTTGGAAAGCTAAGAGAAGAGAAACGGCTAAGAAGACTGCTGTGCTAGGTTTTTTTTTTTTTTAAACAGCTTTATTTAGACAGTGCACATATAAAATTTGCCTTCTAAAGTAATACAATTTGGTGATTTTTAGTGTTTTCATAGATGTGCTTAACTACTAATTTTGCAACATTTTCACTTGCTACCCTAAAAACAATACCCCATACCCACTAGCAGTCACTGTGCATTCCCCCTGCTTCCATCCCCTGGCAACCACTCATCTACTCCCTGTCTCTATGGATTTATCTATTCTAGATATTTCAACGTAAGGAACCATGCAGTATATGGTTTTGTGACTGGCTTCTTTATCTTAACACAAGGTTTTCAAGGTTCATCCATGTTGTATTGTAGCATGTGTCAGGTCTTTATCCTTTTTTAAAGGAGACTGATATTCCATTAGGGATATACCACAGTCTATTTATACATTCATCAGTTGATGGATATTTGGTTGTTTCCACTTTTGGGCTATTTAAATAATGCTGTTATGAACATTCTTACATGGGCTTTTGTGTGGGTATATGTTTTCATTTCTCTTGGGTTTATACCTAGGGGTTGAATTTCTGGGTCATATGACAACATTTGGAGGAAGCACCATCATTTCTGTGTCTTCATAGATAGAATGAAAGGTCAGTCCAGTTTCCTTAACTTACTAATATTTTAGGCTTGACTTCAAAGTCCTCATTAAAACAAGAAAGGTACATATTTTTCTATTAGTCAACTGAAATCATCCCCTGGGTTGTTCAGGGGTTATATCAAGTTTTATTTGAGGACGATGTATTTGGCATCAAAACATTTACTTCTGTATCATGATATTTTAGAGAGGCATTGGATTTTTAATTTTTTAAATTTTTAATACTTTATTCATTTGACACAGAGATAGAGTACTAGCAGGTGGAGCTGCAGGCAGAAGGAGAGGGAGAAGCAGGTTCCCCAAGGAGCAGGAAGCCAGATGTGGGGCTCGATCCCAGGACCCTGAGATCATGACCTGAGTCGAAGGCAGACACCTAACCAACTGAGTCAACCAGGTGCCCCAGCATTGGATTTTTTAACCAAATGCTGTATTGAAGCTCACTATAACATAGTGAGGGTAGGATGCCAGAGATTTTGTTTAGACTATCATCAAGCTCACTACTTTTCAGAACAAACTATGTTCTTACCTTGGTAATAAAGGAAAAAACAGGTGAGCAGATAAGGACAGAATTCCTCCAGATGAGAGCAGAAAGCACAGAAAGCCTTTGGGCCTTTGGAACAAAGCTTGAGAAAAAAAGTCTCCACTCTCTTCCAGTAGCAATCCCAAGAGAGGATCTCACTGTACTCCTTCAAGGAGAACACGCCATCATACACCAAATGTGGGAGCACCTGGCTCACATTGAAATCCTTCAGGATCCTCTCTCTGTAACTCATCAGTATTTCTGAGAGCTGCTTGTTCCTCTTCTCCTTTTCTCTCTGTGCTGTTGACTCGCAATAATAGAACCACGACCGGGCCCCTCTCTCACCCATCTTGGCATGCAGAGAGCCGGTGAAATGTCTCCCTCCGGGGCCTCCGCAGGCCGCGTCCGCACCACATGGACACCTGCAGGCATACTCATCCTGCTGTCTGGAATTATTATAGATCTGGGGAGAGAGGGAAGGCCTTGGATTAAACCCGCATGCTGACCTGCGTGGCCCTAAGAGGATTGTGCTGCACTGATTAGCCCCTGGCAGCCGTTAATTTTAAAAGATAAAGAAAAAACAGTCTGGCTACTACCTGTTCCACTGAAACTCCTTTTCTTGGCCCCAAACAATCATTCCCCTTTCAAATTCCCCCAACAAGTGGTAGGTTTCAACATTATGAAAGCAACACACTCATCATCTAATTTTATGGTCTCATCGGGATGTTGGAAGCTGTTTCAGGAACCATGTGACTCATGTCTTCCTGCCACCCTAGTTTGGGGTTAGACTTGGCCTTGCAGTGAACTATACACGATAGAGGAAAGTAGCCAAAGCCAGTGGTTGTTTCCTGGTGTTTCAGTTTTATTCAACTCTGTGCTGAGGGCTATGTCTTAGTAGCATGGTCCCCTTCTTCCTAAGAAATTCAAACACTTCTACGTGATCACTTGGTTAAGTGATTCAGTTCTATGAATGACCCCACTCTTCTGATCTGACCCCGGTGTCCACTTAATGAAGCCAGATTAGAGATTAGAAGAGGAGATTACTGCTGGCTCAGGAGCACCATTACAACAAGTGATGTCATACTGCAGATTGCACAGATATAATTCAATTGCTCCAAGTCAGCCTTCATGTTTCCACCTGCCCAGAACCTCTCCGGCCCTGGAGTAAACCTGGAGTGTCCCTGGCTGGGTCTGCAGGTGACCAATTCTTTGCTTGCCCACACTCTCTTTCCATCTGTGCATGTGAGTGAACTATGGCTTTGGGTTCTTCTTTCTCCTACCTGTACCATGAGTGTCCGCTCTCTCTATAGGTCATCCTAAAATCAGGTGCAGGTAAAGAGGAAAGTTTAAGGAAATCCAAAGGTCTCTTACATTTTCCAGTTAGGAAATTGATGAAAAGATTAGTGGTTATTATGATATTCTTGCCAGGTTAGTTTATAGAAGCAATTAGATATTTTTCTACAGAATCTGGGTGGGAGATTCATTTTTCAGAAGTCAAAACTCGGAGTGATTTGGTTGTGATAGCCACAAGAAAAGACTTTTCTTGGCTTTGCTTTTGACTTCTTGTGTGACGTCGAGAAAGTAAGTTTCTGTCACCATACTCCATTGTATTAACCGTGTGTTTCTCAGGTTTTGGCATCTTGGGGTCTGGCAGACCTGGAGAGACTGCCCCTCCAAGGGCTAGCCAATTTCTGGAGAGAGCGAAGAACCAGCCTCCATGTGTGACTTTCATATGCAAGCCAATCCAGAGGCCCCACCCCAAGTATCCTCTTATCAGAGGCTCACATTCCAGGCCAGCATCCCTCTGCCCTAATCATCCCCAGACCAGGTGCCAGAGGAGTAGGAACAGCCCCTAGACCCAGAGCTCCCCTGAAAGTATTCAAACTAGCCACTCCTCAGCAGCTTCCCCTGAATCGCCAATGATTTCCTGCGGAAAACACAAGAAAGGCTCTCCCAGGGCTTCCTCCCACTCCTTCCACCTCCTGACCTATACCCTGGGGCTTCCCTGTGTAGTTCCGCCTGGTGTGGCAACCCCCTCTACTTGGGAACTGTAACAAATGATCTTTTGAACGGTGGTGATCTTGATCTCTTGGCCCTGATATACCTGAATATTGATCTCTTGATCTGTTGGCCTCAGTGTACCTGAATAACAATGAACATTATTAGGACATTTTAAGACATCTATTGAAAACGCAAACTGGGACAATGGAAGCGCTGAGCCTCATGAAGAATGAGGACCTGCAGGGACAGAACCCCTGCGATTTCTTCACTACCAGCAATCACGGTAAATGTGCCCCGTGTAGAAGCTTGAGAGGGAAAGAGTACCATCTTGTGGCGTGTTGTGGTCTCTCAGAACATTTCTTTTTCATTTTATAATTTTAAAAAATATTTTTTATTTTTAAGCACGTTTAGGTTCACAGCAAAGTAGAACAAAAAGTACAGAGTTCTCGGGGCACCTGGGTGGCTCAGTGGTTGAGCATCTGCCTTTGGCTCAGGTCATGACCCTAGGGTCCTGGGATTGAGTCCCACATCAGGCTCCCCATAGCCTGTGTCTCTGCCTCTCTCTCTGTGTCTCTCATGAATAAATAAATAAATAAATAATATTTTTTAAAAAATGAAAGTACAGTGCTCTCATCCTCCCTGACCCCACATACACAGCCTCCCCACTGTCACATATCCTATCAGCGTGAGACATTTGTTACAATTATGAACCTGCATTGTTACATTATCATCACCCAAAGTCCATAGCTTAGAGTTCACTCTCTTTATTGTATATTTCATGGGTTTGGACAAATGTATAGTGACACACATCCATCATTATAGCATCATACAGAATAGCTGTACTGCTCTAAAAATCCCATGATCCACCCATTCATCCCTGCTCCCCACCCCCAACATCTGGCACCCACTGAGCTTTTTATCAGCTCTAAATTTTGTCCCAAGTGATTTTTACTCTAAGATTTTCTTTTCTTTTCTTTTAAGATTTTATTTATTTATTCATGAGAGACACAGAGAGAGGAAGAGGCATAGGCAGAGGGAGAAGCAGGCTCTCCAGGAGGAGCCCAATGCGGAACTCAATCCCAGGATCCTGGGATCATAACCTGAATGCCCAGCCACTGAGCCACCCAGGCATCCCATATTCTAGATTTTCTTTATTTGGATGACAACTTTCTGCTGGTGTGTGATCTAGAATAATGGAGCATAAGACACATAGTACCCCTACTCTAGAGAGGAGGTGCACATAGAGATTAAAAAAAAAAAAGTTGGGCAGCCCAGGTGGCTCAGCGGTTTAGCACCGCCTTCAGCCCAGGGTGTGATCCTGGAGACCCGATTGAGTCCTACGTCAGGCTCCCTGCATGGAGCCTGCTTCTCCCTCTGTCTATGTCTCTGCTTCTGTCTGTGTGTCTCTCATGAAAAAAATAAATAAAATCTTAAAAAAAAAAAGTCAAGTAGACAAATAATTATAATTGAAAAGGAAGCTGAGGAAAAATGAGAGTAGAGTTACCTTTAAAAAAAAAAACAGAGATGGTAGGGTGTCTGGATGGCTGGGCGCCTGCCTTCAGCTCTGGTCATGATCCCAGGGTCCTGGGATCAAGCCCCGTGTGGGGCTCACTGCTCAGCGGGGAAGCTGCTTCTCCCTTTCTCTCTGCCTGCTGCTCCTCTTGTTTGTGCTCTCTCTTCCTCCGTCAAATAAATAAAATCTTAAAAAAAAAAAAAAAAAAGCAAAGTGGCACATAAGTTAAAGCTGCCAGGATGAAAATAAGTCAGATATTGCCGTGGAAAGAAGATACTGCCAAGCAGAAGCTCAGGGTGTGTAAAATCCCAGTGGCAGGAAAAAGTGAGGGCTCCATGGACCAGTGCATGGGGCTATAGGATGGGGGTCATGGAATAATGTTGTAGAGGCTATCAGAGGCTCAGTCTTGCTGGCCTGGTAGGTCCTGATAAGAAATTTGGATTTTTTTCCATTTGCAGTAGAGAGCTCCTGAAGGCTTTATCCAGGGGAGGGATATCATCTGATGGATGGTTTCAGAAGCTGCTAACCTTTTACCCTTTGCTTGTCATTTGCTCTCTTTCTGTAATTTCTATAACTGTTTGGACATTAAATTACATACACCATTGTGATCTTTTACCTCTGAATAATATCAGCTTGTTTTTACTAAGAATGGAGATGTTTTCTTAGGTAGCTTTGGAACAATGATCAACTTCATAAATTCACAGTAACATAGTATCATATTAGATATTTTACCCAATAGACCATTCCTTTCTCAATTTTGTCTGGTGGATCTGATAATGCCTTCAATAGCTTTTTTTTTTTTTTTAAGATTTTATTTATTTATTCATGAGAGACACAGAGAGAAAGAGAGGCAGAGACACAGGCAGAGGGAGAAAAAGGCTCCATGCAGGGAGCCTGATGTGCGACTCATCCCAGGACTCCAGGATCACGCCCTGGGCTGAAGGCAGGCACTAAACCGCTGAGCCACCCAGGGATCCCTCTCAATAGCTTTTTAAACCAACCCCGCCCCCAGTTCCAATTTGAGGTTTTAAAATTTATTAAAAAAAAATTTTTTTTAAAGATTTTATTTATTTATTCATGAGAGACACAGAGAGAGAAGCAGAGACACAGACAGAGGGAAAAGCAGGCTCCATGGAGGGAGCCCGACATGGGACTCGATCCCGGGACCCCAGGATCAGGCCCTAGGCAGAAGGTGGCGCTAAACCGCTGAGCCTCCCGGGCTGCCCGAAAAAAATTTTTTATTGAGGTATAATTGACTTACATTATATTCGTTTCAGTTGTACAACATATTGCTTCGGTATTTGTATGTATTACAAAATGATCACTACAGTAAATTCAGCTAACATCCATCCCCATACATAGTTATAACATTTTTTTTTCTTGGGAGAACTTTTAGGATTTACTCTCTGCAATTTTCAAATATATAATACAGTATTAATTGTATTGTCATGTATATTACACCCCACGACTGATTCATTTTATAAATGGAAGCTTATACCTTTTGACCCCTTCACCTTGATACCGTTTTTAAAATGATCATATTTGCTTAGATGCCACCTTGATCATCTACTAGTTGTTTTGTATGAAGTTTGATCTAATTTTGCACTTTCTTCTCTGTGCTTTAGAAATATCTGTCAATTCATGCACCACTTCCATATTTTTTGTTTAAAGCTTTTGTAGTATGTTTTAACATCCAGTAAGAGGACTAGTCTCTCCTTATAGTTCTTTCTCTCCATTGTTTTCCTTATCCTTTTGTGTTTATTTTTCTCATGTGAATGTTAGAATTGGCTTTTCTAGTTTCCTGAAAAGGATCACTGGAATTTTTATCGGAGTCACATTGAATTTATAAATAAACTGAGAGTGGGCTGACATGAAAGTATATTGAGAAAGCCTAACCAAGAATGAGAATGTTTTCCCATTAGCTCAAGTCTCCTGTGACTTTCAGAAGTGTTTTAGAATATTATTCATATAAGTTTTGAGTACAGGCATACCTTGTTTATTGCAATTTACTTGATTTTGCTTTAGCAAATATTGAACTTTTTACAAATTGAAGGTTTGTGGCAACCCTGTGGTGAGCAAGTCTCTCAGTGCCATTCTTCCAATGGCATCTCTCGCTTCGTGTTTCTGTGCCACGTTTTGATAAACCTTGCAGTGTTTTCAGCTTTTTCTTCCTTCCTTCCTTTCTTTCTTAGTATGCTCCATGTTAAGCTTGGAGCCCAACACAGGGCTTGAACTCATGATCCTGAAATCAAGACCTGAGCTGAGATCAAGAGTCAGATGCTTAACCTACTGCACCACCCATATGCCTCTCCAGCATTTTTGTTATTATTATACTTGTTATGCTGACTTGTGATCAGTGATTTTTGATGTTACTACTGTGATCATTTGGGGGCACCGTGAACTGCAGCCATATAAGATGGCAAACTTAACATGGATGTTGTGTGTGTTCTGACTGGTCCACAAACCAGCTGCTTTCCTGTCTCTCTCCCTCTCCTCGGGCTTCCCTGTGCCATGAGACACAACAACATTGAAATTAGGCCAATGAATAATTTTAATTATTAACTCTAAGTGTTTAAGTAATAGGAAGTGTTAATTGAAGCAGCAAACTTGATTGTTGTCTTATTTTAAGAAATCACCCCAGCCACCCCCACCTGTAGCTACCACAACCCTGATTAGCCAGCATCCATCAATGTCAAGGCAAGATGCTCCATCAGCAAAAAAATGATGACTCACTGAAAGCTCAGATGATGGTTAGCATTCTTCTGAAATAAAGTATTTTTAAATTAAGGTGTCTACGTTGTTTTTTTTATTAGATATAATGTTATTGCTCACTTAATAGGCTACAGTATAGAGTACTCATAAGTATTATATGCGCTGGGAAACCAAAAACTTTGACTCACTTTACTGGAATATTCTCTACATTGGAGAGCCTGGAACTGAAGCTATGAGATATGCCTGTATTTCTTGCTGCCTCATTTCTCATATATTCTCTTTATTGCTCTTGCTGTAAACGGGATTCTCCTATTCATTGTACCTTCTGACTGGATATTACTCATGTGTGTGAATACTACTGATTTTTGCACTTTAGTTTTATTCTTTTTTGAGAGAGAGAGAGAGAGAGAGGGAGAGAAACAGCATGCGAGCTGGGGTAGAAGGGGAGCAGAGAGAAAGAGAATCTTTTTTTTTTTTTTAAGATTTTATTTATTTATTCATGAGAGACACAGAGAGAGTGGCAGAGACACAGGCAGAGGAAGAAGCAGGCTCCCTGCAGGGAGCCTGATGTGGAACTTGATCCCAGGATCCTGGCATCACGCCCTGAGTCAAAGGCAGACACTCAACCACTGAGCCACCGAGGTGCCTGAGAAAGAATCTTAGGCAGGCTTCCTGTCCAGCTTGGAGTCCAACCCATGGCTTGATCTCACAACCTTGAGGTCATGACCCGAGCCAAAATCAAGAGGGTGGCACTTAAATGACTGAGCCACCCAGGTGCCCAGTTCTATACCCTTTTATTTTTTAATTAATTAATTAATTTTTAAAGATTTTATTTACTTATTCATGAGACACACAGAGAGAGAGAGGCAGAGACACAGGCTGAGGGAGAAGCAGGCTCCATGCAGGGAGCCTGACGGGAGACTGGATCTTGGATCATGCCCTGGGCTGAAGGTGGCGCTAAACCGCTGAGCCACCCGGGCTGCCCCTATACCCTTTTATCTGGATGAATTCTTTTACATTTTGTGTTACTTTTATTATTGATAATCTAGAATTTTCAACGTATATAATCATGTCATCTTGAATATAGATAATTTATTTTCTTTCCCTCTTGTTCTTCTATAGTGTTATCAGCCAGATTCCATTTACTCATACCTCCACAGCAATATTAAATGGTAGTGGAGTAAGTGGACATTCATGTCTGGTTTGTGACTTTCGGGCAAATATCTCCAAGTGTCCCTCTAGAGTAAGAACTTAAGTAAAACTGTGGTTTTATGATTAAGGTATATATAATCATGTTAAAAATATATAAAAAATAATCATATTTATGATTATATATGCATTTCTGCTTTTCAAGAGCTTTTACTAGGAATGAGTGCTGCAATCTACCAAAAGCCTTCCCAGCACCTATGGAATAATTATATGGCTTTTCTTTGTAGGCTAATGTGATGCATTTATATCAATCTATTTTCTAACATCAAATCATTGTATTTCTGGCATCAATCCCACTTGATGGTGATATACTGTTCTCTTTACATAGCGTAGAACCCTGTTAAGTTTCATTAACATTGTATTTAAGATTTTTGCATCAGCATTCATAAGTGATGTTGATTTTCTTTTTTAGTGCTATCTTTATCAAGTTTAGGTATGAGTGTTATACTTACTTCATAAAGAACAGATTAAATATTTTTCTTTATTTTCCATGCTCAGTGACAATTTATTAGCACGGAGACTCTCTGACTTTTATTTTTTTTAAAGATTTTATTTATTTATTCATGAGAGAGAGAGAGAGAGAGAGAGAGAGAGAGAGAGAGGCAGAGTCACAGGCAGGGGGAGAAGCAGGCTCCATGCAGGGAACCCAATGTGGGACTCCAGGATCATGTCCTGGGCTGAAGGCAGGCGCTAAACCACTGAGCCACCCAGGGATCCCACTCTCTGACCTTTAATGGTTTAACTGAATTCCCTGAAAAATCATCTGGACCTGATGCTTTTTGTGGGGTAGTTCTTTGATAGAACTTTATTTCTTCTATGGAAACTGGTATATCTAAGGTATCCATTTCTGCTGGGGTAAACTTTATTTGCTTAAGAAATTATCCATTCTGTTTTGTTTTGCAGTTTATTTGTAGAGGTACAAAAAGTAGTCTCTCATAATCTATTAAATTCTTTATGTATCAATAGTTATTTTCTCTGTATCCTTTCTTATCTTGCATATTATGCTTTTTCCTTTTTTTTTTGATTGTGGAAGTTGGTGGCTTGTCCATTTTATTAATTTTCAAAGAGTCGGGATTTTGATTTACTAAACTGAATGAAAGGTTTTCTGTTCTCTAGCTCCTGAATTTTTTTCTTCTTTCTTTATGAATTCATGTGCTTCCTGCTTTCCTTTATTTTTTGAGGTTTTGAATTGAGAATTTAGTTTATTTCTTTTCATTTTTTATTTAAAAAATTAAAAATTAATTAATTATTTTTAAAGATTTTATTTTTATTTATTTGAGAAAGAGAGAGATAATGACATGAGCTTTAAGTCTGTGGGTCAGGGAACCACTGTGGACATTCTGCAGTTTGTTGAGTGTATCTGTTCAAACCCTGCTTTCTGAAACTGAAGAAATAACCACAGTAACCTAGTGAACTCATCTGAGTTCAGGTAGATCCTAGCCCAAACTTGGAAACCACCCAAAAGTCCAACAACAGGTACATGGATAAACAAATCATGGTATAGTCATACAATGGAATACTACCATGGGTGGGTGGGGAAATGAACAATAGATACACACAAAAACATGGGTAAAGCTCAAAATTACGCTGAATGAAAGGAGCCAAAAAAAGAGTACATAGTGTATGATTCCATTTATAGAAAACTCTAGAAAATGCAAATTAATCTACAGTGACAGCAGATCACTAGTTGCCTAGGGAGAGGGTGGAGGTCCAGGAGACACAAATTACGAAGGAGCTGGAGAAAATTTGGGGGACCCTAAGCCAGGCTGGAGCATTTGACAACATGTAAATCATGGCAGAATGGGAGGAGCAGGAAGCAGTTGGCAGCAGGTTGAGAAGTGAATGGGAAGAGTGTGTAGACAGTGAACCTGGGTAACTTCGTCCAGAAGCTTAGCGGGAAAGGGAATCGAAGGATATAGTGGTTTCAGTGCCAGATTTTATGGAACTTCCTCCTGGCAGCTGTTTATGATTCCAGTTAGCTTATTCCAATTAGCTGCCTCCTCATCCCCTGGAATGCTAGTTCTGCTCCCAGAGTGGCCTTCATTCACTTCTCCACCTTTCTAATAACTGCCAACTTTTATTTTCCACAGCAATTGTTCTGTGTATTAACATCATCAGTCCAACTAAGTAAGCTCTCCCATCTTGGAATTCTGATGGCATTTGTTGCCTCTTTCTCATCATATGACATGTTCAACTAAATTTTACCAATGTCAAAAGGCACCACAGTGTTCAGCAGGTAGACACTGGCATCAGGGGCACCTGGGTGGATCAGCTGGTTAAATGTCTGCCCAGGACTCAAGTCATGATCTCAGGGTCCTGCGATGGAGCTCCACATTGGGCTCCCTGCTCAGCTTGGAGGATACTTCTCACCCTCCCTCTACTCCTCTTCCCAGCTCATTTACTCTCTCTCTCTCTCTCTCAAATAAATAAATAAAATCTTAAAAAAAAAAAAAAGACACTGGCATCAGATTGTCGAGTTTGAACCTCAGCTCTATCATTCCAGTGGCTGTGTGACCTTGGTCAAGCCACTCAGCCTCTCCGTGCTTCAGCTTATCCATCAACTTACTGGACAATAGTTACTTTTGTTCTACGGAGTTAATATTTATAAAGACCTTAAGGCAGGATTTGCCATATTCTAAGTCCTAAGAATGTTAGTAAAAATTAATTTGTGTTCCTATTACAAGAAGAAGGTTCATGCTCACAGTTATGTGTTATACAGAGATGTCTGTGGCATTTGCTCTAGCTAGCCGGGAGCTAGGAGCTAGAAATTGCCCATCAGCTTTACCTTTTCTTAGAGATCTTCTGTGCGCCCGGGGCCCAGCGGCCTCTGCACTTGGTCACCCTTGGCATGAAAGCCAAAGGAGATGGACTCTCAATAGTCACTTTTCGGAATGTATCTGCAAGTTGGAGGAATGGTGACTGCTAGATTTCGCAAGAGGAAAGAGCCACGCTGGAAAGGGAGATGTTAGCCGTCCCAAGACTTTGGACAATTTGCGTTTCAGCCAACGCACGGTGATATTCATGGCCACCCCTGAAAGCATGGTCAGCCTATTCAGGCCCCACAGCTGTCTGCAACCTGACCACCGCGGGCGTGCTACCCAACCACTGTACCCCAGCCCTGCAATCGCCCCGCCCTTCCCTGTCGTCCGCCTCCCGCGGCTCCTGTCGTCCCAGCCCCGCAGTGAGCCCCGCCCCCGCCCCTCCTCGCCCCCCACCTCTCCCCGCCCCCCGCCTCCCCCGGTCTCCCCGCCTCTCCCAGTCTCCCCGCCCCTCCCAGTCTCCCGCCTCTCCCAGTCTCCCCGCCTCCCCCCGCCCCCAGCCTCCTCCGGTCTCCCCGCCTCCCCCCGCCCCGCCTCTCCCGGTCTCCCCGCCTCTCCCAGCCTCCCCGCCCCTCCCAGTCTCCCCGCCCCTCCAAGTCTCCCCGCCTCCCCCCCCCCGCCTCCCCCCGCCCCTCGTCTCTCCCAGTCTCGCCGCCTCTCCCGGTCTCCCCGCCCCTCCCAGTCTCCCCGCGTCTCCCAGTCTCCCCGCCTCCCCCAGTCTCCCCGCCTCCCCCCGCCCCCCGCCTCTCCCGGTCTCCCCGCCTCCCCCCGTCCCCCGCCTCTCCCGGTCTCCCGCCTCCCCCAGTCTCCCCGCCTCCCCCAGTCTCCCCGCCTCCCCCCGCCCCCCGCCTCCCCCGGTCTCCCCGCCTCCCCTGGTCTCCCCGCCCTTTCCAGTCTCCCCGCCTCCCCCCGCCCCCCGCCTCTCCCGGTCTCCCCGCCTCCCCCGGTCTCCCCGCCTCCCCCCGGTCTCCCCGCCTCCCCCAGTCTCCCCGCCTCTCCCAGTCTCCCCGCCTCCCCCAATCTCCCCGCCTCCCCCCGCCCCCCGCCTCTCCCAGTCTCCCCGCCTCCCCCAATCTCCCCGCCTCCCCCCGCCCCCCGCCTCTCCAAGTCTCCCCGCCTCCCCCCGCCCCCCGCCTCTCCCGGTCTCCCGCCTCCCCCAGTCTCCCCGCCTCCCCCAGTCTCCCCGCCTCCCCCCGCCCCCCGCCTCCCCCGGTCTCCCCGCCTCCCCCGGTCTCCCCGCCTCCCCCCGCCGCCCCGCCTCCCAGAGGTTTCCGTAGACCGCCGAGGTCCGGCCGTCCCGCCGCCCCGCCCCGCCCCCGCCGCAGCGGCTCCACCTGAGCGGCGTCGGTGGCCCCGGGAGCCGGCCCCCATGGCGGCCGAGGCGGTGGCTTCGCGCCTGGAGCGGCAGGAGGAGGACATCCGCTGGCTGTGGGCGGAGGTGCAGCGCCTGAGGGACGAGCAGCTGAACGCGCCCGACCGGGGCCAGGCCGAGGGGCCGTGCCTGACGCGGGAGGTGGCGCAGCTCCGGGCGGAGAACCGCGACCTGCGCCAGCGCCTGTGCCGCCTGCGGCTGTGCCTCGCCGAGGAGCTGAGCCAGCGGGCGCCGCTGGGGAGCGCGGCGCGGGCGGCGGGGAGGAACGAGGCCGGGCGCGCGGCTGCCGGCGCGCAGGTGACCGGGCGCGGGGCCGCTGCGGGGAACCTCGCTGCGGGGAAGCGGGGCGGGCGCGGCCCAGAATCCCGGGCGGGCGGCGCCGCGGGCTGCGACCGTGCCAGCGGGGCGGCGGTCCCGCCGGAAGCCCTGCGCTGTGCACCTGCCGAGGCCTGGGAACCGCCGAGGCGCCTGGACACCCTGCGGAGCCCGGTGTTCCCGGCGGTCGCCAGGCTGGATGGTGTTTCTCAGCTCTTCCGGGAAATTGCCTGCCGCGTATTTGCTTCAGTAGCGAAAATAGCATTTTCCTTCGTTTGAAAAAAAATGCTGGAGTGTGTAAAACTCACTATTCTTTCCTCAGCAGGAAGACCAACAGCTACGTAAACAAAGTCTTCCATCCTGTCTAATGAATGGCTGGTCCATTTATGACAGGTGCTTTTGGGTTTTTTTTGTTGTTACTCACTTCTTGAGATCTGTACGTTTAGCGTTATTCTTTAATCTAGGGATTTAATATTTTGGTCCATTGAAGGACAGATCATCTCCGTGTAAAATAATACATTTTCTGAAGTTCCAAAGGCTTTCTCAGACTGTGGGATGTCCTTGAGTTCTTCACCAACGGTAACTGTGGTGCACTGGCAGGATCTTCCTGAAACAGTGCATTGAAAGTCCGTGGGCAGCTACACAACCATTTCCCAGCGATATTATCTGTTTGAGGTTTAGGGGAAAGAACTTTAGAGAGCAAAATGTGTTAAATGCACCTAACCAGAGTGTGTGAAAATGCACAGACAAGAAGAAAATGACTTGCCCGTGGAGAGCTGTGGTGGTGGTCAGGGAAGCCAGAACTCCAATGTGGGAGCCTTGCTGACTGCTAGCATATCCCTCTCCTCTGCACGTTTCTGATGTGTTCCTCTTTCTTGTCATTGGGATGAGTTATTTATAATTTACCTTTATTTCTCAGCCTCCTTCGAGTCAAAGCCAAGAAAAGAACACTAAAACGGAGGAGGAGGAAAGCAGGCCTGAGACTGAGGTAAGTTGTTGCTGTCTAAATAATGTAAAATACTACCTGTAATTTAAATATGCCTATACAGTTAATTGCCTGGATTTTTAATTAAAGTATAATTCCTAACTCAACTATGACATTTGTAGTATATTTAAAACCTTGCAAGCCTTAGCTACGATGTGTCTTAACTTCAAGATGAGCTAGCCACACAGCTAGAGTTAAGTGCCCCTTGTCTATTTCAGTTGAGATAGCAGAGCTTTTCTTTTCTGTTAAGGAAATTAGCTACCATCTACCTCATTAAAACCACCAGAATATGTTTTGAGCATAAACACTTGGCAGGAGCCAAGGAGAAAAACCTGGCCTCAGAGGGATCAGTCTGGTTGAGATCAGATAAACAGGAAAGACAACCAGAGAAAGTAGGGTGGTATATGGGTAGGTGCTGAGTTGTGGGACTGTGTGCACCCACGCATTAAACATGTGTCAGGGGGAGATGTAGTTAGAAGAAGTAGGCTTTGAGCTGGACCCTGAGACCCAAGGAGGAGGTGGGAAGTGACCAGGAGGAGAGTTGGAAATGACCTCGGGTGTGCAGAGAGCGTGTAGAACAGGTATAAAAAAAGTAGGCTGTGTATGTTAACCTCTTTGTATTCTGATGACTTTCAGGGAAATAATAAACCAGATTTTGTAAAGGAAAGATTGAAGCTATATGAAATATTGAAGAAAGACTATCAGCTCTTATTTGCCCTTAATGACAAAAAGGGGAATACAAGCAATGTGATCACAGTAAGAGTGGCTGGTGGGAAAACAGTGGAAGGCGAAGTCTGGAGAACAACACCTTATCAAGTGGCCGCTGAAATTAGGTAAACCATAGTTTGGAGAAGATACTTGTTATTCAGTATTATGCCAGAGCTTGGTGGCAGGGTGTTCCCTAGGGACTGCAAAAATATTTTTTTCTAACTCAGTTGAATAAACTAAATATCATTAATTTTTTTCCCTCTGGCTTCTAAAGAAGTAATTGAATACCAGAGTAAAATCTCTTCTTCTTTAAAATGTCCAAATTTTAAAGTAATAAAAATATATGGTAGAGAAAAACATCTAATACTTGACAGGTCATGTTACATTGACTTTGTTCATCATCAAGATATCTCCTTGACATTTTACAGATTTTTTTTAATTTTAAGATTTTATTTATTCATGAGAGACACAGAAAGAGAAGCAGAGACACAGGCAGAAGGAGAAGCACGCTCCCTGCAAGGAGCCCAATGCGGGACTTCATCCCAGGACCCTAGGAACATGACCTGAGCCTAAGGCAGATGCTCAACCACGGAGCCACCCAGGTGTCCTGAGGTTTTACAGATCTTATCCTGGACTTGACTCCAAGTCAAGTCATTGTCCCACCAGTAAATAACCATGGGTGATTCTTCCAACCAAGTTAGAAAAATCCCTGAAGGTTTCCAAGCCTGTTTCCTTTTATCTCAGTGGAAGTAATGATGCTTTTCCCATTAATGAGGTTGTAAAAATTAAGTGAAATACTGCATATAAAAAATACTCTGAAAATTAAAGTGCCTCTAGAAATGTACAAAATAACTTATTATAGATTGAAGGTATGTTCGAGCCATTATCAACTCTGGAATAAGTACTTTGACTTTCCTAGAAATTAGATACATTAGTAAAGTTATATTATTTTGACCAATGTTAATTCCTAGCATTAAATATGATTCTATAGAAGCTATAGCTCAGGGCAGCCCGGGTGG
The DNA here is from genome assembly GCF_905146905.1 of Nyctereutes procyonoides. Taxonomy (NCBI): domain Eukaryota; kingdom Metazoa; phylum Chordata; class Mammalia; order Carnivora; family Canidae; genus Nyctereutes; species Nyctereutes procyonoides. The sequence goes on along the minus strand of NW_026575047.1, from coordinate 52,763,032 downwards.
CTCAGTGGTTTAGTGCCGCCTTCAGCTCAGCGCGTCATCCTGGAGTCCCACGTCAGGCTCCCTGCATGGAGCCTGCTTCTCCCTCTCCCTCTGCCTGTGTCTCTGTCTCTCATGAATAATAAATAAATAAAATCTTAAAAAAAAAAAAGCTATAGCTCAAAATTGCCACTTAAATAAACGTTCACTGTGTAAAAAGCAAGCTTTTTCAACAATTGAAATCTTCAGATTTCCTTTGGAAACTAGTTAAAGTTGTATTTTTCCCCTTTTTATCATATCTTGCACTCTAACGGCCCCTCCTAACCTGTTCCCCCATTTTCCAGGGGAGATGAATAAATGTGCTGGGAAAAACGGGCTTTGAGGCAAAAAATAAGTTTTTCTTCATGGAGAGTCAGTTTGCATGTTGGCATATTAGAGCCTGAGGAATCCTACACTGAAGAAACCTGTTCAAACTTGGGAAAATAGAACAGGTTTTTCACTGTACTCTCAATAATATGCATTTCCACAGGGTACCAGCTTACAAACCCTACAGTCACATTTCATGATAGAGGGATTGTAGGAATGTCTAAAAAGTAAAGTTATCCAGAACTAAAAGATGAGCAAAGCTTTATCACGCAAACCTGGTAAGAAGAAAGCAGTGATCATAATATTACTATGGGGCACCAGAATTCAGGGCCAAAATCATCAAAAATAGACAAACAGTGTATTCCTAGCATTAAATATAATTCTGTGGAAGCTATAGCTCAAAAACTGCTCAAGCTATAGCTCAAAACTAAGTGAGTTTAAATAATGTAGCATCAGATCAGAATACAAAACTACAGATACTAGGGAGTATCTTAACCTTTGGGTAGTTTTTAGGCAGGTCAAATAGGCAAACATTAGGGTTAAATGTGACTAAATAATAACACTGTGAGGTGGACTTAGTGGCTGCTCATCAGTCCCTGTGGTCTACAGACAGAGGTCTCTCAACACCTGTGGTTGTGTTTTTGGCTTCTCAGAACCTCAATTAAATGCAGAAATGCGAAGTTCACATATTCCATGAATAAAATGAAATCAGTTTTGAATTCAATACACATTACATGATAGAAAAAGCAGAAAAAAACCTGAAAATTGAAAATTCTTCAAAATAACTCAGGTAAAAGGAAATAAAAACTCCAGAATTTTTAGAAAATACTTAAAAAGGAGAATATGTATCAGAAATCTATGGAATATAGTTAAAGTAGTGATCAGAAACAGATTTGTAGTGTCGAAGGCATTTCTAATAAGAAAGAAGAAAAAGAAACAGACTAAGAATTCAATTCAGGCGATTAGAAAAAGGAGGGAGCTCTAAAATGAATCAGAGGGTGCACCTGGGTGGCTCAGTTGGTTGGGTGTCAGGCTCTTGATCTCAGCCCAGGTCTTGATCTCAGGGTTGTGAGTTGGACTGTGTGTTGGGCTCTTTTTTAAAAAGTGAGTTAGAGGGATCCCTGGGTGGCACAGCGGTTTAGCGCCTGCCTTTGGCCCAGGGCGTGATCCTGGAGACCCAGGATCGAATCCCACATCAGGCTCCCGGTGCATGGAGCCTGCTTCTCCCTCTGCCTGTGTCTCTGCCTCTCTCTCTCACTGTGTGCCTATCATAAATAAATTAAAAAAAAAATTAAAAAAAAAAGTGAGTTAGAGAATAGTATTAGCTGAAAAACTATCTGAGTAAGTATGGGTTCAGTGAGGTGGCTGGATATAAAATAAATGAGAAATTAATAGCTTTATTAAATTATACTGCCTGTTCTCCTGGGTAACTGAGAGTTTATTGCATAGATGATTATTCCTGCTCTGGGGGAGTCTAAGCATAACATGAAAAGTGGAAATCATTAGAGAAAGAATGGACAAATTCAAACGGTGCACGAAATAAAACACTTAAGAAAAATGGCTATGTGTAAAAATGACACGTAAAACAGGAAATGACAAATGTGGTAAAAATGTACCGTATAAAACAAATGATTGCTCCCTAAGTGTTTTTCAAATTAATAGGAAAAAGATGAAAACTTCAACAGAAGAACAGATTGTCTTAGAAGTGTAAACAAAAATTATGTGTTCTCGATTTGTCTGAGGTTTATGAATAGCAGTTGATATTGATAGTCTTGGGAAAGTGGCACTGCTGGAGGGCAGATAAATAGGTCCAGTCTCTTTCTGACTTTTAAAGCCTTAAAAACGTGCTAACCTTGGACCCAGTAATTCTATACATGCCCATATATCCTAAGAAAGCACCCCTGTAGAGGGATGCGTGTGTGGCTCAGTTGGCTAAGCATCTGCCTTCAGCTCAGCTCATGATCCTGGGGTCCTAAGATCAAGCCCTGGGTCAGGCTCCCTGTTCAGTGGACAGCCTGCTTCTCTCCTTCTGCCACTGCCCCCTGCTGTGCTCTCTCTTTCTCCATCAAGTAAATAAAATCTTAAAAAAGAAAAGAAAATATCCTGTAGAAAAAAGGGGCAAAGGACAGTTCATAGTAGTTCATGAAAGAATTGTTCGGAGAGTGTGGTCCCCAGACCAACAGCATGAGCATTACCTGGGATCGTAGAAGATCAAATTCATGGGCCCTGCTCCATGCCTCTTGAATTCATTAGCAATCTATTGAGCTCCTAAAGGAGTTTCTGATGCAAGTCCAAGTTTGAGAACCTCTGAGTTAGGCCGCATTGCTGTAACAAGAGACCCCTGAAGACCATGGCATGAATAAGGAAGACATCACATTTTCTCACCTGACAGATGACATCAGCCTGGACTGGTGGCTGTCTCTGGTCCTTGCAGTCATTTGTAGACCTGGGTTCCTTCTGTCTGTTTGCTCTTAGCGCTCTGCACTAGGTACAGTCTGTCCATGTTTGGGGGTGGAAGTTGAGTCCATGCACCTATGGACTTGCCTATAGGCATGGGGAAGAACAGCTGAAGAACAGTGATGCTTTAAGGCCCAGACCCCAACCGTGGCACATTTTAATTTCCTCTAATATCCTATTAGCTCACATTTAGGTACCTGACCACCCCTAGCAGTAAGAGAATGGAAATGTCACTCCTGCTGGCCAGCCACACGTCCAGCTAAAGCATTCTCTCCATGGAAGAGGGGAAGCATGGTTTAGGGGACAGCATCTGCCACAGTGTGCCCCTGTGACATCCAGAAATCTGAGTCCCTTTTCCATTGTCCCCCACACTCAGTCCCTCCCCAGGTGGGACAACTCTAGGTCCCAACAAGCTGACAGTGTAGGATTTTCAAGGGATGTGCAAAATACTTCATTAGGCTGGCCCCTTATGCTCTAGCAATAAATAAGCTAATAGACAAGGCTGCGCACCCAACGTTTATATTCAGTGGTGGAATACACACAAGACGTGACAACTGAAGTGTATTTGGGAAAAAGAGGAAAGAGCGATAGGGCATATGGTAGTGTAGAAGAAGCCATCAGATCTTGCTGGCAGTCATTGTGAGGCCAGACTGGCAGCGGGTAGTGCTTGGGTCAGCCCCTCTGGCCACCCTTTGTTTTTCTGGGAGCAGTCCTCTTGTCCACAGTCCTGCAAAGACTCTGATTTTGCTCTTTGGGAGCTTCGTAGTTGTCTATCCTCATTAGCCACATCTGGAGTGTGGGGCAGTTTGTCCTGGGGGCTGTACAGTTGGTACCATACAATTCCTCCTGGTGCACACTTGGTGGCTCAGAGCTTCTTTAAAAAGGATCAAACAGTCATAGGTGTTTGTAAGCTGGGTTTGTCCCTTGGCAAGTACCCTTCTCTCCAGCATAGTAGGCTTCCAGTCTCTTTGCTTCTAATCAGTTCCACGTGAAGTAATCTTGCTTAAGGAATTCTAGACAAAGACTTCTCACCCCCTTTCTTCCCTGGCTTTTGTGCTTGGTCCATTCCTCTGTCCCTCACTTTAATGACCTGAGGTCGTATGAAACTATAGGATGTCAGAGGGCAGCACCCTTTCTCCAATTCCTGCCCTCGGCCTGGCCCCTACTATCAGTCTTGGCTTTTGAGAAGAGCTGTCCCTCCTGCTGTTTGGGACAAAGGACCGTTTCTCCAGTCTTACACAGCCTTACATTTCTGGACTCTTTGTCAGTTTGGATTACAGGCCGCAGGCAGAGCCTCTCTTGGCAAAGCCCTTTCCCTTCCATCTCTGCCTACAAACCCAGTAGTTCTCACCCAGGCCCAGCTTGGTCTGGTATTTTGAAAAAGCTGCAGTAGCTGTTCAGCATTTGCCAACATTCTCCCTTTTTATGACGGCTTCCTTATGTGCTATAGGCATTGTAAGCACATTAATTTCCCTTCAGACTTTACCAAATATTTTACCAACTATTTAAATCAAATATCTGTCAGTATTTGATATTTATCAGATATATGCCACAACAAGGGGATATTGGCTTCCCATATCTTGCTGCCCATTTGCTAAGCCAGTGCCACATGTTTTGTTTTTGTTACTCACCTCTAGGTCCTTACTTTTTTGGATTAGTTAAGATACAGGCTAAGATGCTGCAACAGAGAGACCAACAAAAATTCAGTGACTTGAAATATGACCAAAGTTTCTCTACTGTAACAGTCTGGGGGAGTGGGGGCTGGCATGGCAGGGCAGCACTTCTCCATAAGTAAACTGAAGATCTGAATTCCTTCCGTTTGGTCATTTGGTCGGGGGACCATCTGTAGGCATGTACAGCACTGCAGTTGTCTGTGTGGTCCAGGGGAGCAGTGCATGTGCACTGTGGTCTGCGGAAGGTAGGGAGGGGATGGAGAAGGGCTCTCTGTTGTCTTGAGGCTGAGATGCAGAGATGCTACAGACCACTGCTGCTTGAATCCATTGCTTCTAGACTTAGTCACATGGCCACATCTGGCTGCAGGGAAGGCTGAAAACTATTGTACCAGAAGGAGAGAATGGGTGTGAAGAACCTCTAGCAGTCTACACAGCCAGTAAAAATGAAAATAAATTTCTACTTCATTAGTAACAGTAGCTAACATTTAATAAGAAGTTTTTATTATGAGCATGTCTTGTTTCATCCTTAGAATAAATGGATGAGGAAGGTCCTATAAATCCCTATTTTACAGATGAAAAAGCTAAGGCTTAGAGTTAATTGTTCAGTGTTGAAACCCAGGTTGGCCTGACACCAGAGCAGGTACTCTTAACCGCAGCACTCTACTGCCATTCAAGTTATAGAAACGCAAGTTAACATATTATCTGGTAAAGAGGACACGGTCTCATAGTACCTGGCATTACAAGGGGACAGAGAAAAAAGTATTCTTGCTCCTTTCCTCGTTGGAAAATTGGGCAGTATCCTCCAACAGAGATCATTAGAGCTCATTTTCCTTGACTCAGCAGTTTTACTTCATGAACTTTTTCCTGAGAAAATGATTTGGAACTAAGATACGTGTTCAAGAATGTTCACTGCAGTATTATTTGTCATTGGCTAAACAAAACAAAGCAAAAAAAAACCCACAAAGAAATAACCAAAATGCCCAGCTATAGAGGGTTCAGTTAACAAGTCTTGGTTCTGCCGTGGCTGGTAACTAGTGTGTTTTTCAAGTCTGTCTATGGTCAGGGAAAATATGTAACTTACTAAGTTTAAAAACTACATTACCAAATAACATAAACAGAATGGTACTATTATTAGATTTTCATATTGGTGTATATATTTATCAAAAAATGTGGAAGGACAGACAACAAATTGTTAACAGTAATCTCTGAGTGGTGGGATTGAGGGTGGGTTTTTTTTCTTTTGCTTTTCTGTGCTTTTCAGGGTTTTAATATATTATTTTTGTCAGTAGTTTTCAAACAATAAATGTATGTGTGTGTGTGTGTGTGAGAGAGAGAGAGAGAGAGAGAGAGAGAGAAAGAGAGAGAGAGAAAGAAAAAGAAGAGGAGGGGTGATGTAGAAAAAGCCTAGAAAGACATGCATCAAAATGTTAGGCATAGTTATTTCAGGGCAGTAAGATTTACATGGTATTTTTATTTTATTTTTTATGCTTTCTCTGTTTTCCAATTGTTATTTTATTTTGTTTTGTTTTTACAGTGGGTGTATACTACTTTTGTATTTAAAATAACTGTTACAAAATTTTAAAAAATATGCGCTATTAATTACTTTTGTACTTTCTATTCACTTGAAAAACAAGCAACCCTGGAAATTATTCTCTTTTTTTTTTAAAGATTTTTTTTCTTTATTTATTCATGAGAGAGAGAGAGAGAGAGAGAGAGAGAGAGAGAGAGAGAGGCAGAGACACAGGCAAAGGGAGAAGCAGGCTCCACGTAGGATGCCTGACGTGGGACTCGATCCCGGGTCTCCAGGATCATGCCCTGGGCTGAAGGCGGCGCTAAACCGCTGAGCCACTTGGGCTGCCCAACCCTGGAAATTATTCTAATCTATTGTTTTAATGAATCATTGTAGCATGTGATAAGGATAACTCCCAAGTGACTTTTCTCTTATTAGTCCAGAACTGGCTGAAAGCACAGTTGTAGCCAAAGTAAATGGTGAATTGTGGGACTTGGACCGTCCATTGGAAGGGGATTCCACTCTAGAGCTGCTTACGTTTGATAATGAGGAAGCTCAAGCTGTAAGTATTTAAAAATCAATCAACGAAACCTCAGGTATTTATATTGTAAATGATATTATGCACGAAGACACATATCGAAGTCAAGAATGATGAGTTTTATAACCTTCTAAGACTTAAAATTTGTTTATTGGTGTTTAGTAAGTATTTCATGAGTTTCTATGGAACGAATATGTACAAATGTGTATCAGCTTCTAAAGAAACTCCTATTTACCATTTTTTAAAAATAGTTGTTTCCTTAAGCTATAATACTTTATTATAAAATCAATGTATAGTCCAAATGAGTTTTTAACAGATTCTTAAAAGTGGGTCTACTTTATAACATAATAGGTATAGGAGAATTGGAAGACTATCAAAACTCAGATATCTGTTCAATAGTTATTAATTCTGTAAACTAGATACCAGATTTTCATGCAGGTCTCTGATACACAGTATTACCTTAACTTTGCAGTTTCCCTTCATGCAATCTATTATCCACCTAAAAACCTAACCTTAATCTTGAAATTTATGCTAAATTTGTTGATTAATCCAAACCTATAAGAATCATATTTAAAGTATGTGAGGTATAACAGTTCAAGAGCTAAATAATGCAATATCAATAAAATCACACTTAAAAGTGATTCAGAAAGAGCAATCTTTAGAAGAAACACATAGTGTATATGTATTATTGAGTTGTTCTTATGAGTAGTTCACAGCTGTCACTTAACTTCATCTCCAGTGTCATCCCTAGACTTTAAAATTTTGTAAATTCCCTCAATCAGCTGATGAGTGTCCAAGGCCCTGGAGGTATGTGCTGGACCCTATAGGGCCACAGTGAACAAGGCATGGAGACTCTCGCTTCCAAGAGTTTACATCTAGTGGGAGAAGGTAGTAAATGAGAAAACAAACAACTAGAGGTTTCAGATAGTGTTAATTTCTGTAGAAAGTCAAATAGGGTCTGGAACCAAGGGCAGCCATGACAGCTGGTGGGGCAGTTAGTTTTGATCCTCAACTAAGGGCCAGATCCTGCCTGAAAGCCTTGCACTTTCCTATGCTGGCTAGCTGTTGGCTTATTGTGCAGGTGTCGCTGCTACAGCTCTTTTTAAATATTTGGCTGTTGAACTTTTTTTATTGTGCCAGGTATTGGGGTGGTAGGGGATGGAGGAATAATCAAATTTAATGCTCCATGGAGATGTGAGGTTTTGGGGATTCTTCCCTCCTTGTCTTCAGTGATTTCGGGGGAAAAAAAAATTCTTTATCATGGGAAATCTTTCTAGAGTGAACAACCAGCATGCCCTTCTGCTTGCCATGATCCTAAGATCGGGTTAATTATAGGGCTTCCATAAATATGTGTGGTTGTGAGTGAAAAAGATAATGGTGAAAAAAACAATTACCAAATGTTTATTTACCACTTACCAAATGGCCCTAACCCTTTATGTGCATTATCTCCTTGAGTCCCCAGGTACCCTAGCACGCAGGTACTGTTTTCTGTTTTTTTGTTTTTGTTTTTGTTTTTATTTTGGCAATCTTTGATATTTATTTATTTATTTGTTTATTTATTTAATTTTTTAAAAATTAAATTCAATTTGCCAACATGTACTATAACACCCAGTGCTCTTCCCATCAAGTACCTTCCTTAGAGCCTGTCACCCAGTCACCCTATTCCCCCATTCACCTCCCCTTCTGCAACCCTTTGTTTATTTCCCAGAGTTAGGAGTCTCTCATGGTTTGTCTCCCTCTCTCATTTTTCCCACTCATTTTCCCTCATTTCCCTTATAATCCCTTTCACTATTTCTTATACTCCCCATATGAGTGAAAACATATGATGATTGTCCTTCTCTGATTGGCTTACTTCACTCAGGACATCATAATACCTGAGCCAAAGGCAGTTCGATCCACGTCAAAGCAAATGGTGGGTATTTGTCATTTCTGATGGCTGAGTGATACAGGTACTGTTTTAATCCCCATTTTACAGATGAAGCAACCAGAGCTCAGAATGGTTAAGTAACTTCTCCAGAATCTCGATGCTTCTTTTAATGTAACTTAGTAACAAAGATTTCTCTTTTCTGTTCTTGGAATTTATTTTCCTGTTATTTTGAATTCATTAAGATACTGAAGAACATAAACCAATTTATGAATATATAGCACACACATCCATGAAAAAGGAACCGTGCAGGGGATCCCTGGGTAGCTCAGCAGTTTGGTGCCTGCCTTTGGCCCAGGGCGTGATCCTGGAGTCCCGGGACGGGTCCCGTGTCGGGCTCCCAGCATGGAGCCTGCTTCTTCCTCCTCCTGTGCTTCTGCCTTTCTCTCTCTCTCTCTCTCTGTCTATCATAAATAAATAAATCTAAAAAAAAAAAAAAGAAAGAAAAAGAAAAAGAAACCCTGTAGAGAAACAAATCTTGAAATCTGGGCAGCCCCAGGTGGCTCAGCAGTTTAGCGCCGCTTTCAGTCCAGGGCCTGATCCTGGAGACCTGGGATCAAGTCCCACATCAGGCTCCCTGCATGGAGCCTGCTTCTCCCTCTGCCTGTGTCTCTGCCTCTCTCTCTTTCTGTTTGTCTCTCATGAATAAATAAATAAAATCTTTAAAAAAAAAAAAAAGAAACCTCAGATCTAAAAAATGAGAAATTAATGATTTTTTAAAGGAGTTTTTGCTTCACAGAAAAATTCAAGACTCCTTTATATTATAAAAGATGATTCTGTTCATAATAATATTTAGAGCATAATGTAGCATACAGAAGAAATAAATCCCTCTGCTTTCTGGATAGGTTCATATAGAAAATGACAGGAAGCATATTCACATAAAGCTGATAAATACATACAACAGAAACAAGAGGCATTTTATAAAATGATACAGCTTGCAAATTTCAAACATATCTCAGAGTATTTCCTTTTGTAACCATATTGTCCAATAAAAGAATATACATAGGTGTGTATTATTCTACTTTAAATCTTTGGGGGAAATTCCAGAGAAGCCAGTGCTGTGCAGCTGTGATCTCATGCTCAAGAAAACCCCCCAGGGCACTTTATGATACTTAGAGATGTGAACAAACAAAAGCAGATTTGTGCAAGAACCAAAGCTGCTAGTTCGGTGCTTGTAGTCCCACTCCATGGTCCATAGTCACACTCCGTTGTCTCTTGCAGGACATCAGGGCATGAGTCCAGCCTCACCCCCCATTTCAATGGCCACTTCCCCTGCCCCCATCCTCTGGATTTGCTCAGCAGAAGTGACAATCAACCACACCCTTCTTTTAAGATTTTTTTTATGGCACCACTGCTTTTCTGGCTTCACTCCATTCCCACCGTGGGTTCTTTTTTTTTTTTTTTTCTTTAATCTTATTTATTCATGAGAGACACGCAGAGAGAGGCAGAGATATAGGCAGAGGGAGAAGCAGGCTCCCTGCATCGATGTGGGACTCGATCTCAGAACCCTGGGATCACGACTTGAGCCAAAGGCAGATGCTCAACCAACTGAGCCACCCAGGTGCCCCCCACCATGGGTTCTTTCTAAGACTTCTTTGCTAGCTTTTTCTTCTGCCTTTGCTTCCAGAGTAAGGAATTCTGTGCTCAGTCACAGCACCCTCTGTATATTCCCGTTCCAAGCTGTCATGTCTATTAACTGCTGTCAATTCTCTTTGTAGTGAGATATGTCTCAGTCTTTTATATGCTACTGCCCATGTGATATCTCCATCTGGAGAATGTTCAGGAATCTTTAGTATGTCCATGGTGGAACTCTTGATCTTAGCCCCAGAACTTACGCCTTCCCTGTCTGCCCATCTCATGGTACACCTCCACCACATGCCCAGTTGCTCAACCTAGAATCTCATGGGTTGAGTGTTATTACTGCCTGCTCTCTCAACTCCAGTTTCTACTTAATTGCCAACCCCTTACTTTCCTAATGTATCTTGAATCTTTCCACTCCTCCCCATCTCTACTGCCATTGTCCAAGAGTCTACAATGGTGGTGTTATAGCACTGCCCAAGAATCTGCCCACCTGCTCTCCTAGTCCCCAAAAATCCATTCCCATGCTGCTACCAGACAGTGTGTTAAAATGCAAACTGAATAATTTCTTTCTGCTTCAAGCCCTTCAGTGCATCTCATTGCATTTAGAATAAAACTCAGATTTGTCTTCTCCCCCTGCCCAAGGCCTGCATGGTTGCTGGCTCTTTCTTAGCTCTGCAACCTTTCTTTGGCTACCCTGCTTTATCCCTTACATGTTAGTCCTGCAGGACTTCCTGACTCCCTGGGAATGTAGAGCCTTCACTGTTATTCTTCATTACAGTGTCCTGCTCATCTCTTTCTCTTGTGATTATGCACTTACTGGCTGGTTTATGCCTGTTGCTCCCACACTGCGCAGTAAGCCAACCATATGAGGCCAGTGACTCCTTTTTCTTTCACTGTTGCATCCTCAGCACCTAAGACAGTGTTTGGCTCAACAAATATCTAGGTGTGGACAGCACACCAAAGAAGAGACTTGGGTTCGTGTTGGCAGTTAGCCTGCCCTCCTGGCACCATCCAGAGTGACAGGGCTCTCCCCAGGGACTAACCAACCCTCTGGGGCTGTTTACAGACCGGATCTCAGCCTAACACTGTGGATTGGGATCGCCCGTAGCCTGCTCAGTGCTGGAACTCCCTCTGTTCCAATTTATTTTGTCAACTAGTTTTCTAACTGTAATGTTTTCTATTTAATAAGGGAAAGAAAGTGCTGCCAGGGGACTCAATTGTCTTGCTTCTTTGGTACCTGTATTTATTTGGTGACTTTGGTTAGTTATAATTTATCCATAAAACATTGATTCCTTGGGAATTCAACACCAAATTCAAAACCAAACTTTCCGAACTTGTAGACCCGATGAGCAGCCTTTGGACTTCGGCAAATTAACTGGTGTGTGTACTGCCCCGGGGTCTCAGGCAGCCAGCAGGCATTCCCAGGCCACACTTCTCCCTCCAGAGCCATTTTATCAAAAGCTGTTCAACATGTGAAGACTGCTGCGTAGACACAAACTACTTTGGTCCTCTGCATTCAGCTTAGAGGCTATCTTTGGAGAAACCAAGCATGTGCCCCTGGCATAACTGCAAGGAGCACTCAGAAAATGGTCTCTTCAAAGAGGGCATTGAAGAGCAAATTGATGTTGCTCTGTTTTCGTGTTTATCCCCTTAAAGTTAACCCACTTGCTTCCTTGTATTATTTTACTAATAATTTCCCCTGACACAACTTCAATATCCACTGGCCTCTGTGTTTGATGCTCTGCAGGTATACTGGCACTCCAGTGCTCACATTCTTGGGGAGGCCATGGAGCTTTACTATGGAGGCCATTTGTGCTATGGTCCACCCATTGAAAATGGATTCTATTATGACATGTTCATTGAAGACAGGTAATACCACTGCATATTCACATCTGAAGGCATGTATTAATAGTCCATTATTTTATAATGGTTACATATTAATTTAGTTAATGTGTATGTTCTATAACATGAGTATAGATTGGCTGTTTGAAAATTATTTTTTTATGAGTTTAGATTCCAGAACTAACTGAGCACCCTGGACCTTATAGCTCCTGTATACCAACTTGACCAGCTTCATCTCCTCTTACCACCATTCTAAGATTCATTAAGCAAGATTTTTTTTTGACTGCCTGTTATCTGCTCTGTGTTTGATGCTGATGATTCAGTGGTGAACAGATCAGTCTGTTCCCATGGAGCTAATAGTCTCTTTAGCTTAGACAGTAAACTAACAGTCATCTACTACCAGGTGGTGATGAGTGGTATGGAAGAAAATAAACCAGGTATGGGGAGGTGTGTGCCATGACAGGTGCTCAGCAAAGGATAAAGTGATGTTGAAGCAGGGATCAGGGTGGACAAAGGGAGCAAGCTCTGAGGTTGTGTGTGTGGGGGGGGTGTCTTTATGAACATTTTGGGAAAGAACGTTCTAGGCCTCTGGGACCTCCCTGGCATGGGCTTATGCCTGGCTGTTTGAGGAAAGTCAAGGAAGCCAGTGTGGGTGGAGGAGAACTAGCATAAACCAGGGAGTGGCTGAAAGAGGTCAGCTGATGGCTCACGGAGGCCCATTCCCTGTGAGTGCCAGTCTACTCTGCAGTTCACACTCACAGATCTTTCTCCCAACCTGGATCCAAAGTCACCGAGGGTGGGGGTTTGTAAGCACTTACTACAGTTCCTTTAAACAAAAATGTCGATGCATGAAGTATAAAGTAGACCACACAGAAGAACAGGCCTCCAAGGAGCTCACAGTCTAACCAGGGAGTATTTTACCAGGGCTTTCCAATTGCACACCTCATTGCAGAGAAGAACTGCAGGCAAATCTTTTCCTCTGTTGGTGCCTCAGTGTTCTTCAAGAAATTAGATGATCTGCCTTGCATGTGGATACATACAATAAAACACAAAATTCCTCAGTGCATGTCAGAAAGCATGTCAGTTAGTGATGAAGGTCCACAAAAAGGTAACTGCATGATGGCTGAGAAATCTGTGTTGACTCTTACTTGCTTTTCTTTTTAGAGCAGTGTCCAGCACAGAGCTGTCAGCACTGGAGAACATATGTAAGACTATCATAAAAGAAAAGCAACCATTTGAAAGACTGGAAATCAGCAAGGAAGTGCTCCTAGAAATGTTTAAGGTAACTTCAGGAAACTCTTTAGAATAAGAAAACCTTTTGCCAGGAATATTAAAAAAAACTAACAGACAACTTTCTTTTTTAAACAAATAATTGAGTGTTGCTTGCCACATTATTCCAAATAGTCTGGCAGTCTAATGTGAGGTTGTCACCACTTGCCCAATGTGATATTTCCCCACTATCTCCTGAAAATTTTAATGCAGATATAAGTGGGTAAGGGGCCAGGTGAATAGTTTTCACATGTGTGTTTCTAAATCTGACTAATTTTGAGTGTTGTTAATATTCTGACTACTAAATTCCATAATACTTCTGCTTTCTCTTTATCTTGTTTGACCAATGTATGTAAATATATTCTTACTTTAATTAATTAATTAATAAATTAATTAAGTTAAAGATTTTATTTCTGTATTCATGAGAGACACAGAGAGACAGAGGCAGAGACACAGGCAGAGGGAGAAGCAGGCTCCATCCAGGAAGCCCAATGTGGGACTCGATCCCAGGACTCCAGGATCATACCCAGGGCCGAAGGCAGGCACTAAACCGCTGAGCCACCCAGGGATTCCCCTATTTATTTATTTTTGAGAGAGTGTGTACATGTGTGTTGGGGGGTGATCAGAGGGAAAGAGAATCTAAAGCAGGCTCTGGGGGCAGTTGGGTGGCTCACTGGTTGAGTGTCTGCCTTTTGTTCAGGTCATGATCGAAATGGCCGCCATCACCACCATCCATCTCCAGAGATTTTTCCTCTTCCCCAATTAGAACCCCACATGTAGTTAACACTAATTCTCCGTTCCCACTTCCCCTTTTTCTTCCTTTATGAATTCAATTACTCTAAGAATCATAAAAGTGGAATCATACGATATTTGCCTTTTTGTGACTTCCTTATTTCAGCAGCATAATGTCCTCAAGATTCGTCCATGGTGTGACATATGTCAGAATTTCCTTCCTTTTTAAGGCTTAATAATATTCTATTATATATATAGACCACATTTTGTTTATTTATTCATCTGTTGGTGGACGTTTGGGTTGTTTCCATCTTTTGACTATTGTGAAAAGTGTTGCTGTGAACATGGCTGTACAAATATCTGTTCTAGTCCCTGCTTTTAATTCTTTGGTGTTTCATGTACTTATTGGGCAGTTGTATGTCTTATTTGGAGAAATGTCTATTCCAGTCCTTTGCCCATTTCGTTTTTGAGTTGTTTGTTTTTTGTTGTTGAGTTGTAGAAGTTCTTTATATATTCTGGATATTAATCTTGTATCAGATATGTGAGTTGCAGTTATTTTCTCCTATCCTATGGGTTGCCTTTTTGCAGCTACTCTTAAGAACTAAACTTTAATCAAATCTCTGTGAAGAAAAATGATTTGAATACTTAAGTATGAACTAGTTAAATCATATGAATTTTTTTTTCTCTCAACAACTATCTCCTTTAAATATGAAGTACCTGGCACCAAAGTAGTAGTGATGAAAGCTGGAAAGAAAGGAAAAGTGTCTGTTGATTTTTTTTGTGTGTGTAACAATATGATCATTTACTATAAACTTGGTTTTGTTTTATGCAAATTAATAATGTAGCTGTGCCCTCAGAATTTTATTTACTTCGTGTAGTTAAAATTGGAATCTTCTAACTTAAATGTGAGACCTAAAACCATAAAAATCCTGGAGAGCACAGGCAGTGTCCTTTTTGACAGAGGCTGTAGCAACTCCTGAGGCAAGAGATATAAAAGAAAAAATAAACTATTGGGACTACATCAAAATAAAAAGCTTCTGCACAGTAATGGAAACAACCAACAAAACTAAAAGGCAACATACTGAATGAGAGAAGTTATTTGTGAATGACATATCTGATGAAAAGTTAGTATCCAAAACATATAAAGAACTTATCAAACAATACCCCCCAAAAAAGAATAATCCAATTAAAAAAGGGCAGAAGATGTGAATAGACATTTTTCCAAAGAAGACATCCAGATGGCCAACAGATACTTGAAAGGATGTTCATGATCACAAACTTCAGTGAGCTATCACATCACACCTGTCAGAATGGCTAAAATCAACAACACAAGAAACAACAGGTGTTGGCAAAGATGTGAATAAAGGGGATCCCTCTTACACTGTTGGTGGGAATGCAAATTGGTGCAGCCACTCTGGAGAACAGTACAGAGGTTCCTCAGAAAGTTAAAATAGAATTCCCTTAGGATCCAGCAATTGAACTACTAGGTATTTACACAAAGAACACAAAAATACTGATTCAGAGGTATACTTACACCCCAATGTCTATGGCAGCATTATCTACAATAGCCAAAGTATAGAAATAGATGAGTGTCCATTGATTGATTGATAAAGAAGATGTGGTATATATCTACAATGGAATGTTATTCAGCCATAAAAAAAAGAATGAAATGTTGCCCAGCAAGACATGGATTGAGCTAGAGAGTATAATGCTAAGGGAAGTAAGTCAGAGAAAGATAAATTCCTGATTTCATGAGTTTGTGGAATTTAAGAAACAAAACAAGTGAGCAAAGGGAAAATAAAAGAGGGAAAGAGAGAAGCAAACTAAGAAACAGACTCTTAGCTATAAAGAACAAACTGTTGGTTACCAGAGGGGAGGTGGGCAGGAGGATGGGTGAAATAGGTGTTGGGGATTAAGGGGTGCACTTGTGATGAGCACTGGGTGGTGGATGGAATTATTGAATCACTATTTTGTAGATCTGAAACTAATATAATGCTGTATGTTAACCAACTGGAACTTAAATAAAAACTTTAAAGAAAAACATTCTGAAAATGAGATGAAAAAACTTGGAATCTTCTAGAACAATGCTGTTCAATAAAAACATAACGTGATCCACCAATCCGAGCCTCATAGGTAATCTTAAATCTTCTGATAGCTATATTTTAAAAATAAAAGAATGGTAGAATTAATTTTTACAATATCAAAAATATCACTTCAACATGATAACCAACATAAAAATACTTAAGGAGCCATTTTACAATCTTTCTTTCATAGTACATCTCTGAAATCCAGTGTGTTTTGCACTTCAGCACATTTCATTTCAGACTAGTTCTAATATAAGTGCTCAGTAGTCAGTTGGGCTTGTAGCTCCCGTTTTGGACACTACAGCTTTAAGCTGTGAGTTCTCCATATTCCCAGGGTCTTAGTACCTAGAACATACTAGATACCCATTCAGTGTTTGTTGAAAAAAGCAAAAGTTTCTTTTCCCACTTAAACATTTTACGTAATAATATGTAAATATGTGTGTGTTTTTTTTGTAGTACAATAAATTTAAATGCCGCATCCTGAATGAGAAAGTTCACACTCCAACTACCACAGTTTACAGGTGAAGTGTATGTAAATTTTAAGCACTGCTCCGTGGTCTTTGGGTGGGTGGTGTATTTGTAAATTTGCATAGTTGATATACCACTTTAGTTTGGGACTCTGAAATGTTACCAGCGAAGGGAAATGATTCAGCCTTCATTTGTATTATTGCTGGTGCTAAAATCTGAGTTTCCTGAATGTTAGCTTTGACAGCATCTTTTTCCATGTGGGTGAGACTGTGTTTGCCCAGGGCTTTATGTTTTAGTGGGGGCTGTTAGGAAAGGGAATCTTGCTTTATCCTGCCACATTCTTATTAATATGGCAGTGGAAGTCATTATGGGCCATCTTCCTCCTGTGGTGATTTTTTGCCTCTTACTATACTCCCCATTTCCTGGAGCCCAAGAGCATTAACTTTCATGCTTGGATATTCCTAATGAAACATAATGAAAGACCCTGTTGGGGAACCAAGGGCAAATCAAGTGGTAGGAAGAGGCAAGTAAAATCAATTCTACCCTGACTTAGTTCTGTTTCTTTGACATCTGAGCCCCTTTTTTACTCATGCATTTTTTAAGCTGCCTGACAGGTAATTGCTCTGTGTTCTGCCTGTCTGGCTGCCTCTTTGACTTTCACGGATCCATCTTAAGAAGATCTGATGTCTATGTAATTGAAATCACAAATATTCTCTCTAGGAGCATTTACTTTCCACAGTCAGGTACTTGTGGTTCTGGGGTGTAAACGTCATCTTCGCTCTAAGCAAAACTATGCACAGAGCATTTCTTACATTATAATAAGAACTCATTGCCCTTTGATTTTGAAGTGGGATACCAAGCTTACCTTATTTTTACCATTCTCCAATGACCTAATAAGGTTTTATTTTTCATTACCTGTAATTCAAATAAATGTTGGTATATGCATTTCAAAGCTTAAAAATACATGAAGATATAGAAAAGTAGGCTAAGTCTTGAAATTTTGGCTTCTAATACTTGAGCTTTTGTAGTTATTTTTTTGAACCTTACTTAGGTCAACACTGACACTTCTTATTCTGTCAGTTTAATTTTTGGAAAAGGAATTGCTTTTCTTTCTATAGAGTTATTTAAAAATTAGAGTACTGAAGTCTCCTATGCTAATTAGGCATTCCTTTTATTCCTCTGAGCATTGATTTACCACTTCCATCTTGGACAGAGAACAATAAAGCCTGGTCATCCCAAGAAATTGTCATTTCATTTAAACACTTCATGTTTAAAGCTTATCCATTTTGGTAAATAAACCAGTCCCTTTATGTATTCATTGTAATTTTTAACTTTTTAACCAGTGAACTTTAAAAATATTTAAAGTTGGTTGGAATAGTTAGGGAAAATATTTTCTTTACTAAATTTTCCTTAAATTAGTTGATGTTAAGTACTTTCCTTCTGACCGGTGTCACTAGTATTTTAACTTTTTAAATATTTCTGTACTTCAAAAAAAGTCTGTGTTTATTAAAGTTTGGGGGTCCTTGTTTGTTAGAGGTCCAAATGAATCCTCAGCAACAACACCATGTGTTTTGTTTGTTTTTTAGAGAGAGAGAGAAAGAACATGTGCAAGCAGGGGTGGGAGAGGTGGGAGAGAAGGAGAGGGAGAGAGAGATCATAAGTAGGCTCCACACCCAGCATAGGATGCAGGGCCCTGAGGTCATGACCGGAGCAGTAATCAAGGGTCAGACCATTAACCCACTGAGCCACCCAGGCACCCCACTATGTGTTTTTTTTTTTTTTAAGATTTTATTTATTTATTCATGAAAGACACAGAGAGAGAGATAGAGGCAGAGACACAGGTAGAGGAGAAGCAGGCTCCATGCAGGGAGCCCGAAGTGGGACTCGATACCGGGTCTCCAGGATCAGGCCCTGGACTGAAGGTGGCGCTAAACTTCTGAGCCACCTGGGCTGCCCCCCACTATATGTTTTATTATTATTTTATTATTTTTTTTAAGATTTTATTTATTTATTCATGAGAGACACAGAAAGAGAGGCAGAGACACAGGCAGAGGGAGAAGCAGGCTCCATGCAGGGAGCCTGACGTGGGACCCAATCCTGGGACTCCAGGATTACACCCCAGGCCAAAGGCAGGAGCCAAACCGCCGAGCCACCCAGGGATCCCCCCGACTATGTGTTTTAATATAAGTCGTGCCATCTCTGACCTAAACATTTGCGTGAGAATTGCACTCTAGTCAATGCTCTGTTTTAGTAAACCAGAAGAAATTAAGCATTTTGTCACAATGCCAGAGGGTCTGAAAACAGATAAAAGATCCCTGAAATTTATTTACTTATTTTTTAAACAGACCTGATTTTGTTAGAGCAGATTGAGGTTCACAGCAAAATTGAGAAGTACAGCGATTTCTGATTTCTCATAACCTCCTTCATTATCAGTACCTCCTCCTGCAGACTAGCACATTAGTTACAATTGACAGACCTACATTGACACACCATAGTCACATAGAATCCTGAGTTAACTATATAGTTCACTCTTGCTAGTGTACATTCTATGGGTTTGGTGAAGTTTATTTTTGAAGTAAGGTATCAAGTTGGTGCATTTTGTATAAATTGTAGATAATTTTGGTTTTGAAAGTTAGTGTAAAGCAGAGGAATGGCTTTTTAATTTTATGAAAGTGGAGAGTTTTTAAGAGCCTTGGCATATGACAACGAAAAGTGGTGTCTTTATGTATAGTTAATTTCAGAAGATTCTGTAACTTCCGATTTTGAGCAAAGGAGGGAAGACTGGGATCAAAGGCTAGATAAATTGCCTCTTCATCCTAAATTAAAAATTAAATTATTTTAAATTGTTCCCAAATTAGAAATTGACCTAAGACATACAAATAAGTGAGATCCTTCACTTAAAACATATGAAAACATGGTTTGTAACAAATGGTCCAAAAAGCTCTAACTGTATCTGGGCATGTCTGAAATATTTCATTGTAGGTGTGGTCCATTAATTGACCTTTGCAAAGGCCCCCATGTAAGACACACTGGAAAAATTAAAGCCATAAAAATTTTCAAGGTAAGGATTTTTTTTTTAAGATTTTATTTATTAAAAAAAAAAGATTTTATTTATTTACTCATGAGGGACACACACAGAGAGAGAGAAAGAGACAGAGAGAAACACAGGCAGAGGGAGAAGCAGGCTCCATGCAGGGAGCCCAACAGGGCTCCATCCTGGGTCTCCAGGATCAGGCCCTGGGCTGAAGGCGGCGCTAAACCACTGAGCTACCCGGGCTGCCTGGATTTTTTTTTTTTAATACAGCAAACTTAAGATGATCTAGATAATGAGGAATTTCAATCATATTTTTTATATTCTGAACATCACGGTCTTTTAAAATACTCCATTATTTGATTTTTACGTAAATTTCTAAAGATACTATAATTTTTTACATTTCTGGTAATTAGGACCTTACATGTAGCTTTTAATTGTCTATTGCCTAAACTTACTATACACATTACAATGCCTTTCTTTTTCATATGATATGTTAAGGTATTGTTCTCCATATAATGATTTTCTCGAATTACCCTAGTAATTTTTCCACAGCAGATGACATCATTTTCTGATGAATTCGGGCTGGGCAAATTTAATTAGAATCTATTTTAAAGTCTTTCCAGTGCCACAAAAAGTCATTTTTTAAGTAAAGCCATGCTGATGATGTAGTGGAAAATTTTTCACATATATAAGGGTGATTTCATTTATCACCAGATGTTTGGTGTGTTCACCCAAATCCTGTTTGATACTTAGAATTCCTCAACTTACTGGGAGGGCAATCCTGAAATGGAAACACTGCAGAGGATCTACGGGATATCATTCCCTGATAACAAGATGATGAAGACCTGGGAAAAATTCCAAGAGGAAGCCAAGAACCGAGATCATAGGAAGGTTGGAAAGGTATGCTGCCTGCCCTCATCACCAGCAGGATGGGGATGTCCTTTGTTGGCCTATGATTAAACTGTTTGGTATTTCTTTTCTCTGGTTCCACCTTCTGTTTGCTGTTGAATTCTTACATGCTAATACCCTGTCTTCTCACCTCTTTCCTTCTTGTGTCTTTTATTAGTTTTAGAAATTACACCCTTCTCTTATTCTTACCATGATAAAAATGTTCTAAAAAATTGTACCTAATAACATACTTTGTATTTGAGAAACAGAGAAGAAAGAAAACCTGAGATTTGAGAGCAGACAGACCTGGGTTTCAGCCTCCATCTGGCCACTTACGGCTGTGTTATGTGGAGGCCAGGTATTCACTTAGGGACCTCTACGTGCTTGTCTCTTGCTTGGTAGCATTGGCAGGGCTGATGCAAGGACAGACGCTGGACGATGGTGGCAGCATGGGGCAGGTGTTCAGTAATGACAGCATGATGATGAGCACCACCAGGTAGGGCCCACCTCCTGCACTGAACTTTTCTGGTATTTCTGCTGTATTCTCTCCCCATGAGATTCATACTCCCAGGTGCCAAGTCAGAAATCAGCAGTAAATAAAGGTACATGAAAAGCTAACTAACCATAAATACAAATTATGATTTAATGTGTGCTAGTACATATAGTTAGAGGTAAGTACTGAGGGGCTTTTGGGAAGTCAGTTATTAGAAGATGGAAATTATAACTGAGTATGAGTCTCATTCCTAGCATGTCATATGTATACGGTAAATACTGATCAATGGCAGTGAGTTCTGAGATGCAGTTATTGTTTTAATCTAGGAACAAGAACTGTTTTTTTTCCATGATCTCAGTCCTGGAAGCTGCTTTTTTCTTCCCAGAGGAGCCTTCATTTATAATACACTTATGGATTTCATACGAGTAAGTTAACTTTTAAAATGTTTCTCTTATTCAGCCCCATTTTACATTTTACTATTTTTTCATAATAAAATGGCTGAGCATTTTCATTAACTTTAAAAATATTAATAAGAATTTTGAACCTAAGAGAGAAATACTGGGTTGTGCTTCCAAAAAACAATGAGATGAATTCTATATTCCCTAAATAAAATGCATTCTTGGGATTTCAAGAAGTGCACTTACTGTCCATTTAAGTTTCTAGAGCACAAACAATACAGAGGTAATAGACTAAGTGTGGAACTCCCTGTGAAGGAGAAGAAAGGAGGAAGTGTCCTATATGGCATACTATGCTAAATGATCAAATGTTGCTTATGAAAATGTGGTCCATGGTCCCCCTCCACTGTCTATAATGTGACTCCCAGGTGATGTGGCAGCTCCATCCAGAGCAAAGGGTAAAGACAATTGTGTAAGATACCTTCTTGTAATAAAGTTTATAGATAGAAAGTCTTCAGTTACATCATTTAAACTGCAGATACTGTTCAGAGGTGATCCACGTAGACTATTAGGATTATGTTTCCTTCTGAGTGTGTTTTTTGTCTTTCCATAATTGTTACCTGAAATTTCATTTACTCAGTTTTATAACACTAACTTATTCAGTTCCTATCACTAAATTCATCCTCAAACTTTTTCTCAAAACTGCAAAACTTCTTACAGTGTCTTCTGATGATTCAGGTAATATCTCAGTAATTTTTTTTTTAAGATTCTATTTATTCATTCATGAGAGACACAGAGAGAGGCAGAGACACAGGCAGACAGAGAAGCAGACTCCATGCAGGGAGCCCAATGTGGGACTTGATCCCAGGACCCCAGGATCACACCCCAGGCCAAAGGCAGACGCTAAACCACCAAGCCACCCAGGCATCCCTATATCTCAGTAATTTTTAAAATTTTGGTCCTCTTGTTCTACAATTAACTTGCTACAAGGATTCTTGCCAACTGAGGTCTTAGGACTTGTTTTCTTCATTCTAGCTACTCTTCTCATGTCTCTGCTCTCTCATTCTAGCTATTCTCCTCTTTCCAGATCTTACACCTTCCGCTTCCTTCCTTATCCCTCACATTTGGGGAAGAACTTTCTTTGGCAACTTCCTGAGAAAAGGTTAATGGCATGAGCTGGTTATTCTCTGTCCACCTTACTAGTCTCATTTCCTTTCCTTCTTGTGCGGTGTCCCTGGAGGCTAAACTCTGTGGACTCTATCACCTGGGCTATGTACCTTCCAGTAAGGATTGGCCAGTGTGAAGCCATGGTAGGCCAGAGGGCCTTGAAGAATCACTGAAGATTAGCCAAGGCAGGTCTCAATGACCATCACAGCTGCTGTTTGGATGGTCTGTTTTTTCTGGAAAATCAACACATCCTTGGCACCTTCAACTCTCAAGGTTTGGGGTTGTGTGGAGAATAAACACAGCCTCTATGGTGGCCTGAAAAGAATTTTTTATCTTTATAGATGCAAGATACACATGGCTGATGATTAGGCCCAAGGCCTGATTGTATGGGTTGCAGAATTATAAAGTCATTTAAATGCACAATCCCTGTGGTCTATTATTTAAGGTAAGGGTACTTGGAAAGAGTGAGTTCCTGAATTTTGGAATAAGAATATTTGGCAGACACAGATGAGGCAGAGGACTTTGAACTCCTGGATGTCTTTGACGAAATTGGCCTTTCTATGCAAACAAAACAAAAACAAAAACCATTTAAGGATTTTACCTATTTTTTCTCTTGATCTGTTATATGGTCTTGCCTCTTCTCATATTTAGTAATTTTTTATTATATCTAAATATTGTATATAAAAAGAACTTCAAAGGCTGTAGATAATGTCATCTCCCACTAGAGCATTTACCCCCGACAAGATTGAAGACTAATTCTTCAATCCAATTAAAGATTGAGGTGAGTTAGGGCTGGGCTTCCATTTTGTTTTTTTGTTTGTTTGTTTTTTTTGGGTTTTTGGGGGGGGGTTTTTTGAAAATCAAAGTTTTGTTCCTAAAGTACAGACAGTAAAAAATATGGAACGCTTCATGAATTTGCGTGTCATCCTTGCACAGGGGCCATGCTAATCTTCTCTGTATCGTTCCAATTTTAGTATATGTGCTGCCGAAGTGAGCACTGGGCTTCCATTTTGATAAGACACAATCTACCTCTTATTCATCCATATTTCTTTTTTTTTTTTTTTTAAGATTTTACTTATTTATTCATGAGAGAAACAAAGAGGCAGAGACACAGGCAGAGGGAGAAGCAGGCTCTATGCAGGGAGCCTGACGTGGGACTCGATCCCGGGTCTCCAGGAACATGCCCTGGGCTGAAGGTGGCACTAAACCACTGAGCCACCCGGGCTGCCCTCATCCATATTTCTAGGGCATGACCCTGTGGGGTTTCCAGTTGACAGTCTCATCTCTTTGGCTTCAAAAGACTGGAGGACAATCAATCCTGCTCTTCCCATGTGTTCTATTACTGAGTAACAAACTATTCCAAATCTCCTCTGATTATTGGATTAGATTTTGTTAGCTCAAAATCTAATAATATGTCATCTGAATCAGGTCTAGGTGCATATGAGGCTCCTCAGGTGCAAAGTACAGATCACCAAAAGCAGTTCTGCTCATCATAAGATCTGTGAAGTAAAGGGACAGGTTATCTGTGGGCCACCCCCCCACCACCAACATTATAAAATAATGATAAATAGGATGTAGTACATACTGCCATTCCAAAAGGGGTGGGGTAGAGTAATACTCACTGATCTATAGAAATCCTGACAACCTACTCATTCTTTCTCCCTGGTCAGAAAATGCACTTTGGTTAGGACCTTTGTCTCTACATGAGTTGTGGTTCTGCCCTTTGAATCATGCTTCCTTTACCATGAGAAATAGCCCATGTGGACCTCTGAGTAGCTTTCTCAATATTCTCAACCTGTTTCTTTCAGTAGAAGTTTGATGAGTCCCAAGGCCTCATTTCATTTTGTGCTGTCTCTGTCCCTTTTAGTCTAAGATAGTAGAATTCCTTTAAAAGATTTGTGGGGTCCTTTGTATGCATTGGTAATCAACACTTAGGTGAAAATCACACCTGCATCTCTTTTTGAGCCAGATCCTTCTCTACTTAAGCCTGCCTGTGAAGCTGATGTGAGACAGTAAACTTAAGATTCTTAAAAGCCTTAATGTTTGGGGCACCTGGGTGGCTCAGTCAGTTAAGCATCCGACTCTTGATTTCAGCTCATGTCATGATCTCGCAGTCTCTAGATTGAGCCCCACATCTGGCTCTCTGCTCAGGGTAGAGTCTGCTTCGGATTCTTTCTACTGCTTCCTCCAGCTCATGTGCACGTGCTCTCTCTCTGTCTCACATACATATAAAATAGTAAAATAAAATAAAAGTATAAAAAAATAAAAAATAAAATAAAATAAAAAAATAAAATAAAATAAAATACTCTTAGTGTTTAGCTGAGAGAGTCTACCAAGGCACAATCTTAAGACTCTCAGAAGCCCTACTAGCTACTCAAGTAGCTCATTCTGAGAACTTCACTAATATGGCATACAGCCATACCCTCAAGAGCTTTACCCTAAGGCCATATTTTATTGGTGGTAATCTGTATTTTGTCTTTGTGCTGAAGCCATTCTTATCTTGTTGAGAGAGTCTAAGGATGTAGTGGTTTTATTTTTGAATCTAACGGGTCCGGCATTTTGATATTTCTTCTCAAAAACTTAATAGTACCCTGTTTAGTTTATGTCTCCCTTGAATTTTGCATAGGCAGTCATAAGAAGTCAATTGTCCCTTTTTTCTTTCTGCCTAGACACATGCCTAGCTATACTCCATGAATTCTTTGGATACTTTCTGTTTTTCATGTTACCTCAGGTGATAGTGTTTTCTGACACCATATATCGAGTCCCCCTTTCTTCATCCTTCAGTGTATTTTCCTCACTATCCTTCCAAGTCCTCACAGTCTGTAGCCTTCTAGCTTCCATCTACCACTTGCCCCCAAGCCAAGGCTGTGTATTTTAGGTTACTGTTATAGCAGCATCCACGTCTAGTGCAAATTCTGTTCTGGTTATCTATTGCAGCATAACAGACTGTTCCAAAGCTTAGTTGCTTAAAATGGCCATTTTTTCATTATTATCACTAATGGTTCCAAGTGTTAGGCTTATCAAGGTGATTGATTCTTACATTGAGTTCTATATATGAATATGTTCAGGTGGAGGCTGATGCCAGAGTTGCTGATTGAAGTTTAAGTTACATTTGTTAAAATGCATAAACCTGAAGCTTATAGCTCAATAAATTTTTATACGTGTGTACGTCTATACAACCACCTCCCAAATCAAGATAGAATAGTTCCATCCTCCTTCTTAAAAAAAAAAAGTTTTAAAAATTTATTCGTGGCAGATACACAGAGCGAGGCAGAGACATAGGCAGAGGGAGAAGCAAGCAGGGAGCCTGATTCGGAACTTGATCCCAAGACCCTGGGATCATGACCTGAGCGGAAGTCAGACGCTCAACCACTGAGCCACCCAGGCATCCCGGTTCCATCCTTTTTAAAAAAAGATTTTATTCATTTATTTATTCGAGAGAGTAGGTAGGGGGACAGGAACAAGCAGACTCCCTGCTGAGCACAGAGCCTGTGCTAGGACAGTTTAATCCTTTCATAAGGTTCTCTTGTGTCTTCCTAGTCAATACCTGCCTCCCCTCTTTTCACCTGAGATGACCTTGCTGTTTTCTATGAACCATAGATCAATTGTGTCTGGTCTTAAACTTCATATAAATCGACTCATACTGTATTAGCTATTGTGTTTCTGACTTTTTTTGTTCAGGTTAATATCTGAGATTCATTCAAGTTTTGTGTATATTTTTTTCTATTGAAAAAAGAGGTATTATATTTTATGACTGTAGTACAGGGTACTTATTCATTATCCTATAGGGATACTTTTAAGTTTGTTCCCACTTTGGAGCTATTATACATGAAGCTGCTACAAACATTTTTGTACATGTCTTTTGGTGGGCATGAGTACTCACTTCTCTTAGGCATACATCTAGGAGTGGATTTGCTAAATCATAGGGTGGTAATGACTAACTTAAGAAAATGCTGGACAGTTTTATGTGGTTGAACCATATAATGTTCCTTCCAGAAATATATGAACATTCCAGTTACTCTACATCCTCTTCAACACTTGGTATTATTAGTTTGTCATTCCAGTGGGAACCATGGTATTATTCTGCATTTCCCTGATGAATAATGATGTGACAAGCTTTTTGTTTGCCAGTCATTTGGATATCCTCTTTTATGAAATTCCCGTTTAAGTATTTTGCCCATTTTTAAAAACTGAGTTGTCTTTTTGTTATTGATTTTTAGGGGCTTTTCCTGTATTCTGATATGAGTCATTTGCTGAATGTATATATTGCGAGTGGATTTTTTTCAGGCTGTAGCTTATGGACTCACTTTCTTAATGATGTCTTTTACTAACAGTTCTCATGTTTAACAAAGTCCAATGTATTATTTTTTTCTTTTCTGTTTAGGGCTTTTCATGCCCTGTTTAAGAAATCCTTGCCTATTTTGGAGTCATGAAAATATTCTTCTTTGTTCTATTCTAGAAGCTTGATTATATTTGTTTTCAGACTCAAGGCCACAATCTATCTTGAATTTGTTTTTAGGTTCTGTGGAAGAGAGGGGTCAGGGTTCATTCCATGGGACTATCCAGTAGCTTCAGTGCCATTTATTACTATAGTAAAATATTTGTCCTAATAAAATAATTTTTATGTGTGTGTGTGTTTGTGTGTATATACATGATAACAATTATGCTTGAATTTTGGTTGGAATTACATTCATTCTATAGATTAATTTGCAGATAATTGACACTTTCATCACACTGAGTTTTCCTGTCTATGAACATGGACATTTTGTTGGCTCATTTAGTTCTTTCTTTCCCCTTGGCAGTATTTTGTAACTTCTGTTTTAGAGGTCTTGCACATTTCTCACAGATTGTCCCCTAGACATTTGATTTTTTTTGAGTGGAAATGGTGGAGAAACACATAAAAAGGTGCTCAACATCATTAGTCATCAAATAAATGAAAATTAGAGGCACCTGTGTGGCTTAGCTAGCTAAGCATCGACCCTTGATTTTGTTTTTGTTTTTTTGTTTTGTTTTTTTTGACCCTTGATTTTGACTCAAGTCACAATCTCAGGGTTGTGAGATCAACCCTCACATCAGGCTCTGCACTGGATGTGGAGCCTGCTTAAGATTCTCCTTCTCCCTGTGCCCCTCCCCCTGCTTGCACTCTCTGTCTCTCTCCCCCAAAAAAGAAATGAAAAATTAAAACCAGCAAGCTACATGTCTACTAGAATGGCCCCCCACCCATACATACTCCAGGACAAAAAACAAACAAACAAAAACCAAACAAACCCAAAAACTCCACCTCCACAACAACCAATACAACCTGAAAACACTAGAGGTTGTCAAGAATGTGGAGAAATTCTAACTTCCCTTGCAGATAGGAATGCAAAATGGTATTACTACCTTATAAAACAGTTTGGCAGTTTCTTTTTTTTTTTTCTTTTTTTTTTTTTTTTTTAGTTTGGCAGTTTCTTACACAGTTAAACATCTGCTTACCATGTGACCTATTCCATTCCTGGTTATTTACCCAAGGAAAATAAAAACAATACAGACTTGTATTTGAATGTCCACAGAAACTTTATTTATAATAGCAAAAAACTAGAAACAAGCTAGATTCTCATTATCTTGTGAAAGGATAAATGTAGTGTGGTATGTCCATACAATGGAATACTCCTCAGCAATAAAAAGAAACAGAGAACTGATGCATGCAATGAGAAGAATGAATCTCACAAGCTTTATGCTAAGCCAAAGAAGTCACAGACACATGTGGTCTGACTCCATTATATGAAATTTTAGATATGGCAAAGGAAAGATGATTAGGATCCTGGGGCTGAGAACAGAGGTTGACTACAGAGGGTCAGGAGGGAACTTTTTGATGTGAAAGAAATATTCTACATCTGGTTTTTAAAAAAGACTTAGAGAGTGGGACATGCCTGGGTGGCTCAGCAGTTTAGAGCCTGCCTTCAGCCCAGGGCGTGATCCTGGAGTCCTGGGATCAAGTCCCACATTGGGCTGCCTGCATGGGGCCAGCTTCTCTCTCTGCCTGTGTCTCTGCCTCTTTCTCTCTGTCTCTCTGTGTCTCTCATGAATAAATAAATAAAAAATCTTTAAAAAATGAATTAAAAAGACTTAGAGAGAGAGAGCAGGGGGAGGGTCAGGGAAGAGAATCTTAAGCAAGGCTCCATGTACAGCACAGAGCCTGCCTCAGGGCTCAGTACCATGACCCTGAGATCATGACCTGAGCTGAAACCAAGAGTTGGATGCCTAACCAACTGAGCCACCCAGATGCCCCTGAACTATTCTATGTGTTGATTGTTTTGAGATTACATGACTGTATACATCTGTCAAAAGTCATTAAGAATTATGTACTCAAAATTGGTGAATTTTATTGCATATAAATTGTACCTTAATAAGGCTATTTTGTAATAAAATATATGTAACATAACATTTACTATTTCAGTCATTTTAACCATACAGTTGAGTTGCATTAAGTACCTTTATATTGTGCAGTTATCATCACCACTCTCCATCTCCAGAACTCTTCTCATCTTGCAGAACCCAAACTCCCAGGATCTTTTCATCATTGCATAATGAATCTCTGCACCTCTTAAGTAATGACTCTCCATTCTCATCTCCCCCAGCCTCTGATAACTACCATTTTACTTCCTGTCTCTATGAATTTGACTATTTTAGGTAACTTGCATAAGTGGAATCATACAGTACTTGACCTTTTAAAGCTAATTTTTAAAAGTCTACTTTGATATTAACATTGGCAAAACTGCTTTCTTATATAAGTGACTGCATGATATATATCATTCTGTCCTTTTATTACCTGCTTATTTCTGTTTGTATATTGAATGTACATTTCTTGAAAGTTAGAACATGGTTGGGTCTTACTTTTTGTTCAGTCTGATCATTTGTGTCTTTTTTTCTGTGCCCCATCCTGTGTATCTTATGGTCCAGAAGAGAGATTTTTTCTGTTACTCACCAGGCAGCAAAAGATGTACACATAGAGCAGATTCTCAGTCACATCAGGGCCACCTCAAGGCTGTTGGCTTTGTGCCAGGTCCAAAAGCAGTCAGTTGTGGCCAGAGTGGTAGGGTAGATGGTACCAAGCATAGTGGCCTCTGCAGGAACAGTCCATTTTGTGGGGCCATTTTGCTCAGAAATAGAACTTCTGCCTTCCTGTGGAAGGGCATGCAGGAGGGAATGTTGTTCCCACTAAGAAGGAAATTCCAGAGTTTCTGAGTTTTTGATTCTGGGGTGAGATGACCTCCACTTCTATTTAAGTGAAGGTGAGTGAACTTTTGGATGTATAGGTTACTGGCTGTATGGATAACTGATAGTAAATAAATAGAGACATCTTATTGTTACTCTACTGGAAACTCTTCCCTCCCCCCAGAATTCTGCAGTGTGTCTATCACCTGGTTCTTTTCCTTTATTACTTCCCTTAAATTTTTTTCATTAAAAAATTCCATACAGTAAAATTCATTACTTTCAACAAATGTGCAGAACTGTGTTATCACCAGAACAACCAAGATGTAGAACAATTTCATTATCCAAGAAATTTCCATCATGCTACCTTTTTAGATGCAAACTCTTTCTTGCTTAATTGTAGGTAACTATTGATTGATTCTCTATCCCTAAAATTTTACCATATAAACAGAATTATCACTGTATATAACCTTTTGAAACTAGTTTCTTTCCTTCGGCATAATACCCTTGAGATCCATCTAAGTGGAGTATATGAGTGGTTTGCTTCTTTTACTACTGAGCGATATTCTATCATATGGACATAGCACAGACTGTTTATTCCCTAACTCAGGGACATTGGCATTGTTTCCAGTTTTAAAAAATTACAAATAAAGCTACTTTAAATATTTATGTACAGGTTTTTGTATGAATATAGGTTTTTATTTTACTTGAGTGAGTACATAGGAGTGTGATTTCAGGGTCATATGGTAAATTTATATTTATCTTTACAAGAAAAACATGGAGTAGAAAGGAGTGGCTCCTCTTGTTTTATTCTAATAACCCACTTGGAGAACTTGTGCTTTTTGTTCCCACAACCTTGGATTCAGTGGATTTCCAAACCAAACTTATCTTTGCAGACGTGTAAGGTATCAAAACATTTAGTATGTGTGCAGAAAGAGTCCTGGCAGTGCACTCAAAGGGTTTAACTGTAGATAGTTTAGAGAAGAAAATATTTACAGAGATGTGGGTCCAGTTGAGATACTGAGAAGGGGTTGTAGAGCACACAGAGATTACCAACAGCTAGACTTACCTTCCATCCGTAGGCCCAAAACCAGCAAGGAGAGAGAATAGTGTTCCAGAACCTAGAGAGAGCTTGAAGTCATGGAAGAGAGACTATAATTAGAGATCACAGCCAGAGTCAGAATAACCCAAGGCAAGGAAGAAGTGAGAAAGGAGGGAGTAAATACCTTAACTGCTTTCTTCTTCCATCTTCTGAATCCTTTTGGAACCTCCGATTTGTCAAACCCAAATAGGAATCAGAAGGCAAGTAAGCCTTGTTATGTAGTCCATAGATGTCAGCTTTTGGGAACACAGAATAGGGCAGATAAGGGACAAGTTAGCTGAGTATGGGGTGGCTCAAGGAGTGGCAAATGGAGAGGAACTAGCTCAACACACCCTTTTTGCTACTCGGTGTCTTTTTTTTTTTTTTTTTTTTAAGTAGGCTCCAAGTAGGTAGAGCCCAACATGGGACTTGAACTCATGACTCTGGAGCAAGGCCTGAGCTGAGGAGCCACCTCGGCCCCCTTTGGTGTCCATTTTTGCCCTTTGCTTGGATGAAGGCATTTATTTCCTCACACAAAGTCCCACCAGGCAATGTATTATCATTGATATCAGTTCAGTCTTGGCAAAAATTTAAATTGTGACATTAGCCACCATCAGTGCTTTTCATGTAAGTTTTTAGGGAAAAGAAATAATTAGATGTAATGGTTCCATCCTGAGCCTCTATAAATGGACACAAGGGCTAAATTGATAAGTCAGAGCTTCCTTCTTCCACCACCCATTCCCTTTCCCCCCATGCCACAAGCATCTCAGGTGGACAGAGTATTTTACTTGGTGAGTGCATTAGTTTCATAGGGTGCCTAACAAAGCACCATAACCAAGTGGTTTAAAACAACAGAAACATATTGTCTTGAAGTTCTTCAGGCCAGATGTGTAAATTAAGGTGTCGGTGAACTGTGCTCCCTCTGAACCTGTGGGGGAGTCCTTTCCCCACTCTTCCCAGCTAGTGTTGGTTTGTCAGCCATTGTTGGTGTTGCTCAGCTTGTTGGTGTGTCACAGCAGTCCTCTGACCTCACACAGCCTTCTTCCTGCATGTCTTTGCATCATCTTCCCTGTGTATGTGTCTGTCTGTGTCCAAATTCCCCATTTTTATAATAACACCAGTCATACTGGATTAGATCCTACTCTAATGATCAAATCTTAATGTGTTCACCTCTGTAAAGGCCCTATTTCCCAAAAAGGCCATACTCTAAGGTTAGGACTTCAAGGGTTAGGACTTCAACATGTCTTCTTTAAGGGACACCATACACCCCGTAACAGTGAATGACTTAAATGGATCTTTAAGCTTCCCATAGGATCCAAACTCTTAGTGATCCTCTCATTATTAGGTTACCAGGGTTTCCCCACTGACCATCACTGTTGGATATGGAAATACTTAAGGCTCTCTACTGATTCCAGACATAGTCCTCCTTACTCCTTGTATAACAGCAGCACCATCATCTCTAGTAATTGGGGTCAGTCTTCCTGGTCAGAAGAGCAAGTCATTCTCTGCCTGTTGGTTCAGTACCATAGGAGCTCCAGATGTCCAGGGTCAGGCTCAGCTCCCAACAGAAGTGTGTCTGGGATTTTTGGTGAAAGCATTCTTTCCTTGGGCACCAAGGCACATTACTGAGGGATTCCAAAGCTTTAGGGATAAAGAAAAGATCCTAAGTCTCCGGAGAGAGAGAAAGCCATAGACACAGGACTGGGTATCAATATGCAATGACATTTTCAATGGAACACTAAAAAACAGAAGACAGGAACAATGCGTTAAAAATGTGAAGCCTAGAAATCTATACCCAGCTAAAGTAGACTTGCTTCTAGAATTCTCCCATTTAGTTTCAGCTTCCCTAGGTCTGCCAAGGTGATTGTTCATATACTTTATAGATTTTAAACTATATAGCTTTCATTTCCCCTCCTATTCCTTTGGCCTTATAGATTTTTGATTTTATAAAAATTCTTTTATTTGACTATGGTTTTGGGAAGGAGCTGTTTAAATGTAATTGCTTAGTTTTTGTAATGAAAAATTACTGAAAAATACTTCTCTGTGACACTGATATTTTGGTGTCAGGTAGCCACATCACTAAGTGCAGGTCAAGTTCAGTACCTTCCATAGCCTGAAACTAGTATTTCAGAGATGAAATGCAATCTTTTTTTTTTTAAGATTTTATTTATTCATGAGAGACACACAGAGAGAGGCAGAGACACAGGCAGGGGAGAAGCAGGCTCCATGCAGGGAGCCTGATGTGGGACTTGATCCCGGGACTCCAGGATCACGCCCTGGGCCAAAGGCATGCGCTAAACTGTTGAGCCACCCAGGGATCCCCAAAATGCAATCTTTACTCTTCAGAATAAGCTATCAGTATTTCTTCAGGAGAGCAGACTGAGCTGTAGACTACTCAACCACCATGACTTTATTCTTTGCGAGCACTTGATATTCTTTACTCTTTAGAGAAATAAATTGATGAAATAGCATGAGATATATTTTCCCTTAACGTTTTCTTTTGAAAAGTTCAAAGCTACAGAAAGTTAGAGTATAATACAGTAAACATCCTTGTATCTTTCATCTAGATTCATCAATTTAACATCTTGCCAATTTGCTTCATCTTTCCTTATCTCTCTCTTATGTGTATGTGTATATATAAGAAAGACAAAACATTATAGGTGTATTACATATGTATAACATAAAGATAAGGCAGTGTAGTTGATAGTAATAGTTGGTTTTTGCTAAACTGCACAAAGTAAGCTATAAACATAATGACATTTCCTGTCATAGGATATACTTTAAAATCATTCCCAAACATATGAATTGCTAGCATGATTAGCAGTTGTACCCAGAGTGGATTAAAAGTCCATTGATGAGATGCCTGGGTGGCTCAGCAGTTAGGTGTCTGCCTTCTGCCCAGGGCGTGATCCCGGAGTGCCGGGATCGAGTCCCACATTGGGCTCCCTGTGTGGGGCCCACTTCTCTCTCTGCCTGTGTCTTTCTTGATGTCTTTCATGAATAAGTTAATAAAATCTTAAAAAAAAAAGTCCATTGATTATTATCTCCTGAGCCAAGCTTTAAAATAGTCTGTTGTTAAAAGAAACAAGCAAAGACACAAAAAATTCTTCAATTTTTGGGACCTTGCTTAATCTGAATATATAGAGACATCTGACATAGCCACAGGATAATAACTGCCATTTGTAATGACCTATAATTTTGTTAAAACTTTCTAATTTAGTAAAAATAAAGGACAGGTAAATTTAGCTTACTAAATGGCTGAGGCCCAGCTATCCACAACTGGACTGACAAGATGCTCTGCTGAAGAGTAACAATGGCATCCTGTTAAGTGGTATAAAACAGATGGTGTTAGTAATTTTAAAATATTATGCTTTATACTTTTTTAATTGTAAGAAATATATTTTTTGCATCATTAAAATATGCTGCTCCAGATTTGCGCCATATATCCCTTAAGTGATTAACAAATGGTGGGAACCCATGCAGAAGAAAGAAACTAGACCACTCTCTTGCACCATACACAAAGATAAACTCAAAATGGATGAAAGATCTAAATGTGAGACAAGATTCCATCAAAATCCTAGAGGAGAACACAGGCAACACCCTTTTTGAACTTGGCCACAGTAACTTCTTGCAAGATACATCCACGAAGGCAAAAGAAACAAAAGCAAAAATGAACTATTGGGACTTCATCAAGATAAGAAGCTTTTGCACAGCAAAGGATACAGTCAACAAAACTAAAAGACAACCTACAGAATGGGAGAAGATGTTTGCAAATGACATATCAAATAAAGGGCTAGTTTCCAAGATCTATAAAGAACTTCTTAAACTCAACACCAAAGAAACAAACAATCCAATCATGAAATGGGCAAAAGACATGAAGAGAAATCTCACAGAGGAAGACAGAGACATGGCCAACAAGCACATGAGAAAATGCTCTGCATCACTTGCCATCAGGGAAATACAAATCAAAACCACAATGAGATACCACCTCACACCAGTGAGAATGGGGAAAATTAACAAGGCAGGAAACCACAAATGTTGGAGAGGATGTGGAGAAAGGGGAACCCTCTTACACTGTTGGTGGGATTGTGAACTGGTGCAGCCACTCTGGAAAACTGTGTGGAGGTTCCTCAAAGAGTTAAAAATAGACCTGCCCTACGACCCAGCAATTGCACTGCTGGGGATTTACCCCAAAGATTCAGATGCAATGAAACGCCGGGACACCTGCACCCCGATGTTTCTAGCAGCCATGTCCACAATAGCCAAACTGTGGAAGGAGCCTCGGTGTCCATCGAAAGATGAATGGATAAAGAAGATGTGGTTTATGTATATAATGGAATATTACTCAGCCATTAGAAACGACAAATACCCACCATTTGCTTCAGCGTGGGTGGAACTGAAGGGTATTATGCTGAGTGAAGTAAGTCAATTGGAGAAGGACAAACAGTGTATGTTCTCATTCATTTGGGGAATATAAATAATAGTGAAAGGGAATATAAGGGAAGGGAGAAGAAATGTGTGGGAAATATCAGAAAGGGAGACAGAACATGAAAGACTCCTAACTCTGGGAAATAAACTAGGGGTGGTGGAAGGGGAGGAGGGCGGGGGGTGGGGGTGAATGGGTGACAGGCACTGAGGGGGACACTTGACAGGATGAGCACTGGGTGTTATTCTGTATGTTGGTAAATTGAACACCAATAAAAAATTAATTTATTAAAAAAAAAAAACAAATGGTGGGAACCGAAGAAACCAGCAACAAAGATCATCTGATTGATATCTTGAAGAAAAAGAAAAGTTTAAATAAAATAACGATTTTGATTGAATGACTCTCTTCCCTTCCTGAGTGTTGAAATAGGGAAGCTGTTAATAGATGGAGGAGAGAGAGAAGCCAGCTCATGACTTTATAGAAATCAACTACTTAATGTGTTATAAATTAAAATTCTCAGCTTCATTTCTGTTTAGAACTAAATAAATCAAAACTAAATTATCATGCAATATAACATTCAGGCTTATTAAGTTATAAAACTGTTCTACATCTTAAGTAACATAAGAATAACTGGTTGTTTATCTAGAACATAGAAGGCTTTTAGGATTTGTAGTTATAGAAAGTTTATATATACATAGTATATAGATATATATACAATATATGTGATGATATGTGTAATTTTTGTATAATTTTATATAATTTCAATTAATTTTCAAAGAATTAACAGATTTTGTAACATATACTATTGTATAGTATAAAATAAAGATACTTAATGTGAAAATTATACTGAGGGTACATCAATCTTTCTTTCATGATCCAGAAAGTTCTCCACCTAAAACTGAGGATACCTTAACCACGAATTAATATAAGATGTAATCCTAAATTAAGTATTCGTTCCTAATGTTACTTTGCATGGAATTGTGATCTGTTGTGCCACATTTTAACATTAAGTGTGTTTATCTTGAAGGAGGAATATCATCGACGTAACTTCACAGAAGTGCTCTCTCCCAACATGTTCAACAGCAAACTCTGGGAAACCTCAGGCCACTGGCAGCATTACAGCGAGAACATGTTTACCTTTGATATTGAAAAGGATACTTTTGCTCTTAAGCCCATGAACTGCCCAGGGCACTGGTGAGTATTAAAAGTGAAGCAGGTCTTTGCATAAGAGCACGTAGCACACCTCATCACCGTTAGCTTTTAATATTACTTTTTTGCCTTTTTGGAGTTAGGAGATTCCTTAAATCTGAGGAGTGGTGGCTACCAATCATCTTTACTAAGTTATTTCATTCTGGAAAATGCATTTACACTCCAAGGTGTAATTGATCTTTGGCAGGTATGGAATGTTAGCTGGAAGTCATTTAATTTTTGTGCCTCTTAGAGATAGAATTATGTATCAATTTTATAAATTATTGTGTATATTCTTGTAATAGTAATACACTTCAGATATACAGATTACACAACATTTAGTTCTTGTATACTGTTTGGGTTTATTAAAACAAGACCAGTGCAGTCATAATCAATGGATTGTTGGATATCATTGATTCTAAGATACCTTCCCATCCACTCCTCAACATTTCAACATCCCTGAAATTAGGATGCATCATATAAATGGAGACATCTTAGCATTATGTCATAACTTAATAGTTATTTTCCTTTCTAGTGGTACATAAAATAGTGATGCATCTTAACAATGTTGCCTTAGATTCTATGAAAGAATGTAATCATCCTAAAGCTAGTATGCAAATTCAACCTTGTAAGACAAGCATATATCATAATAGGGTGTGAACAAACATGAGCCTCCCCAAAAAAATATCCCAACTGTTGCTTTGCTTCATAGTTGTATTGCAATACTAATACAACTATTGTAAACTAATATATACATAGTTTCAAGTTGGCCTTAAAAGGTAACTATGAAACCTCAAAACCAACTGAAGAAAAGTCTTTGCCCTTCTCAGTAAAGACTAAAAGAAGTTCAACTTTATGATGACAGCATGTAAAAAATATATATTTACCTTTAATTTTGTGAAAACTGGTGTGTAAATAATATATTTGCTCTCTTTTTTTTTTTTTTTATTTATGATAGTCACAGAGAGAGAGAGAGAGAGAGAGAGAGGCAGAGACACAGGCAGAGGGAGAAGCAGGCTCCATGCACTGGGAGCCTGACGTGGGATTCGATCCTGGGCCTCCAGGATCGCGCTCTGGGCCAAAGGCAGGCGCCAAACCGCTGCGCCACCCTGGGATCCCCTATTTGCTCTCTTTTTAAACAGAAGTTGAAAGCTAACCTAGTGCCTTGCATTCTTTAAAACACTGTTAACTTTTTAACTCAGTTTCCTGTTAGGTACCATTTGAAGCTATAGCCTATGATTTCAACTATAAGTAAGCCTGAATGAAAGTAAGGAATGAATTTTGATTTTCATACCTTGGAATAAGGGAGTAAGATCACAGTGGCTTAGTGGTGATGGGGTGAGAGACAGAAGCGGTTGGTTTTTTTCTGTTGGTGTTTTTGTTTTGTTTTTTGTTTTGTTTTTTTGCAGAAGAGAGGTCTTTTGTTCAACAGGAAACAATTGTTGAGTGCTTATGGTGCTTTGTGCTAGAAATGCAGAGATTATTAAGACACAGTCCATTTCCTCAGGGAGCTCATGAGCAGAGTGGGACAGGAGCAGCGAGGTAGACAATTAGTAAGTTCAGTGTCAAAATAGTGGCTTGTTCCAGGTGACCTCAGAGCCTGAGGAGAGAATGCCTAGCCCTGTCTAGGGAAGTGTCCAGAAGGGCTTCACTTAAGAAGTAGGTTTTGAAATGAATTGTACACAGTAAGTGGAAATTCACCAGGTGAATGAGAATAGGGAAAAGAATTTCTGGAAGAGATGACTGGGATCTTTCTATTGTGACCTGAGCTGAATTCAAGAGTTGAATGCTTACCCAACTGAGCTACTCAGGTGCCCCTGAGGAATTAAAAAAAAAAAAAAAAACTGGTGATCTAAGAACTAGGATAAGGTGGTTTACAAATCTTGGGGCTTAACTGTAACTTATTAATATTTAGGTAATTATTTAATCTTTTCTATGCTAAGTGAAAGCTGTGTGTTGTTGCATCTTTTCTAGTCTAATGTTTGCCCATCGTCCACGATCATGGAGGGAAATGCCTGTCAGATTGGCTGATTTTGGAGTTCTTCATAGGAATGAATTATCAGGAACTTTAAGTGGCTTGACTCGAGTTAGGCGCTTCCAGCAGGATGATGCCCACATCTTCTGCACAGTAGAGCAGGTAAACAGTAATACAGGGTGAAGCATGGTTAACAGTGTATTGACTTGGACACATCTCTTAGTTTCCGAGTCACCATAAAATAAAATGTCTGGTCTCATCTCTAAGGTCTCCTTCAGCTCTAACATTTTTGATCCTCTAATTTGGTAATACATCAGTAATTTCTTGTCATGAAATTTATTATTTTTTCTACCAAGTTTCATCTAGTTTTATTAACTTAAAGACATTAAGTGGAATATTTTAAGGGATTTAAGAATTTTGGTTTTGTTTGTTTTTCAATATTGTCTAGAAGCGAGAGTTTACTTTTTCAGATTTTCATGTCAATTCAAATAAAAATTGCCATGAAAGAGCCCACTATCAACTGATTTGACTTGACATTCGTAGAATACTTCAACCAATAACAGCAGAGTAC
The DNA here is from genome assembly GCF_905146905.1 of Nyctereutes procyonoides. Classification (NCBI taxonomy): domain Eukaryota; kingdom Metazoa; phylum Chordata; class Mammalia; order Carnivora; family Canidae; genus Nyctereutes; species Nyctereutes procyonoides. Next base: position 52,724,200 of record NW_026575047.1, on the reverse strand, counting down.
ACATTCTTTGAAAGTGCACACAGAACATTTACCAAAGTAGACCATATTCTGGGACTAAAAGAATTCTCAGTAAATTTAAGGAGATTCGATTCATACAAAATACATTCTCTGCAGTGAAATTAAAGTAGGAATCTGTAACAGCTTTCTGGAAAATCCCCAAATATTTGAAAAGTAAATAATCCATGGATCAAAGAAGAAATCAAAGAGGAAATTAGAAAATGTTATAAATTAAATGAAATGAAGGGAAATACAATACATCAAAGTACCATTTAAAATGGTACTTAAAATTTTTTTTAAAATAAGATAAAATAAAATGGTACTTACAGGGACATTTTGTAGCACTAAATGCCTATATCAAAAAAGAATGTTTTCACATCAGTAACCTCAGCTTCCACTTAATAGACTACAAAAAATATCACATTATGTCAGAAATAGGCAAAAGAAAGAAAATAACAGCAGAAATCATGAAATAGAAAAAATAAAAATACAGACTTTCAGTAAAAAGTCTAGTTTTACTTTGAGTAAAAAGATCAATAAAATTTATAAACCTTTAGACTGATCAGAAAAAAAGAGAAGATACAAATTAATTCTAGAAATGAGAGACATGACATTACTTCAGACTCTATAAATAGCAAAAGAATACTAAGGCAATATTATGAACAATTTTATTCCAGTAAATTTGACAACTTTGATAAAATGGACAAGTTCTTTGAAAGACAAACTACCAAACTCTACTTAAGAGTAAATAGATAATCTGAGTAGCCCTTTGTCTATTAACGAAATTGAATTCGTAGTGAACAGCCTTTGCACAAAGAAAACTCCAAGCCATGATAGAATCCCTGGTAAATTCTACCAAGCATTGAAAGAAAAAAATAATACCAATTCTTCATATCTTTGCCAGGCATTAACAAGGACCTCCAGAGTGTCACTGGAGACCATGTGGGCTTAGGCTTCCACCCTTATCTGGCAGTAACAAGATGCCTCTTCCAGTCTCTGTTTGAGTGCTGTCAGAGGAGATCTACGGTGAGAGAGCACTTACCACCACCCCACAGTAATGAGGCCATGTACTCAGTGTGGTCAGTAATGGCCACATGAGGAGTAGTAACAAGATAACTCCTACCTCTCCCTGCCAACATGTTATCAGAGAAAACCTAGTGGAGAGCCAGAAATCCCACTGTCACCATTAGTAATGTGGATTCTTGCTTCGTCTTTCATGGATCACCACTGGGAAATCTAGACCATCTGCTCTCACTTTGCAGTAATCAGGAAGTACTTCACCCTTCCTGTTGGAGCAGTGGTCTATGGGAGCCAGCTAAAACAGAGGTTTAAATAAAATTAAAATACTAACCAAATTTTAAATTTTATAAATCAAAAGTCACTCATCATGCCAAGAATTAGGAAAATCTCAACTTAATGAAAGGACATCTACATTAGTGTGGAGACGACAAGGATATTAGCATTATCTGACTTAGATTTTAAAGAAGCCATCATAAATATATCTTACTAAGCAATTACAAACACACTTGAAAACAAGTGAAAAAATAGCTTCAACAAAGGAATAGAAAATCTCAAGAAAAAATAAAAGAGGGGCACCTGGGTGGCTCAGTTGGTTAAGTAGCCAACTCTTGGTTTTGGCTCAGGTCATGATCTGAGGGGTCCTGGGATGGAACCCTGCACTGGGCTCTGCTGAGTGTGGAGCCTCCTTGAGGATTCTCTCCCTCTTCTCCTCTCCCTGATCTCTCTTTCTCAAATAAATAAATCTTTAAAAAAAAAAGATATAAAGGAGAACCACATGGAAGTCTTAGAACTGAAAAATTTAATAACTGAAATAAGATAGTGGATGGATCATGAGTAGAATGGAGGGGACAGAAAAGAATCAGTGAACTTGAAGGCAACAGTAGAAATGACCCAGTTTGAACAACAAAGAGAAAAGAGACTGAAAGAAAAATGAACACAACTTCAGAGACTAGCGGGATTAAAACAAAATGTCTACTATTTATGTCACCAGAGTTCTGGAAAAAGAGGAGAATAACAGTGGAGGTGAAAAACATTCAAAGACGTATGGCTGAAAACATGCCAATAAGCCTACAGATTTAAGAAGCTGAGAAAATTCTAAAAAGGATAAACCCAAAATAAAAAAGAAAAGTCTCAAATCAATATCTTGGTACCCACCTCAAGAACTAGAAAAAAGGGAGAATAAAATAAACCCAATAGAATAAGAAGGAAGGAAACAATAAACACCAGAGCAGAAATCAATGAAACTGAAAACAGAAAAGCAAAGGAAAAAATTAATGAGACAGAAACACTGGTTCTTTGAAAAGTTAACAAAATTAACAGACTTCCTTCAAGACTAACAAAGAGAAAGGTTGGGAAGACACAAATTACCAATATCAGGAATCAATAGGAGATATCACTAAAGACCTTTAAGACATCAAAAGCATAATAAATGAATATAGTAACTCTGCATAAATTAGTTCAGTAACTTACTTGAAAAGTACCAATTCCTTGAGAAGCAGGAACTACCATAAATCACCTGACAGGAAGTAGATCATTTGCAAAGTCCCATCACTATTAAGGAAATTGAATCTGTCATTTAAAAGCTCCCCCAAAAGAAATCTCCAGGCTCAGATTTTTTTCACTGAAGAATTCTATGGAACATTTAAAGAAGAATTAGTACCAATTCTACACACTCTGTTCTGAAATAGAATACTTCCTAGTTCATTTTATGAAGCTAGTATTAACTGATACTAAAACCAGACAGAACTATATCCCAATATCCCACATGAATACAAATGCAAAAGTCCTTAACATAATAATAGCAAATAAAATTCAACAATATATAAAAATAATTACACATCATTAGCAAGTGATGTTTAGCCTTCAGAGATGTGAGGCTGATTCCATGTCAGAAAATCTGTCAATGTAATCCACCATATGACACGCCCATTCATGGGAATGTAAAATGGTATAATCACTTTCAAAAACAATTGGACAGTTTCTTAAAAACTCAAACACATGTCTACCATATGACCCAGCCATCTTACTCCTTTTTTTCCCCAAGAGAAGAAAAAAGCACACATCCATACAAAGACTTGAACAGAAACATTCACTGCAGCTCTATTTGAAATAGCCAAAATAGAGAAACAACCCTAATGCCCAGAAATAGGTGCATGTAAAAAAGTAACTGTGGTACATCCATACAATGGAAAACTCAGCAGTAGTAAAAAGGAATGATCTATTGGCACATATAACATAATTATTTTGTATCTCAAAATAATTATGCCGAGTGAAAAAAGCCAGACAAAAACAGAGCATGTGCTACATGATTCCACAGATTAAAAAATCTGAAAAATTCAAACTGATACATAGTGGTAGAACACAGATCCTTGCCTTTCCCCCTATTCTTTTAAAAGGCTTTAGTTTTGCTGACCCTATTCTGTTTGCATTTAAGCATGTCCTTCTTTCCCCCCACCCTCACAACCCCTAGCTCTGATCTGACTGCACTCCCTGGGGCCTTGGTTACATCCTAGGCTCAGCTGCCAATCTCACCTGCATTTCAGCTCTCTTTCCTGAGCTCCAGATCTCAACCTGACAGGGGGCCTGATAGACCTGTCTGCCTGGCAATCACAAGCATCCTCACATCTGCCATGTCTAAAATCAGCCCCTATTTCTGCCTCATACACCACTGCTTCCACCTTCCCTGTTCACTCTTTCAGGGGCTATATCAACATCCTCTCTACTGCCTGGGCCAGGAGTCCAGGTGCCCTTTACTCTTCACTCCTTGTGTCTAGTTAGTCACAAGCCCTATTGATAACTCTCCCTAAATGTATTATTAATTCCTGAATAATTTTGTTCCTCCCTGAATTTCTGGCACAGATTCCTTGCATTCCAGCTGCTTCTCTCTGGTTCAAACCACCATCATCTCACTCCTAAACAATCCTACCAGGTTCCCAATGGGCCTGGCAATCCATTTTCCATTCTTGAAAGGAACAGATTGGATTGTGTTGGTCTCTCGCTGAAGAACCCTTCATTGGTTTTCCATTGCTCTCAGGCTAAAAAGTGTAAACATTAACCCGGCTTTGAAAACCCTTAATTCTTTTTGATCTTTGCCTGCCTCTAGCCTAATCACCTACAACCCTTCTGTGCCCTCATCCCTGTTGTATACAGCTAGGTCCCACGGCAGCTTCCTGTGGCTCTCATGCCCTAGACTGCTTCTCTGTCCTCTGGGCCCTCACTCTCAGTATTTCCTCTGCTCTAAAAGCTCCTGCCCTAGCTTTCCACGGAGATCTCTCACTTACTCTCTGGCTGCAGCAGTACGGGTATTACTTCCTTTGGACAGCTGCCCTTCCCCCTTTTGTGTGTCACTGCTCATGGTGACGCAGCCTTGCCTGCTTCTTTGTCTACCACTTGCACTGGCCCAGGGGCTGCTGGTATCCTGCTCACACCAGGCATGTGCTGGGTTGGGAATTCCCTGGATATCTGAGTAAGAAATGGATGAACAACCAAAACAGTGTCATGGACCATATAGTAAAAACTTGCTTTACTTCTCTCTGACACAAAGACTTTTTAAAATGCCATAAATAGTTGTAATTTGGTGTTAACTATTTAGATTTTCATTTGTTCTCATTTCAGATTGAAGAAGAAATAAAGGGCTGTTTGCAGTTTTTGCAGTCTGTTTACTCAACGTTTGGCTTCTCCTTTCAATTAAATTTGTCAACAAGACCTGAAAACTTCCTAGGAGAGGTTGAGCTTTGGGATGAAGCTGAAAAGGTAGGGAGAGACAAAGCACACACCTTTATTTCTGTGAGTGTGGAAACTACCTGAGTGACTGCAGTTACTTTGCATCAGGAGGATGCCATGCTTTGCAGTAGAATTGTTTAAATTGGTAGTTACAGGATAAATATGCAGACTATAGAATGTGGCTGCCCAGTTTTTCTTCTTTACATTTGTTTCAAACACTTTTAAAGTTTATGTTAGGTTTTTATTTGTACTCTTTCAAGTGTCAGTCACTAATAACCAATTTCCTCAGTTTTTAAAGGAATCCTCTGCAGGCACTCTTGGTGTGTGTTTGGCTTATTTTAAGCTGCTGGTTATTGAGCCAATGTAGCATGACTCATAGATACAGATGCATACACCGGATGCTCAAATCCCCTCCACAATCACAGCCTCTAGTGCCATCCTCTGTCTGGGGGCACACAGAGACTCACATGCCACATCTCAGCTTTGGAAAACCAAGATTAAAGAGCTCATCATGCTTTTTTTTTTTTTCTTATTAAAAGAATACAAGACATATCCTGTGTCAGTTTTTATTAGAAAAGAGAATGGTGGCCAGACACCCCAGGAAGGCCTGATCCCTGACCTGCCTGTTGGTCCACCTATTCATGGAATACTCATGGACACTGATCACACAGATCATTAAGGAATTAAGAATCAGAGGAACACTGTATTGATAGTGTCACAGTTTTCTGTTAGGTACTGGGGCAGGCAGAAACTGGGTAGAAGCAATTTGGGCTTGAGATCTAATTGGGCCTCCTCTCCCCACTGTTCCATGCCCATCCTAAATGCATGTTTTTCCATATCTGTTGAATGGAGAAAGAAAGTCACAAGAGACAGCCTGCCCCAGGATGCTGACACAGTTTACCTGCTTAGCCACATGGAAGTAGGAAGAGGAAAAGAGGGCATAAAGCTCGACTCTGGAGCATTTTTTGCCTAGTTTCAAAGGTTAGCTCCATGTATGAATTATAGAAGAAGCATTAAGGTCTGAAATGGTGATGATGATGATGATGATGGTGATGATGATTGCACCTACTTCATAAGGTTCTGGTGGGCTTAAATGAGTAATTTATGTGAGGAATTTGTCATAGTGCCAGGCGCATGTAAGTGTTCAGTGAATATTAGATGTTGGTATTATTAATAGTAGAATCATCATCATCATCATCATCATCATCATCATCACTCCATACATGGAGTATGGGGGGTAAACAGTGGGTGGACTTGGTGTGGGCCTGGCATGGGGGAAATGGGCTGTCCCACCATTTTTTTTTGCACTTTTTTAGCTCATTGAGTATTCCCTTAGAAGTTGGGGAGTTTTTCCCATGATGTCGACCCCTGATCTGGGAAGTAATGATATATATATATATATATATATATATATATATATATATATCTTCAGATGTCTCTGAAATGGTTTGAAAGAGATATTAGTGAAGTCAGCTCCAAGGCCACATTGTTCCTGGGCTGTCAATTCACTGATACCTTATTTCCTGTCTCAGATTGTGTGTAGTTAGGGAACCCAGCAGAGCTCTCTAGACAGCTATGGCAATGTAACCATCAGGTTGTCCAACCATCAGCTTGTCCAAATAGCCAAAATGTGAGGAGCAAAGGGTAGCGTAGATTTGAATGATGTGAGTCCTGCTTTCTATTAAGTTTAATCAAGGAATCTGTGACCTAAAGAAAATCCACGTTTTCTTATGAAAATTAAAATCCAAATGGGAGTTTAATGTTCTGTCTCTCCAATTTTTTAATTTAACCTAAGCTCAGCTGGAGGGTTCCTACTCAGGTAAGTCTGAAGGGAATGTGGAACGCTGCTTCAGCAGGCCTGGTCTGGCCTCTGCCTCTGGAACCTCTGTAAATCTACCAGCCCCTTGGAGCTGGAATAACCCCACTCCAAATCTCTTTTGCATTCCACTTTTCCATCATTTCAGTGAGTCGTCAAGATCTCTAAGAATATCCCAAACCCATACACACACAATTCTAAGCAAATCAATATGTTTAGAGCCCACCATGTACCACAGCATAAACCAAAGGCTTCAGTATATCAAGGTGATGACAGGACTTTGAATGCTGGTTTGGCAGTATTCTGGCCAGGGACTTAGGAAAGCCCGGATGCTTCCCAAGGAAGCTATATCCATAGGGAATAGCCAGAAGACTCACTGATACTTTTTAAGATACTTATATGTATATCCAATCACCATCAGTTCTGCAGTCTGCACTACAGGCTAACATCAAAGGATTTTATGTGGCATAGGCTGAAGATCAGAGTGGGCCTCCTGCTCCCACCCTCCATAATCATGAAGGACGCCTCTCCCCAGCTACATGTACAGAGGTAGAAGAAAAGCATGAGACAGTTGGCAAGACCTTCTTATCCACCTAAACTGAGTGAAATGGGAGAACATAGAGTGGATAAAGGAAAAAGATCAAAGTTTTCATGCCTTTTAATGTATGGAGGCCTCAACTACAAAGGGCAGAGGGGGGAATATAAAACATACCCAATAAATACATGTTGAACTAAAACAGAATATAATTAAGATTTGTAATTCCTTACTTTTTTGAGCTATATGGCAAAAATTAAAAAGTACAATGAAGTATAAGTTTTAAATGTTCTTTTTTTAAAAAAATAGCAATTACAGAACAGCTTGGTGGAATTTGGAAAACCATGGAAGATGAACCCAGGAGATGGAGCATTTTATGGCCCTAAAGTAAGTAGACCATATGCCTCAAAAAGAGTAAAATTTAAAGGAAAAACAAAAGCTATCTTTAAGCAAACATCATTTAATTTACAGATTGATATAAAAATCAAGGATGCTATTGGCAGATACCATCAATGTGCTACAATTCAGCTGGACTTCCAACTCCCTATTAGATTTAATCTTACATATGTTAGGTGAGTAGTTGAATATGATAAATAATGTAGTACTAATATGCTGTTATTTGTTATTTGAACATGAGCAATAAAATATTATTTCTATTTTTTTAAGATTTATTTATTTTTTCATGAGAGACACAGAGAGAGAGGCAGAGACCTAGGTAGAGGGAGAAGCAGGCTCCCTGTGAGGATACCAATGCAGGATTCAATCCCAGGACCCTGGGATCCCGACCTGAGCCAACCACTTGAGCCACCCAGGTGCCCCAGCAATACAAAATAAGCATTAATACATAGACTAGTAAGTGTCTAGTAGTATATGAGTGATATACTAATTTATTTTTAATTTTTTTTCAAGTTTTTATTTAAATTTCAGTTAACATGCAATGTAATATTAATTTTAGTTGTACCATATAGTGACAACACTTCCGTGCAACACCCAGTGCTCATCACATGTGTCTTCCTTAATCCCCATCATCTATTTCATCCATCTCCCCACTTACCTACCCTCTCCTAACCATTAGTTTGTTCTCTATAGTTAAGAGTCTTTTTCTTGGTATGTCTCCTTCTCTTTTTTTCCCCTCTACTTGTTTGTTTTGTTTCTTAAATTCTGCATGAGTAAATTCCACATATTAGTGTCTCTCTCTAACTTACTTTGCTTAGCATAATACTCTCTAGCCCCATTCATATTTTTGCAAATGGCAAGATTTCATTCATTTTTATGACTGAGTAATATTCCATTGTGTGTGTGTTTTTGCATGTGTGTGTGTATATACATCATATATGTGTGTGTGTGTGTGTGTGTGTGTATGTGTCACTTCTTCTTTATCCATTCCATTCATTGATTGGTGGACACTTGGGCTGTTTCCATACTTTCGCTATTGTAGATAATGCTGCCATAAACATCAGGGTGCATGAACCCCTTTGAATTAGTATTTTTGTATTCTCTCAGTAAATACCTAGTAGTTCAATTGCTGGATCATAGGGTAGTTCCATTTTTAACTTTTTGAGGATCCTCCATACTCTTCTGCAGTGGCTACACCAGTCTGCATTCCCACCAACAGTACAAGAGGGTTCCCTTTTCTCCACATCCTCGCCAACACCTGTTGTTTCTTGTGTTATTGATTATAGCCATTCTGACAGGTGTGAAGTGATTATCTCATTTTAGTTTTGATTTGCATTTCCTTGATGGAGAGTGATGATGAGATTCTTTTCATATTTCTATTGGCCATCTGGAGTGTTTTTTGGAGAAATGTCTGTTCATGTCTTCTGCCCATTTTCTTCTCATGACGTTGCATCTAGTGTATACTTTTGGTTTGGGGCCACCTTTTAGTCTAGACCACCAGGCCACACAATACTGGAAGACAAAATTACAGGAAACTAACTACTGGTTCGATGGTACTTCAAATTCTCATCTTCTTTAACAATCCACCTGTCATCATTTACTTTCAGAATCCTCGGGGGGCTGTTCCATGCATTTTTTTCCAGGGTGCGTGTTTGTATTCTGTGAGAGAGCTAGGGTGGAGCTTACTCTATTTTGCCTGGAACCAACATCCTGATCTGAGCTAGACAAAATGACCATATCCCTTAAACTGCCCTCTTATCAGCATGTCCAAGTTTTGGATATAGTGTTGATTAGATAATGTGCTGAGTTGTCTTTCATTCAAAATTATTAATAAAATTTAAAAGGAAAAATTATTGGCATGTTTCAAATCTAATAATTTTAATAGAATTTAATAGAATTTTTTCTAATAAGATCCTTATAATAAGAGAACAACCATCATTTATCCAGTATGATTTTATGGATTAATCTCAATTTGTGTCCAGCCCTTAAAAATCTTATTTTATTTTGTATTCTTCATCTTGTGTTTTGATTACTACATATAAAGCTATACTAAGGAGGAGGGGCAAGATGGTGGAAGAGTAGGGTCCCCAAATCACCTGTCCCCACCAAATTACCTAGATAACCTTCAAATCATCCTGAAAATCTACAAATTCGGCCTGAGATTTAAAGAGAGACCAGCTGGAATGCTACAGTGAGAAGAGTTCGTGCTTCTATCAAGGTAGGAAGACGGGGAAAAAGAAATAAAGAAACAAAAGGCCTCCGAGGGGGAGGGGCCCCGCGAGGAGCCGGGCTGAGGCCGGGGCGAGTGTCCCCAGGACAGGAGAGCCCCGTCCCGGAGAAGCAGGAGCTGCACCAACCTTCCCAGGCGGAAAGGGGCTCGCAGGGAGTTGGAGCAGGACCCAGGAGGGCGGGGATGCCCTCGGGCTCCCTGGGACACTAACAGACACCTGCGCCCTGGGGAGAGCGCACCGAGCTCCCTATGGGCTGCAGCACACGCACAGCGGGACCCGGAGCAGCTCGGAGGGGCTCGGGCGGCAGCTCCGCGGAGGAGGCTACGCGGCCGGGAGCGCGAATCCAACAGCACAGGCCCGGGAGCACAGGGCGGTGGGGACACAGCCCAGGATCCGGCCTCCCCCCGGGACAGGCAGAGGCCGGGAGGGCCCAGGACAGCAAGGACGCTCCTGCCCCGAGCTGAGCAGATCAGCAGCCCCGCCCCGGAGCATCCAGGCCCTGCAGACTGAGAGATCCCTAGTTACTGCGGGAGCTGACACTAGGGCTCCAGAGCTGGCCGCCGCCACTGTGGCTGTTCCTCCTGGGGCCTCACAGGGTAAACAACCCCCACTGAGCCCTGCACCAGGCAGGGGGCAGAGCAGCTCCCCCAAGTGCTAACACCTGAAAATCAGCACAGCAGGCCCCTCCCCCAGAAGACCAGCTAGACGGACCAGTTCCAGGGGAAGTCAAGGGACTTAAAGTATACAGAATCAGAAGATACTCCCCCGTGTTTTTTGTTTTTTTTCTTTTTGATTTCTGATTGCTTCCCCCACCCCCTTTTTTCACCTTTCTTTCTTTTTCGTTCTCTTTTTCTTCTCTTTTTTCCTTTTTTTTCTTCTTTTTCTTTTTTCTTTTTCTCTTTTATTTCCTTCTCTCTCTCTCTTTTTCTCCTTTTCCCAATAAAACTTGTTTTTGGCCACTCTGCACTGAGCAAAATGACTAGAAGGAAAGAATGATTCTTTCTTTCTCACCTCAAAAGAAAGAATCAGAAACAATCCTCTCTCCCACAGAGTTACAAAATCTGGATTACAATTCAATGTCAGAAAGCGAATTCAGAAGCACTATTATACAGCTACTGGTGGCTCTAGAAAAAAAGCATAAAGGACTCACAAGACTTCATGACTGCAGAATTTAGATCCAATCAGGCAGAAATTAAAAATCAATTGAATGAGATGCAAACCAAACTAGAAGTCCTAACGACGAGGGTTAACGAGGTGGAAGAACGAGTGAGTGACATAGAAGACAAGTTGATGGCAAAGAGGGAAACTGAGGAAAAAAGAGACAATCAATTAAGGGACCATGAAGACAGATTAAGGGAAATAAATGACAGCCTAAGGAAGAAAAACCTACGTTTAATTGGGGTTCCCGAGGGCACCAAAAGGGCCAGAGGGCCAGAATATGTATTTGAACAAATCCTAGCTGAAAACTTTCCCAATCTGGGAAGGGAAACAGGCATTCAGATCCAGGAAATAGAGAGATCCCCCCCTAAAATCAATAAAAACCGTTTAACACTTCAACATTTAATAGTGAAGCTTGCAAACTCCAAAGATAAAGAGAAGATCCTTAAAGCAGCAAGAGACAAGAAGTCCCTGACTTTTATGGGGAGGAGTATTAGGGTAACAGCAGACCTCTCCACAGAGACCTGGCAGGCCAGAAAGGGCTGGCAGGATATATTCAGGGTCCTAAATGGGAAGAACATGCAACCAAGAATACTTTATCCAGCAAGGCTCTCATTCAAAATGGAAGGAGAGATAAAGAGCTTCCAAGACAGGCAGGAACTGAAAGAATATGTGACCTCCAAACCAGCTCTGCAAGAAATTTTAAGGGGGACTCTTAAAACTCCCCTTTAAGAAGAAGTTCAGTGGAACAATCCACAAAAACAAGGACTAAATAGATATCATGATGACACTAAACTCATATCTGTCAATAGTAACTCTGGACGTGAACGGGCTTAATGATCCCATCAAAAGGCGCAGGGTTTCAGACTGGATAAAAAAGCAGGACCCATCTATTTGCTGTCTACAAGAGACTCATTTTAGACAAGGACACCTACAACCTGAAAATAAAAGGTTGGAGAACCATTTACCATTCAAATGGTTCTCAAAAGAAAGCAGGGGTAGCCATCCTTATATCAGATAAACTAAAATTTACCCCGAAGACTACACTGAGAGATGAAGAGGGACACTATCTCATACTTAAAGGATCTATCCAACAAGAGGACTTAACAATCCTCAATATATATGCCCCGAATGTGGGAGCTGCCAAATACTTAAACCAATTATTAACCAAAGTGAAGAAATACTTAGATAATAATACACTTATACTTGGTGACTTCAATCTAGCTCTTTCTACCCTCGATAGGTCTTCTAAGCACAACATCTCCAAAGAAACGAGAGCTTTAAATGATACACTGGACCAGATAGATTTCACAGATATCTACATAACTTTACATCCAAACTCAACTGAATACACATTCTTCTCAAATGCACATGGAACTTTTTCCAGAATAGACCACATACTGGGTCACAAATTGGGTCTGAACCGATACCAAAAGATTGGGATCGTCCCCTGCATATTCTCAGACCATAACGCCTTGAAATTAGAACTAAATCACAACAAGAAGTTTGGAAGGACATCAAACAGTGGAGGTTAAGGACCATCCTGCTAAAAGATGAAAGGGTCAACCAGGAAATTAAGGAAGAATTAAAAAGATCCATGGAAACTAATGAGAATGAAGATACAACTGTTCAACATCTTTGGGATGCAGCAAAAGCAGTCCTGAGGGGGAAATACATTGCAATACAAGCATCCATTCAAAAACTGGAAAGAGCTCAATTACAAAAGCTAACCTTACACATAAAGGAGCTAGATAAAAAACAGCAAATGGACCCTACACCCAGCAGAAGAAGAGAATTAATTAAAATTCGAGCAGAATTCAACAAAATTGAGACCAGAAGAACTGTGGAACAGATCAACAGAACCAGGAGTTTGTTCTTTGAAAGAATTAATAAGATAGATAAACCATTAGCCAACCTTATTAAAAAGAAGAGAGAGAAGACTCAAATTAATAAAATCATGAATGAGAAAGGAGAGATCACCACCAACACCAAGGAAATACAAACAATTTTAAAAACATATTATGAACAGCTCTATGCCAATAAATTAGGCAATCTAGAAGAAATGGACGCATTCCTGGAAAGCCACAAACTACCAAAACTGGAACAGGAAGAAATAGAAAACCTGAACAGGCCAATAACCAGGGAGGAAATTGAAGCAGTCATCAAAAACCTCCCAAGACACAAGAGTCCAGGGCCAGATGGCTTCCCAGGGGAATTCTATCAAACGTTTAAAGAAGAAATCATACCTATTCTACTAAAGCTGTTTGGAAAGATAGAAAGAGATGGAGTACTTCCAAATTCATTCTATGAGGCCACCATCACCTTAATTCCAAAACCAGACAAAGACCCCACCAAAAAGGAGAATTACAGACCAATATCCCTGATGAACATGGATGGAAAAATTCTCAACAAGATACTAGCCAATAGGATCCAACAACACATTAAGAAAATTATTCACCATGACCAAGTAGGATTTATCCCCGGGACACAAGGCTGGTTCAACACTCGTAAAACAATCAATGTGATTCATCATATCAGCAAGAGAAAAACCAAGAACCATATGATCCTCTCATTAGATGCAGAGAAAGCATTTGACAAAATACAGCATCCATTCCTGATCAAAACTCTTCAGAGCATAGGGATAGAGGGAACTTTCCTCGACATCTTAAAAGCCATCTATGAAAAGCCCACAGCAAATATCATTCTCAATGGGGAAGCACTGGGAACCTTTCCCCTAAGATCAGGAACAAGACAGGGACGTCCACTCTCACCACTGCTATTCAACATAGTACTGGAAGTCCTAGCCTCAGCAATCAGACAACAAAAAGACATTAAAGGCATTCAAATTGGCAAAGAAGAAGTCAAACTCTCCCTCTTCGCCAGATGACATGATACTCTACATAGAAAACCCAAAAGCCTCCACCCCAAGATTGCTAGAACTCCTACAGCAATTTGGTAGCATGGCAGGATACAAAATCAATGCCCAGAAATCAATGGCATTTCTATACACTAACAATGAGACTGAAGAAAGAGAAATTAAGGAGTCAATCCCATTTACAATTGCACCCAAAAGCATAAGATACCTAAGAATAAACCTAACCAAAGAGGTAAAGGATCTATCCCCTAAAAACTATAGAACACTTCTGAAAGAAATTGAGGAAGACACAAAGAGATGGAAAAATATTCCATGCTCATGGATTGGAAGAATTAACATTGTGAAAATGTCAATGTTACCCAGGGCAATTTACACGTTTAATGCAATCCCTATCAAAATACCATGGACTTTCTTCAGAGAGTTAGAACAAATTATTTTAAGATTTGTGTGGAATCAGAAAAGACCCCGAATAGCCAGGGGAATTTTAAAAAAGAAAACCATATCTGGGGGCATCACAATGCCAGATTTCAGGTTGTACTACAAAGCTGTGGTCATCAAGACAGTGTGGTACTGGCACAAAAACAGACACATAGATCAATGGAACAGAATAGAGAACCCAGAAGTGGACCCTGAACTTTATGGTCAACTAATATTCGATAAAGGAGGCAAGACTATCCACTGGAAGAAAGACAGTCTCTTCAATAAATGGTCCTGGAAAAATTGGACATCCACATGCAGAAGAATGAAACTAGACCACTCTCTTGCACCATACACAAAGATAAACTCAAAATGGATGAAAGATCTAAATGTGAGACAAGATTCCATCAAAGTCCTAGAGGAGAACACAGGCAACACCCTTTTTGAACTTGGCCACAGTAACTTCTTGCAAGATACATCCACGAAGGCAAAAGAAACAAAAGCAAAAATGAACTATTGGGACTTCATCAAGATAAGAAGCTTTTGCACAGCAAAGGATACAGTCAACAAAAGTCAAAGACAACCTACAGAATGGGAGAAGATATTTGCAAATGACGTATCAGGTAAAGGGCTAGTTTCCAAGATCTATAAAGAACTTAGTCACCTCAACAGCAAAGAAACAAACAATCCAATCATGAAATGGGCAAAAGACATGAAGAGAAATCTCACAGAGGAGGACAGAGACATGGCCAACATGCACATGAGAAAATGCTCTGCACCACTTGCCATCAGGGAAATACAAATCAAAACCACAATGAGATACCACCTCACACCAGTGAGAATGGGGAAAATTAACAAGGCAGGAAACCACAAATGTTGGAGAGGATGCGGAGAAAAGGGAACCCTCTTACACTGTTGGTGGGAATGTGACCTGGTGCAGCCACTCTGGAAAACTGTGTGGAGGTTCCTCAAAGAGTTAAAAATAGACCTGCCCTATGACCCAGCAATTGCACTGCTGGGGATTTACCCCAAAGATTCAGATGCAATGAAACGCCGGGACACCTGCACCCCGATGTTTCTAGCAGCCATGTCCACAATAGCCAAACTGTGGAAGGAGCCTCGGTGTCCATCGAAAGATGAATGGATAAAGAAGATGTGGTTTATGTATACAATGGAATATTACTCAGCCATTAGAAACGACAAATACCCACCATTTGCTTCAACGTGGATGGAACTGGAGGGTATTATGCTGAGTGAAGTAAGTCAATCAGAGAAGGACAAACAGTGTATGTTCTCATTCATTTGGGGAATATGAATAATAGTGAAAGGGAATATAAAGGAAGGGAGAAGAAATGTGTGGGAAATATTAGAAAGGGAGACAGAACATAAAGACTCCTAACTCTGGGAAACGAACTAGGGGTGGTGGAAGGGGAGGAGGACGGGGGGTGGGGGTGAATGGGTGATGGGCACTGAGGGGGACACTTGATGGGATGAGCACTGGGTGTTATTCTGTATGTTGGTAAATTGAACACCAATAAAAAATTAATTTATTAATAAAAAAGCTATACTAAGACTTATAAGTTAAAGAGTTGAAAGAATAGTTGATTAAATATCAAATAGTTGATTAAATAGTTGAGTTACACCAACACATGAGAATAATAAAAATGCTTAGGAAAATGAGGGATAAAACACCGAACTTTCAAAAATAAATTTGGACCTTTTAGGAAAGATCGTGTCTTAAGTTCATGTTTTAGAGAACCCATCTTTCCCCAGTAACCTACTAAAATGAACAAAAAAGAATAGGGGGTGACAGGACTTTGTTAATGCTGAAATGACCCGCTTGTTTAACAAAATTTGAACGTTGATGGACATTCAAGGATGATGTGGAAGAGAAGCAGATCAGGCAAGATAGTCTCCATCCATCCGTTTCTCTGTCCTTCTGTCATCCATCCATCCATCCATCCATCCATCCATCCATCCACTCGGCTACCCATATCTATTTATCCATCTACCCTAGGTGTTGGATAGATAACAATAGGAGAACAAGAGTGGGAGCAGGGTCTAAAGACAAAGTAAGAGATGATGACAGGTAGAATAAGGTAGCAGTAATAGAGATTATTTTTTAAAGTGTAGGTATTTGGGGTATATTTTGAAGGTAGAACCAATATGACTTGGTCATAGCTTAGATATGAAGGGAAAAGGAGAGAGGAGCATCAGGATCATCATTATGATCAAATAAGTTTTTTTTTCCTAAGAAAGCATTAAAAAGTATATTATTGTCACTCATTACATTCAACAATGATGAAATTTAGTCAACAGAATTTAGCATCCATACTTGTGAGATGACCAAAAAGAATTTTTTTACTATGATAAAGAATATTTATTATAAAATAACAAGAACACCTCAGCTTTGTTGGAAAGAAGGGACTATGCCTACTATTTGTACTATTACTCAGAATTGTTCTGGGAGTACAAATATTTGAAGCAAAAAAGATAAAATTGTTATTTGTAGATGTTAGATGTCTTGAAATCCACCAGAACCAAATGAAGAAAAATGGAGACTAATGATAAAGTTAAATAACATCAAAATGCAGAAGTTAATTTATTTTCATATATAACCTGCTAGGAAAAGCAGTGGGAAAAAAACATTTCAGAAGCAACAATAATAATGTAAAATACCTAGGAGTAAACTGAATAGACCCTCTAGCCCATTCCCTACCAACCTCCCTCCATCAACCCTCACTTGTTCTCTATCGTTAAGAGTCACTTAGAGCTTGTGTTCCCTCCCTCATTTTTTTTCTTTTCTGACTTCCCATATGTTCATCTGTTTTCTTGCTTATATTTAGCCATAAAAAAGAATGAAATCCTGCCATTTGCAGTGTTGTGGATGGAGCCAGAGTGTATTATGTTAAGTGAATTAAGTCAGAGAAAGACAAATACTATATGATCTTACTCATATGTGAGAAGTTTAAGAGAAAAGAAAATTTAATAAAAAAGTTGTTTGAATGAAAACTCACACCACACTCTTGCAATGGGAAGAACCAATATTGGGAAGATATTAATTCTCTTCAGGTTTATCTATAAATCTAATATAATGTCAACAAAATCCACTGGGTTTATCTTTGGAGACCTTGACATTAATTCTATTGTTTATCTGAACATGTAGATATGTACATATAGGTTATTTCACTATTTGCCCTTCTTAAGGTTAGACCTGATTTTAGTTCTTTTGATATAGATAAGGGACAGAAATTTCTTGTATCCAGGGGCCTGTGAAAGGATCATCCCACTTCTCTTTCATTCCCTATACAAGAACAACATTATGTAACATTCAGGAATATACCATACTGGTTTAGTTTATAGAATGAATTATTTCTTTGTATATCTGTTCAGGCTGGACTCAGCTACCTACCCCCACCCCAGAGCTTTCTGTGGGATCTAGACAGGATTTGGCCTGCAGTCACATTATAATGGCTCTTATTGGAAATGATTGGCAATGATGATATCCATCATGTAATATTTGAAGTGAATTTAATGAATTCTGTTTGAATGAATAAATAAAGTATTTTTAAAAATAGTTATAGCTGGGTAAACTATTTTTAAAAAATCCATTAAAGTAGTACTGATATGATACCACCTAGAGAAAACCCTAAAGACTCCACCAAAACACTACTAGAACTGAAAAATGAATTCAGTAGAGTCACAGGACACAATATCAATGTACAGAAATCTGTTGCATTTCTATATGTCAATAATGAAGCAATGGAAAGAGAAGTTAAGAAAATCCCATTTATAGTTACACCAAAAATAATAAAATATCTAGGAATAAACTTAAAGAAGAAAATAAAAGACCTGTAGTCTGAAAACTGAAGCATTGATGAAAGAAATTGAAGGCAACACAAACAAATGGAAAGATATATCATGCTCATGGAATTAGAAGAACAGATATTGTTAAAATGCCTGTATTACCCAAGACAATCTGCACATTTAATGCAATCCCTGTCAAAATGCCATTTGCATTTTTCAGAGCTAGAACAAACAATCCTAAAATCTGTATGGAACCACAAAAGACCCTGAATAGCCAAAGCAATCTTTAAAAAGAAAAATAAAGCTGGAGACATCACAATTCCAAATTTCAAGTTATACTACAAAGCTGTAGTAATCAAAACAATCTGGTACTGGTATAAAAATAGGCACACAGATCAATGGAACAGAATAGAAAACCCCAAAAATAAACCAACAACTACATGGTCAATTAATCTTTGGCAAAGGAGGCAGATATATGCAAGGGGAAAAAGACAATCTCTTTAACAAATGGTGTTGAGAAAGTTGAACAGCTGCATGCAAAAGAATGAAACTGGATCACTTTCTTACACCATACAGAAAAAAGAAAACCCTCCAAATGGTTTAAGGACCTAAATGTGAGACCTAAAACTATAAAAATCCTAGAAGAGAGCATAGGCAGTAGTTTTTCTGACATTGGCCATAACATTTTTCTAGATAGATCTCCCAAGGCAAGGCAAACAAAAGCAAAAATGAACTATTGGGACTACATCAAAATAAAAAGCTTCTGCATAATGAAGGAAACTGTCAACAAAACTAAAAGACCACCTACTACTGAATGGGAGAAGTTATTTGCAAATGACCTATCCGATAAAGGTTATTTTCCAAAATATATGAAGAACTTTTACACCTCAACACAAAAACACAAGTAATCCCATTAAAAAGGGGCCAAAGACATGAATAGACATTTCTTCAGAGAAGACATCTGGATGGCCAACAGATACATGAAAAGATGCCCAACATTACTGACCTGATGGGAAATGCAAATCAAACTCTCAATGAGCTATCACCTATACCTATTCAAAATGGCTAAATCAACAACATAAGAAACAACAGCATTGATGAGGATGTGGAGAAAAAGCAACACTCTTACACCGTTGGTGGGAATGCAAACTTCCAGCCACTGTGGAAGACAGTGCAGAGGTTCCTCAAAAAATTCAAAGTAGGACTACCCTATGATCCAGTAAGTGCACTACTGGTATTTACCCAAATAATACAAAAACCCTAATTCATAAGGGTATATGCACCCCTGTGTTTATTGCAGCATTCTTTACAATAGCCAAACTATGAAAGCAGCACAATTGTATATCCCACTAGACAATGGACAAGGAACAATGATTACTTATATTTCTTTTTCTTCAACTGCCCCCTGGGCCCCTTGTCCATTGTCTAGTGGGAATGGGGGGGTGATTAACTTTTAAACACATATGTATAAACGTGTCTATATATAGTGTACATGTATATATATAGTAAACAAAACTATGTAAAATGGCATTCAACTTAACTAATTATGGCAGTGCAAATTTTTTAAAATTTCATTTTATATTTTATAAATAACAATCAATCATCTCATGATTCATCTTTAGCATTTATGAGAAAATCAGAATTTATAATCTTTTTTTAAGATTTATTTATTGATGGGCAGCCTGGGTGGCTCAGCGGTTTAGTGTCACCTTCGGCCCGGGGCATGATCCTGGAGACCCGGGATCGAGTCCCACGTCGGGCTCTCTGCATGGAGCCTGCTTCTCCCTCTGCCTGTGTCTCTGCCTCTCTCTCTCGAATAAATTTTTTTTAAAAGATTTATTTATTGGGATACCTGGGTCGCTCAGCAGTTGGGCATCTGCCTTTGGCTCAGGGCGTGGTCCTGCGTCTGAGGATAGAGTCCTGCATCGGGCTTCCTGTGAGGAGCCTGCTTCTCTCCCTCTATGTCTCTGCCTCTTTGTGTGTCTCATAAATAAATAAATAAAATGAAAAAAAAAAAGATTTTTAAATTTATTTTAGACAGAGAGTGTGGTGGAGGTGGTGCAGCGGGAGAGGAAGAGAGAGATTTCAAGCAGCATCCCCCCTGAGCACAGAGCCTGACACAGGTTCCATCCCAGGACCCTGAGATCATGAACTCAGCCAAAAACCAAGAGTCAGTCACTCAACCAACTGTGTCACCCAAGCTCCCTGAGAAAATGAGAATTTAGAAACAGAAATCCATTTTCCATATTTCTTCAATGTCTTCGACAATTGTTCCAACATGGTACTGGTGGAGTAAGCCATAGTTCAAAATAAATTTAAAAAAATTACAATTTGCAAGATCGCCTGTCAACATTAGTAAACTGATCATAGCCAGTAGTTTAGAATAAAAGATAATCAGTAGACTTATAATAGAAATAGTGCTCTAATATTACCTTGCTTTTTCCTACATAATGTATTTCATTTCCATTTGATTCATATTATTATTTCTAATACATGACACAGTTTATACTTAAAAATGATTTTTGAGGAATTCGTTGTTTTTCCTAGTTCAGGAAAATAACTTTTAAATAGAAGGTAAGAAGATAAAGTTATTATTGAATCTTAATACATAAATGTGTAACTTTCATTTTTTAGTAAGGATGGAGACGATAAGAGGAACCCTGTGATCATTCATCGAGCCATTTTGGGGTCAGTGGAAAGAATGATAGCCATCCTTTCAGAAAACTATGGGGGGAAATGGTAAGTGATATGGAAAAGAAAAACTGTATGTCTGTTATTTTGAAATGTCATGTCTAACAAGAGAGGATCACTGTGAAAAAATTGGTGGCTCCTGCCTTATAATAGCAAGTATCCAAACAGCAAGTAATCTATTCTTGTTGAAGCTGCCAGATCAGGAACCCAAAACAAAGAAGACAAAAGCAGTGTGACATAAAATTGTATCATTTGCCTTTTGGGGGAAAAAGGCAAGAACTGAAGAGTTATCTTTTCACCTATTTCAAGCCCTTTAAAGATCTAGTTGTGCCTGGTGACCCTGAGAGTAACGTTCCACCACTTGCTGTATGGCCACCCTTCCTTCAACCCGTGTTGTTCACCTAATGGGGGTGCCCAATCAGCGTTGGGAGAAAAACATGTAAACCTGCTTCACACATGGCTTTGAACAGTGCTTTGGCACAAACCTAATGAGGACAGCGACAATAGCCTAGTGCTACTTAGGGAAGAAGTATAGAAGAGAAATGCCATCAAGTACAGGAATTTGAGTACATCTCCTAATCCTCTTCCCCTGAAAGGAAAAATGGCCAGACCTATGGAGTTTCAGTGATTCCTGGGTCCTGTTACTGCTTTGGCCACAAGGTCAGAGACCTAGAAGTAGTTAGGTTGGAAAACAGATAATAAGTGAATTTGCAGGAGAGAAATGTGAATAATTACTCAGAATGGGCCATGAGGGTGGTGTTGCCCACCCAAAACCCTTAGTGTGGGGTGTTTTTAAATATTCAAACTCAGGAGGACCCGTTCTCTGGTTCCCATCAGCTTCACTCTTCCCGTAGTGACTGTTCAGTGGTTCATGAACAAAGGAGCCACCCAGGGGTATGGGCTCAACAAAACAGACCTCCCTGAGTTCTATCTGGCTGTGCCTCTTCCAAGGCCTCAATCTGCCATCAGTAGTGATCAATCCTGGTCCCTCATGAGGAACCAAAATCCTGGGGAAGAGTCAGCTTCTTGGGTCCTTTTCATCATACAAGGGCCATGACTTGTCCTTGCTGGAAAAGAGATCAACTCTAGAATCTGCTTAGCTCTTCTTTTCTCCCATGTCTCTGTCTACAGCACTATATATATACTTACTGAGCCTGGACACTCAGAAACACAATAAGGCTTCTGACCATGGAAATAATTTTTTTAGCAAAAGAAGTAAGGCACTGAGCTGACATTGTGGGATCCACTAATACTACTGTGTCCCCAGAAGCAACTGGCCTTACTGGCAGTCAGGGCACCAGCTGGCAGATGATACATTTTGTGATGGTGTGTTCTATGCCATATGAAAGTGCTGCAGACCAGCAACTACTGGTCTGTGACATCTTTGTCTCCCATCTCATTTTGAAGAAATTGATCACACCAGTTCACATGTACTTGTGTGCATGTGTAGGTTTCATTCTGTAAAATTTTATCACCTGTGTACCCACCACCAGTCAAGACATAGGACAGTTATGTTGCTTATAAGGATTACTCGTGCTGCCATTTTATTGTCACATACCTCCTACCCCATCTCCATCATCATCCTTGGACAGGCACTCACCTGTTCTCCCATCTTCCTAATTTCATCATTTCAAGAATGTAACATACATGGAATCACACAGTATGCAGCTATGTGGGATTGGCTTTAATCCCTCAATGGAATTCCCTTGATATCCATCCAACTGGTTTCAAGTCTCAGTAGTTGGTTCTCTTTTATTGCTGTTGGTGTTCCATGGTGTGGATGCACCAGTTTGATCTTCCATTGAAGGACATTCAGAGTGTTTCCAGCTGCTATGAAAATTAGCAGGAAGGTTTCTGGGTGAACATGTTTTCATTTCTCTGGGGTAAATGCCTGGAGTTCAATTGCCCAGTGGTATTGATAAGTGATGTGTAGCCCTTCCACCCAGCAGCTGACTTGTTCTTCCCTTCCTTTCCTCCCATAATCCCCAGCTTCCTCTTTTGTCTACTCTGTTGCTTTTTAGCTCTCAATATGATTTGGTTTACATCCACACCACCCTGTCGAATCTGATCTCTTGTGAAGTCTTACTTTAAACCAAATATTTGGTTATTTCTTAGATCACATAATAAAGTGATCATCATTAGATTTTGAAAATACGTATTTTTACATATTTTTCAGGCCTTTCTGGCTGTCTCCTCGTCAGGTAATGGTCATCCCTGTGGGGCCAACTTGTGAAAAATATGCACTTCAGGTAAAAAAGAGACAAGAAAGTACATAATAATCTTGATATGTAGTCTGTGAAGATTTTGACTCAGAATGTTATTTGTGCCTTAAAATATTGCATCACTAATACATTACTTTAGCAGCCTGCATTTTCAGTAATTGAGAGTAACATCTGAATCATGTCTGTGTATTTGGATCAGAACTATTTTGCTTCTTAATGTTTTTGAGAAATTGGGATTTTTTAAATAAGATTTTATTTATTCATGAGAGACACAGAGAGAGCCAGAGACACAGGCAGAGGAGAAGCAGGCTCCATGCAGGGAGCCCAGTGTGGGACTCGATCCCAGAACTCCAAGATCATGCCCTGAGCCAAAGGCAGATGCTCAACTGCTGAGCCACCCAGGTGTCTCCAGAAATCTGTATTTTCAAATATCTCGTATTTATTCTTTCCCACATGGCTCTGTTAAGGAAGAATATTTGTCTATTGCAGTGTAACAGATACCTCCAAGACTTAGCAGCCTGAGACAACAAACATTTATTATGTCATGGTTTCTGTGACTCAGAATCTGGGAGCAGTGGCGAGGTAATTCTGGCTCAGGGCCCCTAAGAGGCTCTAGTTGTGCTGCTGGCCTCTCAGGGATACCTCCTTGGGGATCACTCACATTACGGTTGGAGGCCCCAGTTGTGCATCATGTGGGATTTTTCGGGGGTTCCTTGAATATCCTTCCAACACGGCAACTGGTGTCCCCAGAGGAAGTGATGTTAAAGACATAGAAGCTATAGTCTTTTAGCTTAATCTCGTAAGTGACGTGCCATCACTTCTGCCCTGCTCTGTAGTCACACAGAGCCACTGGTACAGTGGGAAGGAAATGACACAAGCTGTGAATACAAAAGGCAAGGACCCTGTGGGTCATCTCAGAGGCTGGCTCCCATAAATACTGTGATTGTAAAAGTGACTCATTTTCTTGTAGGTATCCAGTGCATTTTTTGAAGAAGGATTCATGGCTGATGTTGACTTAGATCACAGCTGTACACTAAATAAGAAAATACGAAATGCGCAGCTGGCTCAGTATAATTTTATTTTGGGTAACTTAAGTTTGTATTTTCTCAAATGCTTGTTTTCTTCCACTTTAATTCCAAAAACCAAAATGGTAAAACTGTATGAATATACTGTAAACTACATGAGTATGATATAACTATGTGAATGGTAAAACTACATGAATATGGTATAATTATGTGATTATGACAATTTGTTTGTTACCTGTACACAAAGAACAGTCCATGGTGTTCCTGGTTAATTGTTCATAAATACTCTTTGTTATTTGCTGGAAGAAGAGTTATAAAATCTCACATGAATCCTGTGGTATAGTATCACTAGCAGTAGTTAATATCTTAAACCAACAATGAAAAAATGTGAAAATGATTTTCTCAGAATTATGCTCTTTATATTTCAGCCATGTGACAGGTCTCAAATATTCTCCCTTGCTTTTCTGATTTCTTATAAATCTTTGAGATTATGCTAATGAGTTGGAAAGATTCCAAATTTAAAGTGATCAAAAGAAAATTTAAGTGAAAAAGTGTCCTTAAGGGATATAAGTACTTAGATGCAGCATCTAAAATTTTGACTTTAAAATGATTCGGAAATCAAGAGAAACTGATACTGGATGCTTCCAGGCATGATATTATTATCTCCAGTAAATTGAGTGATTCTGTAGAAGGTAAAATAAATATGTATAGGATTGTAGTATCAGCAATTTGTCATTGAAAGCATTTATGTAGTAGATATTGTGATGTTTTAATCAGGCTCCTTCTGGTGACAGAACTCTCGCATTGACTTAAAGATGGAATTTATTGGATAATGGAGAATTTCATGACATGGAAGGTGGAATTAAATAGTAAAATCATTGGGAGAGTAACTGGAACAAACTGCTTAACTCTTATCCAGACTGTTTCTCCTAATTTCTGGGCCCTACTTTGCTCTGGTTCTTTATGCTCTTCTTGAATATCTACTTTATTCCTTTTACTTGGTGACCAGTTTCTTCCTTCTACATGTCAAGAAACAAGTCTGCAGATTGCTGCATCATCCCACAGGAAGGGGCGCTAGAGAGAAACATTTTACCTACATTCCAGAAAATTCTGGTTGTCTGGCAGGGGAAGGGTCTTTAAGATCTCCCTGCTCCAATTTGTACTCCAAGACCATAGTATGTGTTCTTGCAAGTGGACAATAAGGAGGGGGGATCTAATCCTTTTCTCAAGAAACTTACTATCAGAGGATGACTTCATGGTTATTAGATTAATACTGAAGAAGAACTCAATAAGACATGTATCATATGACTGTCGACTTAATATTTAACACATCATTTATTTAAAATATGTTTATTACCCTTTCTTTTCTGCAGTGGTTGGAGAAAAGGAAAAGACAAATAATGCTGTAAATGTTCGAACAAGAGACAACAAAATTCATGGAGAGATTTCTGTAACATCTGCCATTCATAAGTTGAAGAATCTCAAGAAATCACGTATACTAAATGCTGAGGAGGACTTCTGAAGTTTTCCTTGTACTTGGCTTCTATGTAACCTTGTTTTGACTCCTAAAAATGCATTTTTCTTAATTATTGCTATTATTCTAAGAACTTTTGACTCACTGATGGGTACAGTGAAAAAGGAGACAATGGATAAGTAGTTAATATAAAAATTTTAGCTCATTAATGTGTCCAGGAACAATGCGAGCATGAGCTTGGGAAATTTTTAATTTCCCAAATGCCTTGAGAGATTTACGTGGGAAAATGTTATTTATTGAAAGAGGGAAATAGCAGGATATGAAAATTAGGAGAGGTTATTGCTGAGATTGTTGGTTTCAAAAGATAGGCTCCAAATAAAAACCTGCAAAGCTTTTTTTAAATATAAGGGAAAATCTTATTTTCTAGGACAATACCTCTCAGGTATTTTTATGGTTGTTTTACTGAAGTTCACACTGAAAGAAACTTTATCTCAAAAATTGTAATCATCACTTAATTCGTTTTACCCAACAACCACTGAAGCAGCAGCTAGTACTAAATATTGGATTACTGATAAAAGACTAAGAACCTCAAATTCAGTGTTGTGGAATATACTGGTTGTTTGCAGTGTAGGTTAAGAGTTTCTGTTTAATGCTTCTAATTGCCAACTGAGTCTTGCTCATTTGTAGAAAAAATAAATTCCTAAATAAAATGCAGCGTGCAGTGTTTCCAGTATTTCAGCTATGGGGTTTATAACACAGTAGGTTGCTCCCCTAGAGTTAAACTACTTTTTTCATGAGATGACATTCTCCTGAATGTCAACTCTGTTAACCTTAGAAATAAAACTTTCCATTATTTTACCAGCAAAAATGGATTCATTCAGGAATAGCAGATAATTATAATTTGAGACATGTAAGCTACCACAAAACCATAGACAATCTGAAGCACAAAGGAGAGAGGGCTGCTCTTTATAAAGGGCGCAGGTGGGTAGTTGGGAAGGGCTGTAATAAACC
Source organism: Nyctereutes procyonoides (assembly GCF_905146905.1). NCBI lineage: Eukaryota > Metazoa > Chordata > Mammalia > Carnivora > Canidae > Nyctereutes > Nyctereutes procyonoides. Next base: position 52,697,802 of record NW_026575047.1, on the reverse strand, counting down.
AAATGTCCACTGGAGTAAGCTGGGAGTTGAAGTGTAGTGGCTTTTCATTGGCTGGGTTGAGACAGTTTCTCATTGGTTGGACTGTTGCTGGGCAAAAAGAAAAAACTTTCTTCCTCTTGCTGGGGTAGTAAAGCATAGGCTCTTCCTTTTGGAAATGCAAGGTGCCTGCAGTACAAGTCTATATAGTTCTTTAGTAGCGGTAGGGCAGGAGAGCTCCCCCTTCTGGCCTCCTGGCTCCATCTTTTTTTTTTTTTTTCGGGGCTCCGTCTTAAATGAAGTTTCCTTTATTCAGTTTCAAAATTCAAATAGATTTCTGATTTTTTTTAAATGATTTTCTTTTTTAATAATTTTTTGTTTGTTTTTTATTTATTTATGATAGGCACACAGTGAGAGAGAGAGAGAGGCAGAGACACAGGCAGAGGGAGAAGCAGGCTCCATACACCAGGAGCCCGACGTGGGATTCGATCCCGGGTCTCCAGGATTGTGCCCTGGGCCAAAGGCAGGCGCCAAACTGCTGCGCCACCCAGGGATCCCCTAGATTTCTGATTTTAACTGAGAGTTATATCTCACTGCTCAGAGCTGATTTGAAAGAGCTTTATGCCAGTAGAGAATTTAGCTACCAATCAAGAAGTTATTTATTGTGTGTTTATTTGGCTAGGTGTTCTGGAATTCAAAATAAATTTAAGACATGCTCTCTCAACATCTATTATTTTAGCATCCTGAACAGTTAGTAAACAAAACTGTACTATAGATCAGACCTGTATAGTCCTCAAAGGTACAAATTTTGTGATACAATTTTTAAGGTAATATTTATTGAGGTCTTACTGTGTGCCAGACACCATTCAGTATATTCTTTTCATTCATCAAAACTGCAAGTGAAGGAGTTGGGGAGTCAGAAGGCCCCAAAAAGAATCTTGTGGCAGGTGGGTGGGAAGGGGGAACGCAGGTCAACAACACAGGACAAAGTATGCTCTGACAAAAACAGATGCAGAGGCCTGGGGTGCAGCTCCCCTCTGCAAGGCTGGCCTTCTCCAGGGAAGGGCCCATGCTTTACACCCCGCCTTTCACATCCCGAGGTTCTTGTCTCATAACCTCTGGACCTGAATACTTGCCAGGTACTGTCCTCTCTTACTGTCCTTACTGTCCTCTCTCTCTGTCTCAGAGGAACGAACTTTCTGGAAGTAATGCATGTCTTTAAGGGGTTGGCTAGTGGTGAAACCCATAGCTGGCCACAGAGAGATGCTAGCTGGGCAGTGATCAGGTCAGCAACGCAGGGAAGGTCCTGCCTACCACAGCTTGGGGGGGGGAGGTCACTTCCCTTACCGGGTGTGTGCCACGGTTTCATCTGTAAATAAATACCTTTTCAGTATGCAACCAAGTACATAATCAACACCTTCGCAGAGTACCGAGCACATGGCAGTTTTTAACCTCTGAACATATATACCGAGCCATACATACAGATGATGGCCACCTTCCCCAATCTGCCCGCCTCTGACTGCAGCCTCTGCAAGTGTGAATTTCAGTCCCAGGTAACCGTTCCCAGGCGCTAGTCATGGAGAGAGAAGTGATGCGCTTCGTCTAACGGCCGTGGGGCACACTCGGGAACCGAACCGCCTCCACCGCAGCGGCAAGGAGCGGGGCGAGCGCGACGCCGTAGAACCCACGCGGAGCCGCCTGCGCCTGCGCCTGCGCCCTCGGGCTCCCCGGGGACGCGCCCGCCCCCGCCCCTGCGGCGTGCGCCGGCGCCCCTCCCCCTCCTAGCCACGCCCTCTGCCTAGCCCCGCCTCACGGCCCGGAAGTGCGCGCGCGCCGGCGACATGGCGGCCGCGGCGGTTCCGTTGCGGACCTCGCGCCGCCTGTGCCGCGTGCTGCTGTTCCTCTCCCAGTTCTACATCTTGTCCGGCGGGGGTGAGTTAAAGGCCGGGGTCCACGCGGGGCCGGGCGGAGCGGCAGCGAGGCCCCCGGGAGCGGCGGGAGGCGTCCGCGCCAGGCCGGCGGGCGCAGGGCGGAGGCTGAGTGCCGGGCGGCGGGTCGCTGCAGCGGGTCTGGGGAGTCCCGGCCCTCGGCTCCGCGGCGGCCCCTCCTCCCAGGGGTCCCGGAGCCTCCCAGCTCGGCTGAGGAGCCCTCCGGCGGGGGACCGAGGGCTCGGCTCTCGGCCTGGGAAACGGACCTGGAGCCCGGTACCACGCCTGGTTCCCTCGTTGCCTGTCGACCGAAATCGGTGTCGACCCCATTAGCGGGTCTTTGATTTTTCTGGACAATCAGGCTGTAAGGTTTTCATGAGCAGTTATTGGTCTGGGGTGAGCCTTGTGTCTTAACCACACAAAGCGAGGTTTTCATATCCCAGGATAACATGTTTCTCTAATTGTAGGATCCTTAAATTTAGAGCAGTCGCAGCCGCTCGCTCAGTCAATAAAGGATCCGGGCCCAACACGTACTTTCACAGTAGTTCCCAGGGCAGCAGGTACTAGACATTTTTTATTCTAGTAAATGTGGAAATTTATATCTAGTGGTTGCTTCCTAATTTTTTTTGTTTTAGATAAAATAACTTTCCTTTTTTTTTGAGATTTTTATTTTAGGTTGTGTGAACTAAAGACGGATGTTTTCTGTAGACTGTCTTGATATTGCAGTACCGTTTGAGATTCTGGCCTCATCTCTTTTTCCACTTGCACATTCCTCATTTCGATCTCTCTATTTTTTCCACCTCATTCATCGAGATCACTTTCAACCAGTGCTTCTTTCCCTTCAGAAAATTTCTTTTTCTTCATAAGCCCCATTCCTGATATTGGACCTGAAAGGCTCCTCCCAAGGCTGTGTGAAATGGATCACAGAGGGATGAAGACCTGGAGTCTAGGTCTGGTTGAGCTACTGGGAGCTTGAGCAAACTATTCACCCCTTCAGCATCACTTTCCTCACGTTAAAGTGGTGAAGCTGGTCTGGCCTTCTAAAGTCATTTGGGCCGTGTGATTTCTAAAGGTCCAACTTCAACCACAATAGTGATTGGAATAAAAGAAAAGAAAAACGGTATTTTATAGAATTGCCCACATAATCCAGTGACTTAAAGTAAGACCAGTTTATTTATTTATTTTTTAAGATTTTATTTATTTATTCATGAGAGACGGAGGCAGAGACACAGGCAGAGGGAGAAGCAGGCTCCCTGTGGGGAGCCCAGTGCAGGACTCCATCCCAGGATTCCAGGATCACTTCCTGAGCCAAAGGCAGATGCTCAACCACTGAGCCACCCAGGTGCCCCAGGACCGGTTTTAAATGAGTCTTAAAGTGTTTTGCTAAACAGAACCTTTGTGTCTATAGTTCATCCTTGTAGAGTTCCATTATTTCAAAGAATTGAAACTGGCAGAGGTGTTTTATGGGTTGTTACTTGGATGTAAAGACTACTACAAGACAGGAGCATACTTGAGTTTAAAACACAAATTATAGAGAAAGCACAAGAATTTTCTATTCTTTGGATTTTTTGGTAAAGCTTTATTTACTTATTTATTTGAGAGAGAGGGAGAGGGAGAAGCAGGCTCCCCGCTGAGCAGGGAGCCTGAGGTGAGGCTGTATCCCAGAACCCTGAGATCATGACCTGAGCTGAAGGCAGCCGCTTAACTGACTGAGCCACCAGGTGCCCCTCTTTTGGATGTTTTTGAAAGCCTCACAACCTCCCCCAGAATACATGGAATTAATCTTGTCAGTGGATAAAAATATATGGTACTCCTGGCAAGGTTGGCCGGGAAAAGAATTGCAACCCATATGAACGTAGAGAACTATGTTGAACTTTGGTAGTATAAAACTGTAAATGTTACTAGGGAATTATGGCTTATTGAGGTACCAGTGTGGAATAATGACAACATTTTCTAAAGTTGGTACCCTGTTGTACTGATTGATAGCCTGGGTAGACGGCCAGGGTCCTAATTTCCAAATCAGTGAGTGCAGATGAAAAGAATATCAGATTAGAAACAGATTTGAGTCTTGGTTCTAGTTTTGTCCCTCCCTCTGTGATCATGAACAAACCCTACCACCTCTATGCCTGAATTTTTCATCTTGTTTCAGAGTAGATTTTTTTTGAAGCCCCAACTTAGCCTAGTTTTGTGTGTACATTGTATGTACATAAGTACCTTTGAATTTCATGCTCATTTTGTGGGGAATGATTAAATGCTTTATACTACGCTTTTGAACTCTTGGGCCAGGTCACACAGCTTGGTGGCAGAACCTTGCTTTAATTGCAGGTATCTCTGACTTCCACTCTGTCATTTTCCACTCCAGTGTAGTATTTCATCGCTAGCCATCATGCCCCTTAGCCTCAGGAAATTGTTTTCTTCTGCGATGCTGATCAATATTATATGAGAGTAAGCTTCTCTCTTACTTTTCACAGAAAGTACTGATATTCCACCTTATGTGATGAAGTGTCCAAGTAATGGTTTGTGTAGCCGACTTCCTGCAGACTGTGTAGAATGTAAGACAAATTTCTCCTGTGTCTATGGGAAGCCCGTCACCTTTGACTGCACCGTCAAACCTTCTGTTACCTGTGTTGTAAGTACTGCCACTTACGTATTTCAGATGAACTCACTGTAAACCTCAAGCTCTAAGTACAGTTTAGACTTGAAAGTAGGGGAAATCATGAAAGAAGGTGCTCTGCTTCTGCAAGTAATATTTTAGGAATAAAGACAACCTGGATCAGAAAACCAAAACTTTTCATATGCAAGTGAAATTTGGTCACGGGCTCAGATGACAGTTTCCTGACAAATTAAATTGGAGCAATGATCAGACTCCTTATAGGAAGTCAGAAATAGAAGAGGCTCAAGTGTACTGTTGCCTATTAGACATGACCATGTTACAAACATCGCACATATATTCTCTCTCCTGATATTTTGACAGACGGGAAGGGGCCTAGAAAGGCTTACACAGTTGGTATTCAATAGAGTGCTCTATGGATACCTGGTTCCAAGCTACTTGAATCCAGCTGCTGTTAGAATCACTTCTGGACAGGGCATCTGGGTGGCTCAGTGGTTGAACATCTGCTTTCTGCTCAGGCTGTGATCTCAGGGTCCTGGAATCAAGTTCCGCATCAGACTTCCCGCAAGGAGCCTGCTTCTCCCTCTGCCTCTGTCTCTGCCTCTCTCTCTGTGTCTCTCATGATTAAATAAATACAATCTTAAGAAAAAAAAAAAAATCACTCCTGAAGACAGCCCCAGACCTTCTGAATGTGAATAGGTCAGGGAGACTCAGGTACTTGAATTTTTTAACAACTGGACCAGGTAAATGATTGCACACTCCCTTGTTTGGGGCTGCTATCTGGGTGAGGTGAAGAGTAGAAATGAATAATGAGGTAGTGTTCTATTCTTGGCCCTGCTATAATTAGCTTTCTGACTGACTTATTGATCTGTTTCTTGTTAAATGAGGGAAATGAGCACATGGACCCAGAACACCTTTTTTCTAAAGTGTTTCCATGGAACCCTGCTTTGAGAAAGTGGTCGAAGAGGAAGAAACAGATTCTCTACCATGTCCTCTCTTGCAGATCTCTTTTGACCCGATGGCCCTAGCATTTCTGTCACTTGAACAGGATGCCTTCCCTCTCCGTCCTTTGGAACTTGGTTTGTAGAGGGCTAGATTAGAAAGTTTCTTCCACCCCTACATTCTTTCTGTAATTTTCCTTGTGAAGTCTAGTATCAGAGAGGGAGCGAGGAAGGCTTTACTTCAAAAGGGAAGTGAGAGTTTGTTCTGTCAGTATCTAAATTTAGTTTTCATAAACTTAAGTATTGCCATTTTAAAAATTGTATCAGCACACTGGAAAATCCAGTGTAAGTGCCGGATAGTCTTCAGGACTGCCCTTGAGTTATTAGTCTTTGTTGCTGAATCTTAAATACTTTATTGTCCCTAATTACTTAAGGGTGAAATGTATTTATTTGAAGGCTTTTAAAATTTTTCTCTACCTGAAACTAATGTAACTGTGTGTCAACTATACTCCAATGAAAAAGTTTAAAAAAAATGTTATTTCATGGGCCTGATAGGAGGTATTTATTTAAAAAGGGGAAAACAGACATCCAGTTTCTGAACTCCTGTGTCATGGTTCCTCGTGCTGTCCTCACCCCCTGGCTGAGATGTGTCTTCGGTGGGATTTTTTTTCTCTCCTTCTCCTCCAGGAGCTTTCATATTGCCTGCCTCTTTTGGCCAGTAACCATAAGTCCTGAAACCATAAGTCCTGAACAAGTTGCCCTGTTCTCAGGTGCAGGACCTGAAGTCTGGCCTGAGAGAGCCTGATGGTCTGTTTCTCAAAGTGGAGAGCAGTGAATACATGAACTGGCTGCCGAGAGACATGGGTTCTAGGATTGCTGTCACCAGGCGAGCCAGGGCAAGTCATGGGTATTTTCCTTATTTGTTTTATGAAGATCTGTAGGGTCCTCCTAGGTAAAAAAAAGTTACCATTTCTGGAAGGAATAATCCATGACCATCACATGCAGGCACACAGATGCTTGTTTATCTCTCATTTGCGTGTGTGTGCACACACAGATGCCTCCCTTCTCCCTCTCATTTTGAACTTAATGGCAAAAAATGAACTCTTTTATCCTCCAGACATGCTGAGCAGGGATTCACAGGCTAAGGGACTCTCACCTGGATTCCTTTATAGAAATAAATGTAAAAATCCTGTAACACCTGTTATATCAGATAGTTCCTATTCCAGTTACAATGGTAACTGTCAAGCCAGTGGACGTCTGCTGAAATGTGCTCATCAGAAATGTTTTGCATTACTTGGAGAAGCTGTCAGACTGCTAGTGTATCTGAAGCAGGTATAATTTCTTTCAATGTGTTATGGGTTCTTAAGTAATGACAACTTTCACAGAGGGAAAGCGGATAGATCTTTTTACAATGGATAAGCTTTTGAAGGGGCCCGTACTTCTCCAGAGAGAAGATGGATTCAGTCAGTGCTGGGAATGCCTGGGTCGCTCTGGGTAAAAAAGTGGAATCCCTCACTTGTCCACAATAAACCCAGAGAGATGAGGGATTTAATGTGATACAATGAAGCCTTGAGGTAGTAGAGAAAGCTTGATTGTTTTTGCTATAATCTCAAAGTAGGAAGTATTTTTCTACGTAAGAAATGAAATTTAGAGGGCAGCCCGGGTGGCTCAGTGGTTTAGCGCCTGCCTTCGGCCCAGGGCGTGATCCTGGAGTCCTGGGATCGAGTCCCACATCAGGCTTCCTGGATGGAGCCTGCTTCTCCCTCTGCCTGTGTCTCTGCCTCTTTCTCTGTGTCTCTCCTGAGTAAATAAATAAAATATCAAAAAAAAAAAAAAAGAACATAACTTTAAAAAAGAAAAAGAAATGAAATTTAGAAGCCATAAAAGAATTGATATCTTTGGCAGCCCCGGTGGCGCAGCGGTTTAGCGCCACCTGCAGCCCAGGGTGTGATCCTGGAGACCCGATCGAGTCCCACATTGGGTTCCCTGCATGGAGCCTGGAGCCTGCTTCACCCTCTGCCTGTGTCTCTACCTCTCTGTCTCTGTGTGTCTCTATGAATAAATAAATAAAATCTTTAAAAAAAAAAAAGAATTGATATCTTTGACTACTAAAAATATCCCAAAAAAGCATAAAGGCAAAAAATCAATGGCAAACTAGGAAAAAGTATTTCTAACACCTGTGACAAATAATGCACTAATGTCTGTAGTATGTAAAGATTTCCTAAAAGCAATGAGAAAAAGATGACAGTGCTATAGAAAAAATAGTATGAGGACTTAAGTAGATGATGGTTCATAGGAAAGGAAATACAAATGGGCTTTCAACATATGAGAAAATGTTGAGTTTTTCTCATAATTAAATACAAATGATGTGTTTTTAAACCTTTCAGGTTGGCAAAGAAATAAAAGCTTGTTGTGACACTCTGAGTTCGTGAGGACATAAGGGACACTCCTGTCTTGTTAGTGGGTGGGCAGATTGGTCAGCCTTTTGTAGGCAGTTGTCACATATGTGAAACTTACAGATGTATATATCTTTTGATCCAGCAGTTGCAAATCTAGCAATTTATCTTACAGATGCTGTACATAGATGCAAATAAATACACCTGTGGATATTCTTAGCTTCATTGTTCACCTGGACAGAAGATTTAAAATAAGCTTAATGTCCAAGAGAAAACTGTTTATGATCCACTATGAAATGAAATAAAAAGCAGCTATTAGAAAAAAGTAGGCAGCTCTTTGAGATACTTACTGATAGCTGCAGAATTCAATGAAAAATACCAGTGGGAAAGTTAAAGTTAAGTTTAAAAAAAAAAAAAGGTTATATATCTGACATAAACGTCCTCACGCATAGAATAGATTCCCTGGAAGGCCAGAGGCCAAGCAGAGCTTGCTGTCAGGGAGGCAGTGGCTGCTGAGGGCCAGACCTGGAGCGGTTTCCCCTTCCCTTCTGTCACACCTAGGAATCTACCACATTCACAGCTTACCTCGTTTTAAAAAACAATTGGTAACTGTGCATTATCAGTGTATTGCCAGAGATATGCAGGTGTTTCAAACAATTTTGCCTAAATAGTACCTTAGCCAGTTTTGGATGCTATTCATAAATGCAGTTTTGCATTGATCAAAAAAACTAGTAAATTGATACTTCCAAAGGAGATTGACCATTTAAAAATGATTTTGAAAAATATGTATTACAGTATAATGTCAAGTGGAGAAAAAAGGATACAAATAGCTTTCAGTATAATTGCACTTACATCTATATTATAGGAATTAAAAATGAAAGATTAAAAGTAGTTCTCTTGGGAGAGGTTACAGGTTTTTTACTATAATTTCCAAAGGTGCAGCACACAAAGTGATGTGCTGGTCTTACAAGCAGAAAACAAAATAATGATTTTTTAATTGAAGTGAAAAAAATCTACAGCCTTAAAAGCTTAGTGCCAACTAGAATACTTTGCTGAGTCTCTACATGTGGTTCTTTCAAAGTGGAGAGTGATTGTCTGGGCCACCCGTTAGTTGATTATACTAAGTGGAGGTGTGAGTAGCCTGGAGGTCTTAGAGATATTTGGGAAGATTTGAGACTTAGCAGCCAGTCACTGTGTTGTACTTGTAGGAGCATCAAATAGGGGTTGGGGAACGTGGGTCCTGCACATAACTAGCAGCTCAGCAGACCTTGAACAGATGTACTCATATGTCTTTCCAGCTCCCTGTGACTCTGTGGTTTGATAAAATAAATTTTCCTTTTTTTTTTTCCTTTGGTATTACAAAAATACCTATGCTCATTATGAAAAATTTAGCCAAGTGAAAGTGGCAAAATATGTCCTGGAATAACCTTTGTTATTTTGATGTAAATTTATGTAGATTTTTTTCCTTAGGCATATATTTTGGGGTATATATTTTTATGATTATGGGATCATACCACATATATTTATTTTGCATACATACTGGTTTGGTACCTATATTTCTGCCACTTTCTGCTAGTTTTATTCACCAGTCTTTTAGAAGCTTTGTGCCTTGTATTTTTATTGATGTATTAATGAACTATTATGATTGATTCATTCTATGTCCTTTGGCATGCAGGATCAAGACTTCAAATCCCAAAAGAACTTCATCATCAACATGACTTGCAGGTTTTGCTGGCAGCTTCCAGAAACTGATTATGAGTGTTCCAATTCTACCAGCTGCATGACAGTGTCTTGTCCCCGGCAGCGTTACACTGCCAATTGCACAGTGCGGGACCACATTCATTGCTTGGGTAAGTTGGAGTTCAAGGAAATTCGTGAGCAAAATACTTTCTTTTAAGCTTACATTATGGAACTTTAATAAGCAATTTGACAATTAAATTTAAATTGTTAATATTTTTATTTGAGAGAGAGAAGGAGAGAGATCGTGCATGAGCAGGGAAAGGCAGAGGGGGAAGGGAGAGAGAATCTGAAGTAGACTCCACATGGAGTCCATTGTGGGGCTAAATCCCAGGACCCTGAGATCATGACCTGAATCGAAACCAAGTCAGACACTTAACTGACTGAACCACCCAGGCACCCTAAATTTAAATTGTTTAATCGGAAACATTTATTAGCACTTTTTAGTTACACCAAACCTCATTAATAAACTCAGTGGTGATAGATGGTAGCTACGCTTGTGGCCAGCATAACATATGGTTGTTGAGTTACTGTGTTGTATATCTGAAGTTAATATAACATTGTGTGCCAACTAAAAAATAAAAAAAACTCAGTGAACTAAAAAAAAATCGAGAAAATTTGCAGTTCTCTTATCTTTTAAGATGTAATGTTTAATAAAACAAGGAAAAATGTATAAAGCATAAAGTATAGTAATAACATTTCACCCAATTACCAAGTAAAGCAATCTAATGCCATCAGAACTACCTGAGTGCTTTTTCTGTACCTGGTTGCCCTACTTTCTCTGGAGAGGTAACTGCTTTTATGAATTTTCTCATCTCACTTGCTTTTCTTTGCATTATATATAGTTCTATCAAATGTAAGTAATACAACATAGTATGATATATCATTTAGTAATGCATATTTTAGACTTAATAGTCTATTTATGGTCTTGTACTTTTATTTTTTCCTCTCAACATTATGGCTCTGAGATGATCCATGTGTCTTATTTTTTTACTTCTGTATAATAAGCCATCGTAGGATTGTATCATAGTTTATCCATTTTATGGATTTTGATTATATATAGTTTTTTGTTCTTTTGTGCTGCTATTAAAGTTTCTGTACCCGTCTCCTGGTTGCACATTTGCAGGCGTGTGTCTAGCATGTATTAGTATACTCTTCTAGCATGTATTATTTTCCAAAATGGCTCTAACAATTTACATTCCCACCATTGGTACATAAATATTCTGGATTCACATGCTCTCCAATTCTTATTATTCATAAATGTTGTCTTTTTTTAAGGATTTCCAGGAATTCTTTTATATTTGGGATCATAACCTTTTGGTGTCCCTAAAATCTTTCTCATATTTTAACTACTCCCCTCCCACCACATTTTTGGGGTATCTTTTGGATAGAACTTGAATTTTTTTTTTAACAAGTCTTTCATAGCCTTTTGGAAGTTTGGCCTTTCACACAAATAGGTTAAGTAGGAATTGGTTTTGGTGTATGGTTTGAAGTTGATTCAGGTTTATGTTTTTTTCCCACATGGATACCATTTGTCTTTGGGCTCTTCTGGGGCAACCCGTGTGTGCCCTGTGTCCCACCCAAAGTGTTTCTGTGTGGGCGCAGCTCTCTTTTTTCCCTGTTGCTTGATTTATCTGTTTTTTTTTTTTTTTTAAGATTTTATTTATTTATTCATGAAAGAGAGAGAGGCAGAGACACAGGCAGAGAGAGAAGCAGGCTCCATGCAGGGAGCCCGATGTGGGACTCGATCCTGGGACTCCAGGATCACGCCCTGAGCCGAAGGCAGTTGCTAAACCACTGAGCCACCCAGGTGTCCTGACTTATCTGTTTGATAAAAAAGACCACACTGCCATATTTGCTCTAAACTTTGCCTGAACCTTGATAGCTTCACATACTTTAAGACTGTAACCCTCACGTAACTGATTTAAGCATTAAATGTATGCTTATAGATGGTAAGGACTTTATTTTTACCATTCACTGCGCCAAACTTTAATTATCATAGGGAGAGTTGACTTTTAGATTTTAAATTACAAAGCCACTAGTATCTGTGTAAGAATATTTATATCCATGTTTCTATGTAGAATGTTTTCCCTTTTTTTTAAGGTAACCGTACTTTTCCAAAAATGCTGTACTGCAACTGGACTGGAGGTTATAAGTGGTCTACTGCTCTGGCTCTGAGGTAAGCTTGACTACTGATAAGTTAGGATGCCATTTGAATTTTATTGGGCTCAGTGGAATCTTCCATACATTGAGCTTAGCTAAGTTCCTCCTTCTTTTGAATTCTTTCACATGTGTTAGGTAGGCCCTAGAAAACATAGCTGTAGGGAATTATTTAGATGATCAGACAAGTATTTAGTGGAAATTCATAGCAGGATGTTTGCTTTTCTCCCTGGGATGTCTGCACATTCTAGAGATGCCTTACTGAGCCATGAGTATAGATCATTAGAATCAGTCAGAGTTTCCCATCCTGAGTGTAAGTGTAAAGTGCTGTATACTATTTAAAATAGGTAGATTTATGATTTGTAGTTTTTTTTTTTTAGTAGTTTTCTCCTTTATTATAAAAACTAATAAATACTTAATACTAAAAACTGGAAAAATTGAAATAAAACATTAAAGATCACCTCCAATTCCACCATCCGGAAATAATTGTGGACTTAAAATTTTAACATTAAAATGTGCTTGAATTTGTTAAACTTTTCAACAGTTTGAGGGAAAAACTTCAATTTTTGTCGTCGTCCCCCACCCAGAGGGAAGGACAGGTGAGATGCTGGTTAAACAGTTCTAATTAAAAAGTTGGGGCATCTACAGTGGAAGGTTTAGGCTAGAGCCTGAGACCCTGTGGCCTGCAATGTAAGGTGGGCAGGGTTTCTCCCCTTCATTACTGTCGACATTCAGGCCAAATCATTCTTTGTTGTGGGACCAGTAGGGTGTGCACAGTAGAGTGGTTAACAGTGCCTATGGACCAGATGCCAGTAGCACTCTAAGGTGTGATAATCAAGAATGTCTTCAGGTACTGCCAAGTTGCCCGATGTGCACCACTGCTTTAGAGTTTGGGCTGGGGAGAGCCAGAGCCTGCCTGGCAGAAAGGCACAACTGGAGAATAAAAGAATAGTCCAAGATAGAAAATTCAGTATAACAAAAATGAGATTTGATAACTGGCCATCGTCTTTGTCAGCAGTGGTTCAAATTAGAATGAACAACGAACTTTTTTTTTTTAATAACCTCTTTATTTTGGAATAACTTGAAACTTACAGAAAAGCTACAAAGATCATTCCTGTATATGTGCCACCCACTTTCCCCTAGATTGTTAGCATCTGGAGTTAACATACTACATCTAACAACTTGACTTTTAAAAAGTAAGAATAGTTTTCATTTCGAAGTGCAACACAGTTTTTTTCAGAATATTCACTTCACAGTTCGCTTCACAGTATTCCAGCATGGGGAGGTGGGAATACAGAAAAAACGGGGCCGACCACATAATATTTGGAGCTGAAGGGGTACTCTTCTCTTCACTTCTTTTATTTGTTTTGAAATTTTCCATAATAGTAAGCTTAAAAGAAGTACAATGAGAGGTGATCTGGATATTGTTAGATCTTAGAATTTGAAAGAACCTCAAAAGTCATTTATTCTTAACACTCCATTCAAAAATGGACGAGTGTGACAGGAGTTCAGATGACTTGATCTGGGACAACCAAGTGTTGGTGGGCTGCCTCCCAACCCTACCTCCTGACTCCGTGTTTGTGTACTTTTTGTACTTTTTGTTGGACTGGCTCCCTGCTTTTTTCTCCTGCATGTGCCATCTTGAAGACTGCAGGCAACAAGGTGGATTACTTTAAAAGAGGAACATTAGATTTCAGCACAGCTGAAAAATTGTGCATTTACTTTTGATATTTAAACAGTCTTCTTGCCCATGATTATGTGGTGTCATGGATTTGTGAAATACTCATTTGTGTCCTTGTGAAGCTTTGTGATCGTTTTGAGGCCCTTTCACACGTGTGACTTAATACCAGTGTCGAGCCACATCTGGCTGCAGCTTGGGGGTGGCTGATGGCCTCCCCCATCCCATAATCTGTTTGTTCTTGCAGCATCACTCTCGGTGGGTTTGGGGCTGACCGTTTCTACCTGGGCCAGTGGCGGGAAGGCCTCGGCAAGCTCTTCAGCTTTGGTGGCCTGGGGATATGGACACTGATAGATGTCTTGCTGATTGGTGTTGGCTACGTGGGACCAGCAGATGGCTCTTTGTACATTTAGCTGTGGTTACATGCTTCAGAGAGGAGCTCTCTGCCTATAGGAGTTGATGTGCTGTGAGTAATGTATTTGTATGTTTTTAATGTACAGCATCTGTACTTTGCCTGCCTTGATGAAGGTAAAATAAAAAAAACACCGAACCATGTTTATCTGGAATTTGTCTTTATTTGCCTGAAATCAATTTTTTTTTCTGTGAAAAAATTTAAGCTTTTACTCAACATCACTTCTTGGCCTTTTGGCTAAGATCAAGTGTAAAACATGTGAATTTCCTTAAACTAGAACAAATGCTCCAGGATTGAAAATCTGCTTAATTCCTATGACTTTAGTTTTAGATTAAGTCAGTATGTCACTTGGATCTCCAGTCTTGAAAAGCTTTTCAGCCATGATTGCAGAAAGTGGAATGTGTTTTCATTCTTTAGCTAGATAAAAGTTATCTACCTAAACTTCATGTGCAAGTTTTGCAGTGTACTATCTATGTAGGCTGGACTTTATTTATGACCTGCTGGAAGCAAACTGCAGAACTTTTATAAGTAGTTGCTGTGGTTTGAATTTTGTTAGTAACATATTTGCAAAAGTACTGAAAAATTAATAAAATTACAAGTTACTTTAAATAGGTTGATCTGTTTTCCGTATTAAGATGGAATCTTTAGTAATCATAACAACTGTTCTTGATGTAAAATGTTTATTTTTCAGAGCCTTACTCCATTTCAACAGATATGTTCATAATTGGTTGATTCATTGACACACAGTGGAACTCTTAAACAGTGTTACAGTGTGATAAATATTTTTGAGTCTTTATAAATCTATTGTAGGCCCTTTAGTGGAAAGAAAAGTTATTTCAAGTGCATTTTATTTATGGTTTTCTTTGAAACATTAAAAAATTCTTAGCACTTTTCCTTCCAAATTGGAGTATCTGAGTATTATGTTTTAAACATCTGTGTTAATAGCTGCAAGGCTTAACCAGCCAACAGATTCAGAAGCCATAAACTATCTTTCAGCATATCTCCATAAATCTCATGGAAAAACATCTTTTCTTCACAAGATTATTAATTATAGTTTACCTATAAACTGCAGGGGAATTGAACCACTTTGGTGTGATAACCTGCCAGTTAAGAATGGGCGGCTTTTGAAGCTCAGAATCTCTTCTCAGATTTTTTTTTAAAGATTTTTAAGATTTTTAAAATTTATTTTTTCATGAGAGACACAGGCAGGGACATAGGCAGAGGGAGAAGCAGTCTCCCTGTAGGGAGACTGATGTGGGACTCGATCCCCGGACCCCAGGATCATGCCCTGAGCCTAAGGTAGATGCTCAACCACTGAGCCACCCAGGTGCTCCTCTTGTGCTCAGATTTTGAAGCAAAAATCTCTTGGTCTAGTTGAGTAACAGTTCCAGCCCTGATCACTAGGTGGTACATTTCCATTATGTTTGTAAGAAGCTGCTGAGATTAACTGGTTCCTCCTAGGAACATGAGCATAGGCACAGAGCATGGGCAGTGCTTCCAGATGGGAATAGCCCAGAATGCATGGACCTTTCTTTTCTAGGACAAACACACTTTCATCCATCCTGGGTATATGAGACTCTTGGTCAAGCCAATATTTCTTTAGTAGGGTTGTATTCCTACAAGGAAGCAGCTCCTTTGCTAACTATATAAAAATTTCCCCTGAATCCCCTCCATAGTTAGCTCTATGCAGAAGAGACTCTCCACCATTTCCCTGTTGAGCCTGCCCATGAGGAGCCAGGGAAGTAATGGGAATCACTGGTTGTACATAGTGCTCATGGAGGAAGTAGGTATCAACTGCTTTGACAGTTGAGCATCATTATGGCTTTCGGGCCTGAGTTCAGGAACAAAGCTCCAATGTTTGAAAGGTGAAAACTTAAAGATTCAGAATCCATGAAAGGAGATGTATAAATGAAATTATCCTCAAATCCTGAGAAACTTAGAAGGAAATAGTCTTTGGGACCTAAACGTTATAAGCAAGTCAGAGATGCTTCCTATACTGCATTTGGTGGAGCTGAAGGGCTCTGCAACAGAGAACTAGAAGGAGAAGGAAGAGAAGGAAATATAGTTTAAACAAGTTTGTGAATGATGAACTTTCATACATGGCCCCTGAAAAAAAATAAACCTAATAAAACTGCACTTGCCACTGGCACCAGAGAGTGGGTGTGGTCTCTAGAAAACTCCATGGGCCTCTGCTGGCAGCAAAAAGGTCACTTTGGGATCTGACCTTCAGATTCTAGGGCTGTGTGCTGCAAACTGACTGGGGACTGTTAAGTCCCTACACAGGTAGGACCGTATCAAACATCACCCTCTATTGACAGTTCTCTGGAAATTCAGAATTTATCACTGCAGCATGCCGTATGTCACTACTTCATCTTAAGAACCTCTCCCTTGCTTTGTCAGGGCTCTTCCAGTTGCCTTAGTAATTCCTCGGGGGCAGGTGCCATGTTATTTCTGTTTCCCCCTTTGTCCCGAGCACAATATCTTACACACCATGGCTCTCATATATTTGTTGATTGGGTTAATGCCATGGGTGCCTTAGGGGTATTGAAAGACTAGAGGTGTCTCAGGGAGTGCAGCTGAGGTGGCTGCTGGGAGGTAGTGTGCAGTAATTGGCTTTGAGTAAATATTGGCTGTAGCACCATGTTAATCTAGTTTTTGCAAATTGCTGAGGAACAGCTCTGGTTTATGGTGCTTATAAAAAGATTTTTTTTTTTAAAGATCTTAATATTTCAAGATCTTAAACTGTCTCCTCTTTGCTACAGGTCTTTAATACTTTCTGCCAGAATTGTATTTATTTTTGGCATACCCTCAGCTAAGGAATTTGCAAATGATTTTAGCTCATCCCGTAAGCAAAGCCTGGAAAAGGAGCTATATCTGATGCAGCTTTTCAAATACAGTGTTGGTACCTTGAATATGAAGACAAATTCCTTTTCTTCTGCTCTGAAGCTTCCTTTTCCTGTCCACGCTGCATCTGCTGGAAGGGTCACAAAATGTTAGAGGATATATTATTAGTTAATTTCATAATCTGGATGAATTTGGCCTAAGTCTTTATCTTGGGAGTATTGAAATTGTCTTCTACAAACACATTTTGCTGCAAAATAAGGAAGCTTTAGTTGAGATACTTGGCATAATTTACTAAGTGAGAGGCTTCATGAGAGTAGGGTTCTGGTTCTGTTCTGTAGCCCTGCTTTGAGATCCCTACCTGGTGCACAGAAGGTGGGTGCACAGTGACTATTTGTTCAAATAATGAATAATGGGGAATCTCCATGAGTATGCTAAAAGTATTGCTAAGAATGTTTGGATAAAGTGGTGGAGTGCAGCAGGCTTACAACAGCTCTCTTTCAAAAAATGCCTAATGACCCAAATACAGTATAGTAAAAACTGACCCTTCAGAAAAAGACAAACAGAACCCATCAGCAAACAAGGAAAAAGACAACCAGATGTCAAAAATATTTTTAAAAATGGTAAGAAAAAAACACTAGGATGACTATAAGACAATAACGGGTATTGATGAGGAGGTGGAGAAATTGGAAACTTATTACACTGCTGATGGGAATGTAAAATGATTACAGCCACTTGGAAAACCGTCTGGAAGTTCTTAAATTTTTTAAACAGTTACCATGTGACTCAACAATTCTCCTAGGTAGATATGTCCAAGAAGAATGAAAATATGTGTCCCTACAAAAACTTGTTCATAGCAGCATTATCCATAATAGTCAAAAAGTGGAAACAACCCAAGTATCTATCAACTGAAGAATAATGCATACACAAATGTGGTGTATCCATGCAGTGGAATATTAGTCATAAAGAATGAAGTACTGATACATACTATAACATGGATAAACCTCAAAAACCCCGCTAAGTGAAAAAAAAAAAAAGCCAGTTATATTTAAGCAGGTGAACTTTACAGTATACAAATTATATCTCAATAAAGCTATTTTTAAAAAAGAAATGGCAATTGCCT
This sequence comes from Nyctereutes procyonoides, assembly GCF_905146905.1. Taxonomy (NCBI): domain Eukaryota; kingdom Metazoa; phylum Chordata; class Mammalia; order Carnivora; family Canidae; genus Nyctereutes; species Nyctereutes procyonoides. The sequence continues at coordinate 52,679,999 of NW_026575047.1, read as the reverse complement.
GTGTACATATAGACACATACTCAGGATATGAATTTGCCTTCCCATAGCCTTACTGCTTCTGAGATCAAAGAACTCATTTCACAGCAAAAGAAAAGTAGCAGCAAGTGTGAGTTCATCCTGAGAAAGGGAAAAATGTAGTAGCCAGGCTGTGATTTTAAACTCTAGATGTGGAAAAAAAAAATACAGAATACAAGCAACAGTCCGCCACTTCTAGTTTCTTAAGGTGGAAATTTGGGTCATTATTCAAGACATTTCTCACTTCTGACAGAAGTATTTAATTTGGTAAATTTCCCCCTAAACTTTGGGTACATCTCAAAAAATTCTGTTGTGTCCAATTAAAAGTACTTTTAAGTCTTCATTTGGCTTCCTTTTTGACCCAAGGGTTATTTTTTTATTTATTTTTTAGAAACGCCATGAGTGGGCTCCCGAGGGGTAGAGGGAGGGAGAATCTCAAGCAGACTCCCTGCCTAGCGCTGAGCTTGATATGGGGGGCTGATCTCAGGATCCTGAGATCATGAACTGAGCTGAAACCAAGAGTCGGCTGCTTAACTGACCAAGCCACCCAGGGTCCTGACCCAAGGGTTATCTTTAAATTTACTATTTAATTTCCAAACATAAGGGATACAGTTTTGTAACTTCTAGTTGAATTTCACTGTGGTTAGAGAATAAAATTTATATTTTGATTCTTTGCAGTTCGTTGGTTTGCTTTATGGCTCAAAATACCATCTGTCATGCTAATTAATGTCATATATGCACCTCAAAAGAATGTGTAATCTGCTCCAGGTAATTGTTTTAATTAATGTCAATTAGGTCGGTTGATAGTTTTCAGGATTTCTGCATATGTGCCAATATTCTATCTACTTATCTATCAATTATTGACAGAGGAGTATTCTGGTCTCCAATTATAATAGTGGATTTATTTCTCTTTTCCGTTCTATCAATTGTTGTTAGGCCTACACATTTAGGATTGTGATGACTTCTTTTTTTAGTTGTAAAATGTATGTAACACAAAATTTACTATTTTAACCATCTTATGTGTACAGTTCAGTGAGATTAAAGTACATCATCATCATACATGATTAAAGCACAACCATCATTACCATCCATTTCAAGAAGGTTTTCATCTTCCCAAATTGAAACTCTGTACCCATTACTTCTTTATTTCCCTTCCCCCAGCCCATGGCTGCCATCATTCTACTTTCTGTCTCTATGAATTTGATGATTCTAGGTACATCATATAAGTGGAACTAAACAATATGGTTTTTCATGTGTCACTTGGCGTAATGTCTTTGAGGCTTATCCATATTTTAGCATGTGTCAGAATTTCCTTTGTAAGTCTGAATAGTATATGATTATTTGTATATACTACATTCTGTTTATCCATTCATCTGTTGATAGAAATTTGAGTTGTCTCTACCTGTTATGAGCGTGGTTTGTACAAATATCTGTTTGAATCCCTGCTTTCAGTTACTGTGGGTAACCCGAGAGTGTGCTGCTCAATGATGTGATAATTCTATGTTTAATTTTTTGAGGAACCTGTGATGTCTTCTTGATGGATTGATTGACCCTTTTATTATCATGAAATGTCTCTGGTAATATGTATTGTTCTGAAGTCTACTTTGTCTGATATTAGTATAAACACCTCCCCTTTTATTTTATTAGTGTTTGCTTGGTATATTTTTTTCATCCTTTTGCTTTTGTAATCTTCTGTGTGTTCATATTTAAACTGATTTTCTTTCTTTTTGGTCCTGTTTTTTCCCTGTAATCTAATAACCTCTTCTGTTGGGAGATTTTAGACCATTTACATTTAACATCACAAGTGATATGATTGGATTTAAATCTGCATCAGGTTAGTTTTCTGTTTGTGCCATCCATTCTTGTTCCTCTTATCCTGCTTACTTTTAGATTTGTTGAACTTTTTTTTTTTAGATTTTTATTTATTTATTCAGTGAGAAGCAGGCTCCTTTTGGGGAGCCTGATGCGGGACTCTATCCCAGGACCCCAGGATCATGCCCTGAGCGGAAAGCAGACTGCTCAACCATTGAGCCACCCAGGTGCCCCTAGATTTGTTAAATTTTTAAAAATTATTTTCAGCCCCACACTCTTTCTCCACTTCTTCTGAGACTAATGATACAAATGTTAGATTTTACTTTTTTATTGTCCCATAGATTCCTGAGGCATTGTTCTTTGTAAAAAATTTTAGTCTATCTTTTCAGATTGTTCATATTGGAAATTTCAATTGATCTGTTTTTGAGTTCAGTCATTCTTTCCTTGTTCATCTCCAGTCTACTATTGAGCCTGTCCATTGAGTTTTTAGATTAAAGTATTGAAGTTTTAGTTACACATTTCTCTTTGGTTCTTTTTTATATCTTCAATTTATTTTCTGAGATTTTCCATTTTTATTTTCAGAGTGTTCATAATTGAGGCATTTTTATTATTGCTGCTTTAAAAATCCCTAAAATCCCTAAGTGTTGGGAGACTTTATCTTTTCTTACTCAAGTTGTGATTGCCCCTGTTATAGTATGACAGGTGATTTTTTATTGTTATCTTGGGCATTTGGGATACCATGTTGTGAGAGCTGTTTAATCTTTTATTTAAACTTTTCTATTAGGTGTAGTGTGCAGGTACAGGTTGGGGTACAATGTTCAGCTCCCTGCTGGACTTCATTGACTTCATCCTGACAAAAGTGGACCATTGATTTACATTGCATTGTTGAGGACGGGTGTGGGCTAATCATAGGAGTCCCTGAAGAAGCAAGCTGCTATGATATAAACACATATAGAGGACCACATGGCAGGGAACTGTGGGTGGCTGAGGGCCTTAGTCCCACAACTGCAAGGAGTTGAATTCTTCCAACAACTGTGTGCACTTGGAAGAAGATCCAGAAAGGAATGCAACCCCACTGACACTTGGATTGCAGTCTGGTGAGACCCTGAAGCAGAGAAGCCAGCCGAAACATACCAGATTCCTGATCCCCATGTGTTCCAAGTTTCCCAGTTTCTGGTGATTAGTGATATAGCAGTAGAAAACTAATGCATACATTCTGTTGCTCTTTTTCATTCCTAATGTTTCAGGTTTCCTTCTGTTATCATCTTTCTGTCTGAAGAACTTCCTTCAGCATTTTTTTTTAGTGTAAGTCTTCTGATGAAAAAATTTCTTAAATTCTTTTCATGTAAGGATACTATTATTTCACTTTCATCTCTGAAAGATAGTTTTGCTGAATACAAAATTCTGGATCACAGTTTTTTCTTTCAGAATTTGGAAAATGTTATGACATTTTCTTCTGGCCTTCATGATTTCTTTTTTTTTTTTTTTTCTATTTTCTTTCTTTCTTCATCCTCTCCTCCTCCTCCTCTTCCTTCTTCTTTTCCTCTTCTTTTTAGAGAGATTGAGCATGTGATGAAAGGGAGGGGCAGAGGAAGAGGGGGAGAGAGAGAAGCCACCCAGATACCCCTGGCCTTCATGATTTCTGATGAGAAATGTGCTATCATTTGAATATTTTACTGCTGCAGGTAAAACATTTTTTTTCTGGCTGCTTTCAAGATTTTTTCTTTGTCTTTAGTTTTGAGAAATTTGATTATGATATACCTAGGCATGGATTTCTTTGAGCTTATCCTATTTGGGGTTTGATTGCCTTCTCAGATCTGTAAGTTTGTCTTTGCCAAATTTGGGAAGTTTTTAGTCATTATTTAAATATTCGTTCAGCACCACATTCTTACTGAGTTTCTGATGACATGAATGTCAGATTATTTTGTTATTGTCCACATGTTTCTGAGATTCTATCCATTTAAAAAATTTATTCTCTATCTGTTCATATTAGATAATTTCTATTATTCTGTCTTTAGGTTCATCAAGTCCTTCTATGTCATCTCCATCTGCTATTCAGCCCATTCAATGAGCTTTAAAATTTTACTTACCTTATTTTTCAGTTCTCAATTTTTTATTGGGTTCTTCTTAAGTCTTCTTTTTCTTTGCTTAAGATTTGTATTTTTTTCTTTATTACCCCCAGAGTGCTAGTATTTACTTTTTGGAACATTTTTGTGGTAGCTCCTTTAAAAACCTTGTCCCATAATTTTAACATCTGTATCCTCTTGGTGTTCATGTCTGTTGATTGTCTTTTCCCATTCAAGTTGAGATTTTCCTGGTCTTAGTATGATGAGTAATTGTGGGTAACCAGGACATTTTGAGTGCTGTTAGGAGGTTCTGGTTTCTATTTAAATCTCTCTCAGCAGCCAGTCAATCTGTTTAGGTTCAGAGTGCATGTTCTGGCACATTTTTGCAGGCTGTGGTTCAAATGCTAATTTAGTTTGCTGTGCTATTCTGGTCTGCTCAGCTTGTATGCTGCTCTGAGACCAATCAGAAATGAGAGCAATATTTGGCATTAGGTTAAGTTCTTCAGTCTCTTGATTTGATTCTGGTTGGTCATGCACGGACTGCTTTGGAGTCTGCTCAGGACTTCATACACAGATGTAAAGTGTCTCTGTAACCAGTTCTTTTTTTTCCTGTAACCCTCCCTCCACCTTACTCACTTTCTGATTTGGAAGAGGAGGGTGCTGCCTCCTTGCTGCATTTTGCTTAGCACACAGCGGAATAGTGATAGTCCCTGTAACTGGTACACCAGTAGATGATGGAGGAGCAGCACCATTTGCTGACATTTGCTTAGTGCAGGGCAGAGATGGTAGACAAGGATCCCTCTACAGTCTTCGCAGTGCTAGGAATGGAGAAGGAGGGGTGCCATCTCTGCTCATGTTAGTCTGGGATCAGAACAGTTGGTGGAGCTTCACTCCAAAGTATTCCCCAAATCCCAGGGTAGATGAGGTGGATCAATCTCATTAGTGCAGGACAGACATGATCAGCAAGTCTCTGCCTATGGTCCCCATTGGTATCCTCCCCATGGGAGGAGGGAGGCTGCCTCCTCATCAGTGTAGGGCAGGGATGGTTGAACCAACTCTAGTCCCTGCAGCTGGTTGGGTGGGGGTGGGGTGGCTTTGTGAGGAGTCCCATCTGGAGTAGAGTGGGTTCCATCCTATAAGGCTCCCCTTTGTCAAAGCTTTTGGCCAGAGAGAACAAGCTTTCTCTGGAAATTTCTTTTTTTGGTCTGTGTCTGTTGACATTTCTGGATTGTGGATGTCTCTAACGCTCAGGAAAGGATATATAGGGGGCTAAACACATACACACACACACACATCACAGACAAAAAAACCAAGGAAATGATTACCTGATTGTTCCTCGAGGTCCCTGGTCAGCCCAACTTCTCATCTCTATCTCTCAGAGTCTTCTGATGGTTGCTTTATGTATTTTGTTCAGAGTTTTGGTTGCAAATAGTGGGAGGAATAAGGTGAAATGTGATTACTCCATTTTGTCTGGAACCAGAAGCTATAAATTTATCTTTTACTGTGATTAAAAATAATGCTCTTCATTTCTGTGTAAATCCAAGTTTCCATCTACCATTATACTACGTGTAATAAAGAGTAAGACTCCACTTTTGATATTGGACCATTTACAGCTTGCGAGGCCCAGTCCTCCTTCTTCCCTTTTTGCCCTACATCTGGGACAAAAGCCAATAAGAAAGCTGATAAGAAAGCTTGAACACTCCTTCTGGTGTGCCAACAAGAAGTTTAAACCACACAAGCCCTAGCCTGAGTGCCTGGACAGTTTCCTCAACCCTACCCTCCACCACAGTACAAGCCAAAGTCACTGACCTCACCTTGCTTTTGTGCCCTGCCCTTCTCTCCTCAGGAAATCCCATGAATAATAAATCTTCCCACATCTTCTTGGTGTGTGTGGCATTATCAGTCTCAACATCTCAACTATTACAGGACAGAGGGGAGGGTTTATCCTGCCCTGTTTGGTGTGGCTATCAAGCACTCCTTCTGCCTCAAGAAGTTTCTTTAACAATTCTTATAATGCAAGTCTGCTGTCGATGAGTTCTCTTCAGCTTTTGTTTGTTTGAAAATGTGTTTTACCTTAATTTTGAAAGATATTTCCACTGGGTATACAATTGTGAGTTCCATTGTCTTTTGGTTTGCACAGTTTCTAATCAGAAGTGTTCTATAATGCTTTCCTTGCTCTTCTATATGTAACTTCCCTCTTTTCTCTGACTACCTTCAACCTTTAATCTTCAGCTTTAAACAATCGGACAGTGATGTGTATAGGTGTATGTGAGGGGAGGGGGTTGTTGTTGGTGGTGTTTTTTTCTTTTTTTATTTTTGCTGTTTATTTTGCTTGGATTGGAGTTCCTTGAGTTCTTGAACCTATCATTGAATGTCTGTTCTTACTCTGGGAAAATTCTTAACTATTATCTTCAAATATTTCCTTTCTTCAAATTATCTTAAAATTCTCTCTTCTCTATCTGCGACTTTAATTGCCTTTGTGTTAGACCATCTGATGATGTCCTAGTTCTTGAATGCTCTGATTTGCTTTCACCACTTTTTTCTCTTTGTGTTTCAGCTCACATTATTCCTATTGATTTATCTTCAAGTTTGTTGATTTTTCCAAAGCTATACTTATTTTACTTATGCACTGGTCACAAGAATTATCCATCTATCATATATATTTTATTTCTAACGTTTCTGTTTCACTCCTTCTTATAGTTAGCATCTCTGGTGAAATTCTCCATCTGTTCATGCTTGTTGACCCCACTTTTCACTGATGCATTGACATATTCCTTAAAGTTATTTTTAAATCCCTGTCTAATAGTTCCAACTACCTGGGGCATCAAATCAATTTCTGCTGATTGTTCTATCTCTAGATTGTTGTTTCTTAATTTTTTTTTTAAATGATTGTGTGCTATGCCAGACATTGTGTTAGAAGAATAGTACGTTACATGGTCTCATTCATTTGGGGAATATAGAAAATATAGAAAGTAGTGAAAGGGAATAAAGGGGAAAGGAGAGAAAATGAGTGGGAAATATCAGTGAGGGTGACAGAACATGAGAGACACTTAACTGGGAAAGTTAAGTGGAAGGGGAGGTGGGTGGGGGGATGGGGGGGACTGGGTGACGGGCACTGAGGGGGGCACTTGACGGAATGAGCACTTGGTATTATGCTATATATTGGCAAATTGAACTCCAATAAAAAAAAAATTAAAAATTGTAAAGCATTAGGCAGCCTGGGTGGCTCAGCGGTTTGGTGCCTGCCTTCAGCCCAGGGCGTGATCCTGGAGACCTGGGATCGAGTCCCACATTGGGCTCCCTGTGTGGAGCCTGCTTCTCCCTCTGCCTGTGTCTCTGCCCCCCCCCCGTCTCTGTCTCTGTCTCTCATGAATAAATAAATAAAATCTTAAGAAAAAAATTTTAAAGCATCAATATAAAATACACCATCATTTGTGAGACATAACTGATCGATATATCTTTCTGGGATAAATATGTGCAGAGCTTGTATAAGATTATGGAATTAAGAGCTAATGCTACTAAAAAAGAAGAACAGTACAGACTAAGGTAAGTTTACACCTACAAATGAGCATGCCTCTTCCGTCTGGATTTTAGTATTCAAGGTTCGGTACATCCAATTAGGAGTTGAGCCAGGTTTGGGTTTTGTTGTGGCTATTGCTACATGCAGAGCAGTTGATGCTTTCAATTTCTCTAAGTGTGGGATGCCTTTATGTGTGCCGATAGTAGGGACTGGGGTACTGGTTCCCTCAGTGTTCTTGATAATCCTTGCACCTTTCCTACATATCTGGTGCCACTGAGAGCCTCTTTCTATACTCTTGCCACTCTCTCAGGGGTTGTGCCATGACTTGTTTCTCAAAACTAGGCCTCTGAATAGAGGGGCCGCTCTGTTATCCTGATCCAGCCTCTTAAATCGTAAACCTCAGTGTGGGGCTTTCTCAGCATTCCTGCCTAACTTTGGCAACTCAGTTCTGCTTTGTGTCTAAATTCTGCTTTTGGGAGGAAGTTTCCTGACCCTCCCGACTCACTGGTAGCAGACCTCTGCTTGTATTGGCATCAGATCCTGAGCCCCAAATGATTTCTTGCCTTTCCCTCCTTTCCCTTCTAGCAATGGGTTTTTCCTTGTATCCTTGGGGTGAGAGGTTTCCTACCTCTCTCCCAGAGGCAAATGGTTTTGCTTCTACTCCTTCAAAAGCAATGGATTTTTACCTGAGAGTCAGAGTCTCAGGCTCTTGCTTCATAGTGGGGATAGATGTGGGGAAGGGGCAGGGCCTTGTGCCGGTCCTCCAATAGCGGCTTGCCTCTTCCTGCATCCTCACATGCATGTCCCTCCCCAGTCCCCTGCTCTGCTCCTAACATTTCTGTTAAGAACAAGTGGGTGCTGACTCAGTTAAGTCTGGATTCCTCAACCATTCCAAACATATCCACACTTGGCTTTTAATGATTTGCTAAAATGTTAGCTAATGTCTTCATACCTCCTGGTGGCTTCTCTTGTGCTTGACTGAAGGGGAAACAGGTTGTGCACTGCAATTCCCCTTGAAGGGTCTACTCCTTTGGAATTCAGCTTGTTTGGTTTCCTTGTAACCTTACATCTCTGATAAAACCAAGGAAAATTGGGTACTCCTAATTGTAGACTTATCCAGATTTTCTCATTGTTCCTTGAAGCTTTCTATATCCTATATGGAAGCAGAAATTAGATGTTTTAAATTAAAATTAATAACCCACTCCAATTTGTTTACAGTCATCTATCAAAAACATTTCATGAACTTTTCTTCAATTATATCCTTCTACATTTATAAAATGACCTTAAAAGAGTTTCCCAGCTATATTTAAAAGCTAAAAGCTGTGAATGACCTACTTATATTCTTATTTTGTAACCAAGGTCATTAATGAATATCACAGTTAAACTTGTTCCCTTTGACAAAATGTGAGTCAACAACAAAATCAATGGGTGAATTTCTTTCTTTCTCCTTTGGAAGTTCTTGAATTGTCTTCTTTTAAATTTATATAAGCTCTCTATAACCAATTAGGACAGTGTCTCCCGTGGATTTTAAGAGACCTTACAACCTAGTTTATTTTTCTTTCATGTTCGATTTGTTTGCCTGAGTGGTTATTTCTGGAGCATGCACATAATGACAGAACCCTTTCTGATTATTTAATGTTCGAATTTCCATGGCTATGTAACAAATTACCTCAGAGCTTAGTGACATAAAACAATTACTTTTACAGATACTGTTGATCAGAAATTTGGACATGGCATAGTAGAATGGTGTGTTCTGTCCCATGATGACTAGGGACTGCAGCTGGGAGACTCCAAGAATGGGGCCAGAATCACCTGATGGCTCATTTTCACATGCCTGGTTCTTCCCCTCTATGCAGACACCTCCAGGTGGTCTCTGCATGGGTCTGGTTGGGCCAGACCTTATAACATGGTGGTTGGCTACACAGAAGTTGGATCACCTATTCTAGCCCAGCTCCAGAAGTCATTGCACCATTACTTCTATCCCAGTCTATCCAGTAAATCAGTTACAAAGGCCCATTCAAGCTCAAGGGGAATAGACAGAACTCCATCTCTTATTGAGAGAGTACGTAGACTCATGAGACTCATAGGAAACTAGAAATATTGTAGTGGACATTTTTCAAAAATACAATCTATTGCAATTAATTCCCAAAGATTTTCATGAGATGGAACAAAAGAGGGAAAAGGGGATAGAAAAGAATAGGAGAGGGAACTAGCTATTGTCTCCTTTGGAGCCCCTTTAGAATACCTCAGAACTTTTGAGTTCTTGTTCCTTTATGGCTAGGATGAGACGATTAATTGGCAGCTACTCTTTTGTTTGCAATATTGACAAGTGTCCCTGCTAGCAGAGGTTCTACTTTGTGTTGTTAAGGATTTGTCAGCCTTGTGACCATTTTAAGGTCATGCTAACTAGCTTCTCTCATCCAAAGCCTTCCATCTCCTGGCCTGACCACAGATGGACTAGCTGGGGAGAGGTCAGTAAAGCCTGGAGTGTTTGTGCTAAGCATGAGTCTGAATTCATCCATAAAGTTTTTCCTTTCTCACTGGGGATTTGGGAAATCTTCTAGGTAGACGATTTTAGAATTTGAATTGAACTTGGAGGTCTCCTCATGTCAAATAAAGAATGTAAGCTATTGGATATTCAGGATTTTTTTTCTATTAATTTTCAGATGCCAATCAAAATAGCAATCCTGTCTATGTCAAAAGTTACCCAAAATGGCCACTGTGACTTCTGTCCTTAGAGAAATAATAGCATTTATGGAAGTGATTACAGGACTTGTAATATGGAAATATAGAATAAACAGATATTAGGGATGCAGACTCAGACCGAGATGATCCCTCAAGAATCCATCTCAAGAATTGTGGTGGTTGGTAGAATGACGTGTATGCAATCTAGTGTCTCCAGAGCCCGCTGTCCTCGACTGTGGAGCCAAGTACTCTCTTGTGATCTATGCACTTGTCCACGTCCTGAGTGTTGTTCATCTGTAAGAAGACATCTACAGTGAGAGGACAAATAAAGCCCTTGGAGCTGGTTGGAGGAGGGACTTATCTGCCCTACATTTGCCCTCTCCCTGTAGACAACCCTTCACAGACAAACAACACTCAATTCACTGAAGGGCTTAGTGAAATATTCGGAGCTCAGACTGACACTCAACCTTACTGTCACTGGCAGGATGTGGCCTCCCACAGAAGGTGATCCAAGGGGTCTCAGATGAGCACGCAATCACCTTGTCAAGGACCTGATCTGTAGGACTGAGGGTCTTGGCTGGATTGCGGTGGGCCCTCCACCTGTTCCAACTCACTAACCTAAAACCAACTGGGGTCACATCAATCAATGGTTTAAAAGAGTAAGCTTTTTTAGCTGGCTGCAGCAAAGAAGAAACTTCACTCCTGATGCATCTCAACCCTCAGTGGTTCTGACTTGACTGGTTTCCACAAACTGCACAGAAGTTCCTGTTGTGCACATATTCCGTTGCTGCGCAGTAGAGGCCAAGTTAGCCTTTGCTTCCTTGGGCTGTTGCAGCGTCAGCCCTGCTGCTCCCCCGGAGGTGTGGCTCAACCTTCTGAGCTGCCCATTGTGGCCATGCCACCTCTCTCGTGTGTTCTCCAGCCCTGACTGCCATGCTGCTTGGAGCAGCTAATGAGATCATGGCTACCTGGGCATCCATATTTGCTCTTTTTCCTCCTTCCGCCTTCTAGTTCCCTGTGTTAGCCTCCTTTTGATTGATCCACCAAGTATAGTTACTGGATGTTTTGTTTTGGAACCAAACCCTGACAAACACAACTCCTTAAGAAGGAGCCTGTGTTCTTTCTGCCTGCTCTTTTTACCCTCTTTCTTCTGGTTGGGACGGGGATGCAGTGACCTTCATAACAGAGCCACGCACTGAGGAAGGTAGACAGCCAAGTGCTGCTCCTAAGTGACCTGCCCTCACAGGACCTGATTCAGCATCTGATGGAAATGGGAACAGCTGAGGACTGGGCTACATAGGGAAGGAAATTGTTTGAAGAAGTAAATAATTCAGCTAGTATTTTGTGTAATAATCATGACAACATCCTGAAAGCATATGATGAAACCAGAGACGTAAAAAAACCTTCCTGGTCTGTGACACACAGGAGGTAGGCAGGCGAGGTCCAGTGAGCCAGTTATCCCTGTACTCCTCTCTCTCCTGAACCAGGGTACAAGTGATGTGTACCTCAGTGTGGCCTTTGACTGCCCAAGGCCTCAGTTTCTTCATCTGTAAAATGGGGGTATTATTAGTGGCTACCTCATTGATGTGGACGCCAGACAAGACCATCTATATGAAACAGCACAATGCATGATCTCACCATTTGATATTTATAAACCATTCTAATTTATAAGCTAAAGGATTGCAAATCTTTGTTTACTTTTACTGTTACCAGTCACAGTGCCTCCTTGGGTGACAGTAACCGTGAGCCAGGGTTAACCGTCAGCTTTGTAGCTCCTGGCCCTCAGCTGAATCAAGGCCCTTAGCGGACCACTGGGGGCCAGAGGACCGAGTCAGCCAGCTGACTTCAGGAGGCACAGAAGTGAATAATGCACCCTGCTGGTGTTTCCACTGAGCATGGGCCACGTGCTGCAGGCACCCCTTCCCTGGCAGGCTGCAGAGGGTCCACGTTCAGGGTGACAAGTGGTCACTTCAAATCCTCCAGGGAACATGGTAGGAGAAAAGCCATCCAGTAACAGCAAGGCTGCATGGTCTTGAGCACTGTGGTGTATAAACTGCCAGAGCTTGAAGATCGGCCCCAGGTGCAGACCAACCCCCTGGGGTTAGCAGATGGGTGCCTCTGCCTGCCTCCCTACACTCCAGCTCCAGCCTCTCAGCCCCCTGACAAAGTCTACACAGATGACAGTGCAATCCATTATGTGTCAACTCAGCCAGAGCATTTCAATTTATTATGATGATATTAACCTGGGCCGTTTTGCTATAATTGATCCCTGTGGGCCCTTCTCAATTGCTTCGGCCGCACGGTAGATGTGAGGCCAAAAGATGCAGTGACCTGGAGCCCTTTTCTCCCAGGGCCAAATGGTCACCCTTACTGCTGAAGCCATCCTGATCAGAGCCTGCTGAGTGACCCATCTTCCATCAGGGCCTCCAGTTCCCAGAAGAAGATTAAATTGTGCCTGGTATACTTCGGTTAAGGATAACAATGTTTTTGATAAAATGCTAATTTGTAAGTTTGAGTGATTACAGGGGTAACCCAAGTTATCTAGAAAAATTAGATTCTGTTGTTTCCTGCTAGGGCTGAATTAATGAGATGTCACCGCCTTGCACCCACTCTTTTATCAAGATCTCCTTTATGATGTATAATCCAAGGTTGATGGACCTACAGTGCCCAGAGCCATTCGTCCTACAATTAACACATTTGTCTGCTGTTTCTACAAATCATGCATCTTCTGACACAGGATAAGGGGCCCTCGTGCCACCCTGTGTCATCACCAAATACACACTCACACACATACATCCTGCCTCGCCTGTGTTGTAAGTTAGCTTTTATTTCACCCACCTCGTAGCAACTGACCAGATACACATGTTGTGCATGTGTATGTGTTTTCTAAGACCCCACCCGCTGTTTGGACAATGACAATGACACAGGTTTATAAAGCAGCAGGGAAGCATATAAAGGGCAGGGAAAGTGAAGGGACATTGGGGTCTGGGGTTGGGGCGTGTAGACCAGATTCCTGATGGGAGTGAGAGGCTACTGCCCCTCCCTGAGTGATTTAACCATGACTTTGAGTTGCAGCTTTTGTGTTCCACATGGGATGTCCGATCCAGGACTCTGATGCGACTGGGTAGGGGGCATCTGGCTTCCCCGTTGCAATGCCTGCCTTGTGCTGCCTGCTTTGAGGTTGGAACATAATCACGGTGAACAAGCCAAAGTGGATGAGAAAAGGGCACTTCTGGGGTCTTGTCTGTTCTGTGTACATGAATCTGTGCAATTGTCCATCTCTAGCCATGACACTGATCTGGTCTCCAGTTCCCTTTACAAATCTCTGTTGTGGGGGGTCCCAGTGGAGGTTTGGGGCTGGAAGAAGTGAAGTCACTTGCTCTGTGAGTGGCAGAGCCCCCGAGTGCTCAGCCTGTGGCCCTCCTGCCTCTGTGGGTGGCATTGTCAAGTCCTGTCCAGTCAGACGCCACCCCCCCCCGCCCCCGCCACCCGTTCAGCTCTTCAGGACCAGCAGGAGCCCGACGCCTCTTCCTCTTCCGTGAGCTTGACCCTGAGGGTGGTGACTGTGCCCCTTCCCAGGAGAGGGGGGCATGTCCACTGCCTTCACTGCGCTGCCCTGGAGGCTTCGGTGGCCTCCTCGGGGCTGCTCTGTTTGCCGGAGCCCGGCCCCAGATGGCTGATGCATCCTGCTGACATCACACGGGCCCCGGCTCAAGTAGTTGGTTCCAAACACTGATTCTGATCTGGCCGCTACCTGTGGCCAGGCCCAGTTCTCCCCACTCCCAGACCTAATGGGGGAAGGCTGTGAATTCCAGGTGTACTCATTACTGCCTAGGTCTGGGATGGGGGAGTGCAGCATGGTCACCCGCATTGGTGACTGGTTATCCAAAGCTTGAAGCTCATCCCACATCAACCACTTTGCAGCGAGGGTGCGGAGCAGGTTGCCCGAGGCCGCAGTGGGGGCGGGGCGAGGCCGGGGAGCCCGCCCAGGGAAGAGCCAGTGTGCAAAGACCGCGGGCCGCTCTAGTTCGAGAGCGCGTGTGGGAACCATACCATCCTGGGGCGCTGGTGCCAATGCTGGAAAGCGAGGGATCCAACAACTGAGAAAACCCGGTGACGGATGGCCATGGTGGGAGACGCCATGTCCAGCTTCTGTGGGCAGGGAAGAGACGATGGTGTGAGGCCAGGTAGGTCCAAGGCAGGTGTCAAGTGGTGGCTGGGTCTCTGGGTCTGGAGCCCCAGAGCCGTCAGGCTGGATGTCCAAGCCAAGTGTCCTTAGTGTCTCATGGTAACTGAAGCCACAGGGGGAGCTGGTGTGGCTCAGGGACAGAAGAGTAAGGTAACAGACAAGGGCCCTGGTCACCTGCTCTGCCACAAGGGCTGTGAGAACTGGGAGGTTCACCCTCCTGGCCTGGCACCTGCTGCCCTCCACCTGACTCACTGATGTATACTCACCTCTCCAGGTTCCCTGTCCTGAGTGTAGAATGTTCTTTCTCGAAGAGTTCCGCGCCTGGCCCTCGATCAGATGACTGGTCAGGTTAAGCCTTGTGCATTTAGAGTAGTTGGTACACCCATACACACATGTACCTATATGTGTGTATAGATGCACACACATGTAAACATATCCATATGCATATATATGTTATAAATATAATATACATAGTGTATATATGGGTTTTTTTTAGATTTTATTTATTTATTCATGAGAGACAGAGAGAGAGAGAGAGAGGCAGAGACATAGGCAGAGGGAGAAGCAGGCTCCATGCAGGGAGCTTAATGTGGGACTTGATCCCGGGACCCCGGAATCACGACCTGAGCCAAAGGCAGATGCCCAAACACTGAGCCACCCAGCCACCACAGTGTGTATATGTACTGGTATATACATGTATTTGTAATTCCATTTCCATTTGTAATTCCTCTTTCTGTTTCCTTCCAGGATAAACTTCTAGTCAATTGACCTCTCACTAGTAAGCTCAAGAAAAGAAGTGCATATATGCCAGGCTGCTCAACAGCCTGTGATCTCCGTGACTTAGTGGTGCTCTATGTAGGCAAAGGGAGCCATGGTCCAGCAGGTGGAGGGAGGGCTGCAGACCAGGCTCCCTGGAAGTGGATCACACTGCCTGGGTCCTTTCTGCCCATCAGTTAGCAGCTTTCTTGGACTAGGTCAGACTTTAAAGCTGTTTTAGGGAAGAAAGGATGACCTGAAGGAGGGTCTTTCATTGTGGCTCGGAGGGTGATGGAGCAGGAGGGGCAGGTGGCCAGAGACTGAGCAAATGGGAGAGAGGGATGGGGAGGGCCTGGTGGGGAAGGCTAATGGGAATCTGGGAGCCTACGTCAAAGAAAAGAGAGTCTTTTCTAGGAGAGCCCTTCTGGACATTGGTTTTGAGTTGCCCAAGTAAAATCTCTCCAAGAATGCAATGTGGAGCTTTGCCAAGGTGCTGCTAGCTAGACCTGGGGTGCTGGCCCTCAAGCAGGAAGGCCAGTGTGCAGATGGGACGGGCAGGAAGGGAAGGACTGCAGCTCTTGGCCGGTGCTCTACAAGCTGGATCTTTCTGGGTCTGCCCTTTGGCCCCGGGGTGCCTGGCATCACCCCAACACAGGTGCATCCTGGATTTCCTGTTTAGGATTTCCATTTTGCCCCTTAACTGTGGGGAATGTTGGTACCCTCTGATTAACTGTGGGGAATGTTGGTACCCTCTGATATTCTTTATGCTGACCCCCCTCCCTAGACTGCCCCCCACTCCGGCAAAGTGCTCCAAAGCAGAGGAGAGCTTTGTTTCCTTACTGTGTGGGCTCCAGGCAGCTGTTTCAAGTCTTGACACCGCCCCCAGCCCTGCCCGTCCCCTTGGTGGAGAGCTCTCGGGGCTCCCTGTCAAGCCTCACAAGGTCCCAGAGGACAGCTGGGCAAAGGCTTTATTTCGGAGGAGCGTCTGTCTCCCCTGGGTTCTGTTACAGAGACTGGTCCCTGGGAAAGGGGAAAAGGAAGATCATATGTCTTGCCTGTGTTTTGTTTTCTCTGGATGAAGGCTGAGCTATCTGACAGCAAGGCCTGTGACCAGGTCCCTGGGCCAGTTCCCAGGGATAAAGTTTCCCAGCAGGACCACGCCACCTGTGGATGCTGCTACAGCTCCCGGAAACTGCGGGGGTCCACACGTCCTGCCATCAAAGTGAACGTGAAGCAACACTCTGTCCACCAGAAAAGCACGCAGGCCCACCCTTGCTAAGGGTGACAGTGAAATCAGAACCAGAACCCTGGCTCTTGGACTCACATGCCCACCATTACTCCCTCAATGAGTGAACACAGAATAGGAGTGGCCGTGGTGATGACAAACTCGGATCCATGGAGAATGGTAGGTCTGACCATGCTGGAAGGGGAAGGCCTGCAGTCTTCACATTCAGGGCATGGGATGAGGAGCCGTCCAGGTCAAGAGTGCAGTCAAGGTCAGGAGCAACGGGCAAGCAGTGAGTGAGACCTTCTGCAGAGAAACCCCTGCCTTCACCTCCTCCCACACTGGGCCCACTGCTAGAGGACACACCCAGGACCCTTCTTGATCCCTGCAGTGGCCGGTCCCAGCCCCAAGAATGCTCAGCACCCCTGGCCTGTTTCTGGGGCTCTTCATCTCAGTGTCATGCTGGGGCTGGTGTGTACCACTCAATGAGAATCAACAATGGAATGTGCTGGAAGTTTGTGAGCCAGTCATGAAGACAGGTATTAGTAACAATTAATTCTATGAACTTGTGATGAAATATATTATCTTAAAACAAAAAAATCCTGAGCAAATTTGTTAATTTTAACTAATTATTTTATTGACATCTACACAGTGGAAACATTGTACCATGGTGGCTACTGGCCATCTCTTCTCAGCGGCACAGCCTCTGATGTCACGTTGGCAGCCTGAAATTGGCCATGGTGGGAATATTTACAGCATGGAAATCAGAGAACACTACAAATCAGTGCTTGGATCTGCAGCAGTTAGGGTCTAATCAGTTCACAGAATTCCACAGTAAGTTAAACAAGGGTGGGGTAGTATACAATTCCTAAGGAAACAAAGGAGTAACTGTAAGCTATAAGGGAATGATGTGTTGCCCCCTAGAGGGGTTGAGGACAAAGTTGTCTGGGGTTCTGACCTTGTTGGAGGGGTGGTTCCACCATAGATATCAGAGAGATTCTCTAGTTGAGCCAGGCCAGAGCCGGCCGGTTGCTAGACAGACAACAGGCCATCCTCCAGGAAGCAATCAGTTTGCAAATGGTCAGCAAAGGATGGCGTGTGCATGTGGTGTGAATCTGAGCACCCACTGGGTCTCAGGGGGTGGAGTAGGGTGAGGAGGGTGCAGAGAGAGCTGTCACTCTGGGTATGCTCCCTTCCTCTCTATCTCTTGTCCCTCCCCCCACTTAGGCAGGCTCTTGGTGGGAGTGGGGCTGTTTCTGTGTTGAGAGGGCTCTAAACAGACATCACAAAGAGAGGTGATAGAGGGATAGCATTCTGGGCTTGATGCTCCGAGACTCCACTAGAAATCCTCACACCCACACGGGACCGTCCCTCCAGCCACCTTGGATATTGCAAGAAGCCTGTTCCTCTTGCAGTGAACCTCCAGTGCCATCTACTGAGAAAGGGTAACCCTGTGCTCAGAGTTCTTTAAAGAAGAAATACTTAACGGTCTACTTTCTTTGTCCTAAAGCCTTTATTTTTATTTTATTTTGTTTTTTTAAAGATTTTATTTATTCATGAGAGACACAGAGAGAGAGGCAGAGACATAGGCAGAGGGAGAAGCAGGTTCCCTGAGAGGAGCCTGACGTGGGACTTGATCCCAGGACCCTAGGATCAATACCCGAGCCAACAGCAGATGCTCAACCAGTGAGCCACCCAGAAGTCCCAATTGGGAGGCTATTAAAAAAGAACATAAAATAATGCAAAGAAAACTAAGTATTACATAAAAGGTGAATATTTATTTAATAAGAAAAGAAATCACGAGAAGTTACAAATTTTAAACATGAACTATCGCAACATTCTGAAAAAACAATGTAATTCTAAAAATTAATTTTCTACCCTAACTTACCCTAGGTATCTCTTTTCTATGTTTTTGGATAATAATTTTGTATTGGCATTTTATATGGGGAGAATTGAAAGATAGATGGAGTTTTCTTTTAGCATTGTTGATTAAAATTTGTTTTTCTTACTAATAGGTTAGAAAAGTTCTTTTCTTTTCTTTTTTTTTTAGAAAAGTTATTTTCAACTTCACAACTTGTCATTACTGAAATGTCTGAATTCAGTAATGTCATTATAAAATAAAGTTTTGTATTATTTCCAGTTTGGGAAAATTTTATCAAATTCCTATCATATATGAGCTCTCCGATTACAAGGCATCACAGTTTTCTTGTGCGGTGGCTGATTTGAAATACTCCTTCAACTAATGACATTTGTTATCCAATTAGTCCCCAGTCTTCTCTTGTAACTTACTAGGAGTCAACACAGTGGGCAATAAGCAGATTTTGGTGAGCCATGCTATATCAGATGGCTTCCGATAATTTAACTATACATTGAAATAACTGTGAATCATATAAATATATCCAACTGGACTCAAATTAAATATATTCTCCAGTATACTTACTCTTAATATTTGTTCAGCCACCCCAAAATATCTGAGGGACTTCAAAATCACCCAAGAAGAGGGAACATGTAATGGAAGAAAAATCAGAGTGGAAACAAAGTGATCCTAAGCAATTACACTTCTCACCCTTATTTTTTAAAGAACTTATTTATTTATTTACTTATTTGAGAGAGAGAGAGAGCACAAGCAGGGGGAGTAGCAGGCAGAGGGAGAGGGAAAAGCAGGCTCCCCACTGAGCAGAAAGCCTGATATGGGGTTCAATCCAAGGACCCTGGGATCATGACCTAAGCTGAAGGCAGATGCTTAAGTGACTGAACCACCCAGGCACACCCACATCCCTGTTATTGTAAATTTTATAAAGTATGCAACCATTGGGGGGGAGGGGCAAGATGGCGGAAGAGCAGGGTCCCCAAATCACCTGTCCCCATCAAATTACCTAGATAACCTTCAAACCATCCTGAAAATCTACGAATTCGGCCTGAGATGTAAAGAGAGACCAGCTGGAATGCTACAGTGAGAAGAGTTCGCGCTTCTATCAAGGTAGGAAGACGGGGAAAAAGAAATAAAGAAACAAAAGGCCTCCGAGGGGGAGGGGCCCCGCGAGGAGCCGGGCTGAGGCCGGGGCGAGTGTCCCCAGGACGGGAGAGCCCCGTCCCGGAGGAGCAGGAGCTGCACCAACCTTCCCGGGCGGCGGAAAGGGGCTCGCAGGGAGTTGGAGCAGGACCCAGGAGGGCGGGGATGCCCTCGGGCTCCCGGGGACACTAACAGACACCTGCGCCCGGGAGAGTGCGCCGAGCTCCCTAAGGGCTGCAGCGCGCACGGCGGGACCGGAGCAGCTCGGAGGGGCTCGGGCGGCGGCTCCAGCGGAGGGAGCTGCGGGGCGGGAGCGCGAATCCACCAGCGCAGGCCCCGGAGCACAGGGCGCCGGGACACAGCCCAGGATCCGGCCTCCCCCGGGACAGGCAGAGGCCGGGAGGGCCCAGGACAGCGAGGACGCTCCTGCCCCGAGCTGAGCAGATCAGCGGCCCCGCCCCGGAGCCTCCAGGCCCTGCAGACGGAGAACCGAGAGCCCCGAGCCCCGAGCCCCGTAGTTCCTGCGGAGGCTGAATCCAGGCTTCCAGAGTTGCCATAGCCACTGCGGCTGTTCCTCCTGGGGCCCCACGGGGTAAACAACCCTCGCTGAGCCCGGCAGCAGGCAGGAGCAGAGCAGCTCCCCCAAGTGCTAACACCTGAAAATCAGCACAGCAGGCCCCTCCCCCAGAAGACCAGCTAGACCGACCAGTGATACTCCCCCGTGTTCCAATACAACTTGTTTTTGGCCACTCTGCACTGAGCAAAATGACTAGAAGGAAAACCTCACCTCGAAAGAAAGAATCAGAAACAGCCCTCTTTCCCACAGAGTTACAAAATCTGGATTACACTTCAATGTCAGAAAGCCAATTCAGAAGCACTATTCTACAGCTACTGGTGGCTCTAGAAAAAAGCATTAAGGACTCACGAGACTTCATGACTGCAGAATTTAGATCCAATCAGGCAGAAATTAAAAATCAATTGAATGAGATGCAATCCAAACTAGAAGTCCTAACGACGAGGGTTAACGAGGTGGAAGAACGAGTGAGTGACATAGAAGACAAGTTAATGGCAAAGAGGGAAACTGAGGAAAAAAGAGACAATCAATTAAGGGACCATGAAGACAGATTAAGGGAAATTAATGACAACCTAAGGAAGAAAAACCTACGCTTAATTGGGGTTCCCGAGGGCGCCGAAAGGGACAGAGGGCCAGAATATGTATTTGAACAAATCCTAGCTGAAAACTTTCCCAATCTGGGAAGGGAAACAGGCATTCAGATCCAGGAAATAGAGAGATCCCCCCTAAAATCAATAAAAACCGTTCAACACCTCGACATTTAATAGTGAAGCTTGCAAATTCCAAAGATAAAGAGAAGATCCTTAAAGCAGCAAGAGACAAGAAGTCCCTGACTTTCATGGGGAGGAATATTAGGGTAACAGCAGACCTCTCCACAGAGACGTGGCAGGCCAGAAAGGGCTGGCAGGATATATTCAGGGTCCTAAATGAGAAGAACATGCAACCAAGAATACTTTATCCAGCAAGGCTCTCATTCAAAATGGAAGGAGAGATAAAGAGCTTCCAAGACAGGCAGGACTGAAAGAATATGTGACCTCCAAACCAGCTCTGCAAGAAATTTTAAGGGGGACTCTTAAAATTCCCCTTTAAGAAGAAGTTCAGTGGAACAATCCACAAAAACAAGGACTAAATAGATATCACGATGACACTAAACTCATATCTGTCAATAGTAACTCTGAACGTGAATGGGCTTAATGACCCCATCAAAAGGCGCAGGGTTTCAGACTGGATAAAAAAGCAGGACCCATCTATTTGCTGTCTACAAGAGACTCATTTTAGACAGAAGGACACCTACAACCTGAAAATAAAAGGTTGGAGAACCATTTACCATTCAAATGGTTCTCAAAATATACCCTAAAAACTATAGAACACTTCTGAAAGAAATTGAGGAAGACACAAAGAGATGGAAAAATATTCCATGCTCATGGATTGGCAGAATTAATATTGTGAAAATGTCAATGTTACCCAGGGCAATTTACACGTATAATGCAATCCCTATCAAAATACCATGGACTTTCTTCAGAGACTTAGAACAAATTATTTTAAGATTTGTGTGGAATCAGAAAAGACCCCGAACAGCCAGGGGAATTTTAAAAAAGAAAACCATATCTGGGGGCATCACAATGCCAGATTTCAGGTTGTATACAATTTCAAGACAGTGTGGTACTGGCACAAAAACAGACATATAGATCAATGGAACAGAACAGAGAACCCAGAAGTGGACCCTGAACTTTATGGTCAACTAATATACGATAAAGGAGGAAAGACGATCCACTGGAAGAAAGACAGTCTCTTCAATAAATGGTGCTGGGAAAATTGGACATCCACATGCAGAAGAATGAAACTGGACCACTCTCTTGCACCATACACAAAGATAAACTCAAAATAGATGAAAGATCTAAATGTGAGACAAGATCCCATCAAAATCCCAGAGGAGAACTCAGGCAACACCCTTTTTGAACTTGGCCACAGTAACCGGAGAAGGACAAACAGTGTATGTTCTCATTCATTTGGGGAATATGAATAATAGTGAAAGGGAATATAAGGGAAGGGAGAAGAAATGTGTGAGAAATATCAGAAAGGGAGTCAGAACATAAAGACTTCTAACTCTGGGAAATGAACTAGGGGTGGTGGAGGGGGAGGAGGGCGGGGGGTGGGGGTGAATGGGTGACGGGCACTGAGGGGTACACTTGACGGGATGAGCACTGGGTGTTATTCTGTATGTTGGTAAATTGAACACCAATAAAATTAATTAAAAAAATAAATAAAAGTTAACAGAACAAAAAAAGAACAACAAAAAAAAAAGTATGCAACCATTTAAAACACTGTCTGAGTCCCTCCTAGGGGTTCAGAAGGACTCCTGCAAGTTAGCAAGACTGACAAAGAAACAAAAGATACACATTACCAATATTAGGAGTCAAACAGTGGCTATTAGTACAGAATCTGTAAGACATCAAAAAGAAAATGAGAAAACATTGCAAACACCTAACTTTGACAACTTAAATGAAAAAGACCAATTTCTGAAAATGTGCCAACTTCTACAATTTGCTCGATATTAATTAAAAAATTTCAATAGACTTATAGTTATTAGGGAGATTGAATTTTTAAAAAATTAATAAACTTTTATTTTTAAAGACGTTTTAGATTTATGAAAAATTGAGCAGAAAGTACATAAATTTTTTTTCTATTCACACTACCTGTCTCCAGTTTCCCCATTACTGACATTCTGCATTAATTTGGTACTTTGTTACAACTGGTAAACCAATATTGGTACATTATCATTGACTAAATTTCATAATTTTCTTTAGGATTTATTCTTTGTCTTGTACAGTGCTATGGATTGTTTTCTTTTTTAAACAGACTTTCAGTTTTAGAGTAGTTTTAGGTTCACAGAAAAATCAAGCAGAAAGTACCAAAAGTTTCCATATACTCCCTGTTCCCATACATTCACAGCTTCCTTCACTATCAAATCCCACGCTAGAGTAGTATATACGTTATAATTGATAAATCTACACTGACATATCCTTATCTTCCAAAATACATAATTTAAATTAGGGTTTACTTACTCTTGGTGTTGTACATTGTATGGGTTTGGACGAATGCATAATGACATGTGTCCACCATTATAGTAGCATGCAGAATAAATTCATTGCCCCGTGCTCTATTTATCCCTATCTCCCCCTACTCCTTGCCAACCACTGATCTTTTTACTGTCTGTATAGTTTTGCCTTTTCCAAAATGTCATATAGTTGGAATTATGCAGTATAAGCCTGTTCAGATTAGCTTCTTTCACTTAGTAGTATGCATTTAAGATTCCTCCACATATTTTTGTGGCTTGGTAGCTCATTTCTATTTAGTGCTGAATAATATTCCATCATAGATATAGAACAATTTATGTATCCATTGACATATTGAAGGATATCTTGGTTCCTTCCAAGTTTTGGCAATTATAAATGAAGCTGCTGTAGATATCTGTGTACATGTTTTTGCGTAGACATAGTTTTTAATTCATTTGGGTAAATAGCAAGAAGTGTAATTGTTGGGTTGAATAATAAGATTATATTTAACTTTGTAAGAAACTGCCAAATTGTCTCCCAAGGTGACTATACCATTTTGTATATCCACCACTAATAAATGAGAGTTTCCATTACTTTACATGCTCACCAGCATTTGGTATCGTCAGTGTTTTGGATTTTGGTCATTCTAATAGGTATACACTGATACCTCAGTGATACCTCACGTTGAAATAAATGACATATGATGTGCCTCTTTCCATATGCTTATTTGCCAGAAGTATATTTTCTTTGGTGAAATGCCTGTTCAGATTTTTTGCCAACTTTTTAACTGAGTTGTTTGTTTTCTTATTATTGACTTGGAAGAGTTTTTTGCATATTTTGGATATAATTCCCTTATAAGTTAAGTGCTTTGCAAATGTTTTATCTTAGTCTATGACTTGTCCTTTTTATTCTCTTAACAGTGTCATTCACAGAACAAAAGTTTATTGTATTTTAATGAAATGCATTTTATCAGTATTTTCATTGTGCTTTTGGCATGTCTCAAAAGTCATTGCCAAGCCCAAAGTCACCGAGGTTCTTCTCTTATGTTATAGCCTATAAGTTTTATAGTTTTGCCTTTTACATCTAGATCTATGATTCATTTTGAGTTAATTTCTATTAAAGATGTAAAGTCTGTGCCTGGATTAGGTTTTTGTATATATATATATCCAGTTTCTGTAGTATCATTTCCTGAGAAGACTTTCCTTTCTCCATTGAATTGCCTTTGCTGCCTTTTGTCAAAGAGCAGTTAACTATATCTGTGTGTCAATTTCTGAGTTATATATTCTGTTCCATTTGTCTGTCCTTTCACAAAAACCATACTGCCTTGATTACTGTCTCTTCACAGTAAATCTTGAAATTGGATAAGGTCAGTTCTCTAACTTTGTTCTTTTTTTTTCAAGATGGAATTGACTATTCTAGGTCTTTTATCTGCCATATAAACTTCAGATTCAATTTGTCTGTATCCAAAAATCCTTACTAGGATTTTTATAAGGATTGCGTTGAATCTATACATCAACAATAGTTGGAAAGAAGTAACATTTTAAGAACATTAAGTCTTCCTATAAATAAACATGGAATATCTCTCTTTATTTAGTTTTCTTTAATTTCATTCATCAAAGCTTTATAGTTTACTTTATATATATCTTGTGCATATTATGTTAGATTTATGCCTAAGTATTTCATTTTATGGTGCTAATGTAAGTGGTGCTATGTTTTTAATTCAAATTCTTATTGTTCATTGCTAGTATATAGGAAAGCAATTGATTTTTTTAATATATTAGTTTATATCTTGCAACCTTGCTTTAATCAGTTATTAGCTCCAGGGATTTCTGCTTATTTAATAATTCCCAAGAAAAAATCACCAGGAAGAGATGGCTTCACCAAGCATTTAAATTATATTTAAAAACCATTCTACACAATCTCTCCAAATATAGAAGAGGAGGGAACACATTCCAATTCACTTTATGAAGCCAATATTACCCTAATACAAACCCAGAAAAGATAGTACAAAAAAAAGGAAAACTACAGACAAATATCCTTCTTTAATGTAGATACAAAATTTCTTTACATGGTGTTAGAAAACCCAATTCAGTAATATTTTTTGGGGAAAAAAAAGACAATAAATTATGACCAAGTAGGATTTTTTTTCCAAGGATGTGAGCCTGGTTCAATATTCAAAAACCAATCAATATAATCCAATCCTAATCCTGCTTAAGCTAAGCAAGAAAAATCATATGATCATATCACTTGATACAGGAAAGCATTTAACAAATGCTTGTTAGTGTACAGGAAAGCATTTAACAAACATTCACGATTTAAAATTTCCCAGGAAATTAGGAATAGAGAACATTCTCTACTGGACAAAGGACATCTACAAAAACTTACAACTAACATTATATTCAATACTTAATTGAAACACTGAATATTTTACCTCTAAATTAGGAAATAAGGCACATACGCCCATTCTCACCACTCACTCACTCAAAATTGTAGGGAAGTTCTAGCTAGTGCAATAAGGTAATAAAAGGAAATGAAAATTTTGCAAGTCAGAAAGGAAGAACTAAAAGTGTCCCTATTTGCAGGTGATATGATTGGGATTGTAGAAAATCCCAAGAAATTTACCCCCCAAAATGCTAAAACTAAAAAGTGCATTCTTCAAAGACACAAGAACATCAACACACAAAAATCAATTGTATTTCTCTCTACTATTAATAAATCATTTACAATTGCTAAAAAAAAAAAGAAAAACTTAAGTGTAATTCTAACAAAACATGTATAGGACTCGTATGCTAAAAGTACAAAACACCAATGATAGAATTCAGAGAAGCCCTAAACGAAAGGCGAGACATATTGTGCCCATGGATTGGAAAACATATACCATAAAATTGCCAGTTCTCTCCAAACGTACCTATTGGTTAAATATAAATTCCCACCAAAATACCAGGAGGGTTTTTTTTGTAGATATATACACAGATACAGATATGGATTCTAAAATTTATATGGAAAGGCAAAGGAACTGGAAGAGTGGAAGCAATTTTGAGAAAGAAGAATAAATCGGGAAGAGTTAAGTCTTTCCAAATTCAAGATTTATTATTCAGTAACTGTAATCAAGACTGATATTGGTAAAGGGACAGACACATAGATCAATGGGATATAAAAGAAAACCCAGAAATAGACTCACACAAATATGCCAAACTGAATTTTTACAAAGATGCAAAAGAATTCAGTGCAGGGAGGATAGACTTTTCAATTAATGGTGCCAGGGAAATGAGGCATCTGGAGGAGGGGAAAAGGAATTTTAGCCTACTCTTGATACTTTACACAAAAAGTAAATTGAAGTAAATCATGGATTTCATTGTGGAATTTTATGGAAAAAAAATCATAGGAGACAACCTTTGGGATATGAAGTGAGGCCAAGAGATCTTAAACTTAATGCCAAAAGCACAATCCATAAAGAGAAAATTTATAAATTTGACTTTATCATATTTTGCTTTATGAAAGTCTCTGTTAAGAGGTGAAAAGACAAGCTGCTACAGATTGGAAGGAAACACTGCAAACTACATAAAGGACAAAGGACTAGTATCTGAAATAGATAAATAACTTTTGAAGCTCAATAGTAAGAAAATAAATTAGGAAATTGGGCAAAAAGACATTTCACTGAAGGGGATATACAGGTGCAGAGGAGCACATGAAAAGGTGTTCACCATCATTAGCCATTAGGGAAATGCAAATTAAAAACCACAATGAAGTATTACTACACACCTATCAGAATGACTAAAATAAAAAACAGTGACAACACCAAATGCTAGCAAGGATGCAGGGAAATTGGAACACTTCACTTGTACATTGCTGGTGGAAATGTAGATGGAAAAGCCACTCTGGAAAACAGTCTGGCAGTTTCTTAAGACATAAACATGCAACTACCATACAACTTAACAATTGGTCCCTGAGCATTTATTCTGGAGAAATCAAGACTTAGGTTCATGTAAATAGCCTGTACATAAATGTTCATAGCAGCTTAATTCATGGTAGCCAAAACTGGAAACCATCCAGTTCTATGAGCAAACAGTTGAACTGTGGTACATTACCCCATGGAATACTACTCAGCAATAAAAAGGAATAGTTACTGATACATTAAACAATGTGGACGGATCTCCAGGGAATTATGGACAACAACATTTGTTGTTTCTCTGTCACTCCTTGCTGAGTGAAAAGCAAACAGACTCAACAGGTTTCTTACTATATGAGTTCATTTATGTATAACTGTTCTCAAAATGACAAAACTAAGTGAATGGAGAACATGTAATAGATTAGCAGTTGCCAGAGTTTCAATTGGGAATCGTGTGGGACAAAAGTGAGCGTGGATATTAAGGGGCACTGGAGGGATCCTTGTGATGTTGGAAATGTTCTGTATCTTGATATCCATGTCAGTTTCCTGGTTGTCATAGTATGCCATTGTTTTGCAAGATGTTATCCACCATTGGGAGAAATTGGGTAAAGGATATGTTGTATCTCTCTATATTCTTCTTACAACTGCAGAGGAAACTGCAATTATCTAAAAATTAAAAGTCTAATTTTCAAAAAGCAAGAAAAATACAAATTATCCAGAAGTGTTAAGCTGTGTGATACAAAGCTATGGTGGCTGTCAGCAGCAATTCTCCCTGATGACTCCAGATGTGAGTGGAGATATGACGCCAATGAATTGTGTATCAGTCATTTGGCGTGTGTTTAAAGGAGTGTGGAAAACCTTTAAAAGTGGAATTCCAAGTAGGTAAGATGAGCCCTGGCCTGCATCTTATTCAGGTTCTATTTCAAACCAGCTTGCTAACTGTGAGTGTAGTGTTTGGATGCTTTGAGCAGCAAGAAACAAGATATAATATCATCTCATGCAATACAGATTTATTATCTAATCCAACAGGAAGCAGAGCTAGGCAGCTACAAGGTGGATCTATGTTTGCGAATTGACCTTTCAGAGTTTCTCTAAGATGGCTGCAGCGATTCAAAGCCACCCAGCCTGAGACCATGTGTACAAAGCCACAGAAAAGGGGACAACAAAAAAAGGAATCTTTTCCTCATCCCTTTCTCTAACTCAGAAGGAAAAGACCCCGCCATTTCCTAGCAGACTTCTCCTTATGTTTCATTGGTCAAAACAGGTGACAGGCCTCCATCATCGGTGGAGGGACTCATGATTCATTCCTTGTTGCTGGGCGAATTACCAGCCAGAAACGACTGGAGTTTGTCAGCAAGAAAGAATGGAGAAGAGGTGTTGGATGGGCAAATAACTCTTCTGCCATAGTGGAAAGCTGGCCCCTGCTGTGTGGGATGTTCTGAGCCTTCTGGGTAGAGGGTCTATGCTGCATATGGTCTTCCCTCTGCAATCTTGGAGAGGCCCTCCATAAGGGGCAGTTGGAGTGGAGGGTGATGCTAGGTTTTAGGGTCAGCCCTAACCATGGCCCCTTATCCATCCAGTGAAAGAAGAATGGTTGCCTCAAAATAAACTGGGCCATCCTTGGCAAGACATCTGGCCCAAATATTTGCCCCATTGACTTCATCTCTATGCCAGAGAAACAGAAGTTCTCTGGCTTCCTTAGAACTTTTCTGCAGCAATAAAAGGCTTGCCAAGGTGGCCTGAGGACCCTGTAATGGATGAACGTCAATGAGATTAGCAGAAATAAGGAAGAGATGAGCCGATTGTTGGCAAGTACACCTTGTCTCTCTATCTCAAGTAAGATCTTTGAGACATTCTTCATCCATTCCCTGGGGAGCTAGAAAATGACCAAGACTCCCCCCTGCATGTGTGCAGTTTAATATAAGTGCCCGTTAAATTTCTTCTGCAATTTAAGGGAACTATATCTGGTTGGCTGTCTTGGTCAGCTTTAGGATATTGGTTTGAAAAAGGGTCATAAATTTTATTTTCAATTTTGTTTCTGTGGCTCTTATACTTTAATATGCCCCTGCAGACTTGCTGAGCCTGACAGTCAGGTGAAGGAGAGAAATGGGTATTGGAGAAGAGTCCTCCACCCCACGAGAGGATTTTCAGCTTCAGAAAGTGTCCCTCCCTCTCTTTGTGAGTGTCAGGCCAATTTGGGGCTTAAATTGGCATGTGGTGTAGGGTTGAAGGTGCATATGTTTTGTCTGACCTTTTCTCTTGAGGAGACAACTCCTCCTTCCTTTCCTTGGTTGGGGATGACCCCATATTCTGGCCATAGGGTTGACATCTGACCCAGATCCAGCCAATCAGAGAATTCCAACCTATTGGAATGGGTAGGGATAACAAAAGTTGGGCCAGTCTTAGCTTTCCCTGGAGCTGCTAGGCACCAGGCTGCCCATTTCCTGCGTCCAGCTATCCCTGAAGCCAGATGCTCCTATGGCCACCCCCATTTCACAAACCAGTAAATACCCTACCTGCCTTCCTTTGAAACTTGTAAGCAATTTTGAGTTGGTGTAGTTTCTTGCAACTGAAAGAGCCCGGAATAATACATAAGTGTTTTGAATACTAAATCTAGGTTATCCATTAGGTGTTCCCCACATCAACATTGGCCTCCACAAACATTGGCTTCAAAGGGTGTCAGAAGGCTTGCAGCCATTTTCATCCCTACTACTACCAGGACCACAGGAGGGCAATCTTTCCTGCTCTGGCTCCAGTTTTCTTTGCTCTAGAATGAGTTGCCTCAATGAGTGTGACACTGAAATGAGAAGCCTGGGATAGTGCAAAAGTACAATGTCTGACAATTCTTGACTTGTAATTCCCAAGTCCAAAGAGTTTTGAAACTGAAGGTTTTTCCTAGTTTTTTAATGGCCAAAACCTGACCTGGAGTGATAGGAGATTATCTAAATATAGTCTGTGACAGCTTTCATCACTACTTTGGGGCTTCTTATATCTTCGAGTCTCCCTTAAAGGTATTTCCAGCTTGATCTGCTTCACTGCAAACTTAATGTCTTCTAGTTCCCATGGCTTCTGCGTCACTCAACAAGCCTCATGCCCTGCTCAGGGAAAGCACATCTTTCCCTGTCTTCAAGGTGATTATAAGATATTTTCTCTTCTCTCTCTCTCTCTCTCTCTCTCTCTCTCTCTCTCTCTCTCTCCCTCCCTCCCTCCCTCCCCAAAGGGGGGACATAAAAGCACAACACTATTATTCATGGATTCAAAGGAATGAACAGTAATGAGGAATGCAGAGGGGCAGTGGCGGGGGGGGGGGGGTCCCAGCCAGGGATGGGTGCTATGGTGGCCGTGGCAGATAATGTTTGGCCACCTTCTCTCATCCCAGCTTCCTTAGAGATGCCTTCTTGAGGCCAGAAAATTCAAACATGTATTTCCCAGACTCCCTTATAAAGGACTGTCAGTGAGGACATGACAATTAGACAATTAGGTGTAGGATTTCTGGATATTCTGCTGCTTCTATTCTGCTCTGCTGGCAAAAATGGTGGAGGAGGCATCTGGTTTTTCTGCAGCTGTGCAAACAAGAGGCAGAGGACATCTGTGTGACTGGTGTGGCTTGTGACTTGTGGCTGAGAGCTGAGAGGTGAGGGGGTTTCCTGAGCAAAGGTACAGTTTTGCAATGGGAGAACCAGTCAGAAGCCACACTTCCAGTCCATATGATTTTGTGCATCTCTTCCATTAACTTCTTGTTTAAAAAAAGTTTTTGTATTGGAGTTCAATTTGCCAACATATACCATATCACCCAGTGCTCATCCTGTCAAGTGCCCCCCTCAAGCCTGTCACCCAGTCACCCCCACCCCCCGCCCACCTCCCCTTCCACCACCCCTTGTTCTTTTCCCAGAGCTAGGAGTCTCTCATGTTTTGTCACCCTCACGATATTTCCCACTCATTTTCTCTCCTTTCCCCTTTAATCCCTTTCACTATTTTTTATATTTCCCATATGAGTGAAACCATATAATGTTTGTCCTTCTCCGATTGACTTACTTCACTCAGCATAATACCCTCCAGTTCCAACCACGTTGAAGCAAATGGTGGGTATTTGTCGTTTCTAATGGCTGAGTAATATTCCATTGTATACATAAACCACATCTTCTTTATCCAGTCATCTCTCGATGGACACCGAGGCTCCTTCCACAGTTTGGCTATTGTGGACGTTGCTGCTAGAAACATCGGGGTGCAGGTGTCCCGGCGTTTCATTGCATCTGTATCTTTGGGGTAAATCCCCAGCAGTGCAATTGTTGGGTCGTAGGGCAGGTCTATTTTTAACTCTTTGAGGAACCTCCACAGTTTTCCAGAGTGGCTACACCAGTTCCCATTCCCACCAACAGTGCAGGAGGGTTCCCCTTTCTCCGCATCCTCTCCAACATTTGTTGTTTCCTGTCTTGTGAATTTTCCCCATTCTTACTGGTGTGAGGTGGTATCTCATTGTGGTTTTGATTTGTATTTCCCTGATGGCAAGTGATGCGGAGCATTTTCTCATGTGCGTGTTGGCCATGTCTATGTCTTCCTCTGTGAGATTTCTGTTCATGTCTTTTGCCCATTTCATGATTGGATTGTTGGTTTCTTTGGTGTTGAGTTTAATAAGTTCTTTATAGATCTTGGAAACTAGCCTTTTATCAGATACATCATTTGCAAATGTTTTCTCCCATTCTGTAGGTTGTCTTTTAGTTTTGTGGACTGCTTCTTTTGCTGTGCAGAAGCCTCTTATCCTGATGAAGTCCCAATAGTTCATTTTTGCTTTTGTTTCCCTTGCCTTCATAGATGTATCTTGCAAGAAGTTGCTTGGCCAAGTTCTAAAAGGGTGTTGCCTGTGTTCTCCTCTAGGATTTTGATGTATTATTGTCTCACATTTAGATCTTTCATCCATTTTGAGTTTATCTTTGTGTATGGTGTAAGAGAATGGCCTCATTTCATTCTTCTTCACGTGGCTGCCCAATTTTCCCAGCACCATTTATTGAAGAGACTGTCCCTTTTCCAGTGGATAGTCTTTCCTGCTTTGTCGAATATTAGTTGACCATAGAGTTGAGGACCCTTTTCTGGATTCTCTATTCTGTTCCATTGATCTATGTGTCTGTTTTTATGCCAGTACCACACTGTCTTGATGACCATAGCTTTGTAGTACAACCTGAAATCTGGCATTGTGATGCCCCCGAGATTGACTTTCTTTTTTAATATTCCCCTGGCTATTCAGGGTCTTTTCTTATTCCACACAAATCTTAAGATGATTTGTTCCAACTCTCTGAAGAAAGGCCACGGTATTTTGATAGGGATTGCATTAAACGTGTAAATTGCCCTGGGTAACATATTCACAATATTAATTCTTCCAATCCGTGAGCATGGAATGTTTTCTATCTCTTTGTGTCTTCCTCAATTTCTTTCAGAAGTGTTCTGTAGTTTTTAGGGTATAGATCCTTTACCTCTTTCGTTAGGTTTATTCCTAGGTATCTTATGCTTTTGGGTGCAATTGTAAATGGGATTGACTCCTTAATTTCTCTTTCTTCAGACTCAGTGTATAGAAATGCCACTGACTTCTGGGCATTGATTTTGTATCCTGCCGCACTGCCAAATTGCTGTATGAGTTCTAGCAATTGTGGGGTGGAGTCTTTTGGGTTTTCTATGTACAGTATCATGTCATCTGCAAAAAGGGAGAGTTTGACTTCTTTGTCAATTTGAATGCCTTTTATTTCTTTTTGTTGCCTGATTGCTGAGGCTAGGACTTCTAGTACTATGTTGAATAGCAGTGGTGAGAGTGGACATCCCTGTCATGTTCCTGATCTTAGGGGAAAGGCTCCCAGTGTTTCCCCATTGAGAATGATATTTGCTGTGGGCTTTTCGTAGATGCCTTTTAGGATGCTGAGGAATGTTCCCTCTATCCCTACACTCTGAAGAGTTTTGATCAGGAATGGATGCTGTATTTTGTCAAATGCTTTCTCTGCATCTATTGAGAGGATCATATGGTTCTTGTTTTTTCTCTTGTTGATATGATCTATCATATTGATTGCTTAATGAGTGTTGAACAAGCCTTGCATCCCAGGGATAAATCCCACTTGGTCATGGTTAATAATCTTCCTAATGTACTGTTGGATCCTATTGGCTAGTATCTTGTTGAGAATTTTCGCATCTTTGTTCATCAGGGATATTCACCTATAATTCTCCTTTTTGGTGGGGCCTTTGTCTGGTTTTGGATAAGGTGATGTTGGCCTCATAGAAGAAGTTTGGAAGTATTCCATCCCTTTCTATCTTTCGGAACAGCTTTAGAGAACAGGTATTGTTTCTTCTTTAAATGTTTGATAGAATTCCCCTGGGATGCCATCTGGCCCTGGACTTTTGTGTCTTGGGAGGTTTTTGATGACTGCTTCAATTTCCTCCCTAGTTATCGGTCTGTTCAGGTTTTCTATTTCTTCCTTTTCCAGTTTTGGTAGTTTGTGGTTTTCCAGAAATGCATCTGTTTCTTCTAGATTGCCTAATTTATTGGCATA
The DNA here is from genome assembly GCF_905146905.1 of Nyctereutes procyonoides. NCBI lineage: Eukaryota > Metazoa > Chordata > Mammalia > Carnivora > Canidae > Nyctereutes > Nyctereutes procyonoides. The sequence goes on along the minus strand of NW_026575047.1, from coordinate 52,646,669 downwards.
TAGCTGCCAATTGTTTTTTAAATTGCTTGTATTTCCTTGGTATTGGTGGTGATCTCTCCTTTTTCATTCGTGATTTTATTAATTTGAGTCTAAAAACAAAAGAGAACTTTTGTTTTTAATGACATTGGCTAATGGCTTATCTATCTTATTAATTCTTTCAAGGAACCAACTCCTGGTTCTGTTGATTTGTTCCACAGTTCTTCTGGTCTCGATTTCGTTGAGTTCTGCTCGAATCTTTATTAACTCTCTTCTTCTGCTGGGTGTAGGTTTTATTTGCTGTTCTTTCTCCAGTTCCTTCAGGTGCAAGGTTAGCTTGTGTATTTGAGTTTTTTCCAGTTTTTTGAGGGATGCTTGTATTGCGATGTATTTCCCTCTCAGGACTGCTTTTGCTGTATCCCAAAGATTTTGAACTATTGTACCTTCATTCTCATTAGTTTCCATGAATCTTTTTAATTCTTCTCTAATTTCCTGGTTGACCCTCTCATCTTTTAGAAGGATGGTCTATAACCTCCACATGTTTGAATTTCTTCCAAATTTCTTCTTGAGATTGAGTTCTAGTTTCAAAGAATTCTGGTCTGAAAATACGCAGGGGACAATTCCAATCTTTTGGTATCAGTTAAGACCCGATTTGTGACCCAGGATGTGGTCTATTCTGGAGAAAGTTCCATGTGCACTTGAGAAGAATGTGTATTCAGTTGTGTTTGGATATAAAGTTCTGTAAATATCTGTGAAATCCATCTGGTCCAGTGTATCTTTTAAAGCTCTTGTTTCTTTGGAGTTGTTGTACTTAGAATATCTGTCATTTGCAGAAAGCGCCATGTTGAAGTCTCCCAGTGTAAGTGTATTATTATCTAAGTATGCCTTAACTTTGGCTATTAATTGATTGATATACTTGGCAGCTCCCACATTAGGGGCATAAATATTCATGATTGTTAGATCCTTTTTTTGGATAGATCCTTTAAGTGTGATATAATGTCCCTCTTCATCTCTTACTACAGTTTTTGGGATAAATTTTAATTTATCTGATATGAGGATGGCTACCCCTGCTTTCTTTTGAGGACCATTTGAATGGTAAATGGTTCTCCAACCTTTTATTTTCAGGCTGTAGGTGTCCTTAGTTCTAAAATGAGTCTCTTGTAGACAGCAAATAGATGGGTCTTGCTTTTTTATCCAGTCTGAAACCCTGCGCCTTTTGATGGGGTCATTAAGCCCATTCACGTTCAGAGTTACTATTGAAAGATATGAATTTAGTGTCATCATAATACCTATTCAGTCCCTGTTTTTGTGGATTGTTCCCTTGGAATTCCTCTTTCTTTTACAGAGTCCCCCTTAACATTTCTTGCAGAGCTGGTTTGGTGGTCACATATTCTTTCAGTTTATGCCTATCTTGGAAGCTCTTTATCTCTCCTATTCTGAATGAGAGCCTTGCTACATAGAGTATTCTTGGCTGCATGTTCTTCTCATTCAGGACCCTGAATATATCTTGCCAGCCCTTTCTGGCCTGCCAGGTCTCTGTGGAGAGGTCTGCTGTTACCCTAATACTCCTCCCCATAAAGGTTAGGGATCTCTTGTCTCTTGCTGCTTTAAGGATCTTCTCTTTATCTTTGGAATTTGCAAGCTTAACTATTAAATGTTGAGGTGTTGAAGTTTTTATTGATTTTAGGGGGGATCTCTCTATCTCCTGGATCTGAATGCCTGTTTCCCTCCCCAAGTTAGGGAAGTTCTCAGCTATGATTTGTTCAAATATACTTTCTGGTCCCCTGTCCCTTTTGGCGCCCTCGGGAACCCCAATTAAATGTAGATTTTTCCTTCTGAGGCTGTCATTTATTTCCCTTAACATTTCCTCATGATCTTTTAGTTGCTTTTCTCTTTTTTCCTCAGCTTCGTGACTTGCCATCAACTTGTCTTCTGTGTCACTCACTCGTTCTTCTACCTCATTAACCCTCATTGTTAGGACTTCCAGTTTGGATTGCATCTCATTTAATTGATTTTTAATTTCAGCCTGGGTAGATCTAAATTCTGCAGTCATGAAGTCTCTTGAATCCTTTATGCTTTTTTGCAGAGCCACCAGTAGCTTTATAATTGTGCTTCTCAATTGGCTTTCTGACGTGGAATTGTAATCCAAATTCTGTAACTCTGTGGGAAAGGGTACTATTTCTGATTCTTTCTTTTATGGTGAGTTCTTCTTTGTAGTCATTTTGCTCAGTGCAGAGTGGCTAAAAACAAGTTGTACTGGAAAAAGGAAGGGGAAAAAAAAGAAAAAAGGGAAACAAAAACAAACAAACAAAAAGCAAAAACAGAAACAAAAAAACAAGGAGGGTATCCTCTGGTTGTATATACTGTAAATCCCTTGACTTCCCCTAGGGCTTTCCAGCGCTGCTCGGTCAAGAACTTGCTCTTCCCCTGTCCTTCCAGCTGGTCTTCTGGGGGAGGGGCCTGCTGTGCTGACTCTCACTCAGGTGTGTGCACCTGGGGGAGCTGCCCAACCCCCTGCTGGGTTCCAGGCTCACTAGGAGCTATTTACCCCAAGAGGTCCCTGTTCCTTGGTGGCCTTGCTCCATCCCAGGCACAGGGTGACACCAGGAGGAACAACAGTAGTGGCAGCGGCCCGCTCTCCAGCCCTGGAGTCAGCTCCCGTAGCAACTACCGCAGCTTCCAGTCCGCAGGGGCCTGGATGCTCCGGGGGTGGGGGGCGCTGATCTGCACAGCTGGGGGCCGCCTGGGGGCAGGAGCGTCCTTGCTGTCCTGTGTCTTCCTGGCCTCCGCCTGTCCCGGGGAGAGTGCAGGAGCCTGGGCTGTGTCCCTCGCGTCCTGGTCTCCGGGGCCTATGCTGCTGGAATTGCGCTCCCGGGGCGCAGCTGGAGCTGCTCTCAGGCCCTGATGGGCGTGCGCTGCAGTCCTTTAGGGAGCTCCGCCGCGGGGTGTGGTGCTCTCCCTGGGGCGCAGGTGTCTGTTAGTGACCCCGGGAGCCTGAGGGCATCCCCGCCCCTCCTGGGGTCCTGCCCAAGCTCCCTGCCAGCGCCTTTCCGCAGGGGAAGATTGGGGAAGCCCCTGCTTCTCCGGGTCAGGTCTCTCCTGTCCTGGGGGCTCTCGCCCTGGCCTTAGCCCGGCTCCTCGCTGGGGGCCCTCCCCGTTGGATGTTTTTATATTTATTTATTTTCCGTCTTCCTACCTTGTTAGAAGCGCCAGCTCTTCTCTCTCTAGCGTTCCAGCTGTTCTCTCTTTAAATCTCAGGTCAAAGTCGTAGGTTTTCAGGATGATTTGGAAGTTATCTAGGTAAGTTGGTGGGGCCAGGTGACCTGGGGACCCTACTCCTCCGCCATCGTGCCCCCCCCATTAACTCATTTTCTGCATAAACCTGTAAGGTAGTTTCTGTGATTGCACATGAGTCCTGACCATCATGGGAACATGGGAAAGACAATGCAGAAATCATTTAGAATCGAGGGAAAGATATTTTAGAGGACTAGGAGCTCTGAAGGATCTTGTGTGCGGAAGAGTTGGAGTGAGTCTGGTGGTATCTTAGGTAATGCTGATGGGGAGAGGGTGGATGGTGCAGAATTTCTAAGAGAGATGACCATGAAGCAATGTTCTGGATGCAGCTCCAAAATGTGTGGATCCTTCCTGCATCTTCCAGGCCATAATACACACTTTAAAACATTTAAAAGAATAGAAATCACACATCTGATTTCAGACCACAATGGAATTAAACTAGAAATAACAAAAAATAACTTGAAAATCCTGAAATAGTTGTAAATCAAACAACACGTTTCTAAATAATGCATGAAGAAGAAAGAAAGAAAGAAAGAAAGAAAGAAAGAAAGAAAGAAAGAAGAAGAAATCTCAGGAGAAATGTTAAAATATTTTAAGCTAGATGCTCCTGGGTGGCCCAGTGGTTGAGCATCTGCCTTGGGCTCAGGGCGTGATCCCGGGGTCCCAGAATCAAGTCCCGCATCGGGCTCCCTGCATGGAGCCTGCTTCACTCTCTGCCTGTGTCTCTCCCTCTCTCTTTGTGTCTCTCATGAATAAATAAAATCTTTTAAAAAATATTTTAAGCTAAATGAAAATGAAAAAAGAACTTATAAACTTATAAAAATCTGTGGGATTTGGGGGAGACAGCAATCCCTCCAAAGAAGACAGCCCAGTGTGGGGAGCCCAGGGAGGCCTCAGGCTTGTTTAGATCCTGGAGAGGAAAGAGACACAGAAGAAGTGAGCTTATTTACCACAGAACAGGACTTGTTCAGGCCAACAAGGAAGGATTTGTGAAAGGACCCAGCTAGGCACTGGGAGTGAGAATGAGTGTGTCTGGGGCACCATAACATAGAAATAAAAACAGGAAAATTAAGACAAGTGGCATCATCTGTCCCTGGGATGATATTTACCCTTCTCTCCTTGTTGCTGGATTAAAAGTTAATTCTGGGCTGGGAATAAGCCCAGCCATCCATAATTTGAATAAATAAGCCCTCAAATAAAATGAAATTGAAATGGTTTCCTTTGCTGAGCTCCTATGATTAATTATAGATCACTAAATTGGCCCATCATTTTCCACTTGTCATTAATATTTTTTTTCCTGATGAATTTGTAATGACCGGTTTCTTTAAAAGTCTTTAGCAGGGCAAAACGTGGTGGAAAGAAATGGTATTGTTTCTCTGCCACCTTGTTTTCTGCATCTGCTGCTGCTCTGGCAGAGGTGTGTGTGTGGCAGGGCACCCGGTCAGGGCTCAAGAGAGCTAGGACACAGTTGAAGTGCTGGGTTTCTCTGCCTCTGGAGGGGGTGGTAAGGAGCAGTGTGGGCAGGGTGAGAGGGAGGAAGACCAGATGCCCTGTTTTCTAACCAACCTTCATCATCCACCCCATTTGACCACTGCCAGTTGCCATGATGGGGTTAGCCCTGGGCCTTGTGCCTGGAGCTTCCTGCCAGCTTTCCATGCTGGGAAGGCTCAGACCCCACTGCCTGGCCCTAACCTGGGAGGGCAGCAAGGCAAGCCTTTCAGCTCCTCCTCATCCCAGGAGGTCTCTCCTTGCTATCCCACTCAATCAATCCTTCCACGCTCCAGCTACCATCCTTATTTAATTTCCACCTGTTCTGATGAGTCTCTGCGTTTCACTTAAATTTTGATACTGAAAAAAAAATTTTTGATACTGAGCATTTTTTCACATATTTATAAACAGTTGGAGTTCTTCTATGAATTGTCTGCTTATGTAACTTTGTTCATTTTCTAATAAGTTGCTTCTCCTTTTGCCAATACACACACCCTCTTTATATGTAATGAATTTGAATCCTTTGTCTACTATACATAGTGAATACTATATCTCAGCCTGTCCTTTGTCTTATTTCTTTTTTGTTAAGAGTAGATTTTTTTGTTTTGTTTTGAGCAAAAAGGTTTACATTTTTATGTAATTATATCTCCCTCTTTTCCTTTTGTGAAAAGAACTGGATTCTGGTTCTTGGTTAGGAAGTCCTTCCCAATTCCAAGACTATGAAAATATTCTTCTATACTTTCCTCGGATTCTTTCAGGGTTTTGATTTTTACATTTAGAACTTTAATCAATTTGGAATTTACTTTTGGATGTGGTGTGTGAGAAAGGAAACAAAGTTTTTTTTTTTCTCTAAAACATCCAAATGCTATCTCTTGGTGAGTCTATTTTTTTCTCACTGTAATTAGTCAATATTGGAAATCTATTAATGTAATTTACTAGCATGTTAAAGGGAAGATATATATTCATCTTGGTAGATTTCTTAAATTTAAAAACCTGACACTGAGCCTGAGCAAAATTCTCAATAAACTAATAATAAAAGGAGACTTTCTCAACCTAAAAAAACAAGCTACAGTATTAGTATTTCATCAATAGCAACAAATGTCCCACACTAACTCAAGGTGTTAAAAATAGAGGAATTAATTGGGGGAGTGAGTGGTTTATGGGAACTCTGTACTTTCCACTAATTTTTTTTTCTGTAAACATAACTCTGCTCAAAAATAAAAAATTAAAAAATGAAATAAAATAAAAATAACACACCATAGCAAACATGTTTGCTGGTGAAACTTTGTAAGAATTCTCATTAAAATCAGAACAAGACATTGAAAAGATATAAATATCTTATCCTACATTATTGCTTATTCCAGGGTAACCATAGTTTGTGTTGTGTTTATTGATTCCTTATTCTGTGACATGGAGACATTATGCCTCCACTCATATTCAAGTCTGCTTACCAACTTCTGTTGACACATCTCTACTCTTACTCTGTCAAGATTGATAAGGCTTATCTGTAAAGTTTTATTTATAGATTGATTCTAAAAGGTGAAAACCAACATACAAGCAAAAACCAAGTTAATGTGATTTTGACTGCGTAAATTTTATCATTGCTGAGTCAAGTCATGTGCCAGAAATATGCTTCTTTCCTCGTGGATCTACTGTCAGTATCCTTGGATCACTGAAAAACAGTTTCACTTGGACTGTATTTCCCATTGCCAATTGCTCAAAATCATGATCTATTTTGGTTTGTTTCATATTTGCATCAAATCTTTTAGATTCAGTTTGTTTTTCTTTTGGAGAGAAGCATCCATCTTATTCAACACATGCATCCTGGTTCCCAGTTTCCTATCATTCTATATTGTTTAGAATCCATTTCTTTCTAATTCTTGAATCCCACCCAAGTCTTATGCTTCATATGTAGATTGTGACTCTACATCTATTTATTTTTCATGGAGTACCTCGATGCCTTTCTGCTTCCACCTTACATGATTGTCCTTGTCATGACTTCCTGTACTGGGAGCATGTGTTACCCCACGAAGTCCTTTTTTTCATGGGTCCTCCCTCCCAAGCCTCTGATCTCCTACTCTAGGGTGAAGCCTTGCTGTTTAGTTGCAGACCTGGTGCTTCTCCAGACTGCTATTCTGGCTTTGGAACTATTGTTCCCTGGAGTATCTGTTTTTCCATTTGTTGATTCATTTCCTTATTTTGTTGGCATATTCTCTTTGGTTATTTCCTAAGAAAAAATGCATGGGACGTAAACTTTTTGAAGTCACAGGAGTCTAAAAGTTTCTTTAACATGTCCTCACACTGAATGGTTACTTTGGCTGAACTTTTTTTCAATTGAAGCCATTCCCCTTCAAGATATGCAGGCTCTGTTCCTTGGCGTTCCAGTACCCAGTGGGGCTACCAATCTGCTGCTTGTCTGATTCCCATTCCTTTGAGGGCTGTCTTTTTCCTTCTGGAAGCTCTTTAGAACTTTCTCTTCATCCTCCTGGCTATTCTGAAAATATACTGTATGTTTAGATAGGGGTCTTTGTAGGATGCTTTTAGCTGGAAGTAATACATCTCTCAATACAAGACAACTTAAGAGGTAAGGAGACTGATGGGCTCATAGAAGTCCCAAAGAAAGGTGTTCCAGAGTTGGCTCCACCTTGCCATCAAGGCCCTATCTTTTTTCCACCTTCTCTGTCTGCAGACCTCCACAGGTCAGCTAGCTGCCCAGGTATCACATTCTTGCAGCGTTCATAGAAGAGGGAATCATCTTATCCTTGTGTCTTATTTTATGAACTAAGAAATTCACCACACAGTCCCTCCTGGGAGACTTTTCTAATATCTCATCAGTCAGAATTGGGTCACAAGCCTCTTCCTATGCCAGTGACTAGAATTATCCAGGGACTGGATTAGAGTCAATCTCTGAGGCTAAGGCTACACAGAGGAGCAGGAAGACTTAAAAAACAAAACAACAAAAAATCAGGGTTCTGTTATTAAAAAAAAATGGAGGAAGGAATTACTGTTAAATACTAGGCCATTTCTTCTTTTATTTTTTCGATTTTTATTTTATACTTTGAATGACAAAAGCTCAAAATTCTGACACCAATTATTTCAAAATGATGCAAAATAACTCAAAATGTTTACAAGCATTTATCTTTCATTTTTCCTCTTTCAACGATGGTGTGGTCAACACAGTATGGCTTTCTTGGAAGGATATCTAAAGAGATAGGCAGAAAGACAGACAGATAAAAGAAAGGCAGAACCAATTCACTAGTAAGTATATCACTATTAATTCTTCCAAACCCTTCCTCTGCATTTCTAACAGGAAAAAAGCATGGCTTTTGCCCAATGGGAAGAACTGTCCATTTTCATGTAAAAATTAGAAGTTTAATGGTTGAGGCAGAAAAAGACTCTTTTGAAGCAAATCTTTTAAAATTATTTTAGCTGAGTTTTTTTCCTGGCATCTATTTCCATATTTCTATATACTTGTCTATACTTCTGTTTCATGAGTTTTCAATTTTAGATATTATCTCCTGATAATCCCTTCCCCTTTCTTGTCTACAAATACACATGTGCTTCCCCTCCTGGCAATATTGTTATATCAGTTTTTAAGTATGTATCTATTTATGTTTACATTATGAGCATGCAACTGTTATTCACAGCTGAGTCATATGGTGTTACATCTATTATAGTTACATCTCTGTTATTGTTATTTTGCTCAGGTTTTCCTCTTGTCTGGTTTTAAATTTCAAAAAAGTTTCCATTTGTCTCCTATATACTAATTACTGTTTTATCACCAAACTGATTATAAAATTCTTTTGAATATGTTCAAACTCATCAACACCAGCTTCATTTTTTTTCAGCTTTTAAAAAAAGTTGACTATAGTTGACACAGTTACATTGGCTTCAGGTACACCACACAATGATTCCATACATTTAAATTTTATTTAATTGAGAGAGAGGGAGAGAGAGAGGACGTGAGCATGTCAGGAGGGGCAGAGGGAGAAGGAAAAGCAAACTCCCCACTTAGCAGGGAGCTCGACGCAGGGCTCCATCCCAGGACCCTTATATTATGACCTGAGCAGAAGGTAGATGCTTAACCAACTGAGCCACCCAGGTGCCACTTTCACAACCTTATACTTTCCTCTTGGTTCGCCACAAGTAGCTACATCTGTCCTGATACAATATTATTACAGTAACATTGACCTACATTCCTTATGCTGTGCCTTTTATTCCCACGACTTATTCATTCTGTAACTGGGAGCCTGTATCTCTATCCCCCTCACCCATTTTACATAGTCCATGCCCCTCATCCCTGCTCAACAACCATCAGTTTTTTCCCTGTATTTATAGGCCTGATTCTGCTTTTTATTAATTTGTTTGTTCATTTGGATTTTGGGGGATTAGATTCCACTTATGAGTGAAATCATTTAGTATTTGTTTTTCTCAATTGATTTATTTCACTTAGCATAATACCTTGTAGGTCCATCCAAGTTGTCTCAAATAGCACAATACCATCCTTTTTATGGCTGTGTAATATTCCAGTGTGTGGGTATGTGTACATCTTCCTTTCCTCTGTGTGTGTGTGTGTGTGTATCTTTTACTTTTGTCTATCGATGGACACAGGTTATTTCCATATCTTGGCTATTGTAAATAATGCTGCAATTAACACAGGGGTACACATATCTTTCTGAATCAGTGTTTTTGTTTTCTTTGTAAAAAATAATAATGGAATTATTGGATCATATAATATTTCTATTTTTTACTTCTTAGGGAATTTCCATATTGTTTTCTGAATAGGAGAAGATATTTGCAGGGCACCTGAGTGGCTCAGTTGTTTAGGTGTCTACCTTCAGCTCAGGTCATGATCTCAGAGTCCTGGGATTAAGCTCTGTGTCAGGCTCCCTGCTCAGTCTGCTTCTCCTTCTCTTTTTGTCCACCCCCTGCCTCTCGTGCTTTCTACCTCTCAACTAACTAAATAAAATCTTTTTAAAAAGAGAGAAGATATTTTCAAATGATATACACAATAAGGGGTTAATATCCAAAATATATGAAGAACTTATACAACACCAGCTTCATTTTTGAATCTTTTTCAGAGTCCCTTATCTGCTGTTCTAATCTGGCATTGTTACTTCCACTGCTGCACGGTGTTGTCCTAGGACTTTAATATTATGCTTGGCATTCCCTTTGACTGTCTCTTAATGTTGGGGCTCTTATCTTCTGAATCTGCAGAATTCAACTCTCTCAATGAATGTATGCAATTTTAATTGAAATATAATTCATATCCCCCAAAATTTCACACCTATTAAGTGTACAATTGAGTGGTTTTATTAAATTCACAGAATTGTGCCACTATCTAACTCCAGAACATTTATATCACTTCAAAAAGAAACCTCATCTTCATCAGCACTCACCCATTCCTCCCTCCCCTCAGGTCCTGGAAACTACTAATATACTTTCTGTCTCTATTCATTTGCTTATTCTAGACATTTCATATCAACAGAATCATACAACACGTGGCCTTTTGTGTCTGGCTTCCTTAACATAATGTCTTTGAGGTTCCTCCATGTTATAACATGTATCAGTACTTAATTCCTTTTTATGACTGAATAATATTCCAGTGCATAGATATATCACATTTTGTTTATCCATTTATCTGTTGATGGTATTCAGATTGTTTATACTTTCTGACTATTATGAATAATGTTATGAAATTCATGGGCAAGTTTTTGTGTGGACATCTTTTTAATTCTCTGAGGTAGGTGTAAATAACCCAAGTACACTTGACCCATATGTAAGCGTAAGTATATTACCTATTCATTTTGATGAGGCACATCCTCCAATAGCTTCCTGAGAAAGGAAGCATGGCAGCACATTTTTGGGACCTTGAGTGTTTATTATATATCCACACTTTGAGTATAGACTTATTAGCAGGGGAAATCATTCTCTCCAAATTTTTTTCTCTCCAAATTTTAAAGGCCTTTTCTTCATGGTCTTCTAGCTTTCTGGGTTGCCTATGAGAAGTCCAATGCCATTTTTATTCCAGAGTCTTTTTATAAGACTATTTTTTCACTTCTGAAAGTCTATAGGAACTTCTCCTTTCTCCTAGTATTCTGAGATTTCACAAAGATTTCCTTAGTGTAGGATTATTCCCCACACACATTAGAGTGGAAATTTGGTGAACTCTTTTAATATAGAAACTCATCTGTTAGGCCTGGGAAATTTTGTTGTACTATGCCTATGGCAATTTCCTTCTCTTTTTCTCCTTTGTTCTTTCTTCTTGACACTTTAGTTATTGAGATTTTAATCTTCTTTGACTAATGCTCTATATCAGTTAGATGTTGCTGTGTAGCAAACTACCTCCTCCCCCAATTTAGTGGCCAAAACAACTACTTATTGAGCTGAAGATCTAGGGGTCAGTACTTTGGTTTGGGTTGACCTGGCCAGCCTTCCAAGTCTTGGCTGGGCTGCTTCATGCATCAGGGGTCATGAAGGTTGGACTTGCCAGTAGTTGGCTGGTATAAGATGATGTGAGCTAGGATAGTTCATCTTCCTCCACATGCTCTCATCTTCCAGCACACTAGTCTAGGTCTGGTCACATGGCAGTTGGGGAGAATTCCGATAAAGCAAGCAGGCATGTACAAGGTCTCAAGGCCTTGACTCAGAATTGGTACGTCACTTCTATCACATTCTATTGGATAAAGCAAATTACAAGTTCAACCCAGCTGCAAGGGGGAGGAAAAATGGGCTCTACTTTTTCTAAGCAAGAAATGCAAAGTCATGTCACGATGGGCAGGTTCTCCTAAAAATTCATATGTTGAAACCATAATACCCAATGTGATGGTGTTTAGAAATGGGGCCTTTGGGAGATGATTAAGTCATGAGGGTGGAGCTCCCATGATGGGATTAGGGCTCTTGTGAGAAGAGACATGAGCAATCTCGATTTTGCTCTCTCTCTCTGCCATGGGAAAATACAGTGAGAAGATGGCTATCTGTAAACCAGGGGAAGGGCTCTCACCAGACATCAAGTCTGCTAGCGCATTGGTCTTGGACTTCCCAGTCTCCAGAACTGTAGAGATAAATATTTGTTGTTTAAGTCACCAAGCCTGTGCCATTTTTTTTTTTATAACAACCTGAACTAAGACAAGGAAGGAGATTTATGGCCACTTTTGCATCAACTGTATGCTTCATTTGTGTCTTTTTTCTTTTCCTAATTTTTTATACCTTTGTCTTTTATTCTTCTTGGACTGTTCCTTCACTTGCTCTTTTAGGCTTTATGTTGAGTTTTTAATGTTTGCATTATATTTGTAATCTCTAAGAGTTATTTCTTGTTTTCTGATATTTTTTTTAAACAATAGCATTATGATCCTGGCTCAGGATAAATCCTTCCCTTATATCCTTCAGTAGTAACAAACTGAACTGACACCTTGGCCTTGGGTGTCCAGTCTCCAGAACCGTGAGAATATACATTTCTGTTGTTTAAGCTACACAGTCTGGCATTTTGCTATGGCTGCCCTAGCAAACTGATACAGCCATGCATGCCCTGGTTACCTGAAACATGCAGTGTAGGCTGTTCAGTGGTTATCAGTGAATTTTAGGTGGCACACAGCCCAGCACACTTATCCAGCATCTCTCTGATAGATGAGAGAGCCATCTGCTGAGCCCTTTTGCCTACTTTATAACCACACCATCAGCAAGGAAGGCTGATGTAACAGAGAGTCAGACACGCAAATGCCCTGTTTGCTCCTATCCTGAGTGTGTCAGCCTCTCCCATCTCTTCTCCTGGCTTCTCTCTGTATGTTTTAAATTGGTTCAATACAAGTATGATTTGAGAAACAAAGTGTGGTCTGTGAGCCTTTCTGTTCCATGGCTTCTGTGCTGGCCTTTCTAGAGAGTGTTTGCAGACCTCGAGATGCATTTCCATAATGAAAGATTTCCCCTGCCTCTCATCTTTTCTCATAATTCTATGTCTCTACCCCTTTGGTTCTACCTTCTATTCTTTTGCTCTTTGGGCAATAAATTCTGTTGTTATTGTATGTTTCTTCTACCTGATTGCACCTCAGGCTCAATCTGTCCTTAGAAAGAGCATGCATATTATCAGAGATCATTAGGATCCTTTGCTGGCAGCCTGCATGGTGGCTTTTTCCCTTGGAGCTTCTCCTCCTGCCAATGGTGGACACATGGTCACCTGTCCAGCCTCATGGCTTGGAGATAAGGTCCAATAGTATAGGGAAAGGACCTCCATCCATTGAAGGGAAGAAGTCAAAGTAGACAATATAGCTTCCCATTCCTACTTTAGTAAAAAAAAAAAATAATCAGACAATGCTACCAACATGCATTTGAAAAAGAACATTCAAAGCAAAACTCTTAGTTTCTGCCACCTTGGGTCTTTTTGGCAAAGATAAATTGATGGTTAAGGTTTCCATTAAAGTGTGAGATCCACTGTTTCAAAAACACTCAATTCCAAGACCTTTAAAGGCTGTTGAATTTGATGTTATTCCTCAATACATGACAGAGAACTTACATCTCCTGGATGCTGATATTGTTACTGTTTTCAAGTCTGGAGAGAATTAAGAAAAATCTTGAGTAGCTACTGTTATTTCAAACACTGATTCATTTCCTGTTTGGTTGACTCCATGAAATACCATCTATCTCCAGAAGACACATTAGGTAATAAGCAGCCTTTTTCGTTTTTTAGTAATTTGCTCATGACAAAGTCGTTGTTTCTCTCTTTTTTCTCCTACTCTGATGAAGAGTTTTGCTCCTCCTCTGAGTGAATTTTCAGCAGCATTTGTACCAGGAATGGCCACTCTTTTGGGCTGGTTGCTGACCTCGTGTACACTTCAGTTCTTGTAAACATCAGGCAGGGGTCCAGAGTCAGGCTTCTCCCCTGTGTGTGTGCACCATTTCTCAGAGGCACTATGGGAAGGCCAATCATGACTTAAGCTATTTTAGCAGCACCTTTCCTTGCCATGACAAATATCTATTTATGATAGTTGCTACGGACTATTACCATGCTTTGTTTAAAAAACAAAACAAAAGCCTCTGTTGGAGTGTCTTTAAGAAAAAAACAACATTTCTTTCAGCAGAAATTTCATGAAACTTTTAGACACATTAGTCCAATCTGTGTGAAGGGCTGCATGAAAAATCGAGGCACAGCTCATCTGGTGTGGGCAAGGCTGGCGATGGATAAGAGGAAAGAATGGGCATGAACTCACTCTCCCCTATGAACTGATAACTCCTTTCAGAAAAGGAATAACAAACAAGGATTTGGTCAAATACATCTTTCACATATCCATTCTTCTGACTTTGAATTCTGCTAGCATGGTCATAAAAAATATGTGATAAGGCTCTGTTCTCTTTTCTTCTGTTGTTTCTGCCTAAGTCACAAGCTCTAAAATCTTAGCTTCCAGAGATACTGTGCTTTGGAGGAGAGATGAGACCAGTGTCAAGTGATATGACTTCTCGTTCCAATCCTGATACTTTCTGTGTGTTCTTGAGCAACTCTCTGGGCCTGATACCTTCAGAACTCAAGGAGAACATTAGAGCTAATGACCCAATAAAGATGATTATCTTTATTTTAAATACTTTTAATTTTAAAACTTTTATCAGGTAAAGTTGCAACTATCCTGGGTTCCCCACAAGTCAATTAGCTTGTATAACACACATTTCCCATTCTATGAAATTTCAGATGTCTTAGAGAATACGGTCAGAGCTGCCTGAAAATGGAGACACCTATTTTTTGGATAAAGGAGTTTTTTTCAACCTCTTTCAAAGTTGCTTTTTTTTTTTTTGATAGACAATTTGGATAATGAATTTGGCTATTGTATTAATTAAGACTATTTTGCTTGCAGGTGACAGCCACTCAGGTCAAACTATCAAGAGGAATCTATGATTGTTGATATGTATAAATGCATTCTTTATAAGCTACAGACCACCAAATCCACAAGTTTGTTTAAGAGAAAGGAATTTATGACAGCATATTATATGGTGGATAGAATTTCCAGGCAGGTCAAGTACCCAAGCTTAGATCCTATAGCCAGAAGAGATGCCTGACTAGACCACAGGACTCGTCTTCTGAAAACCTTGCTGCTACTTCTGTCTCTGCCACTGCTTAGGGTTGGTGCAATAGACTCTCCACATCAGCTGCTCAGGAAAGCTAAGCCCCTGGGGTCCACTCTACCTGTAGAAAGTCTGATCCCTGAAAGTCTGAGTGTGGTCACCACTCTGGGGTGTTCATTACCAACTTCCATGTGTCTTGCAGGCATGTGGGCCTGGTGTAACTTTGATCACGTGTGAAACCTTTACTACAAGGGAGTCTGGGAAATTTGGACATGAGTTTTCCATCCTCTAGCTTATAGGATAGGAGTTGGGTGTGTTGTGAAGGTGGTAATGTGCAGGACCTGCCATAGCAGAAAACTGGGGCACTTCTCAGAATCCAAGGGAAGAAGGAACTGGGTATCAGTCCACACATGGACACTGTAAGGAAGTGAGAAAATTCTGTCCCCATCTTTCCTTTGCCTCTTCCTTCAGCTAATACCTTAGGGTAGCACACCTTCAACTAGCTTATGAATTTTACATGTTAGGGTCCAGATCCTAGAAAGGTCTAAGTTCCAGTTCCAACCTCCTCAGGAAAGTGATGAGTTGTCCCAGCCAGGGTCAGCTGCCCACCTCTGACAGGAGTGGGACCACAGTACCTGAGGCAGCCATTCATTTGAAAGCAAAGGAAAACAGTTTTCAGAAAAGGATGGTAGTAGAGTGGGGAAAGTGGGCCAGGAGTGTCTGGGCAAACTGGATGGTATCAAGAAGCCAAGAATTCTTCTTGAAGTAGTGTTACCACTCAGTTCTCGTTGGCTACATTCAGCTCAGTCTCCCTGCTGGGTAGGAGTGTGGCTTTCTTGAACTGTTGCATGTCCTCTGCCCTTCCACAATATAGATGCTGGGAACAAAGCAGAGTGGTGATAGCAAGTTAGCAGGGCTGGGCAAGCTGACATCCAACCACACTGTTACCCTGACAAGTGGCCTTTGGCAAGCCACTTCAGTTCTGTCCTCTGTATCTGCAAGATGAACTGGCAATGACTGCTCCTATAGAGACCATAGAATTTGAAATAGAGCTGCAGTGACCTCCCTCCACAGCATCCTGAAATTGATAAATAAGGACCCATTGGAAAGACAGCAATGGATGAGTCTAGTTGAGCACTCCGTTAGTAGCTCAGGAGAGGAAAGATAACAAAAGAACACCTTGCGATTCCAAATGACCTTAGGTGTCCAGATTCAACCTCACTCTTGAAATTTTAAAAATTTAGGAGAAATTCAGTGGTGTTTAGTACATTTACAACGTTATGAAATCATTACCTCTATCTGGTTTCAAAATATGTTCATCACCCAAAAAGAGAGCCCTATACCTATTAAACAATTGCTCACATTCTCCATGTCTCCATCCTCCCAGTCCTTGGTAACCATCTATCTGCTCTCTTTTCTCTATGGATTTACTTATTTTGAACATTTTATATAAATGGAATCAATCTATGGATGGGATATGTGATCTTTTGTTTGACATTCAGCTTTCATTCAGCATAATGTTTTCAAAGCTTATCCACACTGTAGTGTATATCTATGCTTCTTCCCTTTTTATGGCTGAATAACATTCCATCAAATGTACATACCACAGTTTGTTCACTCATTCATTGATGCACATTTGTGTTATTTCTTGCTTTTGGCTATTATGATTAGTGCTGCTATGAACATGAGTGTGCATACACATGTTCGAATACCTGTTTTCAATTCTTTTGGGTCTATACCTCGGAGTGGAATTGCTGGGTCATATGGTAACTCTGTGTTTAACTTTATGAGGAACTGTCAAATTGTTTTCCACAGTGGCTGCATCAGTTTACATTCCTCCCAGCAGTGTACAAGCATTCCAACTTCTCCACAACCTTGCCAACACTTATTTTCCTTTTAAAAAATTATAGCCATCTTAGTGTGTATGAAGTGATGCTTCATTGTGGTTTTGCTCTGCTTTTCTGAGAACCTTTTGAAGTTATAAATAATGCTTTGTCCTTGGTCCTTGAGGAGAATCCTGGAAAAAAGAGATGGACTAAAACCCTGGTAGCAGAGCAAATATTATCCCAATTCTCAAAACAGAGGGAAAGGTGGGCTCCAGAAACTTTAGGCTTCAGCTCTCAGTCACATCTAAGAAGCATGAGTAATCAGATGGAAAACAGAAAGAGCATGGGGATCCTGCTTCTCTAGTGAATGCATGGTTGTGTCACTGTAGTAACACATTGTTACTTCAGCATAGTTCTTTACTAAGTGTCACATCTTTATTACCAGAGGAGAGGCATGGGTCAATGCAGGGTGCACAGTCACACCCCAATACAAGCCCACATCTAGAGGGGTCTGTGGGGCAGCCCGGTGGCTCGGCTCAGTTGTTTAGTGCTTGCCTTCAGCCCAGGCATGATCCTGGAGACCTGGGATCGAGTCCCACGTTGGGCTCCCTGCATGGGGCCTGCTTCTCGCTCTTCCTATGTCTCTGCCTCTTTCTCTCTGGATCTCTCATAAATAAAATAAATGCATACATACATACCTTTAGAGGGGTCTGTGTGTGTGCCAGGCGCTACTGGGGCAAAGATTGGGAAGAGCCCGAGTGTAGTGTCCAGCAGGAGTTTTGGTGAAGATACTCTGGAAGACTTGGAATGCCCAGAGGTGACCTGACTGCATGAGCAAGCAAGGTTGGTTGGGACTAGGTTCTAGGCTGAGTTCAAAACCAGATGATACATGTTTGAAATAGGTGCCACCTAAGCATATGGCAGCTTGGGTGAAAGAAAACTTGCCTATTTAGTGGAGTGCTGGTCTACGTGAGTGAAGGAAGCAATGTGACTCTCTAGGAGGTAATCTAGGTAATATAGCAATTAAATGGACAGCTTTGTCAGAGCCAGGACAATGGAAATGGAAATGGAAATCCTCTGTACCATCAGACAACCACATTCTAAGGACAGTGAAAGTCAGCCTGTGTTTAGAGATTCAAGGTAGTAAATGCTACCCTGTAATGGGTAGGAGGGCAACATAAGCCTCCTCTGCTTCTTGTCCTCCACTAATATCACCCATATCATGTACACTGCTCCTTTGCACCTCTAGTTTATCTGCTGACTGCCTTTCTGGCTTCGACCCACATTTCTGATTTCATCTTCTTGTTTCTTTGCTATGGAGCCTCCATAGCCTGATCATCTGGTCATGACTCTTCCTTCGACTCTCCTATTCTGCCCATCACCCCCAAACCAGTACTGAGTGGCACAGCCCTAGAACTTTTTGCACTTGCTCCCTGCCTACCAAACAGCTTCTCCAGGCACAGCCTGTACTGTGGGAGGGTTCAGACAGGATTCTCTGGGCCAGTCCCTGGCCCGGAAGTGGAGACATTGGTTGGAGGAGTGGTTTTGCTGCTGTGGGGGTGGTTACATAATAACGCCTCCATATGTCTTCTCTTCCAAACTTCCGGGGGATGTGAGGCTTCCTCCATCCCTCAACCAGCTCTGGCTGGATGCATTGTCCAGTTCCTGCTTGCTCAGCTGCTCATTCAGCCTGAATGGACCTTGGAGATCAGACTAGCCTCCATATCTTCTAACCAGTAGAAAACTTCAGAACACTAACGCTTTCCAATCACTAAGTGAAGCACAAAGTGTGTGCAGAGCCATTAGAAGTTTAGCTTAGGGGCTTTTCCAGTTCTAGATGTAAGGAGCTTAGAAGTTGACATTCCATCCTCACAAGTAAAAAACTGAACAACCTGAAATATCAACAACTCTTCTTGGATCTCTAGGAGAGAACACAGGGAAAACCATTGCTCCTAAGATTGGAGAGACAGACAGGTGAGTACAGGGAGTCACAGCTTACTGGAACAAAGAGTCATAGCTGGAAATCGGTTAGGGAATCGGTGGAGGAGGAAAACCCAAACTTTAATTGATACATTGCTAGAGGCTCAATGTGGGCAAATCTAAGAGTTATAAACTCTGGGGGATATAGTCACAGGGAGTCTTTCACAATTTTGAGAAATTTAGCTGCAGGATCTCCTCCAGGTTCTCACAGTAACTATCAGGGGAAAAAAATTCCTTCATGCTTTTGGCAAGAGGAAGGGGAAAGGAACCATTTTGAAATGTGCCAGAGTACTCTTTTCTCCTGAACAAGGCCTGCCTTCAGGGAAAACTAGTTAACCAGAGCCTAACCTGCTGGGGTATTATCAGACTGTAACTGACTTGGGAAGGTACATATCCAACTCCAGTGAGCTCTAGCTTTCCAAGCAGAAGAAGAAACATCCAACTCCAGCCTACCCTAGTCATCCTGTCCTACATAAGGGGGAAAGATGGTAACTGAGAAATTCATGAAGTCCACAGTCCAGAGGCACAACCTCACTAAAAGACTGAGACCTAATTATAGGGCTATAGAACACTTCCTTTCCCCTCATGCCTCACCACCACATTACTAAAGGCCTACTCACACCCATTCCTTTTACCCGGTATATCATGTCTGGCTACCTAGAAAAAAAATTACAGGACATATAAAAAAAGCCAAAAGCAAAAACAAAAAAAACAACCCATAAACCTTACACTATGAAAAGAATAAGACATGGCAGCAATGTTGGAATTATCAGACCAAGAATTTAAAACAATATGATTAACATGCTAAGAACTCTAATGGATAAAGTAAACAGCACACAAAACAGTTGGGCATTGAAAGCAGAGAGATGGAAATCATAAGGAGAACCCAAAAGAAGTGCTAGAGATAAACAAACAAACAAACAAACAAAAACAACCTTTACAGAAATGAAGAATGCCTTTGCTGGCCTTGTTAGTACACTAGACACAGTTGAGGGAAGAATCTCTGAGCTAGAGCATATATCAACAGAACCCACAAAAAGCAAAGAAAACAAATATGTTAAGAAAGGAGAGAAAATGGAATCATAAAATAATCAATTAAACCCACAAAAGGCACAAAAAGAATGGAAGACAAAAATTGGAGCAAAGAATGAGGGCGACAAAAATAAAATGGTAATAAATATGGTACATATTAATCCAACTGTATCAATAATCACTTTGAATGTCAATGGCCCAAATGCACTAGTTAAAAGACAGAGATTATCAGAGTAGATCAAGACATAAGACCCAACTAGAAAGACAAATACCATGTGATTTCACTCTTATGTGGAATTTAAGAAACAAAACAAAGGAAAAAGAAAGGGATACAAACAAACAAACAAACAAAAAAACACTCTTAATGATTGAGAACAAATTGATGGTTAGCAGAGGGGAGATGGGTGGGAAGACGGGCTAAGTAGGTGATGAGGATTAAGGAGTTCACTCATCATGACAAACACTGGGTGATGTATGCAGTTGTTGAATCACTATATTGTACACCTGAAACTAATATAACACAGTATGTTATCTATACTGGAATTAAAATAAATAAAACATAAGATCCATTAATATGTTGTCTACAAGAAACCCCCTTTAAAGGCACATATGTATTAAAAGTAAGTGGAGAGAAGAATATACGATGCTAACCCTAATCAAAAGAAAGCAAGAGTACTTACATTAGTTTCAGACAGAACAGACTTCAAATTATTGAAAATTATGAGGGACAAATAATAATAGTAAAGGAATCAAGTCTACAAAAAGACATAATAATTCTTAACATGTATGTGCCTAACAACAGAGTATCAAACTATGTGAGCTAACAACTAATAGAATTGCAACAATAAATGGTTGAATCCATTATCATAATTGGAGACTTTAATACTCACCTATTGTAAATGTACAGATCCATCAAACAGAAAATCGGTAAGGACACAACCAAACTCAACACCTACCATCAACTGGATATAATTGACATCTATAAACAACATCAAACATCAGAGAATGCACATTCTTCTCAACCTCAAATGGAACATTTACCAAGACAGACCAAATTCTGGACCATCGTACACACCTTAGCAAATTTGGAAGAATAGAATCACAACATCTGATCTCAGACCACTGTAGAATTAAACTAGAAATCCATAACAGAAAGTAATTGGAAAATCCTAAAATATATGGAGATCAAACAGCACATTTCTAAATAACACATGAGTCAAAGCAGAAGAAATTTAAAAATACTTAACTAAATGAACACGAAAACATAAAAGAATTTGTGGGATGCAGTGAAAGCAGTGCTTAGAAGGAAATTTATAACATTGGGTGCACATGTTGGAAAAGAAGGAAGATTCATAATCAATAATCTAAGCTTTCATCTTAGCATACTAGAAAGAGAAGAGCAAATTAAAAACAAAGAAAGCATAAGAAAAGAAATAATAATGATTAGAGCAGAAATCAATGAAATTTAAAGCAGGAAATCAATAGGAAAAAACTCAACAAAACCAAAAGTTGGTTATTTGAAAAGATTAATAATTAATAAGCTTCTAGCCAGACCAACTCTCTTTTTTCTAAAAGAGAGGATACAAATTACTAATATTAGAAATGAAAGAAAGAGCATCACTGCAGATTCTGTGCACATTAGAAGGATAATAAAGGAATACTATAAAAAATTTGATAACCTGGGTGAAATGGAGCAATTCTTAAAAGACACAATCTACCAAAAGTCACACCAGAAGAAATAGTCCACATAAGCCTATATCAATTAAATAAATGAAATTAATAACCTTTCAAACAGATGGGTTCCCTAGTGAATTCTACCAAACATTTAAGGAAGAAATGATGACAATTCCCTACAATATTTTTGAGAGGATACAAGCAAAGGGAATACTTCCTAACTTATTATGAGGCCAGTATTACCGTAATACTAAAACCAGACAAAGCATATTATAAGAAAACTACAGATCAATATTTCTCATTAACAAAGATGCAAAATTCCCTCAATAAAATATTCACAAGTTTAATTCAGCAATATATTTTAAAAATTATATACCATGATCAAGTGGAATTTATCTCAGGTATGGAAGGCTGCTTCAACATTTGAAAATTGATCAATGTAATCTACCACATCAAGAGGCTAAAAAGGAAAATCACATGATCAGAACAATAGGTGCAAAAAAAGCATTTGATAAAATCTGACACTCATTCATGATAAAAACTCAGTAAATAGGGAACGGACAGGAATTTCCTTCACTTGATAAAGAATATCTACAAAAACCCTACAGCTAACATTATATTTAATCATGAGGAACTCAAAACATTCCCACTAAGATCAGGAATAAAGCAAGAATATCACCACTCACTACTCTTTTTCAACATTGTATTAGAAGTTAAAATAATTAAATAAGAGGAAAAAAAGGAAATAAAGGTGTACAGATTGGAAGGAAGAAATACAATTATCTTTGTTCACAGATGGCATGATCATATATGTAGAAAATCTGAAAGAATCAACAACAAAAAAAAACTCCTCGAACTGATTCATTGTAAAGCTAGAGGTGGAGGAGAGAGGCCTGGAAGACACCAACATGAGCAAATTGAAATCATTGCAGAAGGATAAAATTTGTCAGTTTATGATCTTCACACAATCTAGTGAAAAAACAGCAGTAAGTTTTCTTTTTCAAAATGACTGGAACCTGGGTATTGTAACACACAATTTTCTTCCAAAATCCTGAACCTTATATGTGAGAGAGTGTAAAAGGATCATTGAACAGGAAGAAGTTAGAACAACTATACAATAGATACAAAAATCCTAAAGATGAAAATAAAATAGGAAAAGATGGTATACTACAGCTCTGTGATGACCTGGCACTCAATCCAACCAGCATTAATGTGTTAGTTGTGTGGAAGTTCAGAGCAGCCACACAGTGCAAGTTTCCCAAACAGGAGTTCATGGATGGTGTGACACTGAAAAACTGAAGGCCCAGATACCCGAGATGGAACAAAAATGGAAAGAGCCAGGATGATTTAATAATTTTTACCAGTTTGCTTTTAATTTTGCAAAGAATCCAAAACAAAATGGATTAGATGTAGAAGTGGCCATTGCCTACTGTAATTCAGTGCTTAAAGAAGATTTAAATTCTTAGACTTATGGAATACATTTTTGTTGGAGCATTATAAATGATCAATATCAAAAGATACTTGGAATGTTCTTTTAGACTTCAGTACAAAGACTGGTGATGACATGTCTTAATTATGATGAAGAAAGAGCATAGTGTGTTCTTATTGACAATTTTGTGGAACTTGCATGCCCTCAAATTGCTTGGACAGGGATCCCTGGGTGGCGCAGTGGTTTAGCGCCTGCCTTTGGCCCAGGGCGCAATCCTGGAGATCCGGGATCGAGTCCCACGTTGGGCTCCCGGTGCATGGAGCCTGCTTCTCCCTCTGCCTGTGTCTCTGCTTCTCTCTCACTGTGTGCCTATCATAAATAAATAAAAAATTAAAAAAAATTGCTTGGACAAAAAGTACAACAGAGTAGCAAGCACTAAAGGAACCTTATGGAATATACATACTCTGTACAATAAATACAGTGGAAAATTGCGTGGTCAATTTCTGCTGGCTGGACTGAACTGAAGATCAATCTTCACAGCTCAGACGGAGAGTTGTGTCAAAACTTTAAAGATACCTTTTGGACTAGATCATATTTCACTCTTCTGATGGTAGTTTGGGTTTGTCTTCTAGTCTTGGCTGCTCTAAACATTTATAATCCCAACATTGTGGATTTCATCTTTTATCTATGGACCATACTAGTTTATTCTCCCATAGAGAAGCTTTATGGTGATTATTTTGAGGTTTTCATTCTTACCTAAAGCACAATGCTGCCTTCACTAGAAAAGTTATTAAAATTAAACATATGAATATTTTTAAAAACCTCCTGAGACTAATAAGCAATTATGGCAAGATTGCAAGGTACAGGGTTATATATAAAAGCCAATTACTTTCCTATATAGGCCCCCCTCATGGCTTTCAGGCCTCCCTCCTCCTGTTGGACCCTCAGGAGCCCAGCCCAGCCCTGCATGGGACTCTGGGAGCCTCTGCCCTCCTCTGCCCTGAGGCCCTGTGGCCTCCTCCCACCCCCACCCGCCCCAGGCCATGGCAGCTGGAGAAGCCTCTGCTGAGCCAGCCCTTTTCCTCCCGACCTGGGGCCCAATTTCCTTTGCCCCAGAGTCCTCCTCCTGTGCCAAGCAAACGGGGCCCTATGTGAGCAGATGCTCAAGAGCCCAGCCTTTGCCCCACGCTCTTCCCAGCTTCTGCAGTGGTTCAGTCAGGGCCAGGAGGCATGTGCAAAGGACAAATGTGGGAGCCAAAGGGCTTCAACTCTGGAAAAGGGGTGCCCACTGGACCTCTGGCACTGGATGAACAATGGCACTGGATGCCAGCAATGAACAAGTGAAATTTGAAATTAAAAACACAGTACCACTTATATTAGCACTCCCCCCAAATGACGTAGTTAGTATAAATCTAACAAAAGTATAAATCTATATGAAGAAAACTAAAACACTCAGATGAATTGAATTAAAGAACTACTAAATAAATGGAGAGATATTCCATGTTCATGGACAGGAAGACTCAATATTGTCACGATTTCAGTTGTTCCCAACTTCGTCTCTAGATTCACTGCAATTCCAATAAAAATCCTAGCAAGTTATTTTGTGGACATTGGCATTGATTCTAGAGTTTATATGGAGAAGGAAAAGACTCAGAATAGCTAAGAGAAGAACAAAGCTGGGGGACTGACACTACCTGACTTAAAAACAATATAAAGCTTCAGTTATCAAGATACGTGGTATTAGCAAAAGAATAGACAACTAGATCAATATGATAATAGATTAGAGAATATAGAAAATAATAAAAAATAATAAAAATAATATAATTATAATATAAATATAATATAAAAGTAAAATATAATAAAATAATAATAAAGATATTAAAGATAAAGACCCCAGACATATACCCACATAAATATATTCAACTGATCTTTGACAAAGGAACAAAGGCAATACAATGGAGCAAAGACAATCTTTTCTACAAATGGCACTGGAACAACTACAACCATGTGCAGAAAAATAAATCTAGACACATACTTTACAACCTTCACAATAATAAACTTAAAATGGATCATAGGCATGGATGTAAAATGTAAAACTATAAAACTGCTAGAATATACTATAGGAGAAAACCTAGATGACTTTGGGTATGGTGATGTCTTTGTAGATACAACACCAAAGACAATCCATGAAATAAACAATTGATGAGCTGGACTTAATGAACATTAAGAACTGCTTTGTGAATGATAATGTCAAGAAAATGAAAAGACAAGTCATAGACTGAGAGAAAACATTTGCAAAGATATATCTGATAAAGAACTATTATCCAAAATATACAAAGATTTTTTCAAACTCAACAATAAGAAAACAAACAACTCAATTAAAAACTGGGCTAAAGGGATCCCTGGGTGGCGCAGCGGTTTGGCGCCTGCCTTTGGCCCAGGGCGCGATCCTGGAGACCCGGGATCGAGTCCCACGTCGGGCTCCCTGTGCATGGAGCCTGCTTCTCCCTCTGCCTGTGTCTCTGCCTCTCTCTCTCTGTATGACTATTGTAAAAATAAAAAAAATTAAAAAAAAAAAACTGGGCTAAAGACTTAACAGACACCTCACCAAAGAAAATATACAGATGGTAAAAAAGCACATAAGCACATGAAAATGTGCTTACATCATATAGCATCAGGGAAATGCAAATTAAAACAACAATGAGATATTACCACACACCTATTAGATGGCCAAAATTGGGAATACTGACAACATCAAATGCTGGTGAGGATGTGGAGCAACTGGATCTCTCATTCATTGTGGGAATGGAAAATAGTACAGCCACTTTGGAAGGCAGCTTGGTAGTTGGATGCTGCTTACAAAACTAAATATGTTCTTTTTTTTTTTTTAAGGATTTTATTTATTTATTTATGAGAGACACAGAGAAAGAGGCAAAGACAGGCAGAGGGAGAAGCAGGTTCCCTGCCAGAAGCCCAATGCAGGACCTGATCCCAGATTCCGGGATCATGACCCGAGTCGAACCCAGATGTCCAACCACTGAACCACCCAGGCATCCCAAAACTAAATATATTCTTAACCATACAATTCATCAATTGTGCTCCTTGGTATTAATTTACCCAAATGAATTGAAAACTTATGTCCATACAAATACCCTAAACATAAGATATCTATGGCAGCTTCATTTGTAACTGACAAAGCTTGGAAACAATCAAGATGTCCTTTAGGAGGTGAGTGGATAAAGAAACTGTGATACATCCAGACATGCTAAGTATGTTACTTAGCACTAAATAGAAAAGAATTATGAAACCATGATAAGACATGAAGGAAACTTAAATTCTTGTTACTGAGTGAAAGAAGTCAATCTGAAAAGGCTTCTGTATAACTTCAACTGAAAAGTTACTGTATAACTTCAACTATATGACACTCTAGAAAAGGCAAAACTATGGAGATAGTAAAAAGATCAGTGGTTGCCAGGGGTTGAAAGTAGAGGGAAGGATGAATGAGCAAAGCACAAAGGAATTTTAGGGTAGTAAAAGTAACTCTGTATGATTCTATAATGGTAAATACTTGTCATTATATGATTGTCAAAACCATAGAATGTAGAACACCAAGAGTGAACCCTAACGTAAATTATGGAATTTAATGAGGTGTCAGTGTAGATTCACCAATTGTAACAAGTGTATTACTGTGATACAGTGATAGTGGGGGAAGGCTGTACATGTGGGAGGCAGGGATGTAGGGCAACTCTCTATACCTTCCTCTCAAAATTTCTTCAAACTCAAAACTGCTCTAAAAGTATAATCTTATTTTAAAAAGATTTAGCTTGGATCCTGGAATCAGATTTGCTGGACTTGAAACCAGGTAATTATGGCCTTCTAACCCTATGACTCAATTTTCACATCTATAAAGCAGAGATTGTACTAGTATTGACCCACAGGGTGATTGTGAATGTTAATAAGATAACGCATGAAAAGTAGGTGGCCTCAAGCCTGTCGCAAAAGACAGACAGATTTAAGCTATTTAAAACTGTCCTGGGATCCCTGGGTGGCTCAGCGGTTTGGCGCCTGCCTTTGGCCCGGGGCGCGATCCTGAAGACCCGGGATCGAATCCCACGTCGGGCTCACGGTGCATGGAGCCTGCTTCTCCCTCTGCCTGTGTCTCTGCCTCTCTCTCTCTCTCTCTCTGTGACTATCATAAAATTAAAAAAAAAAAAAAACTGTCCTGGCTCGCTGCTCCTCCCCGTTCGACAGACAGCTGCATCTTCTGGTGTAGTGCCAGCAGCGTCCCCAAGACACTGATGGTGAAGTTTGGAGTGAACGGATTTGGCCATATTGGGCACCTGGTCACCAGGGCTGCTCTTAACTCTGGCAAAGTAGATATTGTCGCCATCAATGACCCCTTCATTGACCTCAACTACATGGTGTACATGTTCCAGTATGATGCTACCCATGGCAAATTCCATGGCACAGTCAAGGCTGAGAACAGGAAACTTGTCATCAATGGGAAGTCCATCTCCATCTTCCAGGAGCAAGATCCCACCAACATCAAATGGGGTGATGCTGGTCCTGAGTATGTTGTGGGGTCCACTGGGGTCTTCGCCGCCATGGAGAAGGCTGGGGCTCACTTGAAGGGCAGGGCCAAGAGGGTCATCATTTCTGCTCCTTCTGCTGGTGCCCCCATGTTTGTGAT
Organism: Nyctereutes procyonoides; assembly: GCF_905146905.1. Taxonomy (NCBI): domain Eukaryota; kingdom Metazoa; phylum Chordata; class Mammalia; order Carnivora; family Canidae; genus Nyctereutes; species Nyctereutes procyonoides. The sequence goes on along the minus strand of NW_026575047.1, from coordinate 52,619,233 downwards.
GGGTGTGAACCACGAGAAGTATGACAACTCCCTCAAGATTGTCAGCAATGCCTCCTCCACCACCAACTGCTTGGCTCCTCTGGCCAAAGTCATCCATGACCACTTTGGCATTGTGGAAGGCCTCATGACCACTGTCCATGCCATCACTGCCACCCAGAAGACCATGGATGGCCCCTCTGGGAAGCTATGGCGTGGCAGCCAAAGGGCTGCCCAAAACATCATCCCTGTTTCCACTGGCACCACCAAGGCTGTGGGCAAGGTCATCCCTGAGCTGAGCCAGAAGCTCACTGGCATGGCCTTTCATGTCCCCACCCCCAACATGTCAGTTGTGGATCTGACCTGCTGCCTGGAGAAAGCTGCCAAATAGGACGACATCAAGAAGGTGGTAAAGCAGGCATCGGAGGGCCCCCTCAAGGGCATCCTGGGCTACACTGAGGACCAGGTTGTCTCCTCCGACTTCAACAGTGACACTTACTCCTCCACCTTTGACGCCAGGGCTGGCATTGCCCTCAATGACCACTTTGTCAAGCTCATTTCCTGGTATGACAATGAATTCGGCTACAGCAACTAGATGGTAGACCTCATGGTCCACATGGCCTCCAAGGAGTAAGAGCCTCCTGGACCACCAGCCCCAGCAAGAACAAAAGGAAGAGAGAGGCCCTCAGCTGCTGGGAAGTCCCTGCCCCAACTTAATCCCCCAACACACTGAGAATCTCCTGACCTCCAATTTACATCCCAGACCCCGAGGAAGGGGAGAGGCTTGGGAAGCCCTACCTTGCCATGTACCATCAATAAAGTATACCGTACCCAGCCTAAATAAATAAATAAATAAATAAATAAATAAATAAATAAAAACTGTCCTGTTGGGGCACCTAGGTGGCTCAGTGGTTGAGCGTCTGCCTTTGGCTCAGGTCATGATCCCTGAGTCTGGGATTGAGTTCGGCATCAGACTTCAACAGGGAGTCTGCTTCTGTCTCTGCCTTTGTCTCTGCCTCTCTCTGTGTGTCTCTCATAAATAAATAAATAAATAAATAAATAAATAAATAAATAAATAAATAATCTTTAAAAAAAAACAAAGTATTCTGTTGAACAGTCTGAACCAGTGAGGAACAAACAGTAAGTGGCTTGATCTTTCTTCTACTCTTTCCTTCAGACAAGTTCTTTTGACATCTTAGTGAGACAACCCACCTCAGCTTTCCAGGCATTTTTAATGGTAGGAATAAGTCTTGTTTCTATAAAGATGGCTCGCTTTCAGGTATTCAGTCCAGTCCAGTCTCAATCAAAATTTGAATCTCACATCCAAGCCAAGCTCTGCTCTCGCCCAGCCAGGCAGTAGGGAGGGTCATCGAGTGTCCTTTCAGGAGTTTTCTCTCTCCCTTCCTCTCCCTTTCCTGGCTCCTCTAGGCTTGGGGCAAAGGAAGTAGAAGATTAATCTAGGAAGGGAGCAAAAAAAAATCTTTTTTCTTTTTCACCTAACTAGTTCTGCTGCCGGATTCCCACATGGCAATCCTCCAAATGCTGGCTCTCTCGAGGAGCACATTTTGCGGATTCTTTTGAGGCTCCCTGGGAACATACACACTGCATAGTGTCTTAACCTGAGAGATACAGTCTTTGGGCAGTCTCTTGTACCTCCTCTTTGCTGGTTAATCTCCACGGCACCCCCTGGCCCTGATCCATGCCTCTTCCTTCTCTGTCTTCCTCTGTGATCCAGAGGCTGACTCCTGAGGATGACACCTTTTGGGTTTCCTTGATGATTTCTGGGTTCACCTAATGGAAGCCCCATCAGGAGAAGGGAAGGTGAGAGGAGAGGGAGATTTCTTACCCATCCTTGCTGCAGGCCTGCACCTGGCAGTAGTGTGGCCCTCATGACCATAACTCCAGCTGAGCTGCCCCACCTCCCCAGATCCAGCCCTCCCTGGGCTCAAGTAATATAATTTCATCCCCTTGAACTTCATCCTCAGAGCAGGAACAGCTCCCTGCTGTCACTAGCCCCGGGTGCCCAAGAACCCACCTGAAATAGTGCCTTCAGGCAGAAAAAATCTTCAAAAAATACACATGGAGTGAGATATTGGAAATAGCTATCAGCGAAATAGAATTCTCACAAAGGACTTGTATACAGAATACATACTTAACCCCTCCACACCAATAAGAAAAAGACATAACCTAATGTAAAAATAAACACAACACTTGAATAGACACTTTACAAAAGAACATATCAAAATATTCTCTTTCATGCATTTCATAAACACAAAGAAAGGAGCTTAACTTCATTAGTCATCAGGAAATTGCAGATGAAAAACTGCAATGTGATATCACTGCATACTCACTAGAGTAAAATAAAATAAAAGCGGTGGAAAATCCAAGTGCTATGGAGGATGTGAAGCAACTAGAACTCTCCTAGAGAGTTCTAGAGGGGGTGTAAAGACTTGGAAGAGTCTTTGGTGTGTTTGATAAAATTGAACTACACAAAACATATACCCCAGGAGTTCCATTCCTAGAAATACATTCAATTAAAAATGTATGTTCATTCTTCATAAAAGCCCCAACATGGACACTACACACATGAATATTATCAAAAGAATGGATAAATAAATTGTGATATAGTCATTCAGTGGAATACAGCACAGCAGTGAGAGTCAGTGATGTATAATGGTAGGCAACAACATGTATGATTCTTATAAATATAATGTTGAGTAGAGGTGCCTGGGTGGCTCAGTTGGTGAAGCCTCTGACTCTTGATTTGCCTCAGGTCATGGTTGCATGGGTGGAGAGATTGAGCCCTATGTTGGACTCCCCACTGAGCAGGAAGTCGGCTTGAGATTCTTTTTCTTCTCTCTCTCTGCCCCTCTCCTTGTGCTCTCTCTCTCTCTCAAAATAAATAAATAAATCTTTAAAAAAAAACTCTCCTTATAAAAACCCAAACACAATGTTGAGTGAAAGAATATAGATTAAAACAAGATGTTGTATATAATTACATTTATACAAAGTTTAAAAACAGGCAAACTAATCTTAGCTGTTGGAAGTCAGGGTAGTGGTTATTTTTTTTTTAAGATTTTATTTATTTATTCATGAGAGACACAGAGAGAGAGAGAGAGAGAGAGAGAGAGAGAGAGAGGCAGAGTCACAGGCAGAGGGAGAAGCAGGCTCCATGCAGGGAGCCCGACACAGGACTTGATCCCAGGACTCCAGGATCACACCCCTGGCTGAAGGCAGCGCTAAACCACTGAGCCACCCGGGCTGCCCCAGGGTAGTGGTTATTAAGGATAGGATGGGACTAGTGCATAGTGACTGGAAGGGAATCAGAAAGGGCTTATGGGAAGCTAGAAATGGTCTGTTTCCTGATTTAGGGGTTGATAATGCAAGTCTGTTCAGTTTGTGAAAATTCATTGAACTATACACTTATATGTGCTTTTCTGCAAGTATTTTATTCTACAATAAAAAAAGGACTCTTCATTCTTTTCGGCAAATGGTGTCATAACAATTGGATATCCATTTGGAATTAATATCAGCCCTCACCTCACACTATATTTTAGAATTAACTTCAAATGGATTGTAGACCTAAATGTAAGAGCTAAAACTATGAAGCTTTGAGAAAGAAAGACAGGGAAATACCTGTGTGAATTTGCATCAGGCATAGATTTATTGGCTACAACACAAAAAGCACCAAGTACAAAAGAAAAAAGATTGATAAATGGGGCTTCATAAAAATTGTGAGACTTTTGTTCTTTAAAAGACACTTAGAAAAATGAAGAGACAAGGTACAAACTGGGAAAAAACATTTGCAGAGTATATATCTGACAAAGGACTTGTAGTATTTAAATTATGTAAAGAATTCTTTAATTCAATAAGAAGATAAACAACTCAAAAATTGGCAAAATATTTGAACAGATATTTCACCAAAGATGTGGATGGCAAATAAGCACGTGAAAGGATACTCCACATCATTAGTCTCTAGGGAAATGTGAATTAAAACCTCATGAAATACTACTACACACCTGCTAGAATGGCTAAAATTCAAAATACTGACAATACTAAGTGCTGACAAGCATGAGGAAGAAATAGATCTCTCATACAGTACTGACAAGAATACAAAATGTACAACAGCTTTGAGGAAAAAAATTGGCCAGTTTCTTAGAAAGCTAAACATGCACTTACCTTATGACCCAGAATTTCCACTCCTAGATATTTATACACGAGAAATGAAAACATACATATGCACAAAGACCTGTATGTGAATATTTATAGCCATGTTACTCATAATCACCAAAAGTAGAAACAATTAGAATGTCCTTCAACAAGTGAATTGGTAAACAAAGTTTTGTTCATACAATGGGATGCTATCCACTGACTAAAACTTGGGGAACAAACTACTGACATATGCAGCAACATGAATAGATCTCGAAAACATTATGCCAGGGAATCCCTGGGTGGCGCAGCGGTTTGGCGCCTGCCTTTGGCCCAGGGCACGATCCTGGAGACCCGGGATCGAATCCCATGTCGGGCTTCTGGTGCATGGAGCCTGCTTCTCCCTTTGCCTGTGTCTCTGCCTCTCTCTCTCTCTCTATCATAAATAAATTAAAAAAAATTTAAAAAAAAAACATAATGCCAGGGGAAAGAAGCTGAATACAAAAGCCTACATACTCTATGACATCATTTATGTGGTCTTCCAGCAAGGCAAAACTCTAAAAATAGAACATCTGCCAGTGGTAGCCAGGAACCAGAGATAAAAGAAGGAGAGTGGCTGCAGAGGAGCATGAGGGAACTCTTTGGGGCAATATAAATGTTCTATACTATGTTTCTGGTGGTGGTTATACAACTTTAAACATTTGGGAAAACTAATTAAATGGTATATCTAGAAAGGATGAATGTCATTTTACATAAATTTTACCTTAGTAAACCCTATTTGTACAAATCTCTTCATGCTAACCATCTAGGGTGAATTTCTGCTGGGACCTTAACCAACACACTTCCCTTACCCCCTGCCCCTGATGGGCCCTTCTGAGCCCCTTTGTCCCAGCAGACCACTCCCTGGGACAAGGCACCTTCAAGATTGCTAGAACTGGACATCTTCTGTGGCTACCCACAATACCCCACCATACCCATGAGCGTGGGCTGTCCCACCACTGCCCACTGCCCTCACCCTGCAATCATGGGCTGGTCCAGCCAATCTCTCAACCTTGGAGTTTTCTAAGAGAGAAGTGGGTATTTCCTCTGCTCATTTCCATTTTCAGTTACCAAGGCACACTTACCAAATATATCAGAAAATCGTCCACCAGGTACAGCTTGATTAATTGCACCCAGAGAGCAAACATTTGACCAGAAAATGCAATGACCATCTGCCCTTTAGGCAAGCACCCTGATCTCTAAAGGGCGACTGTTGGCACCACGTGATATGGTTTGAGGGACTCTTCTCAGCACCCCTCACCAGGTGATGACACCCATCACTCCCATCAAATCCCTCCCTGACCCAATTTCTCTCAATTTTCTGTAGTTGTTGGCTGGTGCTACTGGCTGCAAAACCAGTGTAGACTTAGCAAACCCCAGAATGGATTTCTGGTAGGTGTTTGGTGCTCTTTTGAAATATGGGAGGGGCTTCCTTCCTGTTGTCCCCAGCTCTGGAGCCTTAGCCCAAGTTCAAACACTCCGGGGAGCATCTGCACTTAACGGTGGGTTGTGTGCCCTCATTTGCTCCCATCCGTTGATGAGTACACAGAAATTGGTGTTACACAGTCAACAATTGTTAAGCAGTTTTCAAAAATACCTGGTTGGTTGGTTGAATCAGACTGGACAGCTTTTTCTGGAGATCTGCAGGGAATAAATAATCGCAGTGCACCTGAATCAAATCCTCCCCATTTTCTGCCCAGCTTGTGGGGCTCCATGAGAATGAAAGAATTTGTGTGTGTAACATCTCTAATGCGCCCATGAGAGAGAGAGAGAGAGACAGAGAGACAGAGAGAGACAGAGACAGAGAGAGAGACAGAGAGACCACTGATTTATGCAGAGAATACTCTCCTCAGAATATTTATCCTTTGTGGTCACAAGAGTATACTCCTGGAAAAACTGGCTTTTTATTCCATGGGAACATTCAGGGAGGATTGATATTTTTAAAGCTGAAGACATCTGACCACTGGTCCTCAATAAAAGCTGCTATAGCTCCTTAATGGGCCACTGAGAAGAGAAAATGTACCAAAAGCTGAACTTTGTTACTTAAAATTGTTGTCCCTTGCTATAGTGCCAGAACCAATGCTTTCTCTAGGAGGTTGGGCATCCAGCTTCTGGTCATAAGCCCAAAGATGATGGCTGAGCCAGGGAGAAGGCTGAGAACAGGTGTGGTCCTTCAAGGAGGCATCCATTTGGAACCCAGGTGCTAGAGTTAGGGAGTGTGAACTGAATGCCTGCATCTCAAGGAGCAGTGAAAGTCTTTCTCAGAACCACACACTGGCAGGGTCACCCAGCTGCCTGGGGAACCCAAGAGGCTACCATGTGAGTGAGATTCACAAAGTGGCTGCTTTAGCCACACACATCCATTGGTCTGCTTCTGTGCACCAGTCATACTTCCCTTCACAGCTGAGCTGGAAGTGTCTGTTTTCTTTCCAGGTATGACCATCTGTCAGATACACGCAGCATCCTCAAAGGTTTCTAATGTTCATTGGTAAGCCGATCCATTTAAAAACACACTCTCATTCCAAATATTAATGGAGAGCTTGTAATGACCCAAAATAAAATTTCCTCCTTGGCCAACCGCCAGAACCTCTCCAGCTCTTCCTAGAATTGGAGGCTGCCTGTTGGCAGATGGGACAGACTCTGCCATCATTGCTTGTCCTCGAAATTCCTGCTGCTTCTTCCTCATTAAGCCCTGGGCTTGTCCCAGTCAACACATTTGCTAGTTAACCAGTTCTTGACAACTTCTAGTGTGACTAGCCATGATGATATAAAGTTTCTCTTTTTTTTTTTTTGTAAAGTTTCTCTTTCAAGTGTAAACATTTCCTAGTAGAAGAAGAATTCCAAATGGCATGTAAGATCAAATAATTTAAGCCCATAGGGATTTTAGTCTGATTCAGTTTCCATTCCTTAGGATTTCCAAAGCTGGGAAAGTGAAGACCAGGCCAGAGAGAAGACCAGACACATCGAGGACCAGACACATTGCCTTGTGGGCGGCTGACACGAATTCCTCTGAGCAGTCCTCTGCTCAGCTGCTGGAGGTGCTTTCTGTTTGGTTTGCCTTTTCGTCACTGGTCTGATCACACCCCAGCCCCTCCATCCATAATTTTGGGACAGAGTTCAACCATCTCAGGAAGACATCTGAAGCTGTTCATGAGCAGATTCAGATATGCTGATCCAACCCAACCATTCATCCATTCCCTGCTTGCATCCTCACCTTTGCCATGCAGGCTGCATGCCCGCCAAGGGAATAAAATGCCATTTCAGGAACTGCCCATGAGGCGAGCCCTCTGCCTCGTTACCCAACCCCCATCAGCTCTCTCTGTTTCCCTGAGCCCCCACCAGTTCCTCTGATACCCTGCTTTGGAAGGAATCTCTTCAGATTCCCTTGGGCATAGAGTTATGCCCTCCTTTGTGGGCCTACAGCATCTAGTACATTCTTCTGTGAAGTCGGAGTGTCAGCTGAGGTCACCTTGTCCCTTGAGGTTCACAAAAATTGCCTTCTGCCCTCATCCCACATTCTATCAGACATCGGATGCTCTCCCCAAGGGATTGTGTCCACACCTGCTTTACAACGGGCCCCTGATTTCCTGATCCTGAGCTGTGATTCCTCCTGTTACTTGCCAGACCTGTTCTTCCTCTGCCCTGCTTGGCTCCAGAAGTGAAATGCAACCTCCTCTATCTGGTTTTTCTCACTCGTAGGGGATCCATGCCATGTAGCTGTCTTTGCTAAAGCTGTGGACCAAGCACAGGTTTGTACTTCATTGTTTATCTGAAATTCAATCCAAATCAAATTTAGCCAGTGTCCTGTTTTCCCCCCTAAATCTGGCAACCCTGCTCCCCAGGGATGCCAACATCCCCTCATTTCAGTTCGTCTGAGGAATAGAAAGTCTACCTGTCCTGAAGGCATCAGGAGGCTACTCAGACTTGTCCCTTTATACTTCTTGTAGCCCCCTGCTGGGTGATGACCCACAGATCTGAGGCATATGATTATTTATCCTGGAGGCTGCACTCCGTCCCTGTTGTGTTGTGGCTAGGGCAATGAGCTAAACTCCCATGTCCACATATGGGAGACTGTTGAGAAGCCTTTCTGAAAGCTGAATAAGACCCACCTCCCTCTAACAGGTGAGAATTGAGTCATTCAGCCCTCTCACCCCCTTTTAAATGAGGGTCCAAGTGCAACCTAGCAGCTTTCACAAGCATGATTTGGGGGCTGTAAGTCACACAGATTTGCATCTGGTTCTATGGACAATATGCCAGGCTTGGCAAAATGGCAGCCCAAACCTGTGCCTTAGTGGTGCAGTGACTTCAGGCCTGACCCAGCTCAAAAACTTTTCAGAGGAGGATTTTGTCACCCTTTACCAACACGGTGGATTAAAAACAGAGTTGGCCAGCTCAGTGTTTATAAACAGAAATTCCCTAGAAAGTTCTGGGTCTATGTTGAGGTGTTTTTTAAAAAAATTATTTGTTTATTCATGAGGGACACACAGAGGCAGAGACATAGGCAGAGAGAGAAGCAGGCTCCCTGTGGGGAGCTTAATGCGGGACTTGATCCCAGGACCCCAGGATCATGATCTGAGCCAAAGATTGACAACCACTGAGCCACCCAGGTGCCCTTATGTTAAGGTTTTAGTGTTGTCTTTAAATAAACAAATAAGTAAATAAGTAAGCAAATAAATAAAGAAGGCTCACAATTCTCACTGACTTGTGCTACTCCTGAGAATTAGCCTCAACTTCCAAATCATTATTGTTGGCCTATGTTCCCTCATCTGTCCAGGGAGGATAAATCATAATATCGGCCTCATGGATTAGGGGTTGGGTTAAGTGAGATACTCTTTGTAAAGTGCTTCGTTCAGCACTGACAGTAACAACTACTCAACAGATGGTAGTGGTTATCATGAGGTAGACAGAAAAGGCCCACCACCACCAAAGATGTCCATATCCTTATCCCCAGAACCTGTGAATGTGTTAGATCACAGGGCAAAAGGGATGCTGAAGGTGCGATTAAGGTTAAGACGTTGAAACCGGGAGATCATCCTGGATTTTCAAGGGGGACCCAATGTAATCACACAAATCCTTAGAATTGAGGAACCTTTCTCAGTTGCAATAGGAGGAAAGCTGTGCCTATGGAGGGAGACAGAAGGAGGTATAATGATGCTGGCTTTCGAGATGGAGAAGGGACAAGAAGCTAAGGACTGTGCAGGCCTCCAGAAGCTGCAAAAGGCTAGGAAACGGATTATCCTCTAAAACCTCCAAAAATGAATGCATCCTGCCAAATCCTTGGTTTTAATCCACTGAGACCTATGTTGGACTTTGGGCTTGCAAAACTGTAAGGTAATAAATGTGTGTTGTTTTAAACCACTTTATTTATGGCAATTTATTACAGTATCAAAATGAAACTAATACTATCAGAATTATTATTAATAGGACTAATATCTCATTAGAGATCAGAGCCACATATTATGTGTCTTTTGGGTGCTCCAAGAAATATGGGTGTGCAGTAAATATTTATCTGCCTGAAAGAGAACAAATGTCATAACACAGTGGTTGGGGCCACAGAGGTGCCAGAAAAATGAAATGATCATTGTTCATGACAATTTTTAGAAATACTACAGAAAAGACTCTCTCTCTTTCTTGCTCATGCATGTGCATTCACTCTATCCAATAAATAAAGTCTTAAAAAAGAAATATTACAGAAAAGAGTAAAATAAGTGAGAGTCAATGGCAAAAGAAGTTTCAGAGTAATTTTCAATTTAAATATGCACCAATAGGATGCTTGCTCAGTTGTAATAATCTAGGAAATAGAATACTGTGCAGTCAAAAGTATTAATTGTAATTCATCCGTGTAATACCATGGAATTTTCATGACACTGAATGAAGAAAGTAAAATATATGACTATATGTTGGAAATAAGCTCATTTTTCTAAAAAAAAAAAAAAACCAAAAAAACTAAGTATAGCACATATATAGAAAAATCTCTGGAAGGATAAATATTAAAAGCATTGGGAGGGATTTATGTTTTAGCTTGTTGCTTACTCATACTTAGAATGTTTTCTACTATGATCTGTAATATTGTAGATTTAAGGAAACATTTATTACCAAGAGGCTGTCCATAAGAGCTACAAATGGAGAGGGTGGAGCAAGGTCCCCTGATATGTGGTGGAAAGTAAGGGTCCTGCTGGGAGAACTGTTGGAAGCTGGTCCAGAAGGGAGGGGCATGGAGTGTTCCTCTTTGGGTCCTCTGTCCTGGGTCCCCTGGGTTGGAAAGAAGAAATGATGGAATATCTGTGGTGCCATCTTGCTTTAATCGGTTTTACTGATTTTTCTAAAACCTGGGCAGAAGAATCTCTGATAGAAGGGACATCTCTGCTGTCCCTTTTGAAGACTGAAATGCTGCAACAGAGGTGCCAGACTGCAGGAGTGTGTCCTCGAGGAATAGGAATAACCCTTGGCTCTCAAGCTCAAAGGCCTCACTCTGAAGAACTTAGTTTAGTGATTTTCCCCCTTAAAACCTGCTATGTCCTTTTGTTCTCCTCTTTTCTATATCCACTCTGTTTCCTTCAGCTGATACTTGAAGGGTCATCTGCTTGGTATTCAGACCACACCTGTTCTCCTGGAGATTAAGTTCCCTGTGGAAGCAGCCCTATTGGCAAATTGTCACCATGTTCCTGCTCACAAACAGAGGGACCCAGTCCCCCACCCCTACCAACACTCAGAGATCAGAGTCACTGCACTGAGGCACTGAATCTGGTCTTCTCAGGTTGTTGTTCTGCAGGAATAAAAAGGGCCCCAATGTCTCAAGGCAGAGCTTGTCCAAGGGTGAAACTCCCACTTCCCTTGGTTTAAGAGGGTCCCTGCAGCAACCATAGGATTTTGTAGTTCCCTCATCCCCAGAACTCAGCAGCACAACATGGACTTTCCCTTTATTCAACATATGCACTAGCTTTACTTGTCTGAGTTACCTTGCCCCCAACAACTACCACCAAGGCAGGTGAGAAGTCTGGTGTCACTCTAGATGCCTCTTCCCATTCCCAGGGTCAAGAAGAGTCCCTGGGGTAGGGAGTGCAGGTGGGGGTGTGAGTGTACACAGATTGCTGCTTAGCCTCCTGGGGACACGTTGAATGATCACCCCATGCTGCTGTTGATTACTGTGTACTACCACCTTCCTGGCTCTGCAGCACACCCAAATGGAGCCACAGCCTGGCCAGAAGCCCAAGCCCTTGGGCCTCACTCGGCCAAGGAGGCTGTGCTGCCTCAGAATCACCATTTGCAGAAGCTACAACCTGCCCAGGACTTCTTTTGTCCTGGGCCCTGTGCTCCAACAGCATCCTGGGGTTCAGTCACTCCCCACCTCAAAAAGCTAGCTGTGTCAAGCCTGGAGAGAGTCACTACCGCCTGCCCAGAACTCACTCCTTGCATCTTAGCTGTGTCACATCCCCTAACTGCTTCTCAAACATCTTCGGCACCCCTTCCTACAGCCAGAGTACTTTTTTCCACTACTGATGTGCCCCAATAACCTCTGAAGTCTGGAAAAGTCTATCTGCCCAATACATGGGTGGACCTCCAGGCTACTCCTCTCTAGTCCAGATTGTGTCTCCTGGTCTCAAGGGGAAAACTTAGAATATCTCATGGTTATGTATGATATTTGATGTTTGCAGTAGGGTTTTTTGTGGATTCCCTTTATCTGATAAATTCCCTTTTATTCCAAGCTTATACAGAATTTTCATTAGGATTATGTGTTGGATTTTATGAAATGCTTTTTCTTTACAGTGAGATATTTAGAGGATTTTCTCCTTTATTTAGTCAGTGAGGTGAGTTACATTGCCTTTTTATTTTTATTTATTTATTTTAAGATTTATTTATTTATTTATTCAGAGAGAGTGAGAGAGAGGCAGAGACACAGGCAGAGGGAGAAGCAGGCTCCATGCAGGAAGCCTGACATGGGACTCGATCCCAGATCTCCAGGATCACACCTTGGGCTACAGGCGGCCCTAAACCACTGCACCACCAGGGCTGCCCCACATTGCCTTTTTAAATGTTTTTTTAAAAATAAATTTATTTTTTATTGGTGTTCAATTTACCAACATACAGAATAACACCCAGTGCTCTTCCCAAGTGCCCCCCTCAGTGCCTGTCACCCATTCACCCCCACCCCCTGCCCTCCTCCCCTTCCACCACCCCTAGTTCGTTTCCCAGAGTTAGGAGTCTTCATGTTCTGTCTCCCTTTCTGATATTTCCCACACGTTTCTTCTCCCTTCCCTTATATTCCCTTTCACTATTATTTATATTCCCCAAATGAATGAGACCATATAATGTTTGTCCTTCTCCGATTGACTTACTTCACTCAGCATAATACCCTCCAGTTCCATCCACGACGAAGCAAATGGTGGGTATTTGTCGTTTCTAATGGCTGAGGAATATTCCATTGTATACATAAACCACATCTTCTTTATCCATTCATCTTTCGATGGACACCGAGGCTCCTTCCACAGTTTGGCTATTGTGGACATTGCTGCTATGAACATCGGGTTGCAGGTGTCCTGGCGTTTCATTGCATCTGTATCTTTGGGGTAAATCCCCAGCAGTGCAATTGCTGGGTCGTAGGGCAGATCTATTTTTAACTCTTTGAGGAACCTCCACACAGTTTTCCAGAGTGGCTGCACCAGGTCACATTCCCACCAACAGTGTAAGAGGGTTCCCTTTTCTCCACATCCTCTCCAACATTTGTTGTTTCCCGTCTTGTTAATTTTCCCCATTCTCACTGGTGTGAAGTGGTATCTCATTGTGGTTTTGATTTGTATTTCCCTGATGGCAAGTGATGCAGAGCATTTTCTCATGTGCGTGTTGGCCATGTCTATGTCTTCCTCTGTGAGATTTCTCTTCATGTCTTTTGCCCATTTCATGATTGGATTGTTGGTTTCTTTGCTGTTGAGGTGACTAAGTTCTTTATAGATCTTGGAAACTAGCCCTTTATCAGATACGTCATTTGCAAATATCTTCTCCCATTCTGTAGGTTGTCTTTTAGTTTTGTTGACTGTATCCTTTGCTGTGCAAAAGCTTCTTATCTTGATGAAGTCCCAATAGTTCATTTTTGCTTTTGTTTCTTTTGCTTTCGTGGATGTATCTTGCAAGAAGTTACTGTGGCCAAGTTCAAAAAGGGTGTTGCCTGTGTTCTCCTCTAGGATTTTGATGGAATCTGGTCTCACATTTAGATCTTTCATCCATTTTGAGGTTATCTTTGTGTATGGTGAAAGAGAGTGGTCTAGTTTCATTCTTCTGCATGTGGATGTCCAATTTTCCCAGCACCATTTATTGAAGAGACTGTCTTTCTTCCAGTGGATAGTCTTTCCCCCTTTATCGAGTATTAGTTGACCATAAAGTTCAGGGTCCACTTCTGGGTTCTCTATTCTGTTCCATTGGTCTATGTGTCTGTTTTTGTGCCAGTACCACACTGTCTTGATGACCACAGCTTTGTAGTACAACCTGAAATCTGGCATTGTGATGCCCCCAGATATGGTTTTCTTTTTTAAAATTCCCCTGGCTATTCGGGGTCTTTTCTGATACCTAGGAATAAACCTAACCAAAGAGGTAAAGGATCTATACCCTAAAAACTATAGAACACTTCTGAAAGAAATTGAGGAAGACACAAAGAGATGGAAAAATATTCCATGCTCATGGATTGGAAGAATTAACATTGTGAAAATGTCAGTGTTACCCAGGGCAATTTACACGTTTAATGCAATCCCTATCAAAATTCCATGGACTTTCTTCAGAGAGTTAGAACAAATTATTTTAAGATTTGTGTGGAAGCCTTTTTAAATGTTAAACCAACTGTACATTCCTGGAATATCTTTTTATATATCCTGGACCTGATTGACAAATATTTTGCTTAAGATATTTACACCTATGTTTATGACAACAATTTGTCTGTAATTTTACTCTTCTGTAACCATCTTGGCAGGTTTTAGTTACCAAGGTTATGCTTGCTTGATGAAAAATCAGGTAGTGTTTCCTCATTTTCTATTCTCTGGAGGAATTTGTGTGAGATTGGTATGTTTCCACCTTACATATGTGGAAGAATGCACTGGTGAAGCTATCTGGACCTGGAGTTTTCTTTATAGGAAGGCTTTCTAATTATACATTTAATACAAGATTATTCATATTTTCCATTTCTTCTCATGTCAGTTTTGAAAAGCTATTTTGGGAGAGGATATGTCAATTTCATCTACATTTCCAAGTTGATTGGCATAGTTTTTTCCATAAAATCCTCTTGCTTTCCTTTCAGTTCTCCACAGGCTCTTTAACACTGCTTCCTGTTGCATTTCTGGCAGTGGTAATTTGTGACATTCTTTGTCTCTTGCTCACAATGTAAAGAACTATCCAGAACCCCCTGTTAGAAATGAAGCGCTTATTCCCTTTGCTGCTTTGAGTCCTGGTGGCACATAGCCCTCTACTGTCAGCCCCCTCTGAGGCTTACCTTGACTAAAGAGAACCCCCTTACCCAAGGCCACACACCCTTACTAGTCTGGCCTGCAGCCCGTGGCCAATCAATATGGGATAGAAAGGTCTGACCCCTGACCCCAACTTGGGACAACTCTTCAGACATTTCAGCTTCAGACTGGCCTGGATTTTTGGCTAAGGACAGTTTTGTGACTGAATTTCAGCTCAAGTTCTCCCTCTGCCTAGTTCTGCTTTCCGGCCTGCCCTTCCCTTCCCCAGACCTGGTTCCCGGGAGTACCCCTTAAGAAATCTCCCATGTGCTAATCTTCATCCCAGAATCTGCTTCCTGGGAAACCCAACTTGCTATCAATTTTATCACTCATTAAAAAAAAACAACAACTCTAGCTTGTTAATCACCTCTAATAGAAAATTTGTTTTCTGTGTAGTTAATTTCTGCCATTATATGTATTATTCCTTTCTTTTTATTTTCTTTACACTTACTTGGCTTTTTTAAAAAACTCCTTGAGATGGGTGCTTATAAGTTCATTAATTTAAAATTTAAAAAATTTTAGTAAAATACGTGTAACATAAAATGTACCATCTTATCACCTTAAGTACACAGTTCAGTTTTCCAACATTGACATTGTTGTGCAACGATCACCACCAGCCATCCACAGAATTCTTTCCCTCTTGCAAAACTGAAACTCTGTACCTATTAAACAACACCTCCCCCTCCTGCTTCCCCCAGCCCCTGGCAACCACCGTTTTACTTTCTGTCTGCATAGCTAGGACTACTCTAACTTTAGGTTCCTCATAGAGGTAGAATCACATAGTAATTTCCCAGGTCATTGATGGCCAGCCTTTTTCCTTCTCAAACATACCCCTTTCAGTATAGCTCTAGTTTTACCTTAGGTTTTGTTTTGTTCTATTAATTATCATTCCATTCAAGCTATTTTCCAATTTTCATTGTGAGTTCCTATTTGACCTCTGGGTTATTTAGAAGCGTATTACTTAGAGTAAAATGGTTTGGGGATTTCTAGTTATTGATTTCTGGCTTTGTTTACTTTGGTTAGACAATACACTTGGCATGATTTCAGTGACTGGAAATGTGTTAAGATTTGCATCGTGTCCCAGAATATGGTCATATTTAGGTACTATTTCATGTACAGTTAAAAAGAATACACATTCCACAATCTGAAAGTGCAGAATTCTGCATATATCAATAGGATCATTTGTTAAATGTGTTGTTTTAATCTTGAAAATTATTACTGACTTTTTCTTTCTTTCTTCCTTTTTTTTTTTTTTTTTTTTGTCTACTTGTTTTTTCAGTTACCAAGAGAGGTGTGCTTCTCTGCCAGTATCATGGGAGATTCATCTGGTTGTTTGATTTCTTTCATTTTTGCTACACAATTTTGAGGCTATGTTAGAATTATGTCTTCCTGGTGGGTTGATCTTTCACCATTAAGAAATGTCCGTTAGTGTCCCTGAAACATTATTATTATTGTTTTGTAGAGTTGGTCTTCATTTACCCACATTCTATTTCTTCTCATTCTTTCCCTGAATCTCTGTTCTTTCAACTAAGATCATTTTATTTCTGCCCCTTAGTAGTTACTATAACTTCTAGGAGTTTCTTTAATGACGATGCTCTGGTGAAAAACTTCTAGTTTTCACTTGTCTGAAAATGTCTTCATATCATCCTCACTTTTGAAGAATATTCTTGCTGGACATAGAATTCTAGATTGGCAGAAATTTATTTGCACTACTTTGAAGATATGTTATGCTTCCATTGTCCACTAGCGTTCATTGATTCCTTTGAAAGAAATAAGGCTTTTATCCTTCATCTGGTTTCAGGATTTTCTTATTGGTTTTCAAGATTCAACTAGGTTGTATCTAGGTGTGTTTTTCTTTTCATTAATATTGCTTGGGCTCTAGAGCTCTTCTTAAATATGTGGCTTTCTGTATTTCATCATTTTTGAACAATTCTCACCCATTATCTCTTTAAATATTATTTCTTGCTTTCATTCTTTCTCTTTTCTCCCTCTGGGACTCTAATTATATATATTTCTCTTGAATTATCTTCTATATTTTAAATTTTTTCTCTCCTTGCTTTAGTCTGTAAATATATATATCTTATATATAAATATCTATATTTTATATATATTTTAACCTACCTTCACTATCACTTATTTTTTCTAATCTTTAAACTTAACTCATGCCTTAATTTTAGCTACCATATTTTTAAGTTCTAAAATTGTCATGGATTAGTTCCAGGATGCTACTGAAAATATCCACCTTATCACTTAATTTCTAGAACATATTAATCTCAGTTACTTTAGTTTTTCAAAACCTAAGAACAGCAATATCAGAATCTCCAGTGGATCTGTTTGTATTGTTCACATTTTTTCTTTTGGATGAAAGAGACCTGGTTATTTTTTTTGAATGCTGGACATTGTGAATAACAGTTGAAGAGTAAATTTGAGTTCCTGAGTGATATCTTTCTCCAGAGAAGATTTACTTGTGCTTCTGACAGACATCTAGGAGGGGACAGACTGGGTTGGTTTGAAGAGGACTTCAGTATTAATCCCGGGGAGAATTGAGGGTGGTCAGCTATTTGAATTTGCCTTGGACTGAATGGCTTCCTGGCACCAGAGACTTTCAGTGGTAAAGCTAGGGCAGTTCCAGACAAACCAAGATGGTTTGTAATTCTAGGTATCTCTTCAGAGCTTCAAAATGAAAGCCTTGGCTGCCCACCTGGACTCTTCCTTTGCATATCCTCTGCTGTACTTTGTCCCCCCATCCTATGAGATACTGCCAATAGTGCTGCTCAATTTCTTAGCTTCTCAGTCACTGTTTGTTGATCAGCTTTTCGATCTTTTAGTGCTTGTGAATTAGCAAATGCATCAAGAGAGAAAGAAGCACTGGATGTCAGATTTATCCTCCTGTGTTTCCTTCTCTCCAGGACCTAGACCTTACAAGTCCTCACTGTCCTGGAGTCACGCCAGTGCTTTCAAGCAAGTCTTTTATATGTTTTTGTCCACTTTTCTAGTTGTTCTTTTTTTTTTCTAGTTTTTCTTAATGGAAGGGTTAGTCTGAAACAGCTAGTCCAACACTGTTAGAAGTATAAATTGTTGTGCATATTTTTAAGGCTTTTTTTTTAAGGCTTTTAAAAATACTTCCAAAATGCCTCCCAGAAAGATAGCAACAATTTTTGCTCATAGTTGTGGACAAGAAAGCTCATTTCTCCACCTTTCCCCAACACTGGGTGTCACCAGCTCTACCCAAGGCACCTTATCTTTAACTCTTTGTAATATGCTACTTTTAGCAGGGCATCTGGATGGCTCAGTGGTTGAGTGTCTGCCTTTGGCTCCAGTCATGATCCCAGGGTCCTGGAATTGAGTCCCTCATCATACTCCCCACAGGGAGCCTGCTTCTCCCTCTGCCCATGTCTCTGCCTCTCTCTCTGTGTCTCTTATGAATAAATGAATAAAATATTTTTTTAAAAATATGCTACTTTTAGAATGGCGTGGAGTTTTAGATGCTACCTTTCTTTGACCCCCAGTGAGGTGGAGCCTTATTTCTTATGCTTGTTGGCCATTACTCAGCACAGTTTTTTTAGTGTAAATGTTCACTTCGGCCATATATATTAAACATTGTCGAACAGAACTGATGAATGGAAATTAGAAAGCTGTTGATGAATTTACGGACAGTGATCCCTCTGTCACAAGTGTACCCAGTGATCTGATTAATTAAAACATTTTGAAACCTTCAGTTTTAACCTTTCATTCCTTGTTAAGGACTGTCCCAGCTGACTGATGAGAGCCACTTCATATTTGAGCCTGTTGGGCCCAATGAAATCCTGACCACAAAGACTGGGTCCTGGCATGAGGGTGTGCCAGATTCTGAAGAAATCAAGGACTCTGTATTAAATGTAGTGGCAAAGGAAGAAGCAGGGCCAACCCTCAAAATCTGATGGGAAATGACCCAGGCTCAGAGTGGGAAGCATTCTGGTCTCCACTGGTTTTCTACCTCAGTGGCCATCATCAAAATGAGCAAACAAGGGCATTGCTTTTGTGAGATTATTTTAACCTTGGCTGCATCTTGTGCCAACCAACATGTCTGGTATATGTTGTCTCAGAAGCCCCAATCTCTCCCAGCCCCTCTCATGCAGAGGGCACATGGGCAGCATCTCCTGCAGCAGAAGAGTTAGTATCTCGGCTTATTTTAGGTGTTTGCTCTCTAAATAATTCCCTTGGTGTGTGCCAAAGCAGCTGAGCTTGGATATTTAATTAGTAATTTTTAAAATAAGGGAGTGGGTCAAAGCATTCTTAGTTTCGGAGAAGAGAAAGAAACCTTTCTGTCTTCAATGCCACAGCAGTGCTCGTTGGGCTCCCTTGTGGTCACAAAGGGACCTGGGGCCAGGTTTGGACAATCCCACAATGGGAGGTTCCAAGAGGGATTTTCACAGCTAATGATCCCCCAGGCAACTTCCATATGTTTATCCAGTAAATGTGTAATTGGGAGTTCCTGCTTGGGGACCGGAGTCTCTGTCGACAAGACCTTGAAGACCAGCTTCCCACTGGTTCTAAATGGGCTTTTATAGCAAAACTCCAGATATAGGGCTTTTTTTCAAAGGTTTTATACAGCAATTAATGGCTACAAGCAAATACCCAAACCTCAGATCCTGACCAAGTGCCAAATTCTTCTCTGCTAGGGGAAATTCTAACAGCAGTGTTTGTTCTCGTAAGTTGCCCTAAACAGGGAATATTTTACAGCCATAAATAACTGCTTTGGGGGGAGGGGGACAGGTGAGCCACAGCGAGATATAGTTGTTTTTGTTTGCTTGCTTTTTAAGAAGAGGAACAGTAAACTTATTACGCCTCAAGAAATTTCCAAGGATGTCCCATATATGCCTTGCAGGAAATACTCTGAAATTTTCCTGACTTCCATGCCAATTTTCCTTACTTTTTTTTTTCCTTACTTTTTATTTTAATGAATGAGGCTTGCAGCAATGCCATGTTAGTGCGTGTCTCTTTAACATTTTTTCCATATTGTTATTTGGAGACTGGCTTTCCCTGCAGACTTCTTTCCACCCACACATATGGTCATTTGAAACTGGCCCTCCAGACAGTCTCCATGGGTGGGGGGGGGGGGTCTGTGACGCTGGGGTAGGTGGGTGGGGGGCAGGCCTCCAGCCACAGGGGTGGAGACGTGCAGAGCAGCACAGCCTGCCATGGGCCTGAACCCACACAGACGGTCATGGGGGGGATCAGACCCCCACAGTCTTCATTTATTAAATAAGGTTTTCTTCTTAGCTTGCCAAGAAGCAGAGAATGTTCTGTGCCACCCATTCTCAGCCTGTGTGATGGCCACTTGGGCACGCAGGCGGTGCTGGGGGTGGTGGCCGGCAGATGGGAGGTCAAGCCTGTGTGCCTGGGGAGTCAGTGGTGGGACTCCTGGGTGGTGACATGTTCGTCTTAACTGCGAACTTCTTTGTAAGTCCTTCTGGCTTCAGGCACGGCTGTGGACCAGGGAAGGGAACATGGACATGAACTTTGGCTGGGACGGAGCATTCTGGGGCTCCGGGGCTCCTGTTGAATCCCGAATACCTTTGGCTGGACTCCTGCGGGCTCCAGGGGGATGTCTACCCAGGACCACAGGAAATAAAAAGGCTACTGGTCACGGCCCCTAGACCATTTCATTTTTTTGAGCGAAATGAGAAATGTCCAGCCCCAAGCTGGGGGAAATGTGGGGTCCTGGTGCTGTGTGTGGGCTCTGGTGTCCTCGCCACGGCTGCTGGGGTGCTGGCCTCCCTGAACTCAGCCTCCCCACCTGTGCAAGGCCAGGTGGCTCTGCCCACACTGCAAGGAGTGGGCAAACGTCAGGGAAAGGGCCCAGCACGCAATCCGTGGCCGACAGAGGCCAGCTGCTGCTGGTCTGCTCTGGTGTTTCACTTCTTCACGGGAGAATCGGGGACCCTGCCTTGATTGGACGAAACACCTCAGAGGCAGGAGGAGAAAGGAGGCTGAGGAGGGGAGGACGTGGGGAAGGGTGGAGGCTGGACCAACAGGAAGGGCACAGTTGAGGCTGTTGGAGGCTGCTCCCCAGGAGCAAGAAGGAGGAGTGAGAAGGGCTGATCCTCCCTGCCAGGTTGATTCTGGTTCTAGTTCTGAGTCCTCACTCAGGTCTACTCCTTTGCACCTTTTTTTTTTTTTTAAGATCTTATTTATTTATTCTTGAGAGACACAGAGAGAGGCAGAGACACAGACAGAGGGAGAAGCAGGCTCCCTGTGGGGAGCCTGATGGGGGACTTGACCCCAGGACCCTGGGATCACAACCTGAGCTGAAGGCAGATGCTCAACCACTGAGCCACCCAGGTCAGGTGCCCCTCCTTTCTACCTCTTTTTAGAAACTTCTGGTTGCCCCCATGCCCTTCTGTCTCATGGGCAGAGTCCCTCCAGTACATTCTGGACTGGCCCAGCATCTTGACACTGATGCCCTCGTGTCTCAGCCCCAGGGTAGTCCTGCCCCTCAGCCCTGGCTGCAGGCTCAGGTGAGGCCCTTCTGTGCAGGACAAGGACCCTGGGGCTCCGGGAATGGGACCAGTCCTGCAGCTGTGAGGATGTGAAGTGGAGGCTACTGGCGCCTGGTGAGTTGGACCTAAAACCAGAGCCACCCCCCTTTGGAAGCTCCCAGTCACACCTCAGATGCAGATAGTCCCTGGCCTGGGGCCTGGACGCTGGCTGTGGATGGGGTTCCATTTTAGAGGAAGACTGACTCGTCCTCGGGACCAGGGACAGAGCATGGCCAAGGCCGGGTGATGACGAGAGGCTCCCTCACGCCCCTCCTTGAGACTGCAGACTGCAACTACCTAAGCAGGTGTTTGCCCCAGGTGGTCTCCCCAGGCCAGGAGCCTGGTTTGGGGTTCTGGGCAGTGCAGAGGAAGAAGGGAGGAGATCTGAGAGTGAGATGGGGTCAGGTGAGGTCCTTGAGCCTGAGGCACAGGAGGAGTTGGAATGAGGGGCTGGGTCGTGTGTGGGGACAGTGACCATGTTCAGGCCCCAGGGCCAGCATAGTGGAGCAGGACACTCTCCCCACAAACTGGGGGTTGTGGGCAGTAGGGGCTGTGCCCATGTGGTCCTGGACAGAGTAGGGGGGGTTTGGGCGGGGGCCAGTGCCCAGCAGGAGGGGGTCAAGTAGGGCAGGGAGGGTGCCGGGGAGGAGACACAGGGCAGAAAGGGGGCCCGAGGTGTGCAAGGAAGCCAACGATGGAGGGAAGGAGGCCCAAATAACTCTAAAACTTGGCAGCTGCTTTCAGTCTTCCCTCTAAGGGTCCCAGGTATGCACTGGGCCATTCCCCCCGCCTTCCTGCCCCTGGAAACCCTACCCAGAATCTCTGTGTGTGGCCCCCTCATACCCACCCCAGAGGCCCAGAACCCAGCCAGCAGAGACACCTCATGCTGCTGGGCACCGCTATCTGTAGGATTGAAACAGGCATTCCTGTGCACATGGTGCTGAGCTCTTTAGGACGTTAGGGGCTGTATGTTCTTTGTCACCGCATCAGCAGCACCCACCCTGGGGCCTGGGTCACCCACTCACTCAGCCTCCTCATCAACAAGGGTGGCGCAAGCCCTGCCCAGCAGTGGGCACTGAGCTTGGTGGGTGGGCAGTGGCTGTGGACAATAGGTCGCTCTGCCCGCCAGGATGACAGCCTAGAAGGGAGATGGTTGATTGCAGACAGGTTCACCAGACAATTTTAAGGCATAGGAAGAGCCACGGGAACAGTAAACAGAACAATAAACATGATAGTGGAGTCGAGGTGACCTTGGCCTGAGGTTCAGCCTGGGCTGAGATGGGCACAGTGAGAAGGCAGAGAAGGGGCTTCATAAGGGTATCAAGGGGAACTGGTGACAATGGGTAGGACTTGGCACCTCAGCCCTTTTGCAGGGAATCTGCTTTTTTCCATCTGTGCCTGCCTTCTGGTACCCACCAAGGACTCCTCTGCAGGGGCTGGTCAGCATCCTGGCCCACGATACAATGATCCCAATCAAAGATGAATAGTAGGGACTCTCAGAAAAGGATGAAGGGAGGATGACT
Organism: Nyctereutes procyonoides; assembly: GCF_905146905.1. Taxonomy (NCBI): domain Eukaryota; kingdom Metazoa; phylum Chordata; class Mammalia; order Carnivora; family Canidae; genus Nyctereutes; species Nyctereutes procyonoides. The sequence continues at coordinate 52,596,538 of NW_026575047.1, read as the reverse complement.
GAGTCCTACAGAGAGCCAGTCTCAGACTACACTAAGTCCAGTGATATGATCGAAGAGTGGTGGATATGCAGTGCTTGAGGCCTCACTCCCTCATTGGGGTCCCCAGTCCCTGATTCCTGATGAAGGAGAATGCACGAGGCTTCCCCTGCCTCCCCTGAGGTCCAGATCTATATCCTATGGGGAATAGAGAGATGCCAAGAATGAGGTGTCAGACATAGAAGGAGCAGTCATCGCAGGGCAAGGATACCAAAGGTCACAGGTGACCCTGCACCAGCATGGAAAACCCCTCCCAGTCTTCTGCCTGGGAAGGGGCCCAGAAGCATCCAGATGGTTTTGTCTAGGAGCCCCCCAACCCTGTGCAGGCCTGCCTCTTACCCTCCTGTTCTCTGCTTCTCAGCCTCAGAAGGATCTGGTGGTCCCTCTGTGCCTGGGGAGATGCCCGCTCCATCGGGCTCTTCATCCCCACAACACAGCCTGGATCCTTGGGCTTTCATCCAGTCTGTCCTCAGAGACCCCGGGCCACTTTGTTAGGACCATTGGTGGGCATGTGGGGATACTCTGGGAGCCCCACTATCAGAGTCACTGGACTTCTGCAGTGCAAGTTAAGAGTGGGTACAAGCCACTGGGGCCTGCCCCCAGTCAACCAATTCCTCCAGGTGTCCCTATAGCCCTCCTCCAGCAGGCCAGCTCTGTTTTGGTCCACTCTAGTTTTCTAGTTTCTCCCACTAATGTAGATCCAGGCCTATGTGGATCTGGATCCACAGCCCCTGAGGTGGCCCTGGGCCCTGCTGAGTCCCAGCCCCCCTGCTCCTCTGCCAGGCCTCTGATGCCCTCATGTCTCAGCAGGCCTGTGCTCCTGCCCCAGGGTAGTCCTGACACGGCCACTCCCTGGCTGAGCTGCAGGGCAGGCTCTGACAGTGCCCTGCCACCATTCCTGCCCTCTGCCAGACAGACATGACCCATGGCCCTTCCACCTCCACCCCCATCGGTGCTCTTGTGAACAGCATTCCCAGTGGCTGGCTGAGACTTGCCTGCAACCAGAGGTGGACATTCTGGTTAGGCTTCCCCTTGGGCTCTTGCTGCCTTTCCCTCTGACACCCCACTATCATTCCCTGTGACAAACATTTGGAGCCTCCAGTAGAAACCAACAGTAAGACCATCCCTTGGACTCCCTTGGACTCGATTGAGAACAAAACCCACCTTGACTAGTTCAGGGTTTTCAGATAGTCCTGGTAAATAAATAATGATGGGTAAAGAAGGAGTGGAAAAAAAGAAAGCCTTGGGATGCCTAGGTGGCTCAGTCAGTTAAGTGTCTGCCTTCGGCTCAGGTCATGATCTCAGGGTCCTGAGATTGAGCCCCACGTCGGGATTCCTTCTCCTCCAGGAGCCTGCTTCTCCCTCTCCCTCTCCGTCTCCCTCTTCCTGCCACTTCCCCTACTTGTTCTGTCTCTCTCTGTGTCAAATAAATAAAATATTTTAAAAAAGAAAAAAGAAAGCCTTAATTCCACTATTTCTATTGAAGTATGAATCCTAAACCGAGCAGTCTTCCTCAGTTAAAAAACCTTTGAATGAGGAGCTATTTTGAACCTTAAACACTGAAGCTAGAAGATGTTCTAAGGAGATTTAGGAAATGGAAAGTGGGGGTGAGGAATGGAAAGGTTCACAGCACTACCTTGGTTTGGGGGAAAAAGGGGTGGTGGCTAGGGTTTCTCTGACCTCCTTGTCTCTCCAGATCCTGCAAGACAGACCTGACCATGGAGTTCTTGCTCCATGGCCAGAGATGTGCTGAGCCCATTGAATTTGTGCTAAAGTCTCTTTGTCTCATCATCTGGCAAGATGCATTCCTACAACTTAAAATATGGGTGTTTATATGAATATTTTAATATTGTTCTTAGATGCAGCATTTGAGGCAAGTCTCCTTAATTAACTTGATTTTTTGGAAGATGTCCGGAGAGGAAGAGGTTAGCCAGGAATGCGTTAGTGGCCCAGGAAGCCCCACCCACCTCTGCACACACAATTGCGCACCATCCCCTCCCCGGAAAGTTGAGCACCAGCCAACAGACACAGGTGCAGAAGCCCCTCCTGCCGGAGCAGAGGCTGTTTTTCCTCTGCCCGAGCTCATTCTACCCTTGGCAACTGGACCTGCCTTGGTGCCAGGAGGGCAGTAGGGTGCTGGCTGACCTGGCATAGTACCCTTGAATATATGCTGCAGTCCTGTTTCCACTTGAGAAATTCATCCATATTGTTTTAAGTTTTCTTCTCATAACCTGAATGATGCCAGCTTATTACTGAAACATTCAAAAATATGAGAAAGCAATAAGCGTATGGCAGCTCCCATCCTTCTCTTCAGGTACTCGGAAATTTTCTCCAGTTATACACACATACACATGACCATCCATTTCTAGTTATGATGGTTGTGGTCTGAATGCCCGTGTCTACTCAGATTCCTATGTTGAGACCTAATCCCCAGTGCGATGGTATTTAGGAGGGGGATCTTTGGGAGGTGTGATTAGGTCATGAATGAGATTTGCGTCCTGACAAAAGAGGCTACAGGGAGCTCACTTGCCCCTTTTACCATGTGAGGACACAAGGATAAGTCACCAGGAAGGCCTCACTAGACACTGAATCTGACAGTACCGTGATCATGGACTTCTGAGACTCCAGAAATGTAAGAAATAGCTGTTGTTTATAAGCCACTCACATTATGGTATTTTTTTTGTTACAGCAGCTTGAACAGACTAAAACAGCCATGGTACAAATTATTCCTCAAATCTAGAGGCATAACACAGCCAGTGATGATTCTGTGGGCCAGGAAAGGAATTTGGACCAGGCACAGTGAGGATGGCACATCTTTGTTCTATGATGCCTAGGGCCTCTGCTGGAAGCCTGGAAGTCTGGGGGCTGGAAAGTCACAGGAAGGCTCTTTCCCCGCACATGGCCGGAAGTTGGTGTTGGCCTCTTCAAGTGCCCAGAGCTTCCTCACAACATGGTGGCTGTGTTCCAAGGGCATAAATCCTGAGAGATGGAGACAGCCAGGTGAGAACGGCTTTTCTGACCTGGCCTCAGGAGCTACCTGGCATCATTTCCAGCACATACGATTAATGGAAGCAGTCACAAAGACCTGCCAGGTTCAAGGGCAGAGGAGATAGACTCTAACTCCAGATGGGGTTCTGGAAGAGCATGAAAGAATATTGCTAGTGCCATTTTGGGAAAATCCAATCTGCCACATTAAACTTTAAATATATTCATGTTATACATATAATTTTGCAGAACAGTTAGTTTGCTACTTTTTAAATTGAGGTATAACATTTGCATAGTGATGTGCTCTAATCTCGACTATGCAGCTTAATGATTTTGTAAGTGTGGACATCCGTGCACCCAGCACCCAATCAAGATAGACAACATTTCCAGCAACCAGAGGCCTCCCAGTACCCCTTGCTTGTCAATACCACCCCTCCACATGCCCCCCAGGAGCTATCCTTTATCCTGACGTTATCACCAAAGATAAGCTTTTGTAGTCTGTGTTTTTCCCAAATGTATTATTAATGGCTTCCTGTGCCAGTCTTCACTTTGGTTGGCTGCACAGTTCACAAATTTACTGAAATATTATATAGTTTATTTCTCCAGTAACCTGTGGCTGACCTTTAGGGAGTCTGTGATTTGCACTATTACCCTTGACCACCTCATGAAAACAGCTGGATGCCTTCACCCCAGCCCCAGACTTTTTCGGAGAACTTTCTGGACAACCAGAAAACACTGCTTATGAATGGAGAGGAGCCCTTTGGCCAGGGGAATCGACCACCTTCAGGTTGGCCTGAATGACCTAGAAGGACGATTTCTATCTCTGCCACCATTTTGGCATCTCTGGAGTAATGGAGCATGAACAGCGTGCCCCGAAGGCTGAGCATATGGATTTGCACTGTAGCTTGCTGGTCCCCTTTCCAGACACGCTCCCCCGTTTCTCTGTTCGCTCATAGCGGATGGCCTTTCCCTCCTGTGTGCATTGCATTCAGAACGCTTATGCTGAAATCTGCTTCGTAATTAAGTGGCAGTGGCTCTTGCTTTATAGACTGTCATCGTCTGAGAGCTCTAACTGTTTCCTGTAAGGTGTCACTTATTGCCCACAATCACCAGAGAAGATGAAAGGGAGGAGAAGAGAGGACGTGAAGAAGAGGGAGAAACCGGGGAGGCTTGGAAGGAGGAAGGGGTGGGAGGACATTGTTCTCATTTTGCTGGGAGGTCAGCACTGCTTTGAGGAGTCATCTATCACCATGTTAGGTTTACAAATAAAGAACATTAGAGGCCACTGGGGCTCAAACACAGGATGCAGACTCTCTGTCTGCAAGTCGTTTTTCGTTTTTTGTTTTTTGTTTTTTTCCCTAAGGAAAATAAAATTCCAAAAATATTTGCACTGACTTAAAAAAAGTTACTCTTCACATCTCCCATTTTTAGCTGCATTCCTCATTTGTATTCAAGTTTGAGTTTCTCTTTAAGCAGTTTAAATAGAAACGGAAGCTATCCACTAGCATTGAAGCCAAAAATAGAGAAAACAACATATAAATGGAAGGAAAACAGTAGATGGGAAGACAGGAAGAATGGAAAGGAAATCCCTTCTCTCATTTGAGTGGCACTGAAGGCAGCCCCTCAGAAGATCCCCTCCTGACCATGGGTGGGCAAGAGGACACAGTCTGAGGGGTGTGCGGTGCTGTCTTTGGGTCGCAGGTAGGGAGGGCCGGCATGAAAACAAAGCCCAGGGGATAACTCCAGAATGGGATGAGGATGCCTCTCCCTGCTAGAATGTCCAAGGGGGCAACAGGGGCCAGCGAGAAAGCAAGCCTGCAGATTTGCATCCTGACCACCCCCTGCCCTGCCTCCTTGCCTGTTTGCAGGAAGGGCATCCAGAGGCAACACCTTTTAGAAAGGCGCCCGAGCAATCGATCCCAATTAGCATCCAGAGCAGAGAATAACTGCTGGAGACAAGGCCTTTGGGATCCAGGGGCTGGAGCAGCTGGCTTGACAGGTGGGCCTGGGCTCCTGCCTACCATTAAAGATCCTGTCACACTGGGAGAGCCTGCTGGAGGTACAGGGCCACACAACCACTGTGACAGGACCCACCACCCCTTCTGCCCACCTCTGCCATGCCAGGCAGTCACCAGATCCTGTGTCCCTTCAGGAGAGACCCCTGCATGGGCACCAGCTGCCATGTCACCCTCGGGTCTGCACAGCAGAGGTTGGTCGTGCATCCCCAAGTAGCGCCTGCCTACCAGTCATCAGCTGGGAAGGGTTGGTGGAGGGCAGGCAGCGTGTCGGACAGGATGGAGCTGGCCCAGAGCCCAGGGACCCAGATGCTGGGCCCGAACCCTCCACTCCCCAGTCCAGGCCCATAGGCTCTGCCTCTTTTTCTGTCTACCCTCTGGGTTTCTGACCAAGACCTCTTTTTGGCCCAAGATCTCACATCTTCTTGGCTGCTCGAGGACATCCCTCTGGCAGGCCTCCCTCTTCTGCCCCAGAAATGTTGAATCCCCTTCTAGATCACATTCCCCAGCTGGAAACACGTGGTTATTTCTCTTTTTTTTTCATGTCTTAAAGACCAATGTCAAGAAAACAACAACAAAATCCTCCTTTGACTCACTTCCCTTCAGTTACTATCTTTCTCCCCTTTCCAGAATTTTCCTTGAGGAGCTGTCTACCCCTGATGTCTTTGGTTCCTCTTCTCTATTCTCTCTAGAAGGCAGTCCGATCTCACCCCCCTGTCCCCTGCACACCACCAGCAGCCCTGGGCAAGGGGCGCACTGCCATCCACGCTAACCCATGGGTCAGTACCATCCTCATCCTGCCCTTTCGCTCAGAGGCCGACCTGTCCCACTGCTGTTCCAAGTCCCCCGAGGCTCCCTGGCTCATGGAGAGACAGAGCCAAAGTCCCTACAATCACGAGAACCAACATGACCTGGCCCTGCTCCCCTGGTGACATCTCCTCCCCTGCTCTGCTCCCCACTGCCCACGTTCCCCCCAGCCTCGATGGGCCTCCTGACTATTTCCCACTGCACAGCCTTGCTGTCCCTTCAGGGCTAACCTGACACACTTCCTTCAGCCTAATCCAGATTTCACAATCTTAGGGAGCTCCTACTCACTTGCCCACATATCCATCAAACCTATTTAACTCGCAGCTTCCCAGGGTGGGGGTGGGGAGGACTTCCTATCTCTTTTCTTGCTTTTCTCCCTGATCATGAACCTCTCTGTGTGTATTTCACTTAAGTGTCCTGTTGACGTCTGCCACCTTCCCTGCCCCCAGTTGGTGTCACAGAATGTCTGCTCCATGAAAACAGGGTGTTGTGTCTGTTCTGTCCACCCCTGCGTCCCCAGAGCCCAGATGCGAGCAGACACAGAGCCTGCTCCCTCTGCCCCTGGGGGAACAGCAGCGCTCCCACCTCACCCTGCCAGCCATCAGCACCAGGGGCGGGGGCGCTGCGGCTCTGGCTCCGCACGGTTAAGGGGTGTCCGATGTGGGAGCAGAAGTGCAAGTGTGTGGGGCTCTGGAGTCACACACAAAACCATCCGGGCTGAAGTCTGAGAGGCAGGCCAGCCAGCGTCAGCGGGGAGAGCATGGACAAAATGACACACAGCTCGACAAGCACTTCCAAAAAGAATAGTGTCGTGGTTTTTTTTGTTGTTTTTTTTTTTTTTTTTTTGGGGATGCCTGGGTGGCTCAGCCATTTGGCGCCTGCCTTCAGCCCAGGGCCTGATCCTGGAGACCCGGGATTGAGTCCTGCATCTAAAAAGATTTTATTTATTTATTCATGAGAGACACAGAGAAAGAGAGAGAGAGAGAGAGAGAGACACAGGCAGAGGGAGAAGCAGGCTCCATGCAGGGAGCCCGATGCAGGACTCAATCCCAGGACCCCGGGCCAAAGACAGACACTCAACCACTGAGCCACCCAGTGCCCCAAAGAGAACAGTTTCTAAAACCCTGTGTTCAAAGAGGCCCTGGAAAAAACTGGTGAGATGCTTGAGGCTCTGCAAGGCTGACCCTCTTCATGATTGTGTTGTGGAAGTCAGACAGGAAATGAAGGATGCAACCGAGTCCAGGTGGGGGCATGCTGGGACTGCGCCCTCTGGCCACGGGCGGCGTGTGCAGGCAAATGACTTAGCCTCCCTGCACCTCAGTGTTCTCATCTGTAAAATGGGGATTGTAATGGTATTTGTCTCATATGATTATTCTTTTCATTCAATTAATATATAGAGTTAATATGTATACATGTATATACATATATACATACCCTGTAGATTGATTGATCTATTTATCATCTATCTATCTACATCCATAGTTTAGAACAGTGCCTGGCACATAGTAAGTGCCATTGAAGTATTTGCCACTAATATTGAACAAGCTTACAAAATTATGCTGAAAAATTCATAATAGATTCATCTTTCATTCTAAGTAGTTCATAGTTGCCTATCAGGTAATTTTTTAAAATATAGAACAAAGTGAGCTTTTCACTTATGAATCTTTAGAAGTGTTCACAATTGTTTCCTTTTTAAAGAAGGTTCTAGGGGTGCCTGGGTGGCTCAGTGGGTTAAGCATCTGCCTTTGGTTCAGGTCATGATCTTGGGTCCAGGATCGAGCCAAGGACCTACTCAGCAGGGAACTTGCTTCTCTCTCTCCCTCTGCCCTGCTGGTATTCTCTCTCTCTCTCTCTCTAATAAATAAGTAAAATCTTTAAAAAAAAATTTTTTTAAAGGGGACGCCTGAGTGGCTCAGTGGTTGAGCATCTGCCTTCGACTCGGCGTGATCCCGGGGTCCTGGAATGGAGTCCCTCATCAGGCTCCCTGTGGGGAGCCTGCTTCTCCCTCTGCCTATGTCTCTGCCTCTCTGTGTCTCTCGTGAACAAATGAATGAAAATCTTTTTTTTTAATTAAAAAATAAAAAAAAATAAGAAATTTCCAGTCAAGTTTTTTTCACTATTGACTGTGGAATATGGTCTGCCTTTAACTGGATTCAAGTCAGGTGACTTTACCCAGATCCAGTCATCCAGGTGAATCAGGACTGATGGGGGGCAATGTGCTCTCAGGAGAGGGCAGAGCCAGGGGTTGGGGAATGATGAGGTTGTGGGGGGGAGTCCTCAAATAGGTGCTGAATGCAGGCTGAAAGGGGGCTCCATCTGCTGCTTCATTTTATTTATCCAACCAGCTTTCGATTCCTTTGCCACGACTTGGAATCCAGCTGGACTTGGTAGAGGTACAAGGAGGGACAGCAGGCTTCCAGGGCCAGACAAGATGGAGACCAAGCAGGTGCTGCTCTTGCCCGCCAACCAGCACCCACCTTGGAGATGCCTCAGAAGAGGCAGGGAACACAAAACTGAGGAGTCCTGAGGAGACCCCGGGCTGGTGGGAACTGTTGTGGGGCTGTGGTGATGGAAGTGCTGGGGGGCAGGAAAGCCACCAGGGCCGAGGGCAGCCCAGGAGGATGGTAGAGGAGAGCCCAGACGTTCTGTTTCTATCCCTGCCCCACTCTGCCTTGGGGGGCGGGAGGTCCGTTCCTCTGAGACAGAGACCAGTGAGACCAGCAGCCCAGTCCAGTAGCTTTGTATTGGGTTAGGTCTGGTCAGGACTGGCCCCAGTGCTACCGGGTGAGGAGCTGATGAAAGCTGGGTGTCACATCAGCCTTCCTCAGACACCTCCTCACCTCTGCTCTGCTCCCCAGGACTGGTGGGCTCTGATCTGAGAAGCCTACATCCTCCAGGAGCCACTGACATCTAGGACTCAAAGAAAATTCTGGTGAAGCAACAGCAAGTAAGGGTGGTTGGCCATAATTCTGTGGTCTTAGGGTTCATCCCTCCCTCCTGCCAATTGTTCCTGGAGAGACACAACACCCAGATCAGGGCCTGGGCGGCAACTCTTACCCATTACCTGTCCCCAAACAGGGTGGCAGCACTGCCAGAAGAACAGGAACACAGAAGCTAAAGGCAAAAAGGAGCACAGCATCTTTCACATGAGGACCATGCCCTGACCACCATCACCCCATGGAGCAGGATTTTCAGGCAGATCCAAAATTTCAAATAAGCGTAATAAATATTCTCAGCCAAGGGAGGGTATTAAAAATATAAAACAGAAACAAGAAGTCATAAAAAGAAGCAGAGAGAAAAATGTGAACATGGAAAAAGGGATAATGATAGAAGGGACCTGTCCACAGATGCTTTTGGCAGGATTGTTTGCGGTGGGGCAGGGCTGGCATCCGTTGGCACCTGTCATGGGCGAGGGGGTGAGCCAAGCATGGAGGTGCACCTGGGATTGTAGGCCCTGGGCCCCTGTTATTTTATTTTTTTTAATAAATTAATTTTTATTGGTGTTCAATTTACCAACATACAGAATAACACCCAGTGCTCATTCCGTCAAGTGTCCCCCTCAGTGCCGGTCACCCATTCACCCCCACCCCCCGCCCTCCTCCCCCTCCACCACCCCTAGTTCATTTCCCAGAGTTAGAAGTCTTTATGTTCTGTCTCCCTTTCTGATATTTCCCACACATTTCTTCTCCCTTCCCTTATATTCCCTTTCACTATTATTCATATTCCCCAAATGAATGAGAACATACCCTGTTTGTCCTTCTCCAATTGACTTACTTCACTCAGCATAATACCCTCCAGTTCCATCCACGTTGAAGCAAATGGTGGGTATTTGTCGTTTCTAATGGCTGAGTAATATTCCATTGTATACATAAACCACATCTTCTTTATCCATTCATCTTTCGATGGGCACCGAGGCTCCTTCCACAGTTTGGCTATTGTGGACATGGCTGCTAGAAACATCGGGGTGCAGGTGTCCCGGCGTTTCATTGCATCTGAATCTTTGGGGTAAATCCCTAACAGTGCAATTGCTGGGTCGTAGGGCAGGTCTATTTTTAACTCTTTGAGGAACCTCCACACAGTTTTCCAGAGTGCTGGGCCCCTGTTAGAAGCAAAGCCTAGATGTGCACACAGAACAGGAATTAATTGTAAGGATGAGGTACAGAGTCAAAGGAAACCAAACAAGGCCAACAGAGTAACATTTCTTAAATAAAATAGAAATACAGAATAATGTGTGTGTCAACAGGTGAGTGGATGGCCAAAATGTGGTCTAGCCATACAATGGGATGTTATTCAGCACTAACAAGGAGGGAAATTCTGACACTTGCTACAACACAGGTGAAACTTGGGATCATGATGCTGAGTCAAATAAGCCAGTGGCAAAAGGACGTGTACTGGATCCCACTTACGTGAGGTGCTTATGTAGTCAGACGAGAAAGTAGGCTGGTGGTGGCCAGGAGCTGGGGAAGGCGGGTATGGGGAGTTAGTGGTCAATGAGGACTGACTTTCAGCTTGGGAAGACAAGAAAGTTCTGGAGATGGATAGTGGTGATGATGGCACAACAACATAAATGTATTTAATGCCATTGAACTTTACACTTAAAAATGGTTAAGATGGCAAATTTTATGTTAGATATATTTTACCACAATAAAAAATAAAAAATAGCACCTGGGTGGCTCTCCGCTGGCTGGGGGGCTCACAGCTGGGCTTGCACACAGTAGGTGCTTCACACGCTACTGGTGAAGTGAGTGAGAATGGCGATGGGAATCAAAAATTAAGAGACCTCTATCGACCTAAGAAAATGACAGGATGTTTTCCATTCTGGAAGCCCAAGTGGATGACATCACAAATCCAGTTGGATAAATCTCACTCCCAAACTCAGGAGCATAGGAATTCCCACTTTTGCTGTTTTCAACACCTGAACTTGGTTTATATTTTAAACCTTGATTCTACCTGGTGATGGGGGCTTAATCTCAGCCAATGGCGTCCTCGAGCTTGGCCGGGGACAGAGTCTCCCTGCATAACCATGTGTACACTTAGCCACTCAACTAAGCATCAGGACTATTGCTGTGGGAGCTGTGCAGCCTGGCCCTCTGGCCCTGACTCAGCCTTTAGAAAAGCCTTTTGCATATAGCGGCTAAAACAGAAGTTCACTATAGCCCCTCCAGGTTTGCCATCCCCTTTCCAATCCACTGTGACGGACAGGCAGGGGTGCCACCCTACTGGCATGAGCATGCTGTCAAATTCTAATGGATGGGTGCAGTTTTTGTAAGGAGTGGGTCCATCAGAATGCCCAGGTGGGAGGGGGTGGGAAGAGCTGCAGACCATGTTGTGTCCCCACAGGCAAAGAGATGAGGTGAGCATTATACCAAGCAGGCCCTGGTAGTTTTGACTAAGAGTGCTGCCAGGACATGAGCGCCATCCTCTTCCAACAGCAATATAGGATTGAACCGTGAGTGTGCTGGCTGCAAAACAACTCTGGGTGATCATCGGGAGATTCGCTTATTAAAAAGAGATTGGGTAGTTGGAAAATCACTTTGGGAAAACGGTGAGGAACCCAGAGGTGCTGGGTGACCACACGGTTTGTCCAAGTCTCTCTCTGGGGCTTGTGGTGCCAAGCATGCTGCTGCTCCCGTGGCCAAGGGCACTGCTGGGGGATCTTCTGGATATGGCTTCCCTTCCAGGGGCCGGGGCATGGGGTCACTGGAAGCATGCTTCTGGCCTTTCAGGTTTCTATAGAAAGAAGCAGGGTCTTGCCTCCCACCAAATGGCTGATTCCTCAAAAGTGAGAAGGCTCTCCTGGTGCTGGGCAACTATCAAATAAAAATCATCCACAAGAACGATCAAATGACCACTTAGTGACCTTATGTGTTTCTAGACCATTGTAGGCCTCTCTTTTGCTGAGATAGAGTAATTACTGAGTGTGTCAGTGTTCTGATTTGCTTTATCCCCTTCGAGTGTTTCTACAGATTTCTGTGAACACAAAAAGATTCTCCCAATATCTTAGCCTTGTGCCAATTGTTCTTAGGATATAAAAATGTTTTTTTGCAAAAAAAAAAAAAAAATGTTTTTTTGCTGTGAAACCCAGGGCCAACTATTTACTTAAACATTGGCTCTAATAAAATAAGTTGTTTTAACAAGGATTAATGTGCAGGGCCCCAATTCTTATACATATTTGCCAGAGTTAGACACTATTCTGCATTCATTCTTTAAAATAAATGGCCAGGTGTGTAAACAACTGTTTGGAGAGTTGTCTGTGGGTCAAGGCCAACTGTGGTTTGGGCAGGACATGCCAGGAGGTGCCCAAGGTTGTGGGTTTATGATTGGGCAACTTCACAATCGATGCCCTGGATGATGAAATAGGGACTGTGCTTATTTCCCTTACACATGGTGTCCACCACGACATGCTGGAGACCAACATCAGAATTCAAGATGGTAGTAGTCCTTGGTCCTGAACTGGAATTTCACATCCAGTTGAACCCAAGAGTGAACCATGTACAGGGGCTCCAGAGACCCATGGGGGAGGGTGTTGGGAAAGAACAAAAAGTGGGAAAATAAACCCAGTGGGAATAAGGCTTGAGGTTAGTAGATTATCCTTCACTCCTGGCCTCATTTATCCAGATGAGGCAAAGATAGATTCATGGAGGCCTGGCACATGAAAAAGACTCCTGTCCTACTGTCCCTGATAATAGGCTAGCTGTCATCTCTGGGAAACAGTCCAATCTGGTGTCCCTGAAGGCTAAAGTGTGAGCTGGAGGCCTTTTAAGCCAGCCTCTGATTCTTTCCACAAGCGAGATCCTCTCCACTTGTGAGCACCTGCCCCTGGCTGTCACGTGGTGTCTGCGAGGAGTCCTGAGGAGTCCTTCTGGGATGGTGTGTGGGGCCAGAGCCACAACCTAGCCAGGGGCTTCAGGCTGCAGCTGCCCCAGCACAGGGCTGCCCTGCTCACCCAGAGCCACCACCCTGGCCCAGCTGCAGGCCTGGGTTTCCTGCACACCACGATTCTGGAGCAAGGCAGCCAACCCCAGCATGCGTGTTTACAGTTTTCACCAAACCCCAGGGATGGTCATGAACCTCCTGACCCCACTGGCCCTAAGGTGGGAACAGGCCCAGCATCAGGAGTTGCTACAATCTAGAAGCACCGGCAGCTGCCTGTCCCTTAAAGTCTCCCGGCAGCTTTGAGCAATCTGGGATGTTTGCTAATCTCTCCTGTAAACAGTTGTTTTCCCAGGGACTGCCCAGCCTGAGTTAAATATTAACAGAGAACCGCCTCCACAGCCGCTCACAGGGTATCTGCTTTAAATATTTAAGTAACTGCTGTTCTGTCCCTGAGCGACTGTTGGGCTCAAGCTGCTCTTGCCTCCCTGCTTACCCAGTACAGTGAAATGTCAAACACTTCTCTGGACCTTTTCTTTGCTCTGCTTGTGCTCTCTCTCTCTCTCTCCTTTCTCTCTTTCATTCCCTCTCTCTCAGTGAAGAGGGCTAAACCATGGGCATGGCTTGCCTCTCCCCTCTGCAGGAACACCAAGGGACTTGGCTGGTTCTAGAGCATGGGGTGCAGAGGCTCCCCGGAGAGCAGTTTGCCCTTCCAGGGAGAGTCCTGGGCAGATGTGGACAGCCAGGGCACACCCCACAGTACCCTCTCCAACCCTGTCGTGCCTGGGTGTGGTGTGGGCACGCTGTGTGTGCATCCGTGCCCGCGTGCCCCGTGGCTTACAGACTCGCAGCCGCTGTGCATACCATGCACTTCTCAGCCATGCTCCCTGTTGGCCCTCTTCATGCATGTGAGGGTTTGTATGCCACCTGGCAGTTTTCTTCCAGAGGCTGATTATGAGCTCAGCAAAAAGGATTAAAAGCTCAGATGGCAGATGAACCAAACAGGGAGGGCTGTGTGATTGTGGGCCCCACAGCTGGAGAAGCTCAGAGGCCTCCCCACAAGGAGATTGGGTGAGCCAGGCTGACCTTGGGTCGGTGGACCTAGAGCACGGGGTGGAGGGAGAGCTTGGAAGTAGGGATTGTGCTGGGTGTTCCTGTCTTCGTGTGGCATTTGGTCATAACCACAGACTTTGGAACATTCTTCTTCAAACCACAACTTTACCTGGACTCAGCTGTGAAAACTTCTGTGGATATAGCCCCAAATTGGCACTACGGGAGTAGGGGATGGGTGGCGCAAGGCAATGAGTTCCTGCAGTTTCCACATTCCTTGGTTGGGGGGTCGGGATGAAGCTCTGTAGAAACAGGCAGGAAAGCCAATGGCCTCCCTTGTCCAAAGGAAGGGGCAGGACCACTGGGTCTTGCATCTACCCCCCTAGCTGAGGTCTGCCTCCCCGCAAGGAAAGGAGCCTAAGGAAGACCTCAGGTGGAGGATGGAAAAAGGAAAGATGGAGGATTATCTTCCTCCAGCTTGGGCCAGAGATTTTTTTTTTTTTTTACGATTTTATTTATTCATGAGAGACACACACAGAGAGAGAGGCAGAGACACAGGCAGAAGGAGAAGCAGGGTCCTGCGGGAAGCCTGATGCAGGACTCGATCCCAGGACTCTGGGATCATGACCTGAGCTAAAGGCAGATGCTCAACCACTGAGCCACCCAGGCGTTCCTGGGCCAGAGATTTCTAACTAGTTTTGTGAGATCCCAAGACAATTATGCAGATCCTAAAAGCTACTGAGATTTTCTCAAAGCTAAACTAATTTAAATTCACTTTAGTTGATCTCAAGAGCTATGGCAAGCGCTCAGAATAAAACGAACTTCAATTCACTTTAATTTCCAAAAGAGGTGTTCTTTTATATATATATATATATATATATATATATATATATATATATATATATACACCTTTTTAAAAAACAAGTACCTTTTTGTCAACAGGGAGACTGGGTCGCGGTGGCCAAGTCGCAGTTCTCGCTTCGGCCAGCTGGGGCGCCACCTGCGCCCCGGGGCCGCTTCCTTGGGGAGGAGCATCCTTCTAAGCGCCCAGGTGCGGCGCACAGCGGAGCAGAAGCCTACGGGGAATCCGGGGCTACCAGCTGTGTGGCCTCTCCGCGTCTCAGGGTCCTCATTTCTAAAGGGAGAAAATGATATTACTGTCTCTTGTGCTCTAAGACATTGCCTTAGGCCCTGTCTGGGAAGCGCGGGGCCTGGACACGAGCAGCCAGCTGCATACGTGCGCTGCAGCTACAGCCGTGCTTGCAAGCTGGGAAACAGCCTAGTCTGGGGAAGCGGAAAAGCATCCAGTATGCACAGGGGGATTAGTGGTAGAAGATGAGCGGGGTTCCGCGAAGCCTGGCCTAGACGCAGGGTCATTAGCAGTCAAAAGATTGGAACACATGATTCTGCATGCTGGAGAGCCAACGGAGGGGTATGGACGGAGGAGGAAGAAAAGCAGAGCCCTCAGTCCAGATCACTGTCAGATGGAGGCTGGGGGCGGGTGGGCCCCAACCCCCCCTGAACCCCAAAGGGGCACAGATAGCAAGCTGGCAGGCTTGGGAGGGTGGGGAAGAGAAGTGCTGGAAAGGGCAGGACTAATTGGAAATCTGTTTATGAAGCTGCTAAGTCAATCAACCTCCCCACCCTCTCCAAGCACAGGGCAATTATGACCCCAGGTCAAAAAAAGGGCTCTGTTTTAGAAACTTGAACAACCTTCCCAAGAACTAGATTTCCAGTGTGGGCTGATTAGCTCTAAAGCTGTGCAACTTGGAATATGTTCTTCCACCACCACCAGCAGCAGCATCACCTGGGAACTAATTAGAAATGCAAATTCTCAGGCCCATCCCAGAACTTCTGAATAGGAAACTCTTTCCATTGGGGCCCATTCATTCCTGTTTAACAACTCTCCAGGAGACTCTGTTGAGAATCACAGATCAGAGATAGAGCTTCTCAATGTAGGTTGTCTATTAGAATCCTGGGAAACTTTTTTAAATGCTGATGCCTGGGTTCCAACCCCCCACCCCCATCCCAGGATTCTGATTTAATGGATTCTGCATGTGGTCTAGGCATTAGGATTTTTTTTTTTTTTTTAATTTACCAAGTCCAGCCATGGTGGAGAACCACTGGGCTAGAATAAGGCCTTCCTCATTTAGCGTATACTAGCCATCTACCCAAATGCTCATCCCAGAGCAAAGTTTCTAGTCAAAAAGCTCTATCTACTTATGCAAAGCTCCTTGTCACTTGCCCCAGGCAAGAAAGAGGCCTCAGTGGGGTACAGATCAACTACAGCCCCAAGGGAACCACACACCAGGCACCCAGAAGAATCAGCTTGGAGCTTCATTCTCAAATATAAAAGAAAGATCAAGGATCACCAGACACATAAGAAGACCAGCAGCATGAAAGGGAAATAGGTACATTAGCAAGCAAAACAACCAACCCCATAGGGAAAATAAATAACCCAGGGATCAGAAGATAATTCCTGAAAATTTTAATATCCTCAGAGAGATATAAGAAGTTATTGAACCTGTAAAACAGAAACTGGATGTTGTGGAAAAAAATAATTACATAGTAAAGAAGAAATCTTAGAAATTAAGGATATGATTCTTTAAATAAAACTTTCAATAAAATTGGGAAGCTTCCCAGATTATAGGACAAAAATAAGAAAGAAGCTGAAAACACGAGGGAGAGAGAGAAAAAAAGGAGTAGCAGATCAGGCCAAGATGTCCAATATTTGACTGTGACAATTGGAATTCAGAGCAAGCAGAGGACACTGAGGAAAAGGAAATCATTTCAGAATAGAAAATACTTTCTCAAAGGCAAGAGGTGGAAATCTTCAGACTGAAAGGGCCTATCAGTTGCTTGATAAAATGTCCATATTTAGACACCATCTCTACTAAGAAACTTGAGAATACTAAGAATAAAAAAGATGCTAAAAGCATCCAGGGAGGAAAAATAATAAAGATGGACTGCCTTTAAGGAATTAAAAATCAGACCTCCTCAGGGGGAGAGGGTTCTAGAAGACAATGGAGCAAGGCCTTCAAAGGTATGAGGGAAAATATTTCGAACATTAAATTCTATACCCAGTGAAACAATTTTTTTAAGATATTAAGACCAACAAATTTTTCAGGAGGCTAAGGAGTCAAATTCTGCAACATTTTCTTACAGAGTTTCTTGAGGAAGTACTCCAACAAAACAGAGAAAAACCACAATGGAAGACACAGGACCCAAGAAGCAGAAGCTCTATCCCAAAAGCCCAGTAAATAGAAGTCCCCAGGTGACAAGGATGCAGCAGGCCTTGGGAATATGGGGTCCAGATTTGAGCCTGAGTCCAGGAGGCTCTAACATGTATCTCTCCAGCCAGGTAGAGTCAGTGCAGTAGGATAGCATGTGGGTCAGGATCCAGTCAGGAAAACAGACACTCCTCTAGATATTTCAAACAGAGGGGGTTTATGATCTGGGAATTATTCTAAAAAGTATTGCAAGCAACTTATGGTTTCTAGTCTGGCACATAAGGAGGTTGAAAGTCATCACTTCCATCTTTACAACAAGAAAAAAGCTAAACTGAAAAATCAACAGCTCTTAGATCTATAGGAGTATTGAGGCCACAGGCAAATCACTGCCAAACAAATAGTGGAGAAACAGACAGGCAGGTACAGGGAATCACAGTTTATTGGAGCAGACAGCCGGGAGTGAAAACCTCCATGGAGCCAGTACCCAGCTAGAAAAACCTAAACTGTCACTGATGAATTGCTGGAGATTCCATGTGGATGAATTTGAGAGTTAAAAACTTTAAGAGTCCTGGTCTTAGGGAGGGCCCCACACATTTATGAGTCTTATCTCCAAGGTACTTTACACGTTCTCACAGAGAATATCAGAAAAATTCCCTTATGTTTTTAGCAGGACACTTGGGAAAGTAACCATTTTGAGATCTTCCCAGAGCATTCTGTTCTTCTTCTTCCTCTTCTTCTTAAGAATTTATTTATTTGTCACACACACACACACACACACAGAGAGAGAGAGAGAGAGAGAGAGAGAGAGAGAGAGAGAGAGAGCACAAGTGGGAGGAATGGCAGAGGAAGAAGCAGGCTCCCCAATGAGCAGGGAGCCCAACACTGGGCTAGATCCCAGGACCCTGGGATCATGACTTGAACCGAAGGCAGATGCTAACCAACTGACCACCCAGGTGCCCCTGCATTCTGTTCTTCTTGACAAAGGCTGCCCTCAAGAGAAACTATTTTACTAGAGCCTAACCAACTGGTGTTTTACCAGAGCCTAACCAATATGGGGCGAGGGAAATACCCAATTCCAATCCCTTGGCCCTTTCTCTTTCATCTAAGGGGGTGGAGGAACTTAGAGGTACTTGTGAAGGTCACAACCAGGGGACAGACACTTCCTAAAAGACTAAAACTTAATCATAGGACTATGGGATGTTTCCCCTCTTCTACACCTCACCACCACATCAGCAGGGAGCCAGGATAATAACCAAGCAAAACAATTGAAAGAATTGCACATCTCAGAATTTATTTAAGAAGTCTCCAGGGAGGCCCAAAGACAACAAGAGAGAATAAAACACCAGGAGAAATTTTAGCCTCTGACCCCTACAGCTACAGCAAGATAAACACAACCTAAAAACTGCTAACCAGATAAACATAAAATCTCACAGTAAAGGCCTATCTATCTCACTTCCTTTTATCCCATACATCATGTCTAGCTTGCAACAAATAATTACAAGGCATACTAAAAGACAGAAAAAACTAGAATTTAAAGAGGCTGAGCAAGCCTCGGAATCAGACTCAGATATGGCAGAGATTTTGGAATTATCAGATAAAGAATTTAAAACTACTATGATTAATATGGCAAAGGTTCTAATGGAAGAAGTGGACACCATGCAAGTATAGATTGGTAATATAAGCAAAGGGATGAGAACTCTAAGAATCAAAAAAAAAATGCTGGAAATAAAAAACACCACAACAGAAATGAAAAATGCCTTTTATGGTCTCATCAATAGACTGAACATGGCCAGGGAGAATTAATGAGTTGGGAGAAATGTCAGTAGAAACTTCAAAAACTAAAAAGTAAAGTAAAAATATTGAAAGGTAAAGGAATAAAAATGGGAAATTGATATTATCCCATGTTTTAGTTTGCTTGGTCTACATAAAAGAAAGTCCACAGATTGGGTGGCTTAACCAGTATTTTCTCAGAGTTCTGGAGGCTGGAAATCCAAGATCAAGGTGTTGGCAGGTCTGGTGAGAACCCTCTTCCTGGCTTGCAGACAGCCATCTTCTCAGTGAGTCCTCACAAGGACTTTTCTTTATGCATTTGTGCAGAGAGAGAGATTGCTGGTGTCTCCACCTCTTCTTATTGGGACAACAGTCATATTGGATAAGGTCTCCATTCTTATGACCTCATTTACCCTTAATTACCTTTTTAAAGATTCCATCTCCAAATACAGTCACATTGGAGGTTAGAGCTTTAAATTTTGGGGAGACATAATTCAGTCCCTAACACCCAAAGATCAGTAGGCATAGGCCTGAAATGGAAAGTGGGGTTATCTAGAGCTTGTGAGTACTACTGCCACTCATCTGGAAGCCAGGAGCTAGCCCTCTGGCTGGAACCCACAGCTCCACCACTATTGCCACACCTACTACCAATCACATACAGTTGCTGCCAGCAGAACAGAGCAGGGGAAATGCTTTCTCCCATCCAGCCTCTAGTACCTTTCACTGCCAAAACCTTCCTGGGAAATATAGCTAACAGACCTCCAGCTCTGGCAGTACAGATGGGAATATAGAATGACAACTTTGGAGCTGTGTCTGTGGACAAATAACACAGATGGCAGGATTGAAAAGCTTGAGAATTGGGAGGCAGGTATTCTTTGTCAATAAGAAAAAAGAAAAGCAATTAGAATATTTAGGAAAAAACCATAAAGTTGTCTACAAAGGGACAGTTTAATAATGAACAACTAAATGTGTCAGGATCTTGAGCAAGATGAATGAATGCACTAAGACAAAGAATCCATTTGACCTTGATGCTCAAATCATTCTCCTTTGTGTGGCCAGGGAAAGCCATCAGGCCTATAGAGAAGGAAACAACTTGCCTGCTAGGAATAGCACTTACAGAGTTATAAAAAAGCAAATGTCATTTACTTGTTTTAACACGTAGCTAAAACTTAACAAAGAACAGAAAACTTAATTATGGTTGTCAAGTAGAATATTGTAAATTTTTGATATTGTAAAAGGAGAACCCATCTGATGGAAGGGGAGCGGGAAGCAGGAGAGGAGAGATGGGGAACGCTCAATATGTCTAGAGTGGATGAGAAAGCAATATGTGGTCAACACTACATTTAGAGCTGTCAGTGTCGTAAATATAAAAACTAAAATTCATGATTTGGAGGAGGTGGGGTTAGGTGAAATGAATGAAATTCTCATCTTTTTCATAGTGCAGAATGAGAGGAGATTGAAGATGACAAATGAAGAAGTAAAGATAAAGCATATTACCGAGAGTCATGATGGTGAATAAATGAGTTGTTTTCAAGGACAGAAACAAGGCCAAGAACTCCAGAACTGTGTCACAGACAGCTATTGGTCCAGAGTCCCCTAGAGGGGCTTGGCTGCCCCATTGCCTCTGAACAGTTTTGTGCTCTATTTTGTTTTTATCTTTTACCATTTGCTTCCAAAGATATTTACACAAGTTTTTGTTTCCTTGCGCAGTAAGAGATTGCGAGGGATTTTTCTGGGCCTGTTTGTCTTACTGTAAACACCACGAGGCTATGTGTATCTTGACAAATTAGATGTTGTTTGTTTCACTTCTCAAATTTACACTCTTGGCCAAAGGTACATTTGCCTTCTCTTGCTTGTTCAGGGCAGGAAAGTGTGCCTGGGTACAGCTTCAGATGCCCTGAGAGGAGCAAGCTGGGTATTCCTCAGACCCATGGGAGCTTTCTGCTCAGCTGTGACTAGTGTGCAGCTGGGTGGCCCTGGGCCTTGTCTAGCTGAGCGCAGAAGCAAGACAGCAGGGTTGCTCCTAGTAGCCTAACGCAGGTCTGATGGCACCAGCAAGAAGAGGCAGCCAGCCATTGCCAGGCACTCACATTCCTGGTGGCTCATAGCCATGAAACTGACTCTGGACAAGTTTCCCTACCCCACCAGTGCCCACTTCCCAGTTTGATGGGATTAATGATGCCATGTCCTGCACAGGCACCTAGTAGGCAGCAACCCCCTCACTGTCCATTGTTTGGGGTTTTCTTAAGCCCAAACTTAAGAAAGGTCCACCAAGAACTGCCAAGAGGAAAAAGGCCCCCTGTTTTACCCTTTGCCAGGGAGCTGGCTGCTGAGATCCATCTTTTCCCACCTCCAGATCCTACTTTCTAGCCTGTCCCCTGGCATTTCTAGTACATTGTGTGTCCTGTTCTTACTCTGTACACACTTTGTTCTTGGCTTTTCTTGTCTAGCTTTGACTCCTGACCTTGCTATGACTCCAGATACTGGCTTGGTCTTTCCAACCCTGTGTCTACCCATTTTTGTTTTGAAGCAGTCCATTAAGTGACCCACTATAGGTATGCTGTAAACAAGGGGACAGATAAGACATCTAGGACATGACAACTTTTGTTCTTAGCAAGTGCTTACTGTGTGCCAGATACCATTCTAGACTTTTACACATGAACTCATTTACTCCTCATTGGAACCCAATTTTATTTTTTCTATAGATGAGGCTATTGAGGCACAGAGGAGTTAAGTGACTTGCCCAAGGTCACATAGCCAGTACAGGACAGAGAAGTATTTGAATTCAGGCTCTAGAGTCCAGGCTCTTAATTCCCTACAACTTACTACCTCTCCCTGAGGGTTGCTGGTGAAGTTGGCCTGGGGCAAAGACAAATTCTATTGCATTGCTCTCCTACTTGTTTCCTAGAATATAGAGAAGGATACAGACAAACCCCTCAGTGTCCTGCTGAGGCCTGGATATTTAAATATTATTATCTGTGTTAGTTTCTGAGGGGTGCTGAAACAAAATACCACAAACTGCGTGGCTTAAAATAATAGAAATGTGCTGTCTCATAGTCCCAAGGCTAGAAGTCCAAAGTCAAGGTGTCAGCAGGGCCACATTCCTTCTGAAGCCTCTGGAGAGAATCCAGCCTTCCTTCTTCCAGCTTCTGGTGGCTCCAGGTGTTTGCTGACTTGCACCTGCAGTACTTGAATCTCTCTCTCCACTGTCACCTGGTCTTTTTCCTGAGTGTGTCTGTCTTCTCTTCTTGTAAGGACACCAGTTGTGTCAGATTAGCCCCCCACCCCCACCCCGTTTCAGTATGTCTTCATCTTAACTTGATCACATCTGCAAAGACCCTACTTCCAAGTAAGGTCACGTTCACAGGTAATGGGGGTTAGGACTTCAACATATCTTTTACAGGGACAGAATTCAACTCACAGTACAACAATCTTTGTACTACATTGTTCTTTGTCATGTGTTATAGATAACTAACATAATTTCCAGAATATGCAGCAATGCTATCTCCAACACAGGAGCTATGTTCCTAGAAAAAATTTTTTCATGAGCTTGTCATTTGGGAACAAGCTAAACCAGTTCCACTGAGGCATCTCATCCAGGAAGAAGAAACAGAAATATGGAGCCTTGATTTTCATGACTGGGAAGGGTTTACTGGATCTGCTGTCCGGCTGCACTGGTGGAACGGAGAGGAGGTCAAAATCTCAGGTGATCTGCTCAAGGACACACAGCAGTCCTGGCCCTTGTGCTCCTGTGTTCTTCACTGAATGGGCCACACTGACACTTGGAGGCACTGAGGCAGTGCCCAGAGGCTCTCAGATGTGCCAACAGAATCTGATCATGTCCCTTGCACCCCCAAAGATCTGGTGGCTTTTGACAGTTGACCAGATCTTCCCTTTCTCAGCCTCCCTGTAGGTCAGGTGATCATATTTGGCCCTTGAGAAATAGCGAGATACTTGCTTTTCCCTCCCTGATTAGAGTCAAGGAGCAATTGATGACATGATAAAGATCGTGTCATTCCTGGGACATCAACAGCTGAGGGGACAGAGTGGGAAGATGGAGGAAAGATCCTCAATGACCTTGCTGGGAACTAAGCACACCTAGGAACTACTTACCTCCTGAATTCTTGTTATGCACATGTGTGTGAATTAACAAAATGTCTTTCTTGCTTAAGCCAGCATTAATTGGATCCTCTGGTAGCCGAAGTCCCTGGTAGTTCCAGGAGCCTCAGAGCCTCACCTTGACCAGAGCTTCTCCATGATCACTGTCTACAGTTCAGCTGGCCCCATGAGAGGGTTACTCAGGCTTCCTGGTCCTCAGATTGGCTACTCTTTTGCAGGTCAACCCAGCCTGCTGTCCGACTTGCTTCTGGTTCAGGCAAGATGGGAGGTGTTCTGTTCATTCAATCATTCATTCATTCATGTATTGGTTCACTCAGGAAACGTGTTGAATAGTTATAGTAATACACAGATGAACAAGTCCTTGTAGTGGGCTCTCTGCCTGCCCATCACACACACCTCACCCTGCATGGGGTGTTGTTGACCACATCACCTGTTTGTCTTCCCAACTTTAAGTTTCCCAAGGACAGAACTGTGGCCTTCCCAGGGAGTTGCTCACAGTCTGGGGTCAGCAGGAGCAATGGACCATAGTTATAGCTCATCAGGGTTGTATGGTGATGTCCAAGCAAGACACATTTGCTGTCCAGCTGCTTGCTGAGCCAAGTGGTTGGTGGCAGACTATTGAGACACGAAACTCTGAGGCTGCCCCTCTACCTGGTGTCCCCTCACCCTATCAGGCCCATCTGACCAGACCTACTTTCTCTCGAGGACTTGACATCCTTTGGGCTCTGCCTTTCCCACACCTCTCCGTTTGAGTAGCTTCCCTCCATCCCCCCTCACTCTTTTCCTTCCCCCATCACAAAGCCTTCACCTATCCTGGGAGAATGCTGAAAGAGATCCTTGAGGACATGATTCCCTGTCATGTATGGGCTTTGTGTCCTCAATTCCAATACACTGGCTCAACGATGCACTTAATTTATTTATCTAATTTCTGGGAACACCAGTACCCATTTAGGAATAAATGTAAAAAAGGATGCCCAGAGAGTGGTCACCCCTGGAGCAGGGACAGGTGGTGACTGTAGGGGGCCAGAGGAAGATACGAGCCTCCTTGCGGGCTGCTCATGTTCTGTGTCTCAATCTGGGTGCTGTTTCCAGGGCTGGATTCAGTTCCTGAATGTGCATCAAACTGCACATATGTGTACACTTGTCTGCATATATGTAACATACCAATAAAAAAGTGTTTTGTGTTTGGTTTAAATAAAGAGCACAACCAGATCTGCATTTTGCTTTGGTGAACAAAGAGAACACAAATGAATGTTTTCCTTAGGGTCCTGGATCCTGGGTGTTTAAGTTCCTGCCCTATCCAGGTTCCCCTGGTGGTGGCTAGAGGGGACCCAGATGTCTTTGCCATTGTCCTTGCCTTGCTTCCTGGTGCTGCCTTCAGACACTGTCATTGGATCTGCGTTCTGTTTACTGCCTGGGAATTTCCGTTTTGATGATTTTGTGTGGTGGTTGCTGCAGGGGCTGGAGGCTGTTGGGCGTGGGTTTCATCAAGCACAGTAATGTTAATACCCATCCATAGCTCTGCAACATTTATATGAAGAGAATTAAAACCAGAGTAACTGCCATGATAAACGTTCATACCTTTGGCTCCTACCAGACCTTCTGGCAGAACTGGAGCCTGGATCAGTTCCCAAAAGGATAAACTTAATATTAATGATAATAATACTTTGCACTTGGTCTAGTAAAAATATTTTGAATACAGCAGAGGCAAGGATATGAATGTTTGCTTGGCGCTATTTATCAGGAAGTGCTTCTGCTTGTTTATTATGTTAGGGCTTTGTATACAGAAACTATTTTTTCCTCCCTTGCCACCAGGGGCCATATTTCTTGCTGGTTGCTACATCCAAAGTTTAACAGGAAGTTGCTGTTCATATTTAAATGGTATGTTTTTGAAACATATCTGTAAATAGCTGAAGACAGAACAGCTGAAGGTGTGGAGTTGTTTAATATCCTTCCTGACAGATATTTTTGCACTTTAAATTACATCTCAGCAGTTGTGAAACAGGAGATTTAAAAGCACTAAGTCTAGGGGATTGTGACATTTTAATGCTTATTCATCTTTAAATCTGTGGAGGTTTAGAGATATTCAGGGAATAAGGATTTTTTTTTAATTGAGAGTTGATTGAAGAATTACTCTTACTTATATTTAAGCATATTATATGAGAGCAGGAGATGATCTGGGAGAAGCAAAGTGAGTATCTATATTCTCTCCTAGTTGATAGGAGGGAGAGGGAATCTATTTTTTCCTACAGTAATTATTAAGAGTTTTCTTGCAGATCTTTTATTACCTCCAGGGACCATTCCCTTGTTGTGTGATACATCACCTGTGGGGAGTCTCTGGCATCTGAAACCACAGCACCAGGATGATGGGTTAGAGCTGCATACATCTGAGCAACAGGTGCCTTAGATAGATACTGCAACAATCCCCCTCCAGCACAGATAATGTATTATTTGTGGGATAGAATCATCCAAGGACCAATCTGTTCAGTCTCTAACTCAGATTCCAAGATGCAGCTTCAGTTTCCTTATGGGGTCTACATTGCCATCATTCAGCATTTTGTAATCCTTGTGAGTCACAGATCTTGTTACAGCAAGTCTGGCTTCAGATCTATCCCAAGTGACTATAGTACCCCCAAAATTTGGTGGACATAAAATCTGTGCATCACAAACACATTGCCCTGGTTGGCTCAAGAACTTGGAAGGTTCACTGACTCCAACTCAGACATTTTTCTGGGTTAAGGAAAAAGCAATTATGTGTTTATTCTGTGGAAGCTTAAGGGCTCATAATACTAGAGGAAAACAGACTTCCGATTTAAGATGATGGATTTTACACATGGATTTTTCTTTTTTCTTCCAAATCCCAATAAAGAGATACAAAAATGAAATAATCTCCTAAAGCAGGAAGGGGGGTTGAAGAAGGGTTTATAGGTAAACAAGACATTAAAATGGATACCGGGAGATGGAGAGCACAGAAAACCAGTGGGACAGAGCCAAGCATGAGTGCTCAGAGAATATGGTAGTAGGCTCAAAGCAGTAGCCAACCCTCCCAAATGGAACATGGAGAAGCTGTAGAATCACAGCTGAAAAGTGAAAGGAAAAAAAAAAAATCAAACAGGATGTTTAATTAAAGGTTTGTTAACAAAACAGTTGTGTCAATCAGCCTCTTCCCCAGACCCCTCACAGGGTGAGACTGACAATCAGATATTTATCCCTAGGCAAACTGAAAAATTAACAAAGCAGAAGCCTCTTCCTAAAGACATGTGACCAGGGAGATCCATGGTGCTTAGTGTAGGTATTGGTGCTTTCTATTCTAATATCCAGAGATGGTCCTGAGAGCACCAAAATGCTATTTGTGAACTCTAAAGCAAAGTCTACTGATGCACAGGGCCATCCCCACATAGGCTGCCTCCACTCAAGCCTTTCATTAACTCAAGAGTATGGCCTGTTGAAGAGACACAACATGCCAGCTACCATAAATACGGTTCTCCATCCTAAAATATGAACAGAAGACTGAGGATAATCAGACCCATGGGAAAGTCAGCCATTTGTAATAAAAAGACCAAGAATATTGAACATAATATCTGGCCCCATAGGAAAAAAAAACAGGAAACAGAGACAACTTGACAAATATAGTTATTATCTTTAGAGAGATTTAGGGGCAATTTTGCATCCGCATAATCAGAAAATGGGGAGCAGCTGGATGAGTGGTAACTGTTAATAGATCCAAGAAAGGGGAAGCCTACATTAGCTCTGGGAAAATCAGAAACTGAAGAGAACTCAGGAGTTGTAAGTGTAGGTTAAGTCTCAAGGGAGGGATTGACAAATGAGGAAAATTGGTTGAAAATCTATACAAGAAGCAGATAGACTTCCCAGGATCCCCTCCCTCACCCTGTGTATTCAAGTCATCACTGCTCTCCCTTCCCAGCAGATCAGAGCTTTCTACTATGAGAAGCTAAACTATGGAGATTCTAGACTCAGAAACACCTAAGAAGGTAGCTACTAAAATTAAAAAGGAGAGGTTAGGACAGAGTCTACATACCGAAGGCTGAGACTTCTCAGTTCCCTTACTTGCCTCTACTCCAGAAACACTGGTAACCTACATGATACAAAAAATGCAGAAAAATGGAGATTTTTTTTTCCTTTAGGGACTCTGAGCAGGAAAAAAGGTAAGATCTTCAGATATTGATAACTGGGTCCTCCTTGATAAAATACCTCAACCAGGTTACCCATTGTGAATCCTAGTACTTGGCAAGCCCTGTCAGTCAGATTCCATATCCTCCTCACATATGCAAAATATTATTGCAAGCAAGCAAGGATCACTCAACATGTGGGGAAATCCTGTAACAGGAAAGAAGACAAGCAAAAACAGAAAGAAAAATGAAACTGGAAAAGAAAAAAAAATGCAATGACCAAAGAAGAAAGCTTAAAAATAATCATTGAAACATCAGAAATAAATTTATCCATCAAACAAGATTACTGTACATCTGTTTTAGCTGATAATAGTGTAACAGGAACAAGCTTTGTCCACTCTCTTGAAGCAACAAAAATCTGAAAACATAGATGAAACTGACCTTTAGACATTAGACATCAGGCAACATTGGGGATGATAATGAGAAAGGGGAAACAAAAGAAGTCAACACCCAGGTTGGCCCAGAGTACTGACTGGAGAGAGTTTGCAGCTCTCAGCACAGGGAAGAGGAACTCAGGGTGGACCTGCCTCTCAGAGTTGAAGAGACAAGGCTGTAAGCCTGGCAAGGTCAAAGCAGCTAGAGTTTACTGGGAAGATACTGAAGAAGAGAGAACTACAGGAGATAGAGAGCTTTGAAGATCTTCAAAGACCTCCAGGAATCTTTAGGTGAGTACTGTTAAGTGGATGCATGTGGAGAAATGACATGAGGCTAGGGACCCCAAAAGGCAGAAAGACCAACTCTGGAACTTACTCAGGGCTGGGAATAGTTCATATTGTTACCAGCCAGAATAGAAAACCTTGTGATTCATGGGAATTGGGTAGAGTACTCAAAAGGATATTGCCTTGATAGAGGGGCCCAAATTGCTCAGGAGCAGCCTAGCAAAGCTTAAAGCAAATCTCAAAAAATATCAAACTGTTTCCAAGTAACTTAACTGCATACAAAAACAAAGTTTAAGAATATTTATATAAGTAGAAAAACATTCATTACCCAATATGGTAAAATTCACAATGTCTGGAATCATCTAAAAACTTATCAAACATGCAAGAAAATATAACCCACAATGAAGAGAAAAATCAATATAAACAAACCCAGAAATGACCATGATGATAAAACCAGACAACAGTTATTATAGTCACATTCCATATGTTCAAGGTGGTAGAGGAAAGATGGAACATGCTAAGCAGAGAATATAGTACCAATGAACCACAGAACAACTTGAAGAGACTAAAAATCCACATGTAATCTACACTTGAGAGGGAGATGATAGCAGAGTGAAGTGGGGATAAGAGACAGAAAAAATATTTGAAGAAATAATGGCCCTAATTTCCAAAACTGATGAAAATTATAAGTCCATAGATCTAAGGAAGACAGTAAATCCCCCCCAAACAAAGAAAACTACACAAAGTCACATCATAATCAAATTGCTTAAAATCAGAGATAAAGAGAAAATCCTAAAAGCATATAGAAAAAGGGGCATCTGGGTGGCTTAGTGGTTGAATGTCTGCCTTTGGCTCAGGGCAAGATCCCAGGGTCCTGGGATCAAGTCCCACATTGGGCTCCCCACAGGAAGCCTGCTTCTCCCTCTGCCTATGTCTCTACCTCTCTCTGTGTGTCTCTTATAAATAAATTTTAAAAATCTTTTTTAAAAAGCATACAGAAAAAAAATACATTGCATTTAGTTGAATGTGTTAGCAACTTCTTTTTGGAAACAAAGCAAGCCAGAAGACAATGGAGGAACATATATAAGTACTGAAGGAAAATTGTCAAACTAGAATCCTATACCTAATGAAAATATACTTCAAAGACAAAAGCAAAATAAGGACTTTTTTTGGACTATTAAAGCAGAAAGAATTTATCACCAACAGACACACTATAAGAGTTTTAAAAGAAGTCATAGGTAGACAAAGAGAATGGTCCTAGATGTGAACCTGAAACTGCATAAAGGAATAAAGAGCAGCATAAATGATATATATGCGAATAAATAGAAGACTTTTTTGTTTTAAAAATATTTAATTTTTTAATATGAAAATGGTAACCATAGGTGATAGAGTTTATAACGTAGGTAAAATGTAGGAGAATGATGGCACAAAGTTCAGGAGAGGGAGAATGGAACTACACTATTATAAAGTTTTTATACTATCCATAAAATGGCATAATATGACTTTAAGTTAAACTGTGATAAGTTAAAGATACATACTATAAACCCTTAAGCAACCACTAAAATAAGAAAACGAAGAGTTGGGCAGCTCCGGTGGCACAGTGGTTGGGCACCGCCTGCAGCCTGGGGTGTGATCCTGGGGACCCGGGATTGAGTCCCACATCAGGCTCTGTGCATGGAGCCTGCTTCTTCCTCTGCCTGTGTTTCTGCCTCTCTCTCTGTGTGTCTATGAATAAATAAATAAAATCTTAAAAAAAAAGAAAACGAAAACAAAGAGTTATAGCTAATAAGGCAACAAAGGAGATAAAATTAAATAATAAAAATACTCAATCCAAAAGACAGAAGAAGAACACAGGAACAAAGGAAAAATGGAACAAATAGAAAACAAATATCAAGGTGATATATTGAAACCCTGTTTGGGTTTTGATATGTTTTATCAATCATCACACTAAATGTAAATGGCATAAACACTCCCAATCAAAAGGCAGAGATAGTCAAAATGGACAAAAAAGCAAGACTCAACCATGTACTTCCTATAAGAAACCCATTAAAGTGCAGACATAAATGAGTTAAAAATAAAAGTTGAAAGAAGGCATAAAAGGTGAAAAACAGACCAAAAAAGATAACATTATTCTAATGCCAGGGCAAAGAAATCAGGAGTGGCTATCAGATAAATTAAATTTCAGAGTAAAAAATATTATCAGAGATAGAGAGGATAATTTTACAATAATAAAGGACATAATTTACCAAGAATATACAAAACAAACACAAACATCAATGTACATCACAGCAGAGCTTTAAAATATATAAAGCAAGAGTGGATAGAAATGTAAGGAGAAATGGACAAATCCAAAGTATAATTAGATATTTCATCATCTTATTTACCATAATTTGCAGAATAAGTAGATGAAAAATCAGTAAAGATATAGAAAACTTGCACAAGACTTCAAAATGACATAATTGATATTTATAGAGCATTACATTTAACAAGAGAATACACATTATTCTGCAGTGCAAAATTTTGCTAATATAGACTAAGTTCTTGGTAATAAAAAAACTCTAGATTTAAGTCAAACGAAATATGTTCTCTGACCACAATGGAATTAAATGAAAGCTTAATAATGCAAAGATAGATGGAACAAACCCCAGATATTTGGAAATTAAATAACACGTTTAAAAATAACCCATCAATCAACACAAAGATAAATCCAAAATGGATGAGAGATCTAAATATAAAACAGGAATCCATCAAAATCCTAGAGGAGAACACAGACAGCAACCTTTTTGACCTCAGCCGGAGTGAATTCTTGCAAGACACATTCACATAAGCAAGGGAAAACAAAAGCATCAATAAACTATTGGGACTTCATCAAGTTAAAAAGCTTCTACACAGCAAAGGAAATAGTCAACAAAACTAAAAGGCAACCTACAGAATGAGTGAAGATAGTTTCAAATAATATATCAGATAAAGGGCTAGTATCCACGATCTATAAAGAACTTATCAAACTCAACACCCAAAAAACAAACAATCCAGTCAAGAAATGGGCAGAAGACATGAACAGACATTTCTCCAAAGAAGACCTACACATGGCCAACAAGCACATGAAAAATTCTCTACATCACTTGCCATCAAGGAAATACAACTCAAAACCACAATGAGATACCACCCCACACCAGTGAGAATGGTGAAAATTAACAAGACAGGAAACAACAATGTTGGTGAGGATGTGGACAAAGGGGAACTCCCTTGCATGGTTGATGGGAATGCAAGCTGGTACAGCCATTCTGGAAAACAAATTACTTCTGTTTATACCATAAGAAGTACAAGAAAGAAGAACAATTTAAATTCAAAGCAGAGACGCCTGGGTGGCTCAGTGGTTGAGTGTCTGCCTTTGGCTCAGGATATGGTCCTGGAGTCCCAGGATCAAGTTCCACATTGGGCTCCCCTCGAGAAGCCTGCTTCTCCCTTGGCCTATGTCTCTGCCTCTGTGTGTGTGTGTGTGTGTGTGTGTGTCTCATGAATAAATACATTAAAAACTTTAAAAAATAATAAAATAAAAAACTAATAAACACAAAGCATAAGAAAAGAAATAATAGAGTTAAAAGTTTGATTAAGTGAAATAGAGAATAGAAAAAAAATCAGTGAAAGCAAAATACAATCAATAGAATCGGGATTCTTCTTGCCAAGAGTATCAGGGAAAAAAGGGAGAAGATACAAATTACCAATATCAGGAATGAGAGAGGTGACATAACTACAGACTTTATAGATATTAAAAGAAAATTAGGAAATACTGTTAATGATTTTATATTAATCGATTCAAAAATTTAAATAAAAAAGACAAATCTTTTGAAAGATGTAAGCTATCAAAACCCTCCCAGAGAGAAATAGATAGCTATAATAAGGAATAAAATTCTGATACATGCTACAACGTGGGTGAACCTTGAATATTTTAGGCTAGATCAGTGAGCCAATTACAAAAGGGCAAATATTGTAGAATTCCACTTGTATGAGGTACCCAGAATGGACAAATTCATAGAGAGGAATAGATTACCAGGGACTGGATGGAGGTGGGGAAAAGGGTTTTGCTGTTGTATAGACTTTCTGTTTGGAATGATAAAAAATATAGATGCATAGATAAACATAGATTGTGATGATTGTTAGAGAACATTGTGAATGTGCTTAATGCCACTTAATACACTTAGATGTTTAAAATAGTTAATGTTATGTTATGAATATTTAACACTATACAAAATTTTAAAAAGAAACAATCTGAATCTGAAACAGATCATCTGAATCATAAATACATCATCTGGCTATGAGTAGACTTATTAAAGAAATTTCATTCGTAAGTAGAAACTTTCCCCAAAAGATGACTGCAGGCCAAGATGGCTTCACTGGTATAGTCTGCCGTACATTTAAGGAAGAAATAATACCAGTTATACACAAGCTCTTCTACAAAATTGAAGGGGAGGAAATACTTCTCAAATCTTTCTATGAAGCCAGCACCACCCTGATACCAAAACCAAAAATGAAGATGTTACAAGAAAATAAAACTACAGACAAATGCCCTTTATGAAAATACTTAACAAAATGCTTAACAAAAATTTAAGATACTTAACAAAATTTAGCAAACTGAATCTAAGAAAAAATTGAAATAATGCATCATTGCCAAATAGGGTTTATCCCAGGAATGCAATGTTTAACATTTAAAAATCAACCAATGTAATTCATCACATTGGCACATTTCACTAAAAGAGAAATCACATGACCATCTCAATTTATGCAAAAAGAGTATTTAACAAAATCCAACAACCATTCCTTTTTTTTTTTTTTTTTTTAGATTTTATTTATTTATTCATGAGAGACACAGAAGGAGAGAGAGGCAGAGACAGGCAGAGGGAGAAGTAGGCTCCATGCAGGGAGCCTGACGTGGGACTCGATCCCAGGTCTCCAGGATCACGCCCTGGGCTGAAGGCAGTGCTAAACTGCTAAGCCACCGGAGCTGCCCCACAACAACCATTCCTGATAAAAACTCTCAACAAACTAGAAATAAAAGAGAATTTCCTTAATCTCATAAAGTGTATCTATGAAAAGTCTGTAATTAATATCAAACTTAATGGGAAAGCAGAGTACTTAAAATGAGATACTACTACACACCCATTGGCATCCAAATTCAAAATGCTGACAACAGCAAATGCTGACAAGAATGTAAGGTAATAAGATCTCTCATTCATTCCTGGTGGAAATGCAAAACGGTACAGCAACTTTAGAAGACATTTTGGCAGTTTCTTACAAAACTATACATTTCCCATATAATCTAGCAACTACATTCCTTGATATTTATTTATGCAAATGAGTTGAAAAATTATGTCCACACAAAACATGCACGTGGATCTATAATAGCTTTACTCATAATTCAAAACTTGGGAGCAACCGATGTGTCAGCAATAAAAAGAAATGGCCTATCAAGCTATGAAAAATGAAACACAGGAAACTTAAATATATAGTACTAAGTGAAAGAAGCCAATCTTAAGAGGATACTTACCATGATTCCAACAATACAACATTCTGGAAAAAGTAAAACAATGGGGACAGTAAAAAGGCAGTAACAAATGTGCCATTCTGGTGCAGGATGTTGATAGTGGTCAAGGCTGTGCATGTGTGGGCACAGGAGGTATAGTGAACTATGTACTTTCCACTCATTTTTGCTGTGGACCCTCACCCTTACAAACTTCCTTTGCTTTGCTTTTTAGAGAGAGAGTGTGTGTGTGAGTGTGAGTGGGGGTGGGAGGGCAGAGGGAGAGGGAGAGAATCTCCAGCCCAACATGGAGCCTGATGTGGGGCTCTATCTCATGACCCTGAGACTGTGACCTGAGCTGAAATCAAGAGTCAGATACTTAACTGACTGAGCCACCCAGGTGCCCCACAAAGTTTCTTTGATGATTTTACTTTATGCTTCTAATAAAATAATCTTTTAAATTAAAAAAAAAAAGGGAATGCTTTCCCTCTAAGGCTAGGAACAATTCAGGATGTCTGTTCTTACTACTTCTTTTGGCATTGTCCTGGAAATTATAGCCCACTTAATAAGGCAAGAAAAGGAAAAAAGCCATCCAGATTGGGGGCGAAAAAAGGAAAAACTGTCTTCCTTTGCAGACATGATCATCTACACGAGTCTACAAAAAATCTTCATGAGTCTACAAAAAAGCTACTAGAACTACGAAGTAATTGTACAAAACTATAGGATGTAAGAGCACCATACAAAGAAGTTAAATGTGTTTCCATATACTAGCAATGAATAACTAGAACTTGAAATTCCAAAAACAATACCATTTACAATAGCACCAAGAATATAAACTATTTAGGAATAAGTTTGAGAAAAGATAGGCAAGACCTTTATACTGATGAAAACAATGCTGAGAGAAATTAAGGAAGATTGAAACAAATGGAGAGATATGCCTTGTCCTTGAATCCAAAAACTCATTATTAAGATGAAAATCTTTCCAGATTGATACGTAGGTTTAACACAATCACAATAAAAATCCCAGAAGATTATTTTGCAGATATTGATGAGCTATTTCTAAAATTTATATAGAATTGCAGAAGACCCAGAATAGCCAAAACAACTTTGAAGAGAACAAAGGGCTTTCACTACCTGATTTTAAGACTCATGATATAGTTACAATGATCAAATAGTATAGTGTTGGTGTAAAGATGGATCAATGGAAGACACTACAGAGTCCAGACAGAGACTCACACATACACAGGCAATTGATTTTTGAAAAGGATGCCAAGACAATTCAAGGGGGAAAGGATATCTTTTCAGCAAGTGGCACTGGAACAGTTAAATACACATATGCAAAAAAAAAAAAAAAAAAAAAAAGGAAACCCGACCATTGGTTCACATTAGATTATAGACCTAAATATAAAATCTAAAACTACAAAGCTAGATGAAGAAAACATAGGAGAAAATCTTTGTTAGCTGAGTCAGGTAGAGATTTCTCAGATAAGGCATCAAAAGCACAATCCGTATAAGAAAACATGGATCAGTGTTGCTGCATTTAAGTTAAAAATTTCTTTTTTTTGAAAGATGTTAAAAGAGGGGCACCTGAGTGGCTCAGTGGTTGAGCATTTGCCTTTGGCTTTGGTCGTGCTCCCAGGGTCCTGGGATTGAGTCCCACATCAGGCTCCCCGCAGGGAGCCTGCTTCTCCCCTGCCTTTGTCTCTGCCTCTTTCTCTGTGTCTCTCATGAATAAATAAACAAAATCTTAAAAAAAAAAAAAAGATGTTAAGAGAATAAATAGAAGAGCCACAGACTTGGAGAAAATATTTGGAAGTCCGTATCTGATAAAGATTTGTATCCAGAATACATACAGTGGTCTTAAAGTGTGATAATCCAAGAAACAATCCATATTTTTTAAAAGGGCAAAAAATTTAAGAAGACACTTCACTAAAAATGAAATGTGTATGTGTATATATGAATATTCACATACAGATAGAAAATAAGAAATATATATATGCAGATAGAAAATAAGCACATAAAAAGATGTTTAATAGGAAATATATATTAAAATCCCTATTAGATACCAATGTACACTTTTTAGAATGGTTAATTAGAAAGTTTGATGAATCAAAATGTTGGTGAGGACAAGGGCAACTAGAATTCTCATATGCTTCTCTTGGGAATGAAAATGATATACCACTTTGGAAAACTGGCATTATTTTGACAGGGCTCCAAATGATCCCCACTCCTGGCTGTCTAGCTTCACGTAATTCCTCCTCTTAACCAGTATAATGCAACAGCATGGAAGGGATGTCACTTCCATGACCCGTTACTACGTTATAAAAGATTGTGACTTCCAATTTGTTAACAGATTCTCTCCTTTGCTGACTTGGATTAAGGAAGTCATCATATCAAAGAGGCCTATGTGGCACGGAACTAAAAGAGGTCTCCAGCCAACAAAGAATTGAGGCCCTAAGTCCAACAATTCTCAAGAAAACTGAATCCTTCCAACAACCATATGAGTGAGTTTGAAAGCTGATCCTTTCTCAGTGAATCTTCAGATGAAACCTCAAGGCTAGCTAACACCTTGGTTGCACTCAGCTAAACTATGCTTGGATTCCTGACCCACAAACATTCTGAGATAATAAATTGTGTTGTTTTAAGCCAGAGAGTTTTGGGGTAATTGGTTATATAGCAATAGATTATGAATACTGGCAGTTCCTGAGAAAGTTAAACACACACATCTACCCTATGGTATAACCATTCTACTCTTAAGTGTTTACCCAAGAGAAATAAAAGCATATGTCCACATAAAGTCTAGTACATGAATGTTCATGGTGGCTTTATTTATAATAGCCTAAACTGGAAACAAACCAAATGCCTCTATCAGCAGGTAAATGGGTAAACAAACTGTGGTATAAGCAATATACAATGGAATACATAGAGCAATTAAGAAGAATGAACTATTGATACATAGAACATGAGTGAATCTCAGAATCATTAGGCTAAATGAAAGGAGCCAAATAAAAAGAGTACATTCCTCATGATTCCATTTATATAAAGTCCTAGGAAGTGAGAACTAATCTACAGTGACAAAGAGCAGAATAGTGATTATCTGAGGATAGGATAAGGGCATGCAAGGGGAAGGGTGAAAAGTATTACAAAAAAGCATAGGAAAAACTTTGTAAGTGATGGTATGTTTATTATATTGATTGTGATGATGATGGTTTCATGGGTATATACATATGTCAACATTTATCACAATGTACATCATAAATGTGGACAATTACATATTAATGATACTTCAATACAGCTGATAAAGGAATGTTGCTATAGAAAGGAATATTTAGAAAACAAAAATGATTTTGGAACTTAAAAATTAAAAAGAAGAAATGAAAACTTTAGTAGAAGCCTAGAAAGAAGCTGGGAAAATCTCCCAATAATTAGAACAATTACAACGAAGAAATGGAAAATAGAGGCTAAAAAGTAAAAAAGTTTAAAAAAAAATCGGACTAGATGGGAAGTAGAAAAATTTAGAAGTTTATCCTATTGGATAGGACTTTCAAAAATAGAGAAGAAGGAAAACAGAGCAATTTGCCAAAGAGACAATTCAAGAAAACTTCCTGGACACAAAGAACATGAATTTCTCGACCAAGGGGTTCACCAAGGGCCAGCACAATGAATAAAAACAGTCACACAAAACATATCAGTGGAAAGTTTCAAAACACTGGGGACAAAGAGAAGGTACTAAAGCTCCGAGAGAGAAAGAATAAGTCACATACAAAAGGCTTAGTATTATTAGTTCTGCAGTAGACTTCTCAATAGCAATTCTAAAAGCTAAATGATAATGGAGGAAGATCTTCAAAATTCTTATTGAAAATGATTTCTAACTTAGAATTCTATATCCTCAGTCAAACTCTGAACATGCTGTTAGGATAGAATAAGGACTATTGGGCATTTTCAGACATGTAATATCTCAAATTTTTAAAAGTTGCTCATGTTTTCTTCCTTAGGAAAGAGATTTTCTCTTCTGTTGAAAAGTTTGGGGATGGATTTGTGACAAATACATTAAAACACAAACTATGCAAATAAAAAAAATTGCAATGAAAACCAAAGAATGTGTAAGAAAGAAAAGAAATGTTTAATTATTATTTATTAGCTTATTATTTAATTATTTATAGGGCTACGGTATAACTATAAATTCTAAATATTAATTTGTTAAAAAGTTATGACATTCTTTTAGAAGAATAGGAAGTTAAAAATATACTTAAGGGTATGTAACTGGAGTAAAAGAACTAGACTCTTATTGTCCATTGACTGAAGTAAATATATTTAAAACGAACAAACAAATCAATAAACAGAAGTTAGTTTAAGTATGCTATTTAGAAATATGGAGGCAAATATCAGAAAGCTACAAGTTTTGAAAGTAGTGGCTTCTGGGAAGGAAACTGCTAACTTCACTGTAAGACTTGTGGAACTATTTAATTTTTTTAATCATGTAAATGTAGAGCTTTTATTAAAATTAAAAGAATGAAGACATGACAGAAGAATGTTTCCCAGAACTGAAGAAAGATAGTTATTTCTGGACTAAAAGACCCTCCAAGTTCCAACTAGGTGAAGAATAAAAGAATCACGCCTTGATTCAAACTCAAATATTTCAGAACATGAAACATAAAGAGAAAATTCCTAAAGTTTTAGAAGAAAAGAAGAGTAAAAATAATACTGGCTTCAGACAAATTATCAGGAACTTTGGAGAGTAAAATAAAAAATTCTGAGAAATAGAATTTAAAACCCAATATTCTATACCAAGAAAATTGTTATGCATGTAAGCAAATATTTTTCGATTTAGAAGTACTCAGAAAATTTGTATCCAAAGCACCTTTTCTGTTATTGCAAGATATAGTCCAGCAAAAGGCTTCTGAATATAGTATGATTAAAAGGTTGTAAAAGGTTTGTAAAAGGTTTGAAGATCTAGTAAAGGCATGTTTCTTTTCTCATCAAACAAAAATTAAGGCAAATAAAAATCCCAAGAAAAACAAAAAGTTATGTGAGAAACTCATGTTTGTCTAAATATGAAGGAAGCAAAAATGTGGCATGAATTTAACAATTGGTCCTTCATGGGACTTATAATTAATGAGACTGGACCCACAGAGAAGGAAATAAAATCCTACCGTAATGATTGACTTTGATCAAACAATACATACTAGGTCACAATAACATAAACAATAGTTATTGTTTTTAGGTTTTTAGAACCATCCTGTGAATGAAACATGAAAGTTAATTACGTTCATAAAATAGTACATAAAATGATGAACTCTAGCTAAGTAAAAGTTGTCGTGGTATTGGTGAGAGAAATTAATAAACTGTCTGAAAATAATAGAACAAGAAATGAGATTTAGGTGTAAGATTGAAACATACAAAGGTAACCAACAGAATAATTAAAAATAATAATTGTTAAAATTTAGAGATGCTGTAGTACAAGTCAACTAAAGCCTCATCCCTAGCAAGGGGTCCAGAGCTAGTGCCTACATTGAATATCAAGATACAGATATAAATACACCATTTAGAATTAGGATGCTAACGATCAGAAAAGCCAAATGGGGGAATGGTTCATGGTGGTGGCCTCTGAGACTATATGTGGTGAAAGAGAATGGAGTGGGTGATTTTAGTTTTTCATCCCATGTCCTCTTCTACCATGCGCATATTCAGCAAAACATTTAAAAATTCTTTAAGTGAATAAAATAAACATTGAATTATGAATATATCTATGTTCTGAAAACTAGGTTTAAAAATGTGTTGATAGTGAAGTGTAACTTCCTAGACCATCAGGACACGAGTGTATTCTGTATCTGTCATCTACTTGTCATCAGGCTCCAAGATGGTGGCCTTGCCATAGGTAGAAGGGACAGTCTCTTCATCATTCATATCTCCTACCCCCAAACTAAGAAGAAACTTACAGTGGGCATGAAGTATTGCTCTGATGGCCATGTATGTGTGCATACACACACGTGCACCAGGCAGATTACATGAAAAGGTGAGGTGTCCAAGTTACCAATCAAAACTGCCAACTTGGTTTTTAATATGCAGCATGATTCAGAAGACCTAAAAAAAGGCTCAGCATAAGTGAAAGTCCATTATTGAGACTTATCATGCTGTAGACAACTGCCATCGAGGACCCACTATTCTCACAGATTTCTGCATTGGCCTCTGGTCACAATGAAAGTCCCTTATGTGTTGGTCTTATGAAAGAATCATTTAAGAAAGCCCTCCTTAGTTTAAGAGATTGGTACCATCTTTCTGTTTTCTATTTCCATAACCATGTGACCACCTCTGACTATAACAAACAGACCCCTGTTGAGCTAGTTAGTTGAACTTCCACTTGGCAGGTGCAAATGACTTCCTATTATCCCAGTTCTCCCTCCCCTTTAATTGTGGGAGGAAGTTCCTATTTTGTATGACTTCCTACACGCCAAGCAAAACCTCCCATGGGCCATGTCAAGCAGTCCAGATCATGGACACAGTGTCCCGTTGACTCTGAAACTGTGGCCATACGGGCACAAGCCCCCAGAGTGATCTAACTCCCCATGATCACACCTACCACCCCAATAGGCAAGTTACATGAGGACAGTGTGGGCCACCTGGGGGACCCCTGACTCTCAGTATCAGTGAATTCTCTGGACTTTCCATCAAATCTGGTGTTTCAGAGTGATAACAGAATGCTGAAGATCACTTACATATTATACACGGAAAAATTCTCACCTGGCCGGAAATGCAGGCCATCTTGCATTTTTCTTTGCTTTCATGACCACTTGGGTATTCTTTCCTTTGGGACTGTGGGCTGGACCTCTTGCCTGGCATCTATAGGAAAGGACCTGAGTGAAGTGTATTTGCACGGAGATCAATGATGCATTCCTGCATCGTGTAAAATAAGAAGCCACACTGCCTTTACATGAGGCATACAAAAGGGGTAAGAGCAGAGAGGTAAGAGCAGAATCACAACTATGTGAGAATTATTGGGGCCAGGTAGGCTATTAATACTTGATCTGAAAGGTGCTCAGACACCCACTGGCATGACACATCCTAACTACTTCTCAGGTGCTAGGAATAATCCACCCTGTCAGAATTTGGTCCGTGTCTCCAGCAATGGTCAGCAGGGAGTCTCCCCTTGCCTGCTGGA
Source organism: Nyctereutes procyonoides (assembly GCF_905146905.1). Lineage (NCBI taxonomy): Eukaryota > Metazoa > Chordata > Mammalia > Carnivora > Canidae > Nyctereutes > Nyctereutes procyonoides. Next base: position 52,556,127 of record NW_026575047.1, on the reverse strand, counting down.
GTGCAGATAGGGGAGAATGTCACTGCAGATGCACTTGGCTGGAAAAGCATTCAAATGATGGGCTGGTAGCAAAAATCTGTGACATTTCGATAGTTCTTTGCCTTTTAACATTGCTTGTTTGGGGTTGGCCAGGTACCTGCTTCTCTGTCTTGATTCATCATCTGGGCAGAAGCACAATATAATAGAGAATAGATAGAATTCTGGATCCCAAGATGGCAGGTAGAGCGAGATCTCTGTTAACCTGACAACACAGATTATTCAGACCATGTGATTAGCACATTACAGCAGACATGAACGACCAATTTTTAAGTAATTAGAACACATTTCAATAAAATACTCTATCATGGATTCTATTTAACTCATGACTCAGACAGCCCTAAGACTGCTTGCCACCTTGACGTCGATGTCCTGAACATTGTCATTATTCTATAGATCTTTAAAAGAGCTGGTTAATATAGAACTATAGTTAATAATCCATAACCTAAAAAGAAAAAGAAAAATTGTCCACGACCCTGCCTCTTTCCCCTTTCCTCCAACAAACTAACGTTTGGAGCTAGAAGACAGTGCGGGTGACATTTCCTCCATGGTGCTGGACTCCTCATTGCAAAGGGCAATGTGTGTCCCCATGATGTCCTGCCTGGTGTTTAAGCTGCCCTAACAAATTGTTTCTCACATGCTAAGTATATCTGGTGCTAAGTGTAGCACATGGGTGCTGCAGAGCAGCAAATGGCTATTCCGTCTCTATCTGCTCCATCCAAATCAAGTTCACGGAAAAGTTCTTACAGGACAGAAAGGATGACGGAATAGGATTCCACATTGGGTTATACAGAGAGGACGGGGTCTTGCTGACCATCAGAAAACCATTTTGGTGGGGGGGGGAGCAAACAACAAGCAAAAAAAGGAAAACCATAATTTAAAAATCAAGGAGGACAGGTAAGATGTTAAGGGCAGTGCAAACTAGAAGAAATAAGAACTGTTTGGGAAGGGATGCTTTTGCTAGGTGGTGGGGGTTGATGATGAGAGCAGGGCAGGATGCAGAGAGAAGGGTGAGGGGTGAGCACAGCAAGTAGTGTTGGTGCTTGGTTTTCCTGGCCCGGAGCCTCACAGGCTCTGGAGAATGGGCCCCTTCTCAACTCTACTTTCCCCCCACCATGGAGCCCACTGAGGCCAGGAAGTCCTTTCCCCAGGTCACCCAAACCCTTCCTGACAGATATGCTAGCTCACAAACTTCCCTAATGTGTGCATGTCTTGAGTTACCTCTTCTCCCATGGCTACTGCTGCCCAAATCCCCCCCGGGGATTATTAGGATGGTCTCAGATGTCCCACTTAGTCACCATCACCCTTTCCCTCTGCTCTTTCTTCGTTCTTATTTATTTGTATTTTTTTTTAATCTGTCCAGATGCCTAATGGGCCACATCGGAGCTCAGCAAGATGCTCTTCAGGGCTTGGGTTGCCTTGATTCCTAGCCCCATCAGAAAGTGTTCTGAGGGGGCCCATAAACCAGGTGGCTCAGTCAGTTAAGTGACTGCCTACCGCTCGGGTCATGATCTCAGGGTCCTGGGTTCAAGCCTCACTTTGGGCTCCCTGCTTGGTGGGGAGCCTGCTTCTCCCTCTCTCTCTGCCTGCTACTCTGCCTGCTTGTTCCTTCTCTCTCATTCCCTGTCAAATAAATTTTTTTTTTTTAAAGAAAGCATTCTGAATTTTAAAATCAAAACCTGGGGATCCCTGGGTGGCTCAGCAGTTTAGCACCTGCCTTTGGCCCAGGGCATGATCCTGGAGTCCTGGGATCGAGACCCACATCGGGCTCCCTGCATGGAGCCTGCTTCTCCCTTTGCCTGCGTCTCTGCCTCTCTCTCTCTCTCTCTCTCTGTCTCTCTTGAATAAATAAATAAAATTAAAAATAAATAAAAATAAATAAAATCAAACCTTTGCCTGACATTTCTTTGTAAAATGTTAGCAATATATTGCTCTCCCCAATTTCAGTTGGAGCATTTGACCCCCATCTGGGGTTGCCAGATTTAGCAAATAAAGGTACAGGATGGCCAGGTAAGTTTGAAGTTTAAATGCATAACAAATCACTGTATTAACATAGGTATATGCCAAAGATTGTATGGGATATATACTCAAAAAATTTTTTTTCATTGTCTATCTGAAATTCCAACTTAATTGGGCATCTAGTATTTATCTGGCAACTCTGCCAATTAATCCCTCAACCATTCTGTGAAAACATTTAACACTGTTCTCCTATACAGGAGACACATTTAGCTATATTTATTGCCTAGCAATTATCCACATTATCTGTTCCTGATGTGCATGCCTGTCTGTTGGAATGTATCCAGGTATATCTCAGGTGGTGAGCTCCCATAGATACCCTCCTTCTGAGTGGTCCTTAATATGCTGCCCTCATAGTGGGGGTTAATGGGCAGATTGCTCTCAGAAGGTGGTGAATCCACAGGAAGGAAGGATGTGGGATGCACACCAGCTTTGTCAGAGGCAGGGATGGGGTCCCTGGGAGCAAGATTTGGCATTGCTGATGCAGAATTCTGGATTTGTGCAGCTGGCCCTGGGAGTCCCTGGGACTTCTTCACCTTCTCAGAGGATAAAGGAAGCCTCTCTTCAACATGTCCCACAGGTTCCCAGCCACCGCACCCAGCCTTTTGTGAGCCCCTCCTTGTTCAGAGGGCAGACCACCTCATAGGCAGCACACCATGTATGGAAGCAGCGCTACCTGTTGGCCTATCCCACACCATCTTCCAGCCAAGGAAAGCCCAGCTCAGAGAGGCCAAAAGAGTTTCCCCTCAAAGCAGGGAGTTCTAAAGAGGCCTTCTGGTCTGGGAACCTGCTCCTTTTCCACTGAACTCTGCTCTTGCTCTCTTGCTTTCTTGCTGCCTGATAGAAGGCCACAAGCATCTGTTATTTTTTCATGTCAAAAAGGACATTTGTCCTAAAGACATGAGTTGAGACTGGGCAAGGGGTCTTACGTGTGTTTTTTTTTGGGGGGGGGCGGTGAGCCAGGAGAAGCAGAGTGGGGCAGCTCTGGCAGGTGATGGGCATATAATTCTGATGGTCTGCTCCCTGCAGCCTGCTGGCCTGTCAAAGGAAGAAGAGTGTAGTGACTGACAAGAGCCTTAATTTCCTCCAGTGACAGAATGGCTCATAATTTACAGCCCGCTGAGCCAGCTTGCACCACATCAGTTGAGTCTTCTTTTTGTAGGCAGTAATAAATTGTCTTATCACCGGTGCTGACATAACATGCTCTGTTTTAAGTGCACCATAATTTTTATTTTTAAGGGAATATTCATATTTGATGGCAGAGCTCATGGGCATCTGCATGCTACCCTGGAGAGAGGACTTTTTCTCTTTTTCTTTTCTTTTATTTCTATCCTTTTTTTTTTTTTTAAAGAACGTATAATTCAATACTGAAATGTTATTGGCAGGGGTAGCCTTGGCTTCTCAACAGACACTGGGGGGCAGGAAGAAATTTCTAGACTCTTGATAAACAGAATGACTTATCCCTCAGCAGGGAGGTATCAAAAGGATGAAGGTGAAACACTTTTAATAGTCCAAGTTGGGGGATCCCCGAGTGGCTCAGAACTTAAGGGTCTGCCTTCGGCCCAGGGCATGATCCTGGAGTCCTGGGATCGAGTTCTGCATCAGACTCCCTGCATGGAGCCTGCTTCTCCCTCTGCCCGTGTCTCTGCCTCTCTGTGTCTCTCATGAATAAATAAATAAAATCTTTTAAAAAAATTCAATCACATACATTGACTTCCAATAAAATATATATATAAAAAAATAATGTTCAAGTTGTCTTGAGTCCTGGCCCCATCAGAAAGTATTCTGAAGTTTTAGATCAAAACCTTAGCATGGCACTTCTTTTTATTTATTTATTTATTTATTTATTTATTTATTTATTTATTTATTTTAAAAGATTTTATTTATTTATTCATGAGACATAGAGAGAGAGAGGCAGAGACACAGGCAGAGGGAGAAGCAGGCTCCATGCAGGGAGCCCGATGTGGGACTCAATCCCAGGATCCCAGGGTCACGCCCTGAGCCAAAGGCAGACACTCAACCGCTGAGCCACCCAGGCATCCCTTGGCACTTCTTTTTAAAATATCAGTGATGCATTGCCCTCCTCAATTCCAACTTGAGCACTTTGGTCCCCAGACTTAGCAAATAAAAGACAGCCAGATAAGTTTGAATTTTAGATAAATAACAAATCATTTTGTTAGTTTAAGTATATCCCATCTATAGTGTAGGATATACTTATACTACAAAAATATTTTTAAAAATTTTGTATCTGAAATTCAAATTTAGCTGGGCACCTAGTATTTATCTGACAACCCCACCAGCTAATTCCTCAACCATTCTATGAAGTCATTTAACCCCAGACTCATAGCCAATGCATGTCCTCAGATGTGGCCATACCCCTATGTCTAGAAGAGAGTGTTGGTGTATCCCTGGTCTTTCTTTTCCAAAGGGGCAGTTTTCCCACCACCCAAGGGACTTTCTCGAGTTTTCCCCGACAGGGAGGTCTGAAGGGTGACGCAGACAGCCAAAGCAGCTCCTGGGTTGGCAGCCTACCCAACTTATTTCTACCTCACGTGCCCTGGACTCTCTCAGGGGTTTCAGCAGCCTGGGGAGTTCAGGCACTGCTTTTCCCTCCTTCTGTATCCTCTGGAGGGTGACAGTACAGCCTCCTGATCCCCAGGGAACAGTTCTGGAGGGACTCCAGGGGGTCCCAGGTGCACAGCCCCAGGATGGCCATGCCACCGAAGGTCACTGATGACCAGTGACTCCCCCGGGTCTGCCCTCTATTTCAACTGACTCATGGGGAGATCAGCTTCCCCTTCCCTCAAGGCTTCTTGTGCCTTGAAAATCTAAGGATTTCCCTTGCCGTTTGGTCAAAGAGATAGCGACCTCTGAGCTACTACTCGACTTCCTCTGTCTTTTGCCTCATGCCTTCACAGCTACCTCCTTGGCCTCCAATGAGAATATTTGCTAGCTCACTTAACCTCAAGGGGTGAGAGGTCTTAGGCAGGGCCCTTCTTCCCTGAGTCCTCCCTTTTTTATCTGTTAAAAAAAAAAAAAAAGAGGAAGGATCACCATTGCACAGGGTGGGTTTTTGTTTTGCTTTGTTTGTTATTGTTGTTGTTTTTGCACAGGGTGGTTTTAAAAACAAATGAGACACAGATGTACACTAAAGCCTTACAGAGGCCTCAGTAAATAAATGACAGTATGTTTCTCTTTCTGGGCCATTCCCCTCTCTCCTCTTCCTTGCCTGGATCCTCCCTTCTTATTATGCACATATCAGGAGAGGGAGCTGATGCTGTGTGCTCCTGCTAGGGCTGGGATGTGGAGCATCTCTTCTGGTGGAGATACAAGGCTAGCCCTGTGGGGCTGGCCAGCCAGCCCAGAACTCATTTGTGCTAACACAGCTGCACACACACAGACACTTCTAGCACCACCTACGTTTACAAGGAGCAATCAGTTATTGCCAAACCTCTGGTCTTATGATCATAGTTCTTACACAATGCTGTCTAGGTGCAAGGCCCAAATCAGAGCACTTTATCTACACTGATTCATGCTAGGTGCCCATTTTATGCTCGGTTGGGAAAACTAAGGACCAGAGAGGTTAACCAATTCGCCCAAGGTCACACAGCAAGGAAATGGCAGAGCTGGAATGAAAACCAAGATGGCCAGTTCAAGAATTTCTGCTCTACTCATAGTGAATGCTACCTTTCATATTCCTGCCTGGGCACCCCTACTCCATTCGGATCACTCCCTGCCTATTCCGTGGGACAGGACCCAAGCACCACCTCCTGTCACCGTGGCCTGTTGTGTGCCACGAGTCCTCCATAAGCTTTGAGAGGCACAGTTTGGCCAGGAGTGAGAAGGTTCCCAAGAGTGAAGAATGAATTAGATTTCCCTCTTAACGACAGTGGCCACCTACGACCCGTGTTGGCTACATGCTCAGGAGGAAGCACACTGCTCCATTTTACTGGTTTCTAATGCAAGATCAAGTTTACGGGATGGAGGGTAAAAGGGCTTAGAAGGAGGCAGAGAAAGAGTAAGAATAAGAGACTTGGCTTCAATCCAGAGGAAGAAGAGCCAGACACAAAATCATCCAAGCCACAGGATGTTGTTTGGTTACCAAATTCCCCACCTTTAAAAATGACAGTATTGGATGGCAGAAACTTGTAGGGCCACTGGAGTTCATAGGTATGGGAGGAATGGGAGGGATGGCAGGTACCCCTGCAGTGTCAGGGTGGCCGAGCCTGTGAAGGGCAGAGGAATCCCAGGTCTCGCTCCTTGAGGAAACAGAGTCAGGGGCTTGTTGGGGCCACGGATTACGTGGCTGCCAGTGAGCTTGGGTGGAGAGAAAACACAGTGGGAAGGATTTTGGCTGGGTTGGGGATTTGGAAAACTGGGACTATAAATAGTGAAGAAGATGCAAAAAGCCTCAAGTGCATTTTGGAAGCCGTAAACGTACCACATAGATCCAAGCAAGATAACAGGGACCATTTAGGTTTTAGTAACATCTAAATGTAACTCGGCATGGTGCCTGACCGCCCCACGCTTCTGCTGTCACCACAACCCCTGCCAGCATCTGCCAAGCTGAGGATACACATCTTGAGGACGTTGGCTGCCAGTTTGCGAGCTGCAAGGGCTGCCCTAATCTTGCACGGATGAACTCACTCACTCTCTATAAAGAGGTACCACTTTAAGTATTGAGAAGGATGGAGGGAACCAAGGCCTGGGATCATAAGCCACCTGTCCAAAGTGACACAGCCAGCAAGAGCCAGGCTGGATTCCATGCTTTGCCCAGAGCCCACACCCCTAAACAATGCCCACCATGCCTCAGAGACTCAGTGGCAGAGGCCCACACTCAAGCAATCCCATAGGAAGTAACAGTAAAATCAGCAGAAAAATCAAAGCAGCATGTGGAAAGGAACAGAAGCCTCTGTCTTGCTTCTTGGGGTCTGTGGCCACCAGCCTTCTTTCGTCTACACAGAGCTTGTTTCACTTCCTGCGTTGACTTGTCATAAAGTCCCTCTGCGCTCCCATGGTCCCAGCTCAGCCAGCCTGAAGCCTGTCCCGGTCACAGGTCTGTCTGGCACCAACCGAGACCCAGATCTTAATGCCCTTGCCCTATGTCTGCTGCCAGCTCCTGGATTAGCTACAATTGGGTCTTCTGTTCTTGACTCTTTCAGGAAAATGCTGTCACCTAATATTGAGGGAAGGATAACCTGGAAAGGGTGACATTTAGGATTATAGCTGGCTATTCCATTTGTAGAAAAAAATCTGGGGTCCTAATTGATTTTTTGTTGTTGTTGTTTTGTTTAAACCTATTGGAGGGATCCCAGTGGCGCAGCGGTTTGGCACCTGCCTTTGGCCCAGGGCGCGATCCTGGAGACCCGGGATCAAGTCCCGTGTCGGGCTCCCGGTGCATGGAGCCTGCTTCTACCTCTGCCTATGTCTCTGCCTCTCTCTCTCTCTCTCTCTGTGACTATCATAAATAAATAAAAATTAAAAAAAAAATAAATAAACCTATTGGATTCCCTTTAGAGCAGCGCCTACCCTCATCAGATGAGCCAATCCCTTCCCCAAGGTGCTGGAAGAAGAAAATCCTTGGACTAGATCTGAGATCCTGTTTTGTTTAAACAGGGGTATAGCAAGCCCACGAGGACTAAAGTTTCATCACACCAGTGAAAAGCGGGGGCGGCCCAGGGAGCCCCGCAGATTGGAAAGCAGCTGCTGAGGCCCAACTCCCAGCCGGACAGTGAGCTGGGTGTGAGAGATCCCGTCACCACTCATCATGGTTGGGCCACAAAGCATAAGGCAATATACCCAAGGTGAGCAATTCTCCCTGGGAACAAAGATGGGGAGGGTTGGCACATGGGAGAGGTACTTTTGGTTACAGAAAGCTTCACAGAGGAGGGGACCTGTGGTGTAGGCCTGTGAGTGTGAATCTGAGTGTGCAGGAGAGCCAAGAAAGGCATGCCTCAGGAGAAAGTGGTGAAAGTCAAGCTGCCCGGGCCTGAATGGCTAGTCCAGGTGGGAATAGTATTCAGCCCCATGGCAGGGCAGGAAGAGCAAGAAAGAGCACCTGCTGGCGAAGGCCATGAGGGCTGTGTCCCTGAGTGTGGGTGTCACCCTGTCGGCTGCAAAGACTTGAAATGGTCTAAGGAAACTGAGCCTCAGGTCAGTGCGTTGGGGGGGGACCACAGGCTGGGGGCAGATTCACCATGTGGGAAGTGTGAGGCATGACGAGGGCCTCGGCAGGGCTGGGGATGGGAAGGAAGGAACGGGAAGAGAGATTGGAATCAGGTAGCAACTATTTGAGGTTGCTGAGAGAATGGCACTTCTGTGAACACCTCAGGGGACCTCAAAGCCAGGGTCTGGGCAGGTTGGAAGTGAGAAAGCTGATGAAGGTCACTCTATGTTTAAGGGGCTGGAGACGGTGATGATGTTGAGGAGGAAGATAAAGATGCGGGAACCAAGGTGTGGCCCTCTGAAGGCAGGAAGGCTGCCTACAGATACAGGCTTGAGAAGCACTGAGGAGAGGCTGGTTGGAGCAGTGGGTGTGTTCCTCCTCAGACTTCCACTCCTCTTGGGATCAAGTCCAAATTCCTGCCAGGGTTAAAGAGGCTGTCACAGCCCAGCCTCTGGCTGTCCTTCCTGTCTCCTTTTAGTCCTTTCCCTCTGCCTTTTCTACCACACCACCTTCCTCCAGCCTCAGGCCCTTTGCACATGCTGGCCCCACTATCAGGTACACTGCAGGGAGGTGGGTAACACATCTAGGGATGGGGGAGACTTGCTAATCTCAGCTTCTCTATTGTCAGCGTCACCAATTCCCTTATTGTGAATGGTGTGGTTTCTAAGCTTCCCACTTAGACCTGACTGATGGGCCACTCCTCCGGGTATTTTCTGTTTATTTCTTTGAGCTCATCTTAGAAATCACTTCCTTCAGGAAGCCTGGGCCACCTGGTTCAATGCTCTTCTAGAACTGACAGACCCCATGGGGTGTGGTAGAGGGAGACCGTATGAGATCTTAGGGGCTTCCTAAGGACTTTAATTTTGCTCTGCGTGAGACTGGAGGCCTTGGGAGAACTCTGAGCCAAGGAGCTGCCTATCTGACCTTCATTTTCATGTCATCCTGTGCTGAGGCTTGTTTCAAGGGCCAAGGGCCTAATAGGGGAGCATTAGGAGGCCACTGGATTCCACCAAATGAGGGATGACAGTGGTAGCATTGGGAGTGGTGACAAGTGGTCAGACTCTCCTCAGATTTCCTTGGTAGAAATAATTGGATTCACCGAGGCCCAGGAGCAAGTGTGAGGGGAGGGGTCAAGGAGGCCTACGGGCTTTGGAGCTGCCCTTTACAGTGACAGGGAAAAGTAGGGGTGGGGTGGGACAGGGAAGATAAGGAGCTTGGTTTTTGTGATGTGCCTTAGATACCCTGGTGGAGAAGTCATCAGCCATCTGGAGCTCAGGAGCTCAGGTCAAGCCAGCAACTCATGATGGGAACTATCAGCATGTAACAAGTACCCACAGTTACAGGAATGGTTAACATCACTGGGGAGTGAGGAGGAGGGAGAGGGAAGAAGCCCTAGAACTGGGCCTTGGGCACTCAATGCTAAGAAGGACCGGTCAATGGGGATGGGGAGGGGTAGCCACCGACCTGGGAAGAGAAGCAGGCAGGTGGTAAGGGGTGTCCTGAAGGCCACAGGAGGAATGATTCAGGGGCAAGAGGAGCTCTGCAAGTCAAATGCTGCAGGAGGGGCTCCTAGGACCAGGACTCTGACCTGACCACTGGATTTAGCAGCTCAGGGAATGCTGGTGATGGTGACAGAGCACTGGCATGTAGCCTGCTTGAAGTGAACTCAAGACAGGACTTTAGAGAAGCTGAGAGCGCATGAAGGCAGCTCTTTTGAGCATTTTGTTTTGCTATGAAGGGAAGAAAGGAAATTGAAGGGTAGCTTCCATGTATTTCTAAGGTTTGTTTTTTTTTTTAATTTTTAAAGATGGATAGAATACCAGTATGTTTGTTGTGAAATAGAGAATTTCTTTTTCTGTAACCTCTCCTGAATTCAGCAGGAGAAAGTCAGCCAAGAGAAGTGCACAGGGATAATCCAGCAATTGGTGCAGGGACCCCCTTGTGAGATAGGGTGGGGTCGGGCAAGACTAGAGTGGGTTGCTCTGAAGGAGAAGGGCGTGCCTATGTACAGCAAGGGGTGGGGAGGGAAAGGCAGAACCACAGGGCAGGTGCAGGGGGTGGGGAAGGTCTCTCCTTGGAAGGAATTAATAAGGAAGCCAGCAAGGGAGGGGGTGGTGGTGTGGGTGGGAGTTGCAGAAAGAAGGTAGATACTGCCATTGAGAACAGTGGATTTTGGTTTTCAGTATGATTGCAGAAGTGTGTCATGAGGAATGTCAAATGAATGTCAAAGACCGGGGTGGTTTTGTTTCTTCTCCAACTGTGGTCTGTCCGTCGGTGGGTCAGTCGGTTGATTGATTGGCTGCCACTTCGGGTACAGCTGCTGAGTCAGGAGGGAGCTGAGTCCAGGGTGACACTCAGGTGAAGACTGAAGGGACCTTTTACAGGACCTTGCTTGTGAAGAAAGGAGGAGGGAGAGAGAGATGCTATGAATGGGCAAGGGGGTGAGGGTGCCTTTATAGGGTAAATATGCTGCGGAGGGGACAATCTGGGGAGAGGAAGAGATGACTGGGTCAGGAGTGTGGGCAACTAGCAGAATAAGATCCACGGAGGGAGGACCGCCATAGGGACCAGGCAACGGGGAGGGGCAGGAGGACAGAACAGTAGCAGTGTTTGTGCCTTCTGGCCTTTGTTTCCTTGCAGGAAGAGAGAAGCTGGAGGGTGAGATCTGCTTTCCAGGAGGGGAGCTTTCCAGGGAGAATCTAAACGCCAATTCCGCCGCCCTCTGCCGCCAGGCTACTTCATTTGCGTCCCCTGGGATGCACTTTCCCCACTATTTCCACACCCAGGCTCCCAAGTCTAGAAGGGACTCATGTTTAGCTCTTCTTCTCCTTGGCCTGTGACTGCAACCCCCCCCCCCCACTCCCACCTCATCTTCTGCCTCGCTTCATTTGCCATGCCTATGAGGGGAGCCAACTCCTAATTTATTCTCACTCGGGAGAGTACTTAGGCAATGAACCCGAAACTCATCCTGGAGTCAGAGTGATGTCTCCACACAGGAAGAAGATCTCTATCTTGCTACTGATGTGCCAGACTTGGGTAAAATCCACCGTGATCCCGAGGGTCCACCTGGCAAGAGGGTGGGGGGGGGGTTGGCTTCGGGGGCAGCCCCACCCCCTTCCTTCCATCTTTCCCTCCTTTTGATAAATAATCATTTGTAATCCGCCCTGTGTGAGCAGGATCTACAGGAAGGTGATAATAGAAACAGAGAAGGAGATGGTAGACCCGCTGGGTGCCCACCCAACAGCCTTCTTAGAGCAGCCTCTTGCTGCCAACAGATCTCTGGTTTTGCCCAATCTGGGGCAGTAACGTTTCCCCAGAAGAAAAACCAAGGCTGCTACAAACCGACCCGGGTAACACATTCACGTTGCCGATGATGACTTGGCAGATGCGGGTGGGCTTGTGACCCAGTTCTGATCAGGAGGACCTGAGGGAGATGAGCTGGGTGTCCCGCCCTTCCTTCCTTGGATTCTATCTTGAGAGAATTAAGTGCTCCAGTCTGAGGGAGTGGTTTAGGCACAGGAGGAGAAAGCCAGGCAAAGTACAGAGAAGCTATCTTGAGTCCTGGTATCACTGAGATGCTGAATTAACAACTCTGGATCCATCTATCACCAAGATTCCAGTCTGTCAAATAAGCCATTCTTACCATCCATGGTCCTTTTAGCTGGGTATTCTAGTACTTAAAACCAATGGTATTCTAACTGCTGTGGTGACGAGGAAATAAACAATTGTGATTTTCTATGACACATGACTCTGAGTCTCCTGGAAGCCAAGGCAAAAAGGGAAACCAGATCAGTTGCAAAGCTCTCACTGTTCATCGGGACGAGCTCCTGAGTCTCCTGGAAGCCAAGGCAAAAAGGGAAACCAGATCAGTTGCAAAGCTCTCACTGTTCACAGGGAGTTTCTACTTCTTCTGCTCCTAAGTTCCTTGTTTGACACTAAATTTCCATGTGGGAGTTTATGAAAGGAACACTAAGATACGTAATTGTGAGATAATTGTTTTGCAGGAGAAGCAGTTTTTACAAGGCTCTTTCTTAAGACAATGAGGATCTAGATATAAAGGGAAAGTCTAACCAGGGAGGCAAAGAGTGGGAGGGCGTGGAGTGGGCTTTGTGTTGCTGCACCTCCTTCCCCACCTCAGATGGTCAAACCTCCCCCTGAGCCACCTTGCCACCCGCTCCCAAAAGTAGTAGAGTCTATCATGAATACAGAGCCCACCATCAGAGGAAGTGACAAGATATGTGGGCATTAACACAGAGTGTGAGGCAGGGCTCCAAGAAGGATGGAGAAGGGGAAGCCCCTGACCCCACCGCTCAGAGGGAGCAGCTGTGGGTGGGACTTGGGATGGATGAAAAGGAGAGAAAAAAGAAGTGTGAAAGGGAGAAAGTGGAACCAGCTGGGGACTGCTGGTTTGTTGCAACCCGGGGAAAGGTTTCTCTGGGACTAAGGTGACAGGGTGGGAGGCAGGGAGAGGTCTGATCCTTCTGAGGCCCTCCCTTGATGGGGATACTAACATTTGAGAAACAGGCAATGGATAAAGGGGAGAACATTATGTCCCTGTGAATTCCTCAGAGGGACACAATGTGCAGCCTTGTCCATTCCATCCCACTCACTCTAGGGTTCCTGGTGCCCGACAGCAGCATGGTCACCATTGTCACCACTGCTGAGTGCTTAGGAGCAGGTGCAGGACAAGGGGCTCTATATGCATCAGCTCCTGTTGGCCTCCCAGGGTGCTGCCCAGGGACAGCAGCATTACTGCCATTTCCAGCAGAAGACACTGGAGCAGCTCTCCTGAGGTGGCACATGAATCGCAGTGAAGCTGGGCTCTGAGTGCAAGCATGTTCTTCTTCAATATCCTGAAGGTGGTGCCCATCAGACATTCTTTGAGGGATTCCACCCTGGCCCACGGAACCTAGCACATTTCCAGAATGCAGTTTATCAGTACAGTGTTTATTACTTAAATGGACACAACGTTTGCATCAGATTCTGCTTCAACACACCCCAGGAGGGTATGGGAAGTCTTCCTCCATCCAGGTCCTGGCCATACTGGGCATTTCTTGGCCCCAGCTTTGCCATCCTGTACTTGCTCTGAAGGGGATCAAGTGTGAGCATGGGGACACAAAATTCAATAACAGCTTTCCAGTGATGACCCCTCCTCTTGTCCAATTTGGGAAAATTCTAGTATAAATATCACATCTTTGTATTAGCATTTCTAAAACTTGTGAAATGTGACCAGATCCCAATAATCTTTCTGGTCCATGTCTTGTCCATTTCCAGGCCATCTGGCGCTAGGGAAGCAGGATCAGCCCTCTCACCCCCATCCACCCTGGCCCCTACCCCGAGTTGTGTGACCCTTGAGGGCCATCTAGAAAGCTGGAGTCTATGTGAGTAAATCCTCTCCTGCAGGAAGACCGCCAAGTTTTATTACAGATCCTATCACAAGGCAAGGACTGGTGATTGAACTAATCCTGTCACTGTGTAAATCAATAAGAAACCCACAAGAGGTGATTTGATTTAGGAGGTTCGTTTTGGGAAGCTGGTCTCCCTATAACATTGAAGCCAAGACAGTGCCCGAGCACTTTGGTGATAAACGCAAAATTTAGTCCAAAAGGATCAGATCTGTTAATAAAAATAAATTCAGATCCCACCAAATAAAAATTCTGATGCATTTTAGCCTCCTCAGTTCAGTGGGCTGAATCCCTTAATCTACCAAATTATTATGGAAAAACCCTTATCTCTGCCTGTCAAAATCACTGCTGTCTTGGGGGGACTCTCTTGGGAGGGATGAGTTGGTTCATAATAACTTAGATTATGTGCAGTGTAGCATTATCTTAAAGAGGGTCACACGCTTGAAAAAGTCTAACACAAGATCTGGGACAGAGCTGAGACACAGTCCAGGTGACAGGTGTTGCCCAGATGTATTGTTGGGAGGTGACAGAGTGAGGCCTCTAATCCAGCCCCTTGACTCAGTCCAGTGCCCCGTCTCTGTGAACAGCTAGAGTGACCTTGGGAAGAGAGAGGCTGAGGGTTCTGATTATGTTTCTGCCGGATGGGGATGGTGTACCTTCCTCTAGGGCAGCATCGCTTACCCCAGGGCTTCCTCCTTTTTTTTTTTTTTTTTTAAGATTTTATTTATTCGTGAGAGACACACAGAGAGAGGCAGAGATATAGGCAGAGGGAGAAGCAGGCTCCCTGTGGGGAGACCAATGCGGGACTCTATCCTAGGACCCTGGGATCACACCCTGAGTCGAAGGCAGGTGCTCAACCACTGAACCACCCAGACATCCCTGGCCTCCTGTCTCTTAAGTTGGGGGTGGGGGGGGGCAAGTGTCCAGGCCGTCTGGAAGAGGGATGCAAGGGGCCTGCATCCTGCAGTGTGGGGCAGGTCTCAAGTATCTGCCCAGGGAATGGACCCCACTTGGCCAGGGAAAGGAAGGTGGGAGAAGCTGCATCTAGTGCAAAAGAGAAACATGTAGGAACTCAGTCCTCTGATTCCAAGAGGGGCCCCTGGTAGGAGCCCTTGTGAACAAAGATTTGGCTTGTCCCTGTTGGGCCTCCCACCACACCTCGGTTCTCCCACCTCCATTCAGGGTGACTCACGCCTGCAGAAAGGATGAATCATGTGGGTTACGAAACCAGAGGGCTCCTGAGAGGGAGGCTAGAAAGGACCTGAGGACGCCACCTCCATGAATCCTGCTTTCTCCCCACCCCTCCTGCCCCTCATTGCCCAACCTCTACCTGCCAAGCCACAGACTCAAGTGAGCTCTATACAGGAATTTCTTCTAGAAACCGAACATCAGTGGTTTTGCCTTCCCTCCTCAAGGCATCCTCGGCCTATGTTTTGTTTCCTCTCCTGTATAAATGGGGGTAAAGACTTGCTTTCCACAGGAGCCTGGTTGGGACCAACAGGTCTTGAAAGTAATGGGAGAAGAGATTCAAAGGGGTCCCTGCCTCTCACCATTTTCATGTTCACAGTATGAACATTTCTGTAATTCTCCAAGGTGCACCAAATAATTACCCAGAGCATTCTAGGTTGCTCCTGGCAATAGGGACAAGCGTGATTCAACTCACTTTCCCACTGACTCGTCCCAGCTCAGTGGGAGCTTTTAAGAGTCTACGCAAATGAACACCTACCGTGTGGCGGGCCCTGAACTCGTAAAAAAACACACGTTTATGGACAGCTCACTGCGTGGCAAGAGCTCATGTTATCCTCAAAACAGCCCTGCGGGATAGATACTGTTCTCATCCCCATTTACAGGTGGAGCCCTGCTCTCAGCGAGGTGGGCGAGGCGCCCTAGATCACAGCCCGCGGGGCGGGCCGCTGGGGGATTCACCTGTACCACCTGCCTCGCGGTGGGCCGTCGCCCGGGGCTGGGCTGGCAGGTTTCTCCTGCGCACTCCCTGAACCCGGCTCACCCGGCCAGTGTCTCTGCCCCGCTTGCCCTGCCTCTTCAATCAGGCCTCGTTGGGACGGGGCCGTGACAGCCTTTCCTTGTGGCTTCTCTCCCCGAGAGCCCAGAGCCCCTGCGAGCGCACCACGTCACACGGAGATGAGCGAGGCCGCCCTGCGCCCTGCGCCCTGCGCCCTGCGAGGAGATGAAAGCAGAGCTGGTGACCGGGGCTTCCAGGATGCCCGACGGTGGGAGGGCGTCCGCCTCGGCCGCGGGTCTGGACTCACCTGCGCGGCCCCGGGGCCCCGGCGGCTCCCGGGAGACCCTGCGGGGCCCGGGCCTCCCGGCCGGCCTGTTCCGAGAGCCCCCAACGCCGGCGAGAAGTTCCCCGGCGGGGGGCGTCTGGGGCTCGCCGGGTCGGGGCCCGGGTCCGGGTGCGGCCGCTCGAGCGCGGGCCCAGGGGCGCCACCCGGCCGCGCGGGCGGGAACGCGCCGCGGCCGCCTCCGCCTCCCTCGCTCCCGCCCGCAGCGGCGGCGGCGGCGCTTCCCCGGCGCGGAGCGGCTTTAAAAGGCGGCACCCCACCCCCCGGCGCACTCGCCGCTCGGGCGCCGCGGAGCCTGCCGCTGCCATGCCTCCGCGCGCGCCGCCGCGGGCCCCCCCGCCGCCGCCCCCGCCGCCGCCGCCCCGCCGCCGCGGACGCCGCCGCCGCCGCCGCCTCCCCCGCCGCCGCGGACGCCGCCCCGGGGGCAGCCGGCGGGCCCGGGCCCCGGCCGCCCGCGCCTTGCCCCTGGCGCTGGCTGCTGCTGCTCGCGCTGCCCGCCGCCTGCTCCGCGCCGCCGCCGCGCCCCGTCTACACCAACCACTGGGCAGTGCAGGTGCGGGGCGGCCCGGCCGAGGCGGACCGCGTGGCCGCGGCGCACGGCTACCTCAACTTGGGCCAGGTGAGTGCGCCGGCCCCGCGCGCCTGAAACTTTCCCGGCCGCCGGGGGGCGCGGCGCGAGGGGCTCCTCCTTCCGGCCGGCGGGGGCCGAGGGTCCCGGCGGGCTCGGCCCGCGCGGTCGGGGGCAGCCGAGGCGCCGGCCGGGGGTCGCTCGGCGGGACCCCCGGGGAGCTTGCGGGGGGCGCCCGGGGGGCAGTCCGGCGGGCCTGGGGCTCGGCGCGGGCACCTGGCGGGCGCGGCGCGGCGCGGCGCGGCGGGGCGGGGCGGGAGCGGGGCGGGAGCGGGTCTCGCCCGGGCGCTGTCCTCAGTGGCCCCCAAGCTCTCCCTGGTCCCGAGCCCCGGCTCCTCCACGCAGGACCCGCCGCCCTCCACGGACTGCGCGGGGCTCCAGACCCTGAGCGCGCCCCGGGACGTCCCGCGGGGGCCGGGCGGCGACAGGAGCTCGGCCCGGAGTCCCGGTGTCCGCGGTTCCCGCGGTTCCCGCGGTTCCCGGAGGGGAGGGAGGGCAGCTCGTGCCGGAGCCTGGAGCCTGGAGCCTGGAGCCTGGGGCCTGGGGCCTGGGGCCTGGGGCCTGGAGCCTGGAAGCAGCCCAGCCGTCGGAGGCTTTGGGGACAGCTCAGGACTCTGCAGCCGCGCGGGGCGGGGCGGGGGGTGGCGGCTGTGGGGGGGGGGGGTCCTGCGTAGAAAACCCCTCCGGCAGGGGGGAATTGGCTTTGTTTCTAGGCTTCCAGTGGCAGCCCTCCGCATACTAGCCATATGACCTTAGGCAAGTCACTTCCCCATCATCTTCGCGTGTAGCGTCGGTGCCCGCGTGTGTGGGCTGCAGTTGTTGAGAAAATCCAGCATTGGCTGGCAGCAAAACCCCGGGCCAGGGCTTGACCCTGGTCGGTGAGCCCAGAGCCCTCCCATGGCCTGGGCTGTCGCTGGTACTCTGTTCCTGGTACTCTGTTCGTAAGAGAGGACAAGCCCTGGGCACGAAGGTGGCATAAGTCCAAAGAACTGCTGGGGCAGGTCCCCTTTCCCTGACCCAACCCCATAGGGTGGCAATGGGGCAAGGGGTTGATTTATGACAGGTGGAGGGGCTGCAGCAGACCCAAGCGTGCCATTCCAGCAGGGGACCTTTCAGTGTGCAGTTAACAAATCTCCTACAAAACTATATGCACTTAGAGGATCAGGCGAAACGGCAGGGAAGCGCCAGCTCATAACTCAAACTGTAGTGTCAGGCAGA
This sequence comes from Nyctereutes procyonoides, assembly GCF_905146905.1. Lineage (NCBI taxonomy): Eukaryota > Metazoa > Chordata > Mammalia > Carnivora > Canidae > Nyctereutes > Nyctereutes procyonoides. The sequence goes on along the minus strand of NW_026575047.1, from coordinate 52,538,352 downwards.
GTTAAATTTAGTTTCATCATTATCTGTGACAGAAGCCAGCAAAGTGTGATGTGGCCCTAATGTAAATGACATTTCTTCTGGATCCTGAGTCCTGCACAGATGCTGCTAATGGGAGATGTGTGGCCTCCTGGAAAAGTAAATTCTGCCGCTTGCTCTGTACTTTTACATGGTGGGTCAGAGTGTTTCTGGGAGAGTGCCGTCCTATCTTTTGTGTATCTATATCTATCTATATCTATATTGACAGCTCGGGTCTCTTCAAACACCCTGTGATTGAAGATTTTGCCTTTGGGGAGCACTGGCTTCGTTTCTGCCCGTGGTTCCTAAATCTCCCTGGCTGATGGTCCAGACCGGGTTCCATCCCCATTCATTGCCAGGGCCCCCCGGCTCCAGCTACACTTCACTGCTCTGCCCAGGTGGCCTGGCAATTTGTCTTCCGCTAAAAGTGACTCTTAAGCTGCACGGTAAATTACAAAGTGCCTGGGTTTCTGGCTCCTATAATTAAAGAAGCAGGGGGGAACTGAAGTTGAGCTGTAAGGCTCCGGGATGTTGCCACGGGAGGCACACACAGTGATTCCCCCATCAAAGCTCTTGTCCAGCAGAATCAAACATGCCAGGGCTTTGAAGACCACTTCCGTCAGGCTCACTGAGTTGAGTTTCATATGCAGAGTTCGGCTGTTCTCATTTTGTCCGTTGGGGAGGTTCCTTCAGGTATGTAGCTGCCCCGACCTGGGACATTCTGGAGAGTCTCTCAATGTCTCCTCAGCTCTGTCCAGGGCTGCCAGGGTGGGCTGCACGTAGCCCGGTCGCCCAGCTTGGGAGGCAGGGCACTGGGGGAGGCACCTTGGGGATCTTTGCAAACGGAGGGATTAGTTGGTTGGGGATCCAGGGTGTGTGAGAGATTACTCAAGGAGAGCCTATTACTCTTTATTCCAAAACCAGCTTTTCTCCCTCCCTCCCCCAAGTGAACTACTAATGTGGAAAAGGCCTGGAGCATTCCAACCTCTACCTACTCTATAAGAACTCTTTAAAAACCTTATTTGCCTTTTTCAGCCAGGAGAATTTGTGACTCATAAATATGATGTAGATATTATTAGCTTTGATTTATGGACAAGTAAACCAAGGGGAAGCAAGGCGTGGAAGCCGTTTGTGTCTACATGGTGCGTGTCGCCTCTGACAATTATGCTCTTTGTTTCCTGCTACATTCTCTGGTCTGAGTGTCCTTTGTGTGACTCTTTCCCTTACCCTTAATGGGCAGTTAGTGTTTTGCCTGATACCTGCCCTGAACTCACAGCCCTCCTTTTCTCCTAGGTCTTTGCGATGCTCTAACTCCTGGATCGATTGTTTTAGTTTCTTTCATGGCAACTAAGAACCTGATTCCGTGTATTTACATACATGTACACAAATTGAGACAGGTGGTTATTCACCTTTCTTGGACACGGTAGCCTTTCAGATTGATCAAGGCTCTGGATCTCCTGTGAAAAATATGCATTGTCAGGAAGTGGAAAGATGAGCCTCATTTTTACTCCTTTATCACAATACTTGAGGTCCCATATAATGCACCACAATGTAAAAAAAAAAAAAAAAAAAAAAAAAAAGAAAGAAAGAAAGGATGGAAGGAAGGAAGAAAGACAGAAAGATAGACAGAAAAGTTTGGAAGAGTCATGTCATTATTGGCAGATGGTACAACTAACTGTAGATAATCCAAGAAAACCCAGAGGCTGTTATAACGAGTCATAGAGTTGAGCAGGGTGCATGATCGACAGTAGCAACCTATTCAACAGCAATATCTGAGAAGATAAAAGAAATCATAATACACTCTAGCATAAAAGCTGTTAGAAAGCTAGGAATAAATTTTTGGGGAAAAAAAGGTGAAATTTACCCAGAGAAGATTATAAAATATTTGAAAGATGTATTCATAGGTCTGAAGTAATGGAGGGATAAGCCATGTTCCTGGACAGGAGGACTGATTATCACATGCTCTCCCCCCATTAATCTCTAAATTCAGTGTAATTTAGTTGACATGCCAACAGGGTTTTATATAGGATAAGAAATCATACAAACGAATGCTAAAATTCACATGGAAGAGTAAGTTCCCAGAATCCCTGAGACTACTCTGAGAAGGGAGGAAGGAGGAAAAGGAGGGGAGTGTGCTCCGCCAGGGAGCAGAACTTCCCATGAAGCTGGGGTGATCATGACAGTTGGACATTGGCCCAGGGATGATCCCATCCAACAGTGGAATCAACTCAAACCCAGGCACGTATGGGAACTTGTATATGCGAGCAGAAGAGTTATGTGAACAGAAGAGTTACAAATGCACGGGGAAGGATGGGCATTTCAATTAGTGGCACTGAGACAGTTGACTCAGGAAAACAATCAGATCCTTACCTCATCCCCACACTACACAACAGTAAATTCCAGCTAGAAATAACCATAAAGGTATTCGAGTGGAATACCTTTATGACATTGGGACAGGAAAGGATTTCTTAAACAAGATATGAAAGGAACAAATAAAGGAAAAGATGGATCCGTGAAAAGTTCTGAATAACAAACACATAAACATAACAGACACATAATCATAAAAGAATTTAAAAGCTTACAACAGACTAAAAAATGTTAATAACATATAACACACAGGTTAGTGCATCAATTATTTAAAAAGCTATAAATCAATAAGCAAAAGAGAAATGGCAGGTAGAAAAATGGAGAAGTATATGAATAGAGAATTCAGTGCCCGATGTGAAGCATCCACATCAAGTTCAGGTTAGTAGTAGCCTCTGAGAAGGGAGAGAAAGAAGGAAGAGACTAGGAGATGGATGTCACGTGGCCAGTAAACATGAGAAAAGCCACTTAGCCTCCCTGGGAGTTATGGGGACAACCCAACATGAGGCAGTAACGAGACCACTGCACACCCTCAGATTGGCAGATGTGGGCAAGTGTTGGCAAGGATATGGAGCCATGGAACTTCCAGATGCTGCTGGTGGGAGTATAAATCGGTAGAACTACTTCAGAGAGCAATTTGGCACTTGACAGTGAGGTAGGTAGAATTGTATCAGCAGGTTCACATCCAGGCTTCTACTAGAGAGAAGATCTTGCACAAGAGCACAGGGAGCAGGGTGACGTCACAGGGGCATTTTTTTTAAATGAAGGGAAATACAACCTAAATATCCATCGGTAGAAGAATGGAGAATTAAATCAAAATAGTCACGTGATAGAATGCTATATAATAGTTAGGAATTAGCCAGATACGCATCTGCATAGAGAAGTCTCAAAAATGATGTTGAGCAGAAAGGCACATTGCAGATGCACAGTGTGGTAGTACTTATGTAAATTTTAAAGAGCACACTAAGTAATTTTAAAGCTTTTTAAAAAAAATTTATTTATTTATTCATGAGAGACACAGAGAGAGAGAGAGGCAGAGACACAGGCAGAGGGAGAGGGAGAAACAGGCTCCATGTAGGGAGCCCGACATGGGACTCGATCCCAGGTCTTCAGGATAAGGCCCTGCACTGAGGGCTGCGCTAACCCGCTGAGCCACCCAGGCTGCCCCACACTAATTTTATGTTATGTATGAATGCTTACACATGGAGGAAGTATCCAGCTCAAGTCTGGGTTAGTAGTAGCCTCTGAGAAGGGAGGGAGAGGGGAGAGACCAGGAAAAGAATGTCAAACTTTATCTGCAGTGTTCTAATTCATAATATTCATATATAAGTACAAATCTGTATATATAACATATAAATGATATACAAAATTGTGTCTCCGCATTTTGTGCTTTCTTTCTATCACACATGTATATATGTACAGACACACGTATGTATACATGCACACACATATATACACCTACACACACGTACATACACGTAGGTGTAGATATACATGAAATGTTCAAGGGGAAAAAAAGAAAAGAAAATCGCACATCATACACACATGTCCTGGTGTTCCTGTGTTGCCTGAAGCCTGTCGGTGGGCACACAGGTGCCTGTGGGCCTGGGGTAAGAAGCCAGTGCTTTAGACTACCTCCAGAGCTGGGCCAGTCTGCTTGTCAAGCAATTGGTGGCCTGGGGAACTGGAATGCTTGGCTTAGATCATGGGGCTGTTTGGACAGAGCCAGACTTAGAGTGCTGGAACCCTCCTACTAGGCTTCTTTCTCCTTCATTTTTTTTTAATTTTTATTTATTTATGATAGTCACACACAGAGAGAGAGGCAGAGACATAGGCAGAGGGAGAGGCAGGCTCCATGCACCTGGAGCCCGATGTGGGATTCGATCCCGGGTCTCCAGGATCGCGTCCTGGGCCAAAGGCAGGCACCAAACCGCTGCGCCACCCAGGGATCCCTTCTTTCTCCTTCAGAGCATCTTCTGCCCACCTGGCCCTCACTCTAATCTATGTGCATTGCAACCTTCGACAGTGATGGCTCCAAGAATAGACAGGTTGTCTGTGTGAAAAGGATGGCAACAGGAAATTCTCACAAACCAAATCATGACATCTCAGCATCTTTAGCTTTTGGAAGTGATGTTTATCTAAAAAGTGGCACTCAGACACCATACTTTCCCTTGCATTTTTGCTTTGCCTGGGGTATTGAGCTAATTTGTTGGTTCTGAATCTGAACATAAAAAGGCAGGCTGGCTGCCAGGGCCCCTAAAACATCTGAGAGCCTTAAATGATTTTGAACTTGCCTTAAATAGTTTTGCTTAAAATAGCTACCAAGTGGGACATACCTGGCCCAGAATTTCAGGTGGGCCTACATAATTCACTTGTCAGCAGAGGAAAATTATCATGCTGCAGGCAGCTTGTTCTTACAATTTAAAAAAGAAGAAGAAAAGAAACTGAAGCTTTAGCCAGGTGTTAAAATAATGGGCCAGCATTTGTTCCACCCAGAGCGCTGGGGGCTTGAGATGGACAAGGAGAAGCCCAGACTAGCAGTCACCTGTGACCTAGTTATCTGGTTTTGATTTTCAGTTTGAGGCTGCCTTGCCTTTATGCTCTGAACCAAGAGCCATGTGCACGGCTGGCCTGGGAGCAGAAAGGAAGAGGTTCCGGGTGTGAGGTGGGTGGGTACAGACCTGAGTGGGATTGTGAAGCTCGAGGCCTCACACCGTCACATTTGACATCTTTCTTCAGTTTTAAGTAGGTGGACTGCCCTGGTAAGTCACCGGGGTTGTGATAGAGTTGCCTGGAGCTGAGTACCTATGCATAGAGCCAGGTGACCAGGCAAGACTCAGAGTCAGGCCAGAGCGGATGGCTCAGGGGGCTCAGTGGAGAGTCTACTTCTCTCTCCTTCTTCTGCCCCTCCCCCTCTCAAATAAATAAATGAGTTAGATTTAAGAAAAGAAAAAAGAAAAACATATATCTCTCCATTTCGGAGGGGAAAATAAAACCACTCCAATTCCTCCCACTCTTTTTAGGACAGATGCTACACTCAATTGCTCGAACTCTGCACATTATCTACCAGACTAATCATCCCTTGCTGCAGACCTCCTCTCTGGGTGGTCCATGTCTACGGAAGGGATGGTCTGCCCTGGTGTCTGAGCTCAAAGCCCGGAAGTTACGGCTGCCTCCATGCCTCCCATCTGGTCTGTAACTCGGCTTGTCTCATTGGTCTCCTGGATGGCTCTCAGGTCCCCCTACCTTCTTGCTGCTGCTGCCCAGCACAGGCCAGGACCTCTGTCACCCCTTGCCCGTCTGTCCAGCTACAGGGCCTCTTTCCACCCTGGCCCCAGCTCCAGCTCTGCTGAGCCACTTCATGATCCTGCTTCCATTCAAGCGGCCTCACACTTCCTGCTACCCTGGAGGCCCCTCCCACCCCCTGGCTAGCCCCTCATCCCTCCCGGCCATCTGCAGGCCTGCCCAATTTCCCCAGCCCTTCTGTCAGCCCCGTTGCCCTGACATTGCCCGTTGGCTTGTCTGCTTCTGCCCGTGGGCTCTGGGCTTCCTGGGTCTGTCAAGCCACAGCTGGTCCTCCAGGCTGCTCTCCAAGATCAGTTCAAGTCCTGCCATTTCACTGATGGTGGAGGGGTCACTCCAGGCCAGCGAGAGGACATGCACTCATTTACTCAGAGTTTGCTGGGTGCTCTCATTGGTGTTGGGCCCTCAGAGATAAGAGACGTGGCTCCTGCCTCGCAAGAACCTCTTGGTGGAGGAGGTGGTGAGCATTTGTGAAGGAGCAAGGTCACCTCCTAGGTCTCCACATCGGTTGGATAAGCCATCACCACCTCCACTTTTTAAAATTTTAATCCCTTTCTTTTGGGAGTCACCCAGCCGACTGGCGTCTCCTGGGTTTGTGCTTGTGTTCGTACCTGGGGACGACCCTCCATGTGATGCTCTAGTTTGCTTCTCAGTCAGGGCAGCCACATAGGAGCAAGGCCCAGCAGTGTCCTGGAGACTACCATGGCTGCTTCAGACTTGATGGGTCCTGTCAGCCCATCTAATCCCAGATCTTCCCAATGCCCTTGTGCTTCTGCTGGTGGAGGATTTTGGAGACCCAGCAGCAGGCACAAGGCCCTCTGTCCCGCGCTGCGAAGAACAGGGATGAATAGCCATCAGCTGTTGGAAGGGAGCCTCATGCTCCACGGGATGGGATCAGCAGCTCAGGTTCCCATGGTAACAAGCCCATCAATGCCCTCAGTGTCAAGACAGTACCATTGCTGAGAGGAAGAAACAGTCTTATTGTCTCCCCTTTGGTTGCTTGGGTGCAAACCAGCCATGCTCCCCGCAGGGCCCAATAGCCTCTGGGTGTTGCCCCCCTGCAGCATTGACCTGCTTGCAGAATTGGGGCCAGAAAGCAGCCGTCCTTGGGGCCTTTGAATTGCTGTCACTGGCTGAAATCAGTCATTTACAGAGTCCTTGTTGGGTGAATCTGACTTCTCAATGGGAAGAAACAGCCCAACTGGATCAGGCTCCTGAAGCTCTGAGCGATGAGCCAGACGGCATTTGCCACAGGGGTGGATAAATCTCTGTCCAGTGGTGGCAGGCGGGGTTTTGGCAGGGCCCTTCATTTCCAGACGCTCTCTTTTGTTTCAGAAACTTGTGTTGATGCCTCCTGTGTTCATTCAACCAGAATCTCTTTCTTGCCCACGAGGGGAGGGGGCCCTGAGTACCCCCCATCAGTGATCTCGGCAGACTCTCCAGGGTGGACAGGGTGGAAGGGGCGGACAGAGGGGCCAGCAGGGCTACCTACTTGCCAGGTGAGGGCCTGCAGTTCTCCTTGGCTAGGAGAAGGCTCGCCCTTTCTCATCCTCTGTCCTCCAAGCTGGAAACTGGGACCAACCCACTGGCCACGGCCCTGTCCACTCTGCCTCCTGGCTTCTCCCTTCCAGCTCTGCTGGCTCCTGACACACTCACATTCCCTCCTGCGATGCCTGGGTCACTGCCTCAGTGTTCTCACTGCCTCCCTTCCCAGCCACTTCCCACACCGACCGGCCAGGGCCTCAGCAGCAAAGACCTCATTCCATCCTTTCCCAGCTTTGAACCTGGCAGGTGCTCCTGCATGTCAGGGCCTCTCCCTTTTGGCCCTTGGGGAGCCAACTGTCCCTCTCTCCTGTTCCAGCCTTAACCCAGAACCCTTCCCTTTTGTGTTCCAGCCACTCCTTTGCTGTTCTGGAAACTTTCCCTCTACTTTTTCTTTCTTTTGCCTCCACTGTTAGTTGCAATTGTTCTCACCTGGATGCCCACTCCCTGTATGGTCACCCTGGAGAATGCTACTCTTCAGAATTAGTCAATGTGGCATTTCCAGACCTATCTGCTGCCTGGCAGGCCTGAGCACAGTGTTCTCAGAGCTCTGTGGAAGGTCTCAGCTGGACCCCTACCACCCACCACATGCACAGACATGGCATGGGAGCATCTTGTGGTCCTCATCTCTGTTCACGTCTGCTTCCTAAGGTCCTTGGCCCACTCACTGCCCGCAACCACCTCCCGGCTGTACCTTGTGACTATGTTTCATTAGAAAGGGTTACTGAGTCACTGTGTGCTGGTACTCCCAGCATGACCACCGCCAGCAGACTCCTATAGTATTGCCCCAATGATGAAGAAACTCTGATCTGATCATCACCCCAGCGCCCTAGGAGTGACCCAGTTGAACAAACAGAGGCTTCAAGCAGCTAAGTGCCTTAGTGCAGCTTTTGTAAATTTTGGAGCAAGGCTTTCGGCTTGGACCACTTTGATTCCTGGCCTTACTCACCCACAGTCCCTGTGTCCATGTTAGGAAAGGCTACAGAGAGCCGATGACACCTGAGCTGGCCACGGAGCTTGAGGTGGGGTTCTCCAACTGGTAAGTCCAGACAGATGGAGGGCTGAGGTCGACGAGGCACCCTGGGGAGGCGTCTGCGAAGGCCCATCCCAAAGGAGGGTGGCTGTCCTGTAGGACCCTCACTTCTCATCAGCTCTCTGGCCTGGGGCTACACTTCAGATGTTTATCTCTGCAGGAATGAAGGCTGCCCACAATATTCTTGACTTTGAAGTCCAGGAGTCTCAAGGGCAGGGAGCTGTTCTTGGACACCCTTCCCCCAGCCTACCAGAGATCTAGGTGTTTCCCACCCTGGGAGGATAGTGGAACACTGTGGAACCAGATATCTGACAAGGAAACTGGAACCCCATGAGGAGAGAAGGGGCTTAATGAGGGCCCAAGGATACTCAGAGGGTGGCACAGCCTAGTTATTAAATTGTGTCATTATTTAAATTTTCTTAGTGCTGTATAAGAGGAATACACATCAGTAGAGTATTTAGAAAACACAAAAAAGAACAAAACTCCAAAAATCATTTATAATCCTCCCACCCAAAGATAATCACCATTAACATTTTGGACTATGTCCTTTTATTATTTTTGGTTTTAAACTGTGTGTGCACGTGTGTGTGCATGCATATATCTGTATATGAGTGTGCACATATGTGTATATGTATGCACACACATACTCACACATACATGAATGGCTTCTACAAATAGGAGTGTGCAATCTGGCACCTTGCACCTCCCAAGCTTGGAACTACTTACTCTATGGTGCAATTTTAAAAAAGATTTTATTTATTTATTTATTTATTTATTTGAGAGAGAGGGAGCGCGCACGTGCAGTGGTGGGAGGGTCCAAGGGAGAGGGAGAAGGAGACTCCCTACCAAGTAGGGAGCCCCACACAGGGCTCCATCCCAGGACCCCAGGATCATACATGACCTGAGCCGAAGGCAGGCATGTGACTGACTGAACCACCCAGGTGCCCATCTACGGTATAACTGTTAATAGTTGCTCAGTGCATCGTTTAGTGTCTGGCCCATACTTGATTCATCTTTCCTCTGACATTTTAGGTTAGTGGATTCTTTGCGACTTGTTGGGAAATCTGGTCTGGAATGTGAGCACCATCCCGGGGGATGAAAGGGGTTCTGTTACTGCCTTGTCTAGCGCTGACATGCCTGGCGCCCCTGGGCACAGTGGCCCGGCACATTTCCCTGTGTCTCCCCATCCAGGCCTGCGGAGGGTCCAGGACTTGATACCATTTGTTCACTTCATCTCACAAGGATTTCATTGAGCATTTTTTTCTTGTTTTATAAAGTCACACATGTATATTCTCCCATTGAAAAGGATTCAAACAGTGCAGATGTATAAGGAGCAAAAATCCAAAATCTTCCTTCTGTCGCCCCATCTTCAATTCCCTTCTTCCCCCAGACGCCACCATACTTTCACATAGGAGTGTCTGTTTCAGAAACATACATGTTTGTGAAGGTTTTGTTGTTTTCTGTAAATGGGATCATGCTAAACATGTTTTTCTGCACCTAGCTTTTCTTAAGTCTAACTATATATCCTGGAAAGCTTTCTACTTTAGTACATAGAGATCTACTCCATTGTGGTGATCATCTTTATTCATGCCTTTCTTTGCACACATATGATAATTTCTGTATGGTATATAATAACAAAACCAAATAATAGTTATAATAATAAGTAATGATCACGGACACCTATCTGGCCCTTATTATGTGCCAGGTAATTTTCCAAGTGCTTTCCTGGTATTGGCCCATTTAATCTTCTTAGAAACCCCATGAAATAGGTGCTGTTCTTAGGCCCATTTTACAGACAAAGGAGCCAACGCACAGAGAGGTTAAGTAACTTGTCCATGGTTACACAGCATTTAAGTGTCAGAGTCAAGCTTTGAACCAAGATGATCTGGCTCCGGAGATTGGGGAATATATACTGAGGCAAAGCATATATATATGTTATGTGGTATTAGTCATCATCGGCAGGTGGCTCTCCAGGAGGGCGGTGCCAACTGACACTGCCCCCAGTGGTGTATGAGCAGTTCTCAACAATCTTTGGAGATGGTTCCTCCAGGTGAAAATGAGATCTCACTGTTGTTTTAATTTGCTTTTTTCTGATTCCTGTTAAATACCTTTTCATAAAGTTATTAGTCATTTTAATTCTTCTCTGAATTGCTTATTTGCATTCTTTGCCCATTTCTCAATCGGGTTGTTTTTCTTTTTATCTTAATGATTTGTAGGTGCTGTCTCTGTATTGTGGATATTAATCTCTTGTTTGTAAATACATTGCAGATATTTCTCCCATCTGTCACTTCTCTTTGAACACTGTTCAAAGGGTTTTGCTTGCTTGTTTTCTGAAGTAAAACCTGAAGTTCCATTTGTTTGCGAGGCTTTGGGCTCATCACTAGGTATAGTGCAGTGATTATAATCTGTTCATTCGGGTCCTTACTTACAACAGACAGGCACCTATGTGAGGAATAGTGAAATTAATGTAGAGATGGAAGCCAGATGCTTTAGGATAATAGAGGAGAGTTGCTTTTCACCTGGGAAGTTCAGGGAGGGCTCTGAGCCAGACCACAGAGGGCCCACAGGACTTTTACAGAGAGAGAAGCAAGGAGTGAATGTTTCTCTGCAGGTGGATCCTGAGTGTGAGTGCATCAATCTGCATCCCGTTGGGGAACAGCTCACCTTGTTGACTTGGGTAGAGACTCTCATAAAGGGCTATTTATAGAGATGTGAGTGGGGATCAGGGAACCAACAAAGGGTGTTGAGGCACCTGGAATGCAGAGCAGCGGTAGGGGAGCTGTTACTCAACCTTGAACGCGAGGGACCAAGGGAGGGACCAAGAGAGAAAATGGGCTAGCAGAGCCCTGCAGGACCTGGGGCTCCAGGGGAGGCTGGCTCCTCTTGGCTCCACCCATTGGCCATCCAGAAGTGTGGTCCAGGTGGGGGTTGTTGGAGGGGCACAGGGCAAGACAGAGAAGGGACACGAACCAGCACGGTAAGGATAAAGAGAGAAAAAAATTGGGGCACAGTAAGAGCTCACCTAGCACTGTGATGTTTTTAGAGAGTAGAGGAATTCATTTGCCACTTCTTTTATCCAGCAGGCATTTATTGGGTGCTGGCTCCGAACCTGGCTCCATGCAGGGTAGCAAGTGGCAGAGATCCGTCAGGCTGGCTTCACATCCAGGGATGTGTGCCTTAGTGCCAGTTTTAGCTTTCCACACGTCCTCTAGGAGGGTTACAGCAGAGGCGTGTGGTTTTGTTGCTGTTAGACCCCACATACCTGGATCTGTGCCTCCTTGTTCCAGAGGGAGTTTATTTAGGTGTGTCTGTCTGAGGACAGCCTTTAACATGGAAAAATACGTCCACTTCTGGCCACCATTGCCCTCAGTCTAGTACACATCTTGATCTTCCACTGTTTTCTTAAACTTGAACAAACAAACAAAAAACCCCTTATTTGTGTTCCTCTTAATAAAGCTAATTTCTGCAAAAAACAAAACAAAACAAAAAAACACCTTATTTCTGTCCTGCTATCAAAGTAACTGTTTATGACTGAGCTCATTAACAGTCTTTTTAACACACATCTCTTAATTTCTCATTTGCAGGAATATGACACTATTAGGAACAAGAAGCAGGATTTGTTTCAGTGGCTTAAACAAGTTTATGTACCACGACTTGCCAATTCAAGACCCTCACAACCCTTTCTTTTTAGCACAAGATGCAAAAGCCCTTTGTGAGAATGAATGCTTTCTGTTCCTGCAGAGTTTCTGTTCTTGTACAAAAGAACTTGAACTCATTAGTATTTTCTAGGATTGTTTTTGCAGGGCTGGGGTGGAGGTGGGGGTGGGTGGGATTTACTTTTACAAGGAATGTGATTTTCAACCTTCCTCTGATATTTGGCCACACCAGGAACATTGTAAAACCAAATTGATTCCTTCTCACACTAAATAGTCCTTAAATCCAAACAAAGCCCCAAAGGTAGATCTGCGAGCTCTAGATGATTCTAACCATCCTTATAAGGCTCATGTTGTGGGGGCCAGGACTAAGCACCCCACATAATGGTGAGCCATGCCTTAATGGCATTACTAGTCTAAGTACCTATCCAAAACGTAAGTAGGATAATCTCTCTACTTTTCCCTTTTGATATTCACTCATGAAAGGTACTGGATATTATTCTCTTTTCTTCTTGGGTTGGAAGTACTGTGGCTACATAAAACTACAGAAAATCCTATCTACAAGCCAATTTCTTAGTGTTACTGACAGTTGGCTTTACTTTCCAGCAATTGGTTCCTTTCCTGAAGGGAGTAACTCACGGGGCTTTGTAGTTGGTCTGTGCTGATGGCTGTGCCAGCCTGGGCTTGTCTTCCTGCCAGGCAGCCACTCCTCCTCCTACCTTGAGCTGCTCCTGCACACTGACCTGCTCAGGGGAGTCTTTCAGTGACCAGGTGCTGCCACCAAGAGATCTTTCTCCCACCAAGCCCTGGGAAACCTGTTTGTAGATTCAGCACTACTTTTCTCCTCTCAGTGTGTATGTTTTATTTGAATTGTGTGGTCAGGCTGCATGAATTAAGTTGCAAGTCTCAAGGCAGGGCTGTGTTTCTGCATGCTCTCTGGGCACAGAAGTGATGCTCAAAGATCTTAGAGATGATGGGTGCAGCTGGGTGGGAGCCTCCATCTTGCTAAACCTGACAAGTCCATTTCAAGTGGTATGTCCTTGTCCTGTGGTCTTTTGGGGGAGATTCCTTAGTGTTAAGCAGTTTGATTTCTGCATCAGCTTCTGCAAAGCAGAAGATAATGCGTTACTGCTATGACCAGGCCTTCCTATGGCCAGGAGAGCTGGTGCTGTGGCTTCCTCAGCAGGTCATGGTGCTTCAGTGAGAGAATCAAACCAACAGGTGCTTGCATTAACACAAGCGTGTCCCCAGTCTGCCTATCACCCTGTCCAGAGATTCTCTGTAATCTGGGGTGCTGTGTCTGTTGGGCTTTTTAAAATTTTATTTTTAAAAATATTTATTCATTCATGAGAGATAGAGAGAGAGAGAGAGAGAGAGAGAGAGAGGCAGAGACACAGGCAGAGGGAGAAGCAGGCTCCTCAAAGGGAGCATGATGTGGGACTCGATTCCAGGACCCCAGGATCATGACCTGAGCCAAAGGCAGACGCTCATCCACTGAGCCACGCAGGTGGCCCTCTGTTGGGCTTTTTTCCCCCCAGAGGGTTATGAGGTTCCCTGGAACATTCAGCTTGTTCTTTAGGTCCATTAATAAGAGAATAGATAAATAAATGTGGCATATTCATATAATGGGCTCTCTTTACTCAGCAATAAAGAGGAGCAAACAAACCAGTAACACCTAACAGTGACAAGCTCATAGACATGATATGGAGTAAAAGAAACCGTGCACTGAAGAGCTATCTGATTCCATTTATGGTACGTTCTGGAAGAGGCAAAACCAATCTGTAGTGGAATAAAAACTAATGTGCAGGGGTGGAGATGGGCTGGGAAGGTGCATGGGGAAGCCTTCTGGGGTGCTGGCTATGTTGTACATCTTGCTAGGGCTTTGGGTTACAAGGTATAAATATCGATCAAAACTCAACAAATGTATAATGAGCGTTTGTTCATTTCATCGTATGTCAGTTTTCCTTCAAAGGGGAAAAGCCATCAGCAAATATTGAACCCTCTATAATGATATGTATGTTGAAGTATTTAGGAAAGAAGTATATTGATGCTGCAATTTACTTCAGAACACACCAGAAATAAGATGGATGGACAGATGGAGAGAGAGACATGGATAGATGAAGAGAAATGTGATAGGGTAATTGTAGTAATTATGTTAATGGTAGAATCAAGGCGGTGGGTATGTGGGTGTTTCCTGTACAATTCTTTCACCTCCGCTGTATGCTTGAAAAATTGCATGAGAAAATGTTGGGAGAAGATGATCCTTAGGGTAGTGGTGGGCATAGGATGGATTTAGGAGAAATCTACTGTCCTTGGAGACATACTTATAAATTTGTGTTTGAAGATGAGGATTAAAAGCCTAGAGATTTCATGGGGCAAATGAGGTCATCAAAGAAAGCCCCACGGGATCTGACTTGAGGTGGGTCATAGACTTTTGTAAGGTGGGTTCTGGTCACCCCGGCATCTGAAAGGATTACTGAGGCTCCCTGAGCCCCTAGCTCAGTTAGTTTTCCAGGGACAGAAAGATTCAGCCCTGGGGAGAAGCATCCCAGTAAATGTAAATGAGCGGAGTCCTGCAGTTTAAGTACCTTTCTGCAGAGAAAAGATAAGCCTGCAGCAGATACCCATGGCACAGCCATGGTAGTCTGGGTTGCTTGCCTGCTAATTATCTTCTTGTCTTGCTCTGCAGTGGTTTTCTAGTTTCAGGATTTGAATTATTGACTTTATGTACAATTTTCAGCCTCTTGTTGTCGAACTGAAGGGCAGGAGTAGCAGCCATTCTGTACACAGTCGTCTTGGTTGAGTGTCCTATGCCAGCACCTTACCCCTGTGCTCCCCAGGGGGCTGGTCGCAGACCAGGAGCATCAGAGACACAGCCATAAGACTCCTTGTAGGAGAACCTCTGAGAAGGAAGCTCCTGGTCTGCTGGTAAATTTAGGGAATTTGTGAGGAGTGGGGGTAGGGAGAGGGGAGAAGAATGAAAGCATTATTCTAAGAAGCTGCTTTTATTTATAGATTCTCCTAATTCTATTAAAATGAATGCCAGAGGGATATAAAACTTGGAACATGTAACACATAATAGAAATGAAAGGACGTTAAGCTAAAATAGGGAACAATGGTAAAATGAGAAGAGAGTCTCAGTACCGAGAGGAAGATGTGACATTTTTCTGACATAAAATCATCTTCAAGCACACAGCGCAGGGAAAGTGAATTAAAAGAAGGACTTGGTTAGGAGAGGACTTGGAAGGAAACATGAAAATATTTCATAATGAAAAGGAGAAAGTGTTAAACTGACTCAAGGGGAAAACAAAGACGGAGATTACACTAATTACATTATAGAGACAAATAAATAAAATGTCACTGTGGTAAGAAATAAAACTAATTAAATACTTAACACGCGTTAAGAGGAGTTGGTAAAATAAAATGTATCAAATTTGGTAAAGTATGTAAATAGCCATAATTTGCCCGTGCCTTATTTCCTGACTATAAAACGAGAGATTTTTGATTACCTGGATAACATGCAAAGTAAGGGGCCACATACATTAGATGGGCTGGAAGCAGGCAAGCACTTTCAAAGGAACAAATTGATGAATGACTGGGGATTCCTTAAAGCAAGGAGTTGAAAAACGCGCACTCAAAAAAGCAAGAGACAGAACTACCCCCTAAAATGAAAGCTTAATGTGTTAAGACACAATAGAAGGCCTCAGTAACTCAATCTCACTGTGCCTCAGCAATTTCTACTGAAAAAAAAAAAAAAGGAAAAGTTATCAGCACCTCCAACAATCAAATGCCTAGCACAGCGCCAGGCCTAGAGTGGACTTTTGGTGCATATTAATGCTAATAATATTATTATCATCATGGTGATTATTAATACCAAAAGGGAGGGAAGTGACATGTCCTTTCAATGTCAGGCATTGGAGGCAGGCTAGGAACTAAGAGCTAGCAAAAGGTGACCTGGAGGTGATTGCAAATAGGGCGCTTCTATTACCCTTCATCTTTTTAGGGGCAGGAGGTGCAGGGAGAAGATTTGCTGATGTGAAAAGTTCAAGATGGGAAGGGTGGGAGGTACCAGCTAAGAAAGAGCCAATGAGCCATAGTTTACAAAGCCAGGACATGCCAGGCTGCAGGGCATGCTCACCGGCTTGCTCCTAGGGAGGTGCCTGCTCTGGGAGCCACTGCAGCCCCGGGGAAGGTGCCCCCTCCTCAGCTCCTGGCATGCTCAGCTGGGCTCATGCCCACACCACCAATGCAAAAGAGGGCCCTCTTGCTTGGAATTAATGAATGATCCTCTCTTGAGGATAAATAAAATAAAACTTTGGATTAAACACAACTTTCCATGTCAGTTAGCCTATGCGGGCATCTGGGAGCCACATAAAGCTTATGAAGGGATGGTCTGTTGCCTGAACGTGGCCAAATAGGGCCTGGAACAGCTCTCCACAATGTGCATTTGCCTATTAATTATAGCTGACACATGTCTGTGTCTGTCCCCAAAGGAGAACTGTGCGTCTGGAGATGCTGGATTTTTATGCATTTTTCCAAACTTTTCTTAGCCTGGATATCACTCAGGATGGATTGTACAGAACACTGACTCTCCTAATTAAATGAGCCAGAGGCATAATGGGACTCTGGAAACAAGGAGGCAGGAGATGGGTTCTTTTTTCTCCTCTTGCTCCTCACTTCCCCCCCCCCCAAAAATAGCCAAATTTCCCCATGATACATGAAGGCATGCATGCATTTCATAGGGCTATTTTGATGGTAGCTCTTGCAGACAGAGCCATTGGCAAAAACATAGACTTAGAAATTAGAAGAGACAGATTCTAATTCCAACACCTTTGACTACAAGTTGGTCAACAATTGGCAAGTCTCTTAATGTCTCTGGATGTCAAGTCCTATATTCATCTGTCAAGTATGATTGTAATGATGATTACCCAAGTCGTGTTCTCATCTAGCTGTTGGATCATAGTGTAGACTTAAGCCTCTGTGTAACTGAAGGGTCAGTTATTATTATTGTGGATGTGAAGTGACAGACACTCTGTACAGGTGCTCCAGTGTGATACCTAATGCCATCTACGCTGGGGCCACTGACCCAGGGCCCAGAGGGTGGTGGCCACCCCTATTTACTAGAACCTGCTTCTGCCCTCTCCCTCACATTTTGCCTAGGTTAGTGCTGTATTGGATTTTGGAGGTGCTGTGGAATGCTGGGTACTTGTAGAGCCCTGGAGTCACAGGCCCGCCTTCTGATTGAGAGCTGAAATTTGGAACGATCAAAGTAATCTAATTAAATCTAATTAAACCAGTAATCTATAAGCTCCCCTTCTGAGAGCGGATAGTCTGCATTCTGCTGGGGAATAATACACCCTGTGCCACCAATTTCAGAGCAGTATCAGATGGTCACAAGGAATGCATTTAGATGCAAATCCAGAAGATGATGGCCAAGGTCCTTTTACGCAGCAGTCCCGGAAGTGGGCCATTCAGGGTTGGCGCTATGCCTGGTGGTGTCTTTGTCTGCTCTGCTACACTCAGCAGGAGGTCTCTGTCCTTGTGGCTGTAGCATGGTGGTTGGGGCACCTTCAGGCCTCATGTCCAAGTTCCAGGTAGGGTTGAGGGGCAAAAGGTAGAAAAGCATAGGTCTTTCCCTTTTTGTTCAGGAAGGGTCACTCATCCAAGGATTTATACTGACATCTCATGGGGCAGAACTATGTCTGTGGCCCTGCTAGCTGCAAGAGAGTCTGAGAAGCCAGGATTTTAGATTCTAGAACCTCTCTGGAAGGGGGTGGTGGGCAGCCGAAAAATTGTTGAAAACAGGTAGGGTCAGCCAACCACACATCTCAATGACTGTAGTATGCTCCTGCTATCTTATGGATGATCAGGAAGGAGAGAGGGAGGAGAGAGCCTTGTGTTATCACAAGAGAGAAATTACTTCCCAATGTTATTCAGGTTAAGCAGCAGTTCACTGTGGGGCAGGCCCTGACCTAGCTGCTGTGGGGAATGCTGATGGGACCGAGACAGGCCAGCTCATCCCATCCCTTGCTCTGTAGCAAGGGACGTACCTATACCAATAACCATATAGCAGTAGAATGTGGTGAATTACCCAGTAAGAATGCAGGTGATACTGCAGGACTGGGCAGTGGGGAATCACTTCCATTTTCCAAAAGAGAAGGAGGAGGAGGAAGAGAAGGGTAAAGAGAACGATGAGAGGATAGTGATGGTGATGAGAATGGTGAGGGTGACCATGATGATAGGGATAATGATGGTGAGGATGATGACTTTGACGATGACAAGAACGGTAAACTCTTACTGGACTAGAAATCCTCATTTGCTCCCTATAACAACCCCACAAAGTGGGTGCCCCTCCCCACCCGCCAGGTAGCAGATAAGGAAACTGAGGCATGTAGCAGTTAAGTGAATTACTCAGATTAGACGTGGCAGAGCCAGAGCTGACAATACATGTATTTCTATTTCATTATCTTTAAAACATGTTATTTAATACATATAATATAGTTCCCATATGTGTTAGTTAGAAAAAGTGTAGTAATAGCAGTTGTGCAGGCACTACCCAGTCCAGAAACTAGACGATCATCAATATTACCTATATATTTCTCTTCTATCTTGCGACTGCTAAAAGATTAACTGAGACATGTTACAAATTTTAAGAATTTATTTGAGCAAAAATCTATTTGAATCGAGCAGAACCAAACCAAAGTGGTTAGGAGCACCCTGTTGATAGGAGCAAGAGAGAAGAAGATGCCAAAGCAAGGAAGTGATTTGATTGACTGTAGCCAAAATGGTTGTCTTGTTTGGGAAAGCCTTGTTGGCTATTTGTGATTGGCTCTCCCTGGGTTTTGATTCTTAGCCTTGAAGCATTTTCAGGCTTAGGTTTTGGTTTGCTTATGTAGGCTGCTAAGGAATTAGAGCCACCTCAGTCTAATGGCCTCCTTGTTTAATTAACACCACCCTGCCACCACCTATCCAGCTCCACAGGGTATATAACCACTGTCCAAATGGTGTGTCACAGGTTGGATATTCTTAGACAATGCTTTGCTCAGTTTTGTTTTTGAGCTCTAGGAAAATGATGTATGAGGGTCCTGGACTGGGACTTAACTTGGTTTTCTTCCTTAACATCTTGCTTCTAAGATTTAGCCACATTGAAAAAAAAAAAAAAGATTTAGCCACATTGTAGCTACCCTGTTTAACTGTGGTTCATTTATATTCACTGCTATACAATATACATTGGCCAACAAATTGCAGTGTATCTGTCCATTCTCCTGGCTATGAGTGTTTATGATTTTTATGAAGAACAATGTTTCTGAGAATAATCTTGTACATGACTTCTGGTGCTCATATACAAGACTCTTGGGTACTTGCCTAGAATTAGGATGACTGGATTTATATATTGTGGGTATCAACCCTTTGTCTATTACAAATGTAAGAAATAGCATTTTCCAGTTTGTGAATGTCAAAGAAAAACTTGTGTAGGTGTTTTCTGATTAAATAGAGTTAACTTTCAGGTAATTGTATTATCAATCTTTTCTCTTTTTTTTATAACAGTTTTATTAAGTTGCAATTCACATACCATATGATTTACCTATTTAAAATATACAATCCAGTGGTTTTCGTATATTCACAGAATTGTGCAACCATCACTGCAATCAATTTTAGAGCATTTCGTTATCCCAGAAAGAAACTCCATACACATTATCAGTCTTTCCTCATTTCTGCTCCACACCCCCAGCCCCAGGCAAATATTAGTCCACTTTCTGTCTCTATAGATTTGTCTTTCTGGACATTTCATGTAACGGAATCATACAACAGGTGGTCTGGCTTCTTCCACTTAGTGTGTTTTCAAGGTTCATTCATTTTGTAACATTTATCAGTACTTCATTCTTTTTATTTCCAAATCAAATTCCACAGCAGGGGTATACCAGTGTATGGATGCTTTGTCTACCAATCAATGGACATTGAGGTTTTTTCTACTTTTTTGACTATTATGAATTATGCTAGTGTGAAAATTCATGCATAAGTTTTTGTGAGGATATATTTTTTTACTCCTCTGGGATTATATCTGGGAGTGGAATTGCTGAGTCATATAACTCAGTGTTTGACCTATTGAGAAACTGCCAGGTTGTTTTCCAAAATGGCTCCACCATTTTACAATCTCATCAGCAGTATATGAGGTGTCCAATTTCTTCACATCCTTATGAATACTTGTCATTTTGTCCTTTTTTATTGTACCCATCTTAGTGCTCATTGTGGTTTTGGTTTGCATTTCCCTGATGGCTAATGTTGTTGAGCATCTTTTCATGTGCTTGTTGGCCTTTTGTATCTCTTCTTTAGCAAGCTGTTCAGATCCTTTACCCACTTGTAATTGGTTTGTCTTTTATTATATATTCTAGAGGCAAGTCCCTTTTCAAATATGTGATTTGCAAATATTTTTTTCCCCGTTCTGTAGATTGTTGTTTTACTTTCTTGATGGTGCCCCTCGCAGCACAAAAGCTATTGTTTTTCCATCCATTCTTCCATTCTCTTTTAATTGGTATATTTAGATCATTCACAGTTAAAGTAATTGTTGATATTAGGTTAATATCTACCATGTTTACTGTTTGCAATTGTCCTCCCCCCACCTTTTCTACCTTCTCTGATTATAATGGAGCCTTTTAGATATTTTCATTTTATCTTCTCATTTAGCATGTCAATTATACTCATCCTTGCCTCCCACCCTCCTTGCCTCTGATCTGCCACTGGCCTCTACCTCTTAGGATCCCATGGTTCCCATTGATTGTAGAGAAGGAGCCCAGGGCCATTGGAGAATCCCTTGAGCATCCACAGGATAGAGACGGCAACCACCATGGAGCTCTTTGGGGATGATGTTGCGCCTTGCCCAGGAATCTTCTTAACTTCTTGTTGAAGGGACTATTGGTAGGGGTAGCATAGCAGATTTCACATAACACGTCTCTCCAACATTTCCATTTTCCAAATTCCCACCTGACCACCAGTGGTGGCATCATTTAGGATCACATTAGAGATGCTAGTTCTTGAGCCCTGCTACATGCCTACTTCCTTAGAAACTCTGGGAGCAAGTCCAGAAATGGAGGTTTAAAAAACCCTCCAGGGCATTCAGTGCTACATAGGGATCAGGAAATTCCGGCAGGTTGGCCTTACCAGCTATGGTTTTTGTTCATTCTTGATGTTGGCTAGACAGTCTCATAGGTGGTAAACACCTCCTAGGTATTTGAGTTACACATGAAATACTCTGATGGTGGGGAAAGCACCCATGTCCTCAAATTTGGCCAGACCTGGGCTATTACATTATATCCCCCTTCTTTGCACATTCATCTAACTTACTCCAACACATAGTCCAGGCTCCTGCAGGACATACTAGCCCTCTTCTCCGAGAGCAGATGCTGGACCTCTAGAACCCGGCTCATTTTATGGGCCTGGAAAGTGAGGAATGTAGGCTGGGTCATGAGGAAAAAGGACAGTGGCCTAGTAGCAGCCATTGGAAGGCTTTTTCACAGAGGTCTTGTCCCTCATATGTGGCCAGAGAGTTGATGAAGACAAAAGAGTTCAGAGTTCTCTGTTGTAGCCCATGTCTGCCTGTGTCTAATGGGCCCACTTTTCCCCCAACTTTCCTAATTTTAAGAGACCTAGAACTGTCAAACATTTCAACACCTTTTTGACTCTAAAACCTTAAAATCACACTCTGGGGGCTGTCGTGGGGGCCCTCTAGTTGTGAATGTGTTCTTAATTGATTGTTTTTAGCTTATTTCTCTTTTTCTCCTATATAGGCTCTGTAGGGCCACATGCAGAATCTACCTGACCTTACAACCTTTGCAGTCGCTGTTGCCACACCCGTGTTCTCCCAGTGCCTCACCCTCCTTCTGTACTTCATTCCCAGGTATCATTATGTGTAATCAAGAATGCTCTGGTTTTGCATATAATCCGAATGCTGTGGATTACTTTTATTCACACACACACCCCTGCCCTCAGCAAGGGGATGATCCCAGTGCTCTCAGAATATATGCACAACCCAATTCCAGAGTCCAAGTTTGAGGATTTTTTTTTTTCCTGAGGATTTATTTTAAGATTACTTCTAGTATAGGCAGCCCAGGTGGCTCAGCAGTTTAACTCTGCCTTCCGCCCAGGGCGTGATCCTGGAGACCCCGGGATCGAGGCCCGCATCAGGCTCCCTGCATGGAGCCTGCTTCTCCCTCTGCCTGTGTCTCTGCCTCTCTTTCTCTGTGTCTCTCATGAGTAAATAAATAAAATCTTAAAAAAAAAAAAAGATTACTTCTATTAACAATGAGTTTATATGTCAGGGTCTCAATAAGAAAGGTAGGACACAGTCAACTTAGGGTACTTTGAGGAGGATTAGTAAGTTTTTCAAAGGGGTGGACATTGTTCCAAGAAACCACTACGGATTATTAATAGAACTTTTTCCATCCCATAGCCCCCATAGAATAAAGAGAGGAGACACTGTATTGACAAGGTGCCCTAAGAAGAGCAGTGGCCTTCAGGGAGAGATACAGCTAGTCTGACCTAACCCTGTAGGAAGGATCAGGGGAGTAAATAGGCCACCTTCACCCTCTACCCTCCCTTTGATCTTTTCCCAGGGTAGTTCATTACCAAACCCAACCCATGGCCTGAGGGCAAAGGAACCCACTGATGAAGTCCATATTCCTGGGGCAGAGAGCCAGGTAGAGGAAGTTGATTTAAGTATTTACCCTAGCTCAAGTTTGTTTTTGTGTTTGCTGAAAAGTAGGAATGTAATTTTTTTCTCCATAGGAATTTCCCAGCATCAACAGGTGATAAGTCCTTCCTTTCACCCTTGGTGTTCCATTGTCAATCAAGCTCCGAGAATTTGCACAGGTTTTGTCACTCTTTTGTTCCATGGGTTAATTTTTTTGTCTCTGACACAATGCCTCCCAAACTTTAGTACTGTAGCTTTATAATAAGGCTTGATATCTTGTAGAGTAAGTATTATTCTTTTTCAGGAGTATCTAGACTATGCTTGGCCCTTTGTTCTTTCATATTAACTTTTTTTTTTAAGATTTTATTTATTTAAAAAAAAAGATTTTATTTATTTATTCATGAGAGACAGAGAGAGAGATACAGAGACACAGGCAGAGGGAGCCTGGGAGCCTGACATGGGACTTGATCCCCGGTCTCCAGGATCACACCCTGGGCTGCAGGCGGTGCTAAACTGCTGTGCCACCGGGGCTGCCCCTTTCATATTAACTTTGAGACAATTTGACAAGTTCCACAAAACAAAAGCTCTGTCAGAAATTTGACTTAAATGTTATTTAATATATAAATCTATTTGATATATCTGTTATATCTTTGTGATATGAGGTCTTCATATCCATGAATATGGTATATTTATTTAAGTCTCCTCTTTAATATCTGTTAGTAAAGCTTAATAATTTACTATATATAGGACTTATACATTTTTGTTAAATGTATAGGTACCTTAAGCTTTCTAACAGTTGCTGCTAGTGATGAGGGAATAGAGGACTGAGGACAAAACAACCTGGGGCAGCACATTGACAAGTCCTTGAAACAGGCAGAGTGACATTACTCTATGGACTGAACTGCCTCAATGTTAATACTTTGCTGAGGGCAAAAGGCAATCTTAGCCAGATCCCCAGGATTCTGTAAGCCTACTTTAATGTATACAGATTCCTTAAAAATTTTCCTTTATCTCTACCCACCAAAATACATGTTGGCAATCATCCCCCAAGCACATGGCCCACTGACATACATCTGAAGGTCTCATGGCTCAGGTTTTATTAGCCTGTAATAAGTGACCTTTTCCCAAAAATAGCTAGCCCCCTCAAGGGTCCTGGAAACCTTGCTTCCAAAATTACTTAGTACTGTATCCCCAAACCCTTCCAAACTCCCAGATGTATAATCAGCCATTCCTTACAGGCCTGGTGCAGCAAGTCTTCCTGCCCGTGGGTCCTGTCCCTGGGCTGTAATAAAACCACCATTTTGCACCAAAGACATCTCAAGAATTCTTTCTTGGTCGTCGACTCTGGACTTCACCCCACCAAACCTTACCTATATTCCAAAACTTCATCACTGGTATAGAAATGCAATGGATTGTTTTTAATATTGGCTTATATCCAGCCGCCCTGCTATAAACATTCTTATCTTTTCTAATAACTTGTCTATAGATGTTATGATTTCCTATATAGTCTTTTCACCGATGAATAATGTTAGCTTTATTTTTTCCTGAGCAATATTTAAGCTAATTATTTAGTTACTGCTGATGGTGCTGGTTAGGACCTTCAGTATAATCAGCAATAAAAGCATTGCTTGTAGATAACATTCTTGATTTTACAGGGAATGCTTTCAGTATTTCCCTTTTGAGATTCATATTTTCTATTTGATTTTTATATAGATAAGTCTTTAATAGGTTAATGAAATTCCCTTCTCTTTCTACTTGCTAAGAGTTTTTCACTAGATGGGCTTTTAATTTTATCAAAAACTGCTCCTATATTTCTAATTTGTTAATGTAGTTAATTACATTCATTGATTTTTCTAGTATCAGAATACCCTTGCATTTCTGGAATAAACTCAATTTGGTCATGGTGGATTATCTTCTTTACTTACTGCTGAATTTGGTTTTCTAATATTCTAGTTAGGAGTTTTGCTTTTATATTTATGAGTAAAATGGACTTATAATCGTTTCTTATACTGTCCTTGTCTTGTTTAATATTAAGGATAATCTGGCCTCATCAGATTTTACTGTTTCTATTCTCTGGAAGAGTTTCTGCAAGATTGGGATTATCTACACGTTGACATTTTGGTAGAGTTTACCTGTAAAACATGTCTAGGCCTGTTTTGTGAGAAAGAAAAAAAGATGTTCAACTAGTGCTCCAGTGTCTTTAATGGAAATTCTGATTAATCCTATAAACATTTCTTCTTTGGTTAGTTTTCATAAATTATATTTTCCAAGGATCTGTTCATGTTGTCTAAATTTTCAAATTTGTTAGCTTAACATCAATAGTGCTTCCTTAGTATTTTTAAGTTTTCTGCCTTATCAGTAGTTGTATCTCTGTTTTTATTTTATAATATTACTTCTTTGTGTCTAATTTTTTAAATCAGTGTTGCCATGGGGCTGCCTATCTTGCTACATTTTTAAAGAACTGCTTTGGCTTTGTTTAGTCTTGTTATCATAAACTTATTTTCTATTTCATAGAGTTCTCCTAACCTTATTATCTTTTTTCTTCTCTGGTTTATTTATTTATTTTACTTTTTTGTAAGACAAATCTCATGAATGTTCAGCATGTCTACTCCTAATATGAACACCTAAGATTGACACTTCCCTTCTAGTTTCATGGTCATTAATGCTCATGAGTTGTCATATATAGTGTTTTCACTCATTAGGTTTTGAGTATTTTTAAATTTCCCATATGATGCTTTATTTGACCTATGAGTTATATATACATGTTTGTTAATTTCCAAATGTGTGAGATTTTTACATTCCTCTTTGTATTATGGACTTCTTACTTAATCACACAATGATTAGAGACCTATGCTGTCCTGGAAACCAGTTCTTTGATACTCTGAAGAAATCGGTTATTTGCTTTAGACCTGTCAGGTTTTTAAAATGTCCTGTGTATCTGGAGAATAGTATCGTCCTCTGATGTTAAGTGCAGAGTTCTAAGTCTGCCAGAGGACATCTCTGAATAGAGCGGCTCAGATCTCGTTCACCACCATTGACATTTTGTCTGTGTGACCCTCTGTGCCTTATGGCCTCTGGAGTCCAAGGACTTGTTACGGAAGAGTAGGTATTTGGGCTCCCTGGAGAATGAGGGAAACAGTAGGTGGAGGGCCTAGACAGAGGGAGTAACATAAATACTGGTGAGAAAAGGGAGTGGCGTAGCCTCTGGGGAGAAAGCCAGAGGGTAGGGAGGTGCCTGGGGCAAGGACAGGAGACCCTAGGAAAGGCTGTTCTTTAGCAAAGAGGCAGGAGAGAATTGTCTGAGGGGTGAAGACAGAAAGGAGAAGCCTGCGTGGTTTGAGCTGTGTGACCCTGATGTGGTAATGGTATAACTGAGTGATAAGGATGTCCTCATCCATGCCTGGGGATTGGAAAAACAAAGGTGACCAAAGGTGAAGGGACAAGCAATGTGGGGTTCTAATGAGAGTATGGTTGAGACAGCTACCCCAAAGGCCCAGGACCAGCTAGGGCAGGATGGACCAAGAATCCAGAGTGCTCAAGGTCATGATAAATGGGAGGGGAGAATGGTGAGGGAGGAGACTGGAGTCTAGGGGCCTGCCTGGAGCCATGCTCATGGTTGCTTAAATGGAGCGGGGGGGGGGGGGGGGGGGGCAGCAGGGAGAAGATAAGGGTACTCAGGAATTTTGAGGCCAGGGCATTAGGTCATTTACCTGGGTGTCAAAGTCATGTGTTGGTGGCAAAATGGTGACAAAGGAGGAGGGTGTGCTCCTGGATAATGGTAATAAGGAGTATGACAAAGAACAAGAGTGGTGATAGCAGGTGGTATGTGAGCTTGGGAAGAAGAAACACAGGGCTTGAAAGCTTGGAGATATCCTTTCTTGGGAGGATGAGCATGGCCACAGAACTTACTATCCAGCCCAGATGTTTCTAAGAGTGAAAATAAGAGCCATAATACTTATACAGGAAAACAAGGGTGAGAAAAACTGGACACATTCTATTTATTAGGAAAAGTTATCAGATAAGAGTTTTCAACCAAGACAAGAGTGTATAAGCAAATACCAAAGGGGGTAAAAGAGTTTTATATTTCTTTGTTTGAGGCCTTTAAAAAAAAATGCCTGTGGTAAAATACACACATCGTAAGATTTACCTCTTCACCATTATTCAGTGTACAGCTCAATAGCATTAATTACATTCACACTGTTGTGCATCCATCACCACCATCCATCTCCAGAACTGTTGATCTTGCAAAACTGAAATTTTTTATTTAGCACTAAGTCTCATCACCCCATCCTCTGGCAACCACCATTCTACTTTCTATCTCTACGAGTTTGACTACTCTAGGTACCTCATTCAGGTGGAATCATAGTATTTGTCTTTTATGACTGGCTCATTTCACTTACGTCATGTTCTCAGAGTTCATCCATGTTGTAGCAGATTCAGAATTTCCTTCTTTTTTAGGGCTAAATAATACTCTGTTGTATGTATATATCACATTTTGGCTATTGAATTTATCTGTCAATGAACACTTGTTGCTTCCACCTTTTGCTATTGGGAATAAAGCTGCTATGAACATGGGTGTACATAGATCTCTTTGAGATCCTGCTTCCAGTTCTTTGGGGGCATATACTCAGAAGTGGAATTGCCAGATCATGTGGTAAACTTATGTTTGCCTCTTTTGAAGACCCACATTGCTGTACCATTTTATATTCCCACCAGCAGCACAGGGTTCTAATTTGTCCACATTCTTCCCAACACATGTTTTCTGTTTTGGGGGGATAGTAGCCATCCTAAGATGTATGACATGGTATCTAACCTAATTTCCCTAATGGTTAGCAATGTTGAACATTTTTATGGGTTTATTAGCCATCTGTATATCTTCTTTGGGGAAATATCCGTTCAAATCATTTGCCCATTTTTAGATTACTGTAGTTGTAGGAGTTCTTTATGTACTATTGATATTAACCCTTTTCAGATATATGATTTGCAAATGTTTTTTCCATTCCATTTTTACAATTTTTTAGATAATAGCAATCTCCATAGGTTCAGTGGGAGGAGCTAATAGTGGAGCTTGGTGAGGTGAGGCAATTTGGAGATGGTGGGTGGGAGAGGTGACTCACATATGGGTAGCTGGAGTGAGGGTAGTAGGGCTGTTACATTGGACGGGCAGAAGAGATGGCTGGCTGGCTGAGCACCTAGTCGGTCTGGGAGCTCCCAAGCATGCTGATATGACTTGCAGGCCAATTATGCTCTCAGATCTTTGGATGCCGATAGCAAGATAGAGACAGTTTCTTTGACTTGGATCAAGACAACCTCTCAAACAAGTTGAATTTTAGGCTTTTTTCCCCCCCGATCTTTTCTTCTATTCCAATGTCTTTCTCCTTGGCTAGGAAAAGCCACATACACAACTATTCTGTTTGAGTATGTGGCATGCAGAACCACAGCAGCAGAACTGCCAGTAGTAAATAGCCAGGTGCATCAAAGAATTCTTGAGAAAAGATTATATGTGTTTGTTGGGGGTAATCAAATGAAATGGAAGGCAATTTGTTCTTTTTCAAGTAAGACAGAGATATAGGAATTATATAGAAGCTGACAGAAATATACGAAAAGCTGCTAAACTTAGCCTGGGTTTGGAAAAGAAAGAGGTTAGAAAGATGATGTGCTGAGTAATTAGACCCATCCTCGAGAAATCCGAGTGATCATTTGGCAAAATTTGTGTCTATACTTGTCACTGGGGAGAAATAGAACAGAAGTCTTCAAAAGGAGGCTGTTGACTGTGAACTCTAGAACTTTTGGTGCTTATGAAACACACTGTGGGCTGCTGGAGTCTGTTTCTGGCAGAGCAGATACTCTGAGGGGGGAATGGGTCATGAAATGCACAGGAGGGCATGGTCCCTGGAAATGGATGATGGTCCATAGATGGGTGAGACACCATTAGCCAGGAGCCTTGCTGAAGGTGACGTTGAGGGTGCTCCAGGTCACTTGGTGATCCAGGGATAAGTAGCCCCCCGCCCCCAGGTGTATTTTATATTGACTAGAATGTTTTTAGAAAGTGGGATAGCTCTCAACATTTAAACTTTGAGAGATTTCAGATAGGAATTTGAATTTCTAGCTTCTCTTGAAAAACAGGAAGAACAGGCCCTTTCCCTACAGGGCCATAGGCAGGGCAAGGGGGAAAGTGACCACAGAGTGCTGGTGTCCTTCCTGTTGGGTTTCATGACACACATTCCCTCTGCCACACCCTAGCTCAACCTCCCAGCAACACCTGGTAGAAATAGTGTTGCGTGAGGGTAGGGGAACACAGTGGGAATTTGCCGGTCATTCCCTGGGAGGGAGCAGATAGCAGCCCAGCCATGTCAGGCCTGTTCACCCAGCTCATGAAGAGTAGCCGCTAAGCCCTCTGAGAGCAGGTGTGTAGCCATTGCATTTTGAGTCACCCCCAAAATTGCTGGATCTAGTTCGACCTGTCAAGGGGATGTGTCCTCTGAGTATCTGTAGGTGAAGGTATGCATTGAAATACCAGTTCTCAGCTTTAGTAAGTGGTAACCATAAATCAGAAGCTCACAGTACCTAATGAGTACATCTCTCACTTGAAGTGAATTTATCTTTGCAGACTTGGGTACATGAGTGATGATATAAGGCACGAATTCATTTTACAGAATCAGAAGTCTAGAACCTAAGAAATGTGTCAGCCCGGAATCGACCATTTATTGGCAGCTGTGTTTTATAACAGCTGAGAAGAATGAAAGAGATGACAGGAGTTAGTTTTGGGGAATTGAAAGATCCAGTGGACTGGCAGATGTGGGACAGTATCAAGTGCCACGACATGGTGGTAGGGGCCACTTTTTTTTTTTTAATTAGAATCAAGGGGCAGATGGGATTTGTTACTGAACCAACTTTGCACCTGGCTTTGTGTCAAGTGAGATGCACTCATGTTCTTTTCTTCTAGAAGTCATGTGAAAAGAGCTATCTGAATGACAGCTTGCCATGTGCTGGCCCCAGTTACCCTCCCAACAGCCATAGGGACAGGACACTTGTCCTCATTGCATGGAAAGGGAGTCAGAAGTGAAGAGAAAGTAAGGCACCTGCCTAGGGCCTCTTCAGTGAAACAGAAGAGCTACAGTTCAGATCTGGGCCACCTGGCTGCAGGGCCCAAGAGGGCCACTTGGAGTCCCATCAGAGTGTCCCCTGCAGTCCATGCAAGGGGATGACTGGGATTCCTTTGCCACCTGCTGACTTGGCCTTCCATCCTCACCTGTGGTGTCCTCCCTCTCTCTACTGGCCCCCGTCTTTCCTTGAAAGCCAGGTAGAAAATGTTTGCTCCACCAGCAGGACGCCAGCCCTTCAGAATGCTCGTGCTTATTTCTATCTTATGGTGCATTGCGGCAGGTCACTGCTCAGTTTGCCATCCAAGCACCAGCTGGGCAGAAAGTCTTCCTTTGGGTGTCCGCCCCGTACCCCCCCTGCCCCCCCCGCCCCTTGCCATAGGGAACTCACTCCTATTGGCCTCTGGCCTGGAGGCAGGTCCTGCACTATATGTAAGAGCTGCTAGATCCCCCCACTCCCACCCCTGTGTCTAGAGTAGTGCCTGGCTCAAAAAGCTGCTCAGATACTTGCTGAGAGAATGAGGGGGTGAATGGGCAGCTGCCCAGCAGCCCATGTGGGCGTCACTAGCAGTAAGTATACAGCAAGGTCACTGCAGAAAAGCTGGTGACCATGGGTGGGTGGTGTGCATCCGGTCCCCCATTCACAAGGCACTGTCGCATGCACTGTCTTAGGGAATGATGGGCGAAGGTGAGAGGGCAGCCTGGTGATGTTTTCTCTGACCTTCCTTCCAACAGTTACTCGTTGCCTGTGAATTAGCACTTCTGAAGTTTGACTTTGAATACAGAAGTTCTGTTGAAATTTTTTATTGCCAAATAGTCTATAAACCATAATGTGAGCATGAAAGGAGGAGAAAAGTGAATCCAGCCCCTCCCTTAAGTGAGGAGGAGCTGCGGCTGGTGAGGGGCCAGAGATGGGCCACCACCATCTGGGTTGCCTGATTCCTTAGCACAGTGGCTTGCTTGCTCCAGAAGCCCCAAATGCCACACTGAAAGGGCTAACCTGAAAATTATTGTACGAAGCCCTGTTTTTAGTTTACAAACCAGGATGTGCTGTGCAACCGGGAAGGGGTGTCCCTCAAGTGGTGTTTTGGTGAAATCATGACAGCTGCTTCATCAATAGCTTCTTCATTTTTAATCACTGGCTTGGGGTTGAGTCACAAGCCAAATGACAGAGCATGTTTCTCTTTACATCTGTTTTTAATTGGCATTATTGAGTTCGGGCACTAATGCAGTTCGACTAAAGTTTTCCATATCTTCATGTAACGTCAGCTGCCTGTCTCAGTAGGGCAGGCCCCGGAGAGGTCAGTCTAGGGGGGTTAATATGTGGCCTGCCTGGTCAGCAGACCTTCAAGGCCATCCCTTGGGCTGGACATCTGGATAAGAGGAAGCTGGGGTGATGGGGGTCAGGTGAACTTGGCCAGTCTCCAAGAGCACTGTTGTCTCCTCTCTGGTATCCTTTTGCTCTGGAAGGGAAACCACATAATGGAGAGAGACACAGGAAGGGGATGCGCCACCTGGAGCCAAGAGTAGTTAGTAATTACAGCTGGGCAGCATAACTGGACTCTGCTGTCTGTTCTCTGCTCCTTGAGCCTGGCTGCACCTTCTCCCTGGTGCACCTCCAAATGCCTCTGTCACGGGAGCTGAGGTCCCCAGCACCCCGAGTGACATGGCAGAGGAGTCTGTTTTAGGACGGGTGGGGAGAGAATGTGCAATATTATATTTTTACTGTGGTAAAATATCCCTGGTAAAATTTGCCATCTTCATCATCTTTAAGTGTGAGTTTGGTGTCATTAAATGCCTTCCCAGTCATGCAATCATCACCACCATCTATCTCCAGAACTTTCTCATCCTCCCAAATTGAAACTATAGCCAGTACACACTAACTCCCCCTTCCACATCCCTCAGTCCCTGGCCATGCCCATTCTACTTTCCATCTTTATGAACCTGACCATCCTAGGTGCCTCACCAAAGGGGAATCATACAATATTTGTTCTTTTGCGGCTGGCTTGTGTCACTAAGCGTAATGTCCTCGAGGTTCGCCCATATTGCACCATGTGTCAGAATCTCCTTGCCTTTGAAAGCTGAATAATATTCCATGGTATGCACAGACCCCATTCATCCATTGATGGAAGCTTGGGTTGGTTCCTCCTCTTGACAATTGTGAACAGTGCTGATGTGTGCATGGGCGTGCAAATATCTATTCAAGTCCTTGCTTTCACTTCTTTGGGGTATAGGAGCCATTTATTTTTAAAGTGGAAAATTTGAAGATTAATTTCTCGAAAATCCTCCTTAATTTCCCTTAGGATAACTGCTCTCCAGTGAGAGTGTTTTAGATATTAAAGTTTGAATTTTAAACATATCTCTCATCAGGACAAAAATCCCTTTCTTTTTTTTCCCCCCAAACCTTGCAGCCTTCTGACCTTCCTCAGTTAAGCATCCCCAAACAAGTCCAGTGCTGGCCTCTCGAGATATCCAGATGGACCCCACTTGGTTTCCTTGGGTGCTTAGTGTCGCTTTTCTCTTGGATCTTCTGCATAACCGGCCTGCCAGATGCACTGTGCGCTATCATTGGGGCCAAAGATCACAGTCATGCTTTACTCCATTCACAAGCTGAGATGCTTTTTGCTGAATGCAAATCTGGGCATGTCCAGACCTGCTCTTCCGTGGTGCATTTTACAGATGAGACTTTCTGAGGATAAGGCCATGGCTCATGTCTTGCATACCCAAAAAGAGAAAAGTAGGCAGCGGGCCTCCTAAGAGTGAGAGGAAAGTTTAAGTCTAAACCCAATATCTGGGTCCCTCCATTGCAGGGACCGTGGGCTCCCTGAGGCCTGTAGGCTTCACAGTGGTATTAACATTTTAAAATTAGTTTCTACCTCCCTGCTTCCTCCCTGTCATGGGATCCCTGCCTGGGCCCTGTGGGCATCAAGGGTACCTTTAGTAACTGAGACCAAACCTGCACAGAGCACTTAGTGGGCAGCAGGGACACATGGAATGAACCTGTCCTCACTATCAGATCACCACACAGGTGGTAGGGAACAGCCTTGGGGGCTTGGGTGGGGAGCTGGGCCCTGGATACATGGAGAGTAGGCTAGGGGGCAAGGCTGGGTGGGCCTCAAGCAGCCTCTCAAACCTAGCGGTCATCTGCCCTTGAAACAAACCCCACTGGCCTCTTGTCTTTTTTGCGAAGTCATGGGCCGGATGGGTTGTCCTTTCATGGGAGAGAGGAAGGCCTGGTCCCAAGGGCCAATTCACCAAAAAGTCAGTTGTTGAAGTGATTCAGGTACTGTCTTCAGTTCCAGACTCTAAGTCCTTTAGGCTTTATTTGGGAAAGTGTGGAGGGGATTCTTGTTACCTGGTTGTGTTGCAATTTAAATATTCTTTTTTGAAAATAGTGTAATAATCACGAGCTCTTAAAAACAGTTGGGAGTGCAGGATACAGCTTTTTCTCAGCCACTTGAAAGTACATCCCTGAGTTGACCTCATCACCCCTCATCCTTCTGTGAGTCTTTCTTCATAAACAGGGCCAGTCTCTACAGAGCTGTGGCAGCATGGAAACCAGGGGACTGCAGATGCTCTTGCGCCATCAGATCCACACACCTCAGTCGCTGTTGCCAACTGCCAAACAGTGGTCTTCACAGGAGAGCATCCTGTTCAGAGTCAGGTGTTACACATTGCTGTTGGGACTCTGTCGTGGGGTCAGGCTGAGGGTGAGGAGGGGGGAGGTACTCACCTGGCACAAGCCATAAGAGACAGACGCCAGAAGAAAACTCAGTAATCAAGGTAAATAACATTTTAATGCGATTTTTAAAAATTTGAAATGAATGAAATCCACAGTGACCAGAATGTCAGAAATTTAAATAAAGATAGGTTCAGCATGACTGATTTTTCCTTGGCCTTGGGCTCCAGTATGGCTTCACACAACACCATTCCTTCCTATCAGGTTCTAGAGTGGTTCCTCAACATTCTCTTGACTTTTGTGGCCTTGACACTTGCCAGTGGCAGGCCAGCTGTATAGTGGAAGGTCCTTCCATTGGGGGTTTGTCTGCTGTTTGCTCACAGTGAGGTTCGGGTTCTGCACTTCGGGCAGGAGTCTCACAGGAGTGACACTGGGTTCTCACTGTGTCCAACCCCATGGCCCCCATTTCAACTTGCCTCATTGCTGGTGGTATGCTTGTGGATCACTTGGTTAAGGGGCTTTGTCTGCCTGTCAAGTTTCTCCTTTCCCCTTGACAAATTAGTAAATAAGGGATTATTACTTTAAGACTATGTAAAAATAATTGATTCAGGGGCACCTGAGTGGCCCAGTCAGTTAAGCATCTGTCTTTGGCTCAGGTCATGATCTCAGGGTCCTGGGATCAAGGCCTGTGTCAGGCTCCATGCTCAGTAGGGAGTCTGCTTCTTCCTCTCCCTCTGCCTGCTGCTCCCCCTGCTTGTAGTTTCTCACTCAAATAAATAAATAAAATCTTAAAAAAATAAATATAAATAGCCGATTTGTATACTGCTTGGGATTTGTTATTGAGTATACCTGTATAGACTCATGGTTTCCTATTTTATTCTTGGATTGTAACCTACCAGAGTGATTATTTATTTTGATTCTCAACTGGCCCTCTGATTTGGCCTGTGGGGGCCTTTCAAGTCTGGCTTCTGTGTATGACTGATATGTCTCTAGAGTTCTTCGAACCGTTTCTTGCTCTCTTCCCAAACATGGTATTACAGACTCCACTTGCACTTTCCCTGCCCTAACTCTGGAGTCAGCCATTTCTCCTGGTTCCTTTTAGTAGAAATGGTATTTAGAAGCCAAGACCCAGGCTCTGGGTGGGTTCACTGTTGTTGTGTGCTGCTGCTCACAGGCCTGTCCAGTAGGGAGAGATGGGTGTGTGTGTGTGTGTGTGTGTGTGTGTGTGTGTGTGTGTGTCTATGTCTATCTAGCTATCTATCTAGATATCTATCTTGAAAACTAAATTCACATGGCTATCCAATTCCAATCCAACACCACAGAGTTCTTTCCAGTTTTCTTCTCCCAACAGTGAGAAATTGCTCCCAGTGCCCCAGCGTGTTAATAACTATATTTGATCCTTCTCCTTGTGGGGAACCCATGTGTTTCCATGTGTTTCTGTCTACATCTCGCCGTGCGGGACATACTTCTCACCCACACTTAGGCTCTGATACCCAGACGGGGCTGCCTCCTCCCAGCGTGGACAACCTCCCCTGCCACCTGCTCTGGGCTGCCTCAGGTCCCCTTCCATGCCCTCCCCACACACACCAGAAGTCGTGCTGTGCCCACATGGCTTTAGGATTGATTTTTTTCAAGGAGGATGAGTCTTACTTCTTATTTTTCAGTCAAAATGAAACACAAATAAATACAAAAGGGAAGGTTGGGTTTAGAAATCTAGTAACCTGACTAATTCCAGACAGCCATAAAGAAACCTTTCAACAGTGAATGTTTTCAAAGGAAGATCTTCAAAGTCAAGATTGTTGAGTTTTCCAGAGTGTTTGTGGACGTTAAAGATATAGGTTGAGACCAAATATAGAAATGAAACCTCCTCATAGGAGGCCAGACCACTTGGTTTGGCAACTTCAGGGAAAAGAAGTGAAGGTTGCTAAGTCAAAATTAATGATTTTTCAGGAATTTGTAGGAAGTCGAGCAGCTTAATTGCAGGCTCTGGGTGGATATGTGTTGAAGAAAGCAATTTTAGGAGACTAGGAAATTGTGCAATAATCTTAACTTGGGTCAGAATTGTAATTATTGCAGTAACAGAATGTTGCTAAGTGTATATGTGACTGAAATGGGAAACAGGATTTTCTTTTTCTTTCTTTTTTTTTTGATGCTTTAAAAAATAACAACAAAACGTCCATTCTCCCTCTCTGGGCTTCCTTAATTATAAATACTAGGTAACTCATTGCTGGCTAAATATAGGTTCACTAGCCATCTATATTTATAACTTTCTTCAGGTAGGAGTCACCAGAGCAAGACAGAATTAATTTGGTGTGTAGGTTTTTATAGGCTTTAATTAGTTATGTTTTTCTTAAGCAGACCAAGTGAGATCAGTAATATTATATAACTGAACTCTGACGTCCATGGCTTTTAAACATAGACTCTTCTCCCCAAAGCCAAAGGCCCCTGGAAGATGCCAGCCGTGAGAACCAGCAGCTCCAGAAGCAGGCATGCTGCAGCTGCAAACTGACAGGACTCGAAACATCTGTTCCAGCCAAGGGCAGGTTTTACAAGTGATAAAGTGAAGACTTTTTTTTTTTTGCACAGTCAGAAGTCTCATCTACAGCTCATTCATTTCTGAGACCTTGAATTGTGACATTTCGTGGCTGCTTATCAGCTGTTCCTGTGAGGCAGATTTAACTGTGCGAGCCTGGAGAGGTGGGGTGGCATTTTTGTGCACTGACCAAAGCATGCACTTAGTCAACCCCCCAGCACCCCTTCATTCTCCACCCCCCAGGCCAGCTTGCTGACTTGAGGGCTTAGGGAACTGACTGCACCTGCATCTGAGATCACATTCATTGGCAGGCCGAGTGGGCGGGTGGACCTTTGGAACCCTCCGATGTCATTTGGGGTGGATTTGGCATGCTCGTCAGTGACTCTGCTGCAAATCAAATGTAATAGATTAGATGGGGCTCTTCTCCACCCTGCCTTAGGAGCTGCAAAAAATGACAAGTCATCTTTTTCGTCAGGAAGGCAGTGTGCACCCTAGCTGCCAGCACCCACAGATCCCTCAGACCTCAGACCTGCCCTATATTAGCAGGGAGGTGATTGAAAGCTGGTTGTACTCAAATATATAGGGGGAAAAAGAAACAGGACAAGAGAGGCTCTTCCTGTAAACATCCCCAGCCCAGGCCTCTCCCCCACTACACTTGGCTTCTGCCCCTTCCTTGTTTGGCTTTGTGAGCTGTTTACACTCATCACACCTGTAGTCCCCGAGAGGCTTCCTCTCCAAGGCCGGTAGCTTGCCATGAGTGAAGGGTGCCAGGCCACTTGGATGGAGTGCAGAGTCATGCATGGCCTTCCTCGCTCTGCCTGCACCCTTGGCTGTGGAGCTCAGAGGAGCCGCTTGGGGCCCAGCCCAGGCCACACAGCTAGTAGATGGTCTGCTTGACTCTACAGCCTCAGGACTGTCCTGGGAAGGGGGCAGGACGGCAGTCACTGGGCTGGGAGGCACGGGGTTTTTGTTGGTCCCAGGGCACAATGGACAACTCTATGTAGGGGGAAAGAGGAAGATGTGTGTGTCCTTCCCATGACATTTGAAGTCTGTTCATTTCCCTGAACACTTTTTGAGCTCCTGCCACCCTCCTTAGACTGCCAGGGCCTGAGGATTTATAGACAATTCCTGCTTTTGAGAGCTTACAGTGGAGGGAGAGGTGGGGTGGGTTGTGATAGCAACCAGGGCAGACCTGGGCCTTGGAAGTCCAGGAGGGCTTCATGGAGGCAGTGATGGCTCAGGTGATGGTTACAAACAGAGTGGGAGGTGGTCTTATTGGTGTGAAGGGGCTGGCACAGGCAGGCTCTGAGGTGTGAGACAGCAAGTGACAACAGAGTCCCTCACACATAGCAGCATCGCTGGAGGATAGAGGTGACGCTAGCAGAGCCAGGCCCTTGGCCAAAGAGGTGACATGGCCCAGTGGTGGAGATCTTTATGTGCCCTGTGAGGGGTTGAAACTTCATCCCCTAAGAGGAGGCAGAGTGAGGTGGGTGTTTACACAAGAATCACAGATAAATGGCTCTGAAGTACAACCGGGCAAGTCTTTGGTTTCCTCAAGGCCAGTAGCTTGCCATGAGTGATTGGAAGCTGGTTGTACTCAAATTTACAAGGGGGAAAAAGAAACAGGACCCACTTCCAGAGGGTTTGGCAATACTGGACACACGTGGAAGATGTGGGGCCATTCACCAAGACAAGGGACTCCTTGGGAGGAGGAGCAGATCTGGAAGATGAGGGTGGCAAGAAGACCCTGACATTGGGATGGCTGCTCTGGGTGTAGCAGGAGTCATCTGGGACATGCACCTTGAGGGCTGCTTCCCCCACTACACTCTGCCAGGAACAAGGAGACAGAGATGCAAGGGTATGGCCTGGCCCTGGAGGACTCAGCCTGTAATAGTACAAGTGTGCTGGGGACCCGTGTGCATGGGAGAGGCTTCACAGAGGAACTGGCGCTGAGCTGAGCCTGGAAGACCAGTGGGAACTGTGACTGGGCAAGGGAAGGGCACACTCAACACAGCCCCTAGATGCAGCTCCGCAATCTCCTGGGGAGAGTTTTCAGAGTCCACATGAACAGTGTCCTGGACTCTTGGAATCAGAATTTTTACCTGGGGGTAGGCCCAGCCCATAGCTGGTATGCTCATGCTATCAGTTGACCCTGACCAATGTGGTGGCCACAAATCCAGAACTTCTGAATGAGGGCAATTAGCAACGGGCTCAGGAGGTCCACTTGCTTATGAAGGCTGTGGGGAAACCAAAGGCTTGCCTGGTTATACTTCAAAACCATTTATCTGTGAATCTTGTGTAAACACCCACACACAATTATATACCTACACACATACCTGAATACATGCATACATGTATATATACGTGCACACACGTTCATGTGTATGTACATACACACTCATACCTCGTTGTATATACATACCCACACGCTATCTGCATGCATACATATATGCACTCACATTTGCACATCCCTATACATACATGCATACATGTACAGACATATTTGAATACATACATCTATAGGCATGCTCATACATGCATATACATACATGTATGTGTGTATATAAATACATAAACACATATCCATACATACATATGACACACATATGGACGTCATGGAAGAGATGCATGTGTGGAACATAATGTATGTCTCGCATGACTTCTGCTTGAAATGAAGGAACATGAACACTTGTGGAGCCACTTGGCCCTATGTGGGGAAACCTGCCACTGAGGATAAGAACCATGGCAACTGATGCTGTAAATGTGTCAACAGGCAGAAGGTATGATAGTCATGAATGTGAACTCTGAGCCTAAATCCTGGTGGTGCTACTTACTAAAGATGCGCTTTACTTAACCACTTGGTGCCTCAGTTTCTCCAATTACAAGATGAGGATTATCACAACATCTACCTCATCAGGCTGTTGTAAGACTCAGACAGGTTCATGCATCTAACTGGGATGCAGTGAGCTCTCAGCAAGTGTCAGCTCGTGAGCCTGGAGCACCCAGTAAAAGTTGGGGATCCTCTGTGGCTGGGAGACAGGAGAAGGAGGGAGAATTGCTGTTCCCTATGTACTGTCCATATTTTGTACCATATGCATACATTATCTAGATTTTTTTTAAATGTCCAATAGAGGGATCCCTGGGTGGTGCAGCGGTTTGGCGCCTGCCTTTGGCCCTGGGCGCGATCCTGGAGACCCCGGATCGAATCCCGCATCAGGTTCCCGGTGCATGGAGCCTGCTTCTCCCTCTGCCTGTGTCTCTGTCTCTCTCTCTCTCTCTCTCTCTGTGACTATCATAAAAAAAAAATTTTTTAAATGTCCAATAGAGTACCCAGTTACGGAGAAACCACACTCAATTATTTTCACTATGCGTTCTTTAATCTCATTCCTTCCAGTGCTCTTGCCCAGAACATTTAGTAGGGTCTTTAATGATATTTTAATGATGCTACCAATTTTATCAACTAATGTGTATAATTACATATCAGTGTTGAGTGAAGAGACATGAGCATTACATATTCAGCAGATTGTTCATTTTCTTGGATGGGGTACTAAGGGACTGGCTCTAATTAACGCATTGTGAAAATACACAGACAAGAAAGAGAAAAGGCACTTACTGAAATTTTGTGTTATAACTTATGAAAAAACATTCCTTGTAGACTAGAGATCAGATTCATCAACGGAGAGCACATTGAGGTTCTGGAAGTGCTCAGAGCTGAGCAGGACTGGGAGATAGCCTGGTATTCTGGGGGAAGAATTTCTCCTCCATTCTCAAGGAGGGGAAGGAAGTGGGGGCTGCCAGAGCCTTTGAGCAGCAGTAATCCCATGGAAGCCACTATACCCTGTGTTTATAAAGGCAGACTGCTTCCATACTGGCTCAAGAGGTGGGGCCCAGAGCACGTGAGTGGTGACCACTGGGGCACAGTGAGGCCTGGCATAAAAACTGCCCTGGGATAGCAGCGCAGAATGGCCAGGGCTGCCCAGCCAGGAGGAGTAGCTCCTTAATATCAGTGCAGAAATCAAATCAAAATTAGGGTATTTCCTCTGTTAGGAAATTGCTTTAATTCAAAAAGTATTTAGGCTGCCCCTATTTTTCTGTCCATTCTTATGATTCCAACTGTGGTCAGTTTGATTCTGAAGGTGTACCAAAAGCATTGCAGTAATCCCAAATCCTAATTTGTGTTATCTCTATGTCATGTGGTGCAGAGCTTGTCACCTGTTCATCTGTGGGCAGTGAGGGGAAATTGCTGGTTCAGGAATTGGGAAACTCAGAGGGTGACAGTTGGGCTTGACTCCCTGGGCCTGTTTTCCCATGTGTAGAATAGGGCCATTCCCATGGTTCTTTCCTATACCCTTATCTGTAGGTCAGGGCCACGGAACAGTTAGGTGTCCTGTGAGTTTAACCAGGCCAGTGGCCATGTCCCCAGGGACTCTACTGGAGAATGGGAGCTTTCCAGGCTATAACCATATCACCCTGAATATGCCCAATCTCATCTGATCTTGGAAGCTAAGCAGAGTCAGGCCTGGTTAGTACTTGGATGGGAGAATAGGGAATTCCTAGCCATCTTGTCTTCTTAGTTCATAGATGCACCCAGAGATCTTAAGGAGTAGCTCCCCTAGTTGGGAAGGGCATGACTGGGGTCGACAGTACTGTGGCAGGCAAAGTAAGAACCAGAGAAGGACTTAGGTGGGGTGGAGGAGGAGGAGGGAGCAAGACACAGCTACGTCGTAATGCTGCATCAGCCAAGCCAAGATGACTTTCACTGGGCTGTGTTCCATGGCAGCCAGGTACAGCCATCTCCTACTCTGCCGCCCCTTGATCCTTTCTGACCTCTTGCCCGTGATGTAAACTTCATTCCTGACCCATGCCCTATGCCAGGGAAGGGCCATGAAAGAGGGCAGTGTAGCATGAGTCAGACTGATAGGAGCGACCTCCTGGGTCATCTGACAAGGAGGGTTCCCAGAGAAAGGACGGCTCAATGACCAAATGAGGCACTGGTGCTGGCATAGCAGCTATGCCTGTTTCTAAGCAGAGCCCCTCAGTGTGTGCCCTGGTGGCCCCCAACCTTTAGAGAAGCCATATTCATCATCAGAGACTTTCCTGGACTCCCAAAATACACCCAGCAGCAAATGCTCTGAATTATACAATGGCAAGCTCTTTTTGTAAAGTCCACATATGAAATGTTTTAGGCTTGTGGGCCCAGAGGGGCTCAGTGGCAACCACACAATTCTGCCATCGTAATATGAAAGCGTCCATGGGCAGTAGGTCAGTGAATGAGTGTGACTGTGCTCCAATAAAGCTTTATTGATAAAAACATGAATTGTATATAAGGCCCAAAGCATTGAAAGTAGGGTCATGAACAGATATTTGTACACCCATGTTCATAGCAGCATTATTCACAATAGCCAAAAGAAGTAAGCAATCCATGTGTCCATTAATGGATGAACAAATAAAATGTGGTATACATATGCAAGAAAATGTTATTCAGCCATAAAAAGGGAAAATCTTGACAAATGTCACGACATGGATGAACCTTGAAGACATCATGTTTAGGGAAATAAGCCAGTCACAAAAGGGCAAATGATTCTATTCATATGAGATATCTAAAACTGTCAAGCTCACAGGGAAGAAAATAGAATGGAGGTTGTCAGGGTTGGTGTGGAGCAGGGAGGGAGAGTTAATGAAATGGGTGCAGTTTCTGTCTGGGAAGATGAAAAAGTTCTGGATGCAGGTGGTGGTGTTGGTCACACAATACTCAGTGCCATTGAACTGCAGGCACACTTAAAAATTGTTAACATGATCAGTGTTCTATTATGTGTGTTTTACCACAAAAAAATAAGATAAATAGGAGGCAGACCAGATTTGGCCCATGGGCCATAGTGTTCCAATCCCTACTGTGAACTGTTATTAACCACAGCTTTGGGAGGACAGTTGTAGCCATACTTTGGGGGCACCATGTTAATCTGTTCTGCAGACAGTGGGTGCATACTAGGGAGTTGACTCAGAGGCTTTTGTGGTATCTAGATTCCCTCCTGAGGATCTGGGCTCTTCTTCCTCCTTTTCTTATCCTCACAGTAATTCCAGTATCAGGTGACCCTTTCTGTCCCATGCTGCCCTCAGTGACACTATCTGGCCTCATATCTTTGGTTGTGAGGAAGGAATGTGGCTGCTCCTCATGCCCTGAACCCTCCTCCATAATTACCAAGGTGGTGGAAGGAGGTACACAGAATCTCAGAGGGGATCCTTTGTTGCTTTCAGATTTATGAACAGCCAATGACTTGACCCCCTTATCTTTCTTTTTTTGAAACACATTCCAGCTTCTTCTACAGCTCGCTTTGTAGGGGCAAGAAGGCAGCCTTGGCTGGTATCCCCTTCTCCTGTGCTTCAGGAGTAATCAGTCCTTCCCAGACCCTCAGCCCCCATGCTGGGCTGGACATAAGTTTCTAAACATGTTTGGCATTGGTCACTGTTGCTCTGCCTGGTCAGCCCTGTGGGAGAGCATTTCTTCTTTCCATGGATTCCTCAAGGAGAAAAGCTCTTGTTAAACTCAGATCCTTTGAACGGTTGCTAAGGATGGTCATGGTGGCTCAGAGGCAGGGAGGTGGATGGCCTTTGGGTTGGCTGCCAGTGGCCTGGCTTGGCTGCCCTGAGGCCAGGTGCTGCCCCGATGGCTTCCAGGGCCACCCTGATATGGGTTTGCTTAGGGTCAGCAACTCTGCAAGTCATTTATCCCTTTGCCAGCAAATTCAATTTACCTCTTAGTTTCTCCATGTCCCTGAATGGGAATTGACTTGAATGCCCAGAGTTAAAAGACCGGAAGTTGTGAAACATCTCTCAGGGATGGTGGCAGGGATAGAAGCAAACAGGCTGATTAAATACTGTTCCAAGTAAAGACTCCATTATTGCTTCTGGTTCTAAATCTTAGCTCTGGCACACATTAGAAGGATGCTTTGACACATACGGCAATTACCTTTGTTGAAGAAGTGAGCAAGGTGACTTATCTGTAGGAGAAATATAAGTGCTTTTGTGCAAAATAGGGCTGAAATAATGAGGTTTATGATGGTAGGAAAAATGTCTTGAGGTAGAAAATGAACTGAGAATCTTCATTGCAGAAAACCATTTATTGAGCACTTACTACCTGCTGAGCACTCTGCTAGCTCTTTCTAGATTTGTGTAATTTAAGTCTTAGAACAACCCTTCATGGCAGTAGTACTGTTTTCACGAGGCAACTAAGAGAGGGTCTGAAGCCCAGGTCACCCCACAGAAAGGGATCAAGCTGGAATGTGGACCTAGATTTGGCCAAAATCTAAAGCACCTGGTCCCAGTGAGGGGCATGGAGGCACCGTGGAGAGGAGCCAGACAGAGAATCCCACGCAGCTCCCCACACCAACCAGTGTTTGTTGACATCCACCAGGTTCTAGCACAATACAAATGATAACTATTTAATCCTCATGACTATCCTAGTATTCAGTGTCCTATCGTTGTAAATGGCAGGAATATATGGCAGTAAGCCTAAGTGAAAAAGGAGGATATTTGGGGCACCTGGGTGGCTCAGTGGTTGAGCATCTGCCTTTGGCTCAGGTTATGATCCCAGGG
The DNA here is from genome assembly GCF_905146905.1 of Nyctereutes procyonoides. Classification (NCBI taxonomy): domain Eukaryota; kingdom Metazoa; phylum Chordata; class Mammalia; order Carnivora; family Canidae; genus Nyctereutes; species Nyctereutes procyonoides. Next base: position 52,494,847 of record NW_026575047.1, on the reverse strand, counting down.
TCCTGGGATCGAGTCCTACATCAGGCTTCCTGCAGGAGCCTGCTTCTTCCTCTGCCTGTCTCTGCCTCTCTCTCTGTGTCTCTCATGAATAAATAAATAAAATCTTTTAAAAAAAGAGAAAAAGGAGGATATTTATTTTAAGGACAAATGGGTATCTCCTGCCATTCAGGAATAGGAGACAGCCAGGCTGCCCAGGATTGCTGGAAATGAGAAGTGCTGGAGGACTCTTGCCTTGTGGAAAGATGTGGAAGTGGCCATTCAGAGTGTCTGTCCAGTGTCTCTCCCTGGGCCTGTTAACCTTTATAGGGTCAGGTCACAGCAGACAGAATGGCTTGAGTGAGGCAGGTGTAGCCAAAGATGGTTGTGAGTTGTGCAGACTCTATTCCTTTTTTTTTAAAGATGTTACTTATTTATTCATGAGAGACACAGAAGCAGAGACACAGGCAGAGGGAGAAGCAGGTTCCCCCCAGGACCCCGGGGATCACGACCTGAGCCAAAGGCAGACACTCAACCACTGAGTCACCCAGGTGCCCCCACTTTAGTTATTCCTAACTCCAATGGTTAGGTAGTTTTATCCCCATTTTATACAGAAGGAATCAAGATTCACAACATTGCAAATGCCCTTGCAAATGCAATGCAAGGTCACATGGCCAGTAGTGGTGAAGGGAGAGGGCAGAGTTTGAACCAGGTTCCTATCAGAATCACCACACATGTGCCACTCTTCAGTACAAATGGTCTTAAATTCACTCTTTGATCAGAAGCTGGAAGAGAAACTAGGATGGTTTAAGCTGAGATGGGTAACTTGAAAGTCTATATAATATTTGGTCCAGCCTCATTTAAAAAAACTCTGCTTTCAAGGACGGTGACCAACAAGCCAGTTTCAATAACCAGTGAAAGTCAGAACAAGAAACAGGTCTTCTGAGAACAATGTCCTGATACTCAAGGGTCACTGAGGCAGGAGGGCTGCCTGTCCTGAAGGCCACATCCATTGCTTCTCTTGGTTCTGTCCAGCCCTCAAGCTGAAATCTGTCTCGACAAACCACCCCTGGCAGAAAATTGGGACGCCCTGGGGGTTTGAATGTTCTCATCTGACCTTTTCACAATCCCCAAGCAGATGGACCCGCGTGTTTTTTTTGGCTCCCTCGTTAAGCTTGGGAGTGAATGTTCATTCTTAGATATTTCAGTTTACCCGTGGGGTGGAGAGGATGGAGTTTGTTTAGAAATGAATATTTTGGTGCAGGCCTGACTTGACACTAACTTAGCTACTTCAGGGATGCTTGACCCTAAATGAACATTAATTCTTGTCTACAAAACTTGGCCCAGAGAGTACAAATTTTAAGTGATATGAACTTACCACAAGATTTGGAGGAGCATGTGCTTCATTGGAAATACTACCCTGCCTTGTTTATCCCAAAAGGAGTATATAAATCTACCTTCATGTTTGTAAACACTAAGTATGGGCCAGAGAGATGGGTAGGAAAGCATAATGGAGGGTATGTTTTCTTTGGGAACAGAATGAGTCTTTCAGAGACAGGAAAGATTTTTTGTGGGATGGAGGATTTTTGAAGCTGTCTGTAAGACTGTATTAACTGGGGGGTGCCTGGGTGGCTCAGTTGGTTAAGCATCTGCCTTCGGCTCAGGTCATTATCCTGGGGTCTGGAGATGGAGCCCCACTTCAAGCTCCCTGCTTGGCAAGGAGTCTGCTTCTTCCTCTCCCTCCGCCCCTCCCCACCGCTTGTGCACTGTCACTCTCTTGCAAATAAATAAAATCTTTAAAAAACTTTAAAAAAAAAGACTGTATTGACTCAAACATCCTGCTTCTTGTTTTGCAGATTGGAAACCTGGAAGATTACTACCATTTTTATCATAGCAAAACCTTTAAAAGATCGACCTGGAGTAGCAGAGGCCCTCATACCTTCCTTAGAATGGATCCCCAGGTATGGATCTCCACTCCCGGGACAGGACCCTTTCTTAAGGCCTAGAGTATTGTTTGCTTTTTGTTTGGATCTGTGGTTCTAAAAATAACTGAGTCCTGATTTTAACATGATGCTACACAGTTTTCCTTATCCACTTTGAATAAAACAAGTTCAGCAACACTACAGACCATCTAAATGCTTGAAATATTTGGTCCCTTGTCAGACTTGAGAATTTCAATTGAAGCAACAGTCAAATGAATATAGACCTGTTGATCTTTTAAATCTTTAAAAACCAGCAAAATACACAGTAATCAGAGGAGGTAACTATATGAATATTACCCACAAAAGCAAAAAGACTAGGTAATTCAAGCTAGTGATTTAATAATAATGAAATTAGATTGGGTCAATGGTTGTTTTTGTGGTTGTCATAACACATGTTCTTAATGGTTACCATGAATTTTAAAACTTGGGCCGTAAATATTACTGTTTTCCTCTTAAAAAATTCATGTGATCTTTGAGATAAGACCAATTATAATTTGTGAAGAGGCTAACAATTAACATTTTCATATAATTCATGTTTATTGGATCATTAATTATACTTTCTCTCTGCATCAATTTGAGACTAATATTTCACAAATGCCAGTCAACATACTTGGTAAGCTTAAAAATTTAAGATGGTTAAATTAGCTTTTGATGACTTCTTTCATTCAGCAAGTGATGTTGGAATACCAGCTATGGGGCAGCACCGTTGGAGTGGGTGGTCAGGCTGATAGAAAATGAAGCAGTAAGTAGAAAAATATGTGATCTGTCACAGGGTGATGAGTGCTATGAGGGAAAATGAAGTTCATGTGAAAAGCAGTAGCAACAAAGAAATGAGGCCATTGGTAAATCATAGTTTTCAAATGTGGAAATCGCCTTCTCTTAAAAAGCAATGTGCTAAATGTTAGTTTGGGCTTCCAAGCTGGCACACAGTACTATTTCTTTATTCCCACAGAATATTTACAATAAAGTTTCCATGGAGAAATGGGTTCTTGGTTTGTCCCAGGTCACCCTACTGATAGTCATGGCTCCTTTTGTATTGGCTGAGCTAAGGGTAGGCAAGAGAGATGGATTAGGCCTGGGCACAGTACCTGAAACACCCTTCTCCAGAGTATTACTTCATGGTTTTCTGAATTCAAGCACATGAGAAAGTGGTCCTCATGCCACTCATTCATGTGATTGAGCTGTGACAAGACAGACATACCTTGTACATATTCCTGAACTGATTTTATAGATGGGTGACTAAAATGGGATATAGATGGGATAGGTGGATAGAAGGAAATAGATATGAAGCATTATGCTAATCCCATTATTCCTTCCTGGCAGGGAAAAGAATTCGATGTTTATTAAGGGACTACTGTGTGTTTGAGCACTTTAATGTATGTCATCTCCTCTGCTCATAGGGTGCTATGATTATCCCTACGTGTGTTCACACCACGGAATTGGAAGGAATGTTTTTCAAAGGGGCTGGTATATTTTTTTTTTCCTCCTGGAAGTGGAGCTAGATAGTAATTGCTGATTCCCACAGAACGGGACAATTGGAGAAGGATGAGCAGACCTGATGCTTCTATCAGTGTAAAGCTGAGTGGAAGGGGTTCTCTGTGCTGGTCACCAAAGAAATGTGGATTCTTTGAAGCTGCAAGAAGGATGCTGAGATTCACAGCAGCAGCATTTCTCAAAGCATCCAGAAACTTCTGAGCTGGGAAGAGAGTTGCTGCCAGGCTGTCCACAGTTTCACTTCCAAGCGAACAATGTGCCCTGTTTTGTAAAGACAACATGCTTGTTCTTCATCGGAAGTCTTCAGAGTTATTAAATTGTTACCATACAGATAGTTACAACACAGGTCAAGCCATTTGAATGGGGGAGCTCCCGTCTCCCAACAGAAGCATGCAATAAGAAGATAATGTGGCAGTGTACTTCCTGGCTCCTTTTCTGCAGGGCCTTCTGAGAATTAAGCTGTTTCTCAATTGTTAGAACTACAGCAGAGTTGAAATAGGACCTGAGTTTTATAGACATCCTTTTTTTTAAGTGACTAAATTTTAAAACATTTAAAAGTATCTTGGGCACCCGAGTGGCTCCATTAGTTAAGCATCCAACTCTTGATTTCAGCTTGGGCCGTGATCTCAGGGTCATGAGATAGAGTACCACATTGGGCTCTGCACTCAGCATGGAGTCCGCTTGAGATTTTTTTCCTCTGCCTCTGCGCCTACCCCTGCTTGTGTTTAGTGTCACTCACTTTCTCTCTCTCTCAAAATAAATAAATAAATCTTAAAAAAACAAAACAACAGGGGTGCCTGGGTGGTTCAGTTGGTTAAGCATCTGCCTTCAGCTTAGGTCTTGATCTCAAGGTGCTGGGATCAAGCCCTGCATCAGGCTCCCTGTCAGTAGGGAGTCTGCTTCTCCCTCTCCTTCTGTAGTACATAAGTAAAAAAAAAAAAAAAAAAAACAACATTCGGGGATCCCTGGGTGGCTCAGAGGTTAAGCGCCTGCCTTCGGCCCAGGATGTGATCCTGAAGTCCCGGGATCAAGTCCCACATCTGGCTCCCATATATGGAGCCTGCTTCTCTCTCTGCCTGTGTCTCTGCCATTCTCTGTCTCTGTGTGTTTCTCATGAATAAATACAATCTTTTTTTAAAAAAAAAAAAAAAAAACAACATTCAAAGGTATTCAACTTGACTGCATTTCCCTTCCTTCCCCAAATATTAATTGTGCACCTGCTGGATACTAGGCTCTGTGCCCCAGGGGAGGCAGAGATGCCCACCCAGCTGGTGTCTGCCCTGGGTGAGCCCCCAGCAGATTAGGGCACAGGAGTTGGGCGTGAGATTGTCCGAGGTAGCAGAGAGGGAGCCCGGGCAGGCTTGAGTGCACCGGGTGGGAGTGTCCAGACCCACCTCTGCAGTAGCATCTATGGTGCCAGACTCATTCATTTCAGGTGCATTCAGAGCCCTACATTCAGTTTGGAACTGAGGGCAAACCATTCCCAGTGATCAGTTGTGTCCTTGAAGGGAAGATTAGGAAGGATGGACTTTCTCTTAGCAAAGGCTATGGCAGTTAGGTTTTTCAAATAAAAGTCCTTTTTATACAAGAGCTTAATAAGCTCCTGACAGGGCTGCTATCAAAGCGTCTTGCCACTATAGAAGAAAGAGAAAAGGTAAACAGCCTGCACATTCCAGCCCTGCCTACGACTTCCACGCGATTGGCTCCTGCTCTCTTGCAGCACTAATTAAATTTGTAGCCGCAGGGAAAACATAGAGACATCTGAACCAATTATGAATTCGGAATCACAAGTGAAATACTTCTGTTTAAATTAGTCTAGTTGAATACAAACCAAATCAATTAGCTGTCAGGCTGACTAATATTTACTTTGCCTCATCATTCTGATTAAATATTGAGCAAAACTAGCTGTTTTACACAAGTGTTGAGTGTCACCTTCTTCTCACAGCGCACCAGGATGCTTTCCTACGTCAGCGAAGCGTTTCTGCGACATCTAGGCATTTGGAGATGGTGTGATTAGTATTAGTAAGGAAAGGGCAAGATGAGTTAATATTATTCAGAGACACTGGAATGCAAAGTTGCCATTGAGTTTGAATGACCATACTGGAAATGAATGTTGCAGTGCTTTGGGTACAGTGCGATTGAATGCAGATGGTTATTTTATTGTAATTAGCTTCAGTCTCTATTGTAAAAAAAAAAAAGCTCTTTGATAAGGGATGGAATTTACAATCCACCCCAACCTCACAAAAGAAAGCAAAACAAAACGCAAGTGGGAAGGGAGTACTTAAGACTTCTTTTCGCTGCCCATGTGCACACGCACGTGTGTACATATGGACATTTATTAAGCTACTTTTTGCATGAACCCTGTACCAGAATTGTGCTGTAATTTTCTTTACATTCTTAATTACCTTTACTTGATGTTTTGTTTTGTTTTATTTTGTTTTGTTTTGTATCAACCACCCTTGAAAAGGGCCATTTTGCTCCAAGTGCTTTGTGGATCAGCCTCCTCCTTGGGAGAACAGCTTGACTGTTCTCCGCGTGCAGTATCAGTCACTGGGTTTTTCCAAGGGCTGTCATTTAAGCAAACTGAAAGCATTTGTTTTTTAACTTGTTCTTTTGCCAAAAGTCTGGAGAAGGGTGGATGCTACAGAAGCATCAGCCAATGGCTGTAAGGGCTCACAAATTTTTTTTAAATTACTTGTTCTGATTTTGTTCCAAGCTGGCTTATAGTTCGGCATGGCTGGCTGCATCTTCCAGCCCTTACATTTTAGTGTGATGACTGTGGTTCAGCCCTTCCCTTCCTTTCCGTTCTCAGCCAGATTGATGACAGAAATGGAAGGATAAAGATGTTATAAGGCAGGCCCTCTGTGGCTCCTTCTGGGGCGGTGGGAGCCTTCAGTTTGAAGCTTCATTTCAGTGCTTTCAGCTCAAAAGTTGGAAATGATTTCTAGGACCAGGGTAGGCATTCTGTCTTGTAGGATGAGACTCTGCCCCCAGAGTTTAGTCAAAGCTCAGGTTTCTTTCCAGCAGTGATGCAACGTTTAGGCAGATCTTTCCATTAACCACAGATGGAATTTTATCTGAGAGTTTTGTGTGCTAGAGCCATTCAAAGTGCAAACAAAAAGTTCCTGGCAAATCCAAGCACATAGACAGTCAGTGACCAGATTGATCTCAGGGGCCGATGAACTTGAGCGGGCTGGGGGCATGGGAGGGATTTGTCCATCTGGCGACAGAAGAAATTTCCAGCTGTCTCTTCACATTTTCAGTATGACCTGGCCAGGTAGAGTGGAATGGCTACTGTGAATGGGCAACAATTAGAATGTTAAAATATGGTTTAAAAGATGGACCTTTATTATTTTTTCACTAGCACATTCTATGCTTCTGCCTAGATGCCTCATAGATTCTCAAAGTCCACACGTCCCCAACCCAAATGACCGCCTCTGACCTTGCCCCGTCTCAGAAGCGCCATCTGCATCCATGGCATGAGCAGTAACCTCCCTCACACCCGCATTTGTTTTACCTCCTACACAACTCTGTGATGCCCCTATACTGTGTCACCACCTGCACCCCTGCCTTCTCTCACCTGGACCACTGCCCTGCCCTCCTCACTGGCCTGCCATGTGCTTCCTTGCCTCTCACCAGTCTGCTCTCCCTCTCCCAAGAGATACTATAAAACACACGTGTGATGCTCCCACTGCCCCATTGGGAGGTCCTTCTTTCTCTGGCCTCCCTGTGGCCCTTGGACACCACCCTGGCCCTTGGTCCTCCTCAGATGGCACTGGCTCTTTCCCCCTGCAGAGTTTGTACAGACTGTCTTTCCCACTGTGTCTCTTGTTCATCATCTCATCTCAGCTTATTTTTGTCTGTCACCAGAAGTTAGCTCATCTTCTCTGACTTAACTTGCTCTTCCTACAGTTGTATGTTTATATTCTAGACTTGTGAGACTTCCTCACTGGATTCCAGAAGTGGAGGGGTCATGTCTGTTTATCCCCCTTCTCTTGTCCCAGTCTAACACTTGAGCTTAGCAGTGGCAGGGCCAGAGAGGGTCTTGGTGTGGGCTCTACATCCGGCATGCATTCCAAGCTACCACCGTCACAGGAGATGCACCATCTTGAAGGGTTTAGTGGTCACACAGGTGTAGGAGAAGTGTCCCAGTACACACAAGAGCAAGAATGAAGCCTGTCTGGCTCAGCAGCTGTCGGACTTACTTGACCACGGCCTCCTCCCTTTTGTTCCTGTAAACATCTGATTCCTGGCCATTTTGGAAAGAGTGCCAAGATTGCAGGCCCAGGTGGGGAGCACACAGGAGCACACAGCAGTGTTTGGTGGGAATGATGAATGGTTTAGTGTGCTTGGGATCTGGTAATGGACAGGGACAGGGTCAGCAGGAGCTGCAGATGGTGCCTGAGGGTGCCAGGAACATGAGGCTGGGGAGAGTGTTCAGTTTTCTGGACCCCAAGGAGAGGCAATGAGAAGGTAAGCTGACCTGAGATAGACAAACTTATAGTTAGAAGCACATGAGCACATCGCTTGCCAGTGGATTATAAAGTGCTCAAGGGCCAAGGCCACATCTCAGTTTTATTCCCTTATGAGTCTAGCAGATTAATCAGTAGATAGTAGATGGATGCTTAGTAAATGTTTATTGAAACATCTCAACTTGCACAGAGTAGGTTCACATAATCAAATTGTATCTCTTATCATCTGTTTATCCCCTTCTTTTTATGTAATGACTTTAGAAGTGACTTGTGGCCTGCCTTTGTAATATGATGACAAAAATCCTAGAAAGGGCCTGAATGAATTAATCATGTTGCATCGTGTATTGCTAAAGCCCACAGTGAAGATAGGACTGACAATGCCAGCTGGACACTGGGCACGTTGACCAGTGTCTACTTGGTGAACACCAGTGGGGAGCTAAGCTCTAGCCACCTGCCCTGTTGTCTGTGAGTAGAGGCAGGTGATAACTCAAAGAGGTACAGGGATACCTTCTCTTTTCTTTCAGCAGAGTAAGAACTGACAAATGAATGAAGAGAGTCCGTTTCCCAAAGTACTTTCACACTTCCTATTCTCTAAAACGGGCAAAATGACTACTGTCATGTCTCACCAACGTGAAACATTCATGGCCTGTGTAGTGTAGGATGGCAAGAGCTGGAGATGGTCTACATTTGTTTCAGCCATGGCTGTGAGTGAGGAAGTGGATTTGGGGCTAGGTCCCAGTCACCTCCCCGACATGGGAGGAACAGGGTGGTGGGTTTCTACACTGATTCAGAATACCCTTTATTGTGTTCGTTCATCTTCCTTCTCTTCTCCTTCATCCAGGGCCCAGGAGCCCTGGCTCCTGGGTTTCCAGCTGAGCAACTGCCAGAGCAGCCCAGCACCCCTTACCCTACCCCAAGGTGAGACCCTCAGGGGGGCTCAGGCATCTTACTGAGACAGGCTATAAAGAGGCTGTCTAGGCATTGCTTGCTTGGGGGGGTTGGTCCCTCTGCCCCTCCTCACCCCTAGAACCTAAGTGCTACTGCACTTCTCAACTCCTCACATGGAAAGCTCTGATCTACTTTCTGTGAGCCTAGCTGAATTCAATGGCTCATACTCATTTTGGAATCACAGGCCCCTTTGAAAAGCTGATGAAAGTTCTGGATTCTTTTTCTCTCTCCAGAGGAAAAAAAAGGAAAATACATGCTCATGTCTATACCACTTTGCCTCTAGTTTTTGGGGCTTCCTGGGACTGTCACCTGTCCTTCCATTCTTGAGGGACCCTAGGCCCTAGAGGAAGAAAGCCCCAGCTTAGCTCCCTGCTCATGTCATGTGTGCATTAACCATTGCCTGTCACAAGACCAGGACCACCTTGCATGCTGTAGGGTGACTGACACTTGTCAAGGAGTATTCTTTTTCTTTCTTTCAATTCCCTACTCAGTGGGTTAGCTTCTTACTTAGCTCATCACCTGGTTGAAAGTTGGCCCAATGCTCGTGTTGGCCAAAGGTGTTGAGAAGAGTCAGTGTTGATGGGCACCGAGTTCTAAGTATCAGAGCCTAATGGAGTGCAAAGGTGGCTCAGGAATGGGCTGATCTGACCCCCTGATTACAGATTGGCCGCTGAAGCGCAGGCAGGCTGCCTAGCCTCCTACAAGCAGAGTGAGGTTGATTGTCTACATTATCTCTGGAGAGCTCGCTCTCTCCTGGAGGAGGTCTTGGGATTTGGCACCTGGGCCCTCGGGGGTCTGGCCTCGGACTTCTTCCTTGGCTATTCCCTGGCCTGCAGTCAGGACTGGCTTACTCACAAGCTAACAGGAGAGGAATTTCCCTGTCCTTCAGCAAGTACAGAATAAGCTGCCCTTCACTTTGATGATGCTTAGGGGGAAAGAAAAAAGAGAGCTGGCAGGAGCCGTCTCCCATGTTCTGGATACAATGTGCATAGAACTCAGAACCTACGTAGAATGAACTCTCAACAAACCGAACATACCAGTGGGTACTTCATGGAAGTTTAGCAGCTTGAGTCAAATGTGTGGTCTTCCCCCTGAGGCCGTAGGGCCCTCTGAGGGTGTGGGGACAAAGGATCCTGTGAATGGCCTTTGTTGCCTTAGCTCTATCTCCAGACAAAGACTCTGGAGCCCCCCTCTAGGACTTTCCAGCTCCTACCAACTTCCTGAGGCTTCTGAAGCCATAGTGGGCCCCTATGAGCAATTGAGGGCTTTACAGCATGGCATGGGCACATGGTGGCTTCGGATGGAACAGAGCTGGACTTTCATGCTCTCATTGGTGGCATTGGCTCATGGGAGGAAGCTACAAAACAAACCCCATTGTCACTTGTCAAGCCTATGACTGATGTGCTGGGCCAGCTTCTGGTCTGTCAGCATGCTGTGGGCCACAGGGAAGAGGACATGACCAGGGCTGCCTAAGGCATGCCTGCCAAAATGACACTTGGACAATTTTACAGTACAGTAGCATTGATAACCCATGATACCCACAGGCATCTAGTGGAATCCTGATCATTTATGTTACCTCTTTATACCCATCTTTAAATTGTAATTACCTTATCAGGGCACCTGGATGGCTTAGTCGGTTAAGCATCTGCCTTCAGCTCAGGTCATGATCTCAGGGTCCTGGGATGAAGCCCCGCATTAGGCTCCCTACTCAGTGGGGAGTCTGCTTCTCCCTCCCCCTCTGTCCCTTCCCCATTTTGTGCTCGCTCGCTCTCTCTCTGTCAAATAAATAAATAATATGTTTAAAAAAATTTTTTTTTACCTCATCTACAGAATGGCATTCACCAGATGCCTAATTTTAATTTGATTGACTTCTTGAGAAGAAAGATGGAGGGGCATGCCTGGCAAAAGAAAGCATTGCTATTCACATAACCTTGGGAAGATTTTGAAGTCTTCTGCATGACTAGAATTCTCTCCCACAGAGCAAATAAGTTCTATGATAAATATGCTATATGTATAGCAAGCAACATAGAAAAAAAACCAAAGATAAAAAGAAAAGGGTCAGTGTGAGGTTCCACCTTCACAACATGACTTTGAGGAAATCAAGACATTTTATACAGGTTTGTACAGGTCTGCTAAAAGAGATGATTTGTTTGGGCCAGACGTGGCATTTGACAAACCATGCTCTTGCCCCAGATCACTTTATGGTTGATGTTACACACACACACAAATTCAGTCAAGGTCATCGGGTAGTCATTAAGGCTATCACGTTTTCTCCTCTGCAATGTGTTTTTAAAAGTCTACCTGTGGTTATATTTGTAATCTGAAATGTATCCATTTACCTTCACTCTTGCATTCAAGAAGCATGTAGTGAGCTCCTTCTGTATGCCACATGTTGCCTGGCATGCTGAAATACAGTGCTGAGCAAAACCCAGGCCCTGCCCACAGGCCCATGGGGAGTGGAGGGTCATCAGACAGACCTCCGGACACATCCAGTTATGAACTGGCCAGTGCTTGAAGAGCGAGGTGCAGGACAAGCCCTCAACTTCTGGCAGAGACTCACCTAAGTATGTGTTCATTCTGTGTCAGTTTTCATTTTGCCTTTTCAGTAAGAAAGAGGATGATCTATCAGTCCAGCAAATCTTTGCTGAGCAAGTACCTGTTGCAGGGCAGGTGTTTGCTGAGAGCTGGGGAAACAAGGGTGACCTCAATCATCCCTCCTCTGAAAGGAAAAAAGAGCTGTCAAATAGTGTGCACACTGTCAGATGAGGGCATGCAGGGGTGCCTGGGCCCCCCAAGGGGAACCCCTCAACAGCCAGCCTGGATGTCAGAATGGGCTTCCAGGGTGTGCAGAGGTCAAAAGATGGATACAGGGATGCCTGGGTGGCTCAGTGGTTGAGCGTCTGCCTTTGGCTAAGGTTGTGATCCCAGGCTTGGGATTGAGTCCCACATTGGGCTCCCCATGGGGAGCCTGCTTCTCCCTCTGCCTATGTCTCTCCCTCTCTCTCTGTGTCTCTCGTGAATAAATAATTAAATCTTAAAAATAAAATAAAATAATTAATATAATATATAATATAATATAATATAATATAATATAATATAATATTGGTAAAGAGCTGCTGCCTCGAGCATCTCTCCCTGGCCTAATGCAGGCTTAGCCACCATGGCCACTTCTCTGGGGTCCTGTATGTTCTCATCACTAGCAATGAGAGGAGAGGTCTGGCTGAGCTAGGGCTTCCAGATCCTCCTTTAGCAGAACAGCCTCGTGGATTCTGAAACATTTAAGAATCTCAGCCCTGATTAAGGCCACTATTTAAATCCGCATTACTCTCTGAGGGCAGCTGTAACAAATGACCACACACTGGGTGGCTTAAAATAATAGAAATTTATTCTCTCACAGTCCTGAATTCTAGAATTCTGGAATCAAGGTATCAATAGGGCAGTAGCTCCTCTGAAGACTCCAGTTGAGAATAATCTCTCCTTGCCTCTTCCAGCTGCTGGTGGCCCCAGGTGTTCCTTGGCTCAGGCTGCATCCCTCCCACCTCTGCTTCTGTCTCTGTCTTCCTAAGGGCTTGTCCTTCTGCCTTCTTGTATGGGGACCCTTGTCGTTGGAATTTAGGTCACATCCAAATAATCCAGGGTGGTCTCATCTGGAGATCCACAACTTAGTTACTTCTGGGTGGACATACCTTTGGGAGGCCACCATCTACTTAGGTATAGTAGGTGAGAGGCCACCTACTATAAAACCTATGGAGAGGGATCCCTGGATGGCTCAGCGGTTTGGCGCCTGCCTTTGGCCCAAGGCGTTGCGTGGTCCTGGAGTCCCGAGATTGAGTCCACATCAGGCTTACTGCATGGAGCCTGCTTCTCCCTCTGCCTGTGTCTCTGCCTCTCTCTCTCTCATGAATAAATAAATAAAATATTTAAAAAAAAAACCCTATGGAGAGGCGCCTGGGTGGCTCAGTTGGTTGATCGTCTGACTCTTTGATTTTAGCTCAGGTCAGATCTCAGGGTCACAGGATCAAGTCCCACATTGGGTTCCACGCTCAACGTGGAGTCTGCTTGAGATCCTCTGTCTCCCTCTGTCCTCCCCCTGCTCATTCCCTCTCTCTTTTTCTCTCTCTAAAATAAATAAATAAATAAATAAATAAATAAATAAATAAATAAATAAATAAAAGAAATCTTTTAAAAAGCCTATGGAGAGTGAAGTAGAAGGAGCAGGTACTTTCTTGTGTGTAGTATTTCTCCTTCCTTCAATCCAATGACCTGAAGGTTTGACAAGTCTTCGTAAGGAGGTTGGGCTCAATCCTTACAAGGCATACTTGGGCATTAAATGTATTTTATTATGCTCCAGGCCCACTCCCTTGCAGGCTTACTTGAGTTTAGGACTTATTTTCTGAGCTATATGTCTGTGGCCTTGAAAGGTAGATCATGTGTAGTACTGTCTCTTCCATTTTTCACCAAGAGGAAGTCTGAGCGCCTCCCCAGGAAGTTCTGAGGTAATCTGGATGGACCATGAGGGAAGCTTCAATGTAAAGGGACAATCCAGGGAAACTTCCAGAGAAATATTATGAAAAACACTTGAAACCCCACAAAGGATCTCAGGTTGCCTTTTCTAATAAAGATAATCACATGCATCAAGGAAAATAGCCTCAGTCAGGTCTCCCTCCCAGCCATGACATCCATCATCAGGACTGTTTTGCCATATTTGTTCTCCAGTTCTGCAGAAAAATGATTCCATTTGTGACACCTCCTTGGAGATGCTAAACTATGTACCCCTTTCTCATAAATCACATCACTATTCATGAACAAAGACCCTCAGACGTGCCTGTGTGAGGGTAACCCCATTAGCAAGGACAGGTCCAGATATTATTTGATGAGATACCTAAAGTTTCAGTCATGGGTTTTGGGTCATTAGCACCTCTGACCTTCCTGGATAGGCCAGGTGGCTCCTAGGTTCCAACCTGAGGGGCATCTGCAGAGCCCTGTCTTTGAGTTGGAGGTGCAGGAGAGGGTACTTTGGTGCTGGATGGGACCCAGTGGTATTCAGGCATCAGACACAGAGCTAGACTCTGTCACAACTTTGTCAAGCAGACAACTGAATGAGCAACCACAAGGGCCATACCATCCAGAAATCATGGCAGGTAGACCTAGCAGATGCCAAAATGCAGGAGTCTAGAATCCCCTTGTATTTCCCTGCAGTTGGCTGAGAAACAAGGCAATGACTGGGGCCCAGAGAAAGAAAATGGGAAGCAAGCCCAGACCAAGGGACCACTGGCCAAATCAGCCTGTGACAGTGAGGTCACCTGTGATTCCATCTGAATAATTTGTTGTATTTGGTTCCATTGGCCTGACAAGGCCTCACTGGCAGTCAAAGACTTATAATAACCTGTTGCGGGAGAGAGGGCTGCCCCTGAGACCACACTGGAGGGAGAGCCCCAAACTGTACTGTGGACCACAAGCCATTATAGCCCACTCTCAGAACTGGGTGGTAACGTTGGATTTTTACCTAGAGTCCAGCTGTGACTTGGAGGCCGGGATGCCCACACTCTTTCATCCCACTAGGGGACTATCTTATAACTTCTGGCAACATGGTTTCTTATGTCACCTACCTGATTTGGGGAAGTCACCCACTCGGGCTTGAAAGAGGAGAGAGTTCACCTCCTTCTCTGTAACTGAAAGTGGGGCCTGGTGGCCACAGTAGCAGAAGGCGCTGGATGTTAGTAAGGTAAGTGGTGAGTCAGTGGGGCAAGATTGATGGGAACACAGTGGAGCCATTAGTGGTATACATAACACTTGATTTTGTAATTAGGATGTTTAGCAGATTAGGAAATATTGTCTCAGGTATCTTATGCCAAGCAAATCTTTTCTGGTTCAGGCAATGATATATGGGCAAGTTGCAGAATGCCATCGGAGGGTGTTCTGAAGGAAATATCTCATTGTATAGTTTTATTTTCCATGGAAGTATTTATCCATATAACTTCCAAGCAGTTATAAATTATCTAGGACTTGGGGCCTAATTTTAGTACCTAAGCCCAAAATTGTTTTTGAGCTGTTTATGGTATTTCTAAGTAACCTGGTCTCCTGGTGTTTCATGAACAAAGCACATTGGTGGTGGGACAGGCTGTGATACTTCTTTCTAAGCATTTTGTCTTGTTGACCAAGGTTGCCTTTCAGATCAATCCCTACCCTTAGATGTGAGGCTGTGTATGAGGCTGTTCTGCTTTTGTCTGTCAGGACAGTGTAGGGTAGTTGAGGGCAAGAGAGGTCTGAGGGAAGACATCTTGCCCCTCTGCCCTTGGGTGCCTTTATTCCTTTCAAGAGTTGTCCTGGGTGGCTCCCATGGTGGCTGTGCCAGCCTTGGGTCTGGAGCCTGGGGTCACCAGCCTTGCCTGGTCTCCAGATCCCTCTGGGTTTCCACCACCCCCAACTTTGAGGTTCCCATCACCCACTCTTCCTCCTCCTTCTGCCTTCCCTACCCTGTGCCACCTGTCCACTACTTCAGAGCCTGCATCACACTCTGGGCTGCTTGGTGCAAGCCCCCATCCAGAGCACAGATTCCTGAGAGCAGAGCCCCAGTGCCCTCAGCCTGCCCATCTCTACCTCAGCCAGACTGAGCCCCAGAGGGAGCCATTACTGAATCAGGTGAGACCACAGTAGCAGGACCAAAAAAATGCTTTGCTTGAGGGCATGGGAATTCTTTTGTCCATGATCTTTTAAAAATAAAAATAAAACAGAATGAAACAAATCTCTTCTACCTTGAAAAACTCAGACACACATACACTTAAGTGAGTACTATACCAGTTCATATGCCAGTGCCCCCTCAAGACAACTTGTGGTGAGACCCATTGTACAGATGAACAAACTGAGGCCACGAGGTTACTGGACTGCTCTCAGTCATCCAGCTGCTGAGTATGGGACTGGGTTTTGAATCTAGGCAGCTAAGCTCCTGGATTCCTGCTCTTAAATGTCATGTGTACTCCCTCTCAAACCGTTTTCCTTGGCTGTGAAGGCAGATCATGCCAATTGGAAATTTATGAAACTGTGAAAATAATTTAGAAATTTGAAATTACCAATAATGTCACCACTGAAGGGCAGCCTGGTGGTGCAGTGGTTTAGCACCGCCTGCAGCCTAGGGCATGATCCTGGAGACCCTGGATCGAGTCCCACGTCAGGCTCTCTGCATGGAGCCTGCTTCTCCCTCTGCCTGTGTCTCTGCCTCTCTCTCTGTGTCTCTATGAATAAATAAATAAATAATCTTTTAAAAAAATGTCACCACTGAATTGCTGCTATTAATATTTTGCCATATCTCTTTCTAGATTTTTTTCTGTGTGCTTATTTTGGTGCCATGTTTCCAGTGGCTGCTAAAAATTCCAGTGAATTTACTGATTCCTGTCCCCTATTGAACATCTTGCTTCCAACTTCCAATAACCATTTGATCAGTTTCTCCCCTCTTTCAGCTCTTTCCATTCTCATACATGTATTTCCTTCATATTCAGGACAAGGGTCACCAGACAATTTACTGGCAACTTCACAAGCTGTCTCTCTCTCTCTCTTTTTTTTCAGTAGAATGATCTCAAAACCTCTTTTTCCTGCCATATACACAAACGAGTTCTAATGTTTCAAATGTGGTCATTTTGGAGTGAAAATGTCTCCTTGGTATTTACTATCCAAGACTTCTGTGACACGGATATTCATGAAAAAGGACACTTGTAGTACCTACCGAGAGACTATGGACAATTATGAGACCCTCTTTAAAATAAATAGTAACTGCATTTCTCCCTGCCAGGTGAAATGGCTCCAACAACAAGAAGTGAAACGCAGGGTGAAGAGACAGGTGCGAAGCGACCCTCAGGCCCTCTATTTCAATGACCCCATTTGGTCCAACATGTGGTACATGGTGAGTAGGATGTGGGCCTCACTGCCCCTGGGGCATTTGCACTGCTGTGCTTCCGAGATAGGTTAATTTCTCCCAGCAAAGCTAAATTCTCATGACAACTGGAAATTGACACACTTCCTATCAGTGTGAACCCCCTACTTCAGTGCTGTGTAGCACAAACTTTCTTGTGCAGGTTTTAAAAATGATGTGCAAGCTCCCAGGGAGAGTGGCGGGGGGTGGGAGTGGTGTTTGAGCAGGGGAGTGATTTATAAGTTTAATGAAAATGAGAGCCCCCAAAGGGAGATGGTGCCCTAGGAAAATGATAGATTGCCAGGTGCGGAAAAAGCATGGGAGCTCTTCCTATTTACTCTTCTTAGAAATGGGTGGGAGAAAGCAGTTGTCTGCTCTGTAGGGCATGGGGAAGAGTTTCCTCCTCATAGCACGCATAAGAGCATCCCTGCTGGGTTTACAGGGTATGATATATCCATCTTATTCCAAGGGATGGTCGCAAGGAGTGCCCCTGCTGGGTGGGGTGCTTTGTGTCTTCTGTGCATACAGCATTGTGGTGACAAGAACAGCCGCTGCCGATCAGAAATGAATGTCCAGGCAGCGTGGAAGAAGGGCTACACTGGGAAAAATGTGGTGGTCACCATCCTCGATGATGGCATAGAGCGGAATCACCCGGACCTGGCCCCAAACTATGTAAGTCAGGCCTAGGAATGTGCAAAGATATTCAACCATGCTAGTCAGTAAAGGAATACAAAAGGTTTCCCCCTCCCACCCCATTATACTAAACAACACAGAGAGCCATGATGGGAAGGGGTGGGAAAACACGCTTCCCTGTGCTATCCTGGAGCTAGGGGTTGTACAGAAGGATTCGTTCAGATGTTTGAGGAGTCACATATGCACACATGACATGATTGAAGCCTGGGCTCTGGACCTGACTGCCTGGGTTCCTCTTCTGCCTCACAGCACATTGCTTCATTTCTGGACCTCAGTGTCACCATCTGTAAAGTGGCATCTCATCAGGTAGTTGTGAGGATTGAATGTGTTTGTAAGTGTAAAGAAGAGAGCCAGGCATGGATTGCATACATTCGCTGTTCTAAGGCACCCGTATGCCTAACGACAGTTAAGTTCAACCATGTCCTGTCTGTTTGAGAGACAATTATGCAGCCCTTAAAAATGACAGTTTTGAAGTCAACAACTCGGGAAAGCTTTTCTGATGTGTTTTAAAAGGAGGATATGAAATGATATGAATACTACGATTGTGAATGTATAAGCAAAGACATGAACATTAGAAGTATAAGATGCCGGACATTCTGACACATACGACAACACAGATGAAGCTGGAGGACATTGTATGCAAGAAGCCAATCATGAAAAATCCAGATACTATATAATTGTGCTTGTAAGAAGCACCTAGAGCAGTCAAATTCACAGACACAGAAAACAGAAGGGGGGTTGTCAGGAGCTGGGATAGTGGGGAGTTAGTGTCTGATGGGTGCAGGGTGTCAGTTTTGCAAGATGAAGAGGTTTGGGGATGGAGGGTTGTGATGGTTGCACAACAGTGTGAATATACTTAATGCCATTGAACTTTATACTTTAAAATGGTTAGGGTACATTTTGTAGTGTGTATTTTACTGCAATAAAAATATATATAAGATGATAGTTATAGGAAGAGAGTACCAGGTGTATGTTTTTCTCTACTTTCTAAAAGAGGCATGAAAATAATTTAAAGCATACTGTACTATTTCTCTTCAGTCACTGAGATTCCTTTCTTAGGATTCCTACGCAAGCTATGATGTCAACGGAAATGATTATGACCCATCTCCACGTTATGATGCCAGCAATGAAAATAAGTATGTTACTTTGTCTCCTCTTTCCTTGCTTCCCTGTTCTTCTCCCTGCAGAATCACTATTGAACTGTCCCCCAGGAGGGATTCCAGGAGGGTGATGGGGCTGCCTGGCTAGTATCTGGGGCTTACCCAGAAGCCAGATGTGGCACAGCCTGTCAGGCACAAGACAGTTTCTGTGGATTTTTGCCTCTTCCTTAGGTGCATCACCTCTGCTGGTCAACTAGAAATTGATGTGTGACCAACATTATTCCTATTTCCAACCTTGTCTCCATGACCAGCTCTGTTAAGACAGTGGTTTGGGGGTACCTGGGTGACTCAGATAGTTAAGCATTTGCCTTCAGCTCAAGTCTTGGGATTGAGCCCTGTTTAGGGCTCCCTGCTCAGTGGGGAGTCTGCTTCTCTCTCTCCTTTACCCCTCTGCCTCCTCCTCCCCACCACCACCACTCATGCATGAGCTGTCTCTCTCTCTCAAATGAATAAATAAACTCTTTAAAAAAAAAAAAAACAACCTGGCAGTTTGGCCTATTTGAGCACACGTCAGTGCCTGAGCTTTTTTTGTCTCCATCTATGACCTTGCAAGAGAGGTGGAAGGGGTGTGAATGATATTGGATAAATCTGGGTTTAAATCCTAACTCTACGATTCCTGACTATGTGGCTCCATCTCAGTCTTAGAGACTTTCCTGTGGAGATGATGTTCCTTAGCTCCTGGGGTTGTGGGATGGGTGAGCAGACAGGTGAAGGACATACACTGCGGGGGTGGGGGTGCAGTCTATATAGCTGTTTTTATCACTTTGCAAATGAAGGCAGTGGGGTCTGGAGAGATTAGGTGACTTGTACGCTGTAAGTGGCAGCCCTGGGGGTAGAAACCAGTTTCACAAAACTGGTCCTGGGAGTTCATTTGCTATGTCCTGTTTATCTTTTTTTTTTCTGTTAGCATTTCCCGTACCCTGAACTCTTACCATTCCTCAAAAAATATTTAGGAGGAAAGAGCAAAAGCCCTTTCTTTTATCTCTCAGCTGACATTACACTTGCCAAGGTGCATTCTCCCTCCATATAGTATTTTGCTTTTCTGTAGATTCCATGGTGAGGTTCAAATTCTGGTGCCCATGCCGTGCTGTGCAGGGAGGCTCAGTGAAGCTGACATGTTCGACACAACAGACTGCAGAGCTCTCCAGAGCCCGCAGAATTCCCAGCCCTGAGGGCTGCCTCCCTGCCTCAAGTCCCAAGGTCACGGCCAGAGATGCCCTTCCTGCTCAGCGGTGGACATGCCTGGGGTGCAGGGTGCCTTGATTCCCAGCCACACATCCAGGGGGCAGGGAGGATTGATCCCGACTCAAGGCAGTGACCCATGAAGGGCAGGCTTGAATCTGGATGAGGCATGGAGCTCTGTGAAAATGGGAACAGCCCTAGCCCTGGCTGTGAGGCCGCCCAAGGTCAACAGAAGGATGGATGACTCCCTTCCAGAAGGCTAGCACACAGACCTAGGACTCTTTAAACATGGTTTTAAATTTGAATCAATGATTCTCATCCCTGTGGACTCTTCTTAGAGATGTGCTGTTTAAACTTGCCCATATTTTGGTCTGCTAGAGAAATTACCTCGATGCAGCACGTTGGGAATTGGGGTCATTACTGAGGAAAGCAATTTGTTTTTCCGGTAATTTCCTCATAATCCCTCTGCCACTGTTGAGTGTTCCAATTTAGAGCGTTCTTCCTCAGCTCCTGCTTAAGTGACCGTGGAGGTGATGGGAAGACTGTCCCGAGGTGAGCATGGGGGCAATGGGTACATAGGGGACCCATTGGTTCCTCCTTCATCCTGTCAGCCCAGCAGTCTATACTGCACCTGTAATGTGCCAGGCAATGTTCTGTTAGTCATTTGAATGCATAGCTCCAGAGGAGGGAAGCCTGGGACCCTGGGTGCTGGAAGCAGAAGCCCCACCCTCAGTCCTAGGGTTTTGGGGAAGAGATACCCCTGAACCAATATTCACCTTTATGGCCAGAAGGCCTCATTCGCCTGCTGATGTGGACTGTGGCAGGGCCAGGACTGTCCAGGGCTGGCCAAAGCCTGGTATGATGCTCCCTCCCAGAGGAGCTGGCCATCAAAGGAGGGGTGTTGTTGCACTGAGAGGGGAGGCAGGACGTAGGCTTTTGTGTCATATCTGGACTTAGGTCTAACTGGCTCTCTTCCTAGAAGACCTGAGCAATGCCCTGAATCCACCACAGGTTGCTGGGCTGAGCCCTAACCTCGTTTTCTGCTTTGCTTCAGACATGGCACCCGTTGTGCGGGCGAGGTCGCAGCTTCAGCCAACAACTCTTACTGCATCGTGGGCATAGCATACAATGCCAAAATAGGAGGTAAGGTCTGGGAGTGCAGGGCCTGGGAGCTTTGGGGCCAGTGGCAGGGGTGGCGGGGTGACCCATCCTGCCATGCTCAGCAGCTTTGCCTCTGCTGCCTCAGATACCCAGGCCTGCAGCCACGTGCTACGTATGCAGAGGAACTGCTCACTGTTTGACCTGAAAAGCCATCAGAAAGGCACCCTCTTTCTCTTTTCTGGTCCTGCTAGTCTGACTCACCTCCAGCCCCCAGACCACCCCTCCTATGAGGCCACATTGGCTTCCTCCTGCTCCCAGCCCTGCAGTGGCTCTGTGTCACTTCCATAACCTGCTGGCCCCCATCTCTTGCCCCTGCCCCCCTTTTTAGCCAGAAGACATTTATCATACTGTCTGTCCCCACCCTCCCCACCCCCCTGCCACATGTAATCTTCCCAATTTGGCCTGGGCTGGCAGGATTCCTTCCCATCACCCCAGAGCCTCCTTCTGCCTCTCCCTTTGGCTCCATACCCACTTGACTCCTCCCTGGCTTGTTCACCACAGTGTGTAGGGGACTTGGTCTTCCAGGACCCTGTAAGGAGCAATGCCTGACCCCAGGTGTTTCTGCCTCTCCTGTTCTCCATTTATGAGTCAGACTTCCCTTGCTAGGTTAAGGCTTTAGAGCATAGTCACAAGTCTTCCTTCACCACCTGAGCCTGGCAGTTTGACAGTTCAAACTGGCAATCAACAAGTACTCTGAAGTATCAGTTGGGAACGTTTCGTTGAGCTGGGAATTGAGCAGGTGCATGCCATGGGCATGAATGGCCGTTGACCATCCAGATGGCTTTGGGGCACCACTATTCTCATTTGGGACTCTCTCAGTTTGGAGATACTCATGCTCACTCAATGGGCATGCTAGGATGCTCCTGTGGCACTGCTATAGCCCTTTCAGGTCTACTATGCACTGCACAAGTAGAGAGGTTGGGCTGTGGATTCCCTGGATCCCCCTGGAGGTTTTGATGAGTGAATACTCCTAAAAAGTCTCTCCACAAACTGTAGGACCAGGGTGACCTGGATAACAATCCCATTCCCATGACCTGCTAGCTGTGTGTCCTTGGATAACCAATGTAGCTTCTCTGAGCCTTGGTTCCTTCACCTGTGGGGGAAGAATGGCAATAATTCAGCTGACTCCTGGGGTCTGTTCTGACACTGAAGTGAGATACTATGTGTGAAAGCATTGGCTCAGGGCTAAGTCTGCAGGGAGCAATAGAATCTGAGCAATTCCATTCCTCCTACTAAAACTCAAAGGGATAGACCCCACCTTTAGGATTGTCTGAGCCTTGCTCCCCAGAGACCCTGGACTGGCAGCATTGACAATGTCTGGGAGCTATTAGAAGTGCAGCATAGTCGCCCCTGTCCCAGACCTATTGGGTCAGGATCTACATTATAACAAAATCCCTAGAGGGTGGGACAGTGAGAAGTGCTGGTTTAGTAGTTTTTGGAGTCAGGCAGGTAGGTAACACCCACACTGTGGGCTGTGATGAGCAGCCAGTGGAGTTATGGAGGTAAAGAATCTCCAGAGAATGTGCACGTGGGTATGGTTGGTTCTCACCCTATACTCATTGCAAAATTGTATACCAGTTTCCCAAATTCTGAAGAGATCAAGTCTATGACCAGGGATTGGGACCAGGAATATATTTTTTAATTAATGCATTTAATACCTTTGACGATGAACTGTACATATAATATGGTGCTAGCCACTGAAGGGAAGGATAAGACAGACATAATCTGGGACCTTCTAGGAGCTCCACACATCTTTGGTATGAACAGTGTGAACATGAAAGACAGTATAAGACCAAGTCCTGAAATGATAGAGGCAAACCAGGGTTCCCAAGGGTGGCAGTGTAAGCACTTGGTGAAGGCAGAAGCATGAGAATAAGGCATGGGCTCAAACTGAGGGAATTTGTGAACAGAGAAAGTGCTGAGGGAAAAATAGGATCTGGAGCGTGGAGGGGTGCTACATAGAGTTAGGGACCACAGAGTGGGACTGGCCATGGAGAGGCAAGTGTGGGGTTGGAGGCTGGCACTGGCCCAGGGAATCTGTGACAGTTGTGTCTACAAAAATGCCTGTACACTGCTTCAACCCGCCACACAGGCAGCCATCCCTTCTTCCTCCAAGCCCAGCCTTGGATAGGGCAATCTTCAGGCACCCCTAGTATAGCTTCCCTCTCTGCATGTGCTAATGTACAGCAGAGTTTTTCTGAGATGCCCATGGAGCTGATCATGAGCTAGACTCTTAAAAAAAATTTTTTTTAGCTGTCGCCCAAGAGATTGAAGTGTATATCCTAACTTCTTCCAATCTCTTTGAAATTACTATTATTCAATTTCACGTATTACATATGAACAGATTATTTGAGTTCATACTCTCATGCTTTGCACTGTTGTTCTTATGTTTTATTTCATGTTATAGACCCACATACATTGTTATTCTTGCTTTAAACAGTTGACTATAAAGTACTAATGGAAAGGAATATATTTGCATATTCGCCATTTCCAGTCCTCATCCTTACTTTCTAGCTTTGGATTTCTATCTGGTTTCGATTTTTCTGTAGCCTGAGAATTTCTTTTCGTATCTTTTGAAGCACAAGTATAGTGGTGATAATTTATCTCAGCATTTATTTGGAAGTGTCATAATTTCATTCTCATTTTTGAAAGAAATTTTACTGAACATAGGATTCTAATGTGATCTGTTTTTCTTTCAACACTTTAAAAATGTTCTTCCATTGTCTTCTGGCATCCATTGTTTCTGATGATGTCACATAATGTGATTACTTTTTTTGTATCTGCGATTTGCCTGTGACTAGAATGTCCTTTGGTGTAATTCTGTTCATGTTTATCTAGCTTGGGGTTTGCTTGGCTTCCTAGTGGCTTGTTCTTACTTTTTCATCTAAGTCAAATGTGGAAAAAAATTGTCAGTATTTGTTTTAATTTTTTTTCAAACTTATTTTCTCTCTCTTCTCTTTGAATACCAGTTATAGTTGTTAGATTGCTTAATATACCTTACAGGTTATTGAAGCTGTGTTCATTCTTTTAAGGCCTTTTTTTCTCTGTGTGTTTCAAATGATATGATTCTATCACTGTCTTTGGGTCCATTAATACTTTCTTTTGTTGTGTCAATCTGTTGTTAATTCCATCCAATAATTTTTTTTTTTAACTTTCAGATCTTGTGCCATTCTGTCCTGTGATTTCCACTTGAAATTTTTTTTCTGTTTCCAGGTCTTTCCTGAGGTTCTTCTTCTCTTCACCCATTATTTCTATCTTTTCTCTTAGATTTTTTACCATATTTGTAAGAGTTACTTTAAAGACTTGTACTAATTCCAGTCTAGGTCTGGGTGTTTCTAATGATTGGTTTTTCTTTTTACAGTGGGTCACACACCTCTGTTTTTTGCACATGGCTAGTACTTTTTTCCTGTGCACCAGACATTGTTGTGCTACCTTGTAGAGACTCTGGATTCTGTGATCTTTGAATGCTATTGAGTTTTGTTCTAGCAGTCTGGAGGTTTGATTATTCATTTTTTTAAAATTTTTTATTTTTTATTTATTTATGATAGTCACACACAGAGAGAGAGAGAGAGAGAGAGAGAGGCAGAGACACAGGCAGAGGGAGAAGCAGGCTCCATGCACTGGGAGCCCAACGTGGGACTCGATCCCGGGTCTCCAGGATCGCGCCCTGGGCCAAAGGCAGGCGCCAAACCGCTGCGCCACCCAGGGATCCCCTGATTATTCATTTTTTGATGGTTGATCTCTTTCTGATTTGTCCCTGGCCTTAGGGAAGATTCTTTATTCCAACCACATGGTCTTTACTTCTAGATTGTGACCCTTTGGGCATCTCAGTAGAAAGATTGAAAGGTTTACCAAGACCTCTAACTTGACAAGAGTCAAGCTCCAAATTGACTCCCCTGGGATAGGCAGCAGCTGAGATATCCACTTAGCTCATTCAACCTCCAGCTGTTCTTTTCCTCCTGAACCTCTTAGAGTCTTGCCCAAACATGTTTAGGTCAGGGTTCAGCCAAGTGTTTGAAAGGAGTTATATGTATGTCCTCTTCTGTGGCTCTCTCCTTTCTAGGATTTATCGCAATTTCCAGCTGCTCTAGCAATCCCAAACCACATCCCCTGACTCCCCAGGAGAATTAGATTGTGCTTTCCTTCTTGAGTTAGCTTCTCTATACCAAGAGAATTGGGGAGTTCTCTCGGAAGAAAAGTTATTTAAACTTAACATCATAACCAGTATTCCCTTCTTTCAAGAACTGAATCCCCTGCCTGCTGCTGCCTTCTCCTGGTTGCTTTCTGATGCCCTTAAAAAAAAAGCCCTATTTCATTTAGTAAATATTTTGTTGAGAATTTACCATTATTGTTTTTTAAAGGAGTTGGTGTGATAGAATCTACTCTGCTGATATTAGAACCAAAACTAGTGGTTTATATTTCTTTACTGAATAGATGATATATTAGGTACTATTGCTGCATGACAGTCACTGCAAAACGTTGCTCCTTAACCAACAAACTTTTGTCATCAAGCAGAAACAGTGGCTCCAGGTCACTCATAAGGTTGCAGTCAAGCTGTTGGCTGTGACTTTAGTCTGAATGCTTGACTCAGGCTGGAGGATCCACTTCCAAGATGGTCACTTATTTGGCTATTGGCTGGAGTCTTCCTTTCCTTGCTGACTGGTGGCAAGAGTCCTTCTTCCTTGATTCCTCACCATGTGCAGGTCTCCATAGGGTTCTTAGAACATCGCCAGAACATGGTAGTTATCTTCTTTCATTTAAGGTGAGTCAAGAGAGACAAGAAAGAAGCAGCAATATTTTTTATAACCTAGTCTTAGAAGTTACATACCATTACTTTGGAGAAATAGACCATTATGTCTGACAAACAGTCAAGGGGAAATTAGGCCACACCTCTTGAATGGAAAAGTATCAAAGAATTTGTGGGTGTGACTTAAAATCACCACAGATGGGCTCCTAAAATTTTGGCTACATATTTATACACATGGAGTAATTTTGTTCTACCAACTTGCTTTATCAGACTGTGCATTTCTTATATGTTCTTTCACATAAAAATAATTAAATCAAATGAAAGAATTAGTAGAACTGTCCAAATCCTATCTGTAAAATAATATTCTCACTAGAACATTACTAATACATGTAATGATTTATCAAAGAATGGAAGAGTACAGAGGAGAAGGTAAAATATCTAGATCCTGGTGAAAATAAGAATTACCAGTACTTACTGAATGTTTGCTAGATAGTAGGCACTGACCTAAGGTCTCTGTATTTTTTTAAATTTTATTTATTTTAGAGAGAGAGTGCACAAAAGCAGGGGGAGGGACAGGAGAGGGAGAATCTCAAGCAGGCTCCAACTCCCTGCTCAGCAGGCCAGAGCCTCCATCTCACCACCCTGAGACCATGGCCTAAACAGAAATCCAAAGTTGGTTGCTTAACCAACAGAGCCACCCAGGTGCCCCTATATGTATTCTTATGTAACCTACATAAGACTCTGTGTTACAGATGCTGCTGTTACCTCTATTTCAGTGATGAGGGCCAGAGAGGTTTTCTAATTTGCCCCAAGATCAAACCAACCTGGCTCCAGGTACCAGCTCTTTCTATCTACTCTTTAATAGAAATCTTTAAACCATATATACAGATGGATGGGTGAATGGCTGGATGGATGGCTGTTATTTCATTGACATTTGATCATACTATACTTGTTTTTAGTAAAATATATTAAACTTAATTTTATGCAAACAGCATGAGAAATTAAATCAAACTGAGTAATTCCTGAACTCCAGATTTAATTTTATGTTTCAATTTATATATTTGTTTAACATTTAATTTTATGCTTAATTTGATTTATGTGAATGTAATGGAAGAAAAAGAAACTTAACTTGAAACCAAGACATTGCTGAACTTCACATAAATATTTTATTGTAATGAAATATTTTCTCAAATAGCCCTTTAAGGTTATTTAAAACAAAACAAATCTCAAGGTTGTGAAAATCTTTCAGAGGCCAAGGTTACTTTTTTAATGTCTAATTTGACTTATGTGAATTTAACAGAAGAAAAACAAACTTAAAATGAGGGAATTGCTGGGCCTCACATAAATATTTCATTATGATGAAATATTTTCTCAAATACTCCTCTAAGGTTATTTAAAAAAAAAAAAAAAGCACCCAAGACTATGAAAATCTTTAAGATTCTCGGGTTACTTTTTTTTTTTTTAATTATATGTTTCCCATAGTGGATAATTAGATAATTAGCACCTTTTCACCCTCACAGCTTGATTTCAGATTTTTGTCATTGTTTTTAGTTCTCAGGGTTCAATAGTAATCATCTGTCACTATCATTCTGACAGTTAGTCTTATTAGTCTTATTTCACCACCATTATTTTCAGTGCAGTTTTTCCATTCCTGAGCTATTTGTTTTTGATTCATCTCTTAGTTCACTGGATTTCATCACTGAGGAATTTTCTTCAGGAAAGGCAAACAGGTGCTATATTTTCCTAGTTCTTTCATCTTTGAGAATGTCCAAAGGTTGCTTTTGCCTTTGAATTATATTTGTGTTGTCTATTCTATCCTTACAGAACCTAGCAAACATCACTTTGTTTGTCCCTGGACTCACTGTTGCTTGGAAAAGTTATAGGTCAACCCGATTTTTTTCCCCTTATAGGACACATGACTTCATGGCTTGTGTAGAATTCTTCCTTTAAACATGAAGTCCAGTAGCTTTGCTGGACCACCTGGGCCTGAGGATTATTCTATAGCAGCTGTTCTTGGGATTTAATATTCTTGAAAAGATCTGGGTATTTTTTTTCTTTCAGGCAACTTCTGTTATTGTTTTGACTATTTTGGGTTCCATATATGCAGTTCTATTCTTTGTGTGTACCACTTATACATATATTGGGTTTCTGTTATCTTACTTCTGTATTTCTTTCCAATCATATTTAACTTTTTGTTTATTTCTTATTTATTTATTTATTTATTTAATTTATTTAATTAATTTATTTATTTATTATTTTTTGTTTTTCTCGAGGCTGTCCTCTATGTTTTTAGCAGTTTCACCAGTGTCTTTTTTCCTAAAGAAAACTCTAGTAAGGCTTTCATTTCTAAAATTGTTTAATGTTTTCCTTCTATTTCTGTCCTGAGGATAAAAACACTTAGGGCCTCTTTCCTTTGTCTTATCATCTCTTCATTGAACTCTTGTATATCTTTGATCTCTTGCTTCAGAGAGAAATTATATTTTCATTCAATTATGCAGAAGTGTTTGTTTATGCTTTCATTATTCTCTTGCACTTGTTATGCCCCATTTTTCCTTGTTTCTTGTAGCATTATTGTATAGATATCATGCTAGTCACTTTTTGGTTCTTATTAATGACCAACTGGAGAGTAGATGAGGGCTTTCTCTCTAAGCCAGTAAGATGCTAAAATTTGGGGGTGAGGGGTAGGGAGGAGCAGGGGAGAGATCAAGGCTGCGGGCATCAAGGTCATGGGTCTGTGGACCTAGATCCTTCTCTTCTGCCAGTCTAATAGCTTTAAGAGCTCCTCTACCCTCATCAGTGAATTAGCGTTAGCTCATGTTATGCTTGCCACAGTGGGGATGGGGCAGAGCTGATTGTCACTTGCTTTTTATCCTCCAACAAACCATGTCACAAAAAAAATGCCTGTTCTTTTTTTTTTTTAAGATTTTATTTATTTTGAGAGAGAGAGAGAGAGAGAGAGAGAGAGAACAAGTGGGGAGAGGCAGAAGGAGAGAGAGAGAGGGAGAGAGAAAGGGACAAGCATACTCCCTGCTGAGTAGGGATTCTGATCTGGGGCTCGATCCCAGGACCCTGAGATCATGACCAAGCCAAACTCAGATATTTAACAGACCAAGACACTCTGGTGTCCTAAAATGCCTGTTCTTGGAAAGACAACGCATCCGTATAGTTCTTGATCAGACCGCACTGTTTCTAGAAGAATAGACTTTTCACTTTTGCTGTGAAAGTGAACCCCCTCCTAACCCCCCAGCCACCTGATGCCTGGTCACAAGGTCCTTAGGTGTATTGCCTACTTTATGGTGGAATCACAGAGCCATGTGTCATCTTCATTGTTTTCAGAGAGGAGAGTGGGGTTAACTGGGAATCTCTTTCATTTCAGAGAAATTTTAATTTTTTTAAGTTGTAGAGCTGTATATTAATGATTTGTGCCTTTTTTCTATGTGTAATATTTCAATAAAAATCTGTTTAAAATTTTTTATGTTGTTAGATTAATCATTTTCGTGACTCCTGGGTTTGGAATCTTGCTTAGAAAAATCCAAGATAATAAATCAATTGTCCTATATTTCTTCTAAAAATTTAGCTTTAGAAAAATAGTTCATCCTAAAGCTTTTATGGTTTTGTCTTTTGCATTTAGCCTTTTAATCCATATGGAATTTATTTCTGTGCATGGTGTGAAGAAGAGACCTAACTTTATTTTTCCCTGCAGTTAATATTTAGTGATCTGCACATGCCACCCTAATCCTCCATTGTCTCCTTAGTTTCATTAGCCTATTTGTTTTTAATCCTTAAATAAGACCTCACTATTAGTTATTATATAGTTTAAGCAGATTTTTTTTAGATAACTTATAGGACATATTTCCTCTTACAGTTCTTTTTCAAAAATTTCTTGGCTATTCTTGCACATTTTCTCTTTCAGATGAACTTGAGAATCTGCTTGTCAAGTTCCATAAAAAAATCCTGTTGGGATTTTGATTGGGATTGCATGGAAATTATAGATTAATTGGGGGAGAATTGACATCTTTACAATATTGAGTCTTCCCACCCAGGAACATGGTATGTTTTTCTTTATTCAGGTCTTCTTTGACATCATTTAAAAGTGTTATCACTGTCTTCATATCAATCTCCTGCATTTCTTGTTAGGTTTATATCTAGGTTGATTTTTTGAAATTTTATTTCCAATTGGTTATTATTGAAGTGGATATAGGAAACTATAGATTTTTGCATGTTGGGTTTTTGTGTCTGGCCACCTTAATGAACTCTCTTGGTGTTAATTTTTTTTTCTCTTGGCTTTTCTGGACTGATGTAAATAAAAGCTCTGTATAAATGTAATGGTGGTTTTTTATCTCTTTAATAACTCTCATTTCTTTTTCATGTCTTATTTCAATGTACAAGAACTCCTGATGATTATTGAATAGTGGCGATTTATAGGTTTTATTGTTTTATTTCCTGCTTATACAGGAATATTCCTAGGGTTACACCATTTGTAGATATCTTCCATAGGTTTTCCGTGATTACTTTTTACTCCATTAAGGAAATTTTTATATTCCTAGATTTCTAAGAGGTTTGATGAGAAATGGATCTGTTGAATTTTATTACATGCTTTTTAAAGAGCATCTATTGAGGTAATTATATTGCTTTTCAAATGTACTATTTAATCTGTTTATTGTGTTAAATTATAGCCATAGATTTCCTAACAGTGGAAAATTCATTCTTCTATTCTTAGAATAAGTTCTATTTGATTATGACTATTGTTCTTTTAATATACTGCTTGCTATGTTCAATTGTTAATATGTTACATATGGTTTTGAATCTTTGTCTATTAGATAGCTTGAACTACCGTTGTTGTGTTTTGTTATGTCTGTCTCCAGTTTGGGTATCAGAATTATGCTGGATTTTTTGTAGAATGAGTTGTGAAGTTTTCCATCTTTTACTGTGCTCTGAAACAGTTTGTATACTGTGGACATTGCCTGCTTTCTTAAATGTTGGTAGGGCTGATAAATCAATCTGACCAGGCAGGGTAATTCTTTAAAGGGCTAAGTCTATTCAAGTTTTCTATTTCTCCATGAGGAAATTTTGGTAGTTAAATTTTCTTGCAAAATTATTTATTTCTCCAGATTTTCAAGTATATGACCTATAAATCTAATATTGCATTCTTATAATTAAAAAGATGTATCCTCCACATTCATACTTATAATTGTTCCTAATCTTGTTTGTGGCATCTCCTTTTTTCCTTGATCAGACTAATGAAAAATTTGCTATTTTATGAAAGTTTTTTTTTGAGAACAAGATTTTGATCTTTTAAAAAATTATTTGAGTTATTTTGTTTTCTACCTCATGAATTCTACTTTCCTTTGTTTATTAATTCCTTTGGCTTTTTAATTTTTAATATTGTTGGTTTTTTTCCTAGCTCCTTGAAAAGAATGCTTAGTTCTTTATTTTCAGGTTTTGATGTGCTCTAATAAGGAAATAAATGTTCTATATACTTTCCTCTCAGTACCTATCTCTGGCTTAATAATACAGTTCTCTTACTGTTATTTGTTTCTGAATAATTTTTATTTCAGTTTTGATTTTTCTCTTTAACTCAAGAGTTCTTTATAAGGGATTTAAATTTTTTTCCAACTGATAGATTTTTTTTGGCACCTCTTTTGTTGCTAATTTCTAACTTCATTGCATTGGGATCAGAAGCTGTGTTCTGTATGTTTTTTGCTTTCTGGAACTTGTTGAGTGTTTCTCTGTGGTCTAATGCATGTTCAATTTTTTTAAATATCCCAGTGGATTTTTGAAGAGTATTTCTATCCTATGCTTATTGAGTACAAAAATCTGTATAAATTAGATCAGAGGTTGCAATAGATTAGGTCCACAGGCTTCCTTGGCCTACAGATGTGTTTTGTGTGACCCACATGAGTGTTTTTTTAACACTTAAGCAAACATTTACAAATCAAGGCATCTTCTATGAAAAGTAGGAGTTTCTTTCAGAAGTTCTGGCCATGTTGGCCCTCTGCTTCATGGCGACAGTTAGCTGGGGCTGCACAGTGGCTGCTCCTTCAAAGAGCAGTTCATCCATCTCCCTCACTGCCTGGTTTGGTCGACATATCCCTTTCAGCCATTTGTCCTGTCTTCCCGGTGCCCATAGGCATCCATCTGTGTCACCGGTGGGCCTGATCAAGCTCTTTCAAAAGTTTTGGCAGTCTTTTGTTCTATCTGCCTGGTCATTTTCGGAGAAGGGATATTATTTCCATGATGATTGTGGACTTGGTGATTTCTCTCAATCTTTGGTATATAAATGTCATAGCTGTGTTCCCACAGTGCACAAAGGTTATCATCTCTTGTTGATGTAATGACTCTTTCTTTAATCAACATAAAAATCCTCTCTATTTCATCCTTTTTTTGCCTTTCATTGTTTTTGTTTTTGTTTTTTATCGTCTATTTCCTCATATGTTTTTCATTCCTTTATTTCTAGCCTTAGTTTTGCAAGCAACCTGTATCTGGCTTTATTTACTTATTTTTCTTGTACAATCTAAGAATTACTTCAAAGAGGAAATTTGATATGTCCACACCTGTTCTGATTTCAGATATTTCTAGATTTATGTATGTGACCATATTTTGCTTTCTCTTAATTGACTGACTTAGTTGACGGATTTATTTTTACTGGTTTTTTCTTCTGTTTCTTTTACTTCCCTTGAGAGATATAGTTTCTTTTCTTTGTTTCCTTTCATTCTAATGGCTTAAAATCTTTACACTCAAACTGTCTTTCTACTCCCCCGAGGCATATATACTTGAGTTTATGTTTTCCTACACTCTTTAGCATTACTCAGTACCTATCCCCTTTTCCATAGCAAAACAAAAATCTTACCATAGTTCCCATTCCCTCTGCCATCTCTCTTCTTCTTCATCACCTCCTCAGATTGGGGCCATCCAGGGTTTTCACTCCATATTGTCATTCACAGTTTTATATTATGCAACCTCAGTATGTCACCTTAACCATAGTGGTTGACCATTTTCTTTGGTCACCATTGTTTCTTTGATCTTATGGCTTCTTTATATTAAATTCTTTATTTTACAAGATTGTCTTTTTCATTAAATCATTCATTCTTCTAAAAGATATTTTTAAGTGGTTCTATACAAGTGGATAGTTATATAGGTAATAAATTTTCTGAGCACTTGAAGGCTTTATTTTCTCCCAACACATTTGGCTGTGTTGAAATTTTATGTTCAAAATAGTTTTCACTCAGAATTTTAAAAACATTGTCCCTCTCATCTTTTGTTATCTAGTGTTGTTGATGAGGGGTCCAGTGTCAATATTAATTTTTGTGCCTTTTCAGGTAACTTGTTTTTTGTTTCCAGATATTTTCAGGATTCTTCTCTTTCATTGTTCTGGGACTCAACCTCTTTGAGTCTGGATGTGAGTTTGTTTTAATTTTCCTGCCTGGCTCTTAGTGAGCCTTTAAAGACTCCATATTGTTATTAACAGTTAAACATTACACTTCAATAATTATGTGAGCTTAACTAAAAGGTAGACCAGTTTCTTTGGTCACCATTGTCTTAGGTATTGGGAGAATCCCTAAGCTCAGTCTTCCAGCTCTCTGAATATCTCCTATCTATTCAGTTTGTAAATTTTGAAAGTAATCTCCCATGTCAGATTTCTAGTTGGTGTTTTCAATTAAACTTTTATTTCAAATAATTGGTAGATTCACAAGTGATCATAAGAAATAATACACAAAGATCCAATGTATTATTTACCCAGTTTTCCATAATGGTGACATCTTGCAAAACAATAGTACAATATTACAACCAGGATATTGACACTAATATAGTCAAAATATAGAATAGTTCCATCACCAAAATAATCCTTCATGTTGCCCTTTTGTAGCACACATACCCCTTCCCTAACTCCTTCCCTAATCCCTTGGCAACCAACCATTCATCTGTTTCCCACTTCTATAATTTTGTCATTTCAAGAATGATATATAAATGAAACCATATACTGTGGAGCCTTTGGAATTGGTGTTTTCACTCAGTGTGATTCTTTGGAGATTCATCCAGGTTGTTGTGTATATCAGTGGTTTGTTTCTTTTTATTAAAAGGTAGTTTTCCGTGGTATGGATGTACCACAGTCACCCACTGAAGGACATTTGGGTTATTTCTAGGTTTGGGCTATTAAAGCACCTAGAAACATTCTTGTATAGGATTTGTGTGAATGTAAGTCTTCATCTCTTTGGGATAAATATACAGGGGTGCAATTGCTGAGTTCTGTAATAGTTACATGTTTATTTTTTTTTTTTTAGGAAACTGGCAAATTGTTTTCCAGAGGTTCTGTACTGTTTTACAATTCCACTAGCAAAGTATGAATGATCCAGTTACTTTGCATGCTTGCCAGTAATTGGTAACATCACTTTTTAAAAATAGCCATTCTGATAAGTATATAGTGGCATTAATTTGCATTTCCCCAAGGCTAGTGATGTTGGAAATCTTTTCATGTGTTTGTTTGCCATCTATATATTCTCTTTAGTGAAATGTCTGTTCATATCTTTTGTTCATTTTCTAATTGTAATGTATTTTAATTGTTCATTGTTGAGGGTTTTTTACATATCCTACCTACTAGTTCTTTAATGATTATGTTGTTTGTGAATATTTTCTCCCATCTATAGCTTATGTCTTCATTTTCTTTAACAGGGCCTTTTCCAGAGTACAAATTTTAATTTTGATGAAATCTATTTATCAGTTTTTCCTTTTATGGATCAAGGTTTTTAGTGTCAGTCTAAGAACTCTTTGCCTTGTCTTTGATTCTGAAGTTACCCTGTGTTTTTTTCTAAAATTTTTTTACGGGTTTAAATTTTACATTTTGAATCCCATCTTGAGAGAGAGAGATCCATTTCGAGTTGGTTTTATATAAAGTGTGAGACTTAGGTCAAGGTTTCTTGTTTTGTTTGCCTATGGATGCCAGAACCATTTGTTAAAATGCCTATATTTCTTCCATTGAGTTGCTTTTCCATTTTTGTCAAAACTCAGGGACTTTTGTGGGAGTTTATTTCTGGATTCTCTGTCTGGTTTATTGATCTCTGGGTCTGTTTCTCTCCAAGTACAGCACAGTCTTGATTACTGTAGCAATGTGTAAGTTGTGAATCAGAGCAAACTGATTGCTCCCACTTCGTTTTTCTTTTTCAAAATAATTTTAGCTGTTCTAGTTCTTTGGCTTTTCCGTACAGGTTTTATCATTATCTTGTCAATATCTACAGAAAAATCTTCTGGGCTTTTGGTAGGGATTGTATTAATAAACCTATACACCAATTGGGATAATTGACATCTTTACTATGTGTGGAGACTTTTAGCTCATCCACGGTGTCTCTCAATTTCTTTGAATCTTTGGTTTCTTCTATCAGCATTGTGTAGCTTTCACTATACAAGTCCTATACACAATTGTTTAGATTTATACACTTAGGTATAAATATCATTAGATATAAATATCATTGCATTTTAAGCAGTGATAAAGAGCACTGTATTTTGAATTTTGTGGGGTTTTTTTTTTAGGATTTTATTTATATAGTTCAGAGACAGAGACAGTAAGAGAGAAAGAGAGAGATCATGAGCAGGGTAAGGGCAGAGGGAGAGAGAGAAGCAGGCTCCCCACTGAGCAGGGAGCCCAATGTGGGATTCCATCCAGAACCCTGGGATCATGACTGAGCCCAAGACAGAGGCTTAACTGACTCAGCCACCCAGGCACCCTGTATTTTGAATTTTGATGTCTATATGTTAATTGTTAATATATAGAAATGTAATTGCTTTTTATATGTTGATCTTGTATCCAGCAATCAATCTTTCTGAACTCGCTAATTTGTTCTAAGAGAGATTCCTTGAGATTTTATACTTGATAATGTCATCTGCAAATAGGGCTAGTTTTATTTCTTCTTTCTAATCTACATGCTTTTTATCCTTTCTTGCCATATTGCCCTGGCTAGAACCTATAACCTAGAGTAGACATCCTTATCTTGTTCCTGGTCTTCAGGGGGAAACATTAACACTTTAACCATTATGTATTATAATGTCACCTACAGGTTTTTTCTAGATGCTCTTTAGGAAGTTGACAATGTTCCCTTCTATTTCTAGTTTTTTGAGAATTTTTAAAAAAATGAATGGGTATTGAATTTTGTCACTGCTTTTTTTCTCAATGAATGATATGATTATGTGATTTTTCTTTGGCTCATTAATATGGTAGGTTAAGTTGGTTGATTTTTTAATTACTGATCCAGCCTAGAATCTGTGGAATAAACTTCATACTTGGTAATGGTGTTTTCTTTTTATATGTTATTAAAATCTGTTTGATTTCAACAGATTGAGGATTTTTGTATATATATTCATTAGGAGTTTTGGCCTATTTTTCTTCCCTTCCCTTCCCTTCCCTTCCCTTCCCTTCCCTTCCCTTCCCTTCCCTTCCCTTCCCTTCCCTCCCCTCCCCTCCCCTCCCCTCACCTCCCCTCCCCTCCTCTCCCCTCCCCTTTCCTTTCCATTTTTTTCCCTGTACTATCCTTGTCTAGTTTTTTTATATCAGGGTAATACTAGCTTTAGTAAATGAAGTGGGAAGTAGAACCTTATCTTGTATATTCTGGAAGTGATTGTGTAGAATTGGTGTTGATTCTTTAAACTTTTAGTAGAATCCGGGACACCTGGGTGGCTTGGCGCCTGCCTTCGGCTCAGGGCATGATCCTGGAGACTCCAGATCGAGTCCTGCATCAGGTTCCCCTGCATGGAGCCTGCTTTTCTCTCTCTCTGCCTCTCTCTGTATCTCTCATGAATAAATAAATGTTTAAAAAATGTAAAAAAAAAGAAAAAAAAACCTTTTAGTAGAATCCTCCAGTGAAATCATACAGACCTGGAGATTTTTGGGGAACTTTTTTTTTAAATTACAAATTCAATTTCTTGAAAAGTTACAGGATTATTCAAATTATCCATTTCATATTGGCCGAGTTGTCGCAGTTGGTATTGTTTGAGGAAGTGGTCCATTTTGTCTAAGTTGTCAAATTTATGTGTGTAGAGTTGTTTGTAGTATTACCTTATATACACTTTTAATGCTCATATAGTCTGTGATAATATCCTTTGTTTCATTCTTAATAATGGTAATTTGTGTCTTCTCTTTTTTTTCTTTATAATTCTTACTAGAAGTTTATCAGTTTTATTGATCTTTTCATTAAAGTCAGCTCTTTGTTACACTTATTTTTTTCTAGTGTTTTTCATTTTCAATGTCATTGTCTTGTGCTCTTATCTATATTATTTCCTTCCTTCCTCTTGTTTTGGGATTGCTTAGCTTATATTTTTCTAGGATCTTGAAGTGCACACATAGGTTATTCATTTGAGGCTTTTCCTCTTTTCTAGTATAAACAATAGTGCTATAAATTTCCCTCTCAGCAATAGTTTAGCTGTGTCTCCCATATTTTGATATGTTGTCTTTTCATTTTTGTTAAATTTAGTGTATTCTTTTTCCTTGAGACTCCTTCTTGAACCCATAGATTATGTAGAAGTATTTTGTTTTGTTTCCAAGTATTTGGAGATCTTTCTGTTATCTTTCTGTTACTGATTACTAGTTTGATTCCATTGTGGTTGGAGAACACAATCTGTATGAGTTCAATTCTTTAAAGTCTGTTGAGGTTTGTTTGATATGACACGGGATCTAATCTATTTTGGTATAAGTTCTGTTGGCACTTGAAAAGAGTATTTATTCTCCTATTGTTGGATGGAGTGTTCTAAAAATGTTGATGAGAACTTTTGTCGTTGTTGAGTTCTTTTATATACTTACTGATTATCTGTCTAGTTGTTCTTTTATTTGTTGAGAGAAGAGTGTTGAAGGCTTCAACTATAATTGTAGATTTGTGTATTCTCCTTTAAGTTCTGTTTTTTGTTCACATATATCGTAGCCCTGTTGTTTGGATTACTATATTTTTCTGGTGAATTAGGCCTTTTATTATTATAAAATGTCTCTTTCTGTCTATGGTAATTTCCTTTGCTCTATATTCTGTCTCCTATTAACATAGCTACATTGTTTTCATTTAGGTTTTGATATTAACGATATATATATTTTTCTATCCTTTATTCTCAACCTGCCTGTATTGTTATATTTGAAGTGAGTTTCTTATAGACAGCATATATTTGGGCCATGTTTTTTAATCCACCCTCCCAATCTCTGTGTTCTAATTGCTATATTTAGACCATTTACACTTAATGTGATTACTAATATACTAGGATTTAAGTTTGTTATTTTATCTTTTGTTTTCTGTTTGTTCTTAGTTTCTTTTATTTTTCTTGCCTTCCAAAGGTTATTTGAATATTTTTTAGGATCCATTTTATCTATAGCTTTTTGTTTTGAGAGAGAGAGTGCACACGTGAGAGAGGGAGCATGAGTGGTGGCAAGGGGCAGAGGGAGAGTGAGAGAGAGAGAATCCCAAGCAGGCTCCACACCCAGTGTGGAGCCCAACACAGGTCTCAATCTCATGACCCTAAGGTAATGACCTGAGCCAAAATCGAGAGTTGGACACTCAACCGAATGAGCCACCCAGGCACCCCTATCTATAGCCTTTTAAAGTGTATCTTCCTATATATCTCTTTTTAGTGATTGCTCTTGGTATTAAATTATATATACATATCACAGTCTTTGGTTGTTTTCATTTTACCAGCTTGAGTGAGGTATGGAAACCTTACTTCTTAGATCTTATTACCCACTCTTATTTGTAATTGTCTTAAATAGATCTCTATATACATCTAGAACTGCATTAGACAGTATTATAATTTTTGCTCCAATCATTAAATATAATTTAGAAAACTCAAAAAAAGGAAAGCCTATTGTAAGGTGAAGGTTTATGGGTCTTGCCAAATTTGGATAGAATTTAGCCATTGTATCTTCTAGTACTTTATCAGCCCTTCCCTCTTCCTCCTCTTCTCCTGGGACTCCAGTGATAAGAATGTTAGATCTTTTGTTATAGTTCCAGAAGCCTCTTAGACTCTGTTCATTTTTATTGAGTTTTGTTGTTGTTGTTGTTGTTTTTTAGTCTGTTTTCTCTCTGTTGTCAGACTGGGCAATTTCTGTTATTCTGTCTTCCTTTTCACTCTTTCTTCTGTACACTGCATTCTGTTGTGAAACTCAGTCACTTAGTTCTTTAATTTTGACTATTGTATTTTCAATTCTAAAATTTCTCTAAGCTTATTTTTTTTAAGATTTTATTTATTTATTCATGATAGTCACACAGAGAGAGACAAAGAGGCAGAGACACAGGCAGAGGGAGAAGCAGGCTCCATGCAGGGAGCCCGACGTGGGATTTGATCCCGGGTCTCCAGGATCACGCCCCGGGCCAAAGGCAGGCGCCAAACCGCTGCGCCACCCAGGGATCCCCAATTCTAAAATTTCTACTCATTGCATATTGATATCTTTTATTTCTTTACCGAGATATTGTTTCTTTATTGATGTTTTATATTTTTTCACTTGTTTCAAACATAGTTATAATTGCTCAGAGAAACATTTGTATCATCACTGCT
The DNA here is from genome assembly GCF_905146905.1 of Nyctereutes procyonoides. Classification (NCBI taxonomy): domain Eukaryota; kingdom Metazoa; phylum Chordata; class Mammalia; order Carnivora; family Canidae; genus Nyctereutes; species Nyctereutes procyonoides. The sequence goes on along the minus strand of NW_026575047.1, from coordinate 52,455,611 downwards.
TTCAAAACTATATCAAATATTTCTGGGCAGCCCAGGTAGCTCAGCAGTCTAGTGCGGCCTTTGGCCCAGGGCATGGTCCTGGAGACCTGGGATCGAGTCCCACGTGGGGCTCCCTGCATGGAGCCTGCTTCTCCCTCTGCCTGTGTCTCTGCCTCTCTCTCTCTCTCTCTCTCTCTCTCCCTGTGTCTCTCATAAATAAATAAAATCTTTAAAAAACAAAACAAACAAACAAATACTTCTGACATCCCTGTTACCTCTGCATTGGCATCTATTCATTGTCTTTTATCATTCCATTTGAGGTCTTGCTAGTTCTTTTTATCCTGTGTGACTTTCAACTGAAACCTGTACATATTTGTATTATATTATGAAGCTCTGGATCTTTTTTTTTTTTAAGATTTTATTTATTTATTCATGAGAGACACAGAGAGAGAGAGAGGCAGAGACACAGGCAGAGGGAAAAGCAGGCTCCCTATGGGAAGCCTGATGCATGACTCAATCCCAGGACCCCAGGGATCACAACCTGAGCCAAAGTCAGATGCTCAACCACTGAGCCACCCAGACATCCCGCTTTGGAACTTACTTAAGCCTGTTTCAGATTGCTTTCTCTGACACTGCTAGGTGGGGGATGGGGCTCCCCTGCTTCACTGTTGCCAGGTATAGGTAGACATCCAAGTGTGCTCGCTCACCCACTGTTGGCATGGGAGAGTGGGAGGGCTTCTCATCAGTGCTGAGCAGGCTCCTCATGTGGCCTCCATTGTGGGGTCACATTCTTACTGTGGTTGATGATGAAAACCCTAACACACCACCAGGCCTCCTCATGTGACATCAGCAGGGAGGAAGAGAGACACCTTCTTAACTGCCAGGTAGGGAAGAAGACCAAGCTTCCCACAGGATCTTCACTGACACCATGGGGGTGAGCCTCTTTTTTGGTAGGCAGGGGAAAAGGCACCTAGGAGGGGTGTTGGAGTGCCTGACAAGAGTGAAAGTCTAGGTTCCCCACTTAGTCTTTGCTGCTGTGTGTAGGGATAGTGCCACAGGGTTGTCTCTGGTGTTTGGCTGGAGTGGTTATTGTGTGAAAAAGTTCTTTCTTGCTTTGTTGCCCATTGTTGGTGCTTTGCCTAGAGGGAACAGGCTTTGGGGGACTATTTTTTGGTCTGCTCCCATTGGTACTTTCAGGTTGCCAGCAGCTCCATTTCCAAGTCTGGGGATAGGAGAGACAATCCTGGGGAACTCACCATCTTGTTCCTTGGGTCCCAAGATCCCTAGATAGTCTGCCGCCTTCTCTCTACCTTTCAGGTCTTATGTTTGTTTTTTTACACAGAGTCCAGGGTTTTCGCTTTTCTTGGCAAAAAGAATGGGACGAAGTGGCTTCTAGTTGCTTTTTTTTTTTTTTAAAGATGCAGTATTTTCTTATATCATTTGAAGGATATTAACAAATACTTACTTTAATTTTTTTTACCATTTGCTGCATTAACCATATCTCCTTGGGTTTATCTTATTGTCTTTTTGTTTAGCTTTTTAATTTGGTGGCTCTCTTTCTTGATGTTGGTTTTCCCCCTAATTACTGATCATTGGTTATCCATTTGTGATTGTGCTCACAGATCCTTATTTGGCTGTGGTGGTTGTCAGGCCTGATGGCAGCAGTCTGTCTATGATGTGGGAGGGGGAGGGAACTGCTGCTAGATAATGTTGTAGAGTGGGAGTGGAGGGGGGACTCCCTAGGCCCTGGGAGGCACTGTCCCACCTCTCTGGCCTCAGGACTCTCTTATATTACCCTAGTGTTTGAATAGAGCCTGCTGCTACTCATCTGCTCTCACCCTGAAGAGGGAGGCAGCTAACCTGCTTCTTCCTTAGCTCCTCACACCCAGGCCTGCTCAGGGGCTCCTCCTGTCCTTGCACACCACGCCTGGGAGCGTCAAGTACCTCTGGAATTGCTCCTACTGGCTGATCCTATCTGCTTGCTGTCTGTCCACAATTCCTCAAAAGATCTCACCTTCTGATTCATTTTCCAGGGCTGTTATGGATTTGTTGTTTTTTTTCTTCTCTTTTTTATGTTATTTCTGAGGATTTGGGCCCCAAGGAGAGATAGACTGAGTACTCAGTTTTCTGTTATGGTCCAATCTCCTTAGTGTTTTTATTGTGATGTTAGTAACAGCTCTCACCACTAGCTGTTGGCATCTCATCCTCAGAACGATCCTGAGTTGGAATTATTACTGCCATTTCATACCAGGGAAAAGTGATAATCAGAGAGATCACCTACCACACCTAGGCTCACACAGCTGCTAGGAGGCAGAGCCAAGATGTAAACTCAGGACTGCTGACTTGAAGCCTGGCTTGTCCCTTTGCAGTGGGGTCTCTCTAGTGCTGGGACATAGTGGTGATTAGATGAGGACAGCAGCCACCAAGCCCTGGAAGCAGGAACAGAAGCAAAAGGAAGTTTCCATGGCGTGCGTGTGTATTCTTTTCCTCGACCGAATTCATTTTCCTCCCAAACACAATTTTGGCCTTGTTTCCCATTCTTAGCCTAAAATATAATAAACTAGGCTTTTTGACCTTCGTCTGATGATGGAAATAACATAGGAGGGCAGAGACAAAGGATAGTGGTTATTGTTTCTAGCCTTTCTTCTCACATAACCTTTTGTTTTGTGCCCATTTCAGCCAATTAATGCAGTCATTTGCTATAGGCCCCAGGTGAGCTTTGCATGGCCTTCTCCCCTTTCTGAACTGATGTTAGAACTGGACCAACCCCTGTGTTTCTTATTACTATTGCAACACAGCCTTCAGCAACAGATATCAGGAAACTGAAAAACATAGGTTTATTACTGACAACCTGAAAATGACACAGCACCGGGGGCCACGTAGCAAGGTCATAAGTACAGAGAGAGACTGCATGCACAGGTGGTGTGTATGGGGGAGGAGGGTCTGCTTTCTTTGGGGTGGAGGATGGGGACCTAGGGATCCATGGGCTCACTCTATTGGTGAGAGTGAGAATATAAAATACCAGAGTGGGAATTTCAAGTGCTGGGAAGAGAAAAGTCAAGTGGCCCAAATGGTCAGTCATCAAAATAATCAACCAAGATCTCTAAAACAAAGGAGCCTGGATGGAGGTAGGGGGGTGGTGTGAAGGGGGAAGGTGGCCTGACCCTTTATCTACTGTGGCTGGCAATTTGTTCATTTGCCACAGATAGTCTTTGAAGTGGACTCCTCTTTATAATGGATGCCTTAAGCAAGTAAAGAAGCTTAATCTACATTTGCATTACAATAAAGAAATCCAGTGCACAACCACAAAAACAAAACAAAAAAACCCTGCCAGTACACCTTTCTTTACTCTTTTAAAAAAATTCCTTCCTATGCAGTTTCCCCTCTTTCTCTTTTTTTAAAAACTTTTTATTTTATTTATTCATAGAAACAGAGAGAGAGGCAGACACAGGCAGAGGGAGAAGCAGGTTCCACGCATGGAGCCCGACGCGGGACTCCATCCCGGGTCTCCAGAATCACGCCCTGGGCCGCAGGCAGTGCTAAGCCGCTGCGCCACTGGGGCTGCCCCAGTTTCTCTCTTTCTCATTCCGTGTCATGCTCATCCCTCTCACCCCTTGTGCTTCCTGTTGGCGTGGGTGGTGGGCAGCTCTCAGCCTTGGCTGCCAGTGGCTCAGCAGCAAGAGCAGCTCACCTACAAGCTACCTTCCATGGGACAAAGCCTTTCCTTCTGTCCTCAGGAACATGAAGGCGTCTCCCAGGCTGTGTGCTGAGGGTCTAAGCCTGGCCACTGCATCAGGGTATTCTTGGCTTGGTGGGGGGCGGGGGGGGGAGGCATCCCAGCATCCTGTAAGGCAGGGGAGTGAAGCCCCTGCCCCTTTAATGTGAGGAGGTGCCTTGCTTTCAGCAAGCCTCCCACATGTGATGCTTAACAAGATTCAGACATCTTCCTAAGGCCAGATGAGTGTCACCCGGGACAGGTGTTTCTTGGGTACTTCACACCTGCTTCTAGCCGTGGAGAAGCACCACTGTCCTGGGAAGCAGATCCCAAGGCTACTGCGGGCAGGCAGGAAGGGAGCAGGGCAGCTGGAGGCTGCGAGGACACCCCACCTTGGGCCTGGCAGGTACTTAAAACAGAACAGCTCCCCTTCTCAGGCTGCAAGAAGTACGTGCATCTTTTCAGCATGTGTTTACTCTGGTTCTGGGAAGGAAAACTGAAAAAGAGCAATAGCCAAATTTCCGTTGGCCTTTTTATTCCATATTTTGATTGGGGAGCTGAATCATGTTTTTCCTTTCATAAACACAAAAATGTTAAGTACATAACAGCTAAATTAGTCCAGGCTCATAAATTAGTTAATTATGTTAATTCTGAGTCACAGAATTCTCAGTCTCATTAGCGTTTCTATTAAGCAGTTTAGGCTTGTGAGCATTTGAAGAGGACAGTTTAAGCTACAGATTAATCTTCAAGGGCTCCAAGTATATTTTCGACTGCAGTAGGATTTGAGACACATTGGGAGGTGCATGGGATTTAGTTAATGTGGGCAGCTACTGTATAGGAGCTGGGACTCCCCACCTCCCTGGTTCTCACCTCCACATTGTCATCAGAGTCTCCTGCCTGCTGGATCTGAGCATCCTAGGCTAAGCAGTAGCTGGGGGAAGGAGGAAATGGACAAGAACAGCCATAGCTGCCTCACCCCTATGTCTCCCTGGCAGCTGTGGCCTCCCAAACCACACTCCTGCAGTCACCACCACAGGACAGATGAGACTGGCTCTTGGATGTCTTGGGGCACACAATCTGGGCTCTGGAGACTGCCCTCACAGACACTGGATGAGATGTTAGCTGCTTCCGGGTGTATGTGAGAAAGACAGGGAGAGATGCGCTTTCAAGTCTAAGTAACAGGCTGAGCCTCCTCCGGTGGCCTTTGTTTGTGACCAATTTGAATGTCTTATTTCTACCACCTTCAGAGGCCAGTTCAGGGCATGTGCTCCCTTACTCTATCACAGGTGAACATCCCATCAGGGTCCCTTGCTCCCCGCATGCGCAGAGTGTATTTATGGGTGCCCCATCTGGCTCAGAAGCATGCGGTCGTGTCCAGTGGCCCAAGCCGCCAACTCTCCCTGAATATCTGGTGCCTTTAGGTGATCCACTGTTGTTCTCTGGCCCCTGTTCCTTGGTCGGGAGACCTAAGACAGCCAGTCTAGATTTCAAAACTTTTTTTTTTAATTTTTTATTTATTTATGATAGTCACAGAGAGAGAGAGAGGCAGAGACACAGGCAGAGGGAGAAGCAGGCTCCATGCACCGGAAGCCCGACGTGGGATTTGATCCCGGGTCTCCAGGATCGCGCCCTGGGCCAAAGGCAGGCGCCAAACCGCTGCGCCACCCAGGGATCCCCGCCAGTCTAGATTTCAAATCTCAAGACAGTTACTGAGCTCTTCTAGTTTTTAACCATTTTGTGAAAAACCAACAGAACCCGATTATGAAAGAGTGACCTGTTTTAAGCTATAGCTTTCATTATTGTTTAGGCCTGGGGAGGCCAACAGATCAGGAGACAATGGTCATCGAACAGAGTTTGTCACTCACAGTTCCCAAGAGAGTACTCCAAGCCATGGAGGCCTGGAGGCCAAGCATCAGGGCTGGTGGGGAGGGGAGGGGGCAGGCAGAGGGAGCAAGAGAAGGCATGGGCTGAAGCCTTTGTAGTGGTTTCTTCTGGAAGGAGTGGGCATGGCAGAGGAAGCAGAGTTGGGATTGGTTCATTTGAATAATTTCAGTGGGCTCTGGGGCTGAAGGGCTGTCCCTAGTTGTCTGGTACCTGGTCGTGGGGTGATTAGAGTAGTTGGAGGGTGATCCCAGAGCCCAAGAGCTCCATAAAGGAGGCAGTTGCAAGTGTGGGCTCTGTATTGATTAGTCTGTCCATGAAAGGCATGCCTCTTGGGAGAGTGCTTTACTATTTTGAGGAACTGTCTAGCCCTGGGGTATGAAGGTGTCAGTCTGTCCAGAGTCAACAACAAGGCCCTAAGGTCAGAGCATCAGAATAACAAAATAAAAGACATGGTTGGGGGTCTTGGTTCAGTAGGGGAAGCATCTGCCTTTAGCTCAGGTCAGGCTCCCTGCTCAGTGCTTCTCCCTCTGCCTCTGCCTCTGCCCTTCCCCCACTTGTGTGTGCTCGCTCTCTCTCTCTCTCTCTCTCAAAATAAATAAAATCTTAAAAAAAAAAAATGACATGGTTAAAGCAAGACCCTAGCTGACATGGGCTTCATTTGTAGGACATGCCCATGAGTTTACTGGTGGTATAGCACTGGCTACAGCTGCATTTCTTTCTGCTCTGGAAGGAGATAGCCTGGCTCTATCAGGAGATCAAGAACAGAGCAGGAGACCAAGAAAGACTTGGCTTGCTTTTCAATCAGTGGTCTCTAAGCATTTCACATAACAATGGTGAACATAGATGTGCCTTGACAACCCAGCAGACCACAGCTCCCTGGGGTTTGTAGAACAAGGCTGTCATGTGTGAGCATATTCAGAGATCGGAGGAGAGCGTGTTACAGTCTTAGGCAATAAGTAGAGTTGACCGAAACCTTTTAGGTTTGTAACATTTCTAAACAACTGTTGAAACCTCACTTGGCCCAGAATGGCTGCTGCTAGAACAGAATGTACTGTAATCTTGGGGGGGCGGGGGGGACAGAAAAAAACAACAAAAAAAAGCCCAAAACCAATTCTCTGTGGATTTATTAAAATAAACACAGGATTAATGAGCAAAATTTGTTGGGGAGGCCTATTTATCACACTCAGAAAGCTACAATCTAATTTTACTTGTTGCTGTTCATTGCTCTTGCATTGCCATTCATTTGCTAAAGGCAAAATCCATTACTTTTCAATAAACAAAAGTGGGCTCAGCATGTCCTGCTCCCCTGCCTTCCTCCAGAGGTAACAACCTGGGCTGATAACTGACTACTTAGTGTGTGTGTGTGTGTGTGTGTTCTTCTCCTTGTTCCTCTCTCTCTCTCTCTCTCTTTTTTTTTTTTAGTTCATCAACAGAAATTTATATTCTCTCAATTCTGGAGGCTAGAAGTGCAAGACCAAGGTGTTGGCAGGTTTGGTTTCTTGGGAGGCTTCTCTCCTTGGCTTGCAGATGGATGCTTCTTGCTGGGTCTTCCCATGCTCGTCACTTGGTCTGGTTTAGGTGTTGTATGTGTCCAAATGTCCTCTTCTTATAAGGATACCAGTCATATTGGATTAGGGCCCACCCAGATGGCCTCATTTTAGCATAAACACCTCCTTAAAGAACTTATCTCTGAATCTAGGCACGCTGACCTTGCCATGCCTTTTAACATTGAGCTACCTTGGAAAGTTCAGGGGAAAGGCTGTGTCTTGCACTGCTTTACAGGGTCAACTGCATGTCAACTGCATGTCGATAGGCTGTAATTTCAAAAGTTGCACTATAAATTAGTAGCAGGGGGAGGAGGGGAGGAAGGACAGGTCACTCTGGGAAAAAAAAAAAAGTACAGCTGGTTATTTACACTTGACCAAGAGACTTGTAAAATCATTCATTTCAGCAAGTTCTCCAGGGCATGTAAAATATTACTGGGTCCAGGCGGTTTTATAGGAAAGCATATGTTGTTTAAAGTGAGGCAAGCCTGTATGGTTTGCTCTCGGATGTAGCTTCTGTGCCTTCCAGGGCTGCCTGCCTGGGTGGGGATTGAGCCCTGAGAACATTCTGATCCCAACTCATGGGATCCTGTAGCTCCTGGAAAACACCATCTTCCTTTTTCCTCAGTGCTCCTCCCATAGCCTGGTCCTTAGGGCGGACCAGTGGAGCACATCTGTCCTGCTCCTGTGAGCTCTGAACCCAGCACGCCTGCAGTGCACCACCACCCGGAGCTAATTTGCCATACAAACAACTTGCCCCATTTTTTTTTTTTTTTGTACCTGACAGTTTATGGTAAATGGGTCTTTCTTTTTTCATGAGAGAAATGATTACTGTTTTTCTTCAATTTGGCATTTCCAGAAAACCATTCACATTTAAAGCTAATATTGGAACAGCAGGTTTCCATTGAAAATATTTACCTTTTCTTTGTTGGCAAATTGTCAGTGTTGGGAAAAATAGATGCTTCATTAAAATCTAAAGACATTATGCTTTCTTCCTCATACATCAGTCACTCTTCTTCCAAGATGAAAAGCAGCATGAGAGGTGTTGAGAAATTATTCTGGTCATCTTTTTTTACTGTATTTTTGATGTCTTCTGGCCTCTTGTTCTTCTTGTTCAAAAGTAGTAGCTGAGCACTGAGTAAGTGCATAGAATTGTTGAATCATTATATTGTATGCCTGAAGTGAATATAATACTGCACATTCATTATACTGAAATTTTTTTAAAAGTAGGTGTTCCGACACCTATAACTTGTATGGAGAGGTCTAGAACAGCAGGTTACATTTTGGCACTAGAACATCAGAATTGATTTTGGCTGCCTGTGTGGCTGGCAGGGTCTTCTCCTGCCCTGGCAAGCACCCGGTGGAATATAAGGGCATATAGAACAAGGCCACCGTTTCTCAAACAGCACTAGGTGCTGTGGCCTGAACATATATTTAATCCTCTCAACTACTCTGCCAGGTAATCATTGTGGAAAACAAGGGCTCCGAGAGTTTGAGCTCTTGGCCCAAAGTTAGGCAGAGCTGAGATCCCACCCCAGGACTCTCTGATCCCTGGCCCCTCCCTGCTGCTGTGAGTTGCTCTTTATCTTGCCAGAGGCCACACCTTTGCCACACCACAAGGCCAGTGTCCTGTACGGCTTATGGCCCCTCTCTTTGGGCTGGTGGCTGAGTCAGCCACACCTGGGCCTAGTGTTTCTGACATAGGAGGCCCTGGGCTCACAGAGCAGTGACTGAAGAAAGATAACATTTCAGGGGCATCTGGATGGCTCAGTGGTTAAGTGTCTGCCTTTGGCTCAGGTCATGATCCTGGGGTCCTGTGATTGAGTCTTACATCAGGATCCCCACAGGGAGCCTGCTTCTCCCTCTGCCTATGTCTCTGCCTCTCTCTGTGTCTCTCATGAATAAATGAATAAAATCTAAAAAAAAAAAAAAAAGATAACATTTCAGATCACCCTGATTCCTCGTGTCCACCCAGAAATCAGAAAAGAGGAGGTATAGCCTGAGATGATATGACCATGGCTCAGCCTCACCTCTAAGAGGGAGAAAGGAACCCCATAAGAGATGCCAATGAACTTGGATAAGTTTAACCCCTATCATAATTCCCTTGATCTTCAAAGGGAAGTTCTTCTTACTCCATTGAAATTAAGTATCCCTGTCTGTCAAAAGGCAGCATAATCAGTGAGAAGACAAGGCCGTATCAACTGGAAGAAGATATTTATAATGTGTATAACCAACAAAGGATTGTTTCCCAGTAAAAGCAAGTCTAAGCCATATATATTATTCAAGGAAGCATACAATTGTGTTAAAACACTAGTTTTTTAAATTTTTTATTTCTTTTTTTTTTAAGTTTTATACCTTTATTTGACAATCAGCGATTAGTTCTCATCCACATTAACAGTTTGTAGATTTTTGAAAGTGGTGACAGGTACATAGGTAACCAGTGTGTAGAGCTTGTTTGGTGAATCTTCATCCTCGTTACATTTTCTGGACAACCGCACACGGATACAGTATGGAAATTCCTTATTCCTTTGGCCCAGACAGCTTTGTTGAGCCTGGTGTCAATGCACACATCTGGAGTTCCCATTTCCTTCATGGCAAATTTCCGGATCTCTTTGAGTGCCCGCAGGGCACGCTTCTTGAAAACCACTCCATGGATATGTTTGTGAATGTTGATGGTGTATTCTCTGGTCACTACCTCGTTGATGGCAGAACGGCCCTTCTTCTTCTCGCCGCCCTTCTTTGTGGGAGCCATTCTGCCGGGCCCTAGTTGGAAAGAAACACTAGTTTTTAAAAGGCAATGAAAAGAATAATCTAAAATTTGGAGGAGTTTCCTCTGTGAAGGGCAGGGTGTGGGTAGAGACCCCAATCAGTCAGGTTTATATTTGTATTGAATGGATGGAGGGTTCATGGGTGTCAGTTATTTTTTTAGACTTTATCACTAATACATATGTAACATATGATCCTTCATACATATCAATATAGTATATGTTTTTAAAATAAAGGTAAAAAGTAATTAACAACCCCTGGAAATTGATGTCTTCACTCCCATTTTTTGCAGATGGGAAAACTAAGAATTAGCAGGTTTACACTAACAACTAACATGCACATTGGGTGCTTATTGCCAGGCATTTTACCTTAATCATCTTTTTTAGTTTTTCTGGCACCTCTGTAGATACAATAACTTTCATCACTGCGACCTACAGGAAATGGGGGCCTAGTGACATGAGGTAAATTCCAAATTCCCTGCATCACTAGTTGGTGGTCCCGGCAGGGCTGTCACCTGTGGCCTGCCCCATCACCCTCCTGCCCCCTCCAAGGCACAGTGTGGGGGAGGGTTCTATTCCACAGGCCTCTCCTTGGCAGTGGTGAAGAGGCATCCACATCCATTTGCCATGTGGCGCCATCTTTGTGCCTACACAGTGGTGGCTTCCAGGGGCCATCCTAAGCCAGACAGTTGAGATCCTGTCTGCATCCACTTGGGCTACCATAACAAAATTCCACAGACTGGGAGCTTAAACAACACACAGTTATTTCTCATAGTTCCGGAAGCTAGAAAGTTCAAGATCGAGATGCCAACCCATTCTCTCCCCCTGTGACGGCCCACTTCATGGCTCGAAGATGGCTACCTTCTTGGTGTCCTCATGTGGTGGAGACAGAAGAAGCAAGCTCTCTGTTGACTCTTCTCATACTGGCACTCTGCCCGTCATGGGAGCACCCCCTCAGGACTTCATCTAAATCTAATTACCACCTAAAAATCCTACCTTCATCATACTGGGGGTTGGGGCTTCAACATGTGAATTTGGGGAGACATATTCAGTCCACCGCAGGTAGTAAAGGGAGGAAGGGAAATAGATGAGGAGCTGTAAAATAGAACAGAGAGCATTGAAGCTAAAATTTATTTCTACTTATCATTGTCAAGGCCTTCGGGCCATAAAGAGATGGTTCTTCCAATGATTCCAGCACCACCCTCTGTCACCACCTGTGCCGGTTTGGCTGACACTCCCAAATGGCTCTCGACACTGTCATTGAACTGATGTTTCCCAGACCTCACTCTCACTGCTATAAATTTCTGTGATACCGATTTTGAGTACAATTGCCAGACTTTGGGAGCAGGAGTTTCTGGTTTGCCAGGGATGGTATGCCCTAGAGTGTGACTGTCCGACTCGGCCTCCCAGGGACCCTGTATAGTGCCTCTGACCTTTTTCTCTCAGCTCACAACAGGGACAATGAGGGTTAGGGCAGGCATTAAGGAGAACACTTCAGGGCAACCTGAACCTTTCAGAACGGGGCAGCATGAACTGATAGGGTGGAAGAATTTATGCATTTAAATCATCTTCACATGCTCTGTAGATAGGAAGTTCCGACTCACCCCGACAAATCACAAAGTACTTTTATTTGTTCATCTACAATCCATGTGTTACTGGCTGAGAGATTAGGCATCATTTGAAATTTATGTGTTCGGGATTTCTGCCTCTCCACTCTCCACCAAAAGTGACAGTGGAGCATCTCTACAATTACAGTTTAAAGGGTGGGACAGAAAGATTGAATTTATATAAAACATCTGTCCCTGAGCTCCTGGGGAGGGTGTACCCTCAGAGAGTCTCCTTCCCGTGGTTCCTCCTGCCAGAGCCCTGTACCATCTCTTTTCATCCTGGGGAAAAGTCACTGTTGTGTCTTTTAAAATCATTTGTATTCAGAGTTTCTATTTTTGGCATACTGGCTATATGTGGATGCAGATTCTGGGATTCTGCACAAATAGATCCAGTCCAGGCTAGGGGAGCTAGGGGCCTCTCTGCTCAGGGAGGCAAAGCTCCACAAAACTGCATCCAGGGCTGGGGTGCAAAGGAGGGGAAGCTGCAACCATTTACAATCGTGTCTTAGAGGAGTCTTTAATGGTGCAGGGAAATGTTCTGTATGAAGTTCTGTGGTAAAAAAAGAACTTGGAGAGAAAATGCCTGGTGTGGCCAAAGAAAAGTACTGGAAGAAAATAACCAAAATATTATCACTAGTTATTTCTCTATTTTCCAAACTTTCTGCAAAGAGCATATGTGATGCTTATAATCAGAAAAATTCCTCTTTTCTGTTATGTCTTAAATAGCTCAAAATTGAAAATTCATTGGCATAGCCACTGCACACATGGAGCTTGGCCTAGTGGAGGAGGGGCTCCTTGGGGGCCTCTGAGCAGGGTGACTGGGGATGGAGCAGTCACCTAGAGTGCTGATCCAGGGTCAATTGGCCTGGGGTTTTCTGAGTCTCCAAGAGGACTGATTTTATATATTTACTAGTGTCCAAGCAGGACATGCTGGTGGCTCTCATTATCTCTGCTTCCCAGTCATGGGCCAGCATCACTGAGACCACCTCTCTGGGTCAGGCCCAGGGACATCACCCCTGCTGCATGCAGAGTGTGATCAGTAATGGAGGCAAATGTTGGGTGTGGGGTAGGCGGGGACCCTTAGCTGAGGAGGTAGGCACTGGGAGAGGCTCATGGCTCCCTCCTCCTTTTAGGGTGCTCTTGAAGTGGTACTCCCCAGCATCTAAAGACCCCCCTGGGAAACACAGAACCTGAATGCACATTGAGATATAAGGTGGCTCCTCCTTGATGGGCTACAGTATGGCCTTCTGTCTTCCAGGTTAAAAACTCCTAGTTACAAATCAGAGATGATAATATTTTAAAAAGAGAGAGAGAGAGAGAGACATAAGAAACAGAAAAAAAAAAAAACAAAGTATTGACAGCAGGGAAAGTTGGAAATGACTCCAGAGTTCTATTAAAAAAATAATCGTCGTAATAATGATATTATGTTCTATTTTTCAATGCCAGAGTGACATCGTGCTACCAAGGAAACTGTTTAAATCCTGTATTTTCCAAACAATTCTGTTTCCTTTGTTGATGTCATGTGTTGGTGATGCCACAACATGGCCCCAGATGTCATTTGAATTCTTTCACATCGGTTGGCACATGATGGGGAGAAAGGTTTTCCAGAATGACGCTGGCAGATTCCTGAGCTGTGTGGGGCTACCCGGCCGTGCCCCTGCACCCGGGGTCCCCTGCACCCCAGGGTCACAGTCTGTGCAGCCCTGAAAAGTACAGAGCAGGTGTGCACGGAGCCCCCTTGTGTGCTTTCAGGCATCCGCATGCTGGACGGCGACGTGACGGATGTGGTTGAGGCCAAGTCACTGGGCATCAGACCCAACTACATCGACATTTACAGCGCGAGCTGGGGGCCAGATGACGACGGGAAGACGGTGGACGGGCCTGGCCGACTAGCTAAACAGGCCTTCGAGTATGGCATTAAAAAGGTGTGAGTCATCTGGGCTACGGTGGATCTCTCAGGGGTGGGGGGAATAGTAAAAAAAATTTTAACAATAAAAAAATTAGAGTGACACAGGCCAGAATCCTAGAGTGGGACTAGGAAGGCCCTGCTGTGCCTCGACCAGTGTGATAGAGGAGTCATTTCGGGGCTCAGGGAAGTGGCTCTCTACCAAACTATTGGTAGAGAATATGGCTATTCCAGCAAGTGCCAGCTGGTCACCCACCAAGCCCAGGACTCTGTGCCTTGAAGCCTGACAGCCCCCAACTAAGGGGTGTGTGCAGGTGGGCATTAGGGGTCTTAGTCTAACTAACTGGCCTGTTACCTGAACTGTGTAGGTAGAAGGAGTGTCCTGGGCCTTGAACCACCTGCCCAGAGAAACACCCAGCCATGGAGCTTCCTGTGTCCATCATGGACTGTGCACTAACCCAACATCCCACCCCTGCTACTGAATAGGAAGTCTTGGCCTTATTGACCTCACTGCCAGCACACAGCCTAACATGTTTAGGATTTCTTGGGTAGTGCCTCACCAAGGACTAAACAGAGCAAACATCCAAGCATGGGTTCTCCACTGACTGAGGGGAAGCAGAGGCGGCTGGCAGGCTTCTCCTCTTCTGGCCAGGAGGCCTACCCACAGTCACTCTGTGATCATTAGTTCTGGATCCTTGGGAGTCAAAATTGCAGGGGAAGGGGAGAGAGGGATCTGGAATGACCCAGTTCTTATAAGCCAAGTGGTGAGGCAGATTTCTGGGTGAGGACAGCTTCTTGGAGCAGACAGACAGAGCTGCGGTCAGTGGCTGGGTAGCCCTGGGTGGCCCAACAAGCTCCAGCCCAGAGTTTAAGGTATGGCCTGGTCATGCTGGTGGGGCTTTGGACAGGAAGTCCAAGCATCCCTGGGCCATCATTCATACTTCCAACTTCTCTTATGGGAGATGGGACAGTATGACTGTAAAGGGGAGTGGTTCCAGTCCCTTTTATTATTTATGCTTTAAAACATTTTTTTATGATGAGACGAGCACTGGGTGTTATACTCTATGTTGGCAAATTGAATTTAAAATATAAGAAAAATTTTTTAAAACATTTGTTAAAATACTTAAAATACTGAGGTCCTTATTTTATTATAACCTGTGTACCGTGATTAAAAGGTGATTAATAAATATTTAATGAACAAATCAAATATTATCAGACGATTATATTAAAAGCAGCCTTTCTTTGTCTCCCCTGCCCATCCCCTAGTCCTACCCCGTAGAGGAGCAATCTTTTTTTTTTTTTAACTCTGTTCATTTTTTCCCCCTTTCTTCTAAATAATATGATTTTATTGCTTTTCTGGATGTGTTGATTTTGATCATTTTCTGTGACTTTTTTATGAGGTTTGAATCTTTATCTCTTAGAATGTCCCCAGCCTGGCATTTGACCTCATGGTCATGCTTGGGATACCATATATCTTCTCTTGTCTTCCATGACTCTAAGAAAATGCAAAGGCTGCTTCCGTCAGGTTGCTGAGCACCTGAGCTGTGCCAGGTGCTGGCTCAGGAATGCTGGAAGAGTCAAGTGTGACCAAGTCACCTGCTGCCTACAAGGGACTGCCAAGTAAAAATATCTTCTCTTTCCAGTGCTCAGCTTCTACTACCCACTAGATCACATGGATCTCACTCTTGATGATAAGTGGAACACCCTAAAAGTGAAGCTTAATTTAAGCTGTAGATTAGAGACCACATTTTCTGTGTGGAAGATACTGCTTTGAACAGTATCAATCCTAAACCTGTGTCATGCTATAAGATGATATCGAAAGATTTGAGGTCTTAGGACAGGACCCCGCATTTCCTGGAGAGGTCAGTGATGGTTTTCAAATGATTGTTAGGTACTCAACTCCACTTAGTTTTGTGTAGACTGAATCTGTACAGGACTTTGGAAAGTCTGGAGCCTCAGTGAGGGGCTCTTTGCATTTCAGATTCCAAGTAGCATTGGCTTTATCAGGCTGTCAGGGTAGTGAGGAAGTTGCAGAGGGAACCATGTGGCTCCTCGTCATTCTTGTCACAATTTCTTGAAATACTGAGGTCATTTCATTTTTTTCCCCAGTCATTCTGAAGTAAAATATGTCATATAGGGAGCCTTAAACCATAGCTGTCTGAAGTTGTCACTGAAAATCTCCTAGAAATGTGATGATCTCAAACCAATCCACATTCCCCCATCTGTTTTTCCTCCTCGATGCCCCATTTGTCAGCTACAATCTTTTTCTGTCAAGTCAAACTTCATCTCTGGTAGGTGATGTGGTTTGGTGGTAGGAGACTTCAGAGGCCATAATTTGGCATAGAAGTGAGTCTGACTCCTCACGTGGCTTGTCATCCCCCAGCGGAGAGGCAGCCTCACTGAGGCTGGAAACACTGGCCTTGTCCAGATGTCGGGCATTTGCAACCCCTCAGGAACCGTGCTTTGGAGTTCACAGATGACCCCTTCACCTCCCGGGGAAGGCACTGAAATATGTTTTGATTGGGTTGAGGTTGTAACTTTCCTAAACAGAAACACAAGTTCATGGCCAGGGTTGAACTGTCCCCTATAGCTTCTGGCCCGTGGCTTCCAAGACCTGGGAAGTGAAAATATAAAATGCTCAGAGACAGCTAAAACATCTCTTCAGACCTCTGATTCAGGTGTTTCCTCCACCTCATCCTTATGTCCTCTTTAGGAAAATTTGCAGGAGGAAGAGAGGTGTTCTGAGGCCTTGACACTTGTGAGAATGGATTGGTCAAGGAATAACTGTGCAGCGTGAGGTGGAAGATGCAGGCCTTTGGCATTTTCAACCCTTTGGTTATTCAAAGTGGGGTCCAGAAGCAAACACATGGGCATCACCTGGGAGCTCAATAGAAATGCAGGATCTCTGCACCCCCACCCCAGACCTGCCAAGTCTGAGCCTGCCATGTAGCAAGACTCCCAGTGACCTGCGTGCATGCTCAAGTAGAAGGAGTATTGTCTGGGGGCCCTACTTTGCAAAGTGACAGCCTTTCATTAATAATTTGGAGTGGAGTGGGAAGCATCTTACAGATGATTCTCACGGAATAAAGATAGGCTCTGATGGGTTAAATACCTTTCTCTTTAGATTTTATTTATTTATTTTGAGAGAGAGAGAAAGTGAGAGGGAAGAAGCATGAGCAGGTTGGGGAGAGGCAGAGGGAGAAGCAAGCTCCCCACTGAGCAGGGAGCCCAATGCAGGGCTCGATCCCAGAACTCTGAGATCATGACCTGAACTGAAGACACACGCTTCACTGACTCAGCCACCTAGGCACCCTAATATCCTTCCATTTTGATTTTAATTTAACTAGCTTCTGATTAATCTTTCCATATAGGGAATTATATGCCTAGACACACCACACCCATTTCTATAGTACTTTGTGCTTTTTTCCAGAAGGTTGACCTTTTTTGCTAAATAGTAACCTTCGTTGAGCTCTTGGCCATGTGGACAGATCCACCTGGGAGACATGGAAAGCAGAATGAGCAAGGCAGTTTTGAGCAGCGAGCCTAAGGGATCTTCCATGGTCTCTGTTGAGAGCCTCTGGTTAGAAACTGAAGGAAATGTCAAGAGTCCTGACAAATAGGCACAAAAAGGCCAGAATCTTTTTCTACTTGGTCTACAAAGTGGAGGAACATGAGGCTTTCAGAGCAGATGGGTCTGCTCAGCCCAGGGTGGATTTGTGTTGTTGTTTTTTTTTTAAGATTTTATTTATTCATGAGAGACACAGAAAGAGAGAGAGAGAGAGAGAGAGAGGCAGAGACACAGGCAGAGAGGGAGAAGCAGGCTCTATGCAGGGAGCCTGATGTGGGACTCGATCCCTGGTCTCCAGGATCAGGCCCTGGGCCAAAGGCAGGTGCTAAACCGCTGAGCTGCTCAGGGATCCCCCCAAGGTGGATTTGAACTCTGGGTGAGTGTGATGCATCCAGTCTAGAGCAAAACTTGAGTTGAACTCTGTGGAGATCGCAGGATTTTGTTGCAAGTTTTCTTTAAATTGGCTAGTTGTTGAGCAGAAGTATCAATTTCCTTCCACATGTTTGGGGAGGAGGGTGCTTGCAAGGACACCAAAGTTATCAGCCCTTGTGGGTCCAGTTTCACAGAGATGGGTGTTGGCACTGATCTCTGGGGCTGGGTGTGTACCACCAACAGGTCCAGCCCACTCAGAATGGGTCAGTTCCATCTTGGATTAGTTCATCTTTAACTAGTGTTTGTGACTGGGACAGGCACTTGGTTGGGTCAGAAATCATTGATTCAATGAGTGTGGGATAAAACAGCTGCCAGAACCAAGCCACTATCTTTCAAAGATTCGTTTTCACTTATATGTTCTTATAAATGAAAACTTACACACAGGTGAGGCTGCTGGCCTTGGTTGGCATTGACCATCGGACTACTATTTTTTCTTTAATGTTTTATTTATTTATTTGAGAGAGCGAGAGAGTGCACAAGCAGGGGGAGGGGCTGAGAGAGGGGGAGAAGCAGGCTCCCTGCTGAGCAGGGACTCAATCCCAAGATGCCTGGATCATTACCTGAGCCCAAGGCAGACAACCTACTGAGCCACCTAGGTACCTCATCTGACTACTTTAATGACTACCCATGGCAGAGACTCTGGGGAGCTCTCACAGGGTGGCCACAAGAGGCCATGGCATTATGGACCATGACCCATTTTACCTGTTTATCCTTCACCCAGAATTTACTGTCCCATCCCTTCTTTTCAAAATCTTGCCTGTTCTCCAAGACTTGTGCTTCTTCTTCTGGGTTTTTTAGGAAAATTCGCCCTCTGCCCTACAGGACCAGCTCTTTCATTGCCCATAGGACCAGCCCTTTCAATCTCGAAAAAAATTAATGTTATGAATTTGGCAGCAACTTTCATCTCAGTAATACTTGTGGCACTGCTTGCTCTTTGTGATGATAGGTCATTATGATGGAAATCACAGGCATGGCTCGGGACAGAATATCTCTTTGAGGGCCCTTGCTTTTCCCATGAGGAACAGAGAGATGTCTTTCCGGGCCACCTTCTCAGTGCCATGCTGTGATTCAGCAGTGATCCATTAAGAAAAACGAGCCCACAGAACCATGTGGCATCCAAATAGTCTGAACACATCCTTCTCCAACCCTTTGGAAGGGACATTTGGAAGGAAGGACTTTCTGCTGGTGCAAGACCCAACCTGCAAGGTTCTGACTACCAGGCCTGATACCTTCTCCTTCTTCCTGTCTAGGGTCGGCAGGGCCTGGGCTCCATTTTCGTTTGGGCATCAGGGAATGGCGGGAGAGAGGGGGACCACTGCTCCTGTGACGGCTACACCAACAGCATCTACACCATCTCCGTGAGCAGCACCACGGAAAATGGCTACAAGCCGTGGTACCTGGAGGAGTGTGCATCCACCTTGGCCACCACCTATAGCAGCGGCGCATTTTATGAGCGGAAAATCGTGAGTGCTCTTAACCAAGACAGAGCTTAGGATGCACGCCTTCCACCCCTTTGGGGGAAGTTTCTTTCCCTCTTTGCAAAAAGATGAACCAGGTTGAGGCCAGTTTGAACCAGATCCCAGAGTACCGACCTCACCCATCAGTGAGCTGATTGTACTAGAGGGAAACCCCAGCCCTTTGGCAACCATCCTCAGACCCTGCCTTTCTAATTTTTGCACTAAATACCAATTAAAACCCTCTCTGGCTTTAGGGATCTAAAAATAGCATTTAAGAATGGGGTGCATTCTCTGTGCCATGTCTCCTTTTAGCTCTCTAAATTTCTGTGGTCACACTGCTTGGGATCCAAGTGACCGGTTCAGTGTCAGTGTGCCAAATAGAGTTAAGAGAAAGTCTTGATTTTATACTGAAACATTTTGGAGATCCAAGTGTTCTTCTGGGCAATTCTTTCTCCCCAACAAAAGGACTTTCCCTGGACACTTCAAACTGTGCGGTGGTTTCTGTCTGTTTCACTCACTTCAGTGAACAGCAAGTGTGATTTATCTTTTAAAAAGTGACTGTTTTTTTTAAAAAAAAAAAAAGTGACTGTTTTCTTTTAGTAGATGGGTGGAATTGGTGTTTCCTCCTTCCCTGCAGGCTCTCCTACCTTAAGCAAAGTAAGAAGGGGGAGGATTTTTGAGCCGAAATTAATGCAGAATTCAAATGCACAGTCATTAAGTTGGTTTTTAGACGTTTAAAAAAATGAGACCGGGGAGCTGGCCAGACATGGTTTAATTTTCAGGCAAGCTCACTAGCATCTTTTTATTTCTCCTGCTGCCAAGCCACATCTCTAGAAATTATTTGCAAATTTATTTTTACATCTTTCTGTGGGAGCATATAGGCTCCCTGTTTTCCACTTTGCTCCGTACCAGTTGAAGGGTCGGCCACAGCTGCCGGGCCGCCAGCCTGGTAGCAGCCTGGGCTAGTTAACTAAGGTATTAATTTATTTTCTTTTTCTACTGAAGCATGCACCCCTGAGACAGGCAGCTGAGATTCTGAACGGTGTCCTGTTCATTTAGGCATCTAGCTCATTTGAACACGGACTTGCTGGAGTCTTGTTAAACAGGCCTGCTGGCTGGAGGTGTATGGGGTGGAGATTGTGTCATCGAACACTTTGTACTAGAGGCTTCATGCTGGGACAACCGTGTCTCTCATTCCTGGGAGCAGGGCTTGCAGCTTTATCTGCTTAATTAATCATACTGCGTGAGCAGGCATCTTAGGCATAAAATGCCTTAATTCTTTTCTTTTTTTTCTTCTATCTTTCTTTCTTTCTTTCTTTCTTTCTTTCTTTCTTCCTTTCTTTCTCTTCTCTGAGCAATACCATATGTTCAGAAGGGTATAGTGGAGAGGAGGATAAAAGAGAAAAATCACTTAGTTGTACCTGCCGTGCTGGGTTTTGGGATTCTTTGAGTGTGGATGGTATTTTTGTCAAGTTTGTTGTTGTTGCTGATGTCATTTTCAGCTCAACCAGAGCAAAGATTTTGCTCTGAGTCCCTTCAGAGAACCCACAAGGGGATGGGTAACTGCTCTGGATGGTTGGCAGCTTGCAATCTCTTTGGTTCAAGCAGGTGTCAGCTGGAAATCCAGGATCTGTCCCACCCATGCTCTCCTTTCCTCTCTGTCCAGCAAATGCCAGTGTTCGCCTGGGGGAAGGGATTGCCCAGTGCTGACACATAACTCTTAATAAAAGGAACAACACCTAGCAGAGCATCTCTCATTCATGCCTTGGCTCTTTCTTTCATTCACTAAACTTGAGCAGAGTTCCAAATGCATGATGTTGGGTCTCAGGAAGTGGGGGCTGCCCCACCTTGGTTGAGCCATTCCCTCCCTTCAGATGGGCCCCTCTGCTTGCTTCCTCGTAGCCTTTTCTTAGAGGCTGGTCTCCTAACCCAGACACCCTCAGTGTCCCTCCCTGGGCAGCACTTACTGAATGCCAGTATGTCTCAGGTACCAGCTGTGACTCTTACCAGAAGTCTTGTGAGGGACGTATCATGATGCCTGTTTGCAGATGAAGAACCCAGGGTCAGAAGATGCATGCTTGTCCCAACTTCCCTGCCGTAAGCTGCCCCTCCTAATATCAGGGAGAGGAGGAGGCAGGTCTCTGCCAGGGTTTCTGTGGGATCTTGCCAGTATATGTGTGTGAGACAGGCTGGATCCTGTCTCGCTGGGTGATCGTCAGCCCAACCGACCTGTGAGGATGGAAGATGCTCTGCTAGAAAGAGGATCTAGATTGTTATGACTGGGGAAATTCATTTTCCAGGGCTATGCAGCTCGGCTACTGGAGTCTTGCATTTAGTGTGGGTCTTGTTTCCTATGCTCTTGTAACAAATTATCCTAGATTTAGCAGCTTAAAACAGCACAGAATTCTCATCTCACAGTTCAGGAAGCCAAGCAGTGCAGCAGCCTTGACTGAATCTGTATTCTGAGTCTCCAGAGGCTGAAATCCATGTGCCAGCTGGGCCGGGTTCCTTTCTAGAGGCTCTTGTGGAGAATTCGTTCTGTGCTCATTCAGGTTGTTGGCAGACTTTAGTTCCTCGTGGTTATAGGACTGAGCTCGGGTTTCCTTGTGGGCTGTCTGCTAAGGGCTGTTTTCAGCATTTTTGGCCGCCCACATTCTTTGGCTTCCATTCCCCCATCTCTCCCTTCTAAGCTGGCAAAAATGGTTTGGGTCCCCCTTCTGCCTCAGCTCTTTGACACACTTTTCTGCCTCCTTCCATTTTCCAGGGCCCTACAATTACATCAGGCCCCCTGGATAATCCAGGATATTCCCACTGATTTAAGGTCTGCTGGTTAACTACCTTAATTCCACCTGCAGAGCGCACAGGAGTAGCTGAGGGCCAGAATCTCATCTGGCACATGTGAACCCACATGTGGTGATTCCACAGTGCTGCTTCTCCACTTCAGTTCACGGGCAAGGTACAAATCAGTCTGTGCACTAGAGAGGTCCAGAATCAATATCCCCACCCAGCTGGGAGCCTATGCCCCAGAGGAAGGCTTGCAGAGCTTCCCCAGTGT
Source organism: Nyctereutes procyonoides (assembly GCF_905146905.1). Taxonomy (NCBI): domain Eukaryota; kingdom Metazoa; phylum Chordata; class Mammalia; order Carnivora; family Canidae; genus Nyctereutes; species Nyctereutes procyonoides. Next base: position 52,433,699 of record NW_026575047.1, on the reverse strand, counting down.
GCAATCAGCTCTTCCCAAGGAGAGTGGCCATCCTTGTCGTCTCCCCCAGCAGGCCCTGTGAAGGTAGAGAACACTTCAGGTTTCTCTGCTGCTGCAGATGGAACTGGGTGCTTTGGGACACTGTCAACTATCTGAGGAGGATGTCCTGGTGGGGAGTGATCTGTAACTTTCTGTGACTGGTCTCTGATCTGGCAGAGATGGTCTCTGGGTCACTTGCGTACCCCCCCCCCCCGCCATGTTTCCAGCTGCTCTGATGTCAAAGGTGACCTGGGGGTTGTTAACATGGGCTACGGCAGGTGGTCTTACCTTGGGGACTCTGCCACAGAGGACCCCTCTTTGCTTCATTCTGTCTTATCTTTGTGTCTTAGCCACAGCAGTGAGGTTATACGGCTTCCTGTTGCTCGTCTTCTCTCTCCCTTGTCTCCCTGTTCCTACCCTGTGATTAGCTCACCCCTGCAGCAGTTCCATGTTCTACGAATAAGAGCGAAGTGGATGAGCAGGGAGGAGCAGACACAAACCTTGATTGCAGAGATACATCTGTGTAGCACCTTTTCCGACAAGGGGCCACACCTGTCCAGGCATAGCATCTTGAGCAGCCTCTGACATCTTCTGAGAGCTAACTTCACCTCTTGCTGCCCTGTCACCCAGGTCACCACGGATCTGCGGCAGCGCTGCACGGATGGCCACACAGGGACCTCAGTTTCAGCCCCCATGGTGGCGGGCATCATCGCCTTGGCTTTAGAAGCAAAGTAAGTTCCCACTTCCCTCCCCCTCTTTTCTTTTGTTTTCTCTTTGCTTTTATTGCAGTAAAATACACATAACATCAAAGTTACCATTTTAACCATTTTTTAAATGGGCATTTCATCAAGCACATTCACCTTGCATAACTATCACCATCGTTCATCTACAGAACATTTTCATCATCCTAAACCCATTAAGCAGCATCTGCCTGACTGGTCGGCTAGGATGTCATAACAAAATACCACAGACTGGGAGGTTTAGACAAAAGAAATAAATGATCTACCAGTTCTGGCGGATATAAGTCTAAGATCAAGGTGCCCAGCAGTGTTGGTTTCCTCTGAGGCCTCTCTCCTTGGCTTGTAGATGGCCACCTTCCCCTTGAGTCCTGACACGGTCTTCCATCCATGTGTGTGTCTAGATCCTTTTATAAGGACACCAGTCATAGTGGCTTAGGGCCCACTCTAAAGATCCCATTTTACCTTAATTACCTCTTTAAAGACCCTGTCTCCAAATAAAGTCACATTCTGAAGGACTGGGGGTGAGGGCTTCAATATATAAGTTTGGGAGGACACAGTTAAGCCTACCACACTCCCTGTGAACCCTTCTCCAGGCACTAGCAATCACCATTCCACCTTTTGTCTCTAAGAGTTTGACTGTGCTAAACACCTCATGTAAGTGGAATCATACAAGATTTGTGTTTTATGACTGGCTCACGTAACAGTGTCCTCAAGGTTTATCCATGATGTAGAGTGGGTCAGGATTTCCTTCCTTTTTATGACCACCCTTAATGGATATGAAGAGATTCCTTTCCTTTTTCCTTTTCATTTCTTTTAATTTTTTATTTTTTAAAAAAGATTTTATTTATTCATGAGAAACACAGAGAGAGAAGCATAGACACAGGCAGAAGGAGAAGCAGGCTCCATGCAGGGAGCCTGATGTGAGACTCGATCCCGGGACTCCAGGATCACGCCCTGGGCTGAAGGCGGTGCTAAACCACTGAGCCACCCAGGCTACCCCCTCTTTTTTCTTTTTAAAGCTCACCATCTCCACAGATTGCTGAGTGGGCCAGAACCCCAAGCCTACCTCCCATTCTGTGTCACAGACCAAAATCCCACTTCGGGCTACTACAGGTGCTCTTTATAAACTTTAGTTAATAAAACTGAGAATGCAGTGGTGACATTTTATCTGTCACAAGCCAAATAAAAACTCTAGAATTTTAGTGTCTGGATGATCAGAAAGAAGAGAGAGTTTACTAAACATACAATCATGGTGTCAAAAACAAATTTAGGTTGGACATCAAAACTAGCTCAGAACAACCCTGCCATTTGAGATAGTTGTTGTCGAGATTTTAAATGATTCAGAAAATCATATTTGGGTTACTTAAATCCTGACAGTTGTGAATGTTTACATATTGGTTTGTCCAAGGCGAAGAGCATACAACTCAAATGCTATCAGTTTAACAAAGGAATAGCTAAATATTTTTTTTATTTTTAGGCCAAAATGTTAGCTTCTGTGTCCTGAGGCTCTTTAAGGAAAAAAAAAAACGAAATAATTACTTACTTGTGTGGAAAGTGGCATTCACATACTTAGCAATTCACTGTTTTATATTTCCTTCCATTCCATATTAGAAACACGCAAGGAATTTTGTTAGTCAAAACTACATAGAAAATAAGCTTCATTTCATGCCAGCCTGTCCCATTAAACTTGGCCTATGGACACATGAAAACTCTGGTAGTCATCTTCCTCACCCTTTTAGCTCCTCCTCAGAAATTTCCAGGTAGCTTGTCAAGCAAACTTCATGCTAGTCAAGAAAACAGCTTCAGCTCAGAGCATTTAAACCTGCAGAACTGGTCAAGGAAGGGACAGGTTATAACAAGGGACCCTGCAGACCCGAGGTGAGGAGATTGGAGACCAGGATAGCTCAGATGTCCAGAGAGTAGGCCTGCTGCTCGCGTGCCTGGCATTGCCTTAAAATTCTGCTCACTTCTACTATAGAAGGCATCAGGACCAAGCCAAATATTCCTGAGTGGAGAAGGTCTCAGGGGGTCAGGGAGGGCCTGTGGACAGCATGTAACAAAAATGAAGAAAAACCCTCATGGGTAAGAATGGTGCAAAGGTCATCCTGGTTTGTGACCATCTTGGGACTTCTCATCAGTGCCATCTCCATTGAAAAACATTTTCAATACCATGTCTTAGCTTTGTTGTTCATACAACTATATATATTTATTTATAGTATTTTATTTTTTATTTATTTGAGAGTGAGAGTACAAGTAGAGTACAGGGGAGTGGTAGAGGGAGAGGGAGAAGCAGACTCCCCCTTGGGCAAGAAGCCCAATGTGCGGCTCGATCCCAGGCCCTGAGATCATGACCTGAGCCAAAGGCCAGATGCTTGACCAACTGAACCATCCAGGGCCCCCTACAACTGTATGTTTTTTTATTATTAGAGTCCAGAATAAAATGGACGTCCTCATAATGAGACGATTTCTAACATTCTCCTTTTCTGCACCCATTCTGTCCTGAACTCTGAAGCTCATGCTGCCTGACATCTGTTGCTGAACTCCTAGGTAGACTGGCTATAGCCATCCTTGAAAGGCCCTGTTGACAGGAGCAGTAATTTGCCAGGTCACACAGGTAACAAGGAGCACAGCCCCATCGGCTTTGGCTGAACTCTAAAGCCTATGCCTGTATGCAAGGGTGAGAGGCTTTGGGCCATGTGGGGCCTCAAAATCCCCCCTGAATGATGAGGTTGGCCATGAGCCCTCAGGAGAGGCAGTAGGTAAAAGGAGAAAGCCAAGCAAGGGCCTGGAAACTTCACTGATAGACATCATTGTGGGGAGGTGGCTAGGAGGCCAGTGAGGCCCTCTTACAGCGGCAGGAGCATGCTGGAGAAATCAAAGAAGACTGAGGCTAGCAACTGCAGAGTGAGCCCCAAGAGAGGATGCATGTGTGCTCCAAGACTCAAACCACAGTGAGGTCCCAGGGGACAACAGGCAAAGAGGTGGAAATGTAAAATGGCGCAGCCACTGTAGAATCCAGTGTGGGGATTCCTCAAAAGCTTAAACAAAGAATTACCATGTGATCCTGTAATTCCACTTGTGGGTATATACCCAAAAGAATTGAAAGCAGATACTTAAAGAGCTCTGTGTACACTACGTTCATAGCAGCATTACTCACAGTAGCCAAAAGGATGAGGTATCTGGAGTACCTGTTGAGAGATGAACGGATACACAAAACGTGGTCCATACAAGCCTTCAAAAGGAAGGGAATTCTGACACCTGCTACATACAACATGGATGGACCTGGAGGATGTTATGCTGAGTGAAATAAGCCACTCACAGCAGGACCCATACTGTGTGGTTCCATTTATATGAGGTTCCTAGAGTCATCACATTCATAGACACAAAGCAGAATGGTGTGGTCAAGTAAGGGGCTGGGGGCAGAAGGAAATGGGCAGAGATGGCACAGAGTTCCACTTGGGGAAGATGAGATGGGTGGTTTTTGTTGGACGTAAAACAATGTACAGGTACTAATTGGCTCTGTACTCTGCCCAGAAAAATGGTTAAGGTGGTCACCTTTATGTTATGTATATTTTTAAACACACACAAAGAGTAGGTGACAGGAAAGATAGTTGTGGCCACTGTGGGTGGGGGCAGGCCCTAGTCAAGAGGAGCAGGTGCAGGCTTCACAGAGGGTACTTCAGCCTCTGTCTGGGACCTGGTCTTGATGCTGTGGGCTAAGGGGGTGATGATAGAGTCTCATCGTAAGTTGGATCCTGGTTTCCTGTGGTGTTAAAAAGGCAAGGCAATGTTTCATAGACTCAAAAAACTCTGGTAGTGGGCATGTGTTCTTTCTATGAAACATTTCCCCTTTGCACCAAAACAAATGCTTAAGAAATTTAGAATTACTAACATCTCGAATGATAATCAGTAGCAGGTGGATCTACACAGGGTGGGGCTGGGCAGATGATGACTTAAGTATGCTCTCATGCACCATGGAGTTTGCTTGTCCTGGCGAAGAGTAGCCCCCAGTAGAGACATCAGGATGTCCCTCTCCCTGCTACAATTTCTTCTGTAGCCCTTGTTCACACTCAGGTACACCTTGGCAGCAGGGCTGGAGTTTTAGTGCTATAGATCTCAGGTCACCCACTGTACTATTTTGTCTTAGAATTTAATCCCTGGAAACCATTCTTTACATAGAGGTTATGTAAAAATGAACTCTTACTGAGGAATGGATCTTCTGGGCTTCCTCAAGTCCCAACTTGGGGCTGGCTCCCAATGCACCACCACTGATGGGCCTGGGGGGCCGTCCTTTTGACATGTGTGGGCTTCACTGGTCTGTCATTGTGTTTGCAGTAACCAGTTAACCTGGAGGGATGTCCAGCACCTGCTGGTGAAGACATCTAGGCCAGCACACCTGAAAGCCAATGATTGGAAAGTCAACGGTGCTGGTTATAAAGGTGCGGTGGTAGCTCCCACTGGGCTGGGCTGGGTGGGGATCGGCAGCCCATCCTGGAGAGCCCACTGGGTGACTTGCTGGAATCTCTATTAAAGGGATGACAGGAGCTTTTCAGAAAGAATTCCCAAATGGTATTGATTGTGTGTCACAAGAGTGAGAAGTATATAGCTAGAGGTTTAAGAAAAGTATCCTGGAACCTCCCACTGACATTAGGGAAAAAAACCCTAAGATCAGTAGAATTCAAGGTCCCCTCAATGTCACGATTTTGGCCACATCCAGAGACCACCTGAACCAGTGTTAAAGTAATAGTTCTCTTTACCCTGACTTGCATTTTTTTTTTACATAATGACATACATTTTAAAAGGAAACTCTATTACATCCAGTTAATCACACAGGTTTGATGTCTATTTTTATTTTTTTTAATGTACATCAAAACAAATCCATGACCATTAGGATAAATAATGTTTATTTGTGTGCAGCCTAAGGGCATCTTGCAATCTTAGTCCTGAGTAGCTCCATGATTTTGAAACTGGCCCGCAGTTTCCTTATCTGTACAATGAGGACACTGTGACAGTTACGTAAGTTACTTTCTAACTATAAAACTTCTGTCTGTGTTATAGAAGTAACTCCTAGAACAGCAAGGCTTCTTTCCCCAACCCAGCCTGGTACAGACTTAGGTTGCATGAAATCAACCCATGATCAGGGCTTGTAACCCAGATATTTGGAGCCTCTCTGGCAGATAATTATAGGACTGTGCCATTGGCTTTGTTTGTCTGGCTTTTTACCAGAGATACTTGAAAAAGATTTACATTCAGCCAGGGTATATTGGGGAGGACTTCTTTTTCCTTTTCTGAAGCTCAAGCCCAACTATTTTGACACTGAGCCTGATATTACTATCTGTAAAATATAGGGCAGGTGTTGTCACTGTAAGTTCCAAGGGACATTCCTTTTTAATAAGAAAGCCATTGACCAGGCCTAATGCATCTTTGTTTTGCAAGAATGGTGGTGGTGGTGGTGGTGTGCTGTAACAAGAGCTGACCTACATTTCAATGTTGGCCTAATTAAATAGGAAAATAGATTGTATCTAGTTCTTGACCTTGCCTCTTAAATTAACTTTGGAACTCTCCTGCCATTGCCAAATTAAACACTGGATCAGGCCAACTCACAAGCACTCATGGTCTGTGTTCTGTGCAATGCCACTTTCCCAGAATGCCCTGGGAATTTAGGAGGGGAAAAAAAAATAATGATAAAAAAGATGTACCTGGCCTTGCTTTCTTGTTTATTACACATCATGGTCATGTGAACCAAGGGGTTTAAAGCTTTATTTCTCTTGTCTGGTTTATGATTCGAGGAGCTCAGATGCCAACAAGTGCCTTCAGTGTACATAAACCCATCCCTGTCTCACACAAAGAAAGTGGCTACACCCTCTCAACACTTCCTTTTCCTACTCTGCACTAAAATGGGCCACATTTCCTGGCCCGCACTCCTGACCTGGAGTCTAGTTCAGGAGAATTAGGGAAAGGAGTATAGTTCAGGGAGAATTAGGGAAAGCAGCTGGGATCTTGGAACTGTCTTCAGAGGGACTGGTCCCGCAGCTCAGGGCTTCCAGGCGATGGCTCATGTTCTTGCCACCCATGAGTGAAACGAGTGGTCTGTCCCAGGACCGTGGCAGTTGTGGATGAGGTGCCCTGCATGGGAGCCAAGCAGAGTGTGAGAGCCAGGCCTTGCTCCATTCCTGGGGTGGGGGTGTGTGTGATTCTGAAGGCTCTGTCTTTTCAGTCAGCCATCTCTATGGATTTGGCCTGGTGGATGCGGAAGCCCTCGTCATGGAGGCAAAGAAGTGGACAGCAGTGCCCATGCAGCACATGTGTGTTGCCACCACAGACAAGAGGCCCAGGTGAGGCTCAGCTCAGGCTCCAGGTGGCTTTTCAGGAATGTCAGTGAGAACCAAACTGTCCTGTAAGGTACCGCGGAGGAGGTGTTCACACATACATTTCTAGTGCACATCTGTAGACACACGTGCGTGTTGGGGGATGCATGGTTGTATACCTATAGATGCGCCTGTGTTTTCTCTTATGGATTCTGGAGCTGTAAAAGAATCACTCCTTTTTTAAAAATTTTTTTAAAGATTTTATTTATTTATTTGAGAGAGGGAGAGAGCACAGAGAGAGAGAAACAGACTCCCTGCTGAGCAGAGAGCCCTACATAGGGCTCATGAGCCAGAGGCAGACACTTAACCCACAGAGCCACCGAGGCACCCCTAAGCCTGGGATTTTTTTTTTTTACCAAGCCTAAGTAATGTGCTGTAGGACCCTGGTTCATCTTTCTTCCATGATTAGGACACTCCCATCATCACCCTTTGTAGTAGTTGTTCTAAATCAGGTACATTTGTTCATTGAAATTTTTGTTTAAAAAACAAAAATAGCTACAAAGTAAATTGATAGCAAGGACCCTACTCCATTAGGAGAAGAAATCCGATCATTCCTCTGAATTCTGCCTTTGTCTCTATACTGTTTAAAAAGGAGAATGGTGTTTCTCTAGGCCTCAATATCTGATAAACAACAGAATGCTTTTTTCCCCCATAGGTGTAACTATTTATTACGTTCGGGAAAATGTGCGTTTGGAAAAAGAAATTTTGGAGTGATTAAAAGTGACCCTTTCTTTATCAACAAATGCAGCTTACTCCCTTTGATACTGCCTCTTCTTTGAAAGTACCTACCTCTTATAATATGTTCTTTTGCTATAAAATGCTGAGAAAAATGTTTCTCGCTGCTGCCCGGCCTACAGTAGGAATTCAGAAAGTGTTTGTTGCCTGAGTAGCCATGGAAGGTGCTTTTGAAAAACTAAGTTTGCATCCTGCTGCCAGTTGTGAAGACTGAGTGCTGGGTGAGCCCTCCCAGGCCTGACAAGCCAGTCGGCCAGCAGCAGATCTCAATCTTTACATTTTCAAGCATCGTTTTCTCTGGGGAGCCTGAGCCTATCAATTCAGAAGAAAGTGGGAGGAGGTTCTCTGAGATAAAGAAGGTTTTGCTTTCTTTTGTTTTGCTTGTTGGAAAATGCCTTACGTATGGAGAATCAAACTCCAGGTCAGGGGATGCTGGGCTCCTGGGAGCTGGGTCCTGCCCCGAAAGGCCGCCACGTCCAGGCCCACTTCCTTCCCGTTGGTCTCCCCATCAGGGCGACTCCTGAATGAAGCATTCTTCTCCTGCCAGAAATAGTTTTAAGATGATAGAGTGGTGCCTAGATGGCGAAGGGTTGTTTTTATTTTTATTTAATTTTGTTTTTTAAGTGAAAGCACACAGAGTCTAGACAGCACAGGTCGAGGGAACCAGCCGTAACATACAGTATAACATTGTTCCTGTCCTTTGAGGGAAGAAAGGACTCTGCAAATTCTAAGAGGGGAAGAATCAGACTTCTGTTTCGGAAGAAAAATCATCTTTACATTTAGCGGTTTAAGGCTCTTTCTAGAATATTCAGCTAACTTGCTATCCCAGAGCACTTGCTTCACTGCACACTCAATTGCTCCCAAGGACATAAGGGCCTCCAGATAGAGAGAGGGAGAGGCAGAGGCCTCTATGTGGAAAGTAGAGGCCTCGTTTGTACCTTTGGGCTTTGTCTTCTGGCAGAGAGCTCCAGCCTACCTGTCAGGGTCTTTTGAGCCAGGGCTGCTGAGCACCCCCAATGGTTATGGCCAGTTTCTTTCATCAGAGTTGTTGTCTAACTTTGCCCAAGCTGCTGGAGTCATTTGGCTTAAACATGAAAAGGTAGTATTCCCACACAACTGTTTTTTCCTCTCCTCACTGTCTTTCTCTGTGGTCCAGCTGTCTACTCTTGTAGCCTCATTTTGGTTTCTGCTTCTCATGGTGGAACCCCAGGTCTCTCCGAATGTCCCAGACCTGGCTTCAGCTGCTTCCGATGGAAAAGAGAGTGTGGGGGGAGCTTCCTTATCTGGCGATCCTGTGTGTACCTGTGTGTGTAACAAGAGATACGTTGACCTCTTTCCTCTTGGGTAGAAGAGAAAGGCCACCCTGATGTGATGAAGGTCAAGGAACTGTGTTCACTGAGCATCAAGTATAGACATCCTAGAGGAGGTTGTGGCCACATCTGCCATTTGTGCAGTAATGTCCCACAGGGTGCTGAGTCAGAAGGCCTGGGTGTTGATGGTCACATGCCAGGGTGGGAATGAAGAATGGTGACCTCTCCACCTTCTTCTGCCCTTCAGCCTCAACTTGGCCTTCCTCTCCTGGGGTATGTCACAGCTCAGGGAGATAGTCCTCGTGGCCCCTGTGGGAGGAATCAATGGGCCATCCTCTCTGCAGAGCCCCCCAACCTGTGCTCAGACACTAACAGTGCACCCACTGGCCCCCAAATGACCACCCAGGCCCCTGTTGGTATTCCTCTGTCCAGTGCCACCCCGAATCGCACTCAGGCTGAAAGAAGCCAAAAGGCCAACAACAGCATAGCATAGGAGAGACCATGGTGGAAGGAAGCTGGGCTGCCACTGCAGGCACAAGAGAAGAGCCCTATCAGGAAGCAACTGTTACTGATTTTCTTTAATTTAAAGAAAAGCCAAGCAATATGTCAACATTTCTAGTCTGGACACTGTACGTCTAGGGACTCTGGGGTTTGGGGTTTAGCCTGTCTCTGTCTAGATCCCCCTCCTGAGAGAGAATTAAAAGTCTCATGGAGCGTGGAGAAGGTCAGGAACCAGCTGTAACATACAGTATAACATTGTTCCTGTCCCTGCCTACCCCTGCCTATGCCTCTCGCAGAAAGAGAGGGAACTGCCGGGGTTGGGGGTGGTGAGGAAGGAGAGGGGCCAGGCCTCCTGCTCCAGCACACCAGCCAGATCTCGCTGAGCCATCTCTTTACGGCCTGACAATCCCCCTTCCCCCCAAACAGACTGAGTCCCCCAAAACAGAGGCCATGGTGTCTGGCCCAGCTCTCCAGCACCCACAGTGCATCCCAGGAGCTGTCCATGAATGCTAGATCTAAAAGTGATGGCAGGGGGAAAATCACTGCAACTCGACAGGTATTTTGCAAAAGAGAATGCCTTGTAAACATTCCAACACGTGTAGGAGAGTTCCTTTCCTAGTCTTAGGCACAAACAGGTTTTCATCTACTTAGAACCTTTCTTCAGTTAGAGGAGGGTACCTGGGATCAAGACCCATGGCATTGCCTGTGCAAAACTGTCTGTCAGAGTAGGATAAGAAGGATGCTTTTATAACCTTTCTAAAAGTGAAAATGAGAATCAAGTTTAGTATCATTAGTATGAATGAAAAAAAAAAAAGCCCAGCTATTAAATATCTTTTTTAACCCTTAGGATGTTTCTAGCCAACACTTCCCTTGTGTCTTTAAAAATCCAGGCTCCAGTGAAACATTTTCTGACAGCCCTCTCTACTCCTTACTGGAAAAGCAGCAACAACAGCAGGGGCTCTTCAAGCAATAAGACCTTATCTAGTTCTCTTTAGTTTTTAGTAGATTTGGCAGGTTTCCACCCAGACAGAGTTTATGGTTTAGTGTGGGTTGTCTTTTACTTAAAGGACTCACACCACCCCAAAAATATACTTAGGTCCCTAACGGCTTTGAATATTAAGAATTCTCTGTAGGCTGGACCATACATTTATAGATGTTCAAGAATTAACTGTGGATTAACTATATACTACTTACTCTTCTGGGATTTCCTTAAACCAGACCACATGCGATGGTGACTTTCTAACAACTCTACTTGGAAATATGTAGGTAGGTGTAATGGATAATGATTATCAGGTGCTTACTGTGTGTCAGGCATTGTTCCCAGTGCTTTCTGTATACTCACACATTTGAAACAGCCAGCAAGGGTGTGTGAAGTTTGGGAACGGTTTTATTCCCCTTTTATATAGTGAGGAAACTGAAGCACAGAGAGGTGGCAGCGCTGAGCTGCTACCCTGGGCTGCCTGTCTCTGGAACCCATCTTGCCTCCCCTGGGAAGGAGCTCATCATGGGAACTCAGGAGTGACCTGCAAGTTCTCCAGGAGACACCTTCCCTCCCTCCCTTCTGCGCCCCCAGCCAGCTGGGCCCTGAGGATGGGAAACACATTGGCTCTGGCTGCTTGCAGGTTCCTCCAGCTCTGACCAGCTATCAGCACCCCAGAGGCCAGGCCAGGCGTCTTGTCTGCAGCTTAGCTAGGCAAGCGGGAAAGGCCACATGGCTACCACGTCCTGCTGGGGAAGTACCTACATGGCCAGGACCCACAACAACTCAGTTTCAGGATCCTGCTGTGCTGTGGCACACAGCCTGGTTTAGCATCTTTTTAAAAAGAGCCTCTCTCACATTTGGGCTCCGTCTGTACTGTGCGGGTTGCCTCCACACCCCACCTGGCGCCTCTCTCTGGGACATCTCACTGTGTGCATTCCTGGATACCATAGGAGGCCCTTGCTTCTGGCTTCTAACACCGTGTCATTTTGTCACGAGGCATGGCAGGGTGTCCTAAGAAAATCTGTGCTCTGCTGTCCTGCCCCAGGGGTGGTGGTGGTGGTGGTGACCATACCTGGGTCCTGATATTTGTCCTTCTTTCAGCCCCCTTGGAAACACTGGGTAACATTAGTAAGCTGCCTCTTTTCCTATAGCCCTTGCCCTGCCAGGCTTATCTTTTGCTGCAAATCTGCTCCCCCCAAATTATAAATGCAACTTCGCTAAAAAATTAGTATTTGAATTTGAATAATGCAGCTAGTTTTCATTATACACAGTAGTTATGTTCTATGAAGTTACCACAAACACTGAATTTGCAAATACAGAGCCATCGCTCCTATAGGACATACAGGGTTAGGTTCTTACGAGTCTCTGGTCACAACATTTTCATCAACTGATCCATACATAACTTTTTCTTATGTGTGTTTTTGTTTAAAAACATTTAATTTAATATATATTACTGATTCATTAGTATTGCCTATAAGGCCAATAGCTATAACTCATGTCTGAACGAAGCTCATCCAGCATATGTGTTTTCTCTAGAAGGTGCATCTCAGCCTTCCAGCACCTAGGAATCAGACGGCACCCCAGCAGTATGTGTGAAACCACCAACAAAAGAAACGAAAATGTGAAAAACGTAGCATTAAAAATAGATCACAAGAAGGACACTTGTTCACAGCATGAGAGCAAAAACCAAAAGCCAGAGTGTCACCTTGCTTGGCCTCACCTGTGCCCAGGTGAATAATGAGAATTGACTATATATCTAATTGTCTTTTTCAACTCTGCATCAGATAGAATCTTAGAGCTGGAAGAAATCTTTACAGCCAGCACTTATTTCATACAGAAGAAAAATAAACGCTATAAATTTAAACACTGTGTATTAAAACACCTTACAACTTAATGATGAGCAGCACATCTAAATTAATGTACTGGATTCACCTCTTCTTCCTTTTTAAATTTTATTTCCAGCCTAAATGATGTGCTGTGGTTTCATAATCAAAAGTAATTTCATCTAAGGAAAATACTAAACGTCAGTTAATACGAATAAGAAGTATATGGAATCTGTCTACCTCAGACTCTATGACCATTCTGTCAAGAATGCTCATCCTAGAACATAGGTCTAAGAAAGTGACTCTGAAGCTTCTTAATGTCCCCATTCAGATCACTCTGTGCCCTCCAACAGACCAAGTTGGTTTTGTACAGTTTTATTTAACAAGTGCCCCAATTAACCCCTCTGCACTCTACTCATTACCCATTAGAAGGTCTGTGAAAGCGTCTTCTGGTTGATCTTCTGCTTCTTTCCACTATAATTGTCCTCAGTTCCGCAGCAACCTCATCTCTCCAAGACAAATACCAAATACAATGGGGGAGGGTGTCCCTGCTTTCTGCTTTGGCGGGGTTTGGAGGGGGTGTCTTCACACGCAGCATGATCTCAGAATTATCTGATGAGGAACTGGACCAAGCCTGCTCTTGCCCCCGCCCTGCAGCTTGGTAAGACATCATTGCCCTGGAAATGCTCTGTGCCAAAGCACAGATCTGCCCTTATAAATGAGCTGGAAAGAGGTCTTCAGGGTGGGAGTGAGAAATACTATCTTGTAGTGGGTTCCCAGCCAGGACAGAAAGACAAGTGGAACAATGGAGGATTCCTACTGGTAGCTACCAATCTCCCTCCCTCCTTGCTTTCCCTGGCCACTTGTTTGTAAGTAGCCTTACACCACTTTGCTTCTATGAAAGTCTTAGTACCTTTAGTATCTAGAAGAAATCCAAAGAGGATTTCTGCTTTTACCAAAAAAAAAAAAAAAAAGGACAGAAAGCAATAATAGCGTTCAGCATTGATTTTGCAGTGAGCTGTGATAAAGGCAGTGCACGCCCTGAGCAGCAAGAGTGGCCCTGCCAAACTCCTTCCCCAGGAACAAGACCCAGCATCTCAGCATCAAGCCGCTGGAGCTTTGAACTGTGTCCGTGAGCATCTGTGCTTTATCTCCATTTATTTTGTGCATCTATTAGCAGGATGTTTCTTAAGCTATCAGAAAAACCTCAGAGAGGTTATTTTTTGGGTCTGGGAATGCTCCCACATTTTTTTCCATACAAATTAATGGTAACTGCTTCTTTGCTTTACGCCTTTGCTCTCAGCTTGAGAAAGGTTTCAGACAGGAATGCTCTGCTTTCACATAGCAGGGAAAACCATTCCTTGAAAATATGTATCTTTGGCTCTGGATTTCACTCGGATGCCAGAAGAGTCTAAGCATAGTGATTTGGTGAGTGCCTTGAATTGAGTGAATCAGGATCTTGTTTCTGTACATTTATGAGATACTAGATGCTATTATACGTTGGAGAGAAGTAGGAGGTCAAAGGAGTCATGGTCTGGAGGTACAAGGAAGTTCTTGTCAAGGCTGCTTGTTGTTGGTAACCCTCCACCCCCTCAGGAGAACGGAGCTGTTTAAGAGACTTCAGGATGAAAGAAGAACATCTGGAGTATCAGTAATTAAGTCTGAAATGTGGTTCAACAGGAAGTGACAAGTCTGTCCTCAGAGATCATTTCAAAGTAGGGCAGTCTCCACAGTTTAAATATCGCTGGGTCTGGAGATAGGTCTTGTGGGATTTTTTTTTAACTCCTTGGGTGCCTTTAGGGCACTTGGAGGATGGCCATGTGTACACACAACAATTACAGAATTTAATCATAATGGGATATTTTTAGTTACCTTAGGAACTTGAAGATCTTTCTAGATCAATTTTCGTGGTTAAAGGACAATTTAGCCGTGTTCTCGTGACAAAAATAACCCCTGAGCATTGCTTTAACTGAAAAATAAACGGCTTTGCAGTTGACTTATATGTTCTGTGTTCTCTCTCAAATAACTGTAGGATGGGGAAAAATCCCCCCCCCCATATAGGTTTCACCTGCCTAAGAGTTCATTCTTACACAGTGATGGCTTTTGCTATTTGGCTTCCCCATTTCTACTTGGGGTTTCTATCTGAAATACAGAAAAATCTCAGCTCGACTATTCTGAAACATTTTAACATCTCCCCCCTCCACTTTTTTTTTTTTAAAAGGAAATTTAAAAGCTCCTGATTTGGAATATTAAGTTATTTGTTCCAATGGGAGCAGAAATAAAATGTGGGGAAGGCTAACTGCCGGTAAGGAGATGGAACAACTCGCTGTCCTTGGGTGGCTGTCCTGGGCTCCCCACCCTCTTCTAGAACTTGCGCAAATGTGGAGGACTGGTGGCCTGTAACTGTGTTGTATCATAAAAACTAATTGTTATAATTAGCCTTGTTCCCTGGAGGAAGGGACTCCTAACCCCCCAGGTGAGGGTAATGTCTTAGTTTGAAAATATAACCAGGCTAGGCCCTAACACCCAAAGGAGTTGCAGGCCACCCCCACCCCCGCCAGCCACCCCACTGGCAGCTGCCAAGTGGCCCCTGTCCATTAGACCAACCAAGCTTTCTGACCTCAGGGGTGGCCTCACAGCTAGAATCCCTTAGCAAGGATAAAAGTGTCAAATGCAAGAAGCTTTTAATAATCTCACGGAATACTTAATAGTCCTCAAGATTTTTATTTTTCTCTAGATGTCGACACTGGACGGGGCACAGGAGGTGGGCAGGAGAAGCATGGGGCTGGGTTGCAATTTCTTTACCCTGTTCCTATTCTCTGAAATCCTTGCTTACTCCTTTAGGATTAAGGATTCCTCAGTGGGATTTCAGGTCTATTTCCAGGTCAGAGTGATTGTTCCTCCCCATTGGTCAAGCGTTAGAGGGATGGGGCAGGTTTTTATTTTATTTTAAAGATTTTATTTATTCATGAGAGACACGGAAAGAGAGAGAGAGAGAGGCAGAGACACAGGCAGAGGGAGAAGCAGGTTCCACACAGGGAGCCTGATGTGGGACTCGATCACAGGTCTCCAGGATCAGGCCCTGTGCTAAAGGCAGTGCTAAACCGCTCTGAGCCACCCAGGCTGCCCTGGGGCAGGTTTTTGAAACGTTGTTATGGCTTTTGTTTCTGCTTTAACTTGATCTTCCCTCTTGGGCCCAGAAAAGGTTTTGCCTCTGCCACAGCGGGGGGCCTGCTAACCTGTAAACACAGACAGGAAAATTTGGGAGAAGGCAGTGAAAGAAGTCAACATCTCTAAATCAATTTATGATGCGTGCAAATCATGTTTTCAAATATTTACAGAGTCTCTGAGGGAATTACATCACTGTTTATAGATGTTTTGATTGTTTTTTATGATTCAGGCCCTGTAGAGCCAAGCAATGTAATTCCTGAGAGATGCTGAGCCTATGCTTCGAGCCTCCCCTCCTGAGCGGAAAGTCGGGGTATAATGAGCAAAGCGTTCCCTGTAATAAACTGAGCACTGGCTGAGCAGTGGGGAGTTGTTAATGTGCTGCAGGGTGGCTGGAGAACTTTCCTCAGTTTACAAGAGGTAGGGGCGAGCCATGGTAGCCCAGAATAGGTGGGAGCTGCATGCAGGTATATGCTTTGTATCACTTTGTATCTCCCTCCTCTGGGGAGTATTAGAAGATTCTAGTGGAACTAACTCGTGAATGATTGGGACCTGATGTTTGTTCTTAGATTCCATCTCATATGGTAAAACTGCCTTGACTTAATTAAGAGAACTGTCATCCATTCCCATGAGGGGACCAGAGAGGAAGGGGACCCCAGTTTCTCCACACATGACAGACAGTAGGAACTAGACCAGCTCCTATCCGTCCTCCATGACTCTGGTCCAGTCACTATGGCTTTGACCAGTGCATTTAGCACAAGAGCCCAGCTCTGGCCCTGGGGGCCTTGTCCATCTCCTCTTCCTCGGTATCTTGAACACAAGCATAGATTGACACCAGCATCCTTGCGGGACAGTGTGCTGAACAGGTGGAGGCAGTGAACTTGAGCCTGGTATCCCAGCTCTGCTTCTCAGTAGCTGTGTGACCTTGGGCATGATCCTTGACCTCTTTCTAAACTGGATCCTCGTGAATTCTCAGACTAGTGCCATGTCTAGTGCCAGGCATGCAGTCAGTTCAGGAAATGTTTGCTGTTATTACTCAGCATCGTGTCTTCTATTAGCAAGGCCAGTCTTTGCCACAAAGCAGTAGCAGTTTAGAGCCTTGGTGACTCCCAGCATTTGATGCAATGTGTTGGCCAAAGGCTACTTGGAGAGAAGCCAGCTCCTGGGCACTGAGGGCTGATCACTGGGTATGTTAGCTGAGTCTGTATGAGAAGCCATTCTTTAAATCTCTAAGCAAGTTCCAGAACAGCAAACATCTTCTGGATTGGCAAGATAGCTTCAATGGGAGCATCCAAGAGTAGGACATCCAAGAGGGGCTGGAGGTGTCCCTGAGGGTCCTTGGGAAGGCCTGAATCCACTGCTTTCCTGCGGGCCTTGGAGCTTCTGGTGCGAGTCCTTAGCCCCTCCCCTCTCTCCTAGGAGCATCCCTGTGGTGCAGACGCTTCGAACCACCGCCCTGACCACTGCCTGTGCAGACCACTCAGACCAACGCGTGGGCTACCTGGAGCACGTGGTGGCTCGCATCACTATTTCCCACCCACGTCGAGGAGACCTCCAGATCCACCTCATTTCTCCTTCAGGAACCAAGTCTCAACTATTGGCAAAAAGGTAAGACCAGGCCGGCCTAGCGGGGCTGGCACGGGGGCTTGAGCTTATCAGGAGGGCCCACCCAGACTGAGGTCACAGCATCCCTGCCGGACTCCTTCACCCTCCACCCTTCCACCCCAGGCAGGTGGGTTCTTCCAAAAGCTTCCCCTTGAGGACATTCACACACAGACCCCACTCACCTGAAACCTGGCCTTCAAAACCATCCTGGAAAACTTTCATTTCCAGGCAGTAGTGACAAGGGTTTTGTTGTTGCTTTGTTTAATGGAAAGATTTATGGAATTCTGGCAATGATTTAATTGCTCTTAGAAGTGCACTGAAGATCATTTTTATCCTATCATTCGGGATCTGAGGTGAGCGCATGTGTCGGAGGAGGACTGCCTTGCCTCCTAAACCTTCTGCATGGCCCTGCGGTCATGTGTGGTGCTGTTGAACTTGTGTGGACCAGAACTCTGCTCTGTGGGAGACATGGCTTTTACGGGGCGCTCAGAGACTTCCCTCTGCAGGGTTCTCACGCATGTACCTGAGAGGGCCCTTGTTTAGCTGAAGGCCTGAGAAACAGGCTCTGAATTCTGGGGCTTCACATACAGTTCATGGAAAGCTATGAAGCCATTTCTTCCACAAGGTCAGAGACAAGGAGGAGGTCTTTGATGCATTTGTGTCGCTCGGAGGTAACTGGGGTGAAGGGATTTATGGGAGCTTGGGGGAGGAGGGGAGAGGCACTGGGGCTTCTTTTCAGCACCTTAGCTAAGAGACAGAAGGAAGAGAAAGGTTTCAGGATAAGCCAGCATTTCTGGCTTTTCTTGAAAAATAGAACTGGCAACCAAACTCCACCACCTGCAACTGCCCATCCCCTGGGCGGTGGCCCACTCCCTACTTGCCCACGCTGGGTTTGCTGGACTCTTTTGGGTCCCCTGCCTGGGGCGGCAGCCAAATTTGGAGGATAGGATTCAGAGATGGTGATTGAGCGAATGCCTCCTTTCAGGACCAGATAGGAGTTGCCCTTTTTCTTAGCCCCCTTCTGCCTCACCCCTACTTAGCAGAAGACTGAGAGATTGGCCTGCTGCAAGGACAGGCAGATGCGGGCCTTTGTCTGAAGAAGTGGGGAGCCATGCCCTGTTTACCACACCCCTGCCTGGTGGCTCTGCCACCGGGCGAGCACTAAGTTTGTTGTAGGTGCCCTAGAACCAGCCCTGAGACCAGATCCTGGCTTCAGTGATTTCCAGGGCTTGGCCATTGGCTTGGTCCCTACCAGGTTAGGCTTCACTCTTGTAACACGAGAGCGTCAGGGGACATCTTTCCCTCCTGAGGGTAGGCCTGGACCACACTCTGCCTCTGCCCATAGGAGGCAGCCAAGGCATGAGCAGTCTGGGAGTACCAGCTGGGGAGCCAAAGCATTATGCTCTTATGCAATCAGAGTTGTTGTTGTTGTTGTTATTATTATTACTATTATTATTATTACTGGAACTTCAAGAGATCTCATCTAAAGGCCAGGTTTCTAGCACTTCTTTTTTTTGTATTTATTTATGATAGTCACACAGAGAGAGAGAGAGAGAGAGAGAGAGAGGCAGAGACACAGGCAGAGGGAGAAGCAGGCTCCATGCACCGGGAGCCTGACGCGGGATTCGATCCCAGGTCTCCAGGATCGCGCCCTGGGCCAAAGGCAGGCGCTAAACTGCTGCGCCACCCAGGGATCCCTAGGTTTCTAGCACTTCTTGAAGGATTGGAAGTTTGCTGATAATGGGCCCTCGTTGCCTGTGGGAACTCCAGACTGGGCAGGTCTGCTTCAGGCTCCCTAGGCCAGGTACAGGCTCTACTTTTCTGTGCTCTCCTGAGGTCACCTCCCTGGAACCCTATTTGCTCCAGGCTGGATACCAGGAAACATCAGAGGTAGTGAGCCCTGACTTCAAGGTAGGACCTGAGTATGGGCACCAACTGGTGACTTGGGTTGACCAAGAGGACAGTGAGGCTTAAGAAATTGGGACAGTAGGCCAGTGGGCCAGCAGTGAACTGCAAGGACCAATGGCGAGATGGGCTTTGGAGCCCAGAGACTCATGCTTCTACCCATGCTCCTTCACTTCCCAGATGGGCACCCAGGAGCTGGCCATCTCTCCTCTCTCTATTCCTCCCCTCTAGAAATGTCATTTTACTCCTGTCACAACCAGGATTGCTACAAGAACTGCATATGATGATACAGATGAAAATGCCTGGTGCAGGCAGCTGGCTTCCCATCCTGTCCTGCTTCCATCCATCTACCTGACCTGGAAGAACTTTCTAGCACCCCAGCATCCCTCCTGGTTTCCTTGCAATCAGTTTTTCCTCCCCTTCTAACCTCCATCCTGCTCAGGCCTAGTATGAGCCCCTCACAGGAGAGAGAGGGGGTCCTGCCAAGTTCCTTTGGTTCACGATAACCTGTTTGCTAGGAAGTGTTGTTCCTGGGCCATCAAGCAATTTAAACCTGCCTTGCAGCCACTTGGCACTCTCCTGAGTCTTGGCAATTGGGTTTTTTTTTTTTTCCTGCCCCCCAGGCACAGATTTTGTGATTCTATCAAGAGTTTGTATTCGGGGATCTATTACCTCCTACCTTACTTCATATCTTGCTCAATTTGGCAGCTTTTCCAGGTTGCCAGATTCTTTTCACTGAGAGTTAAGTTGATATTCATGAAGTATTTCAACCCTTAAGGGACAGTTTTGTCTTTGTTCAGAGTGCGTTGCATTTGGCATGGTATCGTGTGTGAAAATCAGCCTTGACCTTCACACGGCTGTACCGTGTGAAGGGACAGGGTGTAACTCTCCCCCTCACTCTTCTCCATGCCCAGAACGTTCTCTCCATAAGCATGTCTATACATTCATTGGACATTTGGAGAACACCCAGATCAGGACTCCAGTCTTATATCACACAAAACATGTCTCTGAACTTCTGATGGGCAATGAAGAGCCCCTTGGATTAAGACACTGTCCCCATTGGGCACCTGGGTGGCTCAGTGGTTGAGCATCTGCCTTTGGCTCATGTCGTGGCCCAGGGTTCTGGGATCAAGTCCCATATTGGGCTCCCCGCAGGGAGCCTCCTTCTCCCTCTGCCTAGGTCTCTGCCTCTCTCTGTAGCTCTCATGAATAAATAAATAAAATCTTAAAAAAAAAAAAAAAGACACTATCCCCAAATAGAGATGTAGTTAGATGGGGAAGGAAGAGAGAAGAACCTGAGATTGTTCCTTCCAAGGACAAGAGACCAAGCAGGGCACGGGAGTATTGGAAGAAAGAGGGTGCCTGTGAGCCACTTCCTGTTTCCTGTTCAAGTCAAATAAGAGAAAAAGGATCTGAGTTGAAGTCCTAGTCTGGAAAGATCTTGGGGTATGGAAGGACCAAGGGAGGCTCATCAGAACCCTCGAGGGGAGGCTGGCAGAGGGGAGGGGCCTCCTGCACACACTGAAAAACAACCAGACTGGTCAGTTCTGTCATCTCCCCCCAGATGCACCTGCTGAAGCTTGTTAAGCCCTAGAGAGTTACATGGTTTGCCTTCTTTGTATCTTTTGGAGAATAGCACACAAGAGGTAGCTAGCTCCATGAAAATGTGAAGGTTTCATGATTCCACAGGCTAGCATTTTAGAAAGGCCTCCTATGTGATGCCCCTGGGGCTTCCGTGGAAGAGTTGTGTGTGGCCTGGCCTCTGTCTGCTTTTGTGCCCTCAGGCATTGGTATATGGGCTCTATAGGATCACTGCTGGGGTAGGAAGGAACCACACAGCTTCTGAAGGAATGCTTTGGAGGATTAGGTTTGAGGGCCTTCCTTGGTTACCTCTTAAACATTTCCTTATGCTGGAAAGAATAAAGACAGGAGTCAGTATGCAGATATAGTATGCAGATAAGTCCCAGCTCAGCCAGGTATAGGCTTTTGGACCTGCTACTCATCACTACACTTGGGATCTCTCCATCTGTAAGTCCATACATGAGGATGGCAGGAGGGAGACCATCACTCTCTTTTGTTGGGCACCTGTAAGTCCTGCTGGCCGGCTTGCCTCTCAGAATGTTTCGGGGACCCAGTGTGATAATGGAGGTGAAGCTGCTGGCCAGGGCTGTGTCATCATGCAAGGGTTTGAAAGCAGTCACCTGCTTTTACCTGCATTTTGGCCTCAGCTGAGGGCCAAGCCTCTTTCCCTTCCATTCTCAAAGCTGCTGCCTTTGAGGTGCTGTTTGGTGGGATTGTACCATCACTTAAGGAGTAATTCCAAGGTGGGAAAGAGCCCTCTCAGACCTGGCCCCCTACCCACTTCTCCTTTCTGGACCCTTCTGTTCTTACCCCGAGTCTCCAATTGCAGATTGCTGGATCATTCCAATGAAGGGTTTACAAACTGGGAGTTCATGACCGTGCACTGCTGGGGAGAAAAGGCCGAGGGGGAATGGACCTTGGAAATCCAAGACATGCCATCCCAGGTCCGCAACCCAGAGAAACAAGGTCAGTGGCTCTCAGGAATTTCACACACCACTTTATATCTCAACCCTTTTGTTAACTCCAGACTTTTATTTGACTGTAGTGTCTCTGATAATTCTTTTTTTTTTAAATTCTTTTCAATGGAGATACAATTCGCCATTGAAATCCTTTTCAAGTATGAAACTAAGTGGCTTTCAGTACATTCACAGTGTTGTGCAACAATCCCCACTTACCCAATTTCAGAACTTTGTCATCATTCCCATTGAGTAGACACTCCGCATTCTCCTAGCTCCCAGCAACCTCTAATCTGTTTTCTGTCTCTGTGGATTTGCCTCTTCTGGACATTTCATGCAAATGGAATCATACAACATGTCACCCTTCACGATTGGCTTCTTCCAGTTAGCATGCTGTTTCCAAGGTTCATCCATGTTGTAATAGGTATCCATACTTCATTCCCTTTCACCATTAACATGATTTAATTGTACAGATTTGATTATCTAGAACATTTTGTTCATCCCTCCATGAGTTAATGGACAGTTGGGTTGTTTCTACTTAATGGCTGTTTTGAATCACACTGCTTTGAGCATCCATGTTTTTCTGTGGGTGTATGTTTCCAGTTCTCTTGGTTGTATGGTAATGCTATGTGACTGGTTGAGGAGCTATCAAACTGGTGTCCACAGTGGCTGTACCATTTTACCTTCCTACCAGCACAATATGAACATTTAATTCCTTCCCATCATCATCAACACTTGTTTTATTATTTTCATTTTCTTCTCATTATAGCCATCCCAGTGGGTATGAAGTATATCTCACTGTGGTTTTGATTTGCACTAATTTCCCTAATGACTAATAATGCTGAGCATCTTTTCATGGGCTTATTGGACACTTTTAAATCTTCTTTGGAGAAATGTCTATTTGGCCCTTTTGCCCATTTTAAAAACTGGGTTGTTTGTCTTTTATTACTGCGTTGTAAATGTTCTTTAAATATTCTGGATACTGGGGCAGCCCCGGTGGCGCAGTGATTTAGCGCCTGCCTTCAGTCCAGGGCGTGATCCTGGAGACCCGGGATCGAGTCCCACGTCGTGCTCCCTGAATGGAGCCTGCTTCTCCCTCTGCCTGTGTCTCTGCCTTGCTCGCTCTCTCTCTCTCATGAATAAATAAATAAAATCTTTAAAAATAAATAAATAAATAAATAAATAAATAAATAAATAAATAAATAAATAAATAAAGTAAATATATATATATATTCTGGATACTTGATCTGGGTCAGATATCTGATTTGTAAATTTTCTCTCCCATTCTATGGGCCATTCTTTTACTTTATTGATTGTGCCCTTTGGTGCACTAAAGTTTTCCATGTTGATGAAATTCAGTTTATTTTTTCTTTTATAGCTTGCACTTTTAGTGTCATATTTGAGAAACTATCACCTGATCTAAGATCAAGATTAAAATCTGTATTCTTCTGAGAGTTTTGTAGTTTTAACTCTTACATTTAACTCTTACTTTGATCTATTTTGAATTAATTTTCTGTATAGTGTAAGTAAAAGTACAGATTCATTCTTCTGCATATGGCTATTCAGTTGTCCCAGCACCATTTATTAAAAAAAAAGAAAACAACAGGGATCCCTGGGTGGCACAGCGGTTTGGCGCCTGCCTTTGGCCCAGGGCGCGATCCTGGAGACCCGGGATCGAATCCCACGTCGGGCTCCCGGTGCATGGAGCCTGCTTCTCTCTCTGCCTGTGTCTCTGCCTCTCTCTCTTTCTCTGTGTGACTATCATAAATAAATAAAAATTAAAAAAAAAAGAAAACAAAACAAAAAACAAAAAAACAAAAAAACAAAAAACGCCCTGTTGTGTCCTCCATTGGAGGACTTTGGCACCCTTGTTGAAAATGTATTGGCCATAGATGTATGAATTTATTTCTGGACTCTTTGGTCTGTTCCACTGGTCTGTTCACCACTGCCTATGCCTATGCCAGTACCACACTGTTTTGATGACCAGAGCTTTTGTAGTAAGTTTCAAAATTGGGAACTATGAATTTTCCCGCTTTGTTCTTCTGTTTCAAGATTGTTTGGCTCTTCTGGGGCCCTTGCAATTCCATATGAATGATAGGATCATCTTGTCAGTTTCATTTATTTATTTATTCATTCATTCATTCATTCATTCATGAGAACAGAGAGAGGCAGAGATACAGGCAGAGGGAGAAGCAGGCTCCATGCAGGGAGCCCGACACAGGACTGGATCCTGGGACCCCAGGATCACGCCCTGGGCCGAAGGTGGCACTAAACCGCTGAGCCACCAGGGATCCCCCATCTTGTCTATTTCTGGGGGAAAAAAGGTAGTTGGAATTTTGGTAGAGATGTCACTGAATCTAGTTCAATTTGGGGAATATTGTCATCTTAACAATATTGAGTTTATAATCCATGGATAAGAATGCCTTTCTGTTTATTTCCATACTCTTTCATTTCTTTCAACATTGTTTTATGGTTTTCATTCCACTTGTCTCTTACTTCCTTGGTGAATTTGTTTCTGAGTATTTTGCTCTTTCTGACACTATTGTAAATGGAATAGTTTCCTTAATTTTGCTTTTAGATTATTTTTCACTCTGGGAAGGTAGCCTTTCATGACTCTCCTTTTGGTTCATAACCATCTCTTGAACCGACTGTTATTGAATTCCTACTTTGGGCTAGGCACCGACGGAAGTGGTGGAGCTACACCAGGAGAGAGAACAAGAATAATCCTTTTGTCTTCTGCTGTAGTCACTGACGGCGATCTCTGACATCTTCGTATCTCTCAGTTAGATTTGGACTCATAGTAAAGGACAGGGATGACTCTCCAGTCTTGCTTCTCTTTGGAGACATTTCCCTGAGGTTTGCTTTCACTATTCTGTTGTTCCCAGGGGCTTGCTTCTTGATCACTCTAGAATCTTCCTCTGCCCTGGTCCTTTTCTGAATTTTCATGAAGCACAGTTTTGGAAGGTTTTTGTTTGTATTGAACTGAAGAGAAGAGCATTGACTTGCCTTATGTAGAAAACTGACTTTAAATGATCAAGTCATCTATAAGGTTCCCCTGGTCCCCCCCTTTAAAAAAATAACTTTCAGCCTTGAGGATAATAAATAACTATTTTGAAAAGACATTACTATAACAAAGGCTAAAAATACAAAAATGCTGAGGTGCCTGGGTGGCTCAGTCACTTGAGTGTCTGCCTTCAGCTCAGGTCATGTTCCCGGGGTCCTGGGATTTAGCCCCATGTCGGGCTCCCTGCTCAGCAAAGCATCTTCTTCTCCCTCCCCTGCTCCCATTCATTTTCTCTCTCTCTCTTTCTCTCAAATAAATAAAAATACAAAAATGCAAAATTTTAAGTCACTTGAAATTCATATATTTTAAGAGCAGAAACTCCTGTATTCTTTTTTAAAGCCCCAAAGTGCACTGGCCTGCTGGTAACAGGTAAGGATCAACATCTCATGCCACCTCCATCCTCAAGCCTTCCTTGCCCCACGGGCACAAGGCAGAGTCTCAGCACCCATCGGCACCTCTGCTTGCCCAGGAGGCCAGTACTGTGGACGCACCTGTGGAGCTGTGTGTTCACGCAGCACAACTTGTCTGTCTGATGTATATACGTGGACATCAGGGCAGAGGTCTGGAAATGCAAGTGTTTAAGTGTTGTCAGAAAGTAGCTCTGGTAATGAAAGCCACAATGTGGATAAGCTCTCCCGGGGCACAACGGGGATATCCAGGGGTCTTCCAGGGGTGGGCACTGGGAGGAGATCTGTTTATGTCATGATGATTCTCACAAGTACAGGTACTGCGCTTGAGGGTTGCTGTGGTACCCAGCACAGAACTACATGCCACACACCTCCCCAAGCCTTCCCACCACCTCCTGCCATGTTCCCAGTACCTCCTGCTGTGGGGCTCATCACAGATCACAGTGGTCATTTGGTGAATGAGTGAGGACAATTGGAACATTTTGTGATCATCACAATACCAGACGTTCTGTGTACAAGGGATGCTGGCTAAGCAATGCAGGGGATACCTCCCGAGGGTGGCCCTGCATTAAGTCCCAAAACAGGCCAGTGTCTATCTTTGGGCATGATTAGAACATAGGTCTTTTGGCTGGGTGAGACAGAACCAGAATAGGCTCTTTTAGCTCTGCCCTTCTGTGGCTTATTGGAATAGAGGAAATCAGGACACACTGTCACAGACTGCACTTTTCTGCAGCTGTTCCTGCAACGTTGCATTCACACCCACTTTACACTGGCAGGGTGCTGCTCCTGAGCTGCCCTTTGCAGGAACAAGTGCAGGCAAATGGAGACCATACTGCAAGCCCTGTTTTCTGTGCACAAGGAAGATGGATGCCTCTCTCTGGGCTACATGCTCGGCACATCCAGGCATTAGCACCTCCTCCCTCTGCAAATGGTGGCCTTGGTCTTGCTTCCAACAGTATCTCTCCAGAGTGAGGGGAGGGAGGGGGGGTAAAAATAAAGCAAGAATGATCTTTTAGCCTTTCTGCCTTTCAAAGCAGGGCTGTCCTTAACACTGACATGTTCATATGGGGACCTCAGCTACAGAAAGTGACACCAGTTGGCCAAAGTTTCTCACCAACTCCAGCATTCCAGGGCCCAGGAGAAATGCGGACTTGGGAGCTGTCTGTCACTGTTGGTACCCCGGGCAAGATTGATCCCAAAGCACATGTCCTTCCCTCCCCGCTTATCGGGTCTGGGTAGCTCCTTGGTACCAGGTCACTGCCAGCCTCATGGCAAGAATAATGCAGCAAACACAAAGACAGCCTGGTTAGAAAGAGCAGCACCTATCTCATTTCTCTACAGTGCCTCTGACATCCCGTTTTGGGAGTGAGGTGCTGGTTCCTGCATTGTTCACTTCAATATCCTTCACATATCTGCAACTGACTTAATAACTTAAAAAAAAAAAAAAAACAAGAAAACAAAACCCTAACAAATCAACTCAGCTCCAATGGCATACTATGGAATAGTACTTGAAAATCTCAGTTAAGACCAGGGTTTATTAAGTAACCAAGTCTCCTGAATATGCTAGCTCAGACAATACTCACCTCCTATCAGTTTGAACCTGATTGATGTAATTTGTTTTAAAACTAGTTTTTGAAAACCAAGTAGCAGATGAGTCACGCATGTTCCTCTCCAGTTCCTGGGCCAAGGGAAGGGTGTGTTTGCACCCAGGATCACTCTCCTTCTCTGGGAGAAAGCAAGGAATGGAAAGGAGTGCACATCCTGATTCATAGCTGCATTGTGTTTACCAGAGGCTTCTCGTTCATTCTTGCATTTAGCACACCTCTATTCCACTCACCTGAGTTCGGATCCGGGTGCCCTGGGACCTCACCTTTCACCAGGGAAGCAACTGCAGCCCAGGGGTTGGGAACACGGGCTCCACAGGGAGCCTGGCATGCAGGACTGGTGTGCGAGTCCAGTGCCCCACAGACCACCTCTGGGCCAGGGAGCTGGTGACATTGTGACCAGAGCAAAGGTCCCACCTTGCAGAACATCTTCTGGGGATACATTTTAGAAGGTTTCCACCTAGGGCGCCTGGGCAGCGTAGTCATTAAGCATCTGCCTTCAGCCTAGGTCATGATCCCAGCATCCTAGGACTGAGGCTCACTTTGGGCTCTCTGCTCAGGGCCTGTCTCTCCCTCTGCCTGCTGCTCCCTCTGCTTATTCTCTCTCTCTCTCTGTCAAGTAAATAAATAAAACAAAATAAGTAAAAATAAAATGTTTAAAATAAATAAATAGAAGGTTTCCACCTAGAATGCTCAAAATTTTAAGTTTGGGTCTTTCTGAATGCAGGAAGTGTCAGTTGTCTGGAACCCCTATCTGCCTCATTCCCCTGTATCTGGTTTGAAATAGGCCTGGGATCCATCAGATCCTCCTGCCTCCACTTTTCCCAAATCTCTGATGTCTTAGTCCATTCCAGCTGCTATACCAAAGTACTGCTGATGAGGTAGCATATCAACAGCATAAGTTCATTTCTCAGAGTTCTGGAGGCAGGGGAGTTCGAGATCAGGCTGTCAGAGTGGGTGGGTTCCCAGGAGGGCTCTCTTATGCGTTACAGGTGGCCACCTTGTCCTTGTCTCTTCGCATGCCAGAAGGTTGGCAAGTGAGCTTTCTGAGCCATTTTTAGTAGGACACTAACCCCATTCACGAGGGCTCTACCCTCCTGACCTAATCACCTTCCTAAGGCCCACTACCTAATACCATCACACTGGGGGCAGGTTTCAACATATGAATTTGGGGGCAGGGGTGGTGCCTGGGCCACTCAGTTGGTTAAGCATCTGCCTTCGACTCAGGTCATGGTCTTGGGGCCCTGGAATCCAGCCCCAGCATCGGGCTCCCTGCTCAGGGGGGAGTCTGCTTCTTCCTCTCTCTCTGCTCCTCCCCCCACTCACACACACACTCTCTCAAATAAATTAAAAAAAAAATCTTTTTTTTTTAAGATTTTATTTATTCATGAGACACACACACACACAGAGAGAAAGGCAGAGACACAGGCAGAAGGAGAAGCAGGCTCCATGCAGGGAGCCTGATGTGGGACTCGATCCCGGGTCTCCAGGATCATGCCCTGGGCTGAAGGCGGCGCTAAACCACTGAGCCACCCAGGCTGCCCAATAAATAAATAAAATCTTAAAAATATATATATATGACCTTGAGGGAATATAAGCATTCAGTCCAGATTGATACCTCGCCTTGGTGCTGTGCCTTTTCTCCCATAAGATGAGGATGAACACACTTGGCTAAGGATTTGGGTAGAAGGTGCTGACCCAGGCCAAGAAACTTAGGATCACTCCCCCACCACCCCCGTTCCCCATCCTGCCCTCACCTCAGAGCCCACATTGGTGGTCACCTGCCCAGCACAAGGCAAAGTGCATGCACCTGCACCACTCCAACCAGCCTTCCTGCCCAGGTAGCATCCTGCCTAGCCCCCTGGGGCTCTTGCAAGCACCCTGATGCAAAATGGGTCCTCCCCTGTTTGGCTGGAAGCGAGTTTGGCCTTGGGCAGCATCCAGGATATCTTTGCTCCATTCTTCTCCCATTCACTCAGCATGCGCTTACTTAGACTGCATGTGGGCCACATACCAGATCTGCTGGGCAGGTGCAAGTGGAAGCATGCTTCTTCATTCTTCATCTCTGCACCCCATTCTGCGCCTGAGGGTTCAGTTTGGTGCCCGGCACAGAGAGCTCCGTCAGGGCTATGGTGTGTCTTCTGTACCCAGATCACACTTCCTTCATGACCATGAGCCTGCCTGAAGCTCTTGGGCACCTCCCACCATCTTCCCCTCTGAGGGGAGCTGTGAGACATCAACTTTAAACAGAAAATATCCTCAAGCAGGCTTCCCAATCTTCTGTCATCGACACCATGTATCTTATTCTAGGACTCCAGTGGGTTCCAGTTTCACATACTTGGTATTCACATAGTAATAAATAGACTGTCTGAGACAATTGATGGCACTTTTAAAACTTCTATGTCATTTCTCTTGAATGCAGAGAATTCACTTTTTCTTCTTGATTGAAATTTCTCTTTTTTTTTTTTTCCTCTAGTTTTGCCTCTGATTCCAAAAGAGCAGCCCACATGGGGCAGGTTTTTCTTGATCTCACCAGCATTTCCAAATTCCCACTGATCTAGGGGAGCAGTAACATTTATCAAAGAGAGGAATGGGCTGATAGTCAGTGCTTAGGTATTCTCCATCAGGTACTGATGTCATCTGATCTCATTGATAAAAGTCAGTATAGAAGTAGGGCATCTTAAACAGTCCTAGATGATGATAAGGCATTAAGGTTTATGGAAAAGAAGTTCTTATTGATAGTGATACATACAACAGTAGTTACGAGTAAAGTATTAATGAGATCTAGGACTTACTTTAAAAAACTTAAGGAGAGAGGCTCCTGGCTGGATTAGTCAGTAGAGCATGCATCTTGATCTTGGAGTCAAAGCCCCATGTTGAGGGTAGAGCTTACCTAAAAAAATTTAAAAAATAAAAAATAAATACTTCGGGGGACATGAGGTGGAGGAGCAAGGAAGGAGTAGACAGGGGAAAATAGGCAGAACATTGATGATTATTGGTACTGTGTGATGGGAACATGGGAACCCATTGTATTGTTTTCTCTATTTTGTCTTCACTTGAAAATTTCCATCATGAAATTGAAAAAAAAAATTCACATGGGGGACATTTCTTCCCAAGAGGTCAAAATGAAAGGCTGTCCTAGAGATTTAGATTGCATGGTTAAATAAATTAACAACAATGAAGTTGCCTGGAGCAAATATAATTCCCCATATACGTGTGAGGAACAGAAAGGTTCAGTATGCCATGGAAGAGCTAGTCTCTTTGAACTAGGTTATTTGGACTTTCTTTATCCTTCAATCTGTATAGGAATAAGGCAAGGCACCAAACTGTGTGTGTGTGTGTGTATGTGTGTACATGGATTAGAGTGGGATCATGTGTGTATATATGTGTGCATGGGAGTATGTATGTATCTGTATATATATGTGCACGGGAGTATGTACGTTTGCATGAATGTATGTACTACGTGGGTATGCATGAGTTTATATATGTACTATGTCTGTGGGGTGTGGGTATAGGTAGGTACATATATATGTATGAGTGTGTATGTGTGTGTTTGCTTGTTTTTAAAGAACCCAGCTTACCAGAAGTTGAGCTCTGGAGCCACCCTGCTCATCAGATCCACATTCTGCCACTTGCCAGCAGTGGCCCCTGGACAGGCCATTACCATTCTCTGAGCCTCGGTCCCTCTTCTACATCGGGCTGTTGGAGGGATTTGATTTACAAGTCCGTGCCAAGTGCTTGGTGTTATATTATTAACATGACTCCTCGTGGCAACCTTATTGTTGAGTGTTTTAATCCTCATTTTGTGGGAGAGGAAGCTAATTCCAAGCTCCACCTAGGATCCTGACCAAGCTCATGCACCCTAAGGGCAGAGCCTGGACTCAGTGTGCCTCTTCTGACCACAGGCAGCCTTTAGTTGATGTTTCTCTTTTTAGCTCTGTGGTTTTCCTATATCTGGCGTTAGGACATTTTTGGTTGTTTTTTTTTTTATTTTATTTTAAGTGTCATAATTATAAAGATCAAACAAATATTGAAGTCTAACAGGTGTCTTGTGCTAGGAACATCTGCTCTGTACTATGGTCATGACTTTTAGAAAGTGTTTCTCGAGAGGTTGCTTCACCTGGACGGAGAGTTGAGAGAGCCCAAATCTTTATTTTTTTGACCTACCAGAGGACTTGAAATACAACAGGCGCTTAGAAGAGATGGTTATTAATGTTTAAAGGGTTTTCCTCTGTATTGTATTTCAGGCTTTAATATCACTGAGGTGGCCATTGTTCATGAGTCTACCATTTGAAGACAACCTCAATCAATATTACCATGAAACTAAGGGGGTAGGAAGAACCTAACTAAATGATTATAAAGCTTATCTGTAAGAGTAAACACAGAGAATAGTGAGAGAACTTCCAAAAACTTAAATGCAGGTATTCAAACATACAGTTGACCCTTGAACAACACAGGGGTTAGGGATGCCATCCCACTACACAGTCAAAAATCCACATATAACTTCTGCCTCCCAGGGCCTGGGTAGCTCCATTGATTAAGCATCTGACCCTTGGTTTTGGTTCAGGTCATGATCTCAGGGTCATGAGATTAAGCCCCACATGGGGTTCTGCGCTGAGTGTGGAGGCTGCTTAAGATCTTCTCCCTCTCTCTTTGCCCCCTCCCCCTGCATTCTCTCTCTTTCTCTCTCAAATAAATAAATAAATAAATAAATAAATAATAATTTTAAAAGATTTTATTTATTTATTAATGAGAGACACACAGAGAGGCAGAGACATAGAGGGAGAAGCAGGCTCCTTGTGGGGAGCCCGATGTGGGACTCGATCCCTGGGACCCCAGGATCATGACCTGAGCCTACGGTAGACACACTCAACCTTTGAGCCACCCAGGCGTCCCTAAATAAATAAATCTTTAGTATATGTGCTGCCTAAGCAAGCAAAATAAATAAATCTTAAAAAAAAATAAAACCAGGGACAAAAAAAATCTATGTGTAAGTTATCTGTGCAGTTCAAACCTGTGTTATTCAAAGCTCAACTGTAATTTTTAACTAAAATAATTAAAACAGTATGACCCTGGTGCCGGTATAGAGAGGTAAGTCAGGGGGAACAGAAAAGAAAGAGTCCACAAGTAGAGATACACTAAGTGTAGCATTTCAAATTGGTGGCGAAAGAATGAGGTATTGAATAAAAGCTCTCAACAACTGGCTAACCATTTGGAGAGAGCATTATTTTGGTAGATTAATACACATAAAATTAGAAACTTCTACTTGGCAAAAAAAATGTCATAAAATTAAAATTAGAAAAATATTTATAAAATATTTTGGATGAACTCAGAGTAATCCACAAGTGGTCTTTTTCACTTCACTCAAGTCTGATGCTTTAAAAAAAGTCTGATGCTGTTTTTTTTGTTTTGTTTTGTTTTTGTTTTTTCGTGTT
This sequence comes from Nyctereutes procyonoides, assembly GCF_905146905.1. Taxonomy (NCBI): domain Eukaryota; kingdom Metazoa; phylum Chordata; class Mammalia; order Carnivora; family Canidae; genus Nyctereutes; species Nyctereutes procyonoides. The sequence goes on along the minus strand of NW_026575047.1, from coordinate 52,401,497 downwards.
TTTTTTTTTCTTTTTCTATAAAGGACCAGATAATAAATGTATTAGACTTTTCTGATCTCTGTGACATCTCCTCAGCACTGCCATTACAATATGAAAACAGCCATAGAAAATATGTAAATGTATGCATATGCTGTGTTTTAACATAACTATACAAAATCAGGTGGTGGGTGGTGGGCCCTAGTTTGTTGCTCTGTGCTCTAGCCTATTTACAAATTGCAGTTGAATGGAGTACTCTGTTACCTTGTAATTAAGAGGCCTGTTTATTTGGGTGTTATTTGAGGCCTCTCATCCTGTCCCCATTTACCCACCCATGGACCCCCCACTGTCCTAGTAAATACTTAACTAGCACTCCAGGGGGCAAGTGTGTATGTAGAAATGTATATAAAATTATTTACATGTGTGTGCAATATTATAAATTTTACTGATACAAAGTATGTGTAGCACAGTTTGCAAATAATAAGAAAATACACTGTTCAAATTGTAAATTACATATAGTCCATTGATTCTAAGAGAATGCGTTCATTGATTTTTGCCAGACTCTAATATCTATAGTCGATCTGTGGTTGCAGTTGATGAACAACTGTCCTTTGGCATAAATACAAGTTGCAACTTATTTGTCAGTGATATGGGCAACCTCATTGCTGAATTGGATGATGGTTTTCAAACACTGGAAGAATGTATTTCCTCAGTTTTTTAATGCTGTTGCTGATATAATGGCTACAGATATGATTCACTTTTAGTTTAACCTGCATTATAATATTTCCTCCTCCATCACTTTCTTAAGTCAAAAAAATCAACAGCAAATCAAGCCCTTTTTTGTAGTGTTTATCAATTTCCCTGTGTAAATGCTCCCACCACAGCTGATTTCAAACCACCAATGAGATGTCACTGAAAGTAGAGTTGAGAAGAGTACACAGTAGCCACTGATAGTATTTCTACTGTATAGATAGGACAGATATAAATAACCCCCAAAGCATGGATTATGTCAAAATACAGTAAAATGATTAGAAAGTGATGATTTTTGAGTATTTGTTACCTTTGTTTTCAATATAATTTATTAATTATGTTTATATTATTTAATTTTTAATAATGGCTATGTTTATCAATCAGTTCACAAATTTCTGAAAATGTTAACAATCAGTAAATCGATGCAAAGTAGCCCTAGCACACCACTGCTTATTGGGAATCATATAGGTAAAGGACTATTTTTTGAGATGGGTATCCTTTAAGAGGAATGCATTCAATGCATGGCCAAGGCTCAGATCTTGTAATGTGCTCTGTTCCCCAACCTCTACCTCCTCATTATCCTAACAGAGCCAGCACATCTCTGAGTAGAGCCTTGGTCGCTCCCTCAGGACTAGACATCACAACCAGGGGCTCTTATTTTATTGGTTTATTTCTTCTCAAGGCCCATTCAGAAGAGTAAAGGTCTAATTGCCATTGGTTTAACTGCTTACTTAGAAGTCAAATTATTTTTCTGCCTAAATATTCCTAATCAGTAAACAGTTATCATTTGAATTTTCAATGTGCTAAATAGTCCTCCTTGCAAGACAGGAAGTTAAAAAACAATATTTGGTATAAAAAAAATCCAATACACAGGCAGATACCTTCTTTATCTCTAGCATCTTGACCACTATAGCTAGATGACGGCAAACAAAGCTTTATACTATCATAGCCTTTATATATAAAGAGTGCTTACAAATCACCAAAAATACACAATGCACCCCAGGAGAAAAATCAGCAAAAGAGCCCAAAAAGACAGTTCATAAAGAAAAAAATATAAATAATCAGTGAACAAAAGATTGTCGTAATTGAAGAAAACATAAATGAAAACACAGAAGAGTAAATATAGTGATAGCAAGCCAACAAGTAGAAGTTCTAGGGATTGCAGAACAAATACCAGAGCATCCGTGGTATTCTGTACTGGGATCACAGTGTGATTTGGTGAAAAGAAAATGAATGTGGAAGTAGGAAGGCCTGGAACCCAGTACTGGCTCTACCAGCTACCGTCTGGGGGACCTTGGGAGTAATAATTCTCTCCTAGGCATGTTGTGAGCACCTGATGGGAGCAAACTTTTCTAGCACAACCTGGCATATGGTGGGTTGTTCTGGAAACTCAGGTCCCTGAGGCTGCCCTCACTTGCTACAAGCATAGGCTCTAACCACAGCCTTTAGGAAATGGTCTTTTTGCCCTCTGGGTAAGTTCAAGCCCAGAGGTAACTGGCAGAGACCTGTCTCAGTGCCTTTGAGGGAGATTAAACTGGCTCTGCTTTTCTGGAGAACCCAGGAATTTGGAAACAACAGAATCCAGGCTTGCTGTGCTGAGGGCACCCTGGATCACCATTTAGTCAACAGACCTAATGAGAAACTCTTTCAAGTCTTGAACTCAGCAGGTACATTTCTCTTCTTTCTTCTTCTTAAGCAATGCTTTTTTTTCCCAACAAAAGAAACCAAAACTTGCTAACCAACAGCTTGGTTTCAAAACTGCTGTGAGGAGATACTACCCGACAAACTGACTGGCTTTTCAGTGGCCTTTGTGTGTGTGCGTGGTGCGTCCCCAGGGCCCGAGCCATTTAAGAGTTCTCACACATCTTGGCTTTCTTTGGAGCTCAGCCCAGTACACCCAAGTCCACCTGCTCACGTCTGTGGAATCCCATCTCTGCCTCTCTCCTTAGCACAAACGTGAAAGTTGAAGCTGGGGTGAGATCAAAGAAGTCCAGGAAGAATTTAAGTGCATTTGCCAAAACCTGCAGAATAAGCTATAGGGTTACAGATAAGCTATGAAGATCAGACCCCATCCACAGTCCAGTTGACTTGACTATGACCAGGTGGGCAGTGTGAGGAAGGCCAGGCTGCCACATAATTTGGAGTCGGGGCACAGGATTCAGGTGTTGGGACCTGTTTTGGAGTGAGCCCAGAACAGAGGGTCTGGCAGGTGTGTGGTCTGAGTTCCAACAGGGCCACTTGCTGGCTTGGTCACGGAACCTGTCTCGGTCTCCATTACTGCATATGTGTGTGATAGGAATAAGAATACTTATTAATATTATAGTAGTATTATTTCACGGGCCTGGTTGAGATTCAAATGTAGGAAAATTTTATATGAAACAAATACCTCATGAGGATTTTTAAAAAGTTTTGATCAGTGTTTGACCATAGTGCCTGAAATATTAAGATCACCAACACATATTTCTCGGTGGTAAGTGTGTGTCATGTGCACCAAATTCTACAAGTCTGCCTTTTACCATTATACAGTGTCTTACAAAGGTGCTATGCTCACTTGAATGGAAGACCAGAGAAAGCCTAGGGGAAAAGATTCTTTTCAAATATTGCTCATGATAGTTTGTGCCTTCTACCTCCAAGCACATGTAATGATTGCATTTTACTCCATAAATGGCATGCTGGACCTCTTACGTGTCTCTCCAGATTGGCTCTATCAGCCCCTCTGCCTAGTGGAGAGGTCTGGCCCCCAGTTTATCTCCTCATTGCGTGAACACCTGTGTCCTAGCCCAGGTGAAGGCTAGGCTAGTGCACAGGTATTTGCACACAGGTAGAAGCTGCAATGGTCCTAGGGAGTCAGGTCCTTCCCACCCAGCAAGACTTGGGGAAGCTGTGACTTTTCTTTCCACTTCTAGAGGAGGTGTGGCATCTGGGCTCCCCAGTATCTGGCTGCCTGGAGGGGACAGGTGATAGACCAGGAAATGCGCAATGAGAGACAGGAGATCAGCTCTTCCCCTGGCCAAGTGCCCTGCTGTTTTGTTGTGAAGCTGGAGCCAGCTTGGTGTCCCCACCCCCCTTCCCTGCCAAAGACCTTTCCGCCTCACTCTTGTTGCCCTGGGATTATGCCTCCCCATAAAGCCTCAGCCCCATAGGCTTGGCCTCCCATTTTCTAGGGAACCTAGGCTAAAGCACATACATATTCAGGTGGCAGATCAAACATGAGTTTCAATAATCTGTAAGAAATATTGGAGAGGGAGAGAGGATCAATTTAGAACGGGTCAAGTGTGACTGGGCAAAGTTTGCCTTTGGAAGTGCTGCACTAGGGCTTTTCTCTCCTCCCGTCCCAGCCCGAGTGCTGAGCATAGTCAACGACTATTTGTTGAGTGAATGTGCGTGCATCCATGAACCTTGTTTAAATCAAGAGCTCATATAATTTTAATCAACTCTGTTTTTGTCTGTGCACACTCAGTGAAACATTTAATAATCGGTTAAAAGTGGAAGAAATTAGTCTCTTTTGTGTGACTATTTTTTTCCTTTTTTCTTAATCATAAAAAGTTCCATGGGTTTTTTTTTTTAATTTCCTTTCAGTTAGCTCTTTCATGCATTGCTTTTTTCCTGAGACAAGAGCTGTTCTCATTTTATTGTTGTTTTACTGACTCCTCTCTAATTGACATCTGTTTTGAGCTCATCTCCGTTTGCAAGATGAGTTGAAATTTTGCAATCTGTGATCAATGGCTCAATCTAACTTGCATTGGCGGCTAGAAAGGAAGTCAGATTGAAATCACGTGCCTTCTGTGCCAGCTTTCAAGTTTGTGACTGAACTCTTTCGTTTCCGGAAAGTGCAATTAGAGTATCACTCCTGCTTCTCTTGAAATGGGACCAAAGAGCTCAGTAAGGTTTCCAAACAGTCAGCATATGCACCACTCTCCAAAAGTCTCACTTCTAACCTCTTTTGCTTCACTAGGGCTCAGTGTTCCAGCTGGTCTTTTTGCCTTCCTTCCTTTTGTCCAAGGGACTGCAAAGAGCAAGCGGCATCATTCCCCAGGTCTCCTAGTTTAAGCAAAAAAGTATAGATTCCCACTTATGTAGGTGACAGTACAACCCAACCGCTGCTGTGTGTGGTTATGAATCATGGCATTGGCCACTTGGTTCTGTGTCTCCTGATAGTGAACATAACACAAAGATGACAGTTTTATTTAATATTTCACAGTTGCAAATAAAATTCTAAATGTGCTGAAAATGAAAAATGAAGTGATGTGAGGAGAGAAAGAGGGCTTCTGAAACCCCTTTCTCAGATTCCTCCAGATGGCATCAGCACTTAGTACAAAGACTTAGCTTGAGGACAGCCGGGGTGGCTCAGTGGTTTAACACTGCCTTTGGCCCAGGGCATGATCCTGGAGACCCAGGATCGAGTCCCAAGTTGGGCTCCCTGCATGGAGCCTGCTTCTCCTTCTGCCTGTGTCTCTGCCTCTCTCTCTCCTCTCTGTGTATTCTTATGAATAAATAAATAAAATCTTAAAAAAAAAAAAAAAGACATAGCTTGAGGTTCATCCTGTCTGTGCTGCCCAACATTCTGGCAACAAGATCTATTATCCAATATATAAATGCATTTAGTTTTTGAACACTTAACTTTATTACTTTTTTCAGCAACATGTCATATTCAAAAGTATATCTATAATTTCTACTTATTTTTTTTCCTGACATTTTACAGAGTTCAGAGAGTACTGCATTCCTAACTTTGTATTTCTTTTTGTTACTTGCATATCAAGCACTTTTTAATGTCATATATCCTTTGTAAGCAGCATTTTGTATTTTTTTAAATAAAACTTCACCGGGCAGCCCGGGTGGCTCAGCGGTTTAGCGCCTGCCTTCGGCCCAGGGCCCAATCCTGGAGACCCGGGATTGAGTCCCATGTCGGGCTTCCTGCATGGAACCTGCTTCTCCCTCTGCCTGTGTGTCTGCCTCTCTCTCTCTGTGTCTCTCATAAATAAATAAAGTATTAAAAAAAACCACATTAAATAAATAAAACTTCACCAAGTAGAAATGCTGTAATTTATTTAAGCTATACATCTATTGTTGGACATATAGGCTGTTTTCCTTTTTTTCTCTTATAAATAGACAGCTTCGTGCAGAAAGCTTCTCCTAAATTTAAAATTATTTTCTGGAGGGCAGCCCTGGTGGCACAGCGGTTTAGCACCGCCTGCAGCCCAGGGCGTGATCCTGGAGACCCTGGATCAAGTCCCATGTTGGGCTCTGCATGGAGCCTGCTTCTCCCTCTGCCTGTGTCTCTGCCTCTCTCTCTCTCTCTCTGTGTGTCTCTATGAATAAATAAATAGAAAAACCTTAAAAAATTATTTTCTGGAGATCATTCACCAGAAGTAAGACACTGGGACAAATTAGAGATGGAAGCATATTTACTTTTTGATGGGTATCACTAATTTGCTTTTCAAAATAATTGAACCAATTTACAATCTCACCAGGCATACTCACGGGCCAGCTCTAGAGTAAATAAATGATATCTTTCCTTAATTTGCACTGTGATAATTACTAGTGAGGATGAATACCTTTTCAAATGTTTGTGTACAAAGTATATTTTTTCTTCAGAAAATTGCCATTTTTGTTTCTGTCCCAAGAGGTCTCAGTACTATCATTATTAAGCTAAAAAGTACTCCAGGTAAACCACAGATGTAATAACCCATGGTGTGAGATAGTTCCTCTAAATATTTTTTCTGGTATGCTATTTGACCTTTAATTCTTTACAGATAATCTTAAATTTTTCCTCCAGAGTTCTGATAATTCTTTTTTTTTTTTTCATTCCCAGTTTGTTTAGGATTTGATTTTCTCCATAATGTTTGGATTTTTTTTTTTTTTAGTGTAAGGTTTTTCTAAATTGCTGACAAATTACCCCAAATCAAAGACAGAACCGAAATGTTAAAAGATGTTATAGAACCCTACCTCCAACAATACGAAGACCAAGTATCTTGCCTGCCCACAGAAAAAAATTTTAAATGCTGATTGAAATGTTGACAGAGAGGCCAATGGAGTAATAATGGTGGCTTGTGCCCTAGGGTATTTGCTGGATCTGGGAAGTTGCATCTGCATAAATCTGGGACCTCAGAGGCACAGAAAGTTTAAAAAAAAAAAAAAAAAAGAAAAGAAAAGAAAAGAAAAGAAAAGAAAAGAAAAGAAGCCAATGGTAGAACACACAAAAAAAGTGGTTCAAAATGAGTCCAATTGTCAATAGTTTCAATAAAGGTAAATAGACCAATGGCTTTGTTTTAGAAGACAAAAATTATCATATTAGATTTTTAAAAGATATATTTGCTGTTGCATCAAGTGTGTTTCCCATGCCCACCAGCTCCATTCTCTATTCTTCTCCACCCTACTCTGCATAAGGAGGCTGGCCTAATCACAGACTCTTTGCCTGTGGCTTACAGTTGAGTTCAGCGGAGGGAAAACACCACAGGAGAATGGAGGGAAGGAATTATTTATGAGGTTTTGTGTTTTTTTTTGTTTTTTTTTTTTTTTTTTTCCCTTCAGCTGCCCTCAGCAGCCAGCATCCCTCTCAGGGTCACAGCCCTGCCCTCCCTTTGCCGTAGTATAGTACACCTAAGGGCTTAACACACATTCTGTTACTAGCCCCAGAGAACTTCACTATCCAAAGTTGTGGCTTTATTTTGTTCTGCTCACACCTTTGTAAATAGCCTCTTTATTGAAGCCTCTGTAGATTATCCCAGTTTAATTATGCTGTCTGGTTCCTGCTGGGACTGACCCATAGAACTCTTAAGGAATGGTATCTAAAACAGAAAAAAAAAAGTTCAAAGTAAAGCAGATGAGAAAAGACATAGCAAGCAAATACCAACCAAAAGAAAGTTGGTGTAGTTATATTAATATCAGATGAGCAGGAATGTCAGGACGATAGGCATCGTTAGAACTAAAGAGTATTACTACACGTTGATAAAAGATTTGTTTCACTTCTGACATGGCCTCAAAATATAGGAAGCAAAAAGCTGTTAAAACTACAAAGAGAAAAAAAAACTCACATAAACAAACTCACACACAAGGTAGGAGATTTAATATGCTTCAAATATATTTGATGAGTAAAACAGCAATCCTGTAAGAATACAGGATTTGAACATCACAACTGACATCCAAGGTCTAATGGGTCTGTTGGTGTGTTGTATCCACCAACTGAAGAATAGGATTTCTTTTCAAGCATAAATGGAATATTCATGAAAATTGGCCACATAGTGGACTATTTGGCAAGCTTTAGCATATTTCTAAGGATTGGTAGCATATAAACCCTGTCCTCTGACATTATACTTAAGTTAAAAATCAAAATAAAAAGATAACTAGGAAAAGCTCATGCACTTGGAAATTGAAAACACTTCTGAATAACAAGTGTCGGGCTCCCTAGTGGGTAGTCAGTTAGGTGTCTGCCTTCCGCTTGGGTCATGATCTTGGGGCGGGGGTGGGGGGTGGTGGGGGGGTGGGGGGGGAGTCCTGGGATAGAGCTCCACATCAGGCTTCCCGCTGAGCAGGGAGCCTGCATCTCCACCCCATCACCCACTGCGCCCCTGCTGCTTGTGTGCTCTCTTGCTGCTCTCAAATAAAATCTTAAAAATAAAGAAATAATTCATCTAAGGAAAAAGACTATAATTTAAATTAGAAAATATGTAGAACTACATGATGATAAAAATAGTACATATGCAAACAAGTGGGATGCCAATAAAGCAGTGGAGAGAGAGAAATTTATGGCTCTAACTGCATGTACTAGGAAGGAGGAAAGGCTGGAAATTAATTTACTAAGCATCTCAACTTACGATGGTAGAGAAAGACCAACAACATCAATGCAAAGAAAGCAAAAAGAAGGAAAAAAAATTTTTTTGAAGGAAAAATTTTTTAAGAGCAGAAGTTAATAAAATAGAAAACAAAGATATGGAAGAGAGAATCAAAGAAACCACAAACCGGTTCTTTGAAGAAATACATAAAATTGATAAGCCTCTAGGAAGACCAATCAAGGGAAAAAACAGAATATATTATTTTGGGAACGAAAATGAGGAACATTATTACAAATCCTGTATACATTAAAGCTATTGTAAGAAGGTATTATAAACAACTTTGTGACAAAAGAAAGAAAAGCAAGGAAAGAAAGAAAGAAATTTTAAGTAAAATGAGCAAATTCCAAGAAAAAAATACAACTTGGTAAAATTGACACAAGAAAAAAAATAAAGACTAAAATTATCCTCAGAAATTGTTTCTGTAATTTAAAAGAAACTCCAAGGCTGGATAGATGAACTGGCAAATTCCACTAAACATTCAAATGGAAGAAATAACACCAATATTCCATAAACTCTTTCACACAGTGGAAAAAAGGGAAACAGTCCCCAGTAGTTGAATGAAGCCTGTGTATCCTTGGTGCCAAATCCCAACAGCACATTATGGAGAATTTTCAGCCAGTCTCACTCAAGAACATAAATATGAAAATTTCACATTCAACATTAAGCAAAAAGATTTCTCTTCGGGGCGCTCGGGTGGCTCAGTTGGTTGAGCGTCTGACCTTTGATTTCAACTCAGGTTGTGATCTCAATGTTGTGAGATCGAACCCCAGGTCCAGCTCCGAGCTGAGCACAGAGTCAGCTTAAGGTTTTCTCTCCCTGGGCAGCCCTGGTGGCTCAGTGGTTTAGTGTTGCCTTCAGCCCGGGGTGTGCTCCTGGAGACCTGGGATCGAGTCCCATGTCGGGCTCCCTGCATGGGGCCTGCTTCTCCCTCTGCCTGTGTCTCTGCCTCTATCTCTCTCTCTGTGTCTCTCATGAATAAATAAATAAAAGCTTTAAAAAAAAAAAAAAGATTTTCTCTCCCTATCCTTTGGCCCCCCTTAAAAAAATGGTTTCTCTTTTTCTGCCTTTTGGGGGGGTATTAAATAATTTTGAATATTACATTTATTTATTTTATTGTCCTTTTAGCCATATTTGTGTGGTCACTCTAGGGATTACAATAGGTATCCTCATTACATTACAGTTTATTTAGAATTGATATCACATGACTTCACACTTTATAAATGTAAGAACCTAACTACAGTTTTTCTGTTCCCCTCTACTCCCAACTTTCTGCTATGATTGTGTCATATATTTCACCTCTGTATGTATTACCAACTCTATTTTATAGTGATATTTTTACTTTAGGAGGCTTTGTCTTTTAAAGAAAGTAAGAGAAGGAAAAAAGTGGCTCTTTTTTTTTTTATTTATTCATGTATTTCCATTTCTGGTGCTCTTTATTCTTTCCTAGAGATCCAGTTTTTTTATCTGGTATCAATTTCCATCTGCTTAAAGCATTGCCTTTATCATTTCTTATCATGTTGGCCTGGTGGTCATGAGTTTGCTTAGCTTGGATTTATTTCAAAATGTCTTTATTTAAACCAATTTTATTTGCTTGTTTTTAAAAATGTGTATATTCATTTGTTGATACATTGACTTTGTGGTTTGAATAAACCCTCATGATGTTTCCATGACTCTACCCAGTTTTGAATGCTATTTTTACCAGATATGGAGTTTTGGGTTGGCAGTATTTTTTAAAACTATTTTTAAATATTTTATTTATTTATGTATTTGAGAGACAGAGAATGGGGGAGGTGTAGAGTTGAGAAGAGAGAGAATCTCAAGCAGACTCCACACTGAGTGCGGAGCCCAACCCAGGGCTCAATCTCATGACCCTGAGACCATGACATGAGCCAAAATCAAGAGTCAGAGGCTCAACCTACGCATCCCAGGGTTTGGCAGTATTTTGTTTTGTTTTGTTTTGTCTATTCATGAGAGAGGCAGACACATAGGCAGAGGGAGAAGCAGGCTCCCCACTGAGCAGGGGGGACTTGATCCCACCCAGGACCCTGGTATCACAACCTGAGCCAAATGCAGATAGATGCTCAACCACTCAGGTGCTCCAGCAGTATTTTTTTTTAATTTCAGATTTCAGCACAATAAAGATATTACATTTTCCTCTGACCTCCATTGTTCTGATGGGAAGTATTTACATATACTATGTAAGCATTGTTTATATCTGAGCCACCTTATACACTATGATAACATTTTTTTCTCATATTGTACAAGCTAGCAAGTTTGCTATATACAAAATGAATGAACAAACAAAAAGTGTGTTTCCATATTCTAACACACAGAGCTTCCAGTCAGCTTTTTAGTACCTTACTACCGATATGAAAAGACCACCTCAGGGACCACCAGACTTTTGAGGAAATTACCCAACAGTAACCTAGAAACAAACCCTAGCAGAGAAGAAGCTTGGAGGGGAAAGAGCAAGTCGGCAGCGAAAGAAAACTTTAGAAAAACTATTATTACTAGTATAAAACAGAAAATTTTAGTTATTCCTCCCCTGAATAGGGAAAACTTCAGTTATTTCCTACTGTGTTTTTCTCCTGTATATCTCCTTTACTATTCACACAGAACATTTCACCTCTGACACTTCTAGTCACCAAGTGTGTGGTTTTTCCCACAACAAACAATTCTTAGTCACGCCCATTGGGTGTCCTATAATTTAACTCAATTCTGATACCAACTACCCAGAGATAGCATCAGATCTCACAGCTTAAGGGCTCAGTCCCACAAGACTGCCTACCACACCTACACACTCATATACACTTCAGATGCCAATAACAAGTTCAGGTTACCACCGGTGATTTTGATCTACTGTAGATTGGTGTAGATTGGTGTTCTAAAGAACTCCTCTTGGGAGTCTGTTGATTTGCTAGGACAGCTCACAAAATGTCGGGAAGCATTTACTTACACTTCCCCAGTTTATTAAAGGAAGTGATAAAAGATACAGATGAATAGACTGATGAAGAGATACACAGGAAGGGTGAGGTCTGGGAGGGTCCCAAGAGCAGGAGCTTCTGTCCCTGCAGAGTTAGGGTGTGTCACCCTCCTGGTATGGATGTATTTGCCCACCTAGAATCTCACCAGACCACATACTATTGAGATTTTAAGGAGGCTTCCTCATGTAGGTATGATCAGTAACTGACTTTATTTTTCTCCCCTCTCTAGAGAAGTGGGGGACAGGGCTGAAAATTCCAAGCTTCTAATCATAGCTTGGTCCTTTTGGTGACCAGCCCCCATCCAGGAGCCCACCCCAAGTCCCCTTCGTAGAACAAAGGATGCTCCTAGTGCTCTTATCACTTAGGAATTTACAAGGATGTTAGTACTGAGTCAGGAACAGGGTCAAAGGCAAATATTATAACAAAAGATGCTCCTATTGCTCTTCCCAATCAGGAAATGACAAGGTTCTCAGGAGCTCTGTGCCAAGAACTAAAACAGAGACCAGGATATAAATTCTGTTATCTCATAGGTGTCCTCAAGGAAGATAAAAGAAAATATTTCATCTATAAAACAAGAACAGATTTATTCATTTTGAGAAAAGAACATTGGAAGAACCAGATCAATGCCTTGAAAATTTTAAACATGAGGCAAAAATTAGAAAGTCAATTGATAGGTTAGAAGACCTGAGGAAATCTCCCACAAAATGAAATGAGAGTGGGGTGGGGAAGACACTAAATGCTGACCCAGTAAGAAATGGTGTTAACAGAGTGTTGGGGATTTGGAGAGGACATGAGTGTGTGAGGGATGGTGTGAGAGTGGGGCTTCTCCATGTCTTAGGTAGGTTGTCACTGGATGGTGTCTAAAACTGAGAAACTAGGATATAGCATATGAACATTTAATCAAGCAATGTGGTACTAAATGCTAGAACACATGCTCAAAGTATGAAAAGATGCTGTGTTGAGGGATGGACTCAGAGAGGTAGGGGCGAGTGACATGAAGGACTTCTGTCTTTGGTCTAAACCATGTAGCTTAAAAAAAAAAAAACTATGTAGCTTACTTGACTTGGCAAACTATTAATTCATTACTTTGAAAAAAAGTAAAAAATATGAAAAAGATGGTATTTGAGCATTTCCTATCTAACCTTATTGGTGCCATTAAGGAAAATGCGATTTCGGGGATCCCTCGGTGGCTCTGCGCTTTAGCGCCTGCCTTTGGCCCTGGGCGCGATCCTGGAGTCCCGGAATCGAGTCCCTCATGGGGCTCCCAGCATGGAGCCTGCTTCTCCCTCCTCCTGTGTCTCTGCCTCTCTCTCTCTCTATGTCTATCATAAATAAATAAATAAATCTTTTAAAAAATTGTTAAAAAAAAAAAGAAGAAAATACGATTTTGTGCATTGCTGTACAGGACAATTATTCTTCACCAAATTTATATTTGTTTCTATTATTTATTTATTTATTTATTTATTTATTTATTTATTTATTTATTTTTTAAAGATCTTGTTTATTCTTGAGAGACACAGAGAGGCAGAGACCTAAGCAGAGGGAGAAGCAGACTTCCTGCAGGGAGCCTGATGCCAGGCTCAATCCCTCATGACTTGAGCTGAAGGCAGGTGCTTAACTGACTAAGCCACCCAGGAGCCCTCTACCCTTCATTTAAATGAACACTGGAACCTAGGATTCTTAGATCCTTTTCCTGGTACTGAAAATATCATCTTTAATGGTTTTTATGACTACAGGATCATCTACCCTGTCTTACATTGGGCTCTGAGGGTGAGCACACACAGGTGTACACTCTTCCTTGTCCTTTCCAGATCATTTCCTATATTCCCTTTATTTTCCTCCCTTTTAGTTGCCATAATGTGGGTCTAAAGTGCATTTTTAATGATATGTTAAATTTATTGAGTGAATGTTCGGTTTCTCTCTGTGTATGTATAATAGACACATGTGTGTGTATAAATATATATATTCACAGTATTTCATATAATAGCTTTATTGAAGTATAGTGAAATATAATCCACATACCATAAAATCCCCCCTTTAAAGTGTTTTTGTATATTTTTATAAACAGAGGGTGGTAAGCTTTCTTTATTCCTTTCACCAAATCCTCTTCATTAAACTTCATAAACTTTGCAAATCAGGTTCTTTGGCCCTCACAAAAAAACTTCACTAGGGGGTGAAACTGAAAAGTATTTCTTGATTTTTTTTTTTCCCAGACATCTCTTTCTTTACTATGTTTTGACTAAAGAATTGCTCCCTGCATATTTTCTTTTCTTTTTTTTTCTTTTTTTGCATATTTTCAATATAAGGGTGGGGGGAGGATTAATAAATTCTTTATTGTTAATAACTTCTTATGGCCAAAGAAAACCTAAGAATTCTAAAGTATTAGCTCAGAGTCCTTAGCCTAACAAAACCTTTCCCCCACTTCTACCCTCTTTGTCTCCAATTGTAAATTCCCCTCTCAAGGATTTTTAATGCTTCATTCCAAATGCCGGACAGAGAAAAGCTTCATTACTGCTGGTACTTTCCTATTGGTGAATTCAACCTTAGTCTTCCCTTAATGCTGGTTCTTCCTTTGAATAATAGGAATAATCCTGTTTGTTCATTACCAATTCAATTCATTGAGGGGAAACGCTGCACTGAAGATAGTGAATGATGATAAAGCCATGTATTGGCATCAGCCAGGATTACTGTCTGCCTCTCACACAATTCTTGTTGCCTGGGCTTGCTGGTGACATTTGGAGGCAGAATCCTGGCGGTGCCGGCCCCAAGTGGTTAGGCAGGTGGATTTGTCATTCTTCTACAGTCTCAGGAATCTGATGGGAAGAAAAACCAAAGAATTTGGATATCTTTTAAGACCCCTTCTCCTGGAAATTAAGGAATTAATGGTAGCAGTTGAGTTTTTGTCAGGGTAAACTTGAACAAGCATGCATGGTATCTTGAATGGTGAAGAATATTTTCTGGTTAAATGCTCTGTCAAAAGCAGGCCAATATTTTGAAATCCTCCTGCAGTTCTGTTGAGGATGGATGCAGTCCCTGGTTTGGCATAGCCCCCCCCCCCCATATGATGTCCTATTTTTCTGTGTTTTTTTCTATGCCTATATGTCTCATCTCCCCAAAGCAAGGGCAGACTCTGGCGATGGTGAGCATGGAAGGAGCTGGGACTGGGAACCTGGTCACAGGCTGGAACTTCTTTCTACCTCTTCTCCCTCCCTGGATCCCTCCTCTTGTGACCAAGGTTATAGCACTGTTTGGGCTTTGTTTTTGTTTTTTTTTTTTTTTTTTAATTTTATTTTATGATAGTCACAGAGAGAGAGAGAGAGAGAGAGAGAGACAGAGACACAGGCAGAGGGAGAAGCAGGCTCCATGCACCGGGAGCCTGATGTGGGATTCGATCCCGGGTCTCCAGGATCGCACTGGGCCAAAGGCAGGAGCCAAACCGCTGCCCCACCCAGGGATCCCTGTTTGTTTGTTTTAAGATTATTTATTTATTTGAGATAGAGAGTGAGCAGGAGCGGGGGAGGGGCAACGGGAGAGGGAGAAGCAGGCTCCCTGCTGAACAGCAGTGAGGGACTTGATCCCAGAACAGGGAGATCGTGATCTGAGCCAAGGCATTTAATGAGGGAGCCACCCGGGCGCCCCACAGCACTGTTTGTAATTGCAAATTAAAAACAACCTAACTGCCCATCAGTTGGGACCATTAAGCAAATGGCTCAACATCTCTCTGATACAGTGATGAGAAGGTCACCAAGATGTATTGTTCACAGAAAAAGCAAGGTGCAGAAGGCTCTACGGGGTGTGTTAATAAAGGGAAGGGGGGCGGATATATGCACATATGCTTATACTTGCTTGGTAAAGAATAAAATGCCTC
Organism: Nyctereutes procyonoides; assembly: GCF_905146905.1. Taxonomy (NCBI): domain Eukaryota; kingdom Metazoa; phylum Chordata; class Mammalia; order Carnivora; family Canidae; genus Nyctereutes; species Nyctereutes procyonoides. The sequence continues at coordinate 52,386,087 of NW_026575047.1, read as the reverse complement.
TGGAAGGACGCATAAGAACGAGTAAGTGCATCACCTGTGGTAAGAGAGATGGTGGCCAAAAGACAGGGCTGGAGGGAGACTCTGCTGTTTCCCCTTTTACACCTTTGGATTTTGAGCTATTCGTATGTATTACTTATTCAGAAACATAAACCAAAAGCCCTGAATACTACAGTTTTTTAAATGTTTTTTCTATGACTCTACAACCACTTTTTTTTTCTTAATCTAAATTTCTTCTTAAATTATATATGCTGTGGCTTAAAAAAATAAAACAGTCCCCAAGGGAATACAGTAAAAATGAAGTCTCTTTTCTCTTCCTGAACCCTAAACTTCCCTTCAAGGCAGCTCCTACTGCTAGTTTCTTAAATTTCTTTTCCTTTTTTCCTTTCGGTTTTATTGAGATATGACTGACACTCAGCACTGCACAAGTTTTTGGTGTACAGAATAATGACCTGGCTTATATATATTGTGACCAGTTACCACAATAAGTTTGGTTACTATCCATCGTCTCATATAGATGCACATCCACACACACGTGCAAAAGGAAAAAAAACTTTGATTTTTTTTTTTCCCTGTGATGAGAAATCTTAGGATCTACAGTCTTGGTTTCTTGTAATTCCTTCTGCGCTCCCTCCCTCTATGGGGTGGGGTGCTGATCCTGAGCTCAGAGTGGCCTCTCTTTTTTTGTCCTACCCAAACTGTTTCTGAAAATATGAACCTAATTTCAGTGGCAACAACCTTTGGTGGGTGTTTTTAGAGACATAATACAGGGTGGAAACAGATCCTGACTCAAATGACAGCTTACAGAGCTTTGCTCCCTGTCGTGTGGTCCTCATGCTCCTGCTTCCATCAGCTCCTTGCCCTGCAGTTAATGTGCCCAGGCTCCTTTGTGGTTTTGAAATGTGTCTCTAATTTGGTTTTCAGAGGTTGAGAACAGATGATAATTCATAACCAGGGACTGTGTTTTCTGCACTTGTACCCGTGCAAAGTACTTCTCATGGTGCCATCAACTGTGTGGTTCATGTTAGGCATGTGTTCAGGAAATGGCCTTGGAGTGTCTAGAAGAACCAGGCCCTTTGGAAGTCTGTGTACTAGCAAGTAGATCAGGAATGTTTTTGCAAATTGAAGGACCTGCATCATCCTGCTCTGGCCAGGCTGGGAGAGGCCCACGTGATGCAGGGCCTGACTTGGGAAGTTGGAGGGCTGCAGGCTTTGGGGGGCTTAGGACCTTGGTTAGCTAGAGTGTGGTATGTGCCATGTCGTGTAACTGAATCAACATCAGACACCACTTAGAGCAGCACCAGAGTGTGGCCTAGTATGTGCAGACCTGTCCTGCCTCTGTCCTCCACGTAGCACCTAGGGGGCAGTATGGATTACTGCCCAGAGGTTCCTGGAGTATGTGGACAAGTGGGAGCCTCCTGTTCTAGGATTTAGGGAGAGTATGATATTCCTGGGATTCAAACAAAGTATCAAGTTATACCAGCAGAACCACCCACATTGCAAAAATAGTGTATAGGCGGATATCTAAGGGCAGATGGCCTGCCATTCAGAGCAAAGAAGTAGAGTAATATGAGCAGAAGTGACGATAAAAACATAAATCAATAGTTAAGAATGAGAGCACTAATTTCCCTCACCTAAAGCATTCTGATTGCCAATAAGACCAATGATGGAAAATGAAGAGGAAGACAGAGATTTGTCCCAGCTGACACAGACATGAAGCTGGCAAAGACACTGTTCCCAGCTTGGGTCCGGTGGCTGGTCACAAGGGTTCATTGAAGTGGCTCACAGCTAGATGATTGTGTGTGGCCCTGAAGCTACAGTGAGTCCATGAGCATGAGGAGTGTGTCCCCTGCTGGTCACACTGGACCTTGGCCCCTCTTTTGCACTAGAAGGACAGCAGTGACCTCCTCAACGTGGTCTCACTGCTCTGAATGCTCAGGGACACGATCTTAAGGAAGAGATGCCCAGACCTGTGGTCTGCACCAGGGTCGATCCACATGCATGTCTATTAAAGATTTTATTTATTTATTTGACAGACAGAGCATGAGCAGGGCAAGCAGCAGGCACAGGGAGAGGGAGAAGCAGGCTCCCTGCTCAGCAAGGAGCCTGATATGGGGCTCCATCCCAGGACCCTGGGATCATGACCTGAGCAGAAGGCAGACACTCAACCACTGAGCCACCCAGGTGCCCCTGAAGTGTTTTTTTTGTTTTGTTTTGTTTTGTTTTGTTTTTAATTAATTTATTTATGATAGTCACAGAGAGAGAGAGAGAGAGGCAGAGACACAGGCAGAGGGAGAAACAGGCTCCATGCACCGGGCCCGATGTGGGACTCGATTCCGGGTCTCCAGGATCGCGCCCTGGGCCAAAGGCAGGCGCCAAACTGCTGCGCCACCCAGGGATCCCGTTTTGTTTTGTTTTTTAACATCCCAGATTTCACCTGCAAATTGCGGGCCAGGTTTCTCACTTCTCTTTACCCCTGGGAAAACCTAGCAGCATGGGGCATCATTCCCACATGAAGGTCGATGGCAAGGGGTGGGACCCTTCTACCCACCTTCTCTTTGCTCCACCCCCAGCATGACTGGGTATGCTCCTGCCCTCCGCATGCCTCTCACGCCCCCCACCCCCACATAGTCTGGCATCTGTGCCATTCATCTTGCCATTCTTAAGGACATCCTCCTCCCTGTACCCACCCTCTAGGTCTAAGGACATTTGGGTTTGCACAACCACTGTCACCTCATCACACTTCCCTGCACACCCATGCTGGCTACACAGGAAGGAGCCCAAGACCAGTCTTCCTGTGGTCTTCCTGTGATTGATCCAAATAGCAGGACTCCTTGGTGTAACCCAGCTGTCCCATTTGGAAACAGATGGGGCAAGGCTTGGGGCCAGGCCCCAGATCTACTCTATGGATATTCCAAGAAGGGGAAGAGAGCCAGTTGGGGGAGCTGCAGTGAGACGGGGCGGGGGTGGGGGGCACAGAGAACAAGGCCCTGGTCCTTGGGTGACTGGGAAGAGAGGTAGTGGGGGCGGAGCTCTCCAGTGGGACCCCTGTGCCTGGCACTTCTGTGAGTGCGGGAGGCCTTGGGCCAAGGACCTCAGGAGCTTTCTGTGGGAGGTTTCATGACTGGCCAGTGACCCTGGGCTTGGTACCTTTCAGGGAAATTGAAAGAATGGAGCCTCATCTTGTATGGCACAGCAGAGCATCCTTACACCACCTTCAGCTCCCATCAGTCACGCTCTCGGATGCTGGAACTCTCAGCCCCCGTGCTGGAGTCCCCCAAGTCTGCTCTGTCACTGCCCCAGACCGAGGTTCCTGAGGATGAAGAGGACTACACAGGTAATGAACATGTAGCCAGAGTTGATGGCCAGCCTCTGAGTTTTGGTTTTCCACCGTGGCTCTTAAATGTGGCCATTCCTGGCCAAAGGTGGGGATTATGATAGTGGGTCTTCCTTCTTTTCTGGAAGTTGTAATAATGATGGTAATTTGCACTCACACAGCTCTTTCCACCCACGGCTCTCCTAGTATCTTACAGACCAGTAAGTATGCTTCAAACCAGTAAGTATTCTCCAACATTTCCAGGCCAAGAAACAGAGGTTCTATATGCCCAACCAGAACTGGGACTCACCACATGGCAAGTGAGCCTCCTCCTGGGTCCCCCCCTCTTACCCTCAAATTCCCTCATCTTTGGCCTCAGCCTCTTGACCCTCTCAAGTTCATCCACTTTCTGTGCCTGTAGCCAGAAGGTGGGAAGGATGTGGGTCCTAATGGGCCCAGGAAGGTTGGGTTGAATGAACATAGCCAGGAAAGGCACTAGCAGTAGAGGTCTTGATCACCCTTGAGGGCGGAGATGAAGACCCAGGGCAAGATCTCAGGACCTTATGTAGATACTGATGTCACCAAAACCAGGTTAAGCATATCACAGGAAGTAAATATGCCTTACATGAATCCCTCTTCTCCAGCTGTACCATTGTCAGGGTCGGGGAGAGGGCCTGGTCCTGGCCTTTCAGCCCCCTGCACAGAGATGGCAGTCTGGAGAAGGCTTCAGATATTTCCAGCCACTGGGCCAGGCACAGTCATGATTAGCATGTTAGGTTCCTTTTTCTCTGAACCATCCCACAGTGATTTGTGAGAAACCAAGTGTTTCTGGTTGGGCATATTTTCCTTAGCCAAATATTACAGCTGCTTGATAAATGATGGCTGATATCTAAGGATATTGATGTTTTGAGTTATCTAATAGCTTCTGAAAAAAGAAAAGTAACAAAACAGAATTCCACCAATACATATTGAACATAAATTATGGTTGATTCAATTTTAAATTTCTTCTACAGTTCCTTTAAAATGGAGCATTGAATTATGTATGGACTAATCTGCTCTGTTTCCCCCTGTGATTTATAAGTGATGGCAAGACTCAGTAATTATTAATAAAGGACTGATTTTTTTTTTCACCTAAAATCTGCTACTGACTCTAACCTTACACTGTCCTGGAATCTCACTAATAGACTGCCCTGCAGCCCAAGTGACCAAGTGACTTAGTCTCCCCCAAGTATGGCCTAGATGGATACAGGGTGTCTCTGTGGGAATAGGATGTGTTCCTGACTCTCAGGGAAGGTCCTACAGTCTTGGGGCAAGTGGGACGGGCAGACCAGTAATAGCAGGAAGAACCAGAGACAGGGGAAGAGCAAGAGAGGCATGAGATTAGGAAGGTGCGTGGTATGGAGAGCAGTGGGAGAGAAGAAGAAGAGGAGAAGAAGGAGAAAGAAGGGAGGGAGTGAGGGGGAGGAGGAGGAAGCAACCATGTTAGATTCCACGATCAAGGGCTTGTGCGATGAAGCTCCTCATCTCATGCCTCTTGTAGGAGAAGCTCAGTCCCAGATAAACCCCAGTGCAGAAGCTCAGGGAAAGAGAGGGTGATTTTGAAGTGGGCCTATGATTATTATCAGCAGCTTTAGCAGAAGTAAGATGGGTTGAAGCAGGAATTTGCAGGGGTGGTCACATGGGGGAGAAGATTCTCAAGAATTCAGAGAGCTCGTCATGGACAGAGGTACATGGGGATGATGAGCACAGCCTGGTGTGCTCTCCACCTAGGGCCTGTGCATCAGGAAGGGGTGGGGGAGTCTGATGGAGCAGTGGTCCCAGGGGCAGCAAACTGGGGGCCCCAGCACAGCACTGCAATGAGGGCAGAGATGGGGGGCGGGCAGCTCTCCCAGGGACAAGAGGTAAAGGGGAAGAGGTGAGCAAGAGGCAGAGACGGAGTCCAGCAACCCAGACAGTCGGCAAGGATCCCAGGGTGATAGCGGGCAAACCATCTACCAAGAAGGAACAGGACTCCTGTGCGGGGTGTTGGGTGCCTCCCCAGCGCTGGTGGGAAAGCTGCCCAGGCAGAGGTTAGCCATGATGCAGATGGGCAGCAGTCATATTCTCAGCCAGCATTGCTCCTGGAAATGGGGACAGAGGAGGTGGCCACAGTTATGCCCCCAGGGCCATAGCTAGTGGAAGTCCATGGTAGTGGTGAATTCTGGGTTTCCTGAGATAAAAGAGCATGTGGAAATCCAATGTAGGAAGGAGTAGGGCTGGGAGATTGGGAGGCTGGCAGGTCCAGCAGGAAGGAAGTGCGGTAGCTGCATGGCCATGGAGGGTGCCAGGGAAACATGAGTGGCTGAGGTAAAGTTGGAGAGCCTGTGGCGATGGCCTGCATGCTGGGACAGAGCCGCCTGGGGTCTGAGGAATAGCTAGAGCCCCTGGTGAGTACTGGGCATGGCAGTGAGTGAGGCCACCCCAGTAACCCATACATCCTAGAGGCAGATTCAGCAGGTCTGGGGGTGCTTGGAGGCCATGCTAGGTGATTCCAGGTAGGGGGGCTGGGGAGTGAGGATGGTGGCAGGCCCTGGGGAGGTGCTTAGGCTGCTACAAAAGAGTGGCCTCAAGGGAAGGACTGGTCATGAAGATGAAGGGAAGCCCAAGCTTCAGGAAGGCAGGGTGCATGGGCCAAGGATGGCTGGGGACAGTGTGGTCAGCCACACAGGACTGAGGGAAGCCAAGAGCCCCTGCAGCCTTTGCCTGGACACTTTCCAGGACAGCTCAACAGGCACAGGGGAGTTAATATGCAGGACACGTAACATGTCCAGTACAGTACCGTGTCGGGTCATAGACTTAGGGCACATCAGCCCTTGCCCAGGAGCACTGAGGCCCAGGTTACAGGCTGTCAGGAGGGAGACCAGACCTGCAGTGAAGTTTGGCATTCTCATCCACAACTCTTTTTTTTTTTTTTTTTTTAAGATTTTATTTATTTATTCCTGAAAGAGAGAGAGGCAGAGACACAGGCAGAGGGAGAAACAGGCTCCCTGCGGGGAGCCTGATGTGGGACTTGATCCCTGGACTCCAGGATCATGCCTTGGGCCGAAGGCAGGCCCTAAACTGCCAAGCCACCCAGGGATCCCTCCGAGCCACCCAGGGATCCCTTCATCCACAACTCTTGTGTGCAGTCAAGCACCTCTGCCCCTGCAATCGGCTTCATGTCTAACGTTTTGCCCGTGAGGTTCTAGCCCACTTTTCCTGGAATGTCAGGGGAAAGATCATGATACTTAGTAAGTCCTTCTGTTCCTCCAGACACTGGTCGAAGCACCACCTAATGACAAAGGCCTTCTAGAACACCCAAGCTGCTTTCTAACATTTGTTTGTAAGGTTTTCTCACTCCTGGGTTTTCTTCATGAAAGATTTAAGGTAGAGGTTTCAAATGAGCCTGTGTTGTTCTAACACCGTGTAGATGGGGGGTCAACAGCTAGTCAGTGCATGAATCATGGCTCCCCTCATATCTGGAGCTCTGGGAATAGATGCTCACCCCAGGAATGCATTACAGCATTCGGGGGGAAAAAAAAAGACTCATAATCTTAGGAATGATGGAGTGAGTGGGTTAAGACAGCCAGCCGAGTAGATTGAATCCGAGAACACTTCATTAAGGGGTGAATCTTGACACTGGGCTTTTTGAGAGACAACTCACAGTAGATGGCCGAACTAGAGGGTGCTTATAGATACTCATCTGAGCCTATTCACTGGGGGCTGCACCCAGCCAGTTAGCTAGATGCCCAATGCCAGGTCGGGGTTTTGCTGCCTTCAATGTTGGGTGGACCCCAGCCTTGAACAGGACTCCCTTGAGGTTATTAACTAAACTCTCCACCACAGAGAGGCCTCAGGAGGGAGGAAGAGGGCAAAGTCCAGTCCAAATACCATGAACTAGGCCTTCCCTAACACTATCCTTCTCTTGGGACATTCTAGAACCTTCTGTTTGTGGATGTTCCCCAATTTCCACCCACTCTTCTTTCATCCATTCTATCACCCTTGAGCCACTCAGCAAATATTTATTGGGCACCTGCCCTATGCCAAATGCCTTTCTAGGTGCTGGGAATGTAGCAGTAAACGCCCTAGTCCAGATCCTGTCTTGTGGAGCTCCTGGGTCTGGTGCCAGGAAAGAGTGGGGGAAATTGGTCTGTCTCCTCCCTGTTCCTGCCAGATTTCCTTTATTTTATCAAACAAGACAGACCTGCTGCTTCCCTTGGCCTTTAGGAGAAATCAGTACAGAAGGCAGCTGGTCCTTAACGTGGTGTATCCTCAGGGCCACTGCAGGAGGAGCAGGGTGGGAAGGTCGGAGCCCAGTAGTCTAACTCATATGTCTTCAGCATGACAGACTGCAAAATAGCCCAACAGTCTGGAGCTGGGGAAAGGGGTGGGGGTGAGGGTGGGTTCGGTGATAAGCTCTGGGCACATCAGGCCCTGTGCTTTAACTGAGACTTGAGGCACCAACTCCAGAGCCCTCCCCTACCCCAGCCCAGCATGCTCCTGGGGATGAACGCAGCTTTGAAAGGGGTTCACAGTGGGACCCACAATGAAAACTTTGGAAATATCAACAACCATAAACCTTCGGGGAGGGAAGCAAAATAAACCGGGTCTAACACTAGGAAGGTCTGCAGGCCCTTTAAGGACGAATGAAGAGGGCTTTGTGCATCTCAGCAAAGACCCATTGTGAGCAGCAGAGAATGGGGACTTTTGTCTTTGCCTGCATCTCCATGAAATGCTGGTGGCCAGCAGATCACCTCTTCTTTTGCTTCTGAACTCGCTTCCCACCCCTTCCAAGCACTCGAACCTTACAGAAGGCTTTTTTTTCTTCTGAAGACCCAAAAGCCCTCATAACACCCCACTGGGCCCCTCCCCACACGGGGAGGTTTTCTGAAGCCATTGCCCAGAGGTTAAGGCAGGCAGGGGTCTCACTGCAGTGGTGTTCCTCAGCGTGCTGTGGTCACGTTCTTTAGGCACGGTGAAGGGGATACCTGTGGACCTGCCCCACCCAGGCATGGGACACCAGGCATTTCTTTTTTTTTTTTTTTTAATTTTTATTTATTTATGATAGTCACAGAGAGAGAGGCAGAGGGAGAAGCAGGCTCCATGCACCGGGAGCCCGACATGGGATTCGATCCTGGGTCTCTAGGATCGCGCCCCGGGCCAAAGGCAGGCGCCAAACCGCTGCGCCACCCAGGGATCCCGACACCAGGCATTTCTAACTGGGCTTCTCTGTGTGGCATGCCTGCAAGAGTGAGTCTTGCTGGAGTCCACCCAGCTCCCCGTATTTCTCTCCATTGCTGGTCCAACAACACACAGGCCCTGGGTCAGAATTTGGGGATCACAGGGGACTTGGAAGAAGACAGGGTGGCCCAAGTGGGAGGGAAGCCCAAAAGGTTTGCAGGAAAGGGCCCAGTCCATGTGTGAGGCCAGCCCTGCCCATCCTCTCCCCACCGGGGAACTGCAGCTCCCGGTGGCCTTGAGCTTGCAAATCCATCCTGTTCCCACCAATGCATGTAGGGCATCCTCTCCTCCACTTTTCCTGCTTAATTCCTGTCAGGTCATCACTGCTTGGCAGCAGCTTGCCTGATATGCTCAATGCCCCATACTGAGTTGCCTGGTCCTTCACCTTGGAAATCAAGAGAATTGGCTGGTCCCAAGATCACGACCTCCAATGCAGGGTTTTGCCCTGAAGAAGGGTGTTCTGGACCTCTCTCCTGGTATCTCACACTGCTCATCTCCTTGTGCATCCGGGTCCCCACCTACACCTAGCTCTTTTCCTTTCTCTTGCACTGCCATTTGAGTCATCAGAACCTCTGACACTGGGTCAGAGTGTCAGAGCTGAGTTAGGGTCAGCTCTCAGCATAGCCAGGTTGCTGTGGGGGTGGGCACTGCGTGCAGCTGAGTGTCTGGTCGTGCAGCCTCAGTGGCCCCACCATTCCCCAGGAAAGCTTCTCTTGCCCCTCTGAGGCTGGGAGACTCAGACACAGGGTCTTAGGGGACTGCATTTGATGGATAAAGCATCTCTATGGGTGAAAGGAAATGCTTGTTTCTTTAAGGTATGTGCCATCCGGAGTGTGGTGACAAGGGCTGTGACGGCCCCAAAGCAGACCAGTGCCTGAACTGTGTCCACTTCAGCTTGGGGAACGTCAAGACCAGCAGGTAAAGGGCTGGGGCTTCTGACTGCATGTCCTGGAGCCCCTCAGAGGGGTGCTAAGGTGACCTATTTCCAGCTATGTTCTTAGCACCCCACAGCCTGGTGCCTTAATTATGAATTAATGTAATACCCCCCTGAAAAGGAAATTCCACTGAGATTTACTGCTTTGGGGTTGTATAAGTTTGAGTACCTTTTTTTTTTTTTTAAAGATTTTATTTATTTATTCATGAGAGACACAGGCAGAGGGAGAAGCAGACTCCATGCAGGGAGCCTGACGTGGGACTCGATCCTGGGTCTCCAGGATCAGGCCCTGGGCTGAAGGCAGTGCTAAAGCGCTGAGCCACCCAAGTTGCCCAAGTTTGAGTACCTTTTTGTCCTCATCACATGAGTAATTCATGCCTGTGAGAGAGAAATCAAAAGCTGTGGCAGTGTGGTATCTGTGCTTATAAAATGTTTTCTAGCCATTTGGTTAAACAAAAATGGGTCATCCTGAGTATGCCAAGGCTGGCCACTTGGGACCTATAAACAAATGTCACAATAGAGGTCAGGACTGTTCTAAAAGCCCATCGGGCCCAGCCTGGGGGGGCTCCCATCCCTGAATGCCCAGTTGGTGGTGTGACCACACATGGTGACACAAGGCCGGGCATGACCTTCCTGCCATCCCGGAGCTCCCAAACACAGCCACACTCACCCTCGCCTTATGAAGGCAGCCAGCCTGCTGCTTTTACTCACTGCCAGTGAGACTAGCTCCCCAGGGGCATCAGCCGTGAGGCTTTACCAGAGGTAAATATTCCAAAAGTCAAATATCATCATCCGGGTGCCACCGAGCACCTCCTCTGGGGAGACTTTAAAAGGCAACTCTTCCCGGAATCTTATGCAAGTCTGGGACCCTCTCCTATGTACTTAGTAATCTCTCCGTGTGTTCCCCAGGACAAGGGGCATCAGTGATTTAACCTTCACCCTTGGGGCCTTTGCTTCCCTCTGAGTTTTGCTGACCAGGGGTGGGGTGGGGATTTGCAGAGGCCAGCTAGAATTTCCTCTCCAGCTAGCTGCCCTGCCCCCCAGGTCCCGGCAGTGCTGCGGGCTTTAAGGGTAGTGGTGGGGGTGATTTGGAAAGGTCCTCTTGTGGCTCCTGCTCCCACAGGAAATGCGTGAGCGTGTGCCCTCTGGGCTATTTTGGGGACACAGCAGCAAGACGATGTCGCCGGTGCTACAAGGGGTGTGAGACCTGCTCGGGCAGGAGCCCAACCCAGTGCCTGTCCTGCCGCCGCGGGTTCTATCACCATCAGGAGATGAACACCTGTGTGACGTTCTGTCCTGCTGGATTTTATGCTGACGAAAGTAAGTGCATGTCTGTGTGGGTAGGAATGATGAGTCAGCCCCCCTCTCGGAGCTGGGATCAGAGAGGGAATCTGGCACCAGCTTATGGACCTGGTAGTCGAAATTGGGAGAAGGCCCTTCCTAGGAAGAACTGCTGAGCTGAACTCGGGAATCGAGTATGGGCAGAAGGTTTTCAGTTCTTCAAAAACAAAAAGGAGCCTACTGGCCAGAGTTAATTAGGCTCAGAAGAGATGCATTGATCTTTGTGGCACATTTTACAGGTAGTGACCACACCCCTATGAGGTGGGTGATGCTTTCCTGGTCTTACAGATGGGGAAACGAAGCTGAGAGGTGGCAGAGGGCCCCTAACTAGTAATGGCACGGGCGGAACTTGAACTCAGAGCAGCAAAGCCAGGTGTGCCAGGTGTCCTGCCATTCTACCAGGCCCAGGAAGGTGGGTGGATGGGTGAGACTCTGGGGCCCAGGACCCATGCCTGCATTTCACCGAAGCCACAGAAGAGGCAAAAGACAGGGTCTGGGTTAAACAGATGGAGGCTAGTTCTCAAGTTCAAAGAAGCTACTGTTTTGACGTTGGTGATTTGCGTAGGTCACAGCCTTCCCACAGAGGCCCTTGCTATCCAGCCTATGACGTTACAGTTCCTCCTATAGAGAAGGAGCCAGGAAGTCTTTAAAGACATACAAAGCCACCGAATAACCGGAATGTCTTTAGAGGAAAAAAAAACCCAATCATCTGGCAAGATGCATTTCACAGCCTTTGCAAACACCTGCCCTAGGCTGCCAGCCAGACCTGTTTTCCGGGTTGAGGTTCCTTCATCCCCACCCTGCTCCCAAAGCAAGAATCAGCCACCCTCAGTGATCCAGTGTCCTGCCTGAACACCTGCTGCGTGTGTGTCATGCCACCTATGGGGGCCCTAGGAGGGGACCCAAAGGGGTAGCAAGCAGCCCTCGCTTCCAGGCCCAGACACAAGGTGGCGTCGATGACGTGCCAGAAGGAAAGACCAGATAATAACAGGCAAAATTCTCCCAGCATTAACCTAGGTGTGATGGGCGTCATAGATTTATGTCTGTGTTTGTAACTACCAAGTCTTCAGTAAAGTCCCCTGTGAAGGCACCAGCGGAGAGCTGTGAGGCCTCTGCAGGCTGCACCCAGTCACTTTTTTTTTCTTATGAAGACTTACACCTGATTAATCTCTGCTCCATCAGCCAGGAACTGGTTTCGTTCCCGGTTGAAATAAACAGAAGCAGAGCGTGTCTCCTCTGGAAAGGGCCCACCTCCAAAGCCTCGAGGTTGTGTAAGGGCTTTAATTTACTCCAGAAAGGAGAGGAGAGACACCTGTGATCCCACACGTGGGCCTGCGGTCTGGCCATGACCTCTGGCTGTTTTATTACTCCATCGTCCTGCCTGGAGGCGGACACCGGTGACAAGCTGTTCTATCAATGCTGCTTTGAAATGCCAGTCTTCCTTGCCCAGAATGGATTCACATCTCTTCTTCCCCCTTCTCTCCTCCTCATCTTTTTCCTCCAGGTCAGAAAAATTGCCTTAAATGCCACCCAAGCTGTAAAAAGTGTGTTGATGAACCAGAAAGATGTATTGTCTGTAAAGAAGGATTCAGGTAAAACCCTGCCTTCAGACCCGAAGAAGAAGAACAGCAGAGTGTCTGTGGTGTTTATTTGTTTCTGTCACTGTTTTACGAAGTTTTGGCAACTTTTTCCTAAAAGATCAAAGCAAAGGCCCAAAGCCCTTCAGGGTAAAGAGTCTGAGTCTGTAGAAACTCCACTTGGAGATGTTTAAAATTGAAAGTTAGAGGAAAGGCAAAATCTCTACCACTTATGCAGAACTTGGGGAATGGTGAAAGCAAGAAGCAACCCTATCATATAAAGCAGGGTGGCTGCTGGAAAGGTGAAGATTCTAACGGAGCTCCTGTTTTTAAGCACCAGTAATAGCATGCCCTCCTGTGCCCCTTCCAGTCTGCCCCATTGCAAAGCCCCTTGCCCCCTCTCCATTTTCTGCCTTCACTATCTTTTTTCCTGGCTCCGGTATCTCCTTCCCGCTCTGGGAGCTCACTCCCTCGGGATGCTTTTTAGATTCCTGGTTTTCCCTCTTCCACCAAGCTCATCACACGTCTGCTTTAAAAACATTTTACTGGGTTAATGATTTTTGTTGGAAGATTTTGAAATGTTTGCTTAGCCCATTTAAAGCAACCAAAGATATACTACCCCTGCCTCCAAATTACTGTCTAGAGCTTAGAAAACATACTATTCGAAACTATGCCATGAACACACCCAGAGTCCAGGGACTAGAACCAGGGAAGAAAGGGAAGGGTCACCAAGAGCAGTGCCCTCCTCCCCCCCTCCCCCGCCCCTACAAGTGCATGCAAAGAATCACCAGGGCTCTTGTTAAAATGCAGATTCTGCTCCAGCAGCTCTGAGCAGAGCCTGCCACTCTGCATGTCTAACAGGTTCCCAGGTGATGAGGATGCTGACAGAGCTGGAATTCACCAGCAAAGCTGAATGTTTTTGGACTAAGTAGGAATGAGAAAAATTTTACCAGTACTTATTCCAGGTGCTGTCATCAATACTGCCTCATTTAAATCTTCACAGCAACCTAGGACTTTGAAATGATTTTTTTTTTATTTTATTTGAGAAAGAGCAAAGGAGTGTGCACAAAGAGGGGGAGGGGGAGGGAAAGACTCCCCTCAGAGCAGGGAGCCTGACATGGGGCTCTGTCCCAGGACTCTGAGATCAAGACCTGAGCAGAAGGCAGATGCTTAACCTGCTGCCTAGGCACCCTGCAATGTTGATCATACTGCTCCCATTGTAGTCACTGGGGAGAGAGACTTTCTGAGGAAGTGTAATGACGCTGCCTTCATGGGGTTCCCCTTAGCCTGCCCTTACTCCTCCAGGTCACAGAGAAGATCAGAAGAAGAGGGTCCATGGCCCAAGCTTCCAGGAGTCAGGGGAGAGGAAAGGGAAGCAGGACCCCCCCAGACTCTCACATCATGCCTGTGGTCATGTAAACTCGCTAGCTGGACAAGGCAGGATTAATAGGAGGAGGATGAAGCAGTCAAGGAAGGAGGTCTCCAAAGGGAACAGTGGCATTGAGCTGGTGGCCACAGCTGGTGGCCTGGAACAGGCAGCTGTGATGGCACCCCCCACCCCGGGCTCCCAAACCCCAAGCAGGTGTCAGGGGTGGTGGGGAAGCTTTGTGGGTCCAACCCACTGGAACTTGCTCTCTGCCTTGGGAGCGCTAGGGAGTCCCAGGAGCTGTTTTCTGGGTCCTGTGGGTCCTGTAGGGGAAAGGAGGTCAGCTGCTCAGGTCAGGAAGAGTGTCACAGACCAAAAATGCCTGCCAAAGAGTAGTCACACGGACTGGTGCAGCTGTTCCAGCCATGACAGGCATTCAGAGAGGCACGCAAACTCTGAAAACATCGTCAGCCATAATCCACAGAAAGCTTCCTTTTATTGCCCAATATCCTTTTAAGCTGTGGCTTCAAATCATCGCTGTCACGTTAAAGCAGTGAGAGCAGCCGAGCTGCTGAGTCGCGGCCATCCATCTCTTTAGGGGGATAAATGTGGGAAGGGTTTGAAGGGAAACATCACTTACTAAAGACTGGATTGAACTGCCAGTCTCAGGGGCCCTGGAGCCCTGAGCGGGCATCCACCATCGATGCCTAGAGGCTTTCAGACCCCCTGACATCTCACCACTAACAGGATTCTCTGGATCTTGCTAACACCCCAGAGCACTTGTCCCCTGGTGTCTAATGGCAGACAGCTTGCTACATGTGTATCAAACACCGTGTAATCTTGCACCAGGACCAAGGCCCCAGGGAATTTCCAAGGTCACCTGGACTCCGAAGAGGCTCTGCTTTCAGGTCTGGGGCATTCCTTCTTGCTGGGCCTCCAGCTGGCTTCAGGACCACTTTTCCCCTGCTTTCATGAGCTTGGAACCTCAAGTAACACAAAGAACCATGCTTTAGCGACTTTCCTTTCCTCTCATGAAAGGTGATTGCAGGCAAATTGTAATTTAATTAGAATTTGGGAAGGGATATGAAAACATGCCCTTTTTTTTTTTTTTCCCCTTTCAACAGCCTTGCACGGGGCAGCTGCATTCCGGACTGTGAACCGGGCACCTACTTTGATTCTGAGCTAATCAAATGTGGGGAATGCCATCACACCTGCCAAACCTGTGTGGGTGAGTTCATCGCCTGTAGGGGCCTTGCTTTCATTATGCCAGACGATTGGGACCTGGGTCATGGACTCTAGGCCAACTGTCCTGAAGCCAGGAAAGCCCTAGGATTCCAAGGGCTTCGCTGGGTATTGCAACATTAAATCATAGGGGCCCTTCCAGGAGACTCGGTGGGGGAGGGGGAAATTAGTGTTTAATGGGTATAGAGTTTCAGTTTGGGGAGATGAAAAAGTTTTGAAGATGAATGGTGGTGATGGTTGCCTGACAGCATGGATGTATTTCATGCCACTGAACTGTACACTTAAAAATGGTTAATATGGGGATCTCTGGGTGGCGCAGCGGTTTGGCGCCTGCCTTTGGCCCAGGGCGCGATCCTGGAGACCCGGGATCGAATCCCACGTCGGGCTCCCGGTGCATGGAGCCTGCTTCTCCCTCTGCCTATGTCTCTGCCCCTCTCTCTCTCTCTCTCTGTGACTATCATAAATAAATAAAAATTAAAAAAAAATGGTTAATATGGCAAATTGATGTTCTGTTCCTTTCATCACAATTTAAAAAATTCAAAATAAAGGAAAATCGTTAAAACCCTTTAATGAGCCAGCCCGGGTTTCCAGGCATTAGAAACCCAGCCAGGAGACGGATGCTTGGGGGCCACATAAGGAAGCTGAACTGCTCAGGAGCTGCTTTGCCTGAAGCTCAGCCCTCTCTGCAGAAAGACACTGCCTTGGATGCAAGACTATAAAGATTCAGAAAAATGGGGGCAGATCCTGGTGGTGAAGTGAAGGAGCCTTTTTAAAAACATAGTCTTTCTTCTTTGTACCTAACTTCACTTATTTGGAACATTTTATTCAAAGAGGAAAAGACTTCTATAAACAGTTTTATGTGTATTATAATTTCCTACAAAGATTATAGCACAGATGTCTCCCAGGCACCGTTTTTATGCAGAAGAGCAGAGAATGTGTTCGTTTTATGGGATTTCCTGTTTGCAGAGTTATTTGCATTAGATGTTGAAGTGCATTATGAGTTTGTGGGCTTGGATTCATTTTAGGTGAAGTCTTCTCTTGACCCTCCCTCTTGATCCAGCACTTGGCAGGAGTGGCACAGCCTCCCCCACCTGCCCCCCCACACCCCATCCCCTGTGGCCAAGTGAGCCCCCTGTGGGCAGGCTGTGCTTCCTAGGCATGGACGTGCCAGAGGAAGTGGGGCTGTGGCAAAGGCCAGTGCCCCCAAAGCCTACAGGAGCTGTGCCTTCCTGCGACGCCTCCTGGGACAAGCCCACGGGAGCAGGAGCTCTGCATTTGGAAGCATTCTCAGCCACCAGCAGTTCAGTTGTTTTTCCTAGCCCTTTGCCCTCTTATTCTTTTGCTCTCGTTTTTATTATTTGTTTCCTTTGTCTTCTTGTTTACCCCAGGTTGATTAAGGAGCATGGCTAATGTTACTTATTTAAATTTCATAGTCACTCAAATCCGTAAAATTCAGAAATGTGCCTTTACAATGCTTTTGATTTCAATAATTCAATTTTCATTTACACGTCCCCAGACAGCCTGTTGCAAACAGCTTTACAGAGTTGCTCAGTTTCTCTCATCTCAACCCAGTGGCTTCTCTGTCACTTCAGGCATTTAATTCAGTGGTGTGCAGGTCTAAGGCTGTCTTGGCAGAAGGGGGTGGGGTGGTCCTCTCTTCCTCCTTGTGCCTGCCTGCCTGGCTTCTTCCTAAGCTCCTGAGTTGCATGCGACCACCCCCCACTTCTCAGCTCTGAGTTGCCTGGAGGTTTTTTGCTCCGCATCAGAAGTGAGTTTGTGTCTGAAGTAGCTGTTGTCAGCATTCCACCCCCTTAAGGGCCTCGCCCACTGAGCCTTCCCCTCCCTGCCCCCAGTCAGTGATTACTGCTGCCCATCCCTAGGACAGGGGCCTGGACATGGTCATGGGCAGGGTTGTGGTCAGGTGCAAGTGCAGAGTGGGCCTGGTGGCATGTCTCCACCCGGGACTGGCAGTGCCCCCAGGGCATTTGGTGGGCGACTGGCTGGAAATAAGCATCTTGCCAATTTCCTGGTCCACATACCCAGCGTCTTGGTATGGAGGGTGTGACTCGTTGGAGTTGCCTGATAGCTGTGGGT
Organism: Nyctereutes procyonoides; assembly: GCF_905146905.1. Lineage (NCBI taxonomy): Eukaryota > Metazoa > Chordata > Mammalia > Carnivora > Canidae > Nyctereutes > Nyctereutes procyonoides. The sequence continues at coordinate 52,368,961 of NW_026575047.1, read as the reverse complement.
TGCTGTACCTTTGGGACAGAGAGGTACCTGGTTCAACTTGTCCCCAGCTGGGGCATGGCACATTGGTCAACACTGAGCAGCGGATAAAGCATATGCCTGATTAGCTGAGGGGTGGCACCCCATGTCGTTGTGAGGGTCGGCCCTTACCTTGGGCATCCCTTCCTCAGGCCTCTGCCCAAGGGAGAAAGGCTTGAAATAGCAGATAAAAGCATCATGACAGCTGCATAGAGAGATTGCAGAAGCAAGGAAAGTATGTTATATCAGTACCCTTTATGGCACATTCTTCTGCCTTTGGAGCAAGTACCCCTCATGTTCACTTTGCAGTCAGCCCCACAAATGATGTATCGAGTCCCAAATAAGCAAAACCCATCCTGCTGTTAAAGTTAGGATCTGTGGGTGCTGTTCAAGTGTCTGAAGCCTGTAAAGACTTGGGATTGGCCAGAATCCTTAAGAGACTTTTTGGGTTATAAAGTTCATAGTTTTTGGTAATTGTGAAAATAGTTTGTCCAGAAAAATGTGTGTGTGTGTTTTTAAAAAGATTTTATTTATTTATTCATGAGAGACCCAGAGAGAGAGAGAGAGAAGCTGAGACACAGGCAGAGGGAGGAGCAGGCTCCATGCAGGGAGCCTGACAGGGGACTTGACCCCAGGTCTCCGGGATCACGCCTTGGACTGAAGGTGGCGCTAAACCACTGAGCCAAAGGGGCTGCCTGAAAATTTGTGTTTAATTAGGTTTTTTTAATTGCAGCAAAATATCCATAATCATCAAGTTTTACCAGATTAACCGTTTTTAAGTGTACACATCAATGGCATTAAGTACATTTGCATTGCACCTCACCATCTGTTTTTTTTTTCTTTTTTTAAATTTTTATTTATTTATGATAGTCACAGAGAGAGAGAGAGAGAGAGAGAGAGAGAGAGAGAGGGCAGAGACACAGGCAGAGGGAGAAGCAGGCTCCATGCACCGGAAGCCCGACGCTCACCACCATCTGTTTACAGAACTTTTATCCTCTTCCCCAGCTGAATATGATTGATTGCTTTACAGTTTAATATGTTGAACTTCTAACTAAGTACAATTGACCCTTGAACAACGTGGGTTTGACCTGCATGGGTCCACTTATATGTTGATTTTTTTCGATAAATACAGTATGGTAAATGTATTTTCTCTTCTTATGATTTTTTTAATAACATTTTCTTTCCTCCAGCTGACTTATTGTAAGAATGCAGCCTGTACTACACATAACATACACAATACGTGGTAATTGACTCTTAATATTATCGGAAAGGCTTCTGGTCAACAGTAGGCTATTAGTAGTTAAGTTTTGGGGGAATCCAAAATTATTTGTAGATTTTCAACATCATGGAGGGGTTAGTGCCCCAACCTGTGTGTTGGGTCAAGGGTCAACTGTACAAATACAAACTAGTATTCTTTCCTAGACATTGAGGACCCTAGTGGCCAAGGCAGGGCAATGTGAGTAACAGGATTCAGCAGGGAAGGCCCCAGTGGAGACGGCCACAGGGACCACACAGCTCCTGAGGCCCTGGGTTTCCAAAGGCTAAATGGCCAATCCTGGATGCTGTCTGGAGATAAATGATGGAGGGGTGGCCAAAGCACAGGAGCGATCTTGCATCTAGAACAACATAAACTGGACAGAAACCCTACACATTTGTGGGGCATCACAGTGAAGGAAGGAGGACATCCCATATGGAGGCTATAGGTGGGTGGGCAGCTGTTCATTACAAAGGCTCCGTGACCCCTAAGGGTTCCTGCTTCTGCATCCCACTCACAATGCTAGATGAGCTCAGAATTCCCTTGCAAGCCTAACATTGTGGTTCTGAGAGAGAAAACCAGCCTCCAGAGCACCGAGCATTGGGGCTGGTGAAACCACTTTGCAGACAGACCCCTGTCTGCAAGGGAATCTTCTCTTGACACAGCCAAGAGGCCCCTGCCAAGTCCAGAAGCTACTCCAGGAAGAGAGCCAGATATCACTGCCTTAGCTGCCAGGCCTCAGCCAAGACCATAGTGAAATTAGAGGAAGAAGTTTAACAAGGGACTGTAATCACCTAAGCATCTAAGATGACTTCTTCCCCCTATTCAACCCCCTAAGCTATCAGCCAGTGGCCACATCGCTGCTCTCTCTGATGTCCCACTGGGTGCTCCTCAGAGTAGAGGAGAAGAGGAGTCTATACAGAGTAGACACCAGCGCTTACTTGCTGTTTAATGAATGAATGAACAAATGGACAGGTAGGCAGGCAGACAGCACAGTTTCTTCATTCTAGACCAATGTCTGCCTCAGGCTGATGAGAACCATGTGGTTCTCCCTCTTGACTCTTGGGCCTTCATTTGGAGGTTTTGTCTCTTTGAGTTGCTACCCCCCACTCTGTAAGCCATTAGTTGTTTTCTGTCGTCCTGGTTATCCACACCAACTACTTGTCAACACCATTCCCCCCAAATCCCTTCTGTCACTTTTCCCACATCCTACAATGGTGATCTGCCCAAAAGAAATATGCAAACTGCCAATGTAAGCCACTGATACAACTGTAAATTTCCTACAGAAATAGGCAGAAATAAGTATAATAACATATCTTATTTAATCCAGTGTACCTAAAATACTATCATTTCAACATATAGTCAACATAAAAAATAAACAAGCAGTTTTCTATCCTGTTTCTACACTGTTTGGAATCCAGTATGTATATATTCTGTGCTTGCACGATGTCTCAGTTTGGTGCAGCCATATTTTAACTGTTCCAAGCCACACATGGTTGCCTCTAGCAAAAAGAAGTGGGACCAAGGCCTGCTGGCAAGGAAGCATTTGGAATCAGGGCCATCAGACGTGGCACAGGCAGTGGGAAGCAGGCTGAGCTTGGCTCACACCTCTGTATCCCTCCCTATGGAATGGGGATGTGGGCAAGGATGGCCCAGTGCAGGCATAGGGTGGACACCTGGGACCTCTAGCTATAGTGGTGGACATGGGGTGTCTGAAGCATACCCCAGATCCCCAGGGCACTGTGGCAGGCTCGGAGTGTGTTAACAGGTGGATGGTCCCTGACATCTGCTTCTATCCCTGAACCTCCCAGGGCCCAGCAGAGAAGAATGTATACACTGTGCGGCAAACTTCCACTTCCAAGACTGGAAATGTGTGCCGGCCTGTGGTGAAGGTTTCTACCCAGAGGAGATGCCGGGCTTGCCCCACAAAGTGTGCCGAAGGTATGTAATCCTTTCAGATGGTCTTCCTGGCTTGGGCCAAGATTGCTGGGAAATGGATGGGGTGCCTGGTTGGCTCAGTTGGTAAAGCATCCAATTTTTGATTTAAGCTCAGGTCATGGTCTCAGGGTTGTGACACTGAGTCCCATGCTCAGCAGGGAGTCTGCTTGAGATCCTCTCTCTCCCTCTCCCTCTGCCCACCCCCCCACTCATGCTTTCTCTTTCTCTCCCTTTTTCTCAAATAAATGAATAAATCTTTAAAAAAAAAAAAAGTTTCCAGACAATAGTGGTTGCCTCTGCCAGCAAAGGAACAGCCAGAGGGCCAAGTCTGATGGCCTCTTCCCTGGGGCTGGGGGAGGGTGCCACATCACACCAAGGCAGAGGTTGCAGCAGGTACAGTGGGGGTACTGGGACCCATTTATGATGGAGGAGACCTCTGAAGTTGGTGATGGCCAAGATCACAGTTTGTTGGTGGCTTTCATTCCTTTGTTCATTTAATAAGTTTTGAGTGCCAGGCATGGGACAGGAAGCAGAAACACAGGTGCCTTCCTGGTGGTACTTGCATCCTCATAGCCAAGTCCACAGGAGCTCTCTGTGCCACAGCCCAGGAACCCTTCACACTGGTGGTTATTAAGGAAACCATGTGTTGTTGTTTTCTTTTTTTTATTTTACATTAGATAGAGAAAATTTAGGTTCAGATGATGTCCTCATTCTAAAATTATTCCCTGTGCAACCAGTGAACATACACTGTAACCCCTCTCTCCTTTCCCATATGTGTCTGCGTCGTGCACCATTCTTGTGTGGTGGTTTCCAACCCTATGGCATTCCTTCCCTTTCTCATTGGACGTGAGCAGTGAAAAGAAGAAGCCATTTGTTTGGGGGTGTCCTCTTGTCTTGCTGAATATTTATTGCCTTACCTCAGGACTTCATAACCTAAATCCCAGGACAGGCAGGGCAGCCTGTCTCGTTCAGGGTAAGAGCAATAATGAGATGTTGCAAGGTGGCCTTGATGATAATGATGGTGGGGTTGGGGGAGGGGCCTTCCTTCTGAAACAGATTCAAAACAAGGGAGCCCTGGAGGCACATATTACAACAGGGCTAGGGAGACCTTGCCCTGTCTTCCTCTTGGTTGGGGACCGGTGGTGGGGTTGCCTCCCCAGGCTGTTTGAGACCTGCTCTGGGTTCCAATTTATTCTCTTAAGACAAAAACAAGCAAACAAACAAACAAACAAAACCCCATAGTCAGCCCATGAGAGACCACCAAATCCTGGCACTTTTTTGACTCACAGAAGAAGGTCCTGAGGGATTTATGTATCTGTGCAGGCATCAGCCCCCTCTTTTGAGCTGATTTGAAATAGGAAACTTGCCACCTTCACCCAGTCTTGCTGAGTCCTGCATAGGGTCCTCGGCATATGTGTCTGAAGTAAGCGTTTCATTTTAACCAGCCCCACTGGTTCAAGGGTAATTGTACTAAGAACAGCAGCCCAGGAAGAGTGTGGAATGAAAGTGATAATCACTTTTGTTTGTCAGACGCCCAGGTTCCCACAGGATGCTGGGCATCCCCGTGAACGTAGCCCCCAGCCCCCTGCGGGGTACCTAAAAACTATGGCCTCCCTAGCCTAGAAGGCAAGAGGTAGGCAGCCCCCCAAGCTCCTCCTGGACATCAGAGGACAGGAGCTTCCTGGGTGCTTACCTCCACAGGAGGGAAAGCTTTCCGTTAGAGAGGGGAGGCCAGTACTGGGGCTATACCCAGGAGGAGCCCTGCCCAAGGCCCTGAGGTGGTAAAATGTCAGCCTTTTAGGAAGCTTCTGTCTTTAGAGTCCCCTGGCTCCGAAGACCCCTTCTGTGTGGATTCCTCCTGAAGGAAGAATACTCTTGGTCTGCTTGGTTTTCCAGGGCCTCTCCCCACTCAGACAGCAGCAGCTTTTGGGTTTGGCCTCCTCCGGGCCTTAGGATGCTGAGTAGTGCCGTGGCAAGCCCCTGCTGGCAGGCCTGGGGCAGCTCTGTGGAAAAGCCAGGCTGGGACTCAGGCCTGCTGGGTCGGCAACCAGGATGCCTAGAAGACTGGTGGAGCTGAGGCCCAAAGTGTAAAACAGTCCATGACAAAGATCTCAAAAGAGGCACTGGAGACCCCCAAAGCTTAGTAAGAGGACCCAGAAGAGGGAGCAAGGACCTCTCTGAAGACAGCAATTCGGTGGGGCACTTGCCTGAGTGGTAAGCTAGCCTCTCATTCCCCCGGTCCTCCCCACTGTTCTCTGCTGTCTCCACCCCTCCCAGGTGATCACCAGGGCAGAGACTTCAGGCATGCCTTCTGCTTTATTCTGTGCCCAGACTGAAATGTGACAAGACTTGCTGTCGGTCACCCAGAACAGCAGGAAGGCAAAAAGAAAGAAGAGGACATGGTCCTTGCCATGGAAGAGGGGCTGCAGTGGGCATGCCTGTCCTTCCAGATTTTGGCAGGGCAAAGTTGCCATGGTGTTTTGTGGGGGATGTAGGTTTCATAGAAAGTGACAGAACCAGAGATGTTTGGAAAGCCCCCTCCCTGCCTTAAGAGGACTACCTGCAGGGCAGAAAGGAGCCAAGAGGGTCTTTCAGAGAAGCAAGGACCTCAAGGCAGTTGTGGGCAGGGTGGGGGCGGGGTGTTACCTGGAGGGGTATCATTCCTCCCTGGGAGCAGCATAATGCTGGATTCTTCCAATTCTTCCCCTGAGCTGGGGCCTCCACATCCAAGGCCAGGCCAAGCTGACTCCTTGACCTGGGCCTCATAAGACCCTGAGCAGGGAGCTACTCGGAGCCTGCCCAGGGCTCTGCCTGTCGAACTGGAAGATCCTGAATGGTGTTTGTGTTAAGCTGCCAGGTTTGTGTTAGTGTGTTACACAGCCATATAAAACTGACATACCTGCATTCCCACTTGGAGCTAGAAGGGAGCCCCCCGAGCTTGGTGAGCTTATATTTGGAGAAGGTAAGCTGTGTGCAGGTGGTCCTCTACCTTGGCGTGCTCCACTCAGTGTTGCATCGAAGCAGTCCGTGGCCATGGCCTGGGAGTACTGGCCCCCAGGCTTTGGGATGACTGACCCCCCTCCTCCCATTGAATAGTTAGGCTAGGCCCTAGTTCTGGTCCTACAGGGGTGATCTATAAAAGAAGCCAGGGATCCCCAAGGGAAGTCATCCCTTGTGCTGTGGCACCAGGGATCTGTGGCTGGGCCACCAGAAGGTACAGCAGGATGGACCAGACCCTAGTGGTTTCCCCAAAGTGCACAGAACCAGGGTCCCAACACAGCAGGCCCCACCCTCACCTCCAGGTTATATGGGGGTAGTGGCCAGGTTCTCACTATAGGAGAAAGACATGAGAAGGACAAGTTTGCCGGTGGGATTTACCCATTTGTGAGTATAGACTATGGGCCTGAACTCGTTTGGGGGAACCCTGCACTAGTAGAATAAAACCCCCCTCTCATCCAGGCCAAGGGCGTGACCCACCAGGTACTCCACGCAGGCAGAATCACAGGTGAAATCAGAACCCAGCAGAAGGCTGCTTTGGGGAGAAGTCTACAGGATCCTTGTTGATGACATTTAGTCACTGACTAGGCAGGTGGCATATGTCCTGTGCAAAGAACTGGCCACACAAGGCAGATGCAGGAGTCCTCAGAGCCAGGTTTCTGCTCCAGATGCACCCCCACCCTGCGTGAGCGCCACCTCCAGGGCCTGCTCTGGCTGCAGCTGGCATGGGGGGCGGGGGAAAGGTGGATGGCAGGCTAGAGCCCGGTGATACCCAGTCACCAGGAGCTGGACTCCAAAAAGGCAGCAGGTACAGCCCACCAGAGAGGGTGAGGTGAAGATGCAAGCCCTGAGACAGAGATGGCAAGCTCTCTCTGTAGAGGGCTTGGTGGTAAGTAGTCTGGGCGTGGCAGGCCTTGTGGTCTCCATCACGACTATTCAGTTCTGCCATCATAGGAGCAGCCACAGATGATATATAGTTGAGCAAGTCACTGTTCCAGTAAAACTGCTGGATGTAGCTTGCCGGCTTGTGTGCCGACCCTCCCCTGAGGTCACAGTACTCTTCATTAGAAAGAGCCCTGGGTCCCATTTCTGGGGCAGGAACTGGAAAAGCCTCACCCTGCCCACCTGCCCTGTGGGGAGACTGGTATCACTGTGAAGGATGCTCAGCGTGATGGGCAACAGCAGTCCCCCAGGCCAGCTTCAGGATCAAGTTTGCCCCACCCGATCCCTGAGTCCCAACCTTGTAGCCATCAGAGCTGGGCAGCTGTCCAAGGGTGCATGTGCTGGTACTGCTTAAGGAATCACCTGTGGAGTGGGTGCCACAGTGTCCCAAGAAGGTGTCCTGGTGAGCCACAGGGAGCCACAGGAAGCCACAGGGACCTGGGCCTGCCTGCTGCCCTTGGGCATGTTCCTGCTGACAGGCCCTGATGGTCTTCACCCTCCCAGGGCAATAGTGCATTCAGACGGGAGGAAGGATGTGCAGACGCTTGGCTGGGGTCTCAAGCCATCACGATGGATGCAGTTGCAGGGCGGGTGCAATGCAGGAGGGCAGGGAGGCTCCAGGAGGGGTGCCCGAAGCAGTCAGTCAGGCCCCTTCCCCAAGTAGCAGCTGTGAACCTCTGTCCTCCCACAGGTGTGACGAGAGCTGCCTGAGCTGTGAAGGCTCCAGCAGGAAGTGTAGCAGGTGTAAGGTGGGCTTCACATTGTTGGGGAACACTTGCATCACCAACCACACGTGCAGCAACGGTGAGCACCGGGGGGGAGGCAGGGTGGGCCAGGGGATGCACCTGGGTTGACCTCGGGGCTGTCCTTGGAGGTGCTCAGCTCACTGGCTTCTGGCTCAAAGAGAAAGGAAAAGGAGATACAGGGACAGCAGTCCCTCTGAACGGGTGTGCTGGCCACTCCTCTGGGTGACCATCGGGGACACCTCTCATCTTCCTCCTGTCCCTTTAGGCCTCTCATGTTGACCAGGGAGGCATCCTGGCCACCAAGCTACTGCTGGTCTATTTGTTGGGTGACTCAGAAGACTGATTTTGTTCTTGTACTGTTCCCACTCATTCCATAAGCCCTTGTGGTCTGGGCATGGTGAGTTCTCTTAGGGGAGGCCGGGGCAGCCCGGGTGGCTCGGCGGTTTGGCTCTGCCTTCGGCCCAGGGCCTGATCTGGAGTCCCGGGATCGAGTCTCAACGTCCGGCTCCCTGCATGGAAGCCTGTGTCTCTCTACCTGTGTCTCTCATGAATGAATAAATAAAATCTTTAAAATAATATAATAATAATAATAATAATAATAATAATAATAATGAGGAGAGGCCCAACCTTGGGGATCAAAGCCAGGAGGAGGCCTGAGGGGTCTCAGCCTCAGAGCCCAGAGTCGAGGCCCCCACATCCCACAGGGAAGCCCAACATCAGTGATGTGGATGAGCCCTGGTTCCCTAGGTCCACTGGAGACCAGGAAGGGCTGCGAGGACATGAACTCCTGAGGGAGACAGAGACCAGGTTGGCAGCTCCAGGCAGAGGGCTCTGGCCTGGACAGCGGGGTGGGAGCTGTGAGCAGCCATGCTGCGGCAGGAAGACTCCGTGCTCAGCAAGGCACTGGGAGGAACAGGGCAGGCCAGCTCTGGGCATTGTGAGCTTACATGCAGGAGAGAAAGCTGGCGGTCCCATGGAGCTGTCGCTGGCCTGGCCTGGCAGCACATAAACCCAGCATGCCCCAGAGGCCTCAGTGTGGCCTCCTTGCCTTGCTGTTTGGTCATTTCTTTTTGGTTTGCAGAATTGTGTGCTCTCAAAGGCTAGGAAGCTCCCTCTTTAGGATGACACCTACTCAGGTTATCTAGCCAGCCCAAAAAAGTGAGGGTGGTCACAGGAGGGTCTCCCAGGTCCCATCATCAATTCCAGGGCATCTTCAAATGCCAGCAGCCAGGTGGGATGGGCTGGCCTCCATCCCTCTTCCCCTCCTCCTTTGCATTAATCTTGACAACTCTTTTCCTCCTATCTCATTAGGTTTGGGGTTCTTCTGGGACACAGGAGCAGCCTCCATGCCTGTCCCTTCCATGCCTGCCCTCCTACCCTCCCCCCACCCCAGAGTTTTTCTCCTAAGTTTGCCACCACCACAGTTATCTCGAAAGACAGATGCGCAGGAGCACTGAGGCCAGGCTGGTGTAGCCGCATCCACCCTCCATACTGCCTCGAGTCCCCCCTTGTCCATAGCCGGGGCCCCTGTGCCAAACCAGGCTACACATGTCATGGGAGGATGGCGAGGGCCACCCTGGCTGCTGCCCCTACCTTCTCTGGGAACCCCCGCCCAGCCCACCTTAGGGGGCTCAGTGAAATGGGCTGATTGGAACAATCTTAACAAGCCCCGAAGTCTGACCTGTCCCTCCTCTCTCTTTCCTGGGGGAACCCCAGCTGACGAGACGTTCTGCGAGATGGTGAAGTCCAACCGGCTCTGTGAACGGAAGCTGTTCATTCAGTTCTGCTGCCGCACGTGCCTCCTGGCGGGGTAGGAGTCCCCCAGCCGACTGCAGAGGGCAGGGCCCCTCCTGTCCATCTGTTCACCCGCCTTTTCTCCAGACTGTCAGCCAGAGCCTGTTTCAGGGGGACCCTGCATCTGACAGCTTGATCTCCCTGCAAGCAAAGTCCTTCTGAGGCATCTCCGAGCACCCGGTCTGGGTGGGGGGTGGGCCTTAAGGAGATGCCCCTCAAACGGCGATAGCCTCTCGAACTCTGCTTGCTGGCTCTGTTCTTCTGGCAAACCCCAAACAGGAACGACGTGAATTCCAGGAATCCACAGCTCCAGCTCTGGAGCAGCGTCTGGGACAGTAAGTTTATTGAATCTTCAAGACCAAAGCAGAAAGGCAAGATGCTTGGCTTCACACATCACTCTCCTCCCCGTGCTTTTGTACAGCCTCCGTGAATCTCCCCTGCCAGGGTGAATCTCCCCTGCCAGGCCAGGGCTGTCCCCACACGGGGTGCCCTGGGCAAGCGTGCATCTGCTCCCCACCCACCCCCACCTGCCACAGAGGGGCCTGGGGATGGTTTGGTCAGACTGTAAATAGAATAGACTGGGGGGCGTAAAATACATGACCACTGAGGATGGAGCATCTATTTCTACATAGTCAGCAACTTCTGGAATTGCAGCGATGTCTTAGAATATCCTATTCCAAACCTGGATGGGAAGAGCCTTCCTTTCTCCACAGCACTGTCCCGCCAAGTGCCCGTTGTCACCACATTCTGTCATGTTTCCAGGGGTCTCCTGGTCCAAATGATCACCTCTACCTGATGCAAAACCTTCTGAGGAGGGCCCCAGGGACGTCCTGGGGGCCAGCCAAAAGGAGCCCCAGTGACTTAAGCAATTCCTCTTACCAAAATAGAACCCCAGCCCTTGAACCATTAATCTGATCACTGCCCATTTTGTGGAATTGCTTTTGAAATATGCTTGGCCTCTGCTCACCGGGAGACTTGCTCTTAAGGTGGATGGTCCTGTGTCTGTATGTACTATGAGCCTAATGACACAGTTGGGTCTATTTCTGCCAAACCTGTGTAGGCATTTTATAAGCTACATGTTCTAATTTTTACCGATGTTAATTATTTTGACAAATATTTCATATATTTTCATTGAAATGCAGACCTGCTTGATCAGTTCCCTTGACTATGGGAGTGACATTTGCCTTAAATTTTTTCAAGCTTGTTCTCCATTTTGTCCTGCTCCCCTCTATGACTGTAATGCATTTGCCTTGTCCCCTAGTAGCTGGGGAAGCCCAGCTGTTGTTTATTGAATCCACAACTTCAAAAGAGAAATCCACAAAGCAAATACAATGTTAACCCTGTTAATAAAAGAGTTAACATCCCCTGACAAAGAAGCCCATATTTCTTTCCAAGGCATAACAATTAAACAATTAATAAACGTGGGTGTTGACCAATGTGTGAAATGGCTTTTTTTATGGCTTTGGATCTCTTTGATGCCATTAAGCCAAAGAGCTTCAGCTCATGTTAGCGAATGTTCATGTGATGAAGTCAGGGGGGAAATCCCAGAGCTCCAGCTCCAGCCCCAGGGAATCTTTTGGTAACCGGCCTTCTTCAGGCCACCAAAGCCTGGTTGGGTGGAGGGGCTAGAGACAGAGATGCCCTTCATTGTCAAGGGGTCGCCCTCCACAGCCCCTACCACATGCCTCTTCACCTCTGCTAAGTGGGACTTAATTAGGACACAACTTGTCTTTTGCATAGTGACTGAAATCCCTGTACCCATGGGTTCTGTGCTGCATGGGATTTTTACCATGGCCGCTCTTTGAGGTCAGAAGCTTATATTTGCTGGGAATCCAGCAAATTTTTGGATTTTATTTGCAGCCTTTATGGCTACAAATAAAGGAAATGCACTCACTGGAACCGACTTAGGAAAAAAGACAAAAATGGGTAAAGGGCATTGTTTTAGGAATCCAGGGTTAACTTAGAATTCAGGAAGGGTGCAGCTGGGCCTTGGGGCTCCTGGGACCAGCATTAAAGGTGACAGTGTTATAGCCTGTCCTCCTCACCTCCCCAGCTGATCGGACAAATAACGAGTCCACTGACACCTCCCACATGAAACTGGTACAAATCAAACTCCCGAAGCAAACTTTCTGTATCTGCTTCTTGGCCATGGTTACCCTGCTTCGTGTTAGTGTTCACCTAGCCCCCATCGACTGTGGCCACAAGGACGGTTTGTACAGCAGAACATGGCAGCAGGGAGCTTTCCAGAGACCTCAGAGCTGGAAGAAGGGAGCAACATGCAGTTCTCAGCAAGTGGGGTAGGCCACACAAGCTGACAGCTGCCCCCACGAGTGTGAATCGGCTGGAGCTGCCAGTGTGAGGCAGTGATGGAATGAGTGTGTTCGGACCTGGGCAGAATACGGGTAAGGGTTCAACTTTCCCCATGAACCAATTGAATTAAAACCAGCAATGCTAAGTACCTCTGGTGCAGGGACCATTTCAGCCCCTGGAGCTCTTTTCCCACTGAGAGCAATGGTCTCACATTATGGGCACTGAGTCAGAAGCAAATTCCTTTTATTCCCAAAGGATCCCAACTATGAGAAGCCAGCCAGGCTGCCTCAGAGTGCATGTCCCCTTGCTGCTGTGGCTGGCCAGCTGGCCCTGGGGCTGTGGAGGGTGGTGGCAAGCTGAGAAGCTGTCCATAAAATCCTAGGGACTGGGACACCTGGGTGGTTCAGTGGTTGAGCATCTGCCTTCAGCTCAGGTCGTGATCCCAGGGTCCTGTAATCCAGTCCTGTCCCCCCACCCGCCCCGCGCGCATTGGGGTCTCTGCAGGAAGCTTGCTTCTCCCTCTGCCTATGTCTCTGCCTCTCTCTGTGTGTCTCTCATGTATAAATAAGTAAAATCTTAAAAAAAAAAAATAAAAAAGTTGTAGGGACAAAACACCACCTTTTTAAAAAGGACTGACCGCGTAAAGTGCCTGTTTGCAGATGGCCCAACTTTAAGGATATTTGGACTCAGTGGGGGTGAGGCATGTTTATGGATTTTGTTTTATAGGGTAAAGTCAGGGATCACCTCTAAATCTGTTGTTTTGTAGACTGAGGCTCATAGAGGTAAAGGGACTTGCACTGGGCCACACACTGGCAAGGTGGCTCCCTTGCTGTCTTTAGAGAGAGGGAGGCTGGCTCTGTGTGAGTGTGTGTGTGTTGGTGGGGGGTGGGGGTGGGGTGGGGTGGGGTGAGTTAATTCTATGGTTGGCCAAATCCAGCCAGGATGGATTTATTTTAAACTGGCTTTATTTGCAGGAGATGATAGTTTTCTGACCTTGTCTCCATGTGTGCATCTCCATCCCTCCCAGGCCACTGCTGACTTTATATTTTGTAACTCTTGAAAGGTTTGGGGGAAGTTGCACTTTTTAAAGAAGATATACCTATAACAGAAAGGGAGGAATTAAACTTGAAAAAAAACAGAAGGTTTCTATAAACCTCTATGGCCAGCCATAGAGAGCACTTGAACTTGGGGGAGACTGCCGTCCACTGCATTTGACTCACCATAATAGGGCTGAAGAGGGCTGTAAGTTTGAATGCTTGAAGTATGCTGGGACCCCTGGGAGCAGGGGAGGGGAGCAGGGGAGGTCCAGATCTGAGGATGGAAAGGGAAGGGGGTGGAGAAGTGAAACAGAAAGGACATTTTATTTTATTTTATTATTATTATTTTTCAAAGATTGATTCATTCATGAGAGACACAGAGACACAGGCAGAGGGAGAAGCAGGCCCCACACAGGGAGCCCAACGTGGGACCCGATCCCCAGACCCCAGGATCACACCCTGGGCCAAAGGCAGGCACCCAACCGCTGAGCCACTCAGGGATCCCCAGAAAGGACATTTTAGTAAGAACAAAGAGGGATGATGGAAACCAAGGCCATCCTCCAGCATCTTAAGGTTCTTCCCATTAAGCTGGGAGGCATCTGGGTTCTGGCAGCTGTGGGAAAGGGGTCTGTATCCTACTCAGCCAGCCTTTTCTGCTGCTTTCTTTCCTTGAACCCAGGACTTACCCTTCCTGGCTGCTTGCCCAAGGCTTTTCCTGACACTCCAGGCTCTGTGGTTTGTGCACAGAACAGAATCCCTACGTGATACAGCACTGAGCACCTGCCAGAACCCCAGGTCCTGGGGTTCAGTTCCCACCACCCAAAACTTCCCCTTTACTGACAGACAGACACACACACACATACACACACTATGTACCAGCCATACTAGGAGTGATCAGATACCTCTTAGGCTATCTGTTGAACAAAGAGGAACCTAAATGCTCAGAGCAGAGAACATTCTGTTGCCAGAAAGAGTGGTTCTCAACCTGTTGGTGATTTCCGCCTCCTAGGGGATATTTGACAATGTTTGGAGACATTTTGGGTGGTCACACATTTTGGTGGAGGTATGTACAGCATCTAGTGAGCAGAAGCCAGGGATAGTGTTAAACATCCTGCAGAGCACAGGACAGCCCCACAAAAAATAATTATCTAGCCTCAAAGTGTCAACCTCTCAAATGAGGTTGAGACACCCCACCCAAAAGAAATGAAACTTAAAAAGGTAATCTCAACTTCATAGGGATGTCGTACAATGAATAAAACCGCCTATAGTTTGACTTATGTCCCTGTCCGTGTGCTGAAGTGAGGGAAACTACAATTTCCCTTTAAACCCCCTTTAACCAGAAAGAGTGGCCAAGTAAAACTAGCTCCCTGCTCTAAGGACTCCACCTGGTGGCTCTCTCTGGAATGAAGCGTTCTGGATTATTTTAACTTTTATTTTGAGACAATCTCAAAGTAAAATTACAGAAAAGTTGGCAATAGAGTACAAAGAAATGTTTTCCTGAACGATTTGAGAGTAAGTTACTGATATGATACCCTCTTCCTCCAAAGTACTTTATTTTCCTATAGGCAAAGACCTTCTCCTACCTAGCCACCAGGATCAGGAACTTAACACTGATGTATTATTACTACCATCGAATCTTCTGACTGGATTCAAGTTTTGTGAATTGTCCAAAAAATGCCCTTAGCAAAAGGATCCGCTTTAGATCATTCTTTGCATTTAATCATTATGTCTTTTTCAACCTAGAACAATTCATCAGTTCCCTGACTTTCATAACCTGGAAACTTTTAGAGACCATCGGCCTGTTACTTGTAGGCTGTCCCTCAGTTTGTATTTATCTGAGGTTTCCTCACATTTCCATTCAGATCATGCATCTTGGACAGGAATCTCCCAGAAGTGATGCTGTGTTCTTCTAATCCCATTCTAGTAAGTGAATCATTTTTTTTTTTTTTTTTTTTAGTAAGTGAATCATGATTTTGATATGTTCCCATTAGGGATCCCTGGGTGGTGCAGCGGTTTAGCGCCTGCCTTTGGCCCAGGGCGCGATCTTGGAGACCCGGGATCGAATCCCACGTCGGGCTTCCGGTGCATGGAGCCTGCTTCTCCCTCTGCCTATGTCTCTGCCTCTCTCTCTGTGTGTGTGTGACTATCATTAAAAAAAATAAATAAAAAATAAATGCCTCACATTTATAAAAAAAAAAAAAAAGATATGTTCCCATTATCGGTGATACTAACACTGATCACTTGATTAGGGTTCTCCTCCCCACCTCTCCTCAACCCAGCCTGTTAAGGATGTCTGCTTCTAGTATTGCCCACAACATCATGCTGAAGATCCCAGCCAGTGAAACTACACAAAAAATAAAGAAAAGACTAATATAGGGCAGCCTGGGTGGCTCAGCGGTTTAGCGCCACCTTCAGCCCAGGGCATGATCCTGGAGACCCAGGATCGAGTCCCATGTAGGGCTCCATGCAAGTAGTCTGCTTCTCCCTCTGCCTGTGTCTCTGCCTCTCTCTTTCTCTGTGTGTGTGTCTCTCATGAAAAATAAATAAAACCTTAAAAAAAGAAAAGACTAATATAAAAATTGGAAAGAAAGAAATAAAACTATCATTATTCTCAGCATGGTATGTATACAGAAAACCCAAAAGAATGGTTATGAATCATTAGAATTAACATGTGAGTTTAGTAAAATTGCTGGATACGATGCTAGTATTAACTGTATTTCAACTAGAAATTGTTGAAATTGTATTTCAATGTCTCACATTGAATAATTAGAACATGGGATTTGTTTTTTGGTTTTTTTTTTTTTTTTTTTTTTTTAGTTTTTGGTGCTTCTTTAGCTTTTTGATGTTTATAACAGCAGCAAAAACTATTATATACCTAGGTCTAAGAAAAGATGGATAAGACCTCTACATACACACAAAAAAAAACTATAAAACACTATAAGAAATTAAACAAAATCTAAATTCATGTAACTTATACCATGTTCATGGATTGGAATACTCGATACTGTAAAGATATTAATTCTCCAAACTTATCTACAAATCCAATATAATATAAATCAAAGCATGTGTTCTTTCCTGGATGCAAAATTGACCTAAAATTTATACTAAAAAGCAAAGGACAAGAACAACCAAGACTTGAGGATCTTTAAAAAAAGGTGTGAGCCTTTTTAAAGGCAAATATCAAGTTGTTGTTGTTTTTTTTTTTTTTAAAGATTTTATGTATTTATTCATGAGAGACACACAGAGAGAGGCAGAGATACAGGCAGAGGGAGAAACAGGCTCCCTGCAAGGAGCCCGATGTGGGACTTGATCCTGGATCCCAGGATCATGCCCTGAGCCAAAGGCAGATACTCAACTGCTGAGCCACTCAGGTGTCCAAATACCAAGTTTTTAAGTGACAGTATGATATTATGCCAGAATAAGCAACCAAACCCATGGACTAGAATAGCTAGTCCAGAAGCAGACCTTCACATATTTGGACACTTAATTTTTGAAAAAAGTTACTGTAGAACAGTGGGTAAGGGATGGTCTTTTCAATAAATGATACTGAATCAAATAAATATCCATATGGGGAAAAAATATATCTTGATCCCTACCCCAGACCATACACAAATGTCTATTCCAGACATATTGCAAATCCAAATGTGAAAGGTGAAACAACAAAACTTTTAGAAGAAAATATTCATGAATTGGGGGTGGGCAAATTTCTTAAAGAGGACTAAAAAGAACACGAACTACATAAGGAAAAGTTCATAAATTATACATTAAAATTAAGACCTTCCGGGAATGCCTGGGTGGCTCAGTCAAAGCATCTGCCTTTGACTCTGGTCATGATCCCAGGACCCAGGGATCAAGCCCCATGTTGGACTCCCTGCTCAGAGGGGAGCCTGCTTCTCCTCCTCCCTCTGCCGCTCCCCCTGCTTGTGCTCTCTCCTTCTGTTAAGTAAATAAAGAATTTTTTTTTTAAATTAAGAACTTCTGTTCATCAAAAGACACCATTAAAAAAAGGCAAGTCACAGAGAGGGGGAACATATTCACTACACATATATCTTACGAGAACTCATATCCAAAAAATATAAAAATCTGCAAATCAGCAAAAAAGAACAGCCCAATAGAAAAATGTGCAAAACACTTAAACAGACATTTCAAATAGCAGTGATCCAAATGGACAATATATTTTTTTTAAAGTTCTCAATTGTGTTAGTACTTAAGAAAATACAATTAAAACCACAATGCAATACCATTGCTGACCCACCAGAATAGCCAAAATTAAAAAGACAGACACTATCAAATGTTAATGAGTATAAATTAGCACAACCACTTAGGATAACTAGTAAGAATCAACTTAAGGTGAATGTAAGTTAACCCTATGATCCAGCAAATCCATTTCCATGTATGTATTAGCATATGTATTCATAGGTGCACTATTATAATATAATAGGTGTACTATTTTTAATTGTTCAAACTGGAAATTACCCAAATGTTCATCAACAGCAGCATGGATAAATTGGAATATTCACACAACAAAATACTATATAACAATGAAAATAAGTTAACTACAACTAATACAATGTTAAGCAAGAGATACATAAGGCACAATTTTATTTGCATAAATATAAAATTAAGCAAAACCAATCTATGCAAGACGTGGTTACCACTAGGGCAAGCGTGTGACTAAAAGGACAAGAAGGGAGTTTCTCAAATGTGGCAATGTCCTGTTCTTGATCTGGATGCCAGTTACTTGGGTGTGCTTGGTTTGCCTTCTGCTGTGAGTATATCATAATTCAATAAAAATTTCAAAAGGAATGAATTCTAGGGGATGGTAGAGCTACATGTGAAAGGTAAAACAATTAAGCCTCCAGTAGACAACAGCAACAAAATATTTGGGGGCACATGCACAGACATACAACCCTCTAACCAGAAAGGAAAAGATGAATTGAATTACATAAAAATTAGAAACTTCCAGTCATCAAACAATACCATTAAGAGTGGAAAGGCCAGGCAGCCTGGGGTGGCTCAGAGGTTTAGTGCCGCCTTCAGCCCAGGGCCTGATCCTGGAGTCGCGGGATCGAGTCCCACGTTGGGCTCCCTGCACGGAGCCTGCTTCTCCCTCTGCCTGTGTCTCTGCCCCTCTGTCTCTCTCTCTCAAGGTCTCTCATGAATAAATAAGTAAAATCTTAAAAAAAAAAAAAAAAGAGTGGAAAGGCCTGTAAGCAGAAAAATTTTTTCTGTCCCAGACTACATGACCACAGTGAAACTTTGCCCCAACAAAAGAGGACAAAAGATAGTCAATGCGTAGGGCTTTCTGAGCTAAGCTTTTCCTCTGAGGACTCCTCTTGAACTGGACCATTTGAAACCTTGTTCTCACTGCAAAATGGGTTGAGGAAGCTACTTTAGTAGCCTTTTGATTTGAATTGCACCCCAGATTATGATTTGGTGATCTAGGGAATAGGATGTTATCCTAAACAGAACATAATGGACTATAATTTGTGTTTGCTGCATTGATGACTTGTACAAGGACAGTATTTCTGGTCTCTGCGAATTCTTTTGTATTTAAGCAGTTTTAACCAAAAGAAAAAAAAATGCAAAAAGGAGGCCTCAGAGTGTGCTCACATCCAGAATACATAAAGAAATCCCATTAATCAATAAAAAAAAAGTCAGACAATCCAGTAAGAAAAGAAAATGGACCACAGACTTGAATGGGCACTTTGCAAAAGATACCTGAATAGACACCATACATGACAAGGTCCTCAACTTCATTAGTTATTAGAGACAAGCTACTCAAAACAATAGTGCAATACCATTACACATCCATAAGAATCCCCATAATTGTTTCTTATACTAATATTATTTGTTTTTATTTTTTTTATTTTTTAAAGACTTTATTTATTTATTCATGAGAGACACACACAGAGAGAGGCAGAGACACAGGCAGAGGGAGAAGCAGGCTCCATTCAGGGAGCCTGACCTGGGACTTGATCCTGGATCTCCAGGATCATGCCCTGGGCTGAAGGCGGCGCTAAACCGCTGAGCCACCCAGGCTGCCCTACTAATATTATTTGAAAGAGAGTGTGTGTGCATGCACAGGGAGGAGCAGAGGGAGAGGGAGAGAGAATCCCAAGCAGGCTCCTCGCTGAGTCCAATGGTCGTGCTCCATTCCACTACCCGAGATCATGACCTGAGCAGAAATCCAGAGTCCCACGCTTAGCCAACTGAGCCACCCATGCACCCCGAGTCCCCACAGTTATACTGGCAATACTAAAGGGGCTGAGGTTGGAAGCGATGGAAACCCTTGCGCACAGCTAGAGTATGTATATCAGTATTATTTCAGCCTCTTGGCCTGTTAGGCATTACTTATTGATGATAGTATACCCTATGCCCAGAAGCTCTACTCCTGGAGAAACTTGGACACGTGTGCGTTGGATCCACGTACAACAAAAATGCATAGCAGCATTATTCGGAACAGCCCCACGACAAAACGGTCCTAATGTCCATCAACAGCAGAATGGCTAAATTGTGGTCTGAGATATACCATGGGATTCTGCACAGCAGCGAAAAGTAAACAAACCATTGCTGGATGCAACCTGGGATGGATTCCAGTTATAACACAAAACCAAAGACACCAGGCACGGGAGCACGCTGCGTGACTCTGTTTGTATCAAAAGCAAGCAAAAACTAATCTGTGGTGTTGGGATTCCTGGCTGCCTTTGGGAAGGGATGGAGGCTTTCGGAAAAGTGTTCTTTTTTCCGGACCCGGAGGCAGCAACGCAGGTGCGCTGCCTCTGCGGGCATTCTTCACGTTGCAGATTCCTGGTTTGCGCACTTTTCTGTATGCCGTGCTTCTGTTAAACATTTAAGTACCTGGAGGTCACAAGCCTAACCGAAAACTGAACTGTGAGCGGGGCAAGGTCTGGCGCGCTAGGTGGTAGGACGATCCCAGCGGGGCGGGGGGGGGGGGGGAGGGCTGTGATTGACCCTGCCCTGGTGGGGCGGGAATCCTGAAGTCCTGAACCTTTCACTGGATCCCCCGGGTGCCCGTCCCTCCTGGGTGGGGCGAGGGCAGACACAGCGTTTCCTCCCACCTCAAAATGCATTGATGCATGAGAAAGTTCCATTCGGGTGCTATTACATTTTGCTTAACTTGCGGACAAGAGCATCATCAGGAATCAGGGGCCCTCCTTCAAGCACGCCCCAAGGAAAAACCCAGAACCTGAGACACGTTCCGCGCGCTCCAGCAGCTCCGGAGACGACGAGATCGTGGGCGTGGCTCTTCGATTACTTCGGCCTGGGTGCCGAGCGGCGCGCGCATGCGCCGGCTGCGATTGGTGAGGCCTGGCGGCGGGGCGCGGGGTACGCCGGGAAGTCTGGCGGGCGAGAGGCGGCGGGAAGCAGCCGGTGGGCCGCGGCACCGGCAGCGGCAGCGGGAGGCAGCAGGATGGTGAAGCTGACGGCGGAGCTGATCGAGCAGGCGGCTCAGTACACCAACGCCGTGCGGGACCGCGAGCTGGATCTCCGGGGTGAGTCTCGAGGAGTGGGTGGGCCTTCGCGCCCAGCCGCGTGCTCGGATGCTCGGAGGGCCGGCGCTTGGCCCTCGGGCCTGCCGTGTGGGCGCCGAGCCGGACTGTGGCAGCACCGCCCGGGGCTCAGTCTTCCCGGTGCTGCCAGAGACCATCCCTAGGCCCTTCTGAGCCTTGGGTCAGCCTCGTTCCTACTCACACGCCCAGCCAGTCGATCGCTTCCTGGTCCACACCCGTGGGCCTCAGGTAGGCCTTGCTTGGCGTATTTCTCAGTCTGAACTATTTGAGAGCTGGCAAGTTGTTGGTGCTTGTAACGCTAGTGCGCAGCGGCTGGTTGGTTCTTCGTAAACGCGTTCAGGTGTTACTGTGGGAGCGCAGGTAAGATAACGTGTGACCTGTAAATGATGTCGGAGAACAAAAGCGATTGCTTCCGCAAGATTTCTTCCCTCTTACCTTCAGTTGTCCCATATTTCTCTTTTATCAAAGCATTTGAGGGGCACCTGGGTGGTTCGGTCGGTTAAGTGTCTTTGATCCCCAGGGGTCCTAGGATCCAGCCCCGCATTGGGCTCCCTGCTCGGAGGGGAGCCTGCTTCTCCCTCTTTCTCTGCGCGCTGCTCTCCCTGCTTGTGCCCTCTCTCTCTCTCTCTCTCTCTCTCTCTCTCTGAAATTAATAAGTAAAATACTGAGAGGAAAAAAAAAAGATTTTAAAGAGGCTTGCAGTACAAGTTCCCTGTGTAAGGTGGTAGAAGCTCTGAACTATTCAAATTCACGTAGCCATTTCAACCTTAGTAAAGGCTTGGTGGGAAATTGGGAGTGCAGCTGTCTAATCAGCATTTCAAGGAAACGACTTTAGGAATGATGTGAAGAGCAGTTTCTCTGGGAATACAACTTGGGCCTGAGATTTGGCTCCACAGAAGAACACCGCCTGAGGTGCAGCACTGTTGTGGGCTTTGCCTTAAGCTTGGATTCCTTGCTGACAAAGCCAAAGTGCTTTCATTTTGTTGAAATTAAGTGTCGCTCTCTTGGCGAAGATTGATCTTTAACCATCTAAGCGTGAAGTGCATCGAGTGTTGAGGACACTTGTTCTGATACAGCGTTTGCTTTGATATAACCCTTGTTGCTCTGAATTATGTACTTTAACCTTGGCTTGGATTCGTTTCTTTCTTCCGCCAGCACCTAGCACAGTAGTTATGCCCATTTAAGACAAACTCGTGAGGGTTTGGTGAATTGTTCACAGGGTGATGTATTATTGTGTATAAACTGTTGACCTTCAGCTCTGAATTGGAGCTGGGGGAAGTGTACAGTAAGGGAGAACTGTCATGAGATCACAAGGATATATATCCTGGTTAAGTGTTATGAATCTGGCCTGTGGGAATGCAAACAGAGTCAAGAGCTGTTGTCCACAATGTATGAACAAGACTTGGACGCTGACAAAAAAGCAGCTTACAGTGTAAATTCTCATTATGCCATTTATCTATTTCTGGAGCTTTGGTTATAACAGCGTGAGAGACCTTAAAAAATACTCCTGCAAATGTTAGCTACCAATATTACTATTAATAAGTGTCCTCATGATCATAGCCTTTGTCCGTGTTGTCATGATTGACTTCGTGTCCACTCCTAGACTGTGGCAGTGGGCCATCTGATCCTTGTTCCTCATTTTATGTGCCAGATACTTGCACAGTGTTTGGCACAGCACAGGTACCAGGTAAACACTTTCTAAATAAATGGAAGCTTTGAGTCAAATTACCATGAAGTACTGCTAAGGTTTTAAGGTATCTTTTAGCCATATCGATACTTGTGTATTTTTTTTTTCTTCTACTTTGCAGGGTATAAAATTCCTGTCATTGAAAATCTGGGTGCTACCTTAGACCAGTTTGATGCTATTGATTTTTCTGACAACGAAATCAGGAAACTGGATGGTTTTCCTTTGTTGAGAAGGCTGAAAACATTATTAGTGAACAACAATAGAATATGGTAAGTGTCTGCTAGTGGAGAGTAATCCCCCCCCCACCGCCCAGAGTAAATATTGCAGCATTCCCTGAAGAAGCCATAGTACATATATTGCCAGTTGAGTCTACGTTTGTTTGTTTGTTTGTTTATTTATTTATTTATTTATTTATTTATTTAGATTGTATTTACTTATTCAAGAGAGACATGGAGAGAGAGGCAGAGACACAACACAGGCAGAGGGAGAAGCAGGCTCCATGCAGGGAGCCCCATGCAGGACTCCACCACAGGTCTCCAGGGTCACACCCTGGACTGTAGGCAGCGCTAAACTGCTGGGCCAGTGGGGCTGACCTATGTATGTCTTTTTTTTTTTTTTTTTTAATGTATTTCTTTTTAAAACAAGCTGCACTTTTGCCATATAGGCCCATAGATTAACTTGGTAATGGTCTTGTTTTTATTTGCATTTGTTCAGAAATACTTATATATTCATGGTAATAGATATTTAAATTGCAAATATTCTGTTTTGTGCATATTTTGGCTTCTAAAACTAATTGTAATTATCAGAGGGATTATATTTAGAAGATATGTAAAGTTCAACAATTTTATACAGATAGATAGACTGATTTATTTTAGGAAATGAAAGCCCGTGCCTGAGAGCAGGGAGCAGTGCAAAGGGAGAGAAATCCTCAAGCAGCTTCCCCACTGAGTGTAAACCTCCTTGTGGGGCTTTGTTGCAGCACCCTGAGATCGAGACCTGGGCTGAAATCAAGAGTCAGGCGCTTAACTGACTGAGCCACCCTGGCACCCCCAACAGTTATATTTTTGGCTGAATGAATGTCTCTACCTCACACCCTCTGCCATTTGTTTTTCTTCACAACTGATGTTTAGAATTTTACTTATATATATATATTTTTTAAGATTTTTATTTATTTATTTATTCATAGACACACACACAGAGAGAGGAAGAGAGGCAGAGGCACAGGCAGAGGGAGAGGCAGGCTCCACACCGGGAACCCGACATGGGTCTCAATCCCGGGACTCCAGGATCGCGCCCTGAGCCAAAGGCAGGCGCTAAACCGCTGAGCCACCCAGGGATCCCCAATCTCTGAGTAAATTCTATCAAAAAAAAGTTGTTGAAAGTCAATAGACAATGTTTTTAAGAAGTATTAGGTAGTGACTTTCTTATTTTTTTATTTTTAAAGATTATTTATTTTAGAGAGAGCACACACATGCTCAGATGCAAGTGGAGGAGGGAGGGACAAAAGGGGAGAATCCAAAGCTGACTCTCCAGTGAGCATGGAGCCTGGCACAGGGCTCCCTACCAAGACCCTGAGATCACAACTTGAGCCAAAATCAGGAGTCAGACGCTCAACTGACTGAGGCACCTCAGTGACTTGCTTTTTAAAAATGTCGTATTTCAGGGGTACCTGGGTGTCTCAGTGGTTGAGCATCTGCCTTTGGCTCAGGTCGTGATCCCAGGGTTCTGGGATCAAGTCCTATATCCAGCTCCCCACAGGGAGCCTGCTTCTCCCCCTGCCTGTGTCTCGGACTCTCTCTCTATCTCTCATGAATAAATAAAATCTTTAAAAAATTTTTTTCTTATGGATTTAACCATTCCCTGATGTAGTTGTTGTTTGTTGTGTACCTGAGGTGTGAATGCAGAGCCACTTGTACTTCTGTGCTACCTGCACAAAAGTTCTACACAGGAGTTTCTTCTTCTCTTAGCTTTCAGTAGATAGTGTGGTGATGGAAGGAACCCCAGGCAACCCTTGGGAGGCCTAGGTTCTAAAATCACCCCACTTCCGCCACTAACCTTGTGACCCCAGACAAGGTTTTCCCTTTCATGCTTCATTTTCCCTGTCAGATAGGGTGGTGGAACAAAGATCTCTAAAGTTCTTTCACCTTTAGAGTCTGAAATCTTCTGTTCAAGGACTTAGATAAAATGGTTAGCTTACCTACTTTTTTTTTTCCACTTTTACAGAAGTCTTTTATTTTCATTTTAGCCGTATAGGTGAGGGACTTGATCAGGCTCTACCCTGTCTGACAGAACTCATTCTCACCAACAATAGTCTTGTGGAGCTGGTAAGTCCAACCGGGTGAGGGGGGTGTATTTGGGGGAGGAATTAAAGGTGCTACTTGCCTCTTACAACTTAGAAAGTCCAGAAAGTTTTTTCATTATCCATCATCCTTTATCTTCTTAATTCAAGATCAGGGCCTCGTTCGGTTAAATAGCCTTTTCCACTCTGTAGCTCATCTTTTTTTTTTTTTTTTTTTTTTTTTTAAATGATTTTATTTATTCATGAGAGACAGAGAGGCAGACACAGGCAGAGGGAGAAGCAGGCTCCATGCAGGGAGCCCTATGTGGGACTCAATCCTGGGTCTCCAGGATCCCGCCCTGGGCTGAAGGTGGTGCTAAACCACTGAGCCACCCAGGCTGCCCTTCCTTCGGATTCTTAAAGGAGTACTTAACTCCAAAAGTAAGAGAGCACTGACTGGTCAGGCTGTCTTTTCTAAAATATACCAGATTTTCAACCCAAAATGCACATTCATAGGAAATGTGTGCCAGGATAGAGGCTGTATTTTTATGTATATTGTATTTATATTTAAAGCTGTTTGTAAAGATGAAGGCTGAGTTTGTGCTATCAGTTACTGGAAAAGGTGTGTTAAAGTCTCATACATTGGGACGCCTGGGTGGCTTGGTGGTTAAGTATCTGCCTTTGGCCCAGGGCATGATTCTGGAGTCCCGGGCCCATATTGGGCTCCCTGCATGGAGTCTGCTTCTCCCTCTGCCTGTTGTCTCTGCTTATCTCTGTGTCTCTCATGAGTAAATAAATAAAATCTTAAAAAAAAAAAATCTCCTACATCTTCCTGGATTTGACAGGGAGTTGTATTTTAGTTATGTATTTTGAAGTTCACTTAGTTGATATACACAAATTTTAAATTGTTAATACCTTCCTGGTAAACTAACCTTTTTAATATTGTGTCGTGCTCCTCTTTATCTTTTTTAGTGATATTTTACCCTGTTTATTTTATCTGTATAATTAGGCCCAAACAAGCTTTCTTTTAGTTAGTATTTGTATAATTTTTTCTATCCAAAATTAACTTCAGGCTTTACTGTAACTTATGTTTTAGATTTATCTCTTGAAAACAGCGAATGATAAGATTGTTTTGTGAAATCCAGTGTGAAGTCTTTCTTTTAAATGAAGTATTTGGTCTGCTTACATTTAATTTAATTACTGGTGTATTTGAGTTTGTCTTCTCACTTTTTCTGGAGTTATTGTTTGACCCACTCATCATTCATTTCTTTTTCTCTCTTTTACTGTGTTCACTCTTGTGTGTGTGTGTGTGTGTGTCTCTGTCATTCTTTTCCTAAGAGTGTAGGAATTACTCATTCCTATTCTTAGTATTCTAGGAACAAAAATACGTATTTATTACAGTTTTGAGTTAACCAATACCTCTAGTTTCTTAAACAATAGTGACCTTAAACATTTCAAACCCCCCACATATTATTTACTTAATTCTGTCTTTAAGAAACCCATCAAGACATTGTTTTCCACAGTTTATGTGTGTCTCTGTGTAACAAAAGTAGCCATTCGTTGTTCCTTTTTGTTTTGTTTTTTTTTGCAGCTTTATTGAGGTTTGAGTGATAAATAAAAATTGTATGTGTTTAAGATGCAAAGTGTGATTTTGATAGATGTATAGTTTTGAAGTGGTCACTATTACCAAATTCACATATTCGTCACTCAGGTATTTACTATTTTATTTGTAGGGTAAGAGTACTTGAGATCTATTATCAGCGAATTTCAAGTATACAGTAGTAAATAGTCCCCATGTCAAACAGAACTTACTTGTCTTATAACTGAAAGTTTGTACTCTGATCAGTAGCTCATTTCCCCTCCTCCCCCACACTTCAGCCTCTAGTAACCACCATTCTTTTTTTTTTTTTAATTTTTTTAAATTTTTAATTATTTATGATAGTCACACAGAGAGAGAGAGAGAGGCAGACTCACAGGCAGAGAGAGAAGCAGGCTCCATGCACTGGGAGCCCGACGTGGGATTTGATCCCGGGTCTCCGGGATCGCGCCCTGGGCCAAAGGCAGGCGCTAAACCGCTGCGCCACCCAGGGTTCCCAGTAACCACCATTCAACTCCGTGTTGCTGAGAGTTGTTCGTTTTTCTTTAATTATTAGATTACACATACGAGTGAGATCATTCGATGTTTGTCTTTGTCTTCTTTTAGGTCATCTTTTGTATCCCTTTTAGGGGTGACATGCCAGTGGCATGCTCTAGAGCTCCCTCTGATGGTTGGTTGTGAAGCATTTAAAAATGGCAACCAGGGGCAGCCTTGGTGGCCCAGTGGTTTGGCGCCGCCTTCAGCCCGGGGTATGATCCTGGAGATTCTGCATCGGGCTCCCTGCATGGAGCCTGCTTCTCCCTCTGCCTGTGTCTCCGCCTGCCTTTCTCTCTCTCTCTCTCTCTCTCTCTCTCTCTCTCTCTCTCTCATGAATGAATGAATGAATAAATAAAATCTTTAAAAAAAAATAAAATCTTAAAAAAATAAAATAAAAATGGCAGCCTGTTTTCTTAACTTCTACTCTGTACCCCTGTACTTTTCTCTCATTATTCCTTTTGCCTTGTCCTCAATTTCAGTCTGGTCCTACCAGTCTATCCTCATTGTAGGGCTTTGTCCTGGAAAGGATACCATTTGTGTTTAGTATGAAGAATGAGGGCCAGAATTGCCCAGCTGCTTCAGGACTTAATGTACTCCTTATTGGGAGATACATAGCTGTTGGCTGCTGTTCTCAGACTGAACTCTTGGTCATTTTGGGGTATTCACATTTGTCATAAGCCTTTCTGCTGTCCTGCTGTTGCTTCCTGTACAAATGCTGGCCCCCAAGCCAGTCTTGCAGCTCTCACAATGGTCTGTCTCTACCTGCTAGGATTCTTGCCAGAATGCCTTTTCGTCTAGGTTAATTGTAGTTGTTGACCATAGGCTTTTGGTTTTGCTATCCTTGTTGAACTGTATCTTATGGGATAATTTGGGAAGAATCAAAAACTAACTTGCCTTTATCCCATAATTGTGTCCTTTTTCTTCCCCCTATACTCTTTGTCCTTGAATAATTATCTAAAGCAGTTTGAGGGAACCTTGAATAAAGGTGCCTGGCCTCAACGATGATATGCCTGTGTCACCACCAGGTATGTCCAGGTACTAGTGGGAAAAACCGCCTTACCCCAAGATCCAGTTTGAGGTTCCTTGTGTGAATAATTTGCTCTGAAGTCACATAAACTTTGATATATATTTCTTTTCTAAATAATTCTTTTAAATTCTAGCCCTTTTGAGCTTGCTACAGGAAATACAATTTTTTTGGGGGGGTCTCTTAATATTGAGACAGAAGCTGTTATGGCTAGGATTTTCAGTTTAAGAAGTTCAAGTCTACTTAACAGTTTAGTCAGTAATTTACTAAGCATCGGTGATGTGCTAGTATTGTGCTAGGTGCTAGGGCATTAAGGAAATAAAAGATAGGAGTCCCTGCTCCAAAGGCATCTGCCATGTCAGAGTATCAGAATAGCCTATGGTATTCATGTTCTTACCTCTGGCCATTTCTTTTACAGGGTGACCTAGACCCTTTGGCATCTCTCAAATCACTGACTTACCTAAGGTATGGAAATGATCTGTGGTGGTGACAGTTAAGTCCTTTATAATAGCACTATTACCAGCCTTGATCTTAGAGCAAACAGTTAGTAAGAAGGACCTTTGAAAAACAAGGACTAAAAATGTGAAACCTCCCCAATGTGAATTTAATAACTGCAACATGACAAAATTGACTCATCTGATTCCATTAAAATGGACCTCTTAAATGCTGCACTGTAAGATTGGCATTATGTTATTCCTTTTCTTGTAGTATTCTGAGAAATCCTGTAACAAACAAGAAGCATTATAGACTGTATGTAATTTATAAAGTTCCGCAAGTCAGAGTACTGGATTTCCAGAAAGTGAAACTAAAAGTAAGTATTATTCTGCGGGTTATAAGTCATTGTAGACTTGTGTGTGTCATTTTATACTTTTGTTACTGATTTTTTTTTAATTGCCTAATGAGTTTTCCTATTGGTTTGTAATAAAAGTGTGGGAAGGAAAATGTTAAGTCCTCTATTTTTCATAGCAGAGTTTATATAGTAGGACTTTGAGTTAAAGCTGTCTTACATGGTAGTGTTGGTCATTCAGAGGTAGTACAATATCAGAGCAACCATGAGCACCATCAACAACAGATCGTTTAGATCCACTCCCTTGTGGGGACCTTAGTATAATCCATTTTTCAGCAGCTGTAATTGTTAGAATGATTTTCTCTTTACTAGGTGTGTTTTTGGTTTGTGTGTGGTTTGAGTTTTTTGTTTTTTCTTTTTAAACATTCTTAGTTCCTCCAGACCCCTTCCTCGAAACTAGGAGGGGGAACTTTCTTCAGGGAGCTTTCATCAGAGAAGGCAAGGCAATTTGTCTCCTTTTAATTTGAAATTGGCTTTTTGGTATTTTTACCAGCCCCGAGTGTTTCAGGAGAGTTTCCTTCCATGTTTTCTGAGGAATGCATTTAAATGCATGTGGTATTCCTATTTCCATTAACTCTGTGTGTGGTGTTGCTGTAGGAGCGTCAGGAAGCAGAGAAAATGTTCAAGGGCAAACGGGGTGCACAACTTGCAAAGGATATTGCCAGGAGAAGCAAAACGTAAGATACAGATAATCCAACTTCACTCCACTTCACCTTCAGAAACACTATCTGTCTGGCTTTTTGCCCTCCTACAGAATTAAACAAAACACCTGTGACTAACACAGTATTGAATTCGTGTGATGATAGCCCCGTGACCATCACTGGTCCACACATCACATGAGATTTCCATCAGGTTAGCAAATACTTCCATGTTCAGGCTTAATGCGACATTGTATACTTCCTGCTTCTTCTCTATAGGAAGATGAACTGGGTGGTGTTTCTGAAGGAGGGAGTTTCTTGTATCAGTTTGTTAACAAAGATAAGATACTACACTGGTTGAATTACTTTCAAAAGCTTTTTTGAAAGTAAAAGAGAAGCAGTTTCCCTTGTCTGGATTTAACAGTTGCATTCTTCCCTCTCCTTTCCCCTCCCAAGTTTCAATCCAGGTGCTGGTTTGCCAACTGACAAAAAGAAAGGTGGGCCATCTCCAGGGGATGTAGAAGCAATCAAGGTAATAACGGGTTAGGACTCTTGGACTGGAAAGAGTTGCCGTGGGTTTTAGGACATGAAATATGTAATTGACCAAATTCTAAACATTGTAGTGTCCCCCCCCCCCCAAGAGTTAGGTTCCTGCTATGTTCCTTGTAAGGAAGGAACTAGCTTAAAGTTACTACCTGATTTTGACTTGAATTATTTACATGAGCCAGTCACAGCAGAGGCAGCTCTGGTTCTTTGTCATTTTCCCAGGATCTATGGTTTTTTGTTTTGTTTTGTTTTGTTTTGTTTTTTTAAATAGTTAAATTACCTTAGCATGTTGTCTCAGTGTTTGCCTTAGCTTTTCAAAGATTTGCTGTCTGAAAGATCTGTTAATCATGGGATATCCTAATTTCATAATACTGCTTCCTAGATTATCCAGTAACATAGTTCCAAAAAGGTGCTTTAATTCACTAAATTGTTAGGACATGTGCAATGATTATTTTCTCTCTTGTAAGAGGGTCCACATCCATCTACCAATTTGGGGAATTTATGACTTGGTTTGATTTCAACATGACAATAAAATTCTTACCCCAGCACAACTGTTTAGTAGTCCACCTCACAGAGTTGCCGTGGACTTCTGTAGGGTTTTCTGTGTGATTGACACTTGGATGCAATAAACTGGTCATGTCCATTGTTTTCTGTCCTCCAGAATGCTATAGCAAATGCGTCAACCCTGGCTGAGGTGGAGCGGCTGAAGGGCTTGCTACAGTCCGGTCAGATACCTGGCAGAGAACGCAGATCAGGTCAGGACATGACTTCCAAATAAATTAATGTTATTGAAGTGATTCCAAAACAGTTCAGATGCTATGACCCCAGAAATGCTTGCATCAACGTACACGAAATCCCTCTATATGCTCTTCAAAGAGAAGTTGTTTGATGTAGAATATTATGATATAGGACTCTGAGAGTTTTTGATGTAAAAGTTGAAACATACATTATTCCCCAGCCATGCAGTGAAACCGAACACTAGAGTAACCTTGTAGATTTGGACCCGTGTGTGTGTGTGTCTGTGTGTGTAGGATAGATACCTTACTACTTGGAAACACAAGCCCCAGGCGCAAACAGCATGAAGCTCAGATCTTAGCCTCACCGGCTCTATCTTTAGGTGAATTTCTTCATCCTCACTTAATTTTAAGTCCATATCTTCATTTTAAATTTTGAAGTAACATATAGTAACAACTTCAAAAGGTTTTTGGGAGGATAAGTAAGACAGTTCATAGATAGCACTTACAACGTTAGCCTAAATTTTCGGTAAGCTTTGGCTATTCTGATATTTGAAGGCCAACTTTGTGACAGGATGTTGGAGGTGTAAAGTAAAAACTACTCAACATAACACATAATATAAGTTTTGATATGGATGTAACTGAGGGCTTCTACCTCGCCTGGCAACTCAGGGAAAGTTCCCTTGAGCAATCATGTTTGAACGGAAGCAAAAAATGAGTAAGACATTAATTAGACCAGTGGTTCCCACTATGTAGCTCTTGAGCCTGCAGGTATCTCAGAGGTGAGAACTTTGTATAAGGACACTAGTGTGTTACTTGCTTTTTCCCCCATTATTGACATTTGCAATGCTGGTGCAGGAGTAGTGGTGGGTAAAATTGCTGGTGTCTTGGCACAGATCAAAGCAGTGGCCCAAAGGATATTAGTAGTCATCATTGTAAACTACTGTGGACTCTCAGTAAGAGAACTGCTTCCCTTGTGAAGCAGAGAGATGAATGTTATCAAATATCACCTTTTAAGTGCACATCTTTTGATATTCTGGGTTGCAAGAGGGGGGTGTGCATGAGCACATGCCTAAGTTGGACGGTTGTCTCCTTGCACTCATGCAGTGGTTTTAATTGAGAGGCAGGCATCTTCTTGAACACGAAGTAAACTGGTCACTTTAAGGAAAATGAGATACATCTATGGATTTTCAAGTAAGTATGGAAAGTTTATTGATAAGGTTTCAGGCTCCATCTTGTACACTAACCCTTCAGAAACTACCACTTTTGTCAAGTTTTAGCATAGACTCGGAAAACCCACAATTGTCCTCAAAGACTGTTAGAATACTCCTTCCTTTCCTAGCTGCACATCTGTGTGAGGCCGATTTTCTTCATCCTTCAGTGAAAACAATGTATTGCAGCAGTGGATTGATGAAGCCAGTACCTACCAGGTCCAGCTGGATGCTCTTCATTAGACATTCCAGAGATAGGCAAAAAAAAAAAAAAAATGAAGAATACTAAGCTTCTCACTTAATATTTTTGTTTTGGAAAATGTTCTTTTTTTATAAAAACATAAAAGTTAATGTGTAGCAGAGACTTTTTTTAAGGAATTACTGTTTTTTAAAATACTGGGTTTTTTTTAAATTTATTTTTATTTTTTATTTTTTTTTAAATTTTTATTTATTTATGATAGTCACAGAGAGAGAAAGAGAGAGAGGCAGAGACATAGGCAGAGGGAGAAGCAGGCTCCATGCACCGGGAGCCCGATGTGGGACTTGATCCCGGGTCTCCAGGATCGTGCCCCGGGCCAAAGGCAGGTGCCAAACCGCTGCGCCACCCAGGGATCCCTAAAATACTGTTTTAATGTCTAATACAGTGTTGGTGAATTTAATACTGTATTGATAAATGTACATAAACAAAAGCTCTTTGTGCCCTAAAACTAAAGTGTTTGTGAATTGCTGAACTAAACAAAAGCAGAGTGGCATTCTAGTGGCAAAGTGGGTGGAGGAAGGGCACAGACAAAAGCACCTATGGCAAATAGGATACTTGCACACTTTTACTGAAAGAGGCCAGTATGAGTGAAGTTCAAGGCACAGGGAGAACGTGGTGAGACGAGCCAACAGAGAAAGCATGCAGTAGGCCACAGTACCTGCAGACTGTAACAGATGTGATCTTCTGAGAGCATTGGAAGTCTGTCAAAGGTTTTCAAGGCTCAGTGGTTGGTTGCAGGTTGCTTATTGTGATTGTCATATGACAGAAATACTGAGTTTATTTGTTTTCCCTAATATGTTTCATTTGGGCCTTAGGATCTCTTGGGATTTTCACTGTGATCTGGAAATTAACTGGGGAGAGGAAGGTGGACATGGTTCAGGGTACTCTGTAGATTTCAGTGGGCCTAGGCTTCTGAGTTTGCCAAAACTTGACTGACATTCTTATCTTGGTAGTTTGGTATCAAGAAAACTGATGTTGGGGCTAACTGTAGAAGCAGTGGGCTTAAACAAGACTAATTTTTCCAAACCGTGACAGAGTTAAAACATTTCCTTTTTCAGAATACATTGGCCAGATTGTCTGTCATAAATTGATGAGCAAATATAAGACTTTGGTTGTTGCCAAATTTTCTCTAATTTAGAGACCCTAAAGGCACTGAGTATTCCCATTTTCTTTGCCATTTTATGGTAATGGTAAGAACAAAACAAAGTATAAGCTTTTTAGCTTCACAAAAAATGAATTATCAACCCAAAATGGGTTATTAGAATGTCAGGCAGGGAGTTTGACTTTTATAAAGCACCTTTGTGGCCCATTCCCTAGGAATTGACCATCCCTTCCCATACCTGCCAAAGATGGGTAGTCTCTGGACCATAAGGTCTTTGAGGGCAGGTGTTGTTGGGTTTTTGTACCTAGTCGAGGAACTAGCAGGCAGTAGCTTCACAGAATGGCCACTCGCATATGGAGTAAGCACATGCTCTAAAATCAATATGACATCTGGCTTTGTGTTTTTCTTTAGGCCCCACTGATGATGGTGAAGAGGAGATGGAAGAAGACACAGTCACAAATGGGTCCTGAGCAGTGTGGCCCAAGTATCTGCAGGATGTATAATATGCATACCTGGGACAAGTCATGTTTTCTTGAACTTGGAATAATAACCTTGTTTGAGTCAGCAAAGTGGAGCTTAGAAGCATTGTTGAAATGCTTAAGACTGCTGCCCGTAATTTTGTAATACTATAAATTTTGAAATCTAAATGCCAGTTTTCTACAAATAGTAAAAATGTGACATTCACTGTGCTGCCAAGCTGTCTGTCATCGGGCAGGGGTGGGTGGGTGTGCAGTGCTGTGAGGTATATGGACATGTGGAGGTTGGAAATGACAGAAGTCAATGTTTCTAGATAGGCTTCCCAGGCCTCTCTAAAATGTTTAGATTTTTAAGTTCTTAATAAAACTCAAGATAATCTGCTGCCAGTGGTTATCAGTAAGACTGTGCAGTCTCTGGTGCATTTTTTTCCCCATAGAAAGAATAACAACAGCTTCATTAAAGGCAGCCAGTCTTTAATTACTGATTGGAATAATTATAGGGGAATTCAACTTCTGCTTCTTGGAATCTGAGCAGAGACAGCAGGCAGGACATGGTGGGTTGCGGGGGTGGGGTGTCTTGGCCTAGTAAGCAGTATACAAATACACTTTGTTATATTTCTCATACCCTGTTTAGGCTAATCTCAGGAACAAGGTGGTGGAGGTGAGCACCTTCATCCATGTTTTCATCTGATGTTCTGGGTTTTTCTTAAAGCTCCCTGGGAGATTCAAAATGTGAGAAACACTCTTCTTAGACCCCTGAACGGTTGTGAGTGATTGCTCATGGGCTGATTGGCTGTTCTTATAAAGTGTGCACAAGATGGATAAGACAAGAAAGAGTTTGATTTTCAAGGAACTGACAAGACGGGCTGGGAAGATGGAACCATGGGCCACTGTGGGGCTAAACCCCCATGCAGTAGCAACTACAAGAAAAGAAGAGGGTAGAGCGTTCAGAAGGGAAATGGAACTTGGGTATCAGGAAACCTTGGCCATTAGATTTCCTCAGTATGACCCTAAATCAGTGCTTTACAACTCCAGTGTGCTGTGAACTTCGGGGCACCTTTTAAATGGCAAGATCCCATGGGCCCTGGGGCTGCACTTCCAGTATGTTCCCAGTTGCTGTCCATCAGGACAATGCTCCCCAGAGGATTTCCAGCCTTAACCTCTCACCACTTCCTTAAAATCTACCTGGCACCTTTCAACTCCTTCAAGAACAGTCTGCTGTAATCCACTTACTGATGCTCAAACCAGAGTGGATTGCTGTGTTCTTGTCTTATTCTCACCTTAGCAGATTTGGAGTTTGATGTTTCTTAATGATTGCCTGAGGCCTGGGGCATTTAGGCACCCAGGAACTAACCCAAATACACAGTAGATGGATTTATAAACTGGAATTTGATTTGAGAGGAAGATAACTGCAATTCATGCTCTGCTGTGCCCCTCACCCAGATGCCCTTTGGGATTAGAATGTTACTAGGTGTACATGGGATCAGAACAGGAAGATGTGGGGTGGGGTTGGGGGTGGTCTTAGAGATCTTCATGGGCTGGATTAGAATTTAGCTTCTACAGCACCTTTCATGACCTAAGTGGCCATGAGGCTGCCTTCTCTACTTTCACAGAGCCTTTCTGTAAATGCACATTTCCCAACACTTCTGTTTCTGATAGGACAACTACACAAGTCCATTTTTCTTCTCCACACTTAAGATCCAGGGAAGCTGTTGCCATGCTAGTCAGGAGGCTCCCTGCTCTCATCATTTATAAGCCACCTATTAAGGGGATTCTGAAGCCTCTGGTCACTAGCCTCTCAGTTATAACATTGGTTGCAGTTCACCTCCCTCCAGTCACGTTCCTTATTTACCTCTTAAGTAGCTTACTGTGGTCCTGGCTTTGACTGTGGGCAGTACTTAGCAATAATACAAGACGTGCCATCCCCTGAATGGATCTGGACTAAACAGGATTACTTTGGTACTAAATAGTTTAATGACTCGTGGTTAATGATTTGAGGGCTGCTAAGAAAAAACAGGAGACCTTGCTACTGTATTTATGCCATGGTCCCAAGTGAGGATTTTTCAAAAATTGATGAGATGAAAGCGAGGGCTCCTTGGCTCAGAGCTCAACCAACATCTTTGTGTCTCAGGACCAGAAAAATGAGTTTTGCCTTCACCCAGTTTTTCCCAGAAGCCCTATGTTTTCAGTGTGCGATTTTGCAGAACATAAGGTTTGGTCAAAGATACCTTCTATCATGTTATAGTAGCAACTTGTACCAGTGGCATAGTCCTGCAACACTCAAATTTATTTCTGTGTAACTACATTAAGATGTTGATTTGATTATTAGTAGTTTTATAGTATTGATGAAGGATAGTTGAAGAGAGGCAGGGCAGGACAAGGGGCCCCGCCCTAAGGGGAAACAACCCTTAAAATGATTTTACACCACTCTGGGAGGAGCCCTCTACCCTTTCCCATGTGACAGATGACAAAAGTCCGATTGGATGACAGGTGCAACAGCCCTCCAACAAGTCCATAAAACTCTAGACTTAGAAACTCCAATGACAGCCCTCTTGGGTCCCCTTCGGGAGTTTTGTACTATCACTTTACTATGGCTCAATAAACTTTTGCTGCCCACCATTGTTCGTCTGGTCTATAGATCTCTTCATTCTTTGAAATGGTGTGACCAAGAACCATGGGCACCAAAGGAGAAGGAAATCCTGTAACTGCATTTGTATGTGATTAGGTTTTGAGGTTCAAAGAACTATACATTTAGGAAATGTATATAATTACATATACATAAATATATAGTTTTATATATGTAGATATTTGACCTAATTATTTTTTAAAGATCTTATTTATTCATGAGAGACAGGCTCCATGCAGGGAGCCCAATGTGGGACTCAATCCCTGGTCTCCAGGATCAGGCCCTGGGCCGAAGGCGGCACTAAACGTCCGAGCCACTGGGGCTGCCCGATATTTAACCTAATTTAAATGCTGCAGTAGGGGGCGCCTGGGTGGCTCTGTCAATTAAGCAGGTGCCTTCAGCTCAGGTCAGGATTCAGGGTCTTGGGATGGAGCCCCGAGCCCAGCTCCCTCCTCAGTGGGGAGTCTGCTTCTTTCTCTGCCCTTCTCCCTCCTCCTCCCCTGTTCTCGCTCTCTTTTTCGGTCTCAAAACCTTTAAATGTTACGGTTGGAATCTATAAGAATGTCATTGAAAGGGTCATTCGAGTTTGAGAAACACTATTATTTGATTGCCATCTCTGTAATCTCCCTTAGCTACCAACACCTTTAATCCTGTCTTGTTTTATACTTTTGTTAAAAGGTGAGGTGTTAGGCAATTTATCAGTTAGCTATTGCCACAATGATGCTGCATAACAAACCACTCCAAAACTCAGGCTTTTAAGTGGCAACCACCATTTATTCTCACACCTGGCTCTGCTTTTCCTTGCAGGTCCATGGGCTAACTAGCATGACTCAGCTTTACATATCTCATTTTCCTTGGGCAAGTTAGCTAACTGGACAGTGACACAAGGAGAAAACACTAAAATCTTAAGACCTATACTCAAAACTGACACACTGTTAAATCTGCCTACTTGCCATTAACCTAAGCAAGCCACCTGGCCAAGTTCAAAGTCAAAGGGGCAAATAATACTCCTACCTTGAGGCTATTGCAAGGATGTGGTTGTAAGAAGGAATGATGAATTGGGGACATTTAGTCTACTATGGTCTGACTGGTTGGGAGTTCTGGATACTGCCTTTGTTCTGTTTTTCCAAATAACCTGTGAGCAGTTGTATTGAACAAAGTGTGTGCTGAAATAACTTTATGGTTCTAAATAAGCTAGGTGAGATACTTCCTGATTAAAGGGACAAAGGTAACAACACATCAGCCTGGCTAGGAAGAATAACTTCCATCAGTGGGAACTTAAGAACAGCAATGTGCTAAGGAACTAAAGCAAACTCTCTTTATCCATTGCATCCTAGCAATTCAAAACCTATTAGATTTTAGTTGAATATACTATTCATCATACTGCGAGTACATATGTAAACACAGAGACGCTAGTTCATAATAGTATGCAAAAGCACTTTACTCTTGGCGTTTAAAAATGTGCGTTATTTTCATTACTGTTGTGCTGGTTTCTGTTTTCTATCACAAAATCTTGAGTGACAGGAATTATTCATTCTTTTTGTTTAAATGATAGAAATGAAATGTTAAATTTATTCTATCTTCATCCCTGCAGACACTGCAGGGAAGGGTAGGTAAACAAGGCAAATAAACTCTTCTACACCATTTAACCAGATGCAACATTTTGGCATTTTTAGGATTTGCAGGTTGACTTAATTCACTGACTTGGCTTGAAAGCTGGCACCAGTAAGGTAGGATCTCTGCAAGGTCAGATCTTTCTCCATAGCTCCTCCAAATACCCTAATTCCTGGGCTACACTGTGAGCTCTGAAATGATGTTTACTGCAACATACTTGATGCTTTCGCATCTTAACCTGATGCCTTTTTTTTAAATTTTTTTAATTTTTATTTATTTATGATAGTCACACACACACACAGAGAGAGGCAGAGACACAGGTAGAGGGAGAAGCAGGCTCCATGCACCGGAAGCCCGATGTGGGATTCGATCCCGGATCTCCAGGATCGCGCCCTGGGCCAAAGGCAGGCGCTGAATCACTGCGCCACCCAGGGATCCCTGATGCCTTTTATCAGGGCAGGGAACTATCTGTTAAAAACCTTCTAAGCTACCAGCAGTCTTAACCACTAAGTGACTGTAAAAAAAAAAAAAAAATGAACATAAAAAGCATGAATCAAAACTTGTGCCAGATCCTTTTCCAGGACATCAATGCTCCGAGAAAAGAGAGAGGTCCTCATCAATGGCTTCCATGAGCAGTGACTCCTACAGTATAGTTAGTGTATCAGGTCCAGTTGGGCAACCCCAACCTCTTGACTAGTTTATCACTATTTCTACACAAGGCATGTTTAAAGCGGATCCTCAATCAAGTATTGCAGTCATAATCCCAAGGAATAGTCCAGTTTTAGCACATCGAGTTCCTGCAAGATGCCAGATCAAGTGGGAAACCACCTCAAAGAGTGATGGCACATCACCTTTTACAAGCGAGAGGAAAACATCAAGAAGGGAATAACCTTTCTCCCTCCTAAACTCATCAGATCAGTGGCTGACAAAGTCCAGAGTCCTCCATTTCCCCGTTTCAAGAGCCCATTGTCAAGGCGAAGAGCTTTGACGTTATCCCCTGTTCGCTGTCTTTCCACGACTGTTTTCCTGATTCTCAACCCTCCTCTCGAGACACGGCTAGGCGTGTTCACCTCAAAGCCTGCTCCAAAAATCACTCGAGTTTTCACATTTCAAGTAGGGAGAATGAAGGCTTCAGAGCAGAGCGAAGGCGATGGAGGAAGTCTTTGCAGGCCGAGGGAGCCGCCAGGCATCTATTATAAACAACTGTCACCGCCTGGTGACACCTACGAGGATTCAATACGTGCTGGAGCCACTGCTTTAACTCTCCGGAGCCGAGAGGAGGAGAACCGTGAGGGGAGGTGGGATTTCCTCCGCCTGAGATGCAACCCGGGCAGGTGGAGGAGGCGGCTGCCAGGGGTTCACCTGCACCCCTCGGGGGCGGAGCTTGGCTGCAGCCCTCGCCAGCCGGGAGTCCGCCTGCCCAACGGGCCCGGGGCGAGGATGTGGGCGCAGGAGCCGTTTCCAGGAGGCCCCCAGCGCCCCCGTGACCTCGGTGTGCAATCAGTACAAAAGCAAACCTGCCAGACGACGTCGGCCGGCAGATAAGTCAGGCGGCTTCACTCACGATAACAGGGCGTGACAGGCCCGGCGCGCTCCGCCGCCGCCTCCCCGTGCTTTCCCGGCCACGCCCCCGTGGACCACGCCCTCACTGTGATTGGCCGAGCCCCAGGGCCGGGTCGCGCCACGATTGGCCAGGACTCAGGGACGCTGGTGCAGGGCGCACGCCACGTGTACGTAGGGGCGGGCCGGAAGGCGAAGACGCCCTCTGACGCGGCCGGGCGCCGCCGGTAGAAGGCAGCCATGGAGCGGGACGGCCAGCAGCTGTCCGCGCGGCCGGCTCTGGAGACCGAGGGGTTGCGCTACCTGCACGTCACGGGTGAGTCGCAGCTGCGGGCCGCTGGGCCGCGGGCTTGTACCGCCTGTCCCCCGGGCGCCGCCATGTTCGGTGGGTCGTCCTCCGCTGCGCGCCCGGGCGGGCCCGGGGAGGCCTGCGGACGCCTGGGGAGGCCTGGGCAGGCCTGGGCGGCAGCCGGGTGGCGCCGCACGCAGGTCCGGGAGGCGGACCTGGAACGCGCGGAGTCCCTCCCGGAACCGCACTTCTCTGCGCGGCCCGGCCCCGCCCTTCTTTGCGCGAATCCTTTATTTTATGCGAAGCAAGCCCTTCCCGGCTTGCGGTAACGGTGGCCCCTCCGCGCTGGGCTTTCACCTCCCGGGCTCACGTCACCCACCCCACCCCACCGCACACCCGGCGCTGCATCGGCCCCCACGGCCACCCCTTTCTGTATGTCCCTGAGGTCTCAAAGGCCTTTGCCCTCCCGAGTCGATACGCTTCCCTCCACCCACCGAAACCCACTCTGCCGTGCCCTCCATCCTCCGGACCTGCCCCCGACTCCCCAGATGGTTGAGAAGGCCCTTCCTTCTTGGCGACCCTTGAATGGTGCTGCGCCTATTTTAATTGCCTACTTAGGAGGCCCTTTCCTCGGCTGCACTCTGGGTTTTGAGGGGAGGAGCTACGCCTCGTCTTAGTTGAATTTCATGAAAAAGTCTAGTAGTGGCATGATGTTCAGTTTCTTCACAACTGTGTTCTGCTTTTCAGTGGGCTCCCTGCTGGCCACCTATGGCTGGTACATCGTCTTCAGCTGCATCCTTCTCTACGTGGTGTTTCAGAAGCTTTCCACCCGGCTGAGGGCCTTGAGGCAGAGGCAGCTGGACCGGCCTGAAGCAGCCGTGGGTTAGTGCGTGATACCAGGAGGGTATACACCTGTACACCTCTTTCTTTTAGTATTTAAAAGTTAGCGTATTAGGAAGAGTAAGAAGTCCATGATTCTAATCTATATGAAAGGAAGCCCCTTTTATGCTTCTGTAACTAATTTTGGGGAACGTGTGGTAGCTTTTTTATTTCCTTAAATTTCGGTAATTTTAATGAGATGGAAAACCTGCTTCATGATGTGTAGAGCACTCACTGCATTTTTTTGCTAAATGTTTTTTTACTTATAGGATGGACTGAAATGAAAACTTCACAGCGTCTCCTACTTGTGGGTCTGCCTACTAAATTTCTAGAACCATTGCAAGTGACAAGAAACTCAGCCTTAGGTCTTTATATCCACCACATTTTGATTTTCACAACTTCCTCATCAGCTCTGATTTCAAACTATACTTGGCTGTTTTGAAAACATATTCCCTCTGAAACTGTAGCCGCTTCAGTAGATAGAAGCTAGTTTCTGAGAACATATCTAAAAGAAAGAAATGTGGGATCCCTGGGTGGCGCAGCGGTTTGGCGCCTGCCTTTGGCCCGGGGCGCGATCCTGGAGACCCGGGATCGAATCCCACGTCGGGCTCCCGGTGCATGGAGCCTGCTTCTCCCTCTGCCTGTGTCTCTGCCCCTCTCTCTCTCTCTGTATGACTATCGTAAATAAATAAATAAATAAATAAATAAAAATAAAAAATAAAAGAAAGAAATGTTAAGTGTTTTGAGAGTGGCAGCACAATTAAATACAAATCCTTCTTTTGACCCACCAGAGTTACTGAGTTTGGGGAGAAAAGCAAATGTTGTAGCACAAAAGTTGTCATTAGCGGAAAGGCTTAGGAATGTCCTTCAGACATACCTCTCCGCTCTTCCATTAAACTCTGTGTGTGGCCCTGCCATTCTCTCAGTCTTTTTTATTGTTAGCTGTGCATCTGACAGCAAACTACAAATTGCAGTTGTGCATCTTGCATAAGATGCAGGATTTCAAGAGGGCGGCAGTGGTGTTAGGAAACAGCTTTAGTCACCTGGTATAGCCATCTCTCCGAGTGAAGTGTTGGCAGTGTGAGACTGCTCTTACAATTGAAGAATAGGTTTATAAGATGATAGGCTGGGCAATTTAT
The DNA here is from genome assembly GCF_905146905.1 of Nyctereutes procyonoides. Classification (NCBI taxonomy): domain Eukaryota; kingdom Metazoa; phylum Chordata; class Mammalia; order Carnivora; family Canidae; genus Nyctereutes; species Nyctereutes procyonoides. Next base: position 52,327,349 of record NW_026575047.1, on the reverse strand, counting down.
TTCTTATTTTATTTTATTTTATTTATTTATTTATTTATTTAGGCTGGGCATTTTAAAAGAGGCTTTTTTTCGTGAAGAACTGCAAAAAGTAAATGTGTAGTCAAAAGTGTTATGTTGTGCTATTATACAACTTTGTTAGGAAAATTTGGTTAAAAAAGAAAATCCATGCTTGATTTTATTTTAAGAATGCCCTGATAGTTACAGATTTTACCAAAAATCACATTTCTGTGAAGTGGAACTATAATTTTGTTTTGTTTCTGAAGATAAAATTCCAGTCATTTCTACCACTACACACACACACGTGCTACTTTGGCCCATTTTATGTGGATTCAGTTAAGTACTCTCTTTCCACTACCTTCTAGGTAGTGATGGTTGCTTATGCTTTTGGATAGTGCTGATGTGAACATATAGTTCTACTTTGTTTTCTTCTTTAAAAATTAGCCATACCACTGTGTAGATGCCTCTTGCTGATTCTTAACATGGTGGTCTCAATAGATGAGCAGATAGAGAACTTGACAGTATATTTATATAACTCTGTTTTGTTTTATAAACCAGATAAAACGTAGATAAAACTGGGAGCATTATTTCCATTAAGGCTAACTGGAAGGATTTTTCTTTTCTGTAGAAACAAGGGTAAGATGCCTAAGGATCTTTACGTCTTTGTGGTAGGGATCGGAGCTAAATAAGTGTGGCTAATGATTAGAAAATTTTATCTTTCCTTGTTGTCTTCTCAAATTCTGGTCAGCCTGGAGACTGAATGTTAGAAATCCAGGTTGTGAAATAGAATCTCAGGTGCCCCTTAGTCACGGGGCTATGCCAGACTCTTGTGAATTGGAATTGCTGAGGGAGCCCAGAAATATGCATTTCTAGCAGGGATTTCTGGTGCCCTGGATCTTTGGGGCTAAGAACTAAGGCAGTAAGAGCAGTCTTCTGCCCCCATAAGCAGTAAAATTTATGCACAACGGGAGAATTGTCACATGAAGTCCTTGTTTTTGTATTGCCTGACATCTGCACTTCTGTATCCTAATAATATGGACCCTTAAGAATCTCTTTTTTATTAAATTTTTTCCTGACCTTTTAGAACCTGATGTTGTTGTTAAACGACAGGAGGCTCTAGCAGCCGCTCGTTTGAAAATGCAAGAAGAATTAAATGCACAAGTTGAAAAGCATAAGGAAAAACTAAGACAGGTATGAGCTGGTTTTTGTTTGAATACATGGTCTTAAGAAATATTTTGCTGCTTAGTGGGTAAAAGAATGTGGTGTGTGTGTGGTGGTGTGTGTGGTATACAAGCAGGTTTGCCGCAAGTCGTCTTCACCCCACCCCGTTAGGGTGGGTACTGGGAACAGCTAATTATGGCAGAATTGATTCCTCTTAGCTTAGTACTGGTCGGCACACTTCTCTTGTGCAATATCTTACTGTTTGTGGGGAAAATACTCTTTTAAAAGGATGTTCTTTTATTTACCTTTTTTGCTTTCCAATGGTTTCTTCGCACTGTATTCTCACCCAAAACTGTGTGTCCAGGTGCCATGCCACGTTCAGCTCTAGCTCCATTGTCTGTTTTAAGCCATGTATCTCACACGATCCAGCTTGGTGGATCTAGTCATTCTTCAGTGGATTGAAGGAGAGTCAGGGTGGAGGGCAATAGTGGGCTCAACCCAGGGGTGAGATGGGGAGCAGGAGACGGAGTTTTGAAAGATTTTTTTAAAGGCAGGTTGTTTCATTGGGGAGCAGTAGAAGGGGAGAGGGAAGAAAGAACCAATGACAACTGTTGGAAGTGACTTGAGGGGTCAGGTGGGTTGTACTGCCCTTCTCAGGAACAAGACCACCCACCAGATTTGACCTAGTCTGTGTAACTGAAACGACCAAGTTGTAGACTTTACTTTCTAAGAAGTTTCAGTCCAGATGTTTCTGGGCCCCTTTTCCTCTTAGAAGAAAGCCTCTGCTAGCTCGAGGGCATCAGAGAAATTGGTCTTCCTGTTGCTTTTGCTTGTGTCTGTGGTGTTTTCAGTGTCCTGTGCCTCTCTGCCACTGCTAGTGGCTCCTGTGGTTTCTGCACAGTCATCTAGTACATGGCTGGTTTCCCCAGCTTGGCTGGAGCCCAGGAGGACAGAACAACAGCACACCTACTCCACACGTTCCTCCCCCTTGGTCACCCTGTCTCAGCAACCTTCTTCAGTGTTCAATTGCATGTTTTCCACTTAAATGCAATCACTAACCTAGAATGTACTCGCACATTGCTGTTGCTCAATTTTTTTAATCATACAAGGTAAAAAAAAAATTTTTCATTGTTTGTTATAAAAAATCTCTACCATGAAAATTAAGTCTCCTATCTCTTTGTTCTTCTACCTCCTGCTGCCCAGCATTCCATATTAGGTTTTTTAGATATTTTTCCAGCAATATTTATTCATATATAAATACCCATAGAGGTTTTTCATTGAGGGACGCCTGGGTGGCTCAGCAGTTGAGCATCTGCCTCAGCTCAGGCCATGATCCTGGGGTCTGGGATCGAGTCCCAAATCGGGCTCCTTGCCTGGAGCCTACTTCTCTATGTCTCTGCCTCAGTCTCTCTCCCTCCTTGTGTCTCATAAATAGATAAAATCTTTAAGAAAAAGAAATTTTTCATTGAAATGGCAGCATGTATACATAGATGCCATTTTTGATCCATTCTATTTTAATGTTTACTGATCTACAACCATTTAATTATTATTATTTTGTTCCAAGAGCCATAGAATAAGTTGAGTTCCTTTTACATGTCAGAATTGACAACTTCAGGGTCTGAGTTTGTGTCTGTAAAGTAGCTTGATCATTTATGCAGTTTGCTGAAGTAGCTGAAAAAAAAAATCTTTGTAAAATTGCAGTGTGACCCTCCTAAAATTGGAAAAGGGACAAAAGTCCATGTTTGGTTTTAAGATTGTTTCAGTACATGTAATTCTGTTTCCTGTACTACAAGCATAGTAATAATAACAAGTGGGTTGAGTCTGCCTGGCCCACAGCTGAATCGGCTCTCCTATTCACAGTTTCAGGATCTGTCAGGTGTGTTCCATCCTGGTGTTCTGTGTGTCAGCCAGGAGTATAGAATAGCCTTCAGGTCAAGAGATGATTTCCTCCTTGACTTCTTGTCCTTGCAGACAGTGGAAGCATGGGGTAACAGGTGTTGGGGTTTAGGAGCAGTGGACCCTGAAAACCTTGGAGAAATCTTGTGGATGTGCTTCCAGAGATTTCTCACATATCCTTCTGGTGTCACAGTTCAACTGGAACCAGAATGAACAGCAGTTTGAGTCTGGATTCCATGGGGGATGAGAAATGTGTAGTGCACATAAGCTTGTGTGCACATAAGGCATGGTTCCTGATTGCTGGTGGGGATGTTGCTCTTCCAAGAGTGGCAGACAGAGGCAAAGGTCCAGCGCACTACGTTTCCCTCCTGCCTTGGGAGCCTGCTCATTCTATGCTTGCAGCGTTCTCAAGTGCTTGTTGTTCTGTACAATTTTCTGCTGAGATTAGTTTTCCTTTATGTTTCCAGTAGTACTGGACTTTCAAAGCACTTTCACATCACATCCGTTCTCATTCTGCAAAGCAGAAGGAATAAGTGACTTTCCTTAGGTAACTCAGCCAAGTGGCAACAGACCTGGCAGCCACACTCACCCATTCCAAGTCAGAGTTCTTCCATGTCACAAAAATGTCCTACTGTGGGCAACTTTTAGAAGAACTGAATTGGTATTTTCTTTCTTATGACACTTTTTGCTCTCTTTAAAGTTTATAAACACAGGGGCATCTGGGTGGCTCAGGCAATTAAGTGTCTGCCTTCAACTCAGGTCATGATCTTGGGGTCCTGGGATCGAGCCCCGCATCAGGCTCCCAGCTCAGTGGGGAGCCTGCTTCTCCATTTCCCCCTCTCTGCTGCTCATGGTCTGTCTTTCTCCCAAATAAATAAGTAAAATTTTTTTTTTTTAAAGATTTTATTAATTTATTCACAAGAGACACAGAGAGAGCGAGAGAGGCAGAGACACAGGCAGAGGGAGAAGCAGGCTCCATGCAGGGAGCCTGACGTGGGACTTGATCCTGGGTCTCCAGGATCAGGCCCTGGGCTGAAGGCGGTGCTAAACCCCTGAGCCACCGGGGCTGCCCAATAAATAAAGTTTTTTTAAAAAAAATTTCTGTGTGAGTCAAACTTATACCACTAGATGACAGCAACATAATTAACTAAAGAAAATTCGGGTGAAGGTTTGGTTTCAAAGACTTTTAAATGAAAAAATTGGGCAGCCCGGGTGGCTCAGCAGTTTAGCACCGCTGTCAGCCCAGGGCCTGATCCTGGAGACCTGGGATCGAGTCCCACATCAGGCTCCCTGCATAGAGCCTGCTTCTTCCTCTGCCTGTGTCTCTGCCTCTGTCTCTCTCTCTCTCTGTATCTCTCGTGAATAAATAAAATCTTTAAAAAAAAATAAATGAAAAAATTGCCAAAATTAGCATTTTCTTTGAGAAAGATGGCACCTTATGAATTAATGTGCAATTCTTTCTTAGCTTGAGGAACAAAAAAGGAGACAGAAGATTGAAATGTGGGATAGCATGCAAGAAGGGAAAAGTTACAAAGGAAATGCAAGAAAGCCTCCGGAAGAAGACAGTCCTGGGCCTTCTACTTCATCAGTCCTGCCGAAACGGAAACCTGATCGAAAGCCTCTGCGGGGAGGTGGTGAGTACCAGATACTAACGTATTCTGTGTAATTACAGGGTAGGTTTACCTTTTAAAAACAAGATTCTGTTTCTTCCTTTTTTTTTTTTTTTTAATTATCTATAAATTGAAGCTAATTCCTAGCTTGGTATTAGGGGATAAATAAAAGAAACCCTTAATGGCTCGAGGTCGCCAACCTGGTGAGCCCAATGTCCCTGGTGAGCCCAATGTCCCTGTTGCCCAGTAAGGGTATGGGAGCAGATCCTGCTTCCAGAAGGTCTGTAACCTCCTAAGCCTCCATGTCCAATCAGTAAAGTAAACATTGCCTAAGAAATAGGAAGGGGTGGTCAGTCAAGGCCCCCATGAGTAACTGGCATGGTGGCTCTCATATTTAAGCCTCTCACCCTGCTCCCACACAGGAAGGGGAGAATTAAGTAGGGCAAAGGATAGTTTGCACATTTTGCAAATGAGTGTCACGAGGCTAGAACACCGTGGTTTCTGTCTTCCCAGCCAGGGCCACCTTATTTCTTGCAAATAACTCTCTCAAGGAGACACGAACAGGTGTTCATCCAGAGCTTTTTTCTGTGTGCAACCCCTGCCCCCTGCACTCTAGGTGACCCGGTCGCTGTCTTTTTCCATCCCATTCTTGAGGTCTTTCACATCCTTTTGGGAAGACATGACTTAAAAATGAAAATAAGTAATGATTGTGATCTGCTAGCAGTTCCACATTAATCCTGAGGGAGGAGGGGGCAAAGATAACAGAACACTGTGGAGGAACCAGTTCTGGGCTGAATACTTTTTTTCTCCTTTGGGGGAGAAGGTTTCTTCTGCACAGAGGTGTTGCAAGAGGCAGAGGCATGGAAGGCTGGCTGGCGTCTTGGGAGGACGACAGGGAGACTGGAATGTGGGCTCCAAGGCAGCACAGACAGAAGCTGGGTTGTCCATAAAGGCTGAGCCCCATCCTTTTTGCGTCAGGAACCCAAAGCTGTCTTCCTAGAGGAGTGATATATCCGAAAAGAAAATGCTATTTTAAAACTTTATCAGGGCACCTAGGTGGCGCAGTTTGTTAAGCGTCCACCTCTTGGTTTCAGCTCAGGTTGTGATCTCAGAGTCATAAGATCAAGCCCTGAATTTGGTTCCATAGTCAGCGGGAAGTCTACTTGAGATTCTTTCACCCTCTCCCTCTGCCGTGTGCCCTATCCCCTCCATGCACATGCATGCCTGTCACTCTGTTCCCTGTGTCTCTCTCAAATCTTTTTTTAAAAAAAATTTTCTGAAAGGATATTTTGTAGAACAAACAGTGGTGATATTTAGGAGAAGAGTGGACATTGTAGAAAACGTAACATATGATGTGCTCATGTGCATGGTCTCTTTCAGTGTTCCCAATGATCCTGAGCTAGATGCTCTGAGTAGCTTGGTTTTACAAATAAGGGAACCAAAGCACAGGGAGTTATTGCCCAAAGATCCCATAGTAAGTAAGGAGCAAAACCACCTCAGTTAAGGTCTCACTGGCCTAAAGCCTGAGCACTCAACCTGGTCACCAAATGTCTGTTAACTTTGGGAGCTGAGTGGGTGGGATTAGGGGTGAGGGTGAGGGCATGAATGTTACCCAGGTCTGATCGGTAGTAGGGGCAAATTCCATTCTGTTTTGATATTTTTTAAATTTATTTTCTGTAGCTTGCACTGTCCTTATTTGAATGTATACATTTTATTAAGCACTGTTGTAGAAGCCTTCATGTACTTAAATCCAGCCATCTTGAGAGGTTTTTTGGGGCAAATTTCTTGTGTGTTTTGGGGAATTTTTACATTTTTGAGGAGTTAAGACCAAAATGCTGGATGACTTCTGTTAATCCCCCAGAAAGTCCATTCAAAGTGTAATCACAGAATAAAGTATTTTTTTCACATGGTAGCTAAAAGTTTTATGAAAATGTCTGTGAGAATAGAGCTTTGCATGTCAGGCTCGGAATTTTATATTTGATGCAGAATGTGCCCAGTGTTTTGCTTCCTTTCCCTCATCCCAGGTTACAACCCACTATCTGGTGAAGGAGGTGGAGCCTGCTCCTGGAGACCTGGACGCAGAGGCCCGTCATCTGGTGGATGAGGCTAAGAATCTTGTTAGTGTCACTTTGGACATTAGCAAGATGAATCCGTAACCCTCAATTCAACTGCCTTACGCGCATGCTTTTCACAGTGACTAGCCAAGGGGAGTGGGGTTTATTTCTGTTCTTAACCACACATGCATCTTTATTGGTTGAAGTCAGCATAGGATAATAGCACCACTAGCAGTAGTGACAGTTCGTCACACTTCACTAAAGCCAGTGACTGCATTCATTGATTCATGGGTAATTTCTAGGTGGTAGATAAAGCCCACCAGGTGATTAACAATCTTGATAAAATTAATGGTTCTTCAAGTTAGAAGTTGTTGCAGGTAGGACAGTCTCTGTGACAGGTTGCGTTGAATGATGTCTTCCTTGTAAACGGTGAGCCCACCAGCGAGGATTACTGATGCAGACAGTTGATGGGGTTGTTTCTGTATATTTATTTTTATGTACAGAACTTTGTAAAAAAGAAACTGTAAATATTAAAAAAATACAAAAAAAAAAACATTTTTAGCACCTTTATTAAATTCAAGGACGTTTCATTATGAACTTGAATATGTCTACCAAACCTGAAATAGCTTTCTATCATGCCACAACCTCCTCTTATTACTTACTTTTCCTGCTCACTGTTTCTCACCTGTGAGCAGGGGGAGTGATGGTCAGCTACAGTGATTCCCAGAGTGGGCAGGCCCCTTGAAGTCTGTCCACAGAATCAGGTGCTGAGCTAGTTGCTAAATTCTAGGATAAACAAACCTCTAGACAAGGGCCCTGTGGGTCATTCCCCTTGCACCAGGACTCATTTGTTACATTCTTGTCAATAGTCCACTGTAAAGGACCAAACAGTAAAAATTTCAGGCTGTACAGGATGCACAGTGTTGGGTTTGTGCCTTTTTTTTTTTTTTTTTAAAGGAATGTTGAAAACCAAAAAATTCTCAGCTCATGGGCTGGATTTGGCTTATGTGCTGTAGTTTACTGATCCTGCTGTCAAGTCAAGATCATAAGGAAACAAAATAGTGCAGGTTAATTAGCCAGAAAAATATTCTAGAGTGGTCTCATGTATACATTGGTTGACATTTATTGAGTATCTGATATGTGTGAAGTATTCTGGGGTTGTCTTCCTTGCTATATATAAAGGAAAAAATATAATCTGCTCCTATGGAACTTACAGTCTCTTGGGGAGCGTTGGGGAGAGCAATAACCAGGACACTTGAAGAACAGTGTACTTACAAACAAACAGGTTGGAATAGTCCAGACTAAGAATCTGAGTCTTAGAGACATTTGAGTTTAATTTTGGGTGGGGGACACTGGGGGTTCCAGACAGAAGAGAGGGTCAGTGAAAACAAGGGTGGGGCTGTGAGGTTTTGGAGATCAGAATTTCCAATTGTTAACTAGATTGGCTTTTTACCAGCATAGAAAGTTTACAACATGGGAAGTTTCAGACTTGGATTAAAGTATTTCATCCAGATTTGTTGTTTGCATAGAGAGAGAGATTCCCTTGTGGTCTCTAAGGGAACTTTAATAATTCTTTCCTTCATGTGTTTTCTTTCTTCCTTTTTTTTTTCTTCATGTGTTTTCTGTAGCTGAAAACTTGTGTTTAGTTGTTCTCTGTGATTCATTTTAGAAGTAGAAGGGCATGTTTTAATCTACTCTGAAATGTGACTCATTTTCCTCACGCCTCTTTTTTCCATAATTCATGACTAGAAATTAGTCACGAGCACACAGGAAGGAATAATGCTTGAATTCTGAGCCTTGATCACCATGGTCAACCTCACCCTTATTTCTTTCTTTCTTTTTTTTTTTTTTTTTAGATTTTATTTATTCATGAGAGACCGAGAGAGAGAGGCAGAGACACAGGCAGAGGGAGAAGCAGGCTCCATGCAGGGAGCCTGATGCGGCACTTGATCCCGGGAACCCACCCTGGGCTAAAGGCAGGCGCTAAACCGCTGAGCCACCCAGGGATACCCCTCAACCTCAGCCTTGTGTTCCTCCCCTCAACCTCACCCTTGTGTTCCTAACAGCCAAGGGCTATGGATAACCAGGCTGAGGAGCTTGATCTAGCTACTGAAACAGTTGTGTGGAATAGTGAATAATGGGGTGAAAACTGTGTGCTACAAGCCTAGGGCGGGAAGCATTCCAGAAGGGTAGACAGAGGTAGCCCAGGAAGGTGAGTTTTGCTCTCCTCTTGAATGGATGAAGAAGTGGGGCCAGAACTTGAGGCCTGTGGGGAAGAAGGGAGTTGGCCAGGGCCAGGAGAGCCATGTCGAACTGGACAGGACACTGCCTCATCCCTCCGTGGAAGGGCTGCAGCTGCGATGGCAGCTTGGAACTGGTGTATAGATACTTGGGAGCTATAAGTTTTCAGTGATGAATGTGTAACCCAATCCTTCCGGAGCAATGTCAGTAGGTTCTTGGGCAAAAATATACATGAATCATTAGTTGAAACTGGTAGGTGGAGTTCTAGCTTTGGCCAGTACACCTGCCTCTGTACATGAAGAGAAAGACAGTCATTTGGATCCTATATGCTTTTTTCCCCGGACTCCATTTTCGCCTCCCCATCCTCTCTCTTCCCCCCTGCCATCTCTTCTAGCTCTTCATCAATATTCACACATGCTTTGCATTCCAACAAGAACATGGCCATGTCATATAAACCAAGCCCAGGCTCCCCTCGTGCCCAAGCCCAGGCTCCCTCTCGTGCCTTTCCCTATAGCTCAAGCCTTGAGTTGGCTTGGCCTGCTCTCTGCCTCTCTCCCTACCCTCTGCTTCACGCTAGCCAGGCTCTCACTGGGTCATCAGATTGCAAACTGGTGGACTGCTTGGTCACATCTTACCCTCCCTTCCCACGCAATCCTCCCTTTCTTGTCTGCCCTAACACCACACTGTTTCTTTTTTTTTTTTTTTTTAATTTTTATTTATTTATGATAGTCACAGAGAGAGAAAGAGAGAGAGGCAGAGACATAGGCAGAGGGAGAAGCAGGCTCCATGCACCGGGAGCCCGATGTGGGATTTGATCCCGGGTCTCCAGGATCGCGCCCTGGGCCAAAGGCAGGCGCCAAACCGCTGCGCCACCCAGGGATCCCGCCACCACACTGTTTCTTACTCCCACAAGTGCCTATACCACTCCCTTTGTGAACTTCCTCCCTGAACAAATTTTCTCTCTCCTGTTCCTCTTCCTCACCAAAGTCGTCTTCAAGGTCACCTGTGGTATCAAGTCTGATGGATCTTTCTCAGTACTCGCCTTAAGCGAGGATCATTTGAAAATTGAAAAACACTTGAAAAACCCTGGTCTCGTGATTTCTAGGACTCCACATGTGACTGGTTTTCTCCTACCTTTCTGGCCATTCCTCGGTGCTTTTTTTTTTCTTATCTCCCTGACCACTAAATGCTATAGTCAGAAGTTAGAAAAGGCAAGAAGGTGACCAATGTTGGTGGCATTGTGGATACCACAGATGGACACTCACTGGTTGGCTGTCTCTCAGCTGGGCAGCAGTTGACAGGCCATGCATTTTTCAATCTCTGGCAGCCCAACTAGGCTTGTTCACTTGATGGTTTGGTTCTAAGAATAGTGGGCTAAACCTTTCCAAGTCTGTTTGCTTCACATTTACCATCATCCCATCAGCCAAAGCAATCCCTAAATCCAGCCCAATGCAAAGGGTGGAGGAAGACTGCTTCTCAATGGAAGAAGCAAAAACCATACACGAGATGCAGAGAAGGGAAAGAAATTTGTATTTGCAGTGGACATACTGTAAATCCTCTTCAATCTTGTAATGTCCATCTTTTAGCCTATGAAATCCCCAGTCTGGATCAAGGCTGCCCCCACTTGATCCTTAAGGTCCATCCCCAAGTTTATAATCAAGAGAATTGCCTGGCAAAGGGGAATAATCCTGCTCTGATAAATATATACCATGCCGCAATCCTAAAAGCCTAGAACATGCCCTGGTAATTGGCAGGGCCCAGCAGGAAACGCTTCACTCAACTGGTTGGTGGGTAGTCAGTAAAGGAGCTAACTGCAAAGGTGTAGATGGGGTTTAAGGAATCCAGTAAGGGGAAGGTATAGAAGAGGGGGCAGCTGGCAATACTGAGGAGCCACTGACGCTGCCTCCCCTCCGCCCTCTCCCCACCCCATGAGCCTGAAGATCCACAAAAAGAACAGCTGCCAGAACCTGTAGAGGGCCTGTATGGAGAAAGCCGCCTGACAGAGACGGGCCTGCAGTAGAGAGAGCCAATGCTCACTTAGCAGTGAGAAGGAACCAGAATAAAGACTCTTATCCCACTTTCCCACCCACCATTTCCCTGCCAGTACCTCCCACTGGCTGAGCTCAGCTGAAATCTGGGGCCCCTGAGGACAATATAATATCAGCCAAACTAGTCAACTGATGCTCTGGTGGGTTGAAATATGTCCTGCAAAAGATAATGTTGGAAGTCCTTACCCCCAAGACCTGTGAATGTGACTTCATTTAAATAGAGTCTTTGCAGATATGATCAAGTTAAAATGAGGTCATTCGTGGTCCTGCTGAATTAGGGTAGGATCTAACCCAGTGTAATTAGCATATCAGTCTGCTAGGGCTGCCATCACACAGCACCACAGACTGGGTGGCTTGCCAGAAATTTTTTCTCTCATAATTCTGGAGGCTTGCTTTCCTCCCATCTCAGAGATGGCTGCCCTCTTGCCTCCTCACATGGTCTTTTCTTTGTGGACATGCATCCTTTATCTGTGTGTCCCAATCTCCTCTCTTAAAGACACCAGTGCGGTTGGATCAAGGCCCACCCTAAGGCCTCATTTTAGTGTAATTATGGCTTGAAAGACCCTTTCTCCAAATGTGGTCACATTCTGAGGTAGTGGAGGTTGGGGCTTCAACGTGTGACTTTTGGGGACACAATTCAGCTCCTACTAATTGGTGTCCTTACAAGGAGACACGTGGACAGAAGACAACCATGTGAAAATAGGCAGAGATTGGGGTGAAACAGCCCCAAGCCAAGGAACACCTGGGGCTCCCAGGACTAAAAAAGACAAGGAAGGACCCTCCCTTAGGGCCATTGGAGAGAACATGGCCTTGCAGACACTTCAATTTTGGACTCTTCCCTTTAGAACTGTAATACGGACTGCAGGGAGCCATAAATGGCAGTCCATTCAGGCCAGCATCTGAGGGTGCTGACTCTAGACTACTTGGACCACAGGCTTCAAATGAGAAGTCTAGCAGATTTGAGTACCATTCCCCAGGGCTCCAGCCAGCACATAAAATCCTGGATTTCATTTTGAGAAGTTTGGCTCCAGAAAGCCTTTGATAATTCATTGTTCTTCTGACACCCTTGGAGTCCATTACTATGATGCTTCCCAGACTCCTGCCAGCACAGATGGATGAGGTCCTGCCATACATATCAGTGTGGAGCTCTGCCCTCCCATGGCAGGCCTGGTAACTTTTCCATCTGGGACGTGGTGGGATCAAACTTATTGTGGCCCGGAGGCCCTGAGGAGAGGGGGAGGGTGAGTCCTGAGGTTGTAATCGGGATCCGTAGGAAAGGCAGCTGCCTCAGGTGTGTTCATGGAAGGATGCTCCTGCAGGGAAGGCTGGCAGGGGCTGAGGCAAAGGGGTTTAGAGGTCAAAGTTTTCAGCCTCCTCTGCATCTACCCATAGCTCAGGGTCCCACTCTTTCCTATCAGTGTCCTTAGCGTGAAAGACCAGACAAGGCTGAGTGTTTAACTGGCATTGCAATTCTGCAACCCTTGCAGTCAGGCCCTGGGGGCAGCCATTTCTCCTGCAACTATAGACAGCGAGGAATTCCATCTGGGCTTTTGATTTCCCACTTGGGTTCTGTATTGACCATAAATAACTACCTTCAGTTTGTCCTTTTCCCTGTTCTCCCTTTACACTCAGGGACCATCAGAAGTGGCCAGGTGACCTCACTGCCTTTCCTGTCCCTTTTGTTGCCACAAGGTGTGTTTCTCAGCCCTTAGATCTCCCATTGCTTTGCATTCCTCTCCTATGACATCATCAGTGACATGTTGAATGCCTGAGATGCCACTGCATGCCATGGTTTACCAGTGTCCCATTACTCACTTCTTAAATATGGGAACAATGCAGTCCCCAATCTTATTTTGAGGGTCTGTTTCCTAGACCCACTCCTAGGACATTCATTGTATTTAGCAGATGGGGTCTTGCTGGAAACAGATGGCCTGCATGAACTGGGTAATCAAGAAGAGGCTAATAAGGAGACTGCATACAAAAGGATAGTCAGGGTCTAGGGAGATGTCTAGTTTTGAAGGGAGGGAGAAGGGACGGAAGGGTCACTTGTATTTTTATTGGGTTTATATTCAGCTATTAAAAGTAATTTTGTGAGAATCAACATCTTTATACTATGAAATCTTTATGTCTAAGGGCAAGATTAATATATACACCCCATAAGAATAAAACATTTCTGTGGCTAAAACAACCACAAAGTTAAAGGACAAATTAGAAAAGGATTTGCAAACCACAAACCAATAAAAAGAAGACCAACAAATCAATAGGAAGATGTACTAAAAACGAAAATGATAAGCTTCATAGAAAATTAAAATTGTTTCTTTTTTTTTTTTTAAGATTTTATTTATTTATTCATGAGAGACACACAGAGAGAGAGAGAGAGGCAAAGACGCAGGCAGAGGGAGAAGCAGGCTCCATGCAGGGAGCCCGATGCGGGACTCGATCCTAGGTCTCCAGGATCACACTCCAGGCTGCAGGCGGCGCTAAACCGCTGCGCCACCGGGGCTGCCCTAAAATTGTTTCTAAACATATGAAAAAGATGTTCAGCCTCATCCATTTATTTTTTAAAAAGATTTTATTTATTCATGAGAGACAGAGAGAGAAAGGCAGAGACACAGGCAGAGGGAGAAGCAGGCTCCCTGCAGGGACCCTGATGCAGGACTTGATCTCAGGACCCCGGGATCACGCCCTGGGCTGAAAGCAGCACTAAACCACTGAGCCACCCGGGCTGCCCATCATTCATTTGAAGGAATACAAGGCAATATCTGTGTTTTCCTTTTTTTTTCTTCCTATCAAACTAGCAAATGGAAAGACAATAACTTAAGCTTAACATATTGGCAAGGGTATGGGGAACCAGACACCCTTAAATCTCATACATTGTTGATGGGAGTGTAGACTACAACTTCTACAGAAAACAATCTGGATATATCAGAATTTTAAATGGACACACTTTTTTTTTTAGATTTATTTATTAATTTTAGAAAGACAGCACAAGTTGGGAAAGGGGCAGAGTGAGAGAATCTCAAGCTGACTCCCTGCTGAGCATGGAGTCCCACACAAGGTTCCATCTCATGACCCATGACGTAATGACCTGAGCCAAAATCAGATGCTTAACTAACAGCCACCCAGGCACTCCTGGACACGCTCTTTAAATCAGCATTTCCTCTTCTAGAAATGTATCCTAAAATACATTCACACAAAAGGTGTATAAGTAATATTTTTGGGCACATAGTACAAAAGGGTGGCATATCATATGAGTACACAAATCATGGAATAGCCATACAATAGAATACCAAATACCAGTAACTGTAAGTGAGTCTGTAAGTATGGCTACAGAATGATTTATATTATGTGAAAAAAGCGAGCTGCAGAACTACATGTATAAGATGCCGACACTGAGTTTAAAAAACACAATCATGTATGTACACATGTATATACACACATGTGCTTTTTTTAAAAATATTTTATTTATTCATGAGAGAGAGAGAGGTAGAGACATAGGCAGAGGGAGAAGCAGGCTCCATGCAGTGAGCCCGACGTGGGATTTGATCCTGGGTCTCCAGGATCATGCCCTGGGCTGAAGGCAGGCACTCAACCGCTGAGCCACCCAGGAATCCCCACACATGTGCTTTGATATGCATAAAATAATCCCTGGAGCAATACAAAAGAAACCAGCAGTGGTAGTTGCTGAGGAATGAAACTGAAAGGTTGAAGATCAGGATAAAGAGAAAAACTATATTTCCACCCCCTTCTACCTTTTAAATGTTATCCTGTGTGCATATATTACCTATTCAAATAAGATACAAATTTTTGGTTCTTAAACATTTTATTTTATTTATTTATTTTTAAATATTTACATTTTCTTTTTTTTTAAGATTTTATTTATTTATTCAGAGAGACACAGAAAGAGAATGAGAGGCAGAGGGAGAAGCAGGCTCCATGCAGAGAGCCTGACATGGGACTCAATCCAGGGTCTCCAGGATCACGCCCTGGGCTGCAGGCAGCACTAAACTGCTGTGCCACCAGGGCTGCCCTTAAACATTTTACTGAAATATAAAATCATATACACAAAATCCACACATTGTGGATACAGCACAATAAATTTTTAGAAGCTGATCATATCCAAGTAACCAAGAACCCAAGACTATTTTAAATGTAGATTGAACTCAGGGCCCCTGGGTGGCTCAGTCAGTTAAGCGTCTGCCTTCAGCTCAGGTCATGATCCCAGAGTCCTGAGATGAAGCCCTGCATTAGGCTCCCTGCTTAATGGGGAGTCTGCTTCTCCCTCTCCTTCTGCCTGTCCCCCCGCCCCCGCTGCTTTTTTCCCCTCTCTCTGTGTAAAATAAATAAAATCTTAAAAAAATAAATATAGATGAACCCATACACAAACTTCAAGAGCTTGACTAATTCAAATAAACATTTCATTTATTTGAAAAAAATACTTCAACCACTTACAAACTTCTAGAGCTTTATTTTTATTAGTAAAAAGCAAAATTACATTTGGAAAATGCCAAAATAATAGTATTTGAGTTTTTTTGCCTTTGTCCCAAAGCAATTTCACATCCATCATCTACTCTAACCCTGTAAAATAGATTATTCCTATCATTTGATCCATGAAGAAACAGACTCAGAAAAGTAAAGTGACTTGCTAATAAGTGGCAAAACAACTTGAATTTTTTTAAAAAGAAATTACATCATACAGGGGCACCTGGGTGGCTCAGTCGGTTAAGCATCTGCCTTCAGCTCAGGTCATGATCCCAGGTCCTGGAATGAAGCCCCGCATTAGGCTCCCTGCTTGGCAGGAAGCTTGCCTCTCCCTCTCCTTCTGCCTGATGCTCCCCCTGCTTGTGTTCTCTTTCTCTGTAAAATAAATAAAATCTTTTTAAAAGATTACATTGTGTATGTCTCACAATTGGCATTGACTACTCTGACCCTCAAGTGGAGGAAAGATGCTTTCAGTAGCATCCTCTCCCTTTTCTTAAATGTATTCCTGCAATGGTAGACTGGGTGATTCAGGCTAGGCTTCCTTCTAAAAGAAACTAAAAAACTATTCAAGATAGGTTTCACATTTTTTTAAATCATGTAATCATTAGGTCAAGATCTTGGCATAGGGTACAGTAACACTGTAAGGTGTACAAAGAACACTGGTACCCATTTTTTTTTGTCCTGAGACATTTGTGAGTGTACTAGAGATATCTGAGAGACTGAGCTGCATTCATTTCTTGCCTCTCAAGACTAGAAAACATTGTCTGAATTAGGGGCCTGCCAAGGGTGAGAACCTTGGTAAATCCCTCAACCCTGACTTTAAAGGCCTGAGCGGAGTTTGCAGCCTGGCTTCCCATCATCTTGGTGGCTCAGAGAAATCTCAGCCTGGTACCGGAATGAACGTGGACTGTAACTGTTCCCAGATGCCTGACGGAAGCAATCACAGTCTTCTCTGAAGGAGGGCAAGCCTATCCTTGGCTTCAAATTATTTCCACACATAACTTTCCAGCTCACAATCAAAGATAATTAGACATATGAGGGAACAAGACCACATAAGGGAGAAATGGAAAGACAACAGGCAATGGACTCTCAGGGATCCAAGACATTAAACTCCCAGTACCACAAAATATGCTGTAAACAGAGATGTTTATCATGTATAAGGAGATAAAAAAGCAAGATTGAAATGTTTGCCAAAGAAGTGAAAAACATCAAAAAATGACATAGGACTTTAAAAAAAATAAATTTTAGGGTTGAAAACAAGTTGGTAACTGAAAATACTGGTTCATGGATATGTTTAATAGCTGATTAGTAAAACTAAAGAAAGAATCAGTTGTGAGATAGGTCAAAATAAACATTCTGGAATGAAGCAAAGAAATAAAACTGCTGAATAATACAGAAGACAAGGTAAAGATTGTAGTTGATACATCATAGATATAGAGAGAAGATCTAACATATTTGGAATTGTAGTCACAGTAGAAGAGGAGAGAGAAAATCAGAAGTGTTATTTGAAGAAATAATGGTAGATATATTTCCCAGACCTGATAAAAGACATCAATCCACAGACTCAAAAACCTGACAGATCCCAATCAGATTCAATACAAAGAAGACACTTAAGCATAATACAGTAAAACTATTGAAAACTGGAACACCTGGGTGGCTCAGTGGTTGAGCATCTGTCTTTGGCTCAGGGTGTGATCCCTGGTCTAGGGATCGAGTCCCACGTCGGGCTCCCTGCATGGAGCCTGTTTCTCCCTCTGCCTGTGTCTCTGCCTCTCTCTCTCTCTCTGTCTCTCATGAATAAACAAATAAAATCTTAAAAAAAAAGACTACTGAAAACCAAAGACAAAGAAAAAACTTAAAAATCAGCCATAGGGAAACAATATATTTATAGGAGCTTATTCTTGATGATTAGTCAGATCGATAGCTGGCTTCTATCATAATAACTGCTGGAAACCAGCAGACACTAGAAGGAGATCTACAGTGGCTTGAAAGAAAACAACTGCCACCCTAGAATTCTCTACCCAGGAAAACTATTTTTCAATGATTAAGGCAAAATAAAGACATTTTTAGACAAAAACTGAGGAACTTACAATCAGAAGACGTGCACCAAGGGAGATTCTAAGAGGTGTTCTTCAATATAGAGGAAAATGATCCTGGTTGGAAGTTGGAGAAGCAGGATGGAATGAAGAACAATAAAAGAGGTAAAAATGTGAGCAGATTTACGACTGTTAAAATAACATATCACAACATAACATATAATATAAAAGAATATCATACTACCCCATTGTTTGTCTCTACCATAATTTAACCATTCCCCTATTATTGGCTCTCTAGACTTTTTCATCTTCTTGCAGTTATAATCAGGCCATGATATATTTTTGCAGTAAATCTAGCCAAGTTTTTGCCAGGTATGGCTTGTGGATAATTGGATTACATATTCTGATAATGCCTGCAGTGCAGTATAATATGTTAACATTAAGGGCTGATTCATACTCTAGAAACTAAACAAGTATGCAGAAGGATTGGCATTCTCCACCTTGTTGAGAAGTCTACTCACTATTCCTTTGGTTGGTGAGCTGGTTATTAATTGTTAGATTTAGTCCTACTCTCCTGTGGGTGGTGATTGTGATGTATAGATTGGGACTTGGCAAACCACATTTCTGCTTGGCCAGCAGCTCCTTGTTAGCCACTGCCAATGGTGAAGGTGCTAGAGGGAGGCTGCAAGGCTGAAAAGGGTGGTGAAGGGGCTTTTCTCTCCTGTCTGCCTCTTTTTTCCTATGAGCATTATCCCAGCTATGGTTCTTCACTCCAGCAGAGGCAGTTCCTTATAGCAGTAGCTCATGGGGTTCAGTTTTCCCTAACACAGGAGAGACTACCACTTACTACTGTCCAGGGTCCCCTCCTCAGATGTCTGAGTGGGGCCCTTCCTCTAAGATTCCAAGTTGTAAGAATCCTAACCTCTTACCATTGTTCGCTCAGTCCTAGGAATAGTAGCTGCTTCCATAGCTACTCCTTCCATGGTATCTTAGCGTTTTTCCTTATTACTCTTTGGTGAACAAGTTAACAGCTTTGTACCTAGTAAACAATTGTTTATATGAAGCTCTCTCTTTTTGGATTTCCACTTCCAGCCACGATGGGGATAGCAGTGTCTGCATTTACCCACCCACTTGAAACAACCAAATCAAATAGATAACGGTTCAACATGCTAGTCATCAGATAATGAAAGGCAGTGATCCTAGATAAATGGGAACATGCAAGATGGTCATATGGTTCCTCTAGTTACTGATTTCAGAGTTCCAAGGTACAATATAGAAGAGTGAGCCCAGGAGGTGCCTGGCTGGCTCAGTTGGTAGAGCATGCAACTTTTGATCTCAGGGTTGCAAATTTGAGCCCCATCCTGGGTGTAAAGATTACTTAAAAAATAAAATCTTTAAGGGAAAACAAGAAGAGTGAGCCCAAGTGGGACCTAGCTGACTCCCAGAGTTGAAGAGGCTGAATGAAAGTTGGGGGGGACTCAAGTGACTGGAGTTTGCAAGACAGAGTACCCCCAGAAAAGAGAACTATAGACAGAATTCTGGAAATCTGTGGAATATCTGTCCCCCTCAAATATTAACAGAAGGCCAGGAAAAGTGCCTGTTCTTACCAATCAGAGTGGAAAATGTAGTAATTAATAGGATATTGGGTAAAGTAATCAGGAAAGTCTTGTCTCGTAGCAGAAAATAATTAGTCTGGACTAAGCACTCTTCTCAACCTGTCTAACGATCATAAAAGCCAGACCCAAAAGGATCAAACTACTTCCAAGGCACTTAATTGCTTCCCAGGCTAAAACTCAAGATTTATGGGAATACAAAAATATTCAGGACCCAATGAGGCAAATTTCATAATCTCTGGCATCAAAGATTTCCAGGCATGCAAAGATGCAGGGAAACATGACCCATACTGAGGAAAAAACAGGTGAAACTGACTCATAATTGACAGAGATGTTAGGATTAACAGGAAGATCATTAAAACATTTACTAGAACTATATTTTATATACTCAAAAAGTTAAGTAGAGACATGGAAGATTATATATGTGTGTGTGTGTGTGTGTATGAGTCATATATGTATGACTCATACAGAATTTCTAGAGATGAAAACTACAATGTCTGAGAAAAAGCATACACTGGGTGGGGTTAACACTGGGTGGGATTAGACATTGCAGAAGATAAGATAGTGGACTTGAAGGCAGGGCCATAAAAATAATCCAAAATAAGATCCAGAGAGAAAAAAATTCTACACACACTCTCCCAGAAAATTGAAGAGGAGGGAGTATTTTTAAACTCATTTTATGAGGATAGTATTACCCTTATATGAAAATCACAGAAAAACAAAAAAACTACAGACCAATATCTCAAGACACCCCCCATGGACATAGATGTAGAAATTCTAAACAAAATTTTATGAAGTTGAGTTTTATAAATTCTATAATTTAAAAAAGTAGAGTGTTCATGATATCATAATCAAGTGGAGTTGGTTTAATATTTGAAAATCAGTATAATTCACTATATTAAAAAAATAAGAGAAAAATCATATGATCATCTCAATAGGCACTGAAAAAGCACTTAACAAAATTTAATATCGATTCCTTTTTTTAAAAAAGATTTTATTCATTTATTTGAGAGAGAATGAGCACACGCAGTGGGTAGGGGCAGAAGAAAAGGGGGAAGCAGATTCCCAGCTGAGCAAGGAGCTCCATGCTGGGCTTGATCCCAGGACCCTGGGATCATGACCTGAGCCAAAGGTAGACACCCAATCGACTAAGCCTCCCAGACATCCCTTAACATCAATTCCTAATAAAATTCAGCAAACTAGGAATAGAAGGAAACTTCCTGAACTTGATAAAGTATATCTACCAAAAACCTACAGCTAACAGGACACTTAAAGGTAAAACACTGATCTCTTTTCTCCCAAGATCAGACACTTCTAGTCAACATTGGAGGTTGTAGCAAGTGTAACAAAATAAATATAGGAATTCAGTACTATGGAGATTGGAAAGGAAGAAGTAAACTATCATTATGTGCAGATGACATGATCATCTGTGTAGAAAATCAGATGGAACTGCAGTTATTAGAACTACTAAGTAAATTTAGCATGGTTGCAGAACATGAGATCAATATGCAGATGTCAACTGTATTTTTATATACTACCCATAAAAAGCAGGAAAATGAAATTTAAAAATTATATTCTCATTATCAAAAATAAAAAATACTTAAATCTGACAAAACATATAAAAACCTGTATTTTATTTTATTTTTAAGAATTTATTTATTTATTCATGAGAGACAGTGAGGCAGAGACATAGGAAGAGGGAGAAGCAGGTTCCATGCAAGGAGCCTGATGCGGGACTCCATCCCAGAACTCTGGGATCATGCTCTGAGCCAAAGGCAGATGCTTAAACCGCTGAGCCACCCAGGCATCCCAATACCTGTATTTTAAAAACTATAAAACATTGTTGAGGGAAATTAAGGAAGACTTATATAAGATATATGTTCATAAGTCAGAATTTTTCATATTGTTAAGATGACATTTCTGTCCCAATTGAGCTAAAGGTGCTATCAATCAAAATTCCAGCAGGCATTATTGTAAAAACTGACAAGGTGATTCTAAAATTTATATAGAATATAAAGTTATCTAGAATAGCTAAAACAAGTTAAAAAATAAACACCAAGTTGGAGGTCTAAGATTACCTGATTTCCAGACTTATTACAAAGCTACAATAACCAAGATAGAGTAGTGTTGGTATGGAGATGGATAAATAGACCAATGGAACAGATTAGAAAATCTAGAAATAAACACACACACACACACACATATATATATGCTAATTTTAATAAAGTTGCCTATGCAATTTGGTGGAGAAAAGCTGGTCTTTTTCAATAAATTGTGCTGAAAACACTTGATGTTATTTACGAGAAAATGAGCTTTGGTCTAAATCTCCTACAGTTGATAGACCTAAATATAAACCCTAAAAGTTTAAAACTTCAGAAGAAAACATAAGAAAAACCTTTATAATCTTGAGTCAGGCAAATTTTTCTTAGCTACAGCAGGAAAAGCACAGTCTAGGAGTGTCTGCACTTTGAAAGATATTGTTAAGGAAACAAAAAGATAATCCACGGACTGGGAGAATATATTTGCGAATCATATATGTGATAAAGGACTCATCTTCAGAATATATAAACCCTCAAAACTCAATATGTAAACTCTCAAGGCTCAAGAAAAAGAAAACAAACAACCATCTGGGGAGGTGGTGGAGTAGGAGGATCCCAAGCGAAGTGTGTCATTCCGCAGACAAGAGCTAACCTCTGTATACATACAGCTAACATAAAATGACCTGGAAGCCTGCCAGAACAGACTTTTAACCATTAACTGTAGAGAGGAGGCCACAACACAAAGGATAGGGGGGCAGAGATGCAGCTGAGAGCCAGACCCCTGGCGAGATTAATCACAAACAGAGGGATGCCACAAGCATGGAGGAGTGAGAGGATCAGATCCTACACCAGGTACCCCAGGCATGGGGGACCCACATTGGGAAGATGAATCCCCATAACATTTGGCTTTGAAATCTAGTAGGGCTTAAGTCTGTGAGTTTTCACAATCAGTGGTGCTTAACTCTGGGCACTTTAAAAATCAGCAGATCTAGCTCAGAGAGTGCTAGAGGGCAATAGGAAACTGAGTCTCCACCTTTAAAGAGCCAGCATAATAAACAACCCAGTTGGGACAGCATAGAAGCAGCAGTTTGAAAAAGTACCTGTAGTATACATAAAGGAGATTTATTTACTATCCCAGAACACGCAGTGAAAGGACAGGGATCTGTAGGAGACTTCTTTAAGAACAAAAGTGCTGGGGTGGGTGCCATTTCTCTCCCAGCAACCTCTCTAGCTCTAGATAGCTGGAAAGCTGCAGGAACCAACCAGAAAACTACACCTATTTGCTAGCACTGTGCACCCCACCCCATATTCCCTGCTGGATCCATCCTGTACAACCTGCCCCACCTGACAGGCATCCCTCCAAAGCAGCTCTCAAAACCCTACAAGCAACCCCATAAGGGACTGACAGCATAGAGAGGGCGCCCTGCCCATCAGTGTAACTGCAGCCCCAGCAGACTGACTTGGGGAAGACATTTGGTCTGACTGCCATCCCTACCCACAACAAACACTATCCAAGGACAGCACAGGGAGAGCACCCTACTCTATATGACTGCAGTTCCAATAGACAGATTGGTGTGTGTGTGTGGAGGCAGTAGCTATCTGGTCCGACTGCTGGCTCTGCCTAACACTAAAAACCTCTCAGTGGGCAGCACAGGGAGTGCCCTGCAGTCTTGTGTGACCCCAGACCTAGCAGATGAACCAACAGCAGGCACCTGGTCTGATTGACTATAAAACTATGGCAGCTCCAGACAAGGGCAGTGTGCTACAGGGCACCATAGAACCTCTTCTTCATAGGCTACTACTTTCAAGATCAGGATACACAGCTGACCTTCCTAACACATAGAAACACACACATAGAGTTAGATAAAATGAGTCAGAGGACTATATCCCAAAAGAAAGAACAAGATAAAACCATAGGAAAAGAACTAAGTGAAATGGGGATAAGGAGTATGTCTAATAAAGAATTCAAAGTAATGGTCACAAAGATACTCACTAGGCTTGAGAAAAGAGTGGAGAATATCAGTGAGATGTCAACAGAGAGAGAAAATTCTAAAAGAACCAGTCAAAGATGAAGAACTCAATAATTACAATTAAAAATACACTAGAGGGCATCAATAGCAGACTAGAGGATCCCGAAGAATGGATCAACAATCTGGAAGACACAGTAATGGAAAGCAACCAAGCTGAAACACAAAAAGAAAAAAGAATAAAAAATGAGAATAGTTTAAGGGAACTCAGTGATATCATCAAGCATGATAACATTACATTATAAGAATGCCAGAAGGAGAAGAGAGAGAGAAAAAGGGGCAGAAAATGTATTTAAAGAAATAATAGCTGAAAACTTCCCTAATCTGGGAAGATCCGGGGGCACACAGAATCCCCCAAAAAATTAACCCAAGGAGGTTCACACCAAGAAGCAATGCAATTAAAGTGGCAAAAAGTGGAGAAAAAAAAAAGACAAGAAAAGAAAGAAAGAAAAAAGAAGAAAAAGAAAAAAGTAGTGATAAAGAATTTTGAAAAGCAGCAAGAGGGGAGAAGACAGTTTACATACAAGGGAAACCCCATAAAGCTGATTTTTCAGCAGAAACTTTATAGGACAGAAGGGGGTGGCATGATACATTCAAAGTGATGAAAGGAAAAAGCCCTGCAATCAAGAATACCCTATCCAGCTAGATTATCATTCTGAATAGAAGGAGAAATAGAGTTTCCCAGACAAAGATTAAAGGAGTTCATCATTAATAAAGTAGCCTCATGGGAAATGATAAAAGGAGGTCTTTGGGTTGAAATAAAAGGCCATAATTAGGAGTAAGAAAATTATGAAAGGGAAGAATTATAGGCAAATGCAAACATATAATAGAAGTAGTAGATTAGTAGATTAATCATTTATAAAACCAGCATGGAGGTTAAAGCACAGAGGTAGTAAAATCAAGGATATCTATAAAAATAAGGAATTCACAGAATGAAAGGATGTGTCGTATGACATTATATACATAAAACTTGGGTGGGCGGAGAGTAAAAATTTAGTGCTTCTAGAATGGGTTCAAACTTAAGCAACTGTCAGTTTAACATAGAGTGATATATAGTTAAGATATTATATATGAACCAAATGGTAACTACAAATCAAAAACCTATAATGCACAACAAATGAAGATAAAAGAGCATATCCAAGCACAACACTAAAGAGAGCCATTGAACCACAAAGGAAGAGGGCAAGAGAAGAAAGGAACAAAGAACTATAAAAATATCCTATAAAACAAGTAACAAAATATCAATAAGTACATACCTATCAATAATTACTTTAAATGTAAATGGACTAAATGCTTCAATCAAAATACATTGAATAGATAAAAAAGCATGACCCATCTACAAGAGACTCACTATAGATCTAAAGATACATGCAGATTGAAGGTGAAGGGTCAGAAAAATATTTACCATGCAAATGGAAGTGAAAAGAAAGCCAGGGTAGCAATACTTATACTGGACAAAATAGACTTTAAAGCAAAGGCTGTAACAAGAGACAAAGAAGGATATCACATAATAATAAAGGGAACAATCCAACAAGAGAACCTAACAATTGTAAATATCTATGCATCTAAGATGGGATTTAACATTTTAAGTACATAAAGCAACAACCAAAAGCTATAAAGGAAAAAATTGACAGGAATCCAATAATGGTAGGGAACTTTAACACCCAATTATGTCAATGGATAGACCATCCAGACAGAAAATTAAGAAGCAAACTGTGACTTTGAATGATACATTAGACTAGATAGACCTAACACATACATACGAAACATTCTATCCCAAAACAGAATACATATTCCTTTCAAATGCACATGGGACATTCCGCAGGAATCAAGAAATCAAAAGAGAAATAAAATAGATGGAGACAATGAAAACGCAATGGCCCCAAATCTTTGGGATGCATCAAAAGCTGTTCTAAGATAGAATTTTATAGCAATACAGGCCTATCTCAAGAAACAAGAAAAATCTCAAACAACTAACCCTACACTTAAAGGAGCTAGAAAAAGAACAAACAAATCCCAAAGCCAGGAGAAGGGAGGAAATAATAAAGATTAGAGCATACATAAATGACATAGAAACTAAAAAAAATAGAACAGATGAAACTAGGAGCTGGTTCTTTGAAAAGATAAACAAAATTGATAAACCTATAGCCAGACTCATCAAGAAAAAAAGAAGACTCAAATAAATAAAATTAGAAATGATGGAATAGGGCAGCCCTGGTGGCTCAGTGGTTTGGCGTCACCTTCAGCCCAGGGTGCGATCCTGGAGTCCTGGGATCGAGTCCCATGTCGGGCTCCCCGTGTGGAGCCTGCTTCTCCCTCTGCCTGTGTCTCTGTGTCTCTCTCTCTCTCATGAATAAGTAAATAACATAGTAAAAATAAAATAAAATAAAATTCCATTAAAAAAAGAAATGATGGAATAAAAGTGACAACCAACACCACAAGAATACAAGGGATTATAAGAATATTATGAAAAATTATATGCCAATAAGTTGGATTGCCTAGAAGAAATGGATAAGTTCCTAGAAACATATCATCTCAAACACTGAATCAAGGAGGAAATAGAAAATTTGAACAGTTTATTACTAGCAATGAGATGGAATCAGTAATCAAAAAATCCCAACAAACAAAATTCCAAACAAAAGTCTACCAAACATCTAAAGAAGAATTAATACCTATTCTTCTCAAACTATTAAAAAAAATAGAATAGGAAGGAAAACTTCCAAATTCACTCTATGAGGACAGCATTACCCCGATGCCAAAACCAGATAAAGCCACCACAGAAAAAGAGAACTACAGGCCAATAACTCTGATGAACATACATGCAAAACTTCTCAAAATATTAATAAACAGAATCCAGCAATACATTAAGAAAATTGTCACCACAATCAAGTGGGATTTACTCTAGGGATGCAGGGGTATTACTACGTAGGAAAGGCACAGTAAAATATCCTCCAGACCAAGAAAGTACTTTGAAACTGAGAAACCAAACAAGTGACTTCATACCATTTACACCGAATTTTATTCAGGGTAACTTACTGACAGGGGGATCAGGTGGGTGATGATCCAAGTGCTACACAGCTATTCTCTGCTTCCATATTGACCCTAAACCCACAGCTTTTATAGAGTGAGGGATTATGGTGATGAGGTCAAAAGGTTGTTATCTAAAGTGGTGCCTTCTGTGTACCACTTTAGGCAAGATCAGAACAAGCCTCCTCACATTCTGGTCAGGGCATACATTACCCCTCACAGGGCCTAGAACATTAGCCCCAAGGGAGATTGCATGGCCTTGAACAAGATGGAGGGCCAAAGATGCAGTTAGTGTTGTCAGTAGTTCTGCACTTACCGCTCCCCCCACACCATCTTTATGGCTCTTATAATCTTTACATGCCATTCTTCCATGATGACTATAGAGCCAGGAGGGGACTTGCATCCCTATGCCACAATAGCAATATTAATATCCCTATAAGACAAAAGAAATACTTAGAACTGTGGTTCCTCAGCAACCCTATAAAGGGGTCCTCTCTGTAGACCTTACAGATGGAGTGATTGTGAACTTCAGCATAAGTGATGACCCATGACAGGATGATGTTTCCTGATGCAACAGAAGCATCAACAATGTGAAGCTGAAGCAATAAGACAAATGTTTTATAGGCAATAAATATGGCAAAATTTCATTTAGCAACTACAGAGTTTTGGTCCCCATGAGCCAATATCACCCTTGGCTTAGGTATCTTGCCTTGGGGATGATACCATATATTTTGACCCTTAACATCATCAGAAGGTGTGTCCATATTATACATAGGCATTTCAGTCGGCACCCATACTAACAACCCTACGTCAGTACCAAGAGTCAGAGGTTCAGAAGCAGTTAATTGAATGTGTCTTAGATTTTGACCAATGTAGAACAAGGGGTTAAGAATAATACGGATGCGGGGACGCCTGGGTGGCTCAGCGGTTGAGCATCTGCCTTTCCCTCAGGGCGTGGTCCTGGAGTCCCAGGATCGAGTCCCAGAGTCCTACGTTGGGCTCCCAACATGGAGCCTGCTTCTCCTTCTGCCTGGGTCTCTGCCTTTCTCTCTTTGTGTGTCTCTCATGAATAAATAAATAAAATCGTTTTTTTTTTAAAAAAAGAGTAAGACGGATGTGAGCTTTTGGTCCCAAGGAATTAGGACACTGAGCCACCTAGGGGAGGAGGGTACTCCAAGTCAATTTCCAATGAGTTGAAAGTCTTATCAGGTGGGAGGCCTTGTGGCAATCACAAAATGAGTCCCTCTTCCCCTCAGATAGGCCTCAAACCTCCTGACAGTATATATACCTGAGCTGTGGGGGTGTAGATGGTTAGGCCTTCACATACCAATGTCTGTCCTGCTGTGGGTGTGGCATCAAGGAGTCAAATTGCCTCTGTTAGCCATGGAGACCATCTTTTGAGAGGGCCATCTGGTGACAACATCTTTAATGTGTTATTTATTAGCCTACTCATCCTTCTGATTAGACCTGCAGCAATAGGATTGTATGGCAGGTGCAAACTCCAGAATATATCCCAGCCCTCTGCCCATTCTTGGACATCATGGCCAATAAAATGTGTCCCTTGATCACTATTTGAGATGGTGTTCCATACTTGCCCTCTAGTTTTATTAATCCCTTTATAATTGCAGCCTGATTGCTCTTCTACAGGCAAAGGCTTGTACAAATCCTGCAGGCATATCCTCGCAGGTCAGCCTATATTTGTGCCCTTCTGATACCAGTGAGAGGCCTATGTAATCTATTTTTCAGCAAGAAATAGTCTACCAGATATGCCCCAGGTATAATGCAACAGCCGTTGCCTGAGGTGGCACTGGGGGGCAGTCCTTGTCATCAGCTTGTAGATCAGAATATTTTAAAGGCAAATGTAGTCTTCTTACTATGTCCCAAATAGATTTACGGTAGACTCATTCTGCTATCTCTGGTGAGGTAGGCAATGCCTCTAGCAGAAGGGCTTGCACCAGATCTAGAGCATCTGCCTCATGATTGCCCAGCTGTGTGGATGGGGAATGGATGGACACATGCCATACTTAAATGGCTGCACAGGGTTTAATGCATACTTCCCAAAAATCTCTACACAGTTCCACTCCCCACAGGAGTCTATTTAGGATGGCCTAGCATTCTTTATGCCATTGAGGCATCCATGGTGTCAACCCTTTCCACGCTGCTCTGCTCTCAGTGGCCAGATCCATGGGCAAGTGTTCACGTGTCAATGCAATCCATACTGCTCTCAATTCTGCTCACTGGCTACTTTGTTTAGTTCCTTCTTTGAACCAAAGTACATCAGAATGAAAGAGGACGTCAGCTACCTCCATTCTGACCTGAGTTTGTACTTTCTAATGGATTCAGTTATTTCCAGCCTATCCTTAACTCCAAGACCTGGTGGGCAAAGCATCTCATGATGGGAACCGCAACAACTGCCCTGATGCCAGCAAGACTCTGTGTGATTGACCCAAGACAATGACCTGATCTTCACTTCCCACTTGCACATACCCACCAACCTTTGTTCACCATTCTCCTTATATGAGGAATATATAAGGACAATTTACTCTCCTTATATGAACCTAGAAGTATTTTCAGTACGTGGGAAACAGTCTTTGAGACGTTAGTCTGCTGTCTTCCCGGTATTGGCCTCACTGAAATAAATTCCTTTCTTTTTTCCTTTCCTTGTCTTTCTGCCTTCGGATTTTGTCAGCAAACCTGGCCTGTTTTGGCCAAACCTGGTCTGTTAGACACCCCCGACCCAGGAGCTCTTGCACCCTTGGGCTCCAGTTACAAGAACCCAGTCAGACAGCAGAAGAATGCCAAATAGGGGGGCTTACCCAGTAACTGTCATCCATGTATCCACTCCTTCCTTTACTTGGGGAGGGGAAGAGGCCACATGTTGGCAACTTCTGGAAGTTGGGCTGGGTCAATGTGAAATTACGAGCCTTGGTAACAAGTACAGTTCATGAGACAGCGGGCTGGCATTGTGAGCACTCCTCTGCCATAGGGAAGCGTGCCTTTTCTGTAAGGTGCTTATCTGGGCACAGGTATTCTTGGGTTTGCTGAACATGTCCTAATTCCATCCTCCTTCTGGTAGGGACCTTCATAGCACCATGGGCAGCCAGTCAGTCTTCTGTTTGTCATGCAAGATACACAGCTCCTAGTTGTTTCTTGATGGGACCATACTGGTTTCTGTTCCCTTCCATGATCGAGACCAGAATCCTAATGGGATTTGTTTCCTATTTTGTCATCACCACAAGTCCCAGCCAAACCCTTCTGGATATGAATTTATGTCTAGTTCACAACACACATCTGGTATCAGTATCTACAGGGCCTCTGTTTAACTGCCATTTTTGTCTTCAAGTAAGCTTCCTTTTGGTTAGCACCCAAATCCCATCTGCTTCCCTTCTAAACTAAGGTATATAAAATGTGCAAATGGAGAACAAAAGGTAACCCAATAAACCAACAAAAGCCTATAATTCTTTTACTACTTGAGGGATTGGGAAGGCTTGTATTTTATCAATGACTGCCTCTGGCATCACCTTTGTCTTACCTGCCCACGTCACAGCCCCGCAACTTTACTGATTGACCCAGGCCTGGGATCTTGTCAGTACTTACCTGCCATTCTTGTGACTTTAGGTATGCCTGTAATGACACAGCTGCTTGATGCAGGGAGGAAAAATCATCACAAATTTACATAACATCATCTGTATAATGATAAAACATCGTGTCCTCTGGCAATATCCATTATTCCAACCTACCATCCCATGACAAACTGTAGGACTATGGAGATGCCCTTCGAGCGATGCCGTCTATAGACTTAGCCAGACCCAATTGCGTTGTTTGTCCATATTTTCTCTCGGCATCCCAGATAATACTAGGTCTTGCCACAATTGTTTACAAGAGGCCTTGATGAGACCCTTTTCTACCATTTTATCATCGGCAGGACACTTTGTTTTTCTGTTTTCGATCTATTTCCCTTATGACAAATTCTTTCAATTTCATTAAATCAGCCACCATAGTGGCTATGGTTGCAATGGATTGGTTTATTCATGCACTGGTCCAAAATGCTCAAAAAATGTGGCTCCATACATAGATGGTTGGCCACCCTAGATATCCCCACAGATGCTGGGCTTTCCCCCCTGCCCAGTCTCTTTACCCACGCTTGTTTTTTTTTTTGTAATAAATTAATTTTTATTGGTGTTCAATTTACCAACATACAGAATAACACCCAGTGCTCATCCCGTCAAGTGTCCCCCTCAGTGCCCGTCACCCATTCACCCCCACCCCCCCGCCCTCCTCCCCTTCCACCACCCCTAGTTTGTTTCCCAGAGTTAGGAGTCTTTATGTTCTGTCTCCCTTTCTGATATTTCGCCCACGCTTGTTTTATATTTGCTCTCCTGCCAGCTCACTAATTATTAGAAGGTGGAGAAGGGACAGTAAAGAATCCTTCAGACTAAGAGCACTCTGAGACTGCCAAATGAAGCAAATCACTCCATACTGTTTACACAGGATTATATTAAGGGTAACTCATTGACGGGGGGGATCAGGTGGATGATGTTCCAGATGCTACATAGCTGTTCTCCACCCCCATCTGGATCCTTATCCACCAGGTTTATAGGATGAGGGGATCATGGTGGTGAGGCCAAAGGGTAGTTATCTAAAGTGGCACCTTCTTTGTGTCACTTTAGGGAAGATCAGATCAAGCCTTCCCTCATTCTGGTTAGGGCAGACATTAATGTTTAAGGGACCTGGAAGACATAGCCCCAAGGGAGGTCACTGTGTGGGTATGAACAAGATGGAGGGCTAAAGATGGAGT
This sequence comes from Nyctereutes procyonoides, assembly GCF_905146905.1. Classification (NCBI taxonomy): domain Eukaryota; kingdom Metazoa; phylum Chordata; class Mammalia; order Carnivora; family Canidae; genus Nyctereutes; species Nyctereutes procyonoides. Next base: position 52,296,320 of record NW_026575047.1, on the reverse strand, counting down.
CAGTGTTGTCAGCACTCCTACAGGTTGTTCAGTAGTCACAAATCAATCAACATGATACATCATATTAATAAGAGAAAGGATAAAAGCCATATGATAATCTCAATGAATGTAGAAAAATCATTTGACAAAGTACAACATCCATTCATGACAAAAACTCTCAACACAGTAGGTTTAAAGGGAACATATCTGAACATAATAAAGGCAAAAATGAAAAACCAAGGATGTCCACTCTCACCACTTTTATTCAACATAGTACTGGAAGGCCTAGCTACAGCAATCAGACAGAAAAAGAAATAAAAGGCATCCAAATTGGTAAGAGAGGAGTAAAACTTGCACTATTTGTAAATGGCATAATACTATATATAGAAAATCCTAGACTCCACCAAAAAACTACTAGAACTAATAAATGACTAAGTAAAGTTGTGGGTCACAAAATTCATATGCAGAAATCAGTTGCATTTCTATGCACTATAATGAGATAGCAAAAAGAGAAATTAAGAAAACAATCTCATTTTTACTTGCATCAACATGAATAAGATACCAGGGAATAAACTTAACCAGAGAGATTAAAGACAAATAAAAAAAGAAGAAAAGAAAGAAGAAAGTATGAAAGAAAGAAAGAAAGAAAGAAAGGAAGGAAGGAAGGAAGGAAGGAAGAAAGAAAGAAAGAAAGAAAGAAAGAAAGAAAGAAAGAAAGAAAAGGAGGAAGAAAGAAAGAGAAAACAAACTCAGTATTTTAAATAGGCATAAGCTTTAAACAGTTTACCAAGAGGACATATAGATGGCCAACAAGCATATGAAAAGATGCTCACAATCATTAGTCACGAAGAAAATGCAAATTAAAACCACCATGAGTTTCTACTACACACTTATTAGAATGGCTAAAATGACTCATATTACAAGTGTTGGCAAGTATATGAAAGAACTGGAATTCTCACACAGTGCTAGTAGGAATATAAAATGGAAAATGCTTTGAAAGTTCCTTAAAAAGTTAAATCACACCTACTATACGATCCAGCCATTCCACTCCTAAGTATTGCCTGGGGATAATGAGAGCATATGTCCATACAAAGACTTGCATGTGAATGCTCATAACAGCCTTATGTGTAATAGTCTCAATTACAATCAATGCAAATATCCATCAACAGTTGAATGGATAAACTGTGCTCATAGGATAAATGCTTCTCAGCAATACAATGGAATGAGCTGGGATCCCTGGGTGGCTCAAGGGTTTGGCATCTGCCTTTGGCCCAGGGCGTGATCCAGGATTGAGTCCCACATCAGGCTTCCTGCATGGAGCCTGCTTCTCCCTCTGCCTGTGTCTCTGCCTTTCTCTCTGTGTCTCTCATGAATAAATAAATAAAATCTTAAAAAAATAAAAATAAAATGGAATGAGCTATTGATATGCACAGTAACATAGATGGATTTTAAGATAACTAGCGTGTGTGAAAGAAGCCTGATCAGAAAAGTACATACTTACTGTACGATTCTATTTATACAAAGCTCTAGAAAATGCACACTAACCTATAGTGACTGAGGCAGATCAGTGGTTGCCTGGGATATGGGTTGGGGGCAAGGAATGAGTAACTTTTGAAGATGATAGATAAGTCTACTATCTTGATTGTAGTTGCCTTGGTCCCTCTGGGCTGCCATAACAAAGTACCACAGGATGGGTGGCTTATAAACAACAGACATTTATTTCTCATGGTTCTGGAGGCTGGAAGTCTGAAATCGAGGTGCCAGAATGGCTGGATGAGTGTCCACCTCCACATCTCAAAACTTTTGATATGTTCTCCAATGTCCTCACTTGGATTCTAGGGAGATTTGTGGGGTCCCAATTATAGGGACAGTAATCCCACTCTAGAGGGCTCCACCCTCATGACTGAATCACCTCCCAAAGGCCCCATTTTCTAATACCTACCTTGGAGATTAGGATTTCAACATATGAATTTGGTGTTGGCAGAGACAGGTTCAGACCATAGCAGTGAGGCATTTAATATGTATATCAAAACTAACCAAATAGGGATCCCTGGGTGGCACAGCGGTTTGGCGCCTGCCTTTGGCCCAGGGCGCGATCCTGGAGACCCGGGATCGAATCCCACGTCGGGCTCCTGGTGCATGGAGCCTGTTTCTCCTTCTGCCTGTGTCTCTGCCTCTCTCTCTCTGTGTGTGTGTGTGACTATCATAAATAAATAAAAAAACAAAACAAAACAAAAAAACTAACCAAATAGTATATTTAGAATATGTGCAGTTTATTGTTCATCAACAGAAATAAGACTGTTTTTAAAAATTCTTTTTGTTCAAATAACTGACAAAGTTTATGGCCCCTGACCGGCCCCTTAAGGCACAAGTGGTTCCAGCGCGAGATCAGAGTTCTCTGTAGGATCTTTAAGTTTCTGTCAGCTTTGCTCTCTTAACATCACACAATTTCACAAAGGAGTAAAGTAGAGGTGGGTTGAGCCTGATGTATGTTCCAGGCAAGTGTCATGGGCAATTCCTGTCTGTTTATAAGTTACACAGCTTCTCACCATTGCCTCTGATGTTTGCCCTCTTTTAGCCAAAGCACTTGGCTCTATTACTAAGAAATACTTAGAAATAAAATGGATCTTGCAATGGCATAGATGCTTCCTTTTTTCTCATTTAACCAAATAAAATATTTACTGGAAAATGTCAGGAAGCCCAGAACATGTAGAGAAGAAAACAAATTATACTAGGTCAGTAGAATTTCTCCATTGTTTTCAACTCCACTGAAATGATTGAACTCTTCTGTCTGGCAGCAGGGCCAGTTGAAACTTAAGGCCATTTCTAGCCTACGAGAAACTCATTTCAGACCAAAAGACACCTGCAGATCGAAAGTGAGGGGATGGAGAAACACTTATTAGGCATATGGAAACCAAAAGAAAGCCAGGGTAGCAATCCTTCTATTGGACAAAATAGACTTTAAAACAAAGACTATAACAAGAAACGAAAAAGGGATACTATACCATAATGAAGGAGACAATCCAATGAGATGATCTAACAATTGTAAATATTTATGCACCTAACATATGAGTACCCAAATACCTAAAACAATGAATGAGAAATATAAAAGAAATAATTGGTAGTGATACAACAACAGTAGAGGACATTAACACCCCACTGGCACTGATGGATAGATCATCCAAACAGAAAAAAAGGAAACTGTGGCTTTGAATGTTGCACTGGACATGAGATTTAACAAATATATTCAGAACATACAACAGAATACACATTTAAGTGCACATGGAACATTTCCCAGAATACGTCACACATTAGGCCACAAAACAAACCTCAACAAATTAAAAAACATCGAAGTCATACCATGCATCTTTTCTGACCACAATACTATGGAACAAGAAATCAACCACAAGAAAAAATCTGGAAGGACCACAAACACATGGAGGTTAAATAACGTGCTACTAAATAATGAATCAACCAGGTCAACCAGGATATCAAAGAAGAAATAAAAAATTACATGGAAACAAATGAAGATGAAAATAAAATGCTCCAAAATCTTTGGGATGCAGCAAAAGTAGTTCTAAGAGGGAAGTTTATAGTAATACAGGCCTACCTCAAAAAAAGCAAGAAAAATCTCAAATAAACAACTTAACCTTATACCTAAAGAAGCTAGAAAAAGATGAGCAAACAAAATCCAAACCCAGCAAAAGGAAGGAAATAATAAAAATTAGATCAGAATCAAATGATATAGAAACTTAAAAAACAATAGAATAGACCAATGAAACTAGGAGCTGGTTCTTTGAAAAGATAAACAAAACTGGTAAACCTCTAGCAAGAATCATTAAAGAAAATAAGAGAGGACCCAGATAAACAAAATTACTGATGAAAGAGGAGAAATATAACAAATACCACAGAAATACAAACAATTGCAACAGAATATTATGAAAACCTATATGCAAACAAATTGCACAACTTAGAAGAAATGAGTAAATTCCTAGAAGCATATAAACTACCAAAATTAAAGCAGGAAGAAGTAGAAAATTTGAACAGACCAATCACCAGCAAAGAAAATGAGTTAATAATAATAAAAAGAAAACTCCCAACAAACAAAAGTCAAGGACCAAATTGCCAAGCAAATTCTACGAAACATTTAAACAAGAGTTAATACCCATTCTCCAACTATTTCAAAGACTACAAGAGGAAGGAAAACTTTCAAGTTCATTCTATGAGGCCAATATCACCCTAATTCCAAAACCAGATAAAGACACAAACAAAAAAGAGGACCATAGGCCTATAACTTTCATGACTATAGATGTAGAAATCCTCAACAAAATATTAGGAAACCAAATACAACAATTTATTAAAAAAGTCATACACCATGATCAAGTGAGATTTATTACCAGGATGCAAAGGTGGTTTAACATTCACAAAATGATCAGTATGATACATCATATCAGTACAACAAAGGATAAAAATCATATGATCATGTCCACAGATACAGAAAAAGTATTTGACAAGGTACAATATCCATTTTGTGATAAAAACCCTCAACAAAGTAAATTTAGAGGAAACATACCTCAACATAATAAAAGCCATATATGACAAATCCACAGCTAACATCATAGTCCATGGTGAAAAACAGAGTCTTTCCCCTAAGGTCAGGAACAAGACAGTGATGTCCACTCTCACCACTTTTATTCACCATAGTGTTAGAAGTCCCAGCCACAGCAATCAGACAATATAAAGAAATGAAAAGCATCCAAACTGGAAGAAGGAAAACTCTATTTGCAGATGACATAATGATATATGCAGAAAATCCTAAGGACTCCACCAAAACACTACTAAAACTGATAAATGGATTCAGTAAGTTCGCAGGATACAAAATCAATGAGCAGAAATCTGTTGCATTCTTATACATTAATAATGAAGTAGCGTAAACTGAAATTAAGAAAACAATCCCACTTACAATTGCACCAAGACCAAAAAAATATTGAGGAATAGACTTAACAAAAGAGGTCAAAGACCTGTACTCTGAAAACTATAAAACATGGATAAAATATATTGAAGATGACACAAAGAAATATAAAGACATTCCAACTCATGGATTGGAAGAAGGAATATCGCTAAAATGTCTCTACTACCCAAAGCAGTCTACAGATTTCATGCAATCTCTATCAAAATACCAACAGCATTTTTCACATAACTAGAACAAACAATCCTAAAATTTGTATGGAACTACAGAAGATCTCGAGTAGCCAAAGCAGTCTTGAAAAAGAAAAACAAAGCTGGAGGCATCACAGCTCCAGATTCAAGTTAGATTACAAAGTAGTAGTAATTAGGGGATCCCTGGGTGGTGCAGCGGTTTGGCGTCTGCCTTTGGCCCAGGGCCCGATCCTGGAGACCCGGGATCGAATCCCACATCAGGCTCCTGGTGCATGGAGCCTGCTTCTCCCTCTGCCTGTGTCTCTGCCTCTCTCTCTGTGTGTGTGACTATCATAAATAAATAAAAATCAAAAAAAAATTTTTTTTAAAAAATAAAAAAACAAAGTAGTAGTAATTAAAACAGTATGATATGGGGCACCTGGGTGGCTCAGTGGTTGAGCATCTTCCTTCAGCTCAGGGTGTGATCCTGGGGTCCTAGGATTGAGTCCCACAGTAGGCTCCATGCTTCTCCCTCTGCCTGTGTCTCTGCCTCTCTCTATATTATATATATATAATGGAATATTATTTGGCCATGAAAAAGAATGAAATCTTGCCATGTGCAAAGACATGGATGGAGCTAGAAATTATAATGCTAAGTACACCTGTCACAATGAATACAAATAAAATGATTTTTTGGAGAAAGACAAATACTATATGATCTCACTTATATGTGGAATTTGAGAAACAAAACAAATGAGCAATGGAAAAATAGAGGGAGAGAGAGACAAATCAAGAAACAGATTCTTAACTAGAGAACATACTGATGGTTACCAGAGGGGAGGTGGGTGGCAGGATGGGGGACAGGGGATTTGAGAGTACACCTGTCACAATGAATACAAATAAAATGATTTTTTAAAAGACCACTTCTAGTTTGTGATAATAAAGCACATCATTTTTGAGTCTTCTCTTCTATTTGCTGGTCTGGAGGGCACATTTTCAGAGTGCCCTCTGAGTTCAGGTGTGGGTGGGGACTGGGGCCTTTCTTAGGGGTGCACAACAAATGCAAACAGTAGGTGCTGATGACCATGTCCCCGACAGTTCATACAAGTGCAAGCGTGTTAAAGGTGGCATTTTGAGGAGAATTGCAAAGAAAATCTTTGGACCTCAGACATCTGTTTCAAGGGCTGTCAGACAGCTCATCCAGCATGAACTCACAGCTGTGATCCCAGGCAGATGCAGGAGGACACACATTCTCCCTTAGCATCACTGCCACATGCAATCAGTTTACACTGGCTGGTAGTTTTCATTGGTGGGGGAAATTGACCCACTTCCCACACAGAAGCAGAGATCCATGGCTCTCAAAACTGTCTGAGTAACAGAATCTCGCAGGGCGCTTGTTAAAACAAGAGTCACACTTACCGTGTTTCTCATTCAGCTTCAAGACGCTAGGCGTCGGTCCTAACTGGCGGTTTAGCTCAACTCCTCTCATTTTACAGTTTCATCTGCTAGTTCGCCACAAATCCAAGACCAGAGTATCAGCTTGGAAAATTCTGATAGAGATGGTAACTAGAAGCACGTTATTAGGGGCTCCTAGGTGGCTCAGCGGTTTAGCGCCTGCCTTTGGTGTGATCCTGGGGTCCTGGGATCGAGTCCCACATCGGGCTCCCCATGGGGAGCCTGCTTCTCCCTTTGCATGTGTCCCTCACAAATAAATAAACTTTTAAAAAGAAACAGGTTATTAACCATAAAATAAAGAAATCTGACCGTTTATTCTCTTGGAGTCCAAGATTATAGATCTGCACTTAACAGGAGTAGCTACACACCACAAGAGGGCAGTCTTGTCACAATGTTCTGGTCCAGCTCCAGCCCACTATGTGGGGTTTAATACTATGCTGGCTGGTTCAAGAACAATTTGAAAGATTGATTCTTTTTTTTTTTTTTTTTTGTATGCTTAAAGGTACATACACACAAAAAAACATGGCATGAGGCCCTAAGATTATGGAAGAACCAGGAATAAAGTACAAGGGAGGAAGCAGGATAAAGAAAAAAGTGGAGAAATAGATTCTGGAAAAAGTATAGGCAGTTTGATGGTGTGAGAAGGCTCTAAATGGCATTTCCATACTGGTACAACACTTATAATGATGTGTTAGGGAAAGTAGATAGTAAAAGCTTGATAAGATCTCTAAAATTTTCATTTTAACTGATCACTCAGGTGTGAGAGGCAAAAATTGGGGGATTTTTGCTTAGAACCTGAGGCATCCTGGGCTTTGGGGTATTGGATAATTGGTTGGTGGCAGCACCCACTTGGCTAACTGGTTTCATGTCTCTGGGCCCCCATTGCCACTTCCATTAAACAAAAGCAGCTCCACCAAATAAGGTGTCAGAGAGAACCCATGGTCTTAGTGATCAATGCTCTGCTAATACCATCCTAGGGCTTCAACTTGTGGGAAATTGGTACCCTTTTTTGCGGGAGGGTTCAGTAGCTAATACAACCACATAACAAAAAAATCAGTTGAAGACTGGAGCCTCCATTGGGAAATCTTATTCACAGTTTTCCTTTCAACTACCAAACCCCACACCCGGAGGTTGATTTTTTTTTTTTTTTAAGATTTATTTATTTTAGAGAGCAAGACAACAAGCACGTGAGTGGGGAATGGGAGAGATTCTAAAGCTGACTCTCTGCCAAGCATGGTGCCCTATGCGGGGCTGGATCTCACAACCCAGAGATGATGACTTGAGCTGAAACCAAGAGTTGGACTCTCAAACAACAGAGTCACCCAGGTGTCCCCCAAACCTGGAGGTTTTATTGTCTTATTCCTTGTGCATCCTTCTGGCGTCTTGTTATAAAAACACTACCAAAATCCTTATTGTCTGCTCTTTGTTCTATACCATGTTGTCCCCTTTCCATCTCAGTGGCGAGGGAGCCCTGCCTTGCTAGTTCATTCTCTGATGGATGCACTGTTCTTTATTTCTCCATTGAAATGAAGTGGGCACTTGGGTATAATCTCAGGTGACAATGCGGCAGAGAATAACCAGGTACAAGGGGTGTAGCTGGAAGACAAAGTCTTCAATGTGGCTTTGTTGGGTCAAAAGTCAATGCACTCATCACTTGCAATTTTGACCATATCGCCCTCTAAGTGGGTTGTATGATTGCCCCCAGACTGCTGGAAAGCCTCTTTCTCCAGACTTGCCAACAGAGTGCATCATTGTGCCATTTTTCATTTTGAACTTTCTTGGAGGCTTTAATACCAGGTCTGGATAAACATCCTTGTAACTCACCAGATGGGTGACATGAGTGTTTATGACCATGGCATGGGCATCCCAGCACAACAGGGCATGTGAAATATCAATAACATGGGGTCATTTGAGCAGGTTTTATGTCATGGATGTTCCCTATTCTGGCTTTACGATTTCTGTTCATGCATCTGAATTTCTGCTGCCTCAATTCATAGCTCAAACCTTCTCCTACAACTTGAATTTCGCCAAGCAATTTCATGCTTCATTAGGCCATGAGTAAAACAGAGTCTGAGTTGCACATTGATCTGGAGATTTCCACAAGGTACCCAGGCCTGCCCACGGGATGTAGCTCAGGTGGCAATGCTGCTGACCAGCTAATCAGTGCTTGGGTTCTGATGGTGGTGGTGGTGGTGGTGGGAAGGGGCACTCCCTCCCTCCTGTGGAATGGAAGCTTTGTCTTTGTGCAAACTTTTCAGCTGGGGGAAACTCTGGCACTGCTCTAAAGATTAATGGCATTTCTTGGCAATGGATGGGAAAGGCAAACTTCTCTGCTATTCAAGGATTAAGTCTTAGCCTATAAGCAAACTGTCCCCAGCCTCTGCAGTGAGGTTATCTCCCAGAGAACATTCAGGCTCTTTCTCAATACCGCCAATGCCGGCGTCAGCCAATGTTTTCTAGTTAGTAAGATTACATCCCATCCTGCCAGCACCCAGAGCAGTGCTGAATTTCTTCTGTCTCTCAAACACATGCATAATGACTCAGTATCTGACGGAAAGAATGGACAAAGCTGATAAGCAGACCAAGGAAGTATGAAGAACATTCTAGCACAACCATGTGAGATCCACTCATGTCTGGAAGCCAGAACATAAGCTCTAGTGGCTTGTCCTTTCCTGCATCTGCCTGGAAATGCTGCAAACAGAAGGAAATATAGAGCAAAAGTAATTAGCTAATGAGGACCTTAAAGGCCAGTTTAATGGCAGCATTAATAATAAAGCAAAGTTTTATTGGGTTAATAGAAGTTAAGTGGCAATCTTAGCAAAATGGTCATTATAGATTTTCTTCTTTGCAGGCAATGAACAGAACCTTCTGAAAAGACGGATTATTAAAACTCCCTCCTCTGCATTTGCTGTTTCTCAAAAGAGGTATTTCTAAAGGTCTTAAATGATTACCACTTTTTTGCAGTGCTCCTTGTCTGCGGCAGGAGTCCAGGAGCTGCCTCTTTAAAGAAGCCCTTACAGGGAACTCTGTCAGTTGCTCAAGGCTTGCTGCCAACCAACAATTGAGGTATTTACCAAAGGTTTCCAAGAAATTGCTGCAAATTATATGAAATGTTATACCTGTTACAGGCATTCAATGTATTAGCAAGAGAAAAAAATGTAATGCATGTGGGAACAGTGTTGGAATTTGTGAGAAAGTGTTCAGTAACGTTGGTGGAGATGAATTTTAATTACATGTCATAGAGAATCACACTGCATAAAACAGAAAGTTAGATAATGTGGTATTTTTTGAACACATTTCTAAATGCCAGTCTAGAATCACTGAGAAGGAACTTTTAACACGATCTGTGAAAAGACCCGTTTGAACCCCAGAAAACTGAAACCTTGTGGAGAGGGACACAGCTTGTCCTGGTGGGATTTCATCATGTAGAAGGAAGACCTGAACCCCCACTCTGTATTTGGTACCTGATCCAGCCTGGACCCCCACTCGCTTGGGGCGTGTGCCCTTAGGTGCCTTCATCTTTTTTTTTTTCCTTTAAAGATTTTATTTATTCATGAGAGACATAGAGAGGCAGGGACACAGGTAGAGGGAGAAGCAGGCTCCTTACAGAGCAGGGAGCCTGATGTGGGACTTGATCTGAGGACCCCAGGATCACAACCTGAGCCAAACACAGATGCTCAACCATTGAGCCACTCAGGTGCCCCAGGAGCCTTCATCCTTGGATAACTCTCTAGTTTAGGGTTTCCCTTACAAGTTTTTCTGATTATGGTTAACAGCACACTTTTTAAAAATTATTTATTTATTTGAGAGAGCACCAGTGAGGAGATGGGCAGAGGGAGAAGCAGACTCCTCGTTGTGTAAGGGAGCCTGATGACTTGGGACTTGATCCCAGAACCCTGGGATCATGACCTCAGTCCAAGGCAGACACTTAACCAACTGAGTCCCCAGGTGCCCCAATATATCTTTTAAAAAATTATTTAAGAAAAAATGGTCAATGAGTGGTCTCTCAACTTGAGAGGGTTCCTAGTGCCACAAACTTGAGAAATAGTTCTTTCCTCAGTGTACTAAGGTGAAATGCCTTTTAAATCTGATGAATCTGACTTCTCATCTTTAAAGACAAAATTAGGAGAGGGAGACATAGGGCTCGAGTTGCTGCCTGGCCCAGAGGTTGTTTTGAGAAGGGTGCATATGTGTGCATGGGGAGGCAGGTGTCTCAGATACATGCCATCCTCCCTAGATCTTTGCTGGTAATGGCTGTTCAGGGGCCGATGGGGCTAGTGTCTATAGACAGGCAGGCCTCCATTCTGGGCTTACCAACTCTATTTGGTCCTTTGGGCCTCTGGCTGTCACTGGGGTCCTTGGTTGTAGGCCTTACCCTCCAGCTATGAAATCCCCAACTGGGACAGCTCTGCCTCCTGATTGAGGCCTCTGCAGGGACCCTCGGGTGGGTCGGACACCTTTGGATCCCTCCCCAGGAGAATGGTCTCAGCTTGACCATCCATCCAGCTGCTGCTTGCAGCTGTGCTGGAGTGTCCCCTCCCTATCTCCAGGCTGCACTTGGGAAGTGGCCCCTTCCCCAGTATGGAGGGTCCTGGATCCCCTGGCTGACTTCTACAGGACCTTGGCTCCCCTCCTGTCTCACCAGCCCCTGGACAGGCATTCTCCTGTGTTTCCTGTGAGGACTTCACCTATGTCATATTCTCCTGGTCCTGGCCACTCTAAACCTTCAGGTTCAGGTTTTATGGACAATAGGGAATCCTCTGCATCATGAAGGAGACCGTTCCACTGAGTCTCCAGATGAGGTAGGTGAGGATATCGGTCTAGGGACATCAGGAACCAAGGAATTAAGGACAAAACATTTAATATTCTCATGACATTAAGTCCCATCACGTCTACTTTTCATCGGATTTCAGTCTAGTAGAGGAAATACAGAGACGTTTAAAGGTTTGAAAATACTGAACTCATTAAGTATGTCACCAAATTGAACATCTGTGTCTTGCCAGATTCATGCTTTATGGAAATCATTGTGAATTATGGGACTGTTGCTGAATTTGGGGCATCTGGTGACTACTTGGCATTTGTGGCTTATGGTCTTACTGGAAACCCCTTTGGATGGTTTTCGAGCCTGTAATTCATGGTTATATGTTCTGTATTTTTCCCAAGACTACTGCTGGAGTCCTGTGTTCACTGTATAATGAGTATTTTATTTTTAGATGTGGATCACCTCTTAGGGAGGGAGTCTGTGGGGAAGGCGGGTAATGAACTATTTTCGACATAAATAATAAGTGCCAAAGAAAGTGGTTAATACCCAAAGAATAAAACAACAGTGACCGCCATTCAATTGCAGAGAACGTGTCTGTATCTCCCACAACTTGTCGCTTTCCATCATGTAATATTTCAAACATTTGGTCATGTGAACAATGAAGAAAGATCCAAAGGATTATCTCAAACATGCTTACTCTCTAATTCTTGGGTTCATTTGATGAAATGAAGCAAACCTGTTAGGCCCAGGAAAACACTTTGCTCTCCAGGAGTTTCATTAGAAAAATCCCAACATATTGGCGACTAAGTAACAAGACTAATATTCACTCTATACAAACATTTGTTGTATGGACACTTTGTTGGCTTTTGTCACCTTAGCTGAGTCTTTCTTTCGTTTTTTCCCCGTTCCTTTCTTTCCTTTGTTTCTTCCTTTTTTTCTTTCCTTCTGTTTTTTCTCCCTTCCTTCCTTTCCTTTTTTTTTTTTTTTTTTTTTTGAAGTCTCCTTTTGTTGAAGAGGAAATGTATAGCATTTAAAATCCATCCCGGAGGGATCCCTGGGTGGCGCAGCGGTTTGGCGCCTGCCTTTGGCCCAGGGCGCGATCCTGGAGACCCGGGATCGAATCCCACGTCGGGCTTCCGGTGCATGGAGCCTGCTTCTCCCTCTGCCTGTGTCTCTGCCTCTCTCTCTGTGTGTGTGACTATCATAAATAAATAAAAATTAAAAAAAAAATAAAATAAAATCCATCCCGGAGAATCCGTTATTCAAAACCTGTCTTTAGAACTCCACGGCACTTTTATGGATGCCTTGACAAGGATTCAGGTAGGCTGGGGTCCCAACCGACTATCTGCCCACAAAAAAATGTAAATAATAGTGTTTACCATCCAGAGTATTAACATCACGTACCATTTCTCCAACATCCATGAAATGCTAGCACTGTTAGGGGCGTGGACGTTAAATATGGATTTTTTTTTTTTTTTTTTTTTTAGCGCAGAGACCAGGGACAGGGAACCAGGTCCGCGAATTCACGGCTCACCCTGCCCGCAGGCACGTCTCAAACGGCTCCCGAGCCGTTGGCTCCCCACGCGCCCGCTCCTGCCCGCAGAGCGGCGGGAACAAAGGTACAGTGTGCGGCGGGGGACGCGGGGAGGCCGCCGCTGCGGCCGGCCGGCTGGAGGCAGGGCGTGCGCTCCCGGGTTATCCCAGGACAGATTCGGCGGGGGCAACGAGCGCTTCGTGCACGGCTCGGGGACCCCGAAGCCCCGTCTTCAGGCGCAGGCCAGCGGTGCACCGTGCAGGACGCGGCCGCCCGGCGCGCACGGTCCGGGAGGGGACGCCGTCGGAGCGCGGCCGGCCAGGGGCGTGGCCGCCGGGCGGATAACGGGCGGCGGGGCGCCGCGGTCCGGGACCCCGCCGGCGCCGAGCCCGGGCCCACGCCCCCTCCGCCCCGGCGGCCCAGCCGCAGACCGCGCGGGCGGGGCGGGGCGGGGCGGGGCGGGGCGGGGCGGGCGCCGGGAGGGCTTTTTTTTTTTTTTTTTTTTTGGCCAAACTTTAGCCACGTGAACCGCCCCCCATTCACTTTTGCGCCAATCGGGCGGCGCGGACGGATCCCGAGAGGGGCCAGGCTCCGCTGCCGCCCGGGCCCCTTCATAACGCGCCGTGCGTGACGTGAGGGGCTCCTGTTGCAATGGCGAGCTGAGCCGGAGGATGTGCAGCTGCTGCGGCTGCGGCGCCGGCCACGAAGAGGACGGGGGCGGGCGCAGCGCGAGCCGAGCCGAGCCGGCCGAGACACGCGGGCGGGGCGGGACGCGGGTGCGGGCTCCGTGGCCTCAGCCGTCGCTGTCGCCGTCGCGCTGGCCCCGCGCCCCCGCGCGCGAGCGGGAAGAGCCGCCGCCGCCGCCGCCGCCGCCGCCGCCGCCGCCGCGTCGCGCTCGAGCCGCTGCCGGCGCGCGCCGGGCATGGTCCCGTCTTAAAGGCGCAGGCCGCGGCGGTGGGGGCGGGCGTGCGGAACAAAGCGGCGGCGCGGGGCCTACGGGCGGCTCGGGGGCCGCAATGGGCGCGGCGGGCCCGCGGCGGCCGCGGCGCTGCCCGGGCCGAGCCTCGCGGCGCTAGGGCGGGCTGGCCTCCGCGGGCGGGGGCGGCTGGCTGAGGGCGCGCGGAGCCTGCGGCGGCGGCGGCGGCGGCGGCCGGCGGCGGGCGGAGCGGCACGGGCATGGCCGCGCGCGGCCGGCGCGCCTGGCTCAGCGTGCTGCTCGGGCTCGTGCTGGGCTTCGTGCTGGCCTCGCGGCTCGTCCTGCCCCGCGCCTCCGAGCTGAAGCGAGCGGGCCCGCGGCGCCGCGCCAGCCCCGAGGGCTGCCGGCCGGGGCAGGCTGCGGCGGCTTCGCAGGCCGGCGGGGCGCGCGGCGATGCGCGCGGGGCGCAGCTCTGGCCGCACGGCCCGGCCTCGGATGGGGGCCCGCGCGACAAGAACTTTCTCTTCGTGGGAGTCATGACCGCCCAGAAATACCTGCAGACCCGCGCCGTGGCCGCCTACAGGTGAGTCCCTGCTGCCGGGGCGCAGACTCCCGTGTCCAGCATCCCAGCGGGCGGCCCTACCGGGACTCCCGTGGCTTGAGCCGTTGCCCGTTTTCCAGACCTGAAGCTCCAGGGCTCCTGGGGGATCGGGGTGCCCTTGGGCTACGGATGTCGGACCCTGGAAGCAAAGGTCAGAGACAGAGGGTGAATGCAGTGCTCAAGACCGTGGCCTTTGGGATCAGGTGGACCAGCTTGGCCTCCGTGGGTGTGGTCCTCAGCCTGACTGCGTAGGGCACTTGAGCTTTCCACGTCCAAGCCCTCTTCTTTGTTAAATGGGTCTGACCGAACATCTATCTCCCTCGTAAGGTGGATGGGAAAATTCTTAGCTAAAATACCTGTGATAGTAGTGGCAGTGATGGTTATCGTTTGATCCTCTGAAATACGCACCTTTGCTGTTGCAGAGCCGAGTTAAGTTGATCTGGTCAGAGCCCTTCCGTAGCGTACTTGTAGAGTTCACTGGTGGAAGCCCTCTTGTGCATGAAAGAGGCTGCCCGCTGTTCACTCGACCCCACCGGTCTGGGGAGTTAATGGAAAGAGAACCTCGGGGCAAGTATTTCCTGGCCCGTGGTACATTCAGGGTTAACTAGCTCAGTTTAGGGATGTGTGTGTGTGTGTTATCCAGTATCTGGGTCCTAATTGGCCATATGAGTCATAAAAGTGGTTGGAATCATGTTCAGGATTAACTAAGGGATTAAAGTAACCTTTAGAAGGGATCTTTAGAATGATTTTGGAATGGCAGATTTGTATGGAGTGAATTTGAGGTAGAAGTGTGGATTCGATAAAGGGATTTAATGGAGCCATATACACATGGAATCCAGAAACGCTTACCGTGTGGATAAGATTTGAGATTCATCCAGCAACAGAGCAAACCAATGCAGGGAGGTCCTCCGTTAAGGAACTTTTAAGAGCAGTCCCATGAGCAAGGCCAAGCTGGTTGCTGTTGGTTCTTAATTTATAACCAATACCTTTGAAACTTCGGCTTTTATGTTTAGTCCTGGTCTGAATGTTCAGGCATTAGATAGGAGGGAAAAACACGTATGAATCCTTGTTCCTCTAAGGGAAGAAGTACAGGATTGAGAAACAAGATGAAAGAGCCACAGAGAATGTGAGCGCTTTCAGTTCATTGATCCCGTATCCACACGTTTCCATGAGGATCTTTTTTATTAAGTCCAGAGCCCAGGTTCTGCCAGGAAGGATCCTGAGTGCCTGAAAAGCTTAGAATGTAGCCACTTAGTATACATTTAGGCTGTAGTAGTGATTCAGGAATCCCCAGCTGAAGATTTTCTCCCAGATCTCTCATGAATTACCTGGAATTTTATGCAGATTGTGCTTTTTCCAAGAGAAATGGCCACATATGAAATTGAGGATGAGCTGTGTAAATTGTTTTCAGAATGGTTTTGAAACTAAGTCCACATGACTGCCACTGGGTGACAAGCCCCGTGAAATCACAACTTTGGAGACAATTACCAAAGTATTTTGTTCAAATACTAGATTGCTCACCAAACAGATATATTTTCATGGATTCAGAATCAGTCTATACTAACCAGTAGGGGTCCTGGGACACCAGCTGCAATCAGAAAATGTAATGCAAACTGGACCTACTCTTTTACGCTTGGAGATGATCTTTTTCCTAAGCCCATGCTTGACACTCTTACTTTTGGTCTCTTTTTCCAAATCTCCTGCCTCATCTGTCTTGGATGTAAGGGTTTTATCTCATTGTTTATTTTCTTTTAGACACTTCATGGAAGGTAGAAACGCAGTTTGCCCTCTGGCCTCAGTTCTTCTCTGTGACAACTCTGCCTTTCTGATAAAGGGAAAACCCTTACGTGGAAACCGTGTATTCCATTCAGGGATTCTGTCAGCTTTCCTAGAGCTCTTTTCCTTTTATTTCTTTGACCTTTTAAAAAAAATATTTATTTTGTGCTAGAGAGAGAGAGAACACACATCAGCGAGCATGGTGGGGGGGGGGCGGGTAGGGCAGAGGAAGAAGCAGACTCCCCGCTGAGCAGGGAGCCCGATATGGACTTGATCCCAGGACCCTGGGATCATGGTCCAAGCAGAAGGTAGATGCCTAACCGACTGAGCTACCCAGGTGCCTTTTATCTCCTTGATCTTAAGAAGTCCCATTGCTTGAAGTTGGGGATGAACTTCCGTTTTCCATTAAGTGGACTTAGTTTGTTCCATGAGCCTCTGTTTAGACCAGTTGCAGGAGATGATACAGGACGGTTTTAGTCTTGAGGAACTTTAGGGGAAGGCCTGAACTGGGATGGAGGTTACAGTGTGTAACTTATGATTATGGCCCTGCTGTGCTTTGCAGTCCCAGCTGAAACTCCACACTCAGCTCTTAAAATGGAAATTGCATGCCGTTTGGCCTATGAGTCGACTTGAATCTTACAGTGCTAGGTAGAACTCTATCTAGTTGGGCACTGGGTGTGCTCAGTTTTACTTCTCCTCTAAAAGACAAAAATTCATTCTTTACCTTAAGAAAAACTTTTTTTTTTTTTTTAGTTGTTGTTTAAATGAAATTACTATTTGGCTTATGGGCTTAAGGAGATGCTAGCATTCCCCCCCCCCCTTTTTTAATTTGGAGTTCAATTTGCCAACATATAGCATAACACCCAGTGCTCATCCCGTCAGTTGCCCCCCTCAGTGCCCGTCACCCAGTCACCCCCACCCCCCCCACCTCTCCTTCCACTACGCCTTGTTCATTTCCCAGAGTTAAGCGTCTCTCATGTTCTGTCACCCTCACTGATATTTCCCACTCACTTTCTCTCCTTTCCCTTATAATCACTTTCACTACTTCTTAAATTCCTCGTATGAGTGAAACCGTATGATGATTGTCCTCTGACTGACTGAGTTTACTCGGCATAATACCCTCCAGTTCCATCCACGTCGAAGCACATGGTGGGTATTCGTCGTGTCTAATGGCTGAGTAATATTCCATTGTATACAAATACCACATCTTTATCCATTCATCTGTCAATGGACACCGAGGCTCCTTCCACAGTTTGGAGATGCCAGCATTTTTAATAAGATGGCAGTACGGTGTACTTTTATGCTAAGATACTGAAATGTCAGAATTTAGGTCTGGGGACCAGGAATTGTCTGAGGTCTAGAAAGGAGCTAAAAAAGCCTTTGGGAAATGCAGTGAGATATGCCTGTCTGCACTAAAGTTAGTGCACTTTAATGATGGAACAGCCCCATTACAGATTTTTACTTTTCAGCCTGCCAAATGCATGAAGTGGGGGGAGAGGGGCCACCAAGGAATGTTAGCAGTGCAGCAACAGCTGATAGCATGCAGGAAACAGATTTTAAGAAGCAGGCAAAATAAATCTCCAAGTGTAGCTGATAAGAGACCGACCAGGGCTAACTTCTTCCATGGGCCCCAAGCGACACCATAGCTGTTAGGTTCATAGGAGTGATCTTGGTTCATAAAAATACTCAGTTAAGATTCATCCTTTTTTTCAGCCAGTACATACATGGTTCCTGTGGGTCCAGACTCTGAGTGTGGAGGACTCAGAGTGAAGATGCTTGTTCTCATGGCTCTTCTCTTCTAGTGAGAGGCAAGGCACTGAAAAGAGTTAATGATGGGTACTATGGAGAAAATAAAACAGGGTAAGGAAAGGGTGGGGTGGTATTCTAGAGAACTTGGTATTTAGGCTGCAATGGGTTGGTGAGGAATTGGTTGGGTGAATATCATTGATGAGCAAGGGAGCAGAGGGAAGAGCTGGTAAGTTACAAGCAGAAACCAACTTGGAAGGGAATAAAAGAAGGCCAGTAAAAGAAACTGGACGAGGCCCGATAACATCTGGTCTTGTGGAATTTTATTCTAGGTGAATTAGAAAGCCTTTGGAGAGTTTAGACTGGAAAGGGAGGTGATGGCATTATGTCCTAAAAGTTGATTCTGCCCATCGTGTGGAGAATGGATGGTAGGAAGCAAGATTTTAGGAGGTGGTCTGGGCAGTGGGGACTGGTGCGGTAGCAGTGGTCATGGAGAGAAGTGGAGAGTTCTGGGGTAGGTGCTGCAGCTGAGGTATGCAGGTGAGTGGTAAGGCAAAGGAAAGTCAATAGTGCCTTCTAGGATCTTGCCTGGAAAGACAAGTGTTAGTGGTTGTATTCTTTATTGAGATATGGGGAAGGATGTGAGTCAACAGGTCTGGTTTTGTACAGGGAAAGTTTGAAGGTGGTGTTTAGACACACAGGTGGCTGTATCATTTAGCTTCATAAATGTAATGAACGTACAAAGAAATTGAGAAAAGATTTACATCTGAGGTGGTTACAGTGCTGGAGCTCTGATGCTGTCTTAAACTAAATTGCCTGAGGGTTCTGGGTACCTGGGGTTCTACAAATATATAAAGAAATTTGTTCTGACTCCTCTACAGAGTATTTGTATTCTTGGTAATTTCACTTCAAAATGGTCCCTTGAGTCCTCTAAAGGGACTTATTATGCCAGTTAGTAACAGGTCATCAGAACCCCTGTGTTCCTTGTGTCTTTTGTTACTAGCTACAGTTTGTATTATTTCCTTATTTTTTTCTTTGTTTTTAGTTTGATATATAGAAGTTCCTGTAGTTCAGTCTTTTCTGATTTTAGGGTTGCCCCTGCCCCCTTATCCCACGCTCAGAAAGTTACTGCCCTGGAGAGATTTTGAAAAGCATCTTTTAAAAAATTTTTAATCTAATTCTAGAAGGGGTAGAAATCATCTCAATCTCATCCCCCCCCCCCAAATAGTACATTGTCTTAGCACCATCTGTTGAATAAGCTCCCATTTCCCTACCAATATGAAATGCCATCTTCATTATACTCAAAATTCCTGGGTATGTTTTTGGACTTCTTACTCTGTTCCACTGATCTTTTTCTCTGTTCTTGTGCCAGTACCACCCATTGAAATTATTGGAAGTTGAATAATTTTTTAATATCCGGTAGACAGATTCCTCTGTGTTCCTCTTCTGTTTCAAACATTTCTTGGCTACACTTACCTGTTCATGCTGGGAGCATTTTGATATCGATTGGATTTTCTTTTTAATTAATAGTTTGACAAAAACAAAAAACAAAACAAAAAACCATACATACTTGGCTTTTTAATCCTTTCTTATGCCCAGGATGCTCAGCTAATCCAACACTTTCTTTTTGCCTTGTTTCTTACCTCCCCTGGGCTGAAGATGGGGAACCGTTTTTGTTCTTTCTTTACTTTCTCAGAAGAAAGAGCTGGATGGTTTCCCTTCTTTGCCCCAGGAGTGATAAAGGGCACCATTAAAGATTAGCATCAGTCTGTAGGGAACTGTGGGAAGAAAGTTTCAGAAACACTAGCTGTAGATAGAGGAATCTTGTTGCAAGATGTTGTTGTAGCAGCTAATGGCCTCTTCCGAAAGCTTTCAGTGAAGGCACACTGCTCTTTTACCAGCCTTAATGAGCAAATCTCAGGGTTCCTTTCCTTATTCTTGAACTCAGTAAACCATACTTATCTTGAAACTGTTTAGAGCAGTACTTTCTTTCTCAATAGAATTCAGTTTGGCAAAAACTTACTGACTGCCTTCTATAATCTGGATAATTGACCTGTAAATTAACTTTTTGGAGCACAACCCGTTTCATGTTCTGAATTCCCTGTATAAGATGACTGGTGGAGTATGCAGTCCTCAATATGAGTTTAGTTTTCTGTGTCATGGTTCCGGATATTGATGCCCTCAAATAGTTAGAATATTCCAAGGATAGCTGTGGTTGTCAGCAGAAGTTTATACACAGTTTTGTTTTTCATCACATGGCTAGTTTCACTTCCCTTGTCTATTCATTAGGCTGCTCTCTGTTGAAAACGGATTAATCTATCCTTGCAGGATTTGTCATCTAGGGAGGAAAAGAAATGGTAATACTGGTGATGAGGGCTCACAGGGTGCCTAGACTAACTGCTCTGGGACACAGGAAAAGGAGGCCTGCACTCATTCATGAAGAGGATCGGGAAAGGCCTCACCCACACCCCTGCCCCCTTTCCCTCACTTAGTCTCAAAGGATAAATAGGAATTTTGAGGCAGAGACAACACATTCGTAGAAACATGGGAAGTAGTGAAGGAACAATGGGATTGTGCATTTTGAGTCTGAGATCTGAAATCTAGCATTTCCTCTGGAATTTTTCAAAGGGATTTAAAGATGTGCTCAAAGATGTAGGTACAAAGTGGAAGTTCCAAGTAGGTTATCTTTCATGTCCTGCTTTAGGAACTGTGGACCATAATTGATTTCACTGATTCGTCCATACTGCAATCTGCTTCTCTAGACACAAAAAAATGATGCAACTGAAATACGTTTACTGAAGTGAAGAGAGATTCACAATATATTTAAATTAAGTAAAATTGTATGCCCGGTATGAGGTCACTTTTGTTTAAAGCAAACAAAATAATCTCATGTGTTTGTGTAGCATAGAAAAGAAAGTGAAAGAATATACACACGATGCTGAATGATTTTTCATATTCTTGGCCCTTTTCTATACTTTTGAATTATTTTGCAGCAAACAGTTGTTTTGTAATAAAGCTACAGAGCTACAGTTTTAAAAAAAGGAGGAGAGGACAGCGCTTGGAAGGAAATGGGAGTGCAGTTTTGAGCACTTAGGTTCTTGCAACACTGCTGGGCACAGATGGCACCCTGGGGCTTGGGTCCCAGGTCATTCTTGTTTCAGTAAGTAACAGTTAATCCTGTCCTGATAAAGTATTTGTTTACTGTAAATGTATTTTCCTCAGTTACTGTAATTTCACAATTCCAGGTAGTACTTGGGAGAATTAGGTGACAGCATTTTTAATGTGAAGGCCCTAGCTTCCACATGCTAATGTAAATATTCAGTGTCTCCATCTGTTGCGCCTGTGGATGGAATTAGGGGAACAAGAAACTTCGTTACGATTTAAAAGTAGCGAAGCTGTTCATCTGCTCACCTTACTTCAGTGTCCTTTCTGAAACATGTATAGCTATGGTTTTGGCTCTATAACTGATGACCTTGGTTTGTGGATGATTACAAAGAAGAAAGTGTTCGGGTGCCTGGGTGGCTTAGTCAGTTAAGCATCTGCCTTCGGCTCAAGTCATTGATCCCAGGTCCTGAGACCTACCCCTCCACCTCCCTGTGAAGCCTGCTTCTCTTTCTCTCTTTGCCCTTTCCCCTGCTCATGATCTCTCTCTCTCTCTCCCTCTCTCTCTCTCTCTCTCTCTCTCTCTCGCTCTCGCTCTCAGGTAAATAAAATCTTAAAACAAAAGGTGTATTCTGCTCTGATTTGATAGCCACCCTGGGCTTGCAAAACCTGAGGATTATTGAAAATATAGTTAATTAGTGCCATTAAAACAATTGCTTTGTAAGTTGAGCCCAGGTGTGAAGGCAGCTTTTTTGTTGGGATTTTCTTCTGTGTATTTCCCAGCCTATTGCTGGAAAATAATCAGGCAGGATTTACAGAAACCAAAGGACCCAAAGGGAATGAGGGTTTCGGAAGCTACCTTTTGAATAGTCTTCTGACCTTCAATTAAATCCAGCTTGACTCTGAAGAGGTGTCCTCAACAGGCAGGTTTCTGCCAGGCGAAACAGTGGAAGTGGCTGAAGTGGGTTGGGTGTAAGGCTACTCTCCTTTTCTGGGATCTATTTTCTCAGCTTTTTTAGTGGAGGAAGGACTGCAAAGGAAATGTGGGTGATAACCTAGAAATAAGTGTGTGGGATGGAGAAGCCAGTTAGCTGGCCAGCAGAAGCTTTAGAAGTCAGACCTCGTTTGCATTCTGACTTCTACATGTGTTAGCTTTATGACCTTGGGAAATTATTTACCTGGCCCGTGCCTCAGTCTCCTCATCTGTAAAATGTGGGTAACTATCCTTCACGCACTGCATAGGACTGTCACAGGCTGAGTTTCTAATGCCCTCAGCCTAGTACTCCACACCGGGTAACTGCTTTATTGAAGGGTGGCTGTGGAGAGCTGCTAAGTGGGTCTGTACCAGGAAGTACCTTGACACAGGAAGACTGACTTTGCAAAAGGGGTCGGCCAGAATAGGCTCAGGGTGGTTTTATTGTTTGCATTAAACAACACTTTTTTGTTGCTGTTTGTGTGTGTGTGTGTGTGTGTGTGTGCATGTGTTTTGTTTTGCTTAAAATTAAATTTGAAAACAAATTTTGTTTATGCACAATTAAGAATTAGTTGAATGTTTACACTTTTAGGTGTACAGCAGCAAAATAGAAACCCTATGAGGTAGCTCTCCAAGATCTGAAGCTTCGGAAATGTATCACGAGACCAGAAATTGCCTTCTGTTTTTAACAGTCCAAATTTTAATTCTTAGGTTTCAAAAAGGGCGTTTTTGTGGTCTGTACTGATGAGTATTTCCATTGTTTGCTGTGAACCTGGGCTCAAAGGGCAAGTTGCTATTAGCCCTTAATACCTTGGAACTGCCTCCTGGGCTAGTGCCCAGGCCATTGTTGAGGTGGGAAGCTGTAATCCATCCACCAACAGCTTTATTCAGGAGAAAAAGTCTTAATGCTTGCTTTCACCTTAAGTCTACTTTTTAGGATTAATGGTAAGGAATATAATTTGATTTCTCTTGAAAATTTTTTTCCCCATGATTTGTGATTTCTGTTCTATTCCCCCCACCTACTTCCAGAAAGAATTGAGATTGCTCACGTCATAAGGTTACTCAGTAAGACCGTTAAAGACTTTAGAAGAGGAAACTGGTATCCGGAAATCACGTAAGGGGAAGGGTAACCAGCTAAGTACACTTGTTCCTCATACCCACACAGGACAGAGATAATGGATTGAATAATACTTATAGCATCCTGACAAAGGGCATTCCTTCAGCTCCAGGAGAGGCCTTGAGTCATCATCACTTGAGAGCCTTGAAGACCTCAGAGTTTTCCCAAGGCCTGATGAAGTTCCAGTGCATGGCTGCTCTGACTGGGAGCAAAGAACTGTCCTCTGTACTTTTTTGGGAGGATGAGCTAAGATTGCTGCTCCATCAGACTCCTATAAGGAAACTCACTGTATTTGCCCTGCTTTCTGTCCCATGGGCCCCAGGGGCAGAAATTTCTGTCAGGTCTTAGTACCTAGAATCCTCCTTTCACTTCACCCCGAGCAGTGGGAAACAGTCCTGCAGCATCTCGTGGTTGCCTGCTGATCGGGTCTCACCGCTAGCAGACAGACAGACCATGTGATGGCGGTTGGTCTCACCATGTGGCTCCCTTGGTCAGGGTGGCGTCTTTGCAGAGATCTCTGGTTGGTTCCGTGTTTCCTGTGAGCACAGAGCTGAGCAGGCAGCTCCTACCAGGATTTCACCTGCCCTGGTACAGGTACCACTGTCCTGTCTTGCTCTGACTTCCTTACTTTTGTTTTACTTTGGCCTAATTTTCTTGCTCACATTTTCATTCTATATGCCTTTTGATTACATTATCTTAAGTATTTTCTATTATAGGGAAGAATACAAATATATATGTGTGTGTGTGTGTGTGTGTGTGTATATATGTATACACACACACACACACATTCTTATTGCCTGTCAGTTCTACAAGGGGGAAAAAATGATAGTCTCCCTTCCTTCCATGACTCCAAATTCTGAGGATATTGGATCCTATGAGTCCTTTCAGACTTCTCACTATAACTGTCTGACAATATATTTAACTGTGATTTTGGGGGAAAAATCACAGAAGATCTCTCTCTCTTATAAAAATCACTGTATTAAAAATCAGAAAATGTGAAAGAAAGTACTCAATCTTACTCTATTTTTCTTTAGTTTTTGTCCATTGGATAGAATAAAAATTATTACAGAAGTAGAATTTTCTGATGTCAAATCTTTTCATTTCTTTGGATCCTTTTTAGCTTAAAGTTTTTACTAGATTAAGAAAATTTTTTTCAATTCTAAATATACCTATCTGTTGCAGAAAATTCAGAAAATGTAGAAAATATGAAGAAAATTAAATGTTTTCTGGTCCTCCATCCAAAAATAACCATAGTAAACACTTTGGGTTAAAGTTGTACAATATTTTTGTATGTGTACTTTTGTTCCTTTAATAGTACACGTCACAAGGATGTACTCTTGCCTGCTTATTAAATTTGTCCATGTATTATGAATGTGTCCTTTAGACAGGAGTCATGCTATTGATGCAATTTTGTACAGAAGTGTATTTTACATAGTTTTTCTGAAAACAATAACCAAACAGAAAGGGAGACTATGAGAGGTCCTGAGTCAGCAAAGGCATTCCTTAGCGAAGCTAATACTGTCCAGCTGCATCACTTAACTGTGATTTAACTTAGTGTAGGGATAGCATTTAGAGGCCAGGAGGAAAAGATGATAGCTTGCTTGGCTCTCTCCAATTTCAATTGTCTTATCTGTGCTTTAGCAGGAGTTGGTTATCAGTGCATTGAAAATTGAGCTTGCTGGCAAGGGTCTCTGCAAATGTTCTGTGGTTTCAATTAAGGGAGAACTCTTTGCTCCCAGTAACAAATGTGTCGACGGCAAAGTTGACATTTGCTTATGAAAATAAGGAGCTTGACCTGTTTCTGTCACGGAAAGAAGGCCCGTCTTGCTTCTTCTGCAGTATCTACTTCTTTCCCATTATTAAGGCACTTCCCCAAGTCCCCCAGGATGGTGAATCATGATTTCTGTTCCAGAATACTCTAACTTTCCAGAGCTCCTGAAGCCAAAGGTATCATAAATGAAAAGATCATAATTTCTTAAGATTGGAGGATTTGCAGAAACTTGATTTTGAGAGATTTCCCTCAAACTACCAGTCATTTAGAACAGAAGAGGCCAGCTTGAGGTTTTTCCCTGGGTTACCTAAAAAGGAAAAGATAATAATTGGGTGGAGTTACCATAAAACTGCAGAGAGGCTTTTAAGGATGATTTGAGGTTAGATTGTCTGTTTTTAAAATTAATTGGTTTCTCTTCTTAGACAAATTACATGATTTCAAGTCACAGTTAAGGCATTAATCGCTTCAGTGATGGTTGTTCTGTTAGCACTTCCTTTGAGTGTCTGCTGGGGCATGTCGGAACCCAGACGAAAATGCATTTTGATGCTCAGGCTGAGATGAAGGATTCCAGTGTTTAGAAGTGAAAACTGTTTTAAAAGTTAAGGTCTTACTAGACTTCCACCCTAACGTTGTCTAAGATTGACAGCAAATCGGAATTCTTGCAGATAGCTTGAGTGTCAGGTTTTTAGCCAGAAATGTGAGAAGTGACGTTTTCTGTAATGCCTCCACAGTGGTGTGTGATCCTGTGACCGATTGCTTCAGGTTCTGCCCACACTCTCTCTTTCACTGTCTTATTTGCACATTCCTGTCTTCCCTAATAAGTTACACTGACATAATGCTTACTGCGTGCTGGGCTGATGTCTGAGCACAGATTTTGAATCCAGCTGACCCTCCCAGCAACCCTGTAAGGCAGGTAGCATGATTGTCCCCAGCTGACAGACAAGGAGGGGGAGGCACACAGAGGCTTACCCCGAGTGAAGCCAGGACTCTTACCCCAAAAGCCTGATTCCAGAACCCATGCTCTTAACCATCGTACTGTGCCGTCTCTTGAATAGGTGGTTCCTTTGAAGGCAGACATTGGCTTACCCACCTCACATCTCAGCGAATGTCATGGTGTTTTAGGATCTTAAAAGCTTCTGGGGTTTGGCTACTTCCATACTTACTGTTTTGAACTTAGTCTTTTGTATTAATCACATTTTAGTTCAGAAGCAATTGGGTAGAAGCTAAAGTTTAGTTGATTTTATTCACTATCCATGTGTAATCAGTTATGAGATAACACAGACTATTTAGCTTTAAATTACATTTCAGAAGTACTGTGAATGGTAGTATATTTTAACTCCATCAGGCCTGTGAATTTTACCTCTTAGTAATTGTTTTCTGGTTGTGGTTTGATTAAATCAGGTTCTTTCTGCATGTAGGAATGGTAGGAAATGGTAGTGTGTCTTATGGAAAGTGATAAACTCACTTGGAAATGTCTCAGAAATTTCTGCAGGTTTCCGTGCACACACACACACACAACACTTTAAGTCACTTTTTTCATTTTAGTGAGCAGGATGTGTTGACTTCACTTATGTGCCAACTACTGAAATTATTTACTTTTTCAAATAATTGTTGTGACCGCCAAACAAAAATTTCTACTGAAGGAAGGAATCGGGCTCCTTGACCTGAATGGGGGTCCTCTTAGTATGTCTTCAACACCTTTGTTGTCACCAACTTCCTGGGGGTGGGAGGTTGTCTCCCCTCTAGATTAGCATGCTAGAACGGGGTCTTTAGGTTATATTATATATTCTGTGTAGGTTGTAGTTCATTCTCATCTTTAAAAAGACTTGTCTCTTAATGGAAAGGGTGGTTTCTCTTTAATTGCCCTGTTCCTGCCACATTTACTTTTCAACCTTTTCTTCAGGAGCTTATGCTTTCTGAAAATGAAGTATATAGTACCTGGTACAGCATCTGGAGTCCCATCAGGTTCCATATATACCGAATTCTTGGTTAAAAAGTTTTGTACATGGCATAAGACTCCATAGGCCCATTTTAAATCCATAGGCATTAAGGGGAAAACATTACTGCTGCTGTCTTCCATCATTTGAAGATGCACATTTTTCCCCCCACATTTTAACATCTCAAATCAGGATACATTTTACAGTTGCTGGCATCATGTGGTTATGATTGGCACTGTTTTTTTCTATCTTATTGGTACGAAAAACAATGGTGTATCTTACAGTTAACATTCTAGTTTTGATGAAAAATAATGTATATTTAGTCCTTGGTTTTTCAAGAAGAAGCATGTTTGACAAAAAGTTCACTGAATTCTTCCTCTGCTTAATTAGAGGTGTTTTTTTTTTTTTTTTAAGATTTTTATGTATTTATTAGAGAGAGAGAGAGAGAGAACATGGAATGGAGGGGCAGAGAGAAAGAGGGAGAAGCAGACTCCCTGGCTGAGTAGGCAGGGGATGGATCCCAGGACCCTGAGATCATGACCTTTGCCCAAGGCAGACAGGCACATGCTTAACCAACAGTGCCATCCAGGCGCCCCATTGAATGAGAGAAGTTTGAAGTCATTTTGTATTCCTAATATTTGGGCTAGGAAGATAATTAAAAGCCAATAATTGCTTTTTAAGTGCTTCATTGTAGATTGTTTATGGAATTAAAAAATAATGCCTTGCAGTAGAAATTTAGTTTTGCAGATATAAAGGTTCTGGAGATGGAGGAAGGTGTTGATGTTGAAGAACAATGTGAATGTGCTTAATTGCACTGAACATTGTGCTTAAAAACATGGTTAAGGATTGGATCCCTGGGTGGCGCAGCGGTTTAGCGCCTGCCTTTGGCCCAGGGCGGGATCCTGGAGACCCGGGATCGAATCCCACGTCAGGCTCCCCGTGCATGGAGCCTGCTTCTCCCTCTGCCTATGTCTCTGCCTCTCTCTCTCTCTCTCTGTGTGACTATCATAAATAAATAAAAATTAAAAAAAAACATGGTTAAAATGATAAATTTCAAGTTAAATTTTCTTTTCCAAAAAAGTAATGTATTGTGTTTATAAAAATTTTCTCAATTTAGAGACACTTAGAATAAAGAGATCAAGTTCTCTTTATCCCCTCCCCCACCCTTCTCATTTCCCTACTTCTGTACCCCTTCACCAGAGGTTTCGTGTGTATCTTTTTCTCTTCCTAAGACTTTACATTTAAGATGTGTGTGGTTTTCATTCACACTTCAAGGTCACTTTTCACCACAATATGTATAATTGTGACAGATAAGTAAAACAAAAATATATTGGGGGAGAATAGCACCTGGGAAGGGTTCTTTTTTATAATATTAGGGCTGAATTGACTGCTTCATTTTATTTTTATTTATTTATTTATTTTTAAAGTTAGCATTTTTTATTTATTTTTTAATTTTTATTTATTTACGATACTCACAGAGAGACAGAGAGAGAGGCAGAGACACAGGCAGATGGAGAAGCAGGCTCCATGCACCGGGAGCCTGACGTGGGATTCGATCCTGGGTCTCCAGGATCGCGCCCTGGGCCAAAGGCAGGCGCTAAACCGCTGCGCCACCCAGGCATCCCGACTGCTTCATTTTATATTCTGTGATCAATTTATCCTAGAAGTCATCTGTGTAAATGCGTTTTTTAGATGAACTACTATGAGTATGAAGAAAGCATAAGAAAAGATAACCCGATGGCCTTCAATCAGGTGTTTGGCAGCAGGATTGCTTACTGTTTCTTTCTCATTCATCACCAGTTTCTCCTACAGCAGTGGGAGGAGCAGCACCCCCTGAAGACACTTGTCACCTGGGCTGTCAAAGCAGTTCTCACCTGTGGCCTTAGCCCTCTCCTTCACGGCCCCCCCCCCCCCCCCCCAGGACTGCAGAAACCACGCCTCTCGTCTACTTCTACCCCATTCCTTCCATAGCTTGTATAGTGCGAAGGGTGTCTGCTCCCCTCATGCAGCCTGACAGTCACCTCTGTCTCGGCGAAGCATTCTCTGCTCTGTGTGTCTAGTTTGCGTTCTTTCTGTATGCTCTTTAAGTCAGTCTGGGTGCCTTTCTTTCAGAGTGCATGTTTTAGTTCTACCATTATGTACACTTGTGTGTGACATATGACTGCTTTGATAAACCTCTGTCTCTCCCAATGACAGCTCCATGAATCGGTGTCTATGTTTTGCATGCATCCCCCTGGCCTTGCACATACTTGGCACTTGATGTGAGGTCAGAGAAACTTCATTGAAGAATTTGATTTTTTTTAAATAATTTTATTTTTTATTTGAATTCAGTTAGTTAACATATAGTGTATTACTAGTTTTCGAGGTAGAGTGCAGTGATTCATCAGTTGTGTATCACACTCAATGCTCATGACATCAAGTGTCCTCCTTAATGCCCATCCCAGTTACCTGCCCTCCAGCAACCCTCAGTTTGTTTCCTAGAGTTAAGAGTCTCTTATGGTTTGTGTCTCTAATTTTGTCTTGTTTTATTCTGAGTGAAATCAGTCAATCAGAAAGACAATTATATGATTTTACTCATATGTGGAATTTAAGAAACAAGCAGAATCATAGGGGAAGGGAGGCCAAAATAAAAGAATTTGATTTTTTAATTGTCTTATTGAGTGGAGGAGTTTGTGGGTAGGGACTTGATAGTATCAGAAAATTGACCTGGAGATCCAGACCTTGGTACCCTGCCAATTTGGTTTTCAGCCACAGCTGAAACTTAGTGATCCTGGAAAAATTTTAACACTTCATCATTCTTTTTTGTTGGGGTTCTTTTGAAAGTGAATTTGGGCTTTGCAATACCTCGTAGCCTGGGCTGCTGTTAAAGGAAAGGAAGCAGGTCAAGTAGCTTTTTTATCATTCCTATTGAACACACAGTGATTTAACATGAGTAGATACATGAATTTCTGGAAATGAGAAGCTTGAAATAAACTGTTCTCTCACTGGTACTTATTTTAATTCCAGAACATGGTCCAAGACAATTCCTGGGAAAGTCGAATTCTTCTCTAGTGAGGGTTCAGACACATCGATACCAATTCCAATAGTGCCACTACGGGGCGTGGACGACTCCTACCCACCCCAGAAGAAGTCTTTCATGATGCTCAAGTACATGCATGACCACTACTTGGACAAGTATGAATGGTTTATGAGAGCAGACGATGACGTGTATATCAAAGGAGACCGTCTGGAGAATTTTCTGAGGAGTTTGAATAGCAGTGAGCCCCTCTTTCTTGGGCAGACAGGACTGGGCACTACGGAAGAAATGGGGAAACTGGCCCTGGAACCCGGTGAGAACTTCTGCATGGGGGGACCCGGTGTGATCATGAGCCGGGAGGTTCTCCGGAGAATGGTACCACACATTGGAAAGTGTCTCCGAGAAATGTACACTACTCATGAGGACGTGGAGGTGGGAAGATGTGTCCGGAGGTTTGCGGGGGTGCAGTGTGTCTGGTCTTATGAGGTAAGAACAGAAAAAAAAAAAATTGTTAATTTCATCATTAGTTGCTAACCAATCATAGGAAACCACTGATAATATAAGCCTTCTTTAAGGCTTGAAGTTGGTAATGAAGTTATTGCACATTTTTACCTTAGTTTTTATAATTTGAATTCCTTTAGCACCTTTTATCCTCATTTTTAGGACATACCTTCTGTACTTTTGTCCTGAAAGCTTAGTTAGTAATGGCATTTGGAGCCCAAAGAAATGCTGCAGTTCACTGTAGGTAACAGTGATATTTTCATGATTATCCAGAAAATTCATCTAATCTGACTTTTGCTGATTCTGCAGATGTGATTGCAAGTGTGTCAACATTCCCTGTCCCTCTTCTCCCAAAGGCCTGACTTTTCTTTCTGGTCATGTTGACCCACACAGTTTTAAAACTTGACATGTTTAGAATTCATAAAATGAGCAATGATATTTTTAAAAAAGCCAATAGCATTTGACTTTGCATTTATTTTAAACCTTGACTTTTTAGACAGTTATTTGTAATTGGTAAGTTGCAACATGGTTGTTCTTTATTGAATAGTTGGTAGGCAATCTGAGTTATCTTGACAGATGAGTGCAGTTTTTTGTAGGAAGTTGACTTGTAGATGCTTTCTCTTTAAATGTTCTCCAGAACATGAGTTAGCTTTTGACTTTTCTCTGTTTTTATTGGCAGATGTGCCTGCAGTTACAGGATCTGATACTAGTCAGAGTAGAAAACATTATTTAGGTTGTGTTGTGTTTAGATCGATAAACTACTGATAGTTATAAGGAACAGAGGGAATTTCTAGATCTTTGCCCGAGAAAAAGAAACATACTTTCTGATGTAAACTGTTAGCTTTTGTTGGGATTTAATTTTCTAAAGGGCCTGAGTGAAGAAAGAGTATTCTTGCCAGTACTTGCCCTCACCGCCCCCCCCCCCCACTTGCTTTTAAAGGTTTCCTAATAACTGTTTTTTTCGTTGAACTCTTAGGGAACTGAACATTTTCAAGAATACAGGAAGTAGTTTTCATGTTCCTTTCTAATTATAAAAGATACATTTTTTTTTAATTTTTTCTTTTTTTATTTATTTATGACAGTCACAGAGAGAGAGAGAGAGGCAGAGACACAGGCAGAGGGAGAAGCAGGCTCCATGCACCGGGAGCCTGATGTGGGATTCGATCCCGGGTCTCCAGGATCGCGCCCTGGGCCAAAGACCGGCGCCAAACCACTGCGCCACCCAGGGATCCCATAAAAGATACATTTTTAAATCCCAAATGTAATTTGAGTGAAACCTCTGATCTCTGTGGGTCTCTTCCCCCTCCACACCCCCACCCCTGCCCCTGCAGGGAGGATTGGTCACTGGATTGGGGGAGGGGGCATCGGGAGGATCTCTGTCATCAAGGATTTTTGCAGGGAGGAAAGCTCTTTGGGGATGTCATGCGGTTTCAAGCAGAATACAAAAGGCAGTGTTTCTGCGTTTTCCCCATTTTTAATTTAGCAGTTACAACCTTAGTATGTTTCATTATGGTTAAAACATGTAGTACCTTGTGTATTTTGGAATGTTTTATACTACCTCTGATCTCTGAAGCTAGCCCTCCTGCTGGAATTGTAGCAGATAAGCCAACCTTCTGAGAGAATTTTTAAAAATACATGCCTCGGTGTTGTATCTTAAATACTGCTAGATAGATAGCAATAGAGCCAATTTCTTGTTTATCAAGAACTCTGACCTAGCAATAGTGCCAAGATGTTGTTAGAAAGTATTGTCCTGGGGCTGCAGGGGTTGGGAGATAGTTTTAGGGCTGTTTTCCCCCTGTTATTTTGTAATAGCCGAAATTCTCTAAGGCTTGAAGTTGGGATGCTGGAAATCATCCTTTCTGGACACCAGGAGCCATTTCTTTGACTAGAGGCACCTGGTAAATGACCTTATTAAATAAGTAAAGGGATCTGGTGGATGAGGAAGCTCCCTGGGTGGTTCCCTGTCCCTGCCTAGGCTCTCCCAAGAAGTGTGGGCAGTGTGGGGGTGGTCAGCTTTGGGTGGTGTCCCCACTGCTTTTCATGTGTGTAAATGCCTCACGGTGACAGTTTTTCCTAGGTACTGCCCTTTTGGGAGCTCCTTTTGTGAGAGATTATTTTCTCCCCAAAGTGGCTTGTCTTTTCACTTTAAATGTGGTATTCACATGCAAATTGTGAATTTAAAGTGTAGTCTTAAATTTCTTCTTTCCTCTCTGGTTTGTGCTTTGTGTGTCTTGGATAAGAAATTCTCCCCTCTCTTGGGTGACAGGAATGATCTTCCAGATATTTTTTTGCATATTTAAAATTTTGTCTTTCATACACAGTTATTCATTTTTCTCATTTTTAAGAATTACCTCTATGGGGACATGTGCCATTTTATTAGACCTTTGATTTCTTTTGCTTTTTTTGGTAAGCCTTTCAGTGCTCTTAACCTAAGTTGTTATTAGGATTTATCATTGTGTTCACCACTCAGGCAAGATGAATCCCTCCAGTGGATGAGAACTTCCTGTAAATCTAGTTTCCCCATTAAGGCTCACATTATGAGAAATGATTGAGGTGGAGTCTTATGTTAAAGACACTTATGTTAATAAGCTTTGGGTCTCAGAAGGTGCTTATTTAGCTCTTATAAATCTAGCTGGAAGGTGTAAATTTTTTTTTCAAGTTGAAATAATGCCTTGGGATTACACTTAAATAATTAAAATGGCTCAAAAGAAACAACTGTCATAATCAAAATCCAGATTCATTTCTAAGCTTGACTTATTTATTATTGGTGGCTATTTACTAATATATGGCTTTTAAAAAAGATTTTATTTATTTATTCATGAGAGACACACAGGGAGAGAGGCAGAGACAGGCAGAGGGAGAAGCAGACTCCATGCAGGGAGCCCGATGTGGCTCGATCCCGGACCCTGGAAGCACGCCCTGGGCCTGAAGGCTGGTGCTCAACTGCTGAGCCACCCAGGCGTCCCAATATATGGCTTTTAAAAAAACTTTATTTGGAAATAATTTTAATTTCACAGAAAAAAAATTGCACGAAGGATCCATATACCCTATACTCAAATTAACCTGTTAACATTCTATACCATTACCTTTTTCCACTGTTCTGAGTGTCTTCCCCCATCCCTGCGTATAGGGACATAGACCTGCCCCTCATTTAAGACTATCTTACCATTGTAGCCCTTTACTTTAACTAACATCAATGTGTTTTGACTAAGAATAAGGAAATTCTCTTATATAACCACAGTAGAGTTTAAATTCAACATGGAAACTTTAACCTACCATTTATATTCTGATTTTCCCTGTTGACGCAGTCCAGTCCCATGTAACAGTGTTCCCTTCTCCCTTCTCCATCACAGGACCCAGCCTAGAGATTGCATTTGGTTGTCATGCCTCCAAAGCCACCTGCAGGCTGGACCATTTGCACAAGCCTCTTTGTCTTTTGTGACCTTGGCATTTTGGCTTAGTGGCTTTAAATACTTCATTTTCATACTAAGAAGTTGTGGTTGCAATATAGAAGACTAAACTATAAGATGATTTTAGTAATGCTCCTCAATGCTTACTGAGACCTCCCAGCCCAGAGCAAGAATATGGGCCTTGAGGCTGTTAATACTGTTGGAAAGGTGGAGCATGCAAACCCAGCTCCCCCTTTTCACATGAGTTTGGCGTTGTAAGTCAAAGGCACACAAGATTTTTTTGAGAAACATTATTGAAAAGTTTGAAACAATTTATTTAGGCAAACGAATGAAATACTATACCACTCTTTTAATAAGGGAACATAAAGACAGTTGACCTAATCTTTTCATTTTATTTTTGACTTTTTACTGAAGTATATTATACCTATGGAAAAGTGCACAGATTAATCAGTCAGTGTAGAGCTCGGTGGATTTTCACAAACAGAACACAGCTGGGTGACCAGCAACCAGATCTTGCTTTTCTTATTTTAACTGAACATTTGACTAGTAATGAAGGCATTTCGAGTAGAAAATGATCATTACCAATGAAAGCAGGAAAGGGTTTCTTTTTTTTTTTTTTTTAAAGATTTTATTTATTCATAGAGACACAGAAAGAGAGAGAGAGAGGCAGAGACACAGGCAGAGGGAGAAGTGGGCTCCATGCAGGGAGCCTGACATAGGACTCGATCCTGGCTCTCCAGGATGACACCCCGGACTGCAGGCGGCGCTAAACTGCTGCACCACTGGGGCTGCCCTCGTGATAGTAATCTTAAAGATAAAAACCATACAGGGAAAGGGGTAAGATCAGTGATGTTCTTTGTGAGGAAGGTATATCATCAAGGGAATTTGGGAATTTAGAGCAAAATATGAAAAAAGAGAAGATTTTTCCTTGTTCGTCTGACTGGCTTATAAAGGAATGTGGAACATTTTTCTGTGAGAAGCCTGGGAATTTTTTTCTTTAATAATGGAAGACATAATGTTTCTTAATGCTGGTTGTCATAGAGCTGACTTGTGTCTAGGGGTTTCTTCCTCATGCCTTTGAGTTGTTAACCTTACCTGGCCGAGAACCAGGCAGGCCCCTAATTGGCCAGAATAAGGTGCTCCAAACACTGATCACTAACGCTGTTTCTCCAAGGTAGAGCCCTGCGTGGTTTTATATGGAGCTTTTTGTTCTGCTTTGATGGCTCAGTCTCCAAGCTCCTAACAGATCATAAGGGCAATGATCATCCACAAAAGGGCACTACTATATAAAGACTGTATCAACAGTGAGTGGGAAGGACACAAAGAAGTGACAAATAAGATAAAATGAGACTGTGAACAGACAGAAGTCTAAGACCCACCACTGTGTTATTGATTTTTAATTTCATTCCATATGGTTGGAGAACATATTTTGTTTTATTTCAGTTTTTCAAATTTTTTGAGACTTTTTTTCTATGACCTAACATATTGTTACGCTGGAGAGTGTTGTTTATGCACTTGAGAGGAACGTGTGTTCTGCTGTGGAGTGTTCTGTGGATCCCTTAGGTCTAGTTGATTTGTATGTTGACCATGGTCTTTTTCCGTGTTTGTCTGTCTAGTTGTTCTACCCATTATTGAAAGTGGGATATTGAAGTCTCTGATACTGTTGGGTTGTCAGTTTCTCCCTTTATTTGTGTTGGTTATTGCTTCATGTATTTTTGGGCTCTGTTAGATGCATTTATGCTTATAACTGTTATATCTGCACTCATGGATGGATGAACCCTTTTATCATAAATTTCCTTCTTTGTCTTTAGTGACAATTTTTGTCTTGAAATCTATTTTGTCTGATAGTATAACCATTCCAGGACTCTTGTGGTTACTGTCACATGGTGTATCTTTTTCATACATTTGCTTTCAGCCTGTTTTTGTTTTTTTTTTTAAGAGTTTATTTCACTGAGAGAGGGATGTGTGCACTGAGGGGGGGGGAGGGAGGAGAGGGAGAAAGAAAATCCCAGGCAGAATCCACACTGAGCGAGGAGCCCAACATGGGGCTCTACCTCACAATCCTGAGATCATGACCTGAGCTGAAATCAAGAGTCAGATGCTTAACCTACTGAGCCACCCAGACACCCCTGTTTGTGTCTTTGAATCTAAAATGTCTCTTATAGATAGCATGTAGTTGGATCAGTTTTTAATTGGGATGTTTAATATATTTACATTTAATGTCATTACTGATATTGTGTCTGTCATTTTGCTGTTTGTTTCCTAGATCATGTCTGTTTTGTTTCTTTGTTCTTGCAGTGCTACCTTCTTTTGTGTTACATAGTTTTTTTTTATATATACATTTTTACTCTCTTGTCACTTTTATTTTTTTTGAGTTATTTTTGAAGAAGCTACCCTGAGTGTTACAGTTAACACCTTAACTGATAACAACATAGGTTGCATTAATACCAACTTAATAATTAGAGCATACAAAAATCTTTGCTTTGATAAAAGCTCCATTTTCTTCTTATTCCTTCCTATTATTGTCACACAAATTATATCTTTATACAGGATAGGCCCATCAACACAGATTTATAATTATAGTCTTTTAAATCAGATTAGAGAAAAAGTGTTACAAACAGTATATTTACATTGCCCCCCCCCCCCTTTTTTAAGATTTTATTCATTTATTCATGACAGAGAGAGAGAGGCAGAGACATGGGCAGAGGGAGAAGCAGGCTCCATGCAGGGAGCCTGACGTGGGACTTGATGCCGTGGGACTCGATGCCGGGTCTCCAGGATCATACCCTGGGCTGAAGGCAGTGCCAAACTTCTGGGCCATCAGGGCTGCCCTCCTTTTATATTTACTATGCAGTTACCCATATTCCCTTTATTCATGTATATTTGAGTTAATGTCTAGTGTCCTTTCCCTTCAGGCTGAAAGGCCTCCTTTTCTATTTCTCATAGGACATATTTGCTAGCAACAGATTCTCTCAGCTTTTGTGTATCTGTGAATGCCTGAATTTCTCCTTCACTTTTGAAAGATGGTTTTGTTGGTAGAGAATTCTTGGTTGACAGTCTTTTTCTTTGAGCACTTTGATTGGAGGCTTTCTGGCATCCATGGTTTCTGGTGAGAAATCCGTTGTTAATCTTTCCATGGATCCCTTATAGGCAGTGAGTCTCTTTTCTTGCTGCTTTTGAGGCTCTGGCTTTCAGTAGTTGGATGATGACATGTCTAGGTGTGGCTCTCTGAGTTTATTGTACTTGGAGTTCGTTGAGCTTCTTGGGTGTGTGGATTGTTTTTCATCAAACCTGGTAAGTTTTCAGCTGTTATTTCTTCAAATATTTTTGTTCTTTTTCTTGTTCTCCTTTTTTGCCTTGTGCATATGCTTAGGTTTTCTCTATTTTTCTTTATTCTTTTTCCTTTCTATTCTTCAGACTGGGTAATCTCAGTTGACCTGTCTTCAGGTTTACTGATCTTTTTTTCTATCTGTTCAAATTTGTTGTGATTTTTTTTTGTTGTTGTTGTTCCAGTTATCATGACTTTCAACTCCAGAATTTTCACATAGCTCTTTTTTTTTTTTTAAATAATTTCTACCTCCTTATTGGCTGCTACTACCACCCCCGCCCCCACATTGTCTGATAATTTCTTCTTGGAAATGGGATACTTAAAATAATATATCAACTCTGGTAGTCAGATTCTGTCCCCTCCCCAGGGTTTGATGATGTTGCTGTTGTTTGTTTAGTGACTTTTTGTAAAGTCTGTATTTTTTGTGTGTGTATAGCTAGTAAAATCTGCTTGGTTTGCTTAGGGGTCAGCTAATGATTGGAAAAGATTTCCTTTGATGCTTGGAACTGTGACGTCTCCCAGTCTTGGCTTAGGGGCTCTGTGTACTCAACGTTTGCCTTCAACACTTACCATGTAGTTTTCAGCTCTTCCTTAGCCTCACTTCCTACTTGTACAGAGCCTCAAGGTCAACCAGAGATGAAAGCTTAGGGCCTTCTCTGGTCTTCCCTGGACATGAGCACACTTCCATGCATGTTCATGGCCTTATAGGTTCCCACAAATACATTAAAACTTTTCAAAGCCCCTTATGGACAAATCATACCTCAACTTTTCTTTTTAAGCTTTTTGGTTAGTCTGTGTGTTTGCCCATGCTGTTAGCCACCTCCTCAGGCAACATGATATTCAACAATTGCCTGTGATTGTTGTTGACAAATATTTTCTCCTTTCCCTGCCAAGAGACTTTTTGTAATAGGAGGGCTCTGAGTCAGGTCAAATAAATACAGCCTTAGAGGTAGGGTCTTCTAGGAAACCACTAGGCAGGTCAGATAATGACAGTTCTCTGGGAATGGGGCTTTGAAGGAGCTCCAGTCCTGCTCCGTCCCCTTCCAGTGGCTGCCAGGCTGCTGGTTTTCACCATGATTGTGGACTGTTGGTTTTCAAGGTTACCACATTGCTGGGGAAAGGGAGTAGGAATCGGCAAGTTAAAATGACACAAAATTCACTATTGCTACTAAAATTTCACTGTTTTTCTTGTATAAATATTTCCTGGGCTATTCTAGGCCTTTGGCTAATATCCAGAGTCCTGAAAAGGTTGCCGGAAGCTGTTTTGTTCATGTTCTCTTTGCTTTTATGAAGGAGAGAAATTTTTGGACATCTTTATCATTTTCCTTGATGTCAGCTAAGACTGTCAATAATGGAACCTTAGCTTCACAGCTTAAAATTTTGCCTTTTCTAGTGATATAGATCACTCTGAATATCCTCTTATCCTCTGCTTAAGGAGTCAGGGAGTTGTGCTCTAAAAATTAGAAAAACTTTCAACCAATCGGTCAACAATATTCATAAAAAATCATTTTTCAAATAACTTCTGGACATCTGCTATGATCAGGACACTGTTCTAGTTGGGGACACAGCAGTGTAGAAAGTAGAGGCCCTGCTCTCTCCTATTCTATTGGGGCTGGGCTGGGGTGCAGAGAGATGGATAGTAAAGAGTAACACATGAGATGTTTAAGATGTGGCAAGGGGACAAATGTTGGAATGGGGTGAGAAAAAGGGAGGCATAAGATGAGGCCAAATGGCACAAATGTCAAGCAGAGGAATGAGTATTGAGGACATGCTCTAGGACACACTACGCCTGGGCTTGAATCTCTATAGTTCATTCTCCACTCTTTACCAGCTGTGTGATCCTCTTGGGCAGCAAGTTGCCTAACTTCTCTGGACCTTTATCTCCTTAAAAAATGGCATAAGAAATTGGCTACCTTGTAGGATTGTTTCAAGGATAAATTGAGATGCTGCATATTATACCTAGCTAGTGCTTGGCACAGAGCTAGGGCTTATGAAATATTTCAAGTATCTGAATGAAAAG
This sequence comes from Nyctereutes procyonoides, assembly GCF_905146905.1. Lineage (NCBI taxonomy): Eukaryota > Metazoa > Chordata > Mammalia > Carnivora > Canidae > Nyctereutes > Nyctereutes procyonoides. Next base: position 52,257,237 of record NW_026575047.1, on the reverse strand, counting down.
CTAAGCCATGCAGAACTCATTACCTAAGGACTTTGCATAGGTTTTGACCTGTATAAACAAGTACTTGAATATGACTTGTAGGAACACTGGTGTTGGACTCCTTGGTTTTTGCTTTTAAATATTAGAGAAAACTATTCTGACAGAACAAATCAAAGTTGACCTAAAATGGAGAAGTTAGTTGCTTTGGACCTGTAATTATTTTACTGGCACAGCAGAACCTTCTGTAAGTACATAAGCATCTCTGAAATGGTTTCACCACTTTGGTATATTGGAATCTTGTGCTTGTGAGGGAGGCAGTATGGATCTAAAAGCAAAGGGCTTTTGTCTTCACCATGTTCAAGTTTGGTTTGAATGTGTTAAAGATAGTTCTAGGCCTTCTTATTAATCACTTTTCTTATTATAAGGTCACTACTAGACATACTTAACTTAGGTTGAGTTTACAGGAAAGGGCTCCTTAGCCACATAATCAGGAGGTGGAATCAGTATATCATTTTCTTTATCTTAAGCTATTAGCTGAATAGTATTTTCTTTGTAGTTGAAAAGATTGAGATCACACATGTCATCAACTCATTTCTTGTAATAAACTGACAGTCTACCTTTTAGATTACATTAGTATTCAAAGTGCTGTATGAGCCATTTTGAGGTAATAAGAGTAAAATGGGCTCTAAGGACTTACTGTTATGTGAAAATGGGCAGATATATATGAAGAATACCTCACTACCTAATAATAGTAAACTAACAATAAACCAGGGCAAAATAGTGTGAGCAACACAGGAAAGTGTGTAGGGCTGTGGAACCACTAGAATGGAGTGGGATAGATTGAGAGGACAGTGCGGAGGAGGCTTGAATTATCTGGGTCACCTCCTTCTCTGAAAGTGACTAGATTTTCGGACTGTTCTGCACAATAAGGATGGTATCCTTTCACATTTGTAGAGGTCTAGGGATGGCAACAGCAAAGCTTTGTAAAGTTTGTAATTCCAATATTTAATGGTCTTTGTTGAACTGAACTGTTAAGATTATCTGTGAAGGAACAGAGGCAAGAATGGACCTGATGGTAACGTAATGTTTGGGTCAGAAGAGACAGTCAGAGGTAAAGCCCTGTAAGGCAGAAGAAGACATGTTGTACATCAGTTTTCCAAACTCCGTGACATGGAGACCTTTTTCAGTGGGAATATTTGTGTGTGTGTGTGTGCGCGCGCACATCAAGTAATTAGCATTGTCCATAGGTCTTACACTAGATTGCTTTCTCAAAGAGAACCTGTTTATGAGAGAATCACTTGAGGTGTTTGTTTTAGAGCAAATTTCTAAGCCCAAACCCAGAACCAGACTCTTGGCAGGTGGAGTCCAATGATCTGCAGTTTCTAGGCTTCTCTGATAGTTCTTCTTATGTGGTAAGAACCATCGATGCCGGGATCCCTGGGTGGCGCAGCGGTTTGGCGCCTGTCTTTGGCCCAGGGCGTGATCCTGGAGACCCGGGATCGAGTCCCACGTCGGGCTCCCGGTGCATGGAGCCTGCTTCTCCCTCTACCTGTGTCTCTGCCTCTCTCTCTCTCTCTCTCTCTCTCTCTCTCTCTGTGACTATCATAAATAAATAAAAATTTAAAAAGAAAAAAAAAAAGAACCATCGATGCCATGAATACTTGGCAACATTTCTTATGATCCAGTGATATTTTGGAACTATGTAGAGACCAAAGTTATGTTTTGGTTAATTGGCATTTCATTTGATTCCTGTTCTATGCAAAGCATTGTCCTGGTAGTAGAGAAGACAAAAGGGAGTTTGGACTTTGGTCTTTCCAGTAAGAGACTTAACAGTTCAGTTGTCAGGGAAGTGAACTTGGCATACTGTGTCTGCTCATCATATATGTTTGACAGACTAATGCTTTATAATCTTTTTTCCTTTCTTCTCTCCCCTAAGCCATGTTAATTGCAGTGAGTTGTGTAGCCGGATGAAAGTCAGTGAGGATGAGTGCTGGTCAGCAATAAATCTTGAGTAATGACAAGGAAAGAAGTCCTATTTGATGTGATGATGAAAAGAAAGAACTTTTGGCCAGAGATTAAACTGACAAACAGTTTAAAGCTAAAACCAAATGATATTTTTAAATATGTTTGTCTTTGCAATTGATGATTTTACAAATGTCTGTTTTTGTGGTCTGGTTATAAATCTGAGCCTTAGCTTGCCTTTTTTTTTTTTCTTTTCCTTGCCTCAGCTTTTGTTGCCATGAATCATAACTTGAGATTTGTTTAATCAAACAAATTTCAGTTAAAAAAAAAAACAAAAGGAAAGAGGGAGTTATAAAGTCTTTATTAATTACTATGGTAATTCACAGATTTTTTTGAATAATTTTCTCTCCTGGTGATGGAGCTTAATTTCCCTCCCCTTAACTGTGGGCTACCATCATTTTTTGAATGGGGTAGGGAATAGGAAAAATAGTTATTTCACAGTGGAAAACTTGGCAGACACCCCCTTAACATTAGAAGTATTAAGCCGATATTTATATCATGTACTCAGATGTGATGGGATTAGATGACTTTTCACCTGTGCCTTAGTCCTCCCAAAGCTGGAACTCCAGTCTGGTCCTGAGAAAACATATCCAAGTTGAAGGACATACAAAATATCTGACCATTGTCCTTCTAAGTTGCAAGATCATAAAAAGTGAGGAAAGCCTAAGGGACTTTCACAGATTGGCAGAGACTGAGGAGACATGACAGGCAAATGCATTAGGGTCCTGGATTGGAAGAGAAGAGATATTAGTGGAAAAACCGATGAAATTTGAATAAAGCCTATGGTTTCATTAATAGTGTTATGTGAATGTCAAGTTTTTAGTTTTATTATGCGTAGTGTAGAGTGGAGTTACATAAGTTGTCGACATTAGAGGAGGCGGGGTCAGGAGATGGGATCTCTTTCTATTGTCTTTACAGCTCTGCTATAAACCTGAAATTATTTCAAAATAAAAAGTAGTTAAACCCCAGAGATGATCAAATTGGACACACAGAAGTGGAGTGTATGGTGCTGACCGCTCAGTGCCCTGGGGAACTGGGGTGAAGCCACAGAAGACTGGATCTTCTGTGAGTTTAAGTGGATATTGTGCAGGATGTGATTTTTAGCTTATTGACTTCTAGGAAATTGAAGACAGAAAGGTCTTTGTTTGAGAGGGCTGCAGATTTCTAGCCCTCATAAAGAGCTTATCATTTGAGCAGGCTTATAATGCACCGTGTTATTACTGTAAGAAATTTGTAATGGTACCATTACAGCAAAACTTTTCCCTGGCTAAAAAGAATCTTTCAGCATTCACTTAGCAATTTAACGCTAGTGCTCTAACGTCATCATGGTTAACCCTATAATGTTTTGTTCCTGGGTTTTCTCTCAGTAAGCCCTTGTGAGGATAAAGAAATTGGTCCAAAGTTATTTTCTTTCCTGTCTGGCACTTATTTTCAAGGATTTTTCTATTGAAAAATACTGTAGGTACTACTTTTCCTTTTGTATACGTTAATACCTGTGCGTTCCCCTTCAACAGGAATATTCAATTTTAAGAAAGAAGACTTGTTTTTATTTGTAATTATGTGGTTTACTTAAGGCAGAAAGAGGAGTTCATTCTTTTTTTTTTTTTAAACCACCCGTGGAATGCCTGTTGGCTTTTTATATTGTTATGAGTTGATTCTGCAATAATTTGGAATTCTAGTTGTTTCATTAGGAGAAGATGGGTATGGAAATTGAAATATCCCAGATGATATAAATACACTTATATTTTTTAAATGGTTAGCTCCTTAAATAAGTTATCCTGTATGCCTGCTCTCTGACAGACCCTGCTCTAGACGCTGTGGCTGCAGCAGTGAGCAGAGCAACGCTTGCTCTCATGATGCATTTACTTCTTTATGGAGACCTCAGAGGAGACAAATATATACTGGCAGATGGTGCTAAACTCTCTGAAGAAATACAGCATGGTGAGGAGATAGAGTGATAGAGGGGTCAGGGAGTGCCAGCCCACCTGAGAAAGTGAACCTTGTTTATATCCAGAGAGGACCATCTCTAGGAGAGGGAATGGGGCATGCAAAGGCCTAGAGGCAGGAAGTGTATACATGATTAGGACAGCAAGGAATGTGGGTGGCTGGGGCACATGAGTAGAAGGGGCCAGATCCTATAAAGCCTGTCCCTGATAAAGACTGTGGACTCTATGCTAACTGAGCTGGGCAGGCCACTGGGGGCTTGGGACAGAGGAGTATAGGGAGCTGTTTCAAAGCGACTCTGGTCTGTGGAGAAGAAACTGCTGGGAAGCAAGAAGGGGAACAGGGAGATTGGAGAGGAAGCACTTCTGGTAACTCAGAGGGAAAGGTAGCTTAGTGCAGGCGGCAGCAGTGGGAGTGGTGAGAAGTGGGTAGCTTGTTGATGAATTTTGAAGGTAGAACTGATAGGACTTGCTGAGGTATGAGATGTGGGGGAGAGAAAAGTTGCCTGAGCAGTTGGAAGAGGAAGACGAGGAAGTTCAGGCCATAGATACACGAGTGTGAGTCATCAGCATTTCCAGTGTTTAAAGTCAGAGAACCAGTGACATCACCGAAGGAGTTAGTAGAGATAAAGTCTATGGCTGAGCCCAGAGGCTTCCAGGGGCTAGAAATCAGAGATGAGAAGGATCCAGCAAAGGAGACTGAGCTGGGGGAAGACCTCATCTTTGATTTGCATTTGCTCAGTGTGAACTTGAAGGATCTGAACACTCACTGTTCGGACTTTTAAATCTACTGATGACTGATGCACAGGATTACTTCTTAAAACTGATAAACCTCAGGAGGCAGCTGACGACTGGTGGACCAAGATGGCTGATGGTCAACCACCATCACCTTCTGGGCAGAAGCTAGAATATTGTTTGCTTGGTGTAAGAAGCGATGGGGCTTGTGTCCCTGTGATACAGAGATCTTATTTATCATGGAATTTGATATTCAGGTACATTTGTTTTTGCTTATTTTAAAAAAGATAAGCCACTCCATAGAGTTGCATGCACCATTATGAAGTTGCTTCACATCTTTAATTAATTGATACAGAAATGTACCAAGGGCGTAGCCTGTTATCATCTTTGGGCCTATAAAACTCCTAATGGACGAAGAGCTTGCTGATCACCAAGTGATCTACTTCACTTTGTAATGGTTGCAGTAAGTAGATCAATAAGGTTTCCAAGTGGGCACTTGCCATGGAAGGCAGAAATCACTATTAATTCCTGGAGAAAGTTATAATTGAGTATTGATTCAGTTAAGCCTTTATAGTAAATAATTTGTTTTTGAGAGGATGAGTTTTAAAGGACATCCTATACTTTTACTATGGTGAGAAAATGTGTTTAAACTATGCTCTCCCAAGGCTTGCTACCCTATTCTCTGAAATGGGGTTTTTGAACACATCCTGGATGTACAGATGGTAAAGTGCCCAATTCAGAATTTGAATCCAGGCATTCTAGCTGCAGAGCCTACAGTCCAACCCTAATGAAGTGGCATTTTCTGTATCATACTGTGCTGCACTCTACCTTTTTATTTTAACTATTGCCAGTAGTCATTTGAAAAGAACCAGTAAAGTTCAGTTGTTGACAATTTTAGACAAAGGGAAAATGTTCATGCTTCATACATTTCTTTGGTGGGATATTTTCAGTATACTTATGTGTTTAAGGTGATATTCAGCTGGTAGCAGTTGGATCTCATAGTACTCTGTAAGTTTTGTTAGACGCTCATCAAGCTAGTGTAAATGTCTAGCTGAAAAAGTGGCTTAAAATGGGTTTAAAGTTGTGGACCTCAACCCAAGAACCAACAAGAAGTGTGTGATCAAATCCCTAAGTTTTTTAATGCAAAAGAGAGCAGCAGAACAAATATTCCTGGATCAGTTTCTGAAGAAATCTTTAAGCTAGTCTTAAAATTTCTCAAAAGTCAATTGAAAGATGCTGGTTAGTCACCATCTTCTAAAAAAAAGAGTCCTCTGAATTCTTGAATCTTGATGAAGGTATTTATTTACTGTATGATTGAATTTTAGGTAGTTTAGAAGATGATAATATTCTACACTCAGAGTTGATTTTCTGTGGTAGTCTATGGTCAACCCTGTAGGAAGAAAAAAACTTGCCAGATCCTTGTTCAGAAGTCTTCATTCTCTGCTATAATTTTATAGGAGAAATCCATTGATGTCATCTTGACTTATAGTATGTGTAATTAGTTGTTGTAATGACCACCTAAAGATATTAAGTCCTAATCCCTTAAATTGGTAAACATCATCTTATTTGGAAAAGAGGTCTTTGCGATGTATTTAAGAATTTTAAGATGAGGAGATGACCCTGCATTATCCATTTGGGTCCTGAATGCCATGGCAAGAGTCCTTATGAGAGAGAAGCAAAGAGAAATAATACCGACACCAAGGAGAAGACAGGCAGAGACTAGAGCGATGTGGCCGCAAGCCCAGAATGCCAGCAGCCAGCCATCAGAAGCCAGAAGACGGGAGAGCAGAATCTTCTCTGGAGGGAACACTGGCCTGTTGGATTTCAGACTTCTGAGAGAGTAAATCCCTGTTGTTCTAAGCCACCCAGTTCGTGGTAGTTTGTTACACCTGCGTCAGGAGATGAATAGGGTCTGTTACCCAGAAATGCAGTCCCTCAAGAGAACAGGACACAGGCTCCACAGTCCCATCATGTGGCTGCGGCCTGAGAAAAACCACTCTCTTTTCTGTAACGTGGGAGTGTTTCTTATGGTCACGTTGTGGTAAGCACCTCACAGATGGTAAGCATTAGCTAATGGCTATTGTTAGTGCTTGCTTGGTCTGAAGCAGTGATTCTCAAAGAGTGGTGCACAGACCAGCAGCTTGAGCATCACCTGGTTCCACAGTCCCACCCATGTCCCATATGAGGAATCAGGTCCTCTGTGCGTGTAAAGGTTACCATGTGTCAGAGTCATCTGAGGGGCTTTTTATTTTTTTAATTTTTATTTTTTCTCATGTGTCAGTACTTTTAATGTTTTATACATCAAATTATAGTAAAAAGATGACTATAAACAACATGCAGCCCCTCTATTTTCATGAATATGAAAAGTTTATATTCCACCATCAAGTGTGGTTCTCCCATTAGTTCACTTTGTGACGGGTCATTAAGAATATCTTCAAATCCAATAGTCTCATCATTACCCCTTAAAATATCCAATGAAAGGTTTGAGCTTGGAAGAAATGGAAGACGCTGAACCTGCTGCACTGCCTTGAATTCCATTTGTAATTTTAGTGCAGCAAACAGACCCTGGATGTTTCTTAGTGTAGAAAAATTCATTTTATCTTGGTTGAACTGGAAATTTTTTTCTGATAATTCAGGAGGATGACTGGGCAAAAGTTCATTTTTCACACAAGGCAGACCTTTTCGAAGAAGATCATGCTGTTCAAAAGGTCCACTTGCTGAAAGTTCAGTAACTGGAATACTGTCCTTCAGCTGAGATCCAAGTCCTCTGGCATTCATCTTCACTGGCTCTGTGAACAGCCGCATGGCCCTCCTGAGGGGCTTTTTAAAACAGACTGCTGAACCCCATCCCTGGACCTGAAAATTGACATTTATAACAAGTTGCCAGGTGCTTCTGATGCTGCTGGTCTGGGGACCACACTTTAAGGATCACTGGTCTAAGGTTTGGTGGTTTACAGAACAGTGAGTAGAAACGGATTTTGATTTGCTTTTTTTTTTTTTGTTTGTTGTTTTTTTGTAAATAAACTTTTGGCTTTACAAGAGTTTTGGATTTACAGAAAAATTACGAAGATAAAGGCCATATTCTACTCAGATGTTCTTAGTTTTTACCTGCTGTCTTTTTTTTTTTTTTAATCATCATGTCTCCTTAGGCCCTTCTGGTCTGTGACAGTTTCTTTAGCTTTCCTTGTTTTTGATGCCCTTGATCGTTTTGAGAAATCCTGGTTAGGTATTTTGTAAAATGTCCCTCTTCAGGATTTTTCTGATGGTTTTTCTCATGCTTAGACTGGGGTTATGGGATTTGAGAGGAAGACCACAGAAGTGAAGTGCTGTTCTCTGCACATCATGTCATAATACTGTCAACATGATTTAGCACCACTGATGTTGGGACACCTGGTTGAGGGAGTGTTAGGTGTCTCCTCTGTGAAAACTCTTTCCTCTCCTTTCCAGAATATGCTTTTTGGAAGCTAGGCACAGTCCACACTTAAGGAGTGAGGAGGTATGCTCCCACAGCCTGACGTCAGACTGTCTGTGTATATTATATAGAATTCCGGAGAGGAGATTTGTCTGTTCTCTCCCATTCATTTACTCAATTGTTAATTTATATCATTCTGGACTCGTAGGTATTTATTTTATATTTCAGTTCGTATGCTACTTTATTTGGTTGCTACAATTGTTCCAGCTCTGACCATTGGGAATTTGTTCAGTTGGATTCCCCCCCCCCCAACTCCTTCCCCTTCTCCTCCCCCTTCCCTTCCTTTCTATTGAGCACTTCCCTTACTTTTTGGCATTAGAAGATACTGCAGGCTTATCTTGTAAATTTTCTGCCAGAGTCCTAGAATCAGCTGTATTTTCAAGGAGCCCACACTCCTATTGGAAAAGGGCATTTGGAGACCAAGATCTGGGTGCTAGGTGTGCTGGTTGCTATTGGGGTGTCCATTGCTTCTAGGTCCACTCAGATGACATAGAGCAAGGAAATCTATGTGTGTATGCTAGCTCATGTGTATAAAAGTTCTCTATTTGCGTGTAACCACCTATATCTATAGGAGACTAGACATGCATTGGTAATGATGTCTCCAGGTCAGATCATCAGCACATGGGTCATTCGAGCCTCTTCCTTTTGTTGGATTGTACCCTCCCACTTGAGCAGTGAGAAACCTGTTGCCATCCATCATCCCTTTAGTTAATTGTTCAGTTCCAGTGTCTGTGTGTAGCGGTTTCTGAATCTTGAGCATGTGAGAAACTTTGTCAATTAGAGTACAGTGCTCTTGTACAGTTTCATTTGGCTTTAATCTTAATTTTTCTTCATTTCCATACTTGGGTCAGCAACCTTCTCCCCCATTCTCCTTGGTGTGATTGTTTCATATATTTGTAAAACTGTTTGTTTTGTTATTGGCTACATTCCATCCTGGAGTCCCCTGAACTTTTAGGTGACTTAAAAAAAAAATTGTATACGTTAAGGTTCACTCTTTGTGCTATAAAATTCCATGGGTTTTGATAAATATCTATCATTACAGTATCACACACCATCATTTTAATGCATACTGTATGTAGTATAGTGTATCTATCACTGTATCCATACAATGTCATGTATCCATCATTTCAGTATCATACAGAATAGTTTCACTGCCCTAAAAAAAATCCCTGTGATCCACCTATTCAGTGCTCCTCCTGTACACCTCGCACCCTTTAAGTCCTTGGCAGCTGCTGATCTTTTTATTGTTTCTAGAGTTTTGCCTTTTCTAGAATGTCATAAAATTGAAATCAAACAGTATATAGTTTTTTCAGACTGGCTTCTTTAGTAAGGAACAGGCATTTAGGGTTTATCCTCATTTGTGGTTTGATAACTCATTTCTTTTCATTCCCGTATAATACTCCATTGTCTGGATGTCTATGGTCCATTCTTCTGTTGCAGGATGTTTTGATTGCTTCTAGTTTTTTTGTGATTATGAATAATAATGCTATAAAAACATTGGCATTCATGATTTTGTGTAGACATACGTTGTTAAGTCAGTTGGGTAAATATCTAGAAGGGTGATTGTTGGATGTATGGTAATAGTGTGTTTAGCTTTATAAGAAACCGCCAAGCTGTCTTCCAGGGTGGCAGTAGCATGTTGTCTTCCCACCAGCAGTGAATGAGAGTTTCTATTGCTCTTACGCTCTTGAGCACTTGGTGTTGTCCACATTCTGGATTTTGGCTGTTTTAATAGGTGTGTAGTGTATTTCTTTGTGGTTTGAAGGAGGAGGTTTTTCATATCCTATTTATGGTTTAGTCCAGGCTGATGTGCTTTTATTTGGTGCTGTTTTAACTGTTTATAATTTGGGCAAGTGGCTCTTTCAATTTTTGTATTTTAATATTAAGCTTGGACAGGTTTGTGCTTGACTATAATGAGGATGTGGAAAATTGTTGAATTGATCTCTGAGGTTAGGTTTGATTCTTTTTTTCCCCTCCCTCTTCTTTTTTTTTTTTTTTTTGGTTGTTCATGTGCCTTAGGCATCTAGAATATTAATGCAGAGCACTTTAACAGTAATGGCAGAAGTTTTCTGAACAAGTCTGAACAACTTACAGAAGATGATTACATTCAGTGTTTCATACTGAGGTAAATATTAACAAAAGCTGAGAGTGATTTTGAAGACAGGTACGTGAATTGTTCATTCACCGGTAGTTAATAAAATAAATGCCTTCCATGAGATGGTGTTGTTGTATGGCAGGGGTATGAAGGTGAGTAAACTTGTACCCATCCTTGCCATTGTGGAATTTTTCTAAAGGGAGAGACAGGATATATAAACTTCTGTGATTTATTCAATACTCAGCAAAATCAACACTCAGCAAAAAGTTGTGTGCTTGCTATGTGCCTGACACTGAGGAGTCAGGGGTGAGCAGTGGGGAAGCCCTGAGCTCTGGAGCATACATCTATGCAAAGGCACTATATCATTTTTTACAGCATGGGTTGTCCATCTTTCGAAGACAAAGTACAGAGAGCTCTTGGCATGTCGAGCAGGAATGCCTGACCTCAGCTGGTGAGCAGGACAGCCTCTGTGAGGGAGTGTGTAAAGGATGAGTTATGAATTCAGTAGGTTCAGGTGGGAAGGGGTGAGATGAGAAGGGTAAGGAGTAGATGGAGCCAAGTTGAGGGTAGTCAGATAGCAACACCTGGGAATATTTTAAAGTCAACTTGCTTTCCTTCTGATGATTTCCCACAGCAAAGGCTGTTATAGTGCTTCAAGCCCCAACCCCTTCCCCTTTATAGGTAGATAAAGTGCCAGTGGTAGAATTCAAAATACTTCTTGCAAAGACTGGATTTTTTTCTGGATTTTTTTTTTTTATAGGACCTTTTTACCATCTAACAGTAGTAGTACAGACTAATGTAAGAGTAAAAAGCATTCCTCTTCTTTCAGCCAGGCAGAAGATCAAAGATGGATAAGACAAGAACCTTACTTTCAAGGAGCTTGTAGTCCTACAGGCTATACACATACAGAGATCATGTATAATCACACATCCCAGAGAGAAATGGTACTAATAACAGAGCTAGGAATAGGGTGTTCTAGGAAACCAGAAACAGACTGCTTGGGGTAGAGGAGTGGGTGGCAGGGAGAAGTCCACATGGACAGGACTCTTCCCAGAGCCTTGTTGACTGACCCAAGAAGATGTTCCCAGTCTTACAAGGATGGGCATCCTGTCAAAGGGAACAGTAAGTATGAAGTCACAGGGATATGGTACAGTCCAACCTGCCGTAGAAACTACATGTGGCTTTAGTATGACTGGAGCAGTGAGAAATTAGACTGCAAAGATGGATGTACAAAAGTGGGTAGATTTTACTTTAGTAGCTGAGGGCATCCACCATGCAGCCTGCTGTATGTGGACTTCCTTGATGTTTTAACAAAATTTTTTTCACCTAATTCCTCTAACACATAAACCAACAGGCCTTTGTATGGAAAAACTGTGGAAGAACTGAGCCTTCTGTAACCTGCAATAAGATCATTACAATGAAGACATTAAAGATTCCCACTGTTTATTTGTACAAGGGAGGTATATATACCCAGCTTACATTGCCTGATCCATCCAAGTGAACTTGTAATAAAAATCATTCCTTGGTGTGATAGAAGAAATAGGGACTGTATATTTTCTTCAAGATCTCAAGTTACAAAACTAGGTGGAAAAAAGTGGATGCAGGGATCCCTGGGTGGCGCAGCGGTTTGGCGCCTGCCTTTGGCCCAGGGTGCGATCCTGGATACCCAGGATCGAATCCCACGTCGGGCTCCCGGTGCATGGAGCCTGCTTCTCCCTCTGCCTGTGTCTCTGCCTCTCTCTCTCTCTCTCTCTCTCTCTCTCTCTCTGTGTGTGACTATCGTAAATAAAAAAAAAAAAAGAAAAAAGATGCAGAATAAAGTATCTTTTAGTGGAGTTGAAAAGCTATGTCAGTCATGCTCTTATGGAAGTTGCTACTTCTGCTGAAAGAGGACCCTAAAATCTACGTCTTATCCCCCTGAAATGCATGGTCACAGAATTGTTTCACCTGAACTCAAAATTTGAAAAAGCCATGGAAAGGAAGCAGACTTATGATTTGTTTAGCAAAGGACAAGAATTCAGATTTGGTCGGAGCAAATAAATCAAGCATTTGGCACCTGAGAGTGGAACTTCGCCATATTTCATTGATTCTCAGATGCCTTCCATCGTAGGACACACCACTGTTCTGTGGACCATTGGAAGGAAGACACTGCCACCTAATAACTGTGCCAGAGTGCTTTCTTACTAAGTCACACCCCAGCCTAAGAGGTGCCGAAATATGAGAAACTTGAGGGGGAAGTTGTGGATTTCCTACTGCTTACCAACCTGTTGGATTGTGAGAGTGCTTGACTGTAGAATGAGAATAGTCTCTGAATACCAAGTTTTGTTCCCATGCTCTCAGTTCTTAGTACAGTCCCTGGCATGTAGCAGGCGTCCGATAACTGAGTAAATACAAATGGAGGGAAGGTTAGATGGATGGACAGCTAGACGGATATACAAAGGTGAGGTAAGGGTTGAAGGTGGTTGTTAGCTAGGGAAGATATGTGAGGGAAGGGTTCCAGACAGTTTGAATTCTTAGAAAAATTAATAAAGTGGCAAATTTGACAGAAACTAGTGTTACTTATGTTATGGTATTAATAATCACAAGGATTTATTTAATACTTAAATGAGTGCTTGACCCCTATAACTTTACACGTACAAATTCATTTTGTCCTCCTAATAATTCAAGGAGGTAGGTGCTGTTATCCCCATTTTACAGATAAGAAAACTGAGGTCCAAGGTCATAGAGCAGTGATTTAGAAGCATGTAGTAAGAATGCTGGCATGAGAATACTCTAAATCTGTTTACCGTTGGAGATTATTTTGATTTAAACAATTGTTTTGGAAGAATTTACTTATCTCTATATTTTAAAATTATGTGAGCATCCATGCCCTTGCAGCTCCTTGAAGAGTTTACTCAGTAGCTTCTAAACATTGCATACTTTCCCCTCCATTTTTTAATGGCCTTTCAAACTGAAGTTTGCCCTGACATTGTAGGCTTATATTGATAGTATACTCCAGAAAACCTTAAATTACTGGCTCCATGAGTTATAGTCTTCTCCTAGGATTTTCAGCTCTTTGTACATCATCTTATGTACCAAAGTGTATAAAAATTTATTAAAATTACAGAGGATGTACCCGATTGCAAATCATTTTTTTTTTAAAAGATGTTGGAGGGAGACACAGTTTGTGGGGTGAGGCTGATGCAGACCTGGGCACGGTCTGTGTCTCCTGGTAAAGGGAAGGTAAAAACTATAGTGCTTATATGATGTGCACAGGCCCTGGTAAGTTTGTGTTGGATGCATGTGGGGATGGGGGAAATAGGAGGTGCTCAGTGACCTGAAGTCGCCACTCTCCACTACACCTCTGCACTTGAGATGCAGTATTCCCTTGACCCTCCCCTGCAGTCTTCTTAATTATTATATTATTACAACCTTGACCCCAGTTTCTCTTGACTGACAGGAACTATTTTTGATTTTAAAGATAACAGGACCTGAGATTCTAAGCAGTGCTTTTCAGACACCCATGTAGGTATCTTGGTATCAACTGCCAGATTGTTACTTACATCAGGGTGTATTTTTCTGTCAAATGCACTGTTGTTGTAGCGACAAGAGTATGGGCTGATATAAAGAGGCTGATGTTGAGATGTGCTAGAGCCTTCGGCCTGTTTTTCTTCTGAGTGGTTCTGCTGTGTGTGCTGTGCAAAATTACCGCTATAGTATGCCTGTAGCCACATGTTCAAAAAACCTAACCCCTAAAAGGTACTGTCTAATCACAAACTATTTAATGAGTAATTATAGTCAAATCTTATACCAACTTTAAAAACAGAGCTTGTATTTGAGCTTTTTTTTCCCCCTCTCCTTTTTTCCTTTCCATGCTTCTTACTAGAAGCCTTCAGAAAGTTTTACCAGGGCTAGTGGGTAGATGGGGGAAGAGAAATATTAGACTAGAAGTTAAAGGCAAGTACTTGGAGAAGCTTGATCAGTATTTTTAACAGCACTAACCTGTTAGGAATCTTAAAGAGTTGAAATTACAAAGCTGAAGGCACTTTTTATATTTTCTATCTTGGTCTTGCCATCTAAATTGTCTTTCAATGCAAATTAATCACATACCATTAGATTCGTCTGTAACATAACCCTTTATCTGGCCACACCTTCCAGTAAGCTGAAGTGTGCCACTGTGTACGTTCTAAACAAATCTGTCTGCATGTTGGAGCCGTTTCTTATTTGTATATAGCTGATCCTGGAAATTTAGCCTAGAAAAGATTTCTTTTCACTCCTTTTCTCCTTCTTTATTGACTTCATGCAAACATATTTCATTATTGTTGCATAGCAACTGACTTTGTGTTTATGATTTTTGTTTAGCAGGTTTTTTTCCTATGGAACATTGAATTTGTATAACAATTTCCAGTCTTGAAGCATCCGTGATAAAAATTCTTAACCCTTTTTCCTTAAACATAAAAAGCTACATGGCATTCCAGGTACATATCCCTTTGTCATTTTTCTAAAATCGTATGAATTGAAATTCTGTGAAAATGGATGGCATTTTCAATGCTCTGGGTTTTCTCTTTGATCACCTGCAATCTCAAATAGTTCCCCAGTCTTTCTTTCCTTGATTTTTAGACCTTGACACTTTGGGGGGATTACAGGCCTGTGGAGGGTTTAGCCATTTGGATTTGCTTATTGTTTCCCCATGATTAGATCCAAGTTGTGCATTTGGGGCAGGAATACTACCAAAGTGATGCTGTGTTCTTCTTTTATTCTAGCAATTTGTGATTTTGATTTGTTCTGTCATTGGTGCTGTTTTAACACTGACCTCTCGATTGAGGTGGTATCTGCTGGCTTTCTTCACTGTAAAGTAACTTTCTTTTTCTAATTAAGAAGCGTCATTGTGGAGAGATGCTTTAAGGCTGTGTAAAGATCCTGTTCCTCATCAAACTCACTGCTGCTAGTTTTAGCAACCATTAGTGTCTCTTGGCTGAATGCAGTATTACTGTAATGATTGCCAAATGGTGCTGTTCTAATTCCATTCTTTCTTTTATTAGTTAAAAGTAAGGAAAAGCTTGTTTTCCCCATATATCTATTTGTGTGAGTGTAGATTCTTGTGTTCCTATTTTACTCAATGGGTTATAATCCTTTTTTTTTTTTTTTTTTTTCCCTATTTTACCTCCCTTTTCACTCACCTCCCCTCTGGTAACCACCAATTTGATCTATTTAAGAATCTGATGTTTTATTTACCCCCTTTTTTTGTTTTCTTTTTCAAATGTCACATGAGTGAAATCATATGGTATTTGTCTTTCTCTGGCTAACTTATTTCTTTCAGTATAACTCTGGCTTCATGTTGCAAATGGCAAGTTCTCATTCTTTTTTATGGCTGAGTAATATTCCATTGGACATGTAAACCACATCTTTATCCATTCATCAAATCAGTGGACACTTGGGTTGCTTCCATATCTTGGCTCTTGGGTTGTAATCTTTTACTCTTATTTTTCTATGCTTAAATCATCCCAAATTCATGAATGGCAGACTTTTTCATGCTGGTTTCTGTGGCTTTCTGACCTGTCTCTGTCATTCTTGGGACGATTTCTTGCTCTCTGGCACAACAGAATATTTCAGACTCTTATATTTTTCTCTGTCATAGATCTGCAGTCTGCCATTTCTCTAAGGCACCCTGGTTCCTTTTAAGGAAAAATATCTAGAAGCCAAGATCTAGGCTCTAGGTGTGTTCACTGCCGTTGGAGTATTGCTGTTCCCAGCCCTGTTCAGTGAACCTAGAGTGCCTGTGTGTGTGTCTATCTATATCAATGAGTTCACACTGATACCCCAAACTCATTTCAACACTAAAAAAATTATTCTTGTTATCTCCCTTTTCATATTTTCATCTCTTTTCTTTGACATTTGAGGCATCTAACTCTCATTATTCTCAGATATGTTTACTCATTGGATAAATTTCCATTGTATGTAATCAGTCTGCTGTTTCTGTGACACCAGCGTACAGACAGGTGCCTTACCTTCAGGCTCCAACACCCTGTGTTGGGTGACTGCTCCTGGCAAGCCCCCTCCCCCCCCACACCCCCGCCTTTTGGGCCTTGTCTTACTTGATCTTTTTACTTTTACTTCAAGGAAAAGGTGGAAGGAGGTCAGGAGGCCTAATTCCATTTTGAAATAGGCTTGTATAATTGTACCTATAATTCTAGGTATCTGGCCATGTCACCTAGCAACATAGTCCCCTCTGTAAGAGGATTTCTACAACCAATTGGTAAATTCAGCAAAACGGTATTCTTGTTTTGATATATGTTCTCTGAAGATCGATTTTCTTTGAGTGTTTCTTTGCACCACATGTTTGACTTGGTTTTTTTCCTAGTTGATTGGGTCTTGCCTTAACCATTTCTGCCTTCCTCTTAGGGCTTCTATATGACACAGTTAATTGATAAATGAGCATAGACAGGGAAGATGATAGAAGTACTTTAAGGTTTAAGAAAAGTATTTTGTTAACATTCGAAATGAAATATTGTATAAAGTACTAATGGGTATAGCTGTTGACAGCCAGCCAGCATCATGAGTTGTACTCTCAAAATTCGAATGAATAATTTTTAAAATACTGTTGTTAGTTGGCACAATTGAGAAGCACTTGGTACTAATTCTTCCCATTCTGAAGTTTTATGTGGGTGTAACTCTTTCCTCCTCTTTTAGCCAACAATTTTTTGTTTCCAAAAAATGAGGTATAGAAGAAAAACCTTTTATTCCCATTTTAGGTAGTGAGTGGTTTCTTTTTCTTTTTGACTGTAAATGCTCTGTTAATATAAAAAGCATTTGTCAGGAGTGGGCTGTTTCCAAGAAATGGACTAGATAAGATTTGTTTCAAATAGTCAATTAAAATTTTACACCTCCCCCCGCCCCCGAATTTTGTCTCTTTGCTTTTGGTTTTGTTATGTCTGATCTTGTTGCTTTGGGCATAAGATTTTAATTTTCAAGCCACATTTCTCCAAAAGGGGATCTAGGTGTATGCTGATATGCTACAGTGGTAATGAGTAGCCAGAGGATAAATGTGGCTTAAGTCCCCAGAACACTAATGGTACATCAAGTTTGGGAGATGGAGAGATGTTGTTATAGTGACACAGACATGGATATCATAGAGTATAATGCAAACTTGTATGAATTTTTTTTTAAAGATTTTATTTATTTATTAGAGAAAGAGAGAGGCAGAGGGAGAAGCAGGCTCCATGCAGGGAGCCTGATGTGGGACTCGATCCGGAGTCTCCAGGATCAGACCCTGGGCTGAAGGTGATGCTAAACTGCTGAGCCACCGGGGCTGCCCTTGTATGAATTTTTAAGAGTAAAAATGAAAAATGTAATATTTATTGGAGGACTGCTTTAGGCTATGCTCCCGAAAAGTGGGAATATTCATTCATTCTTCCTTGCTTTTAGGGTCCTTCTGTGTGCAAAGAAAAATGAAAAAACTGTTTCTTTTCTCATAGGTCATATAGTATATTTTAATCCTTGATGCTTTTCTGTAGCCAGTTTATTGATGTGGTCTAACATCACTCTCTTTCCTAGCTCCCATAGTACACTAACTTATATAGGGCACAATATTCTTTCAGTGAACAATGTGATAGCTATTGGTTTATTTTCTGAAGTATTACTTGTATGCAGTTAGCCCACATAAATGCTTCTGTTCGAAACCATTTTCATAGGACACATCACAATTGTGACCACAGCACTTAATATCCCTCCATCATCAGGGCCCAGTGAATTAACAAACCAGCTGATGAAGAGCTGCTTACTCACTGTCCAGGATGTTGTGAGGTGCCCTCCACCCCACTCCCATCCACCACTCTGTCTCCAAGGCTTAGTGGCTTCCTTTCATGGACCTTAAGACTTTTTAAAAACAAACACCCAGGAATTGGTGCTCTGCTGCTTTGAGATCTGTCAAGTGTTCCATGTTCTCGCTAATCTCATGCCCGGCACGTCAGCCTGACCATGCCCGTGTGGCCCTAGTCTGTTTCCTGGATTGTACCTCTTTGCTCAGAGACTGCCTGTAGATGAGAAAGGAGGGCACGTTGGATTTGGGTTTGAAATTAAACTTCTTGTTTAGTCATGCAAACACTACGTAACATCCATTAAGAATCAGTGCCCTTGAATACTGTTACTTTAAGAGTGGAACATATTAGCTGTTGGCACTTGAAATAGAAAACAGAACTGTACCAGGGGCATGGGAGATAGTGCAAATTATCATGGAACTATCTTCAAAATTAAACTTCTCCGCTTTGAGCAGAGCAAGTGTATGTGGATTTGTGTATCTGAGTATCAGAGTGGCAGATAACTAATAGTCTTCAGTAGAAATGCCAGATACTTAGCATTTTGTTATCACAGTTCCCTTTAAGTTTGAATATTTATCTTTCAGTGCGTAGCTAAAATAGTATTTGGTAGAGCTATATATAAATATATTTTTAGTTATCAGGAAGCTCTGTAGAATCCATGTAGATTGATGGCTACTTTATATTAAGGGGAAATATAAGAACCAGTCTTTTTCTTGAACAGCTGCTGAGTATGCTGGTTCTAGTAGTACATACTGGGTTTTTTTTTCCCCTCTGAATCATCAGTATGTATGGTGGTAATTTGGTGACTAGGAGGCACTGTAAATTATTAGTTATAATAAATTGATGTCATGCTCACTACACAGCAGGCAAAAAAGGATGAATTAGAGACAGAGATAGTAACAGGTTTTTGTCCAGGAAATCTCAAAGAATATAATGAAGTATTGCCATGTTGATTATTTAAAAAAAAAAAAAAAAGAAAGAAAGAAAAGAAAAGACAAAGGGAAAAAAAATCCAAAAGATTAAATATTGAAACCTTAGGTTTAATAAAACAGATTATAGATCAAAAGCTTCTTGCTTTACACTGCTGAAAATTTCTTTGAACTGCTAAAGAATGTTTAAGACATCTCTTAACCATAGTGGATGACTTATTTGTGGGCGGATGGAGTATGTAGTATTGCAAAAAACCATCACTATCATTTTTGACCTCTCTTTTTGGTAATTATTTTAGATTTTGAAATAATTTTAGACTTAGAACAATTACAAGAATAGTACAAAGAGGGGGATCCCTGGGTGGCTGAGCGGTTTGGTGCCTGCCTTCGGCCCAGGGCGTGATCCTGGAGTTTCCGGATGGAGTCCTACATCGGGCTCCCTGCATGGAGCCTGCTTCTCCCTCTGCCTGTGTCTCTGCCTCTCTCTCTCTGTGTCTCTCATGAGTGAATAAATAAAATCTTAAAAAAAAAATGTTTAAAAAAAATTAGCAAACTGGAGCTACAAGAAAGCATTCTTAAAAAAAAAAAAAAGAATAGTACAAAGAACTCCCATATATGCCCTTCACCCAGATTCTCTGAAGGTTAACATTTTCTACATCAGCCTTACCATTTTTCTCCATCTGTATATATTATTCTTTCTTGAACCATTTGAAAGTAATTTGTAGACATAATACTCTTTTTTGCCCCTAAATACTTCATTGTGTATTTCTTAAGAAGGACATTTAATTATGTAAACACGGTGTAATCATCAAAACTGGGAAATTAAAATCAACATAATATTGTTATATCACCAGTGTCCTAATAACATCTTTGATAGCAAAAACAAACAAACTAAAAACAAACAAAAAAATACCATCCAGAGTGCAGTTCAGGGTCACATGCAGCACTTACTCTTAAGTGTCTTTTAATTTTGACCTTGTCTGCCATTCATGACCTTGACATTGTCAAAAAGTACTGGCCAATTATCCTGCAGCATCCCTCAGTTTGGGTTTATTTGCTGGGTCCCTGGCTAAGTGACATGTGTCCCCCTTGGTGCGTCATGTCAGGAGGCACACCATGTCATTGTGACTCCAGCTGGCAAAATTAACTGATCTCTTGCTAAGTCTCTGTTGTAAGACTACTGTTTTCCTCTTTTAATTCGTATTTTATAGGGAGATCTTTTGAGACCTATCCTATTTCTCCTCTAGCTGCCATCCACTAATTTTAGCATGCATTACCTGAATTGATTACTCTATTTTTCTAGTGATGATATTCTTTACTCCACCAGGTGGTAGTTTTTATGCCCAGCCTCTCTATAGTGGGGGTTTGGGGAATTGTTTACTTTCTCAGCAGTCATTTGAGTGACTAGAAATTTGGGAAACCTTTGTATTGAGATTAAGTGGTGTCTCCCTTGTGCTCTGTTGTCCTATTCTCTTGGGTGTATATCCTCCACCTGTGGAAGGGTGGAGGTGGTGTGTGGCTTGGGGGGACTGTGCACAGGATCTACCAAGTGCCCCCTGGGTGCCTGCCCTTTTGTTCTGTATTCTGCACCCCGCCACTTCTCTCTTTCGGGGGCTTATGGCTCTGTGGAACCCAGCACATTCCATTGTCAAGCTTGGTTTTAGGTGTACAGTCCTCAGTAGAGTTGATCTGTAGTTGTTTCCTTTATCTGAAAATAGCTGTTACTGAATCCTGTTACCACATTTTTTATTTTCATATGGTAGGTGATACTATTAATGGTTTTCTTCTGGAAACAAGTGGCCTTTCTATGTAGTGCAAAAATAGAGTTGGGGGGAAAAAAAAGAAAAAGGAATCTAGGTCTATGTAGAAGATAAACCCAGACCATGGCACTTCCCAACGAATTATAGCTCCTTTGTGCTGGTAGGGGAAAAAAACCATCTAAGATGCAAAAACAACCTGTTGTCTCATCAATACTGTGTATTTTTTTTTTTCCTTATTTAATTTCTACTAAATAGCTTCCTTTTAAGTTTTGGTCCTCCTCTTATAATTTTTATCCTTAAGCCTTAAACCAACCTCTCCAAAATTCCTAAACATGCAAAATACTATTTATGAATCAGCCTTTTTAAAGTAAAAAAAAAAAAAAAAGCCAACACCCTAGATTGGTGTCACCTTGTTCCATCTATACCAATCAATGAGTGCTGCCAGTGGTCACTGATGCCCTGGTCCTTCACTGCAGATTGAACCCCTAAGCCTCAGGCCTCACTGCCCCCTTTTAGATCTCTGCCTTCTTCCTCCCTGGCAGGCTGGGTAGGAGGAGAACTTTTCAGAAGCAGTGTCTGAAGTTGCTAAAGCTCATGGTATGCAGCCTGACCCATTGTATTAGCTCAGATTGAAAGCTCCAGTGTAAGGGGCTGAGCATTGTCCTCCCCTGTGGTGATGGCTCTGGTTGGCTTGCTGCTAACTTGAGATCATGTCTAAGCCCTCCTGTACACTGCCAGGCAGGCATAAAGACAGCCTCCTGTTCTCTCTTGGGCTCAGCTCAGGAAAGGTGGAAGGTGACAATCTTCCTTTCCTTCCTTTCCATCTGGTTAGCCTGTTCGCCTGAGAATATCTCCCTCAAATGAAAAGGGCAGTCCCTACCAGCTCAGGGCCACCAGCGCTGCCAGGGAACGCCTGTCTGCATTTCTTCCTTGCTGTTGGTACTCTTAACCTCTTGTAATCACTCCATCTCGTGACTCACAGCTGTAACCTTCAGCTGAAATTTGCTTCCTTTGACTCAGTGCCTTCCTGCCTGCCCTCCCCACTTGCCCTGTCATCTGCTGGAAAGGAGCCCCACTTCTCCACTCATTAATTAAATGGAGCAGGCTGGCCCCAGAAGGACATTAAGAATTGAGGCTGGGATTGCTAGCCAACCTTGTACCCATTCTTAAGCATCTTTCTTATGT
Organism: Nyctereutes procyonoides; assembly: GCF_905146905.1. Taxonomy (NCBI): domain Eukaryota; kingdom Metazoa; phylum Chordata; class Mammalia; order Carnivora; family Canidae; genus Nyctereutes; species Nyctereutes procyonoides. Next base: position 52,235,321 of record NW_026575047.1, on the reverse strand, counting down.
AGTGCTTTCCAGTCTATCCATTTGTCCCCCACTTTGTTACATAGGATCTGAGAGGTGGTCCTTCCCGCCAGAGCGCCTCCATGTTGATGTTCATGGAAGAGGTGAAGGGAGGAGTAGGCAACTCTGCCTGAGGTCCATTTGTCCAAACACCAGCCTCGTTATATTCTTTATATGGTGGATTTTGCCAGGGATGTGCATCAGAATCCCAGATGGTGGAGAATTGGTGCTCTGTAAGAAGAATAAAGGAGATTGATCTTCTTTCTCTCCTCATAGTCTCTCCCAGGACACACACACACACACACACACACACACACACACACCCACCCTCATGGCGCACACCTGGGGTATTATGTGACAAAGTACACAGTCCCTTTGGGGCCCACAGACCTGGGCTCAGGGAAGGCCTGAGTCCAGGAGGCTGACCATGCCTGCACATCGACATGTATGGAGAGTGAGAACCCGCTGGCTCAGCCATAGAGCTGCCATGGAATTGGGCCTGGTGGTGGCGGCTGGAATGTGAAGGGAACCTAGGGACCACACAGAGCAGTTCTTTCAGTAGATTGAAGTATTCCCAGCAAGCCAGCAACATGACTGGGGTTCTGTATTTGAGAGCACCCCAGCAGGCTTGGAGGAAGGTAAGGCTGGAGGTGGGGAAGACAAGCAGGTTTGTGCTGCAGTCAGGTGAGGAAGGAGGACCTGAACGAACTAAGAGCCTGCCTGGTAGCTGTGGGAGGGTGGTTGCTTCAGAAAGATGCAGGGCTGCCTTGCCCAGAGTCTGGTCACTGACTAGGGGTGCCGGTGGGAGGCAGAGAGCAGCCAGTTGTCCTTATCCATGCCTATTTTTTGTACTGCAGAATCATCTTCAAATGATCCTTCAAGTTTTATCCATATTGTTAGTGTACCCTAGTTTGGAACCCTGAAAGGGACTTTTGTGTTTAGCTCCTTTATCTGACAAACTGAGACTTGCCTAAGGTCAGACAGCCTGTGACAGAGTGAGAGCAGGCTCTGGCTTCCCAGTGCCTTCCACATCATACTTACCAGGTGCATTCCATATTATAGCACAGCAGACCCTAATAATCTTATTTATAGCCAGTCTTCCTTTTTTGTTCAAATGTCTTATTTTGTTTTACGTTGAAACTCATAAAAATCAAAAAAGAACTCGAAGTATGCTGGCTCATGAAATGACTCCAAGTGGTGAAAATACTGTGTCTTACTCAATCTAGGTTGTCACCTGAGTTATAATGAATATTTGGAATTAAAAATATTTACTTGCGGGGCACCTGGGTGGCTCAGTGGATTAAGCGTCTGCCTTTGGCTCAGGTCATGATCTCAGGGTCCTGGGATCCAGCCCCATGTTGGGCTCCCTGCTCATTGGGGAGTCTGCTTTTCCCTCTCCCTCTGCCCCTCCCCCTGCTTGTGCTTGCTCACTCTTTCTCTCTCTCTCAAATAAATTAAATCTTAAAAAAAAAATAGAAGTATTTATTTCATGCTATAGAGAACTGGACAGCTGTGCCTGGTGTGTAGTGAAGTGAATTGTGTGTATGAAGTCACTTTTTCTTGTCCCTTATTCACAGTGGTGCTTCTGAGAGCTTCTGTGATTCATTCATATCTAGTTGCTGATGCAGCTAGAAAGCTGGTTAGAAACAGGGATAAAATGAATGTACCCTGCTGGTCTGTGGTCTTGGAGGGTTCTATTTTGAGGAGTGCTGCGTCTGTTTTTAGTTTCTTGAAACTGCCTCTTATGCCCAAAACCGAAGTAGAACGATTGTATACCACAAAGTATAAGTCATGTGGAATTCGATTCATTGTGTATTCTGCTTCTGGTGTTCATAGTTTCAGGTTTTTAATTTAGCTTGAATCAAATATGTTGGTTTTTTAACAACTTGCGTAAAATTTTAACTTTGAAATTCCTTTTTTGGGGGAAGGAGTCCTGTTAGCACTGAAAAGGTAGGAAACTGGAAGTGTTGACTTCCATAGACATGATGTGGTGCATCAGGGAGACACAACCTGACACAGGTCAAGACTGGTGGTAGGTCTGGATGGAGTCAGGGAGCAGAAAGCAAGGGCATATCATCAGCTGTACATGGGAAGATGAACTTCGTGGGGAGAACACCACATTGAGAAACGCGTTTTGTGTAGACAAGAGTCTGCACGTGCCTGGCCTTCATCCATTGGTGGAGGCACCTGTGATGGTGAATGTCCCCAGTTCAGGGGTCAGTGAGCTCTTTCTGTCAAGGGCCAGACAGGAAATATTTTAGGCTTTGGTAGGACATAGGGTCCCTGACTTAAGGAAAGCAGCCAGAGACAACAGCAAGCAAAGGCGCACAGCTGTGTCCTGATAGAACTTTTAACAAATAGCAGGCCAAGTTCAGATTTTGGCCTGGGGACCCAACCTCCACTCTACCGCTCTAGATGCAGACGTGGGTGTTTGGATTCCTGACTCTGCTATTACTCTCTGTTTCTGTGTTAGTTTAGCTAGTTCCTCAAAGTTCTTTTTCATGTCTGTAAAATGGGGATAATACATTTGACCCTTGAACATTGTAGGGGTTGGGGGCGCCCTGACAGTCCATTGCATGCAGTTGAAAACCCACGTATAACTTTTAATTCCCCCAGAACTTACCTGTCAACACCCTACTCTTGGTCATAAACCTTACCAATAACAAATAGTTGATTAACACTTATTTTGTGTGTTCTGTGTGTTATTTACTGTATTTTTACAATAAAGGAAGCTAGAGGGCAGAAAACATTAAAATTCTCAGGAAGAGAAAATGCATTTACTGGACTATTCAGTATTTATTGAAAAAAATCTGCGTGTAAGTGGCCCCTCACAGTTCGAAGCTGTGTTCATGGGTCACTTGTACCTAGGGCCAGCATGAGTTACTTGAAATAATATGTAAAATACTACTCAGAGGGTAGTAGTAGTAGTTGCCTTGTGTTTTTTGTGAGATGTCATCCTGTAAAGTTGCATCTAAATCATAGTTTGTTCATTGGCTCATGCATTGAATACGGAGGCACATTTACATCTTGTATGACTCACTAAAGGGCTAACTATTATATCAGACACCTGGGGAATGCAGCTGAGAGAGACATGAACTTCTTTTTTGGGTAACAGTGGGGGGTAGGTATTCCAGGATCATAGGGACTCTGTTCCTTACAGTTAGGCACCGACTTTTCCTGCTTCTCTGGTTGCCTGTGGCATCATCCTCAACTGCCTAGTTAGAGGGCTCCAATTTCCTCCGGTTTCTGGTTTCCAACAGCTGACAGCCACAGGAGGAGGGGACAAGAGCCTGGGGAGATAGAGCCAGGCCTTGGAGGAGGGCACTGGCTGAAAGGGGGAGCACATCGCTTCCATTCACATTGCGGAAGAGAACCTGGGTCATACCTAATTATGTGGGGTCAGCGGCTGGAGCCAGGCCATACAGCCTGTCACCAGGTGGAAGGGAGCCTATATCCTGGCAGGTAGGTCACAGTTGGTTGCCACAAGATTGAAAGCAGCCTTTACATCCTGTCATGAATCTGTACATCCAGAGTTGCCTTTCCTCCCTCTTGTGGAATTGTGGATTGAGTTTCTTTCACTCAGCTTGCAAGTGCAAAGTGTTACAGTATCACCGGTGGAAATCATGGCAAGCAGACCGAGGTCAGACATTGAAGAGATACAATTGTGCAGTGCAGTTTAATTTTTTACCTTTTATGTTAAAAAGCTCCTAGTATGAGATCCAAATACAAAATAGACTTTCTCTTCAACATTTCCATTAGCAAGAATCACTGCCTGTCAGGAACCGGCCATCAGGTGTATTTCATTTGTAGTTCTGGTTTTATGTTTGTTGTGCTGTGTGATGCTCTTATAATTAATTTGTATAAATGCCATCATTTGGGGTGTCTGTAGATATTTTACCTAAGTTTTGCTCTCCTGGAAAAGTATTCTGGCTCTAATGGTTAAGGGTGTAAGGACTTGGGGGAATATTCTCAAAATACAGTATGAAACTAGCAAATACATCTGAATGGGAAGGTTTCCTTTAGGGTGTCTCCTTTTAAATTTATGTTATGTCGCTTTTAGCTTTGCCCCTACCATAGCATGGAGACTGGGAAAGTGTGATTAAATTTGCATTTGGAGAATTGGAAATAAATGCCTTACTGGTAGCTATCAAAGTTGAACCTGATATTTAAAGAAGGAATATAATTAATGGGCTTGCAGTCAAATTTATCAATAAATAAGGAAAATCTTTAATTGGATTAACACAACCCTTTGTGGGAAGAAATAGAGCAAAGTTTGTGATTCTTCAGTTATTTGCTTAGTTACAAACTTGTGAGTAAGGTAAAACAGAGAGTAAAATGATTAAAAGTAAACATGCACTGCTCCTTTGTATTCTAGGAATAGGCCTGTTGTTCATTGTGAATTGCTAGGCTTACACCCAGTGCAACATTATAGCATGTTAGACTAATGCATTTGAAAAGAAACCAGAGCATTCACATTTAAATTATTTTTTACATCAGTTGGACCCTAAGATAGTAACAGTGGTTATAGCTGGGTATTAAGAATAGAATTCTTGTTTCATTTTACCTTGCAGAGTTTTCCTGGTTTTGACCAGTGAACTTGGGCTGTGTAACAAACCTCACCCCTCTCCTTTTTTTTTGCAATGGCACAGTATACTGTATACTGTCTGACACCTGCACTTAACGTCAATATGGGACTCCAGAAATACCTGACTGGAGAGGCTGGGAAAGAAAGAGGTTTTTATTTCTTGCAATGCAGTTACATATTTATGGGGTTTGAGGAAGGATACATTGTTTAACTAGAGTATGCTTATGTCACATACACATCTACTTTGTATATTTATAATTTGTTGACTAACTTGGGTCAAGATAATATGCAACTTGAATTTGATTCTATGTGCAATTGTCTTGTTACCCACTCTGCCTTTAAAAATATATATATATATACTTCTACCCTTTGGTCAACATATAATTTATTCCTTTAAGTTTTCTCACTTTTGTGAAATGTTTGCTTTTCTTGTAGCTTATAATTTTAGTGTCCTTTTTTCTTCGGTTAAAAAGTTCTGACAAATAATAGGATAGCTTTATTTTATTTTTTAAATATTTATTTCAGAGAGAGAGAAAGTGAGCGTAGTGGGAGGGAGAGGGAGAGAATCTCCAGCAGACTCCCCACTGAGCACAGAGCCTTGACACAAGGCTCCATCTCATGACCTTGAGATCATGACCTGAGCTGAAATAAGAGTCTGACACTCAACCCACTGAGCAATGCAAGCGCCCCAGTGAAGCTTGATTTTTTTTTTTAATTTTTATTTATTTACGATAGTCACAGAGAGAGAGAGAGAGAGGCAGAGACACAGGCAGAGGGAGAAGCAGGCTCCATGCACCTGGAGCCCGACGTGGGATTCGATCCCGGGTCTCCAGGATCGTGCCCTGGGCCAAAGGCAGGCGCCAAACCGCTGCGCCACCCAGGGATCCCTGAAGCTTGATTTTAGTTAGCAGTTAATGTTGTTAATTATTTCAGAAAAATAAGATAGAAGTAGAATTATTAGTCAGATGAGATATAAGTATATACATACTACATAGCTTAAAGAGTACATTTGGTTTTGTTAACCTTCTATAAATGTGCATTGGAACAAATATTTTTCACATGTCCCCAGAGTAGATTTATGTGATTCTCCCTCTTTTCAGTATTTTATAATGAATGCATACTGCTCTATAATAGTTAAAAAAAAATGTAAAAATCGAAATCATAGGTGATTTAAGTATTTCTACAAAATGGCATTTTAAGAATCACATGGCTTATGGTGCCAACAAGAAATGCTGTATGTAAGACTACACTTCATCTGTGAAATCCCCTTTATGTCCTTGTACTTGATCTTTATTATAAGGTACATATTGTGGAATCTGATAGAAACTTTGGACAAAGAAGTAGATGATATCTTTTTGGCATCCTTTTCAGAAGTGTACTTTTGAAAATAGAATTTGGACTTTCAAAGCCCCCAGTGGTTATCCCTTTACCTCCACCCATCACAGCTCTCACTGCTTCTCCTTTTCCCAACCAAACACAGGTACACACAGGGGCAGGGGTTGCAATTCTATTTAGAAATAGAGGCAAGATTTGAAAGTGGGGAGTGCAAGGACTTGGGGACTGGGCATGTGCTGTGGCTCTAGCAGGAGTAGAAAGTTCTGGGTGTGACTGATTAAATACTGTTGCCTTTGGTGTATAGAATTAAATCTCTCCTCTTTCTAGAAATGGATTATTAATTATTTAGTGGTGCAGGATATTAAATAGGAAGCAAGGACTCAGAGGACAAGAATGACGGCTAGATGTGTTGGCCACAGAATTCAAAGCAAAGTTAACTTAGATATTATAATTTAAAATGCAGTAGTGAGGGGCATCTGGGTGGCTCAGTCTGTTAAGTGGCTGCCTTCGGCTCAAGTCATGATCCCGGAGTCCTGGGATTGAACCCCACATCGGGCTCCCTGCTTAGCTGGCAGTCTGCTGCTCCCACTGCCCCTCATCCCTGCTCGTTCTTTTTCTCAAATAAGTAAATAAAAAAATAAAATGCAGTACTGAGAATATATTGTTTTAAAATACTTTGAAGTGTTGCCTGCCCTGCTTGATTGGTGTTAAGGTACCCCAGTAAAATGTGTCCATCCATATGAATGGGGCAAGAAAGAAGCAGAGGACTAAAGCATTTGAATTAGTTGAGGGTAGGGTTACCTTGCATGAAATTTTTCATCATGTTCCCTTTCAGCTTAGTGTGCTGGAAGCCCATGCGTAAATAAATGTCAATAGTAAAATCAGTTAGCCATTCTTATTTTTAGGAATGGTTTTATTTTCATTTTTCTAAGTTAAGGATCAGTTAACGACAGTTACTAGCAATGGCTTACTGCTAGAGACTCAGTAGCTATGTCCAGAGGGGTGGAGGGTTGATGGGTGGTGAGGAGCTGCTTAGTCCGTTTGAGGCACTTCCACTTTAAAAGACAAGCTGGACTGGCATTTGGATCACTTTGTTCTGGTGCGTGGCCAGGGCTGGGCTGCAAGTGGCTGCCGGTAAGTAAGGGAGGAAGTGGGTGGAGAGAAAAGGGAAATCTCTGCTGAATGCGAGTGACACTGTCCCTGGAATGGTTCTTCCTCCCCTGGTACCCCCTCCCCAATTGTTGAGACTCAGTATCTCCATCCACTCACAGAGTGAAAATGTTCCTCTTTGCTTTCCTTTGCCAAGAGTAGGTTTCTTAGAAAGTGAAGGTTCTTGAAGGTTCACTTCATCTTGTTGTAGGAGATTGGCACTGTCACCAGATCTTCCTTAGCATCAGGAATGTTTGTGTTGTACGCATATTAAGTAGGGGATTTTCCACTCTTGTTTACTGCTTCAGCTGACCAAAATCTGGTTCCATGGAGTTTACATACTTGTTCAGAAAGTTTGGGGTACCTTTTCAGCCTTACTGATGACACTGTTAAAATGCCTCCCCTTCTCCCCAACACACACTCTCTAACCTAACCCCAGGCTTATAATGAGCCCACCGCACACATGAATGAGCCTTGCCATGGGCTGGTATGTAAAAGCTGGCATAGAATGCATAGTTTGGGAGAGGACCTGCCATTATGGCCGGAACGTTCTAGGGTGGATGAATAGGTCGCGTGGCTCAGCCATCGTTCCTGCTGTTTGCTCCCGGATGTGGCCCTTGCACAGAGTAGGTGAGTCATATTTGCTGAAGAAATGAATGTTCTAGAGGGAGTGTCCTGTATTCCCTAGTTTTGGATGCACTGTGCCCTCAGAAGTGCTTCCCTCCCCCTCTGCTCTGATTTCCCCCTGCCAGATAGGGCCTCTCCTACCCAAGCCTAGGAAATCATCCCCGCCCTTTCCCCTGCCTCCCCCTCTCTCTGCCCTATAGGTTTCATCAGGGCTCTGGTCTCAGTGTCTCAAGTTACCTGCCTGTCCTGTCCCTGGCAGTGAGCTGCAGGAGAAGGGGGCCCACTGCCCCCCAACCTCTGTGGGTGCCCTGTGCCCAGAGTGGGGCCTGCAGGAGGGCAGCTGTGTTTGCCAAGAACTAGCCCTCCAGGAGCTAGTGACAGTGGGGCACCGGGCAAGTTGAGTCTCCTGGCTTGAATGTTGGGACAGTAATAGCACCACTACGTAGGCTTTAGTGAGTGAATGCGTGTTAAGTGCTGGAGAACTTCCAAGAGATGTTGCTTGTCAATGCTATAAATCATAAACTGTTTAGCTTCTCTTAGGGATTGGGGATAATGAGGATTTAAAAACATTAAGTACCTCTGAAGGGTTAAAGGATGAGTTTTCAGTACAAACATGTTGCCTAACATTTAACTAACAGCAAGGTTATGTTGATAGTTGTGTAAGTCGGGTAGGTTATTTTGGAAGTATAGGATGATTATCTGTCCAGTACACTAAAATTCTCTGTTATTAACATTTTATCCTTTGAGTAAATGTTTATTAAGGGATTCTGTTGTGTGCCAGACTGTGCAGCATGCTGGAGCTGCAGAAATATAGGTGAGGTCTTCTTTAAGGACCCTTGGTCTAGTGGAGTAACTAGGGATAGTAAGTGAAATTTTTGAGAATTCTAGATGATTCTCTTTGAAGGCTGCTTTTCCTGTTTCCTGTCTCTGAGGATAGAATCCATATTTTAATGGCCTGTTTTCTGAGATCTGTTGGGAGTTGGGGAAATGAGGGTGGAGGTTGACAGGGGGTGTGTCTTTCTTTGGCTGGTCTGCCTGCCAGACCCCTGATAGTTTGCCTTGGAGTCTGAGGGGCAGGTTTGGGTGGGGACGAAGGTTAGCTTTGCTTGGCAGGCAGTTGTGGTACAGTGTGCTCTCTTTTCTAAAGTGTTAGCTCTTCTGGGGAGTATGGTGCTTCTCTTTCATTGTAATGTTTAAATATTGTCTGGAGCCACTTACAGTGTTAAGTGATTAATCTTTTTGTCCTCACTCGTAGAATGGGAGAAATAATATTCATTCATTTATTCAGCAAGTACTTATTCGGCAATTACTGACGTTGGGCACCTAGAACAAAAGTAGGTTTTATCCTAAGGGATTTAAAATTGTGAGGATTGAATGAATGTGTGCATTGGGGGACAGAAGGGAGAGGGAGGGAGGGAGGGAAATGGATGAGGATGGTCTCACAGTAGATGCTCAAATACTAAAAAAAAAAAAAAAAAAAAGCCTTCTCCTTTTTATATGTGGCTTTTTATTGTCTTAAAGACTAAAAAATCTTATTGTGAATTGTTAGTCACTTGCACTTTGTTCCTACCCATCTCTTTCCACAAAGGATCTGAAGTTTACAGTGTTTTATATATTCCTCTAAAGGTTTTGTTTTGCTTACAGCGGGGAGTGGATAGATGAGTGAAGGGAAGAACAAAAGAATTGATTGTAAATAACAAGTCAGAAAGGATTAATGGTTTTCCCCTAGAATTGACTTTAACATAAATAATTAGATTATTTTTTCCTAATAGATTGCCTATGGGCTTTTAAAAATTGTTTTTTTTTGAGAGCAGTTTAGGTTTGAAGCAAGACTGAACAGAATGTACCATGTTTTCATATACACTCCCTCCCTTCCACGATCACCCCATCTTCGTCCCAACAGAGTGGTGCATTTGTTACAGTTGATGGCCCCACACTGACACATTAGTGTCACCCAGAGTCCCTAGTTTACAAATTTATAATGTCATGTATCCACCATTATAGTATATTGAGTTGTTCCACTGCTCTAAATATCCTCTGGGCTCCACTTGTTTATCCCCGTCTCTCCGCTAACCCTTGACAACCACTGATCTTTTTACTGGCTCTGTAGTTTTGCGTTTTTCAGAGTATCATATAGTTGGGAGTCATACAGTATATGTAGCCTTTTCAGAAAGATTGGCTTTTTTCACTTAGTAATAGACATGTGAGGTTCTTCTGTGTCTTTGCATGGCTTGATAGCTCATTTCATTTTATTGCTGAATAATTTTCTGTTGTCTGGATATACCACAGTTTATCCATTCACCTACCAAAAGGATATACTGGTTGGTTCCAAGTTTCGGAATTTATGAATAAAGCTCCTATAAACTATCTGTATGCAGGTTTTTGTGTAGATAGAGGTTTTCAGTTCAGTTGGGTAAATACCAAGGAATACAACTGCTAAATCTTACAGTAAAAGTATATTTAGTTCTGTAAAAAGTAAACTGCTAAACTGTCTTTAGAGGCTGTGTCATTTTGCATTCCCACCATCCATGAATGAGAGGTCCTATTGATCCATATCCTTGCCAGCAGTTGGTGTTGTCAGTATTTTAGATTTTGACTATTTTTTACAGGTATATAGTGGTATCTCATTTAATTAGCATTTCCCTAATGTCCAGTGATGTTGAACATCCTTGCATGTGCTTATTGGCCATCTGTGTATCTTCTCTGGTGAGCTGTTAGTCTCTCAGGTCTTTTGCCCATGTTTTAAATCAAGTTGCTTATTTTCTTATTGCTGAGTGAGTTCTTTGTGTATTTTGGACAACAGTCCTTCATCAGCTATGTCTTCTGCAAACATGTTCTCCCAGTCTGTGGGTTTTCTTCTCATTCTCCTGACAGTGCCCTGCAGAGCAGAAGTTTTTTATTTTAACAAAGTTGGCTTCAGTGATTTCTTTCATGGATCGTTTCTTTGATGTATCTCAAAAGTCCTCTTTCTACCCACGGTCATCTAGGTGTCTCCTGTTATCTTCCGAGGACTTTTCTAGTTTTGTTTTTTACATTTAGGTCTGTAATCCATCTTGATTTAATTTGTGTGAAGGGTTTAAAGTCAAGGTCCGGGTTGATTTCTGTTTGTCTTTGCACTTGAAGGTTCAGTTGTTCCAGCAGCATTTGCTGAAAAGGCTCTTTGCTTCATTGTCTTGCCTTTGCTCCTCTGTTGGTGGTCTGTGTTTAGAAAATGTTTATTTGTATCACTTCTCTAGAAATCTGATACTAGAGAGTTTAAAGCCTGAAAAGCCTATCCCTCCCTCAAAACACTCCCTTTCCTCCCCCCTTTTCTTAAAGGAAACTATAAGCACTCAAGCCTCTACGATGACTGTGGAGTGAAAGTCACTTCTCACTTACATGGGGCTCACTGAGGATTATTAAACCAGAGCATCCAGAACATGCTCTTTTTTTTTTTTAAGATTGAATGATTGATTGATTGATTGATTGATTCATGAGAGACACAGATGGGCGGGGAGAGAGAGAGAGAGAGAGAGAGAGGCGCAGAGACATAGGCAGAGGGAGAAGCAGGCTCCATGCAGGAAACCTGATGCGGGATTTGATCCCAGGTCTCCAGGATCAGGGCCTGGGCTGAAGGTGGCACTAAACCGCTGAGCCACCAGTGCTGCCCCCAGAACATGCTCTTTATCCTCCATTGCCACACAGACTCCCTCACCGCCATGCAAAGACAGAAACACTGACTTGAATGAGTGACACAATGCTGTGATACCTGCCATTGGGCTCTGTACTTTCAGAGGCTTGAGTGGACAGGGATTGTCCCCCCTACCCACTGACCTTGCTGCCCACTGGTGACAGCAACTTCACTGGGTAGCCCTAACTCAGTAGACCTTTGTCATTTAAAGCCTGAATCTTTAGGTGGTATGTGAGTGTAAAATATACTACTTGATAAATATGGTGAGTTAATGGTTTACAGTGTCTTTGTTTAGAAAGAGATTCCATAACAATTCAGGAATCTTGACTAAAGAAACCTAGAAGGAAATGAACTTATAGGCCATATTTGGCCCACAGATTTATTTTGGCTTATATTTCTGTCTCTCATTCTACAATTTGGATTAGTCACTAACAGTTAAAAATTAGGAGACTCTACACAAAAATAGCTGTATTTCTCACTTTTCTTTAAAAAATCAGACCTGACCCCACTGGTCTGTTATTACATATATATATATATATATATATAGGTTTTATTTATTCATGAGAGACACAGGCAGAGACATAGGCAGAGGGAAAAGCAGACTTCTCGCTGGGAGCCCCATGTAGGACTGGATCCTAGGACCCCAGGATCACGCCTTGAGACGAAGGCAGTCGCTCAGCCTCTGAGCCAGTGTTCCTATGTATCCCTCCCCAGCCTGGCACACTTCCCCCTACATTACCCCCCATAAATTTGTTTTTAGTTTTAGTTTTGTTTTTTTTCACAATCCATGAGACTGCAGCTTACCTTGGTTCTCCTGTGGGTTTTTGCTCCAGGGTGAGAGCGGTATGTGATGATGTTGACTAGCATTAGGAAGGAGCACCGTGAGGGGCCTTGTACGCGGTGGCCAGCGGCGACCACACCCAGGCACTTGCTGCTATCAGGTTTCAGGGGGACACCTTCAGAGAGAGCCCTTCCTAACCTTCCCTTGCAAGCAGGCCCAGGGCTGTGGTTGTAATGCTGCCCACTTGGTGCTTTTTCTTTGTGTGCAAGCTTATCTTTTCTTGGTACTTGACCTTTTAGATTTTCTCTGCCTGGTAGAGTGCCTTTAATGTGTGTGTTCGGTGCCACATTTGCGTAAGACTTTGTTCATTTAAAGCTAGCTGTGCATATATTCATTCTTCCTAATGCTGCCACATTTGCTTCTTTATCTGCAGGGGCAGAAAGGCGATTCCTGGAAAGCTTAATTGACTCCCCCAAGGTCAGCTGTTATTAGAGGGCAGAGATGGGAGTGCAGATAATTTTCTGACTTCAGATAAGGGTGTTCTCTTTCCACGGTCACTGTTGCCCATTCAAACCACCAAGTGTCTACCTGCAGACTCTTGATTTCAGCTTAATCACTTTGCTTATTGTCTTACGTACAAGTGTTAAATTACTACCAACAGTTTTTGCCATGCTTTGCAAAGCTTAATTCTCAGTTCTTTTGAAATGAGTCCGACTTCTCAAAAAAGGTATTTAGATTTCAGAATTTGACACTCATGGTTCCAGACACAAACATATAGCTCTCATTTTTTTACTACTAGAGGCCCAGTGTAATTTCTGTGAAAAATCTGCTTTTTTGAATGGACTCTTTAAAATACAGAGCCCCTAATCCTCAAATTTAATTGAATGAAAATTGGCAAAGCCTATACAAAACGAATTAGGAGAGAGACCTAATAGAGGAAAGTAGAGTGCCCGTGTGTCCTGAGAGCCAGGGCCAGGCTAATTTATGCTGGTGATCTTGGCCTAATTATTAACAGGTTTCCCCTTTCATCTCAAAAGGTCCTGCTTCAGACCATGAGTTCTCTGGAAACCCTACCTCTAGGTATATGAGACTGTTAATTTACATACTTAAAACTTGTGAATAACATCATTTTAAAACTATTGCCAGTTATGGTTTCTTGAAATTTAGGCAACCCATATTTTCTTTGAACCATTTTTTTGGCACAAAAGGATAGGAAAAAATCCTCTGCAAGGAATTGAAACACTGTACAAATCAAAATTAAGAAATAGTTACTGATATGGAGCAGTGACTGTCAGTGTGTCTGAAATGCATATTTAATGATGGACATTAATGTAAACAGTTACTGGGAAGAACCCTGACTTAAGAAGAACGTTGGCCTTCGTTGCAGAGGACGCCAAGGACATTTGCTCATGGCTGGAGACCGTATTCATTAATGAAGATTAGATGTGGGTAGTTGATGGTTATTCCCAGCTGGGCTGGAAGTTCCTGGGAATAGTGTGACCTTGATATTTATTAGCCCCTCTCAGATTTACCATAGAATGAGTCACAGTCCTGAAAGCCTGTCACAGTACAGGAGATGGCTTTTTTGGAGTCCAAGATTATGGGGGTACTTTTTAGAAAAGATTAGGGGCTGTTTTATGGACACTGGAAATTAAACAAAACCACCAGGGGTACTATAATGCATCTTAAAAAAGCTTCCTCTTCCTCAGTGTTTTTTAGGCAAGGAGTGACCTTGTGATTATGAAGTATGCACCAGTTCATGTTTTTTTCTGCAGTACTTTTTAACTTTCCATTTTATAACTTTATTTGAAAGAATGTGCCAAATTAGAGACTATTGAAATACTTTATTATTTAGAGGACTTTATTATTTTTAAAGTTCTCTTAATATTTAAATTTGATAGTAAGAGAATACCTGCTTATTTGCCACACCATGAAATTACTTAAAATGAACTATTGTGAATGTCCTATCTTACTTTTATTTATAGCAGAATTGAAGGTTTGTTTTTATAAGATGGAAACAGTTAACTGGGTATGATGTGTTCTCTTTTAATGCTCCAAATGCAGTTTGACTCAAGGTAGAAGCCTGTAACACGAATACTATACCTTCAACCATATCAGGGTGGATGGGTAGAAGAGCATCAGGGCATGACTTCAGAATTATATGTGACTGGTTATAAAACTAGCATGTAAGGTCACGTAAGATCTTAGAAATCTTTATGTTGAAGGAACCTCTCGTACAATATAGTCATTTGATAAACAAGAAAACTTAAAACCCAGCAAATTTAAGTGTCTCCTCCAAGCTCTTAAAACTTACTAGTAGCATAAAGATAATAAATGTCTATATAGTCTTATTTCTTTTTCTTTAATTAAATTAAAAATTTAAATTTAAATTCAATTTACCAAAATACAGTGTGCCACCCAGTGCTCATCCCATCAAGTGCCCTCCTTAGTGCCCGTCACCCAGTTGTCCCATCCCTTCACCCACCTCCCCTTCCGTAACCCTGTTTGTTTCCCAGAGTCAGGAGTCTCTCAAGGTTTGTCTTCCTCTCTGATTTTTACCCACTCAGTTTTCTCTCCTTCCTTTATGGCCCCTTTTACTATTTCTTCTATTCCACATATGAGTGAAACCATATGATAATCTCTTTCTCTGATTGTATAATCTTATTTCTTAATGTTTATTTTACACTGTTACATTCTGTACTTTCAGAAATAACTGTTTAATTTCTATTACCTTTAACTTGCTAACACTTTAGTCATGTAATTATACCTCTTAAGGGTAGGGGACTTCATTCCTAATCAATCCAGGAAATTTGCCTGGACTCCAGAAATTAAATCTTACCTGCATGTTACCTGCTTAATGGGGAACAGTGTAGTGAACAGAAAATTGGCCATAATATGGGAAGAGAGCAATAATAGAAGAAATAGATGTTCAGCGTAATGATCCAACTATTTCTCATTCAAGTACCCCAAAGATTGGAATGGTCCAATTTCATCTCACCTTAAAAAAAAAAAAAAAGGAGGCAAAATCCAAATAACAGCATGGAAAGTAGGAACTAGTCAAGATAAAAAAGATAATTTGAGAAGAACTTTCCTTGGGATTCCAAAAACAAAAGCAAATGCCTAATATGCTACGAAGGCTGAAATGAGATCCAGAAGTACTAAGATCACTTGATGTGAACAGGTGGAAAGTGATTTGGGGTAAAAGTAGAGGGGGGTAGATGGAGTTTGGGGAAGGTATTATGAGGCCTCCTGGGTGGGGTGAGAAGAGGGCAATCTGATCACTGGGACCAGCACCCAGCCTTCCCTTCCGGCATCCCCTCCTCCCCTCTGTTTCAGGAATCAAAGATGATTTCTGGATCATCTGTCCGTCCCTAACTTGGCCTTAATGTCTGTCTCATTGAAATTTTTGCTTTGAATTAAACTTTATATTCCATCTTCTTAATTCTGAAGGTGCTTTGTAACCCATATTCATGTCAAAGTTTCCCTGAAATCTGCTTTTCCTCCTTCCTCTCCTTTCCCACTGCATTGAGGGCAAAAAGAGAAAGTTTCCTGACCCCTCCACCAAAGCCATTTGTAATGAGGCATTGTCTAGAAGTTGATAGGGATTGATCGGTAAGTGTGCTGAGTGACCTAAAGATGCCAGTAGAAGCCGATTTAGGCAGGGTCTTAGTATCACCATTAATACCTTTATGTGAAGATGCACAGCCTCACCTGTAGACATTCTGGCTACTTGCCTGTAAAGTACTTATGTCCGCATTTGCCCTTTTTGGAAAGGAGCTACTCACTGGCATTTATTTAGATTTTTCTTGGGATCGTAGCAGGTGTATATTCCATCTAGTCTGTCAGGTGTGTGGCTTCTTTGTCTAAAATGTTTATTTTGTAGTAATATTAGTGTACTAAGTAATTCCTTTGGAGTGATGCAGGAGGGGAGGGCACCTGCTAGTCTGGACATAGACTGGGGCTTATTTTTAACAAAATAAGTGCTGTCTGCCAAACACACACGTGCCTGCATACTCACTGCCCTCCTCGCAGCTTGCAAAAGATTTCTTCATTAAAAAAGAAAAGAGAGGGATCCCTGGGTGGCGCAGCGGTTTGGCGCCTGCCTTTGGCCCGGGGCGTGATCCTGGAGACCCGGGATCGAATCCCACGTCAGGCTCCTGGTGCATGGAGCCTGCTTCTCCCTCTGCCTGTGTCTCTGCCTCTCTCTCTCTCTGTGACTATCATAAATAAATTTAAAAAATTAAAAAAAATATTTAAAAAAAAAAAAAAAAGAAAAGAGATAACACAATATTGCTTTCATTCAGCCTTTTAGAGGTTAGCCAGAAGGTGCCTACAACAACTTTACCATAGTTTAAATTCTTGGTGTGTAATGGTTCCAGAGGATTTCAAGGCTTCCATATAAGCCCATTAGTCAGTGTCCACAATTTTCTTTTCTTCATGTTACACCTTTAGCACACACCCACTGTGTTTCAGGTAAAACTTGCCCAGATGTTTGTCACTATGAAAGTCATGGTCACAGAGAGCCTCTATAGGATGTTGAGAAATGCAGTCCTGAGAAAATGATTGGGAATGTGGTGAGCATGTAAGAAGCACCAGTCATGCATGAAGACCGTGCACTCCTCAAAAGACTCCCTTTGGAGCTTACTTCCATGTGTGGGGTGTTGATAGCCAACAGTAAAATGTACAGTTATGTATTAGCTTTTCTAGGGAGTAAAGGACCAAATAACTACATCCTTTGTCTGGGAGATATTTATTTTTCCTCAAAATACACTGCTGATTTTTACATTTTAGAGACCGTTCTAGCCAGAGGATCCCAGCCCTGTCCCTGTATGTTAGTTAGTCCCACCTATATCATATCTGTCAGCCCTCATCGGCTGTGTTCTACATAAAAGTCATACAGCAGGGGCACCTGGGTGGTTCAGTCAGTTAAGCATCTGCCTTTAGCTCAGGTCATGATCTCAGGGTCCTGGGATCGAGTCCTGCATCAGGCTCTCTGCTCAGCAGGGAGTCTGCTTCTCCCTCTCCCCCGTCCCCTCTCCACTGCTTGTGCTTTCACTTTCTCTCTCTCTTTCTCTCAAATAAATACAATCATGCAGCAGTTTCTTGATATCTGTTGTGCATAAAGACTTTATCATAAATTCACCAAGTAACTGCTGAGTGTCTCATGGCAGGCATGAGCTAGACTCTGAAGATAGAGGTAGTGAACGTCTGCACATTGGTTCCCTTTCACCCTGCTCCAGAGTTCTTTGTCTCATTCTGTGTGGGCTGCCAGAACAAAAATACTGTAGACTGTGTGGTTTAAGCAGAAGAAACGCATTTCTCAGTTCTGGGGGTTGGAAGTCCGAGATGAAGGTGTCCTCACGGTCAGGTTCTGGTAGGGACCCTCTGCCTAGTATTTAGACCTGCTTTCTTGCTGTGTCCTGTCGTAGTGGGGAGAGAGGACTTGGTCCTTTCATTGAAGCCCTTATAGAGGCCTCATCCCACCAGGAGAGCCCCACCTCACGACTTGATCTCAACTCAGCCACCTCCCAAAGGCCCTACCTCCAGCCACCATCACATTGAGAGTGCTTCTGCATGTCGATTTGAGGGACACAGACATCAGTGCCCTGCATGCTTCTTGTGGGGCTTCCCTTGCAGTGTCGCTCTGGGGCTCTCTTCTCTTCTCTCTTTGTACCCGTTTCCAAGATGCTGTGTGATCATCTTTACAGGTGTATTCCCTTGTTCTAGAAGGGCACATCTTTTCATAGCTGGAAGAGAATGGGTATGAGGTAAGGCAGTCCTCAACTGTCTGAAAATCTCTCTTCTGCCCTCCTACGTGATGGGTCATTTGGTTGCAAGGAGAACTTTGTGTTGAGAATAATTTTCACTCCCCCCTCTTTTGAAGGCATTGCTCTTTCACCTCCAGTTGGCTTGTCCATGTTCAATGCACTCCAGTTTCTGGTTATTTCCAGATGGTCCTTTTTTTTTACCCCCTCATCTTTGGAAATTTTCAGATTGCTTTCTCTGTACCAGGTGGCTGGGGTTTAATTTGTGCTCTTTGTACTCTTTGTACCAGGTGGCTGAGGTTTAATTCAAGCAGCCAGTCCTTTCATTCTGAACCCATTTTCTGTATTGTTATTTTCTGGTATGTGTTCTCTTTCTGGAATGAATATTTTCCTGTTCTGTATTCTGATTTTGTTTTCATTTCTATTTTCTGGGATGTTATTCAACTTTGATCCTCAAAGTCTACTCTCCTTTTTTGTGTTGCTCTTTGAGGTTTATTTTCAAGAGCTTTTTTGGTTTTCTGATTGTCTTTTTTTTGTAGTATTTAGTTTTTGTCGCAGGGGTATATTCTGTGTGGATGCCTTACAGGTTTGTCTTTTTTTTCCTCTTGTTGAGCTTTCCTTCTGTTCAGGACGTTGTTTTTCTTCCCAGCAAGCTTTGGTTTCTTTGTTTTGTCTCCATCTCTCCCACTGGAACCATCTTTGAACTGCCTGAAGGTCCCTGGCTGTTGACAGGAGGACTGGGGCATTGAAAAACCTGACTAGTGGCTCCATAGGCAAGATTTTTTAAACTAGTGTCTTGGCTATAGTGATCCAGCTGTTTGGATGATGTTTTCTGTAGGGGGACTGTAGGGACCTATGGGGACTGTTCAGTTGATCCCGTCTCCTTCTCTCCCAGAAGTATTCTGGGACCTGGTTGGAGAAAGGGCTGGGAGCCCTCCTCTTTAGACTTTGATTTCCTTCTACTTGGCCTTGATCTCGTCCTTACCCAGCTGTTCAGATTTCATTCCTGGAGAAATTGAACCTCAGGTTTATGTGCTTGTCGGTGAACTCTAACCATAGAGAGTGAAGGGAAAGAACCTGTAGGCCTGTATTCAGGAATAGCTATTGTAAATGATGGACCCTGTTAAGAAACCAGTTTTTGCTACCTGCCTGTCCTGTTTTCGTTACAACAATTGGGAGGCAGTTCTCTGTGAATTTTGGCAAAACCTCATCATCTGAATGTCAGAGTAACTCGGAGCATGTCTTTGAAGGTGCTGGACATCAGCCACCACCCACCTTCCCCCACTCCCAGGTGGGGGGAGGGCACTGTCCCCTGGCCCTGTTGGGAGCGGACGAGGGGGTGTCACTGCACTACGTTCGTCCCGTCTCACTTGGTGCAGCCCTGGGCCTCACCCCTGTCTTTCGCGGCACCCTTCCTTTCCTGGGATGCTGAAGGGCGATTTGGCCTACTGTTCAGAGCAGGCCGTTAGACGTCCTCTTCCTTCACACAGGTTCATTTCCTCCCAGTTTGGGGGTGTCTCACCTGCTCTGCCTCCTCTCTCCTTCTCTTCTTGGTCCTTATGAGTTTTTCCTTTCTTCTTTCTTCTCTATGAAGGACTATTGGGGAAGAGAGCATCACGTGGCCTCTACCACTTCATTTCTCACCATACGTCTCTGATTTGTATTTTAAGAAACTCCTTTTCATTTCTGTGTGGAAGGGCCCCCCAAGGGGAGAAGAATAGACTTGGGCGGGGAGCCTGGGCGGGGAGCCCTGCTGAGAAGAGCAAGCCCCGAGACCCCCGGGAGCACCTCCTGCTTCACGCCACACTGACCTAGTTCTGAAAAGCAGCCTGTTAGGCTTGGTGTGGTCGTGTTCTTGGAAACAGAGGGACCTTTGAAATGAGTCCTGGCTCTTCACTGTTAGAAATTTGGAAATGATAAGTGGACAGAATGAAAAGAATATGTCATTATAACAAATATATATAAAATGACCATGTAGCCTGCCGTCGTCTTGCACATAGTAGTTTTACTGGTCCTAGTCACAGAGCCCTGGGCTGCTGCTGTGGTAGAAGGGGCACTGCTGCAGCCTGTGCATCCCTGCATCCTCCCCCTACACCCAGGTGGCATCCTCAGGCAGAGTTGGGGATCAGATGGCACAGCAGCCATGGGACACATGGCGTGAAGGCTGACCTTGCAAAAGCTGGAAGAAGGGCCTCTGGGCCCCTGTTGGGGGAGATGGTGAGACCAGCTGTACTTGTTTCACATCCTTAGCACCTGCACACAGGTTTCATTTGTCCTGGCTTTGTGTCCTCCCAGGACGATACCCGCTTGTCACCTTGTGGCTGTGCACTTGGCACCCAGGACGCAGCCCAGCTAGAGGATGGCCGAGAACGTGCTGGGCAGGAAGTCAGCCTATATGAAAAGAAAGGCAAATGACCAGGGTCCTTGTCCAGTGTCTGCCACGTGGCGTTCCAGTTGATGGAGTTTTCGTCTGGTCTCACCCTGTGGCCCTGCATCCAGGCCTTGGAGGAGATTGGGCATCCCTCGCTTCTCGCTTTCCCTGACAGGCAAACCCCAGACTGCTCCTCTGCTCCCAGTCTCCTTGCCGTTTACAGTAGATCCCAGGAGGGGTGCATAAAGGTGGACTGAGCAACCATGGCCTGTGCTGGGAGCGACACCATGAGCAGCCCCTGCACATGGGCTGCAGAGCACCCCACATGCACCTTGTGCCTCCTGGTGCAGGAGAATGGTGGGGGTGCTTTCCAGGGCTAGATGTGCTCTGCTTCTGTTCTTGCTTTTAAACTTTGCCTTTTCTAATTAATCACAAAACTGGGAAATTATTTCAGTAGCTAATTCTGTGCCCCCATGTCCTGTGTTGATCACAGACCACACGGGAAGCAAAGTTGGAAACTATGATATGAGGCCCTTCCAAGAGTTTGTCATTCTCTGCTAAGTCCTGCTCTGTGAACAGACCTCACAGGTGTCCAGGAGAGGAGAGGGCTGAGTTTAGGGAGGTCAGCATTTGCCAGACTGGGGCTCCCTGGGAATTAGGTGAGCAAGTGAATGTGGGTGGGAGCCTGCATTCTTCACCCCCCCTTCGCTCCCTCACCATTATTTGGAAGTATTTCCCTTCTTTTTACTCTTACTGGCTTGATTTATTGGTAGCTTGTAGTATTGTACAGAAGAAGAAACTGGGATGTAAAAGTGCCAATCTGTTTCTCTGTTATGGTGATTGCCTTGTGCTGGGAAAGAAGTAGAAATTCTGACTTTCCAAAGGCAAATAAAACTGCTTAGTTCAAATACATAGCACCCTATCAAGAGATAATATTTAGCAATATGAACAAAACCCAAAAATGAACCACAAATGAAACAGGACTCCCTGATCACATACCAACTTGTAGTGTTACTAAATGTTTTTTATGGGTTTTTATTCTTTGTTCCAGGAGGCCTTGTAGACGCTAATCATCTCATCACTTGGACATACGGGGGAATTAAATCCATTCTCTCTCTAACTTGAGGGCCCCTCACCCATCTGGGCTGATGGACCTCCAGCCTCTGTCCTCCCTACCCCCAAGCCTGTATGATAGGACAGGGGGTGAGTTGGTGGAAAAAAGATCCCCTTGGCATTACCTGCCTCTAAGCTTAACAGTCTGAGCCTGCCATGTGCTAGAGATCTGGTGCTGAGCAAGCTGACCCTCTCCTTGCACGGAAGTGTGGGGAGGCACACTTGACACAAGGAACAAGCAGACGTTTAAAGGATTTTCAGTATGCTCACTCCTGGCAACCTTGCAGAATATCAGTCTCATCTATAGCTTGCCTTCCAGATGGCCGGCCTCTTCCTCTTTCCTTCTCTTTTGCTCTCTGGAAGCAGCCTTTGAGTCATACTCCTGGCATTCTCCTTTGACTCCATCAATGCAGTTTATTCCTAGGTAGCTGCACAGTCTGCTGTTTCAGAAAGGCAGCAGCTTCCACTGGGTGCCAGTCTTCAATGGGGGGGACCTTGGTTGGCTCTTGGGTTCCTTAGTGGACTTGGTGGGGACCCAGGGTGGCATTCTCGTCCAGGTATGCTGACTTGGTGCACCATGATCTCAAGGTTACACTTTTTCTGTATGAAACTTTCTCATAATTCTTTTTCAGAATTATATTGGCCAACCCTGATTATCAAGGAGTCTTCTTTCTTGAAGCAGTTTATATTTCTTCTTCTAATCTCATTGGACTGCTGGAGATTGGGCTTTACCTAAGTAAGGCCTCTGGTATCCTGTGACCCATTTGGAAGGATTTCTAATATTTAAGGGTTTTTTTTTTTTAATTTTTAAAGATGATGCAGGTATGTAAGGAAAGGCAAGAAGAGAGGGATAGAGTCACGTAATGCTAAAGTAGCCATCTTTTTTTTTCTTAACAGATGCAGCAACTTTTTTATGAGAATTATGAACAGAACAAGAAGGGGTACATTAGAGATCTCCATAACAGTAAAATTCATCGAGCCATCACCCTGCACCCCAACAAAAACCCGCCCTACCAGTACCGGCTGCATAGTTATATGCTCAGCCGTAGAATAGCTGAGCTTCGCCACCGCACCATCCAGCTGCACCGGGAGATAGTCCTGATGGGCAAGTACAGCAACACAGAGATTCACCCTGAAGACCTCCAGCTGGGAATCCCTCCTTCCTTCATGCGGTTTCAGCCCCGCCAGCGGGAGGAGATTCTGGAGTGGGAGTTCTTGACCGGGAAGTACTTGTATTCGGCGGCTGAGGGCCAGCCCCCTCGGAGAGGGATGGACTCGGCCCAGCGGGAGGCCCTGGATGACATCGTCATGCAGGTTATGGAGATGATCAATGCCAACGCCAAGACCCGAGGGCGCATCATTGACTTCAAGGAGATACAGTACGGTTACCGCCGGGTGAACCCCATGTATGGCGCCGAGTACATCCTGGACCTGCTGCTCCTGTACAAAAAGCACAAAGGGAAGAAAATGACTGTCCCTGTGCGGAGACATGCGTACTTACAGCAGACCTTCAGCAAGATCCAGTTTGTGGAGCATGAGGAACTGGATGCCAAGGAGTTGGCCAACAAGATCAATCAGGAATCCGGATCCCTATCCTTTCTCTCAAATTCCCTGAAGAAGCTCGTTCCCTTTCAGCTCCCTGGGTCAAAGAACGAGCACAAAGAACCCAAAGAGAAAAAAATAAATATATTGATTCCATTGTCTGGGCGTTTCGACATGTTTGTGAGGTTTATGGGAAACTTCGAGAAGACGTGTCTCATTCCCAGTCAGAATGTAAAGCTTGTGGTTCTGCTTTTCAATTCTGACTCCAACCCTGACAAGGCCAAACAAGTGGAGCTCATGAGAGATTATCGCATTAAGTACCCCAAGGCTGACATGCAGATTCTGCCTGTGTCTGGAGAGTTCTCAAGAGCCCTGGCCCTCGAGGTGGGATCTTCCCAGTTCAACAATGAATCTTTGCTCTTTTTCTGTGATGTTGACCTGGTGTTTACGACAGACTTCCTTCAGCGATGTCGAGCAAATACGGTTCTGGGCCAACAGATCTACTTTCCAATCATCTTTAGCCAGTACGATCCAAAGATTGTTTATAGCGGGAAAGTTCCCAGCGATAACCATTTTGCCTTCACTCAGAAAACTGGCTTCTGGAGAAACTATGGGTTTGGCATTACCTGCATCTACAAGGGAGATCTTGTGCGGGTAGGTGGCTTTGATGTTTCCATCCAGGGCTGGGGGCTCGAGGACGTGGACCTTTTCAACAAGGTTGTCCAGGCAGGTTTGAAGACATTCAGGAGCCAAGAAGTGGGGGTGGTGCACGTCCACCATCCTGTCTTCTGCGATCCCAATCTCGATCCCAAACAATACAAAATGTGCTTGGGATCCAAAGCATCCACATACGGGTCCACACAGCAGCTGGCTGAAATGTGGCTGGAAAAACATGACCCAAGCTACAGTAAAAGCAGCAATAATGGCTCAGTGAGGACAGCCTAACGTCCAGCTCTGCTGGAAGAGACATTTTTAATTATCTAATTTATTTTTCAAAAATTTTTGTATGATCGGTTTTTGAAGTCCGTACAAGGATATATTTTACACATGATTTTCTTACAAAGGACTCCTTGGTGATTGAGCTTTTTGAACAAAAATGTGATCATGTTTGCCTTTGAACACACTTTCTTGCTGAACGTTGTGTAGCAGACCTGCTTAATGATGACTTGAAATGTACTGATGAACAAAACTCTGTTGTTTGGTTTTGTTTTTTTACACATTTCCTTTTCAGACCCCACCCCCCTTGCTACAGTCCTTTGGCAGAAAACACAAACGTTCCTGCAAAGTATTATTGTAAGAAAACACTGTAACTCTGGTAAATGTTTTGTAACTGTTAACATTGCACAGATTCTACCTTTTGTCTTTTTTTTTTTTTACGATGATTTTATTTCTTTTTAAGCCATTTCGTGTTCCAGTTGTAAAATAAGGACATGTGACTGTAGCTGTATCATCCTTGTCGGGAGAGCTTTCCAGAGTTGATTCTTTCCCCCCAAAATGCTGCTTGCGGTCACATAGTTGTTTCAGAAGCAAGGGGAGGAGAGGCAGAGTGAGATGCACGGCTGTTCTTGTTGTGACTCATGTGGCTTAATGGACCTGGCGTTAAATTCCAAGATGGATTTGGTACTTTTTTCTTCTCTCTTCTTGACCCTTCTCTTTAGAGGGTAAACTGTTATTAATATTTAGAATGGCAAAGAAGAATTACTGTAATAAGTCTAATGTACACAAGGTAAAACAAAAGCCCACCCTAATGACAGCATGGGGGGAAACGTATTTCGGTTTTGTTCACTTCATCCTGTCTGTGTTATGTTATCGGTGGAGGCGATTGTTTTCATTCTTTAATGACTGTTTTGTTTTTGTATCTGAAATACCTTTAATTTATTTAATATCCATGTTTAGAGCTCTGCCATTTCTCAAGTACCCACTAGTCATTAGTATTTATATGTGTTATCAAGAGTGTGTTTAGTGTCCTTTGATTTGCAGTAAACTGATCTCCAAAGATTTCCTTTTGAAAACGCTTTTCCCTCCTCAATTTCTACATTCCTTACTGTTTTACTAAATATTAAGTGTTCTTTGACAATTTTGGTGCTTATGTGTTTGGGGGACAAAAGTGAAATGAAGTGTGTCGTTCCACCGGAAAGTTTGTTTTCAACTCACAGATCAAATGTGCCTTAATAAATTTTTTTTTTCATTTAGATCTCAGTCAGTAACAGATTTGCCATTTTAATACGCATCGTTGGAGATCTGCTTGTTTGTAAATAGTCTGTTGCTCATTTGGGAAAATAAACCAGTGAACAGTATTTTTCTATTGTACTTTTCAGGACCATTTTGTCTCATTACTCCCATTTTAGCTAAAAAATTGTATTATGTTTGGAGAGTAAAAAACTGAAACACTGATTTTCTAAAAGTTTTTAAAGTTATTTGAGGGGAATATTTGTGTAGACTGCCGCTTGGGAGCAAAATGAAACTTTCAAGTGCCTCCTCTTCTGCTTTCTCCCAGAATGAACTTGCCCTTTGTTCCTCGTTGGCTGGTCAGGTCTGTGTTCCCTAGAACAAGGGTCTTCAAACCCATTTCAAACTCTCTCTGGCTTCTTGGCACAAATGCACCTTCCTGGCCCACAGTGGGTTCAGCTGGGCCCATTAGAACCTATTTTAACAAGTGCCCACATGATGCTGCATGCACGAACACCCTTGGGGTTTTAGGACAGATCTAACTACAGGATAAATTATGTACAGTTGCTATATAATCCAAGAATCAAAAAAAGTAAGACCTTTGATACCAAGGTAGTAAGCTTTGTGGAAGCCATTCCTGCTCCCAGGACAGGTATTTACCGTGTAATGACAGTTAAGACCCAGCATAATAACATTGTGCTTTCAGGAGGAATTGCTGTCATTCAGCCTAATTGTCATTTACTTTGTGGGGATGTTTAGTTTTCCTTTGGAAAAAAAGCCCAGACATTTTTATTTCTCAGTAAGGAAGAGTACAGTATCCACCTCGCTGACAAAGGAAATTCTCATAATAGTGAAAATAGCATAATAGTGAACAATGGGGATTTAGGACCGGGTATGAGCAGTGTCCTTCCAGAGCTTGAATATCTGTCCAGCATCATGGTGACGTTTTGTCAAAGTTCACATTTCCTTCCTACTCCTGCTCTTGCTGGGATCTGTTCCTCTTCCTGATGCCTGTGTGGATGTATATGGAGGGGCTGGCCTCCCTTCCTGAAGATGCTGCCTTTAGAAGGGCAGGTCCCCTGTCCTGGTCGGGCTAGACCTGGGCTCTGTGCCCACTGACCTCCTGCTTCACTCTCCTTCTGGCCTCTCCTTGTCTGGCTGGGCCAGGGTCCCTCTCACTAAAGCACTCTTCCAGATCAACAGCTCAGGTGCCCTCCTGCCTCAAGAGTGCGCTCTATAGGCCCCCTCCTCAGAGCCTTTTCAGACCAAACTGGGGTCCAAGTTTGTGGGGACAAGAGCCTCTTTCCTGCTTGGATCTCTGTCTGGAACTTTCTCTGCACACCACTCTGCTGGCCAACCAGACCAATCCTCCCGCCCACCCCCCCATCCCCCCCCCCCCCGGAGCCAACTGAAACTCTCCCATTGTCCACATGGGTATCCTCCTGGGCCCTTCCAGTGTAGATGTGACACTGCTGAATTTAATTTTGTGTTCCTGTGATAACGTCGTCCTCATGGGACCCTGCCAGTGGTACCCGGGCACATTGAGCCCTCTTGTCTAGAATGACAGTGTCCTGCAGCCTTGCCATTAGCACACAGTTCCCCATCTTGTGCATTCCCGCCACTGCCTTTGCTGTGGTTCTGTGGCCCACCCACACTCATGACCTGGAAATAATTGCTGCTTCTCTTAAAACTCTGAAGGCTTTCTGGTTATACTGTTTCACTTGTTACTTTACACTTCCTTTGTATCACTGTATTTAAAAATACAGAAAAGTACTGAAATGACCCATAGCCCCACAAACTGCCTGCGGTACTTAGAAATGGAAGCCTCGTAGTGAAGCTGGTTGGAAGGGGGAAGTCACAGTGCTGCACAGAGGCTGGAAATGGAGCCTTCCTCTCCACTCTGGCCATCCAGCCCTGGGGGCCCTCCCACGAAGAACCGCCAGGTCTGTGTGGCCTAGTGAGGAAGGGGCGGGTGTGAACCACGTATAAACTAGCTTGGTAGTGTTTTAAACAATTCATTTACACAAATGAGAACCACATGTTTGCTTGGGTGTGCGGGCCTGTGTGACCCTCCTCCGGTTGCCAAAGGACATAGGTGGGCCTGGTGCTCTGATGACTTGGCGGACCTATTTCTGGAGGGCAGGGTGGGGCCGATGGGCTTCCCCAGGGTTGTAGGTGCACGTGTGGGAGCCCTGCCCAAGTAGGAGTAGGGGAGCCTTGTCTCATGGGGCAGATGATTGCATCTCGCCTCTGAGAAGGGGAGCTAACACACATCTTCACTCCTAGCAGGCTAGGGATGCTTATCGTTTGTCCTGTGTGATTTAGCAGAATGACAGTCTGCCTCAATCCTGTGCCCTTGGAGGATCACCTAGAGGAGGACAACAGTTACTGGGAATGGTGGGTTTTCAGAGGCATTCTGATGCCAGGTCTCTTGCCTTTTAATAAAAGATCTGTCCTGCAAGAAGGTGAACACCTGTGGGACTGCCTGCCCGCTGGGACTCTCTCAGCTGCTCAGGGGCTCTCCTCTGGCCCCAGATTTCAGGCTATTTGCTTGTCCTTTCTTGTCATGAAGGGAAATAAGTGCCAGCCCTCCTGCACCTGCGCTGGCGCCTGCCCTGGGGGATTAGGCTGTGTTACTGAGTATAAATTGCTGTAATCTCTGCTGCAAAGGAGCTTACGTGCCACAGTGACTGGGGGCCAGCCTGGAGGGGATCTGTCTGCTGAAGTGGCTGCACAGGGCTGTACCTACCTCAATGGGTCCCACTGTGCTCTTTCAAGCCCTCGAAGTATGGGTTTCTGTTCCACTTGAAGGAAAAGGCTGCTCATACCAAATCTGCTTAGTCAAACTTGTTATAAATGTTGCAATGCATCAGATCAGGTTACAGCAACTCATTTTGTATGATTTTCAGTTAAAAAAAAAAAAAACCACCAAAAACCTCGTGTTAGTTTTTGCTATGCTTCACAATTTTTGGTTTTGGCTTTTTGCAGGGATGTAGGGGAATGGTAGAAGGAGGGGGAGTTGGGGATAGAAAAATCTTCAACCAGAAACCATAGGTCCAATCAGATTAGGAGCTGGTTTGTCATCAGGGCAGTTAAAACCACTTAGGTGCCTGTTGTCAGATACTTTCTCAGTGCATTTATTCGTCATTTATTATATTCCAGGTATCAGGTTTTCTTGTCTCACTATAGACAGAACCAACATTTTGTCCTTTAAAGAACATTTTAGCTGCATCTTTTTTAAAATAAGCATTGTTATGCCCGACTGATTTCTAATGAAAAATATAACAAATTGGTCAAGTCATTTAATGATGCAAATTAGGCCAGCTCTGGAATCTGCTTACATCGAGCTGATGCACTGTAATGGATTTCTCTCCATCCAGCAGCTCGTCAAAATTAAGCCCAGCAATGCAGTGCGTGTGGGTTGCCACTTTTTTTCTCCTGCGGAAACTCAACCTTGCCGCAACTCAACACCCGGGTTGGGCCGCATCCTACCACATGCCTTGCTCAATGCTACCTACATGTTCCCAATGGACAAAGGAAAACACTTTCAGCCAAATCTCAAGGTGACCTTCAAATTGATCAATCCTGAGTAAAGGTCAGGTCTTTCTTTAGGCAAAGGCTCACTTCCTGTTACAAAACTAAAAGGGAAAAGTCTCCGTCATAGGCTCGAAATGCCACCCCTCACCCCACTGCCGGAAAGCTAGAAATTTCCTAAAATGCACATTCAAGGAGCTGTGAAGGAAGCATTTTGGATTTTTAAGTCTGTCTCCCCTTGTGCATAACAATGTAATTCATCACGATATGGAAAATATGTGTACTAGGAAGTAGGAAAAGCCTGTTCCCACTTTGGCAAATTCCCATGGGGTTTTTGAAACATATAGTTTGATGCAAATAGTGTGTACAGTGCAGCAGTCAGCTCCTTGCGCCTCCACCACACACACACTTAAAACCCCTTTTTGTCCTTTGGAATCATCATTCAAGGCTGCCTTTTCCGGTAGAGTTGAGAACATGCCCAGTGTTGACCACCTCGAGCGCCCTGTATTGTATCCGGAATGACCCTGCAGTGAGCGCTGTTCCGCACACAACACAGTTTGTACCTGGACCATCAGATTTCCCGAAGCGAGGGGCCCATCTACATCTAGGGCTGAGGGACTTGGTGTTTGGCTATTTCTGACTTCACACTAAGTCATTTGGTATTTCACGTGGTCAACGTTGACATTTTGTACCTACTAGCAATTCTAGTAAAACCTTTGAAAAATAAACTTGAACTCAGCTAAATGACCTTTGAGAAAAATTATGGAAGTTTTGCACACGGTACTTTGGTTACACCATCCCGTGAGAACAGCAACTCCACAGACCCAACTCTGTTACTGCACCACTGAGTCACTTACAAAGTGAGAAAAAAGGCAGACAGATTTATTGATGAGTCAGGGAGTGAAGAGAGGCAAGTTCCAGACAGATGGCCTGTTTGGAAACAAGGTACAGTTCTCCACTCCTGGGCCACAGGCATTTGTCCCAGGAGGCACCAGGGCAGGGGTTGGTGTGGCTGGCTTGAGATAAGAATGGCTCTTTCCAGACTTCACAATGCAGTGGGGGTGCTAGGCGAGGTGTGGACGTGACCAGAGGCGCCAGGCCTCCCTCTGTGTGGCCAGAAGGGCGTCTGCATTTTTGGGGTGGGCAGCATATACATTTGAACACCGATGGGAGTAAATTTCAATACTCAAAGGTGAAACTGTCGATCACTTTCCTATGTTCTCAGCAAGTTTTGAGGATTCAATATATATTATAACAGAATTAGAATGTATCGTCATTTGGCATCTGTCCTGCTTGAAAGCCAAAGCGCATGGCGAGATTCACAGGTGGTATTGGCTGTGGGCTGGTGTAGGGCCTGGGCCTTGAAGACTGAATGAATGGTCATTGTAGGGGCAGGCATTGAAGGGACATGTGGGGCGTCTCATGTAGCAGAGGACAGCTGGGGATCCCCGTTCGGCCCCAGTGACCTGGAGACCTCTGAGAGATGGTCTTGGGCTCAGGGAAGGCTAGTAATGATTCCATGTACCTTCACAGCTTTTCCAGGGGCTGGAGCAGGTGGACGGCTGAGCTGGCTTACCACGCACTCATTGGTAACAGGCCTTGTTTAGAATTAGATTTGGGGATGGGCCTTTCCTTCTCCCAAAAGGATGTGCCTTCCAGCAAAAACTTGTCAGGCCCTGCCTCTCTGAGGCGGACTGTCAGGGCAGTCCTTGGCTGGGCCACATCCTCGAGAGGATGTGACATTTAATGTCCCGCCAGCTTGGAGGGGTAGAGAACCCCTGTGGCTCCAGATGGTAGCCCGTGGGCCTATGGGGAGTTGCTGGGCAGTGTTGGTCGCTGTGCCTGCCCAGGAGCTGGATCGTGGCTGCCAGGTCTTCCCCAAGCTAAGAGGATGCTTGGCTTCCATTACCCACCCCACTGGGGATCCTCCAGTTAGCTCATGCCCTACAAGGGCCTCCCTCACCCGGCTAAGGGCCTGACACTGCCCTTTCCTCCACAGTCATTCTGCAGCAAATAGCTGCCCCTGTTTTGCTTTGGGAGGTGAGTGTATCACAGAATCACTCTATTTCACCCCAAAGCCTATCTCCTTCCACCCATAGAAGCATATGGTAGGGAGGGTGGGGGTTGGAGGGTTCGGCTTGCCCTGTTTCTGGCCTCCCTGCCCCCTCTCCGTGATTGCCTTTTTCTGCCTCCACAAAGTCCCAAATTAGGAGGCGAATGTCCACACACTGCAAGACTGGGGAGAAAATGTGGCACGTATGGACTTTCATAGGCTTGGCATTCCCCATGCCGCAGATCCATATCTTAAAATGAATTGTCTGAGAAGATGTGGAGTTGCCAATTTGGAAGACAGATGCTGTGCAAACTGAACCCATCTTCAGGCCAGGACGCCAGCATCACGACTCCTACTGTGGAGAGAAATCGCTGTGTCGGGGTTCTGAAGGGCGAGTAGCTCCCCATCCTGCTGATGTAGGGGTGCTGCCAAGTGTGGCTCCTTGGGCATGTGAGAAGCAGATTCGAGTGGTGTGCTTCAGTACAGCCTGTGCCCTCTCAGCAGAAATGTCTCTCTGTGGGAGCTAGACTTGCTGCTTGGATACAGCTCCAGAAGAACCCTCGGACCTGGGCATCCTGAACTAGCAGGGCCTGTGGTGGGGACAGGTGGGGAACAGTCATCCTGTTCCTTACAACCCAGTTTGATGCACCAGCCTGTGGTTATTCAAACCCTGGAGAGTTTGGGATGAAGGGCAGGGAATAAACACACACAGAATTAAGGTTCATTGTGGGGTGTTTGGTTCATCAAGGGGTGAGAGCAGCGGCCCAGGAACCAGGCAGACCTGGATTTGCATCAGTGATGGGCTGGAGCGGGCTGGTTACTGGTTAACAATGGGGAATCGTGTGCGGGTCGCCCCAGCCCCATGTTGGGTGGCCTCAGGCCGAGCCGGTGGCCCTCACCTGGCCGAGGTGGAAGTCTTTATGCCACTGGAGGTGGTGAATGCTTTAAGCCAAGACTTCTTTTCCTTCCTGGTGTTTGGAGTTGGCCTTCCCAGCCCAGCAACTGGCTCGCACTGGTTGGGATCCAGCCTGCAGACAACGGGCCAGGCCCTGTGTGAGTCTGCTGGGCAGTGGGTGACTGCGACAGGTCACCTACCTGTGCCAGAGCTCAGCTTCCTCCTCTAGAATGGACAGTTATGATCACCTCGTGAGCCTGCTGAGAGAATTCACAGATCCTGGTTCAGCTCCTGTCACTCTGTTTCAGTGACTGTGTCACCCTCACATCGTGTCCCCACCTCGAAATTGCAGTTGCTCAAAACTCCTTCCAGACCAATATCCGGTGACTCATCCAATCCCACAATCCCTCTGGGACATAATAAAGTCACCAGGGTGGCCCCTCCTCCCACCCCGGCGTCTCCCCACAAAGCTGCCTGTATCGGGCAGGTCCTGCCCATTTCCTGCTCCTCTGGTCCAGCTGCTTCTAGGCCATCAGACTCTTCTAAAAAAGATAAACCTTATCTGTCCTCTCCTGATTAGACGTGACCTGGGTTCCAGTCCTGGCATCGAGGCCTGACTGCCCCGCAGCCACTCCGCTCTGCTCTCCTCCGCTCTGACTTTCCAGCCTCATCTGAGCCCAGAACCCCTGCTCCCAACACCACACCTCCCTACCCAGGAGGAGACAGGAAATCCCTCTTAAAACTCAAGCTCTGGCCCAGATGGCATTCTCTGCTTGGAATGCCCGCCTCCTCTCTCCTGGGCAAATTTGCAGAATCCATCGCAATGTGACCCTCTCGCCCAGATCAGCCTCGGCACCTCAGATGGAGCTTCATCATGCAGCCTCACCCATCCTGGGCCCCCTTGCCCCTCACCTTCAGAGGCCCTAGCTCCTAGCTGGGGGCTTCTTGTCTCCAGCTGCTGCTTGTCTGGCTGCCACACCAGACTGGCCGAGACTGAGGCTCACTCACCTTTGTGACTCACCAGGGGCCTGGCAGGTTGTGCAGGCAGCATTCGTTTCCCTTTACTTCTATTCTAGGCTCTTGGCTGCGTTATTTGCCAAGGGGAAATAGCAACCAAGATGAAATATTTCTATACAGACAGCCTGGGACATTCAGTTTTTAGGTGAAAACAATCAACCCGCTTTCAGTAAGAGCTGTAAGAACAAGAACCTTACTTCAGAGACGTGGAATGCTTTCCCTCTTGAATCATGAAGCTAACATTTTGGGAACAGTTACTAAGTGCCAGGCACTTTATATGTTACTTCATTTGCTGTTTCCTAATCCCTGTGAGATCAGTATTCTGACCTCGGTTTATAAGAGAGGAATGGAAGCTCAGAGAGTTTAGGTGACATGCCCGGGGTCACAGAGCTCATAAATGGCAGATCCAAAATTCACACCAGATCTTTTTTTTCAGAATCCATGTCTCAGGCTGTGGGGGTGGGGGGAGGTTGGGGGTTGGCCGGTGGAGGAGGGAGTGCTGGGATGAGGTAGGGAAGGGAGGAAGTGGTGTATCTACTTGTCAGGGAATTTACGGTCCTCAATTTAGAGCACTCACAGAGTACCAGGATGTGGGAACACACTGAATGGAGTGTTTTCAGAAACAGCCTTTTAAGAAAAGGGCAGAATGCATACACACTTTATCTTTTACTTTTTCTCTATCTTTCTGAATGCTTAATTTTTTTAAGATCCCCCAAACCTACAATTCAATATAGATACAGTAAAAACATTTTTTTTCTCCAAAATATACAGTATTTAGAAGAGTTAAAGTTCAAGTAATGTTGGAATACCTTGTATCAAACTCACTGTCCCATTGATAGTCATGATAAACTACAGACAAAGTAACACACACACACACAGAAAAAAATATTTAAAGATTTGAAAGCACTAGAGAGTGACAAAATTCAGGCAGATACCAGAGAGATCTGATCCTTGAATGATGGCAACTGTGTATTGTTATAATTACACGTGTTATTTATCCTGCTCATCCCTGGAGGGCACCCTCCTGGCCACAGAGCACAGGAGGATAGGGGCTCAGAAAGTTCCACTATTATCGGCTCGAAGTGTCAGAGGATGGAGTGTAGAGTTGACAGCGCAGCTGGCAGTGGAGGAAGGACATCCCAGGAAGCAGGGACACGGGGGACGGAAGCCCAAAATCTGCATATTGACTGTTCTCAGAGCCAGTTAATCCTACACTGTGCTTGCAAAGGGGAGACTCCAAGAATCACAGCAGTAAGCAATAGCTGTAAGGCAGGAAAAGCTAATTGAAAATTTCAGCTGCTTCCCATTACAGTGGAGTCAGTCTTTGGAGTTAGAATCCCACGTAGTTGGAGGACCTTCACAAACACCGGGGGATTTCCATTGAAACCCCAAAGGGGCTGCGT
The DNA here is from genome assembly GCF_905146905.1 of Nyctereutes procyonoides. Classification (NCBI taxonomy): domain Eukaryota; kingdom Metazoa; phylum Chordata; class Mammalia; order Carnivora; family Canidae; genus Nyctereutes; species Nyctereutes procyonoides. Next base: position 52,201,315 of record NW_026575047.1, on the reverse strand, counting down.
GTTCGGAACAAAGACTATGTCTCAGATTTGTCCTAAGACAGATGGCAAAATCAAAACAAACTTCTCCCAGTAAAGACTTGTGTGAAAAACAAGTCTCCACAAAATTGAGATAATCTGTCAGGAATTTAACAGTCAGGTATTCACAAAAATCAGCACTCTTCAGAGAAAGGTAACAGAATCCAGAGTTTGTACAACTTCATTTATGAGGTCTAGAATTTTCCTCTCAGTCAAATCTTTCTCTGCCTTAGGCAGAGTGTTAGTCATGGCTCCTCATTGCCATCATGGACCCCCTTTGTACCACACCCTGGTAGGTTCTCATACATTCCTGGGGTCTTCTTGTCAAGATCTGCTGAGTGTCTGGCTGCCACACCAGTCTGGTAACTTCTGATTAGTAGACATGTGTGAAAAAACAGAGAAATGTGACCTATGGTCAAGAGAAAATTCAGGCCATAGAAACAGACCTGAGATGAGCCAGGTTTTCATATTATCAGATAAATCTTTACTACAGCAAGTATAAAATATTCAAGGGGTGACTATATGGGGAATCTTAATTGAGAAAAGAATAGAAAAAGGGATTTCATGGATATTCTGAAAACTACAATATCTGAATGAATGAAAAGTTCCCTGGATAGATTTAACAGCATATAAAAAATTACAGAAAGTTTTTTTTTTAAGATAAAAGAAATTAGCAAACCACTGCAAAACTGATCAAGAAAATGAGAACAAAATGCAATTTACCAATATCAGAAATGGAACAGAGGATATTACTACAGATGCTGCAGCTATTAAAAGAGTAATGAGAATATTACATCCAATAACAAAGATGAAATGGACACATCTTTAAAAACACAAGTTGCCCAAGTTGACATGAGATGAAGTAGATAATCTGAATAGTCTTTCATATGAGAAGAAATTTAATTTGTAATTAAAAACCTGGCAAAAGGGACGCCTGAGTGGCTCAGCAGTTGAGCATCTGCCTTTGGCTCAGGGCATGATCCCAGGGTCCTGGGATAGAGTCCCACATTGGGCTCCCTGCAGGGAGCCTGCTTCTCCCCCCTGCCTGTGTCTCTGCCTCTCTCTCTGTGTCTCTCATGAGTAAATAAATAAAATCTTTAAAAAAACAACAACACCTGGCAAGAGAAAAAACTCCAGGCCAGATGGCATCACTGGTGAATAATATCAATATTTTATAAAGAAATGATAACCAATCTTACAAAAATTGTTAGGAGGTAGAAGAGGAAGGAACATGTGCCAATTTCATTTTTAAGGCCAGTGTAGCCTCAATACCAAAATCTGACAAAGATACTGGAGGCTTTGTAGAGTGGAGTATCTGCCGAGGTGTCCTGGCCACTGGGCTCTGTCTGTGGGCCCCACTATCATGTCTTTTACTGTGAGGTCTTTCTTCATGGGACACCCTTTCTTCTTTTTTAAAAGATTTTATTTATTTATTTATTTATTTATTTATTTATTTATTTATTTATTTATTTATTTATGTATTTGAGAGAGAGAGTAGAGAGGAAGAGTAAGAGGGAGAAGCCGACTCCTTGCTGAGCAGAGGCTTCGATGCAGTGCTCTATCCCAGGATCCTGAGATCATGCCTTGAGCTGAAGGCAGATGCTTAACCAACTGAGCCACCCAGGCTCCCCCATTGGACATCTTTTCTCCATTTCAGTAATTCCACTTGCCATATTCAGGAAACATTTGTCACTTTTTGGGTCTCTTCTGCTTCACTGTCCCAACATTGCCAGACACCAGGATAAATGTGGGGGTCTTGCTAATATCCCCAGTCCTACTCAGGATGGGGGCACCAGTTCCCTCTGCTGTTAGATTCCCAAGAAACTAAGAGTTCAAGAGAGATGGACCAGAGACAGGGAGCCCACCCCAAGCTCTGCTCTGCCCCTTGCCTCTCCTCCTCCTCATCTAAGGGATCTTTATATCATCTCATAAGCATGAGACACTGGCTCTGACTTATCCGTATCCTTTTGAAATTCAGAAGTCAAGGCCTTGACAATTTATCATCTATGTTCTACTGCAACAACCATCCGTTGAGGAAGCAGATGTCTCATAGGCCTGCATGTTTGAATGAGGGAATGACGTGGGGTAACAGGAAATAGCAGTGTGGAGGAAACACTTGTCTTCAGAACATGATTCAGCCACATTTTTCTGTAATAGGGACCGTTTAAATAAATCCTGGGTAGACAGATAGATTGATGGGACATACCAGAGAGCTCAGAAGCAGGTCTGCACACACATAGACATGAAATGTTATAGGGTGACCTGCAGATCTGCAGGAGAAGACTGACTTCTCAACAAATAGTGCTGGGACATTTGAGTAGAATGAGACCCCAACCTTATGCTATAGGCAGGATGGATTAAAAACCTGAATGTGAAAAGCAAGACCATGAAACTTTTAGGAAATGATACAGGAGAAGATCTTCTTGATCTTGGGGTGTGGAAGGGTTTCTTAAACAAGATCCCAAAAATGTGCTGACCATAAAGGCAAAGATTAATACATTCATTCACATCAAAAGGCATCATAAAAGGAACAAAAGGGTAAGCCATGGATCAGGAAAGGATATTTGCAGCACATATAAATGACAAAATATTTATATTTGGAAAACATAAAGCACTCCTATAAGCCAATAAGAGCAAGACAGACAACCCAGAGAGAACAGGCAAAAGATCCCAACAAGAATTCCATGATGAAGGAAATTCAAAGGGCCAATAAACATGAATAGTATTCAGTATTAGCAATCAGGAGCATGCAAACTAAAGCCAGAATGAGATACTCTCATACACTATTAGAGGAATAAAACATTTTCAAGTCTAATGAGTGATCCTGGTGTTGATGAACACAGAGAGCTCATCCAAGAGAGATGAAGGTATGTTGGGATAGATACATTAGAAACATATTTGGTGTTATCTAGTCAAACTGATGACACACATAATTGTCTGAGAAGCAATTCTCCTTGTAGCTCGTACCCAGCAGAAATGCATGTGCACTAGGATTCATGTACAAGAATGTTCATAATGACATTCATTGCTCATGGTAGTCAAGTATTGGAAACAACTCAAAGGTTTCCAAACAATAAAAGTGGATGAAGAGAGTAAGTATATATTGAGATAAGGAATACAATATAGCAGTGAAAGCTAATAAACTATTTACATGCACACTAGATGAATCCACAAATGAATGAAAAAAGTCAGCAGAAGGACATTACTGTATGTTTCCATTCACATAAAATTTAAAAAACAGCCAAATAAAACAATGTTTCCTAGAGATGAATCCAAAAATGGTAAAACTACTAAGAACAGAAGGGTAAGAATTATCAGAGATAGGCTGGTTGTAGAATCTGTCAAGAAAAGGGTTTCTGGGGGCGCTTGGGTGGTATAGTTGGTTAAGCATCTGTCTTCGGCCCAGGTCATGATCTTAGGGTCCTGGGATCGAGCCTCACATTCAGCTCCCTGCTCAGTGGGGAGTCTGCTGCTCTCTCCCTCTGCCACTTCCCTTGCTTATACCCTCTCCTTCTCTCTCAAATAAATAAATAAAATCTTTTTAAAAAAAAGAAAAGAAAAGGGCTTTTGAGGTACAGTAAAAATTCTGTTTCTTTACCCAAGTAAAGGTATTTTAATATCATAATTATTATTTAATTATAATTATTTTTTATTTTAATTTTATTTATAATATTATAGTTACTATTTAAACTGCCCATATGCGAATGTCCTCTTTTTTATTTATTAGCCATTTCACAAAAGAAATGAATTAAAAGAGGAAATTAACTATATATGCTGTATCCACTAAAACTCATCTTCCTGAAGATACTTCTACAATATAGGGCATTGTTCATGGATTCATAAGAATAGAAAGCAAGTTACAAAACCATATGCACAACATGAATGCAGCTTAGAGGGGAATGTATACATTTGCAGAGAAAAGATCTAATGAGAAAACCTCAAAAAATGTTTATTTATTTTTTAAAAATTTTATTTATTTATGTTAGTCACACACACACAGAGAGAGAGAGAGGCAGAGACACAGACAGAGGGAGAAGCAGGCTCCATGCACCGGGAGCCCGATGTGGGATTCTATCCTGGGTCTCCAGGATCGCGCCCTCGGCCAAAGGCAGGCGCCAAACCGCTGCGCCACCCAGGGATCCCAACCTCAAAAAATGTTAACAGGGATTTTTTTCCTTTGTATACTCTTAAATGATACCCAAATTTTCACACTGAACAGGTGTTAATTTCTAGGTTTAAAAAATTATTTATTTATTCATGAGAGACACAGAGAGAGGCAGAGACATAGGCAGAGGGAGAAGCAGGCTCCCTGCAGGGAGTCCAATGTGGGACTTGATCCCAAGACTCCAGGATCACAACCTGAGCTGAAGGCAGAGGCTCAACCGCTGAGCCACCCAGGCATCCCAGCACTGTGGCTTTGATTCAAAAATCATTACTGCCCAGGCCACTGGGGCCACACGCAAGTCTCACACCCATGGACCATCTCAAGATGCTGTAGTAAGGTTGCAGTAGGCCACAGACAGCTACAGCCTTGTGGCTGCCAGCCGCAGGAGCAGCCACAAGCTGGCCCCCACCGCAGTGCCGCCTTGTAGAACGCATGAGTGTCTCTCACCCGTGAACCTAACACATACACGGAACCCAGGTGTAGGAGTCTGGTGCATGGAGGTTAGAGCCTCATGGCCCCTGCACAGCATCCCTGGGGGTTCTGCATGAGGGGAATTGGAAAGGAGGTGGCCTAGAGGGTCAGCTTTCCCTTCGTACGTTGTACCCTTGTGGATGTAAGGCTAGGGCTACTGTAAGAGACCACTATAGCCTGGGGCTTGCCCAACAGCCTCACGGGACTGAAGGCTGGACATCCAAGATCAAGGCGTCTTGGCAGTGTTGATCCTTTCTGAGGGCTGTAGGGAGAATCTGCTCCAGGCCTCTCTCATCAGATGATAGATAGGCCTGTGTCTTCACCTGGTCTCCCCACTGTGTGTGTCTCTGTGTCCAAACTTTCTGGTTTATAAGGACATTGGTCAAATATGATCAGGTGCCACCCACTCGAGTGGGACTTCATCTTAGCTGATGGCACCTACAATGACCCTGTTTCCAAATCAGGTTGCATTTTGACAGACTGGGGATTCGGGCATATGAATATGGGAGGGGGACGCAGTTCGGCCCATAACAATACGTTCAAACTTCTTACAAAAGCATGTATAATGAAGGGAAAAAGGAAACCCTAGATTCTCTGCAGATAAATCATGGAGACTTTGACAATGGGTTGTGCTGGGAAGGGTTTTGTGGAGGTTGGGAGCTGGAGAAACGCGCAAGGCCAAAGGTCCCCAGCAAGAGCACAGAAGTCAACCTTCTGAGAATATTCCTGCAGGCGATCACTTTGTTGGCAGCAGAACCCAAGAACGCACGTAGAAACCCATCTGCCTTCTGCACTGTGAGGGGTTTTATTTTGTGGGGGAGCACCCCCTGCCCTGCCTGTCTCATCTCTTTTTACCTTCTCTGGTAGAATCCAGCTGCCATCTGGCTTTGACCCACCTTGAGGGGGAGAGGGGGACCAGTCCCTGGGGCCCTTTATTATCCTGGCTCTGGCTTTGAGCCTAGGAAAGCTTTGGGAGGACAGGCGGAGGCCCTGCAAGAAGCCCCTGCCTTGATCTGATCTGGCAAAGCCCCGGCTTCAGGGTGGGGACACCTGTCGGCCTTCCACACGAGGCTGCCACGGGATCTCTGGACACAAATGATCTCTGGCTCCAGTGGCTTTGGGAACAGCCCCCAAGAGGCCAGCGTCGGGAGGGCCAGGGCTCCCTGGCCCCTGCCGATGCTCCCCCGGAAGGATAAGCGGTCATCGGAGGGTCGGAGCAGAGCCTGGGGGCTCCCAGCGAGAGTTTCGTGTGTCCCTTCCAGCGGGTGTTGGCTGGGCCTTGCATAGATGCCTTTGTCCCTGCTGGTGCCTCTGAAGCTTGGATTCCATCCCTGGCCAGGCCCCAGAGACGCCGGCTGCTTTTCTCCAGCGGAAGAAGCTGTTCTTTTTGTGTCTGCAGATGGTCCTGTTGCGAGTAGCTCGGTCAGGGTGGTTCTGGAAAAACAAGCTAAGACAAGCAGACGTTCCCCTTGCCTTTGAGGGGGTGCTGCCGGCTGTGGTGGAGATGGCCTTGGAGTTAGTGGGGATCATTTACCCTGTTGTGGAGGTTGTTCACCCTGGCCCCTCCATGCTTGCTGTTCTCTCTTCCTCCCCTTCCTGCTCTTGGCCATATGGATAGGAAGGCTCCACGGCCTCTTTCTGCACACTGCCACACAGCCCTCCATTTGCCTCCTGCACAACCCGGCTCCAAAACCTTTTATGGCTCCCTAGTGCCTAAAGTGGTATTTCCCAAACTGCGTGCCTCAGACTCATTTGTACCTCATGAAAGACCAGGCCCTCCCAGCTCCCATCCCAGACCCAGCAATCAGATATCTCCAGTGCGGGAGCCCAGGGACTTTAATTCACTTCTTAGTGAACTTTTTTATTTGTTTAAAAACTTGTATATGTGGGGCTCCTGGGTGGCTCAGCGGTTGAGCATCTGCCTTCGGCTTAGGTCGTGATCCTGGGGTCCTGGGATCGAGTCACGCATCAGGCTCCCCGCAGGGAGCCTGCTTCTCCCTCTGCCTATGTCTCTGCCTCTCTCTGTGTCTCTCATGAATAAATAAATAACTTATTTAAAAAGAAACAAACTTGTATATATATATTTTTAAAATATTGTGGTAAAATACACATAAAATTTACCATGTTAGCCATTTCTTTTCTTTTTTTTCATGTTAGTCATTTCTAAGTGCAGAGTTCAGTGGATTTAAGTACTATTATGGATTGAATGTGTGTGTCCTCCTCAAATCGATATGTTGAAGGCCCATCTGCTGTAGCGATGATATTTGGAGGTGGGATCCTCGGGAGGTTCTTAGGTTTAGATGAGGTCAGGAGGGTAGGGATCTCATGATGAGATTAGTGTCCTTCTAAGAAGAGAAGAGAGGATCTCTCTTTCTCTGTGAGCACCCACCAAAGAAAGGCCATGTGAATGCACAGCATTCAAAGACAACTCTCACAAGATCCTGACCGCACTGGCACCTGCTCTCGGACTTCCATCCTCCTGAGCTGAGAAACCAGGTGTGTGACGTTTACATCACCCAGTCTGGAATGGCAGCCTGTGCGGCCTGGGGCAAGTACATTCACACTGTTGCGCAGCCATCATGACCAGCCATCCCCTGAATTTTCCATCTTCCCCATCTGAAACTCTGCCAAGTAAACACTAACTCCCCTGTTCCTCCCTCTGCCCCTTCCACTTTGTCTCTAGGAATTTGACAACTTGAGGGACCTCATATAAGTAGAACCATCTAATATTTGTCCTCTATGACTGGCTGATTTCACTTATCATAATGTTCTCCTGGTTCATCCATGTTGTAGCCTGCATCTGAATTATCTTTCTTTTTAAAGCTGAAGACCATTCCCTTGTTTGTAGAGACTACATTTTGTTTATCCAGTCATCAGACGATGACACTTGGGTTGCTTACACATTTTGGCTACTGTGAATAATGCTGCTGTAAACACGAGGATACAAACAGTTCCTCCAGACCCTGCCTTCAGTCCTTTTGGGTATATATCTGGAGGTGGAATTGCTGGCTCATATGGTAATTCTTAGTATTGCCAATGAGCTGCCATACCACAGTGGCTGTGCCACTTTGCTTTCCTACCCACCATGCATGAGGGTTCCAATGTCCCCACATCCTCACTGATATTGTTATTTTCTGATTCATTTGTTTGGTTAGTTGACTAGTTTTGGGGGGGTTGGTAGTAGCCATCCTAATGGATAGAAGGTGATATCTCTTCGTAGTTTTGATTTACATTTCCCTGCTTTTGGGTGATGCTGAGAACCTTTTCATGGGCTTACTATTCATTTGTGTATTTTCTTTGGAGAAATGTCTATGCAAGTTTCTTGCCCATTTTTAAAACTGGATTTTGTTGTTATTGAGCTATATCTATAGCTGATATTTGATATACACATATATTTTTATTTATATATATAAAATATAGAGAGAGTGGATGAGCAGGGGCAGAGGTGGGGGCAGGGGGGAGAGAGAGAAAGAAAATCCCAAACAGGCTTCACACTGAGTGTGTGGAACCCAACGCGGGGTTTGATCTCATGACCTTGAGATATGACCTGAGCCAAAATCAAGAGTTGGACACTCAACTGACTGAGCCACCCAGACACCCCAAGTTATATCTATAGGTAATTTTGATGGAGAGTGAAGTGAGAGACCACTGGTGAGCAAATGAGCTCTTTGTAGGGCATTCAGAGCCCTCTGCAGTGGGGGCCTGTCCCGCCTTCCATCTCATTTCCTCCTGGCCCTCATTTATACCATTCCAACAACGTGGACCTCTGTAGCAGACAGACCTTTTTCGTCTACACAAGAACCACTCTTTTCCATCTCCTATTGAGATAGTTCTCATGAGATCATGGGTCATACTGTCCTTTTGCCCCCTGGCCACATCAATGGCACATGACCCAGGCTTGGCTGACCCTAGGGCTCCCAACACCTTGGTTTAAGGGGGCTGGCCCAAGGGGTGGACATTCAATCCAAGCCAGTCAGGCTTCTACGGAGCTATTAGAGAACTGTCTTTTTCTGCTTGGCTTGCCACACCAGGATGATATAAGCCTGGGTACCCTTGTGGCTTCTCTGCAGGAAGAAAGAAAAGGTCAACACACAATGTAGGATGAGTCAAAACAAGGAAAACAAAGAGAATGTAAGAGGGAGAGTGATATTATTCGAGTCCCTGGATCCAGCCATACCTGAAACTAGCATTCACTGATATTTTAAATACATAAGCCAATGGATTCCCTTTTTGCCTAAGCTGGTCTGAATGCAATTTTTGTCACTAGCAATAAAAAGTTCTGAAGAATGCGGAGCCCCCTCCCCAGATCTTCCATCTGTTCCATAATGTGGCCACCTACCCACATCCCCACCCAGCTTAGAACCACACTCTTCTCTTTTATGTCTAGGTGAAGGGCTGCTCCCCTAGGGATCTCCAGCAGTCAAGGGGTAAGGAGATGGCTTTGCAGGTGTTCCTATTTTCAATTCTCTGCCTGCCCTGTCCCTTAGAGATCTTCTGTATTGTATACTTGCTGTCTGTACTTTGTGTAATAGGGTGAGTCTTTACGATAAAAAATGATCCTTGTGGTGGCTGGTGTGAACTTGGGAGGGAGACATCCAGCATCTCCACATTCCCCACCCACACCTTGGGGCAGTCTTGGGCCAAGGTCCAGCCACAGGCAAGGAACATGTCCTCCGCGGGGACTTATGGAAAGAGGGTGTGAAAAGGTGAGTAATTGTGGAAAACATGAGCTGGTGTCTCCTTGTTGTCGGTTTCAAGTATGTGCCTTTTTCTTCTCGCAGCTGTGCTCTCCCTAGAGGGTTACCCACCCCCAGCCCAGGAAGGGGAAGCCACCCCCGGGTGTCAGAAAGGGCTGGGCGGCTCCCATGGGGAACCACTGGTCTCTATGGTTCAGTGCCTTGGAGGGCAGTTGCAGCATCCCTGGAACAGGATGGAGGGTGGTGTCTTGGGTCAGAGGTTTTGGGGAATATCCTGGCCACCCTGAGAGAGAGGAAGGAGATAGATGTTGGAGTCTTGCTCAGTGGTGAGTCCAGCACCCTGACTTTCCTCTGGGGGGTGAGGGTGCAGGGAGACCTACCCCCCCACTTTCATAGTTTGGGGCTTCTACCATGTGAACGGCTCTACCATATGACTTGCTCAAAGACAATTTTTTTTTCTTAAGGGTACAACTTTTCGTTTGAAAACCAAAGAAATGTTTCTTGCACCCAGGTATCATGGAGGAGTTTCTTAGGGGTCATACGTTAGTATGGCAGAGGATCACATGGCATTGTTCACTCTTTTCTCTAGTGCTGTTGTGACCACTTGCTACGTACTTGGGCCATTCATTTGGGGATGTTCCCATCCCATTTCCCCAGTCATGCTTTTTGAGTCCTGCTTCTGCTGCTCTGAATTGCCCCTGGATTGAGGGAGTCCAGCCTGGGTAGAAGTGCTCAAAAGGGGTGAGATTAGTAATAATAGTAATAGCTAATAACATTTGTGGCAGGCTTTGTGTGAGTCAGGGACTGGTTTAAGCACTTTGTGTGTATTATTTCCATCAACAGTTGATACTCAGAGGATCCCGATTTTTTTTGTGATCTACGCAGATGTAGCCAGGCTACAACGGACCCCCTCCTGCTCACCCTATGAGCCAGGGGCTCATGTGTCCCTCTGGAAAACACACTGAGCCACCTTGAGAGTCTGTGGGTTTCTTTCCAATGTTGTTCATGCCATTTGCACGTGTTATAACAAGGAAGCAATCTAATTACTCATGGTGCAAACTAATGAGATATAAGGCAGTAAGAATGGATTGTTGTTTTTATGATATGTAGGTTGAAACATTGGATAAAGGTGAGTCACCTTCCAAAAAATTCTCGTCCAACTAGATATGGGCAAGACAGCTATGAAAGATCAGGAAAACCCATTCACAAAAAAATCGGGATCCTCTGAGTATCAACTGTTGATGAAATAATGGCTCTACTTTAAGGGAAACCAAGTTGAAAATTGTAGTAGCAAGTTATGATTTCTGCAAAAAACTAAAAGCTGACATGGAATTCTGAGTGGCTTGTTGTCAAAAGGAAGGACTAGTACCTATATCAAAGTGCAGCTACTAAATGTGTTTTAAGTTAGAAGCTTTATGTTGTAAAGAGTGGTTTTATGATTCCCCATTTTAACCAATCTTTTGAAATTAGCCCACCGACGGCTGGTCAGAGGATTTGGCTACAAGTATGTGTGATCAAGCTGTGCCAGGGCAGCAGGGACAAACTAGAATGGGGACAAAAAGTTGTTTGATTTTTTTCAGAGCAAGAGCAGGCAAAGACAAGCAAATGAAAATATGTTTTCTTCTTTTCCATATTTTCTATGAAAAAGAGGAAATCATGGCACATGGCCTTTCCTACGCCTTAGTTTTATTTATCCTATTTTTCAATATATCCCAGAGATCTTTCATGCAGAGATCCTGCTTTGGGGGATTGCTAGAAAGCCCAGTGACACATGGGAATCGATCTATTGAACCAGTCCCGGCCAGTGGACATGAGCTGTTTCAGTCTTGTGCTATTACAAACAATAGCGCAGTGAGTCATACTGTGTAAACCTCATTTTAGGTACTATAGTAAAATAAACACCGAGGCTGTTAGTGCCCTCGTCTATGTGCATCTCAAATTAATGCATTGGACAGTTTTCTTTGGTTTTGTGCTTTATAGAAATAAGATCCAATTAAATATGTTATTTTTAAATACTGTGACTTTCTCCCCATTTCTACCCAAAATGTTTTTGAGATTTAGCCATGTAATGAGTGTTGGAGGCCATTGAGTGAATGTGCTATATTTAAAAAATAATTCAGTCTGCATTTGGGTTTGATCTGCATCGTTGTCAGTGTTCTGAGCTTTGGACGATGGGGCGTGAACATTCCCTGGTCTCTAGTGTGCTGTGCGTGTGCTTTCTGTACCGCTTGCACCCTCACAGGGAAGGTTTGTATTCCCTCATTAGATGCTGCCAGACTGTCCTCCAGAACTCTTGTGCTGAATCACACTCCCATGTAACAGATTCCCGTCACCCTACCTTCTTACCTTGGCTTTCTTTTCCATTTGAGGTTAAACCACTTTTCCTTTCTTTGTGATTTGAGTGCCTGCATTGGCAAATGCCTCTTTGTGGCTTTTGCTCATTTTTCCATTGGACTAATATCTTTTCCATGTTGGACCAAAGGAATTCTTTCTACACTTTGCATAGGACCTCTCCGTTGGGTACAATCGCTGCAGACACCATCAGTTTGTGACTTGCGTTTACCCTCTCCATTATGTCTTTTGATAACAGATGTTTCATTGCCATGTGTTCAAATAAATCTTTCCTTTGTGGTTGGTGTTCCTTTGTTTCCTGCTTGAGAAGCCTTCCCAGGCTGCAGTCTCAATCCTCACGTTGCGTGGGAGCTGACAGCGGCTCAGATGTTTGGGTGTTGGGTTCCAGGCCAGGAATTGGTGCCCAGGTTCTGACCTACTCTGCTCCTCCTGAGGAGTTGCCAACCCAAGCCTGGCCACCCAAGGCCAGAGTGCCTGGGACGTCCCTGCCCCTTCCCAAACCTGCCAGGGACATGTTGGGCTCTGATGGTGCACTGGAACCCTGTGGCCCACTCTGCAGACCACCCCAGGCGGGTCTCTCATCCTCACACACCTTCATCAGCTCCTCCTTTGGGTTTGGAATTTTATTTTTCTCACAGGCTTCGCCATAGTGGGACTGGCCTGTATTTCTTGGGATACAATCCAGGACCCATCTATGTGACTTCCATGTGGTGTGTTCCAGGAGTGATCTCCCTGGGGCTGGAGTCTCTGAAAATATGGATTTATCAGGACAAATGTGGTTTAGTGTGGTTCTGGCTTTGATGACAACAGCAGCAGTGATGAGGACGCTATTTTGTTGTTTGGACTGCACATGGGCTGAGAGGTACAGCAAGAATTTCCCCCTCTCTTTACCGGCTGGGAGGTACCCATCCTGCGAGCTCTGGTCTCTGCCTCTTGAGGACAGGTGGAAAACCCAATGGCCTCCTTTAAAGGCAGAATGAGGGAGTGGAAGAAAAAAAAGGAAGGAAGGATCTCCTGCAATCCCAACATCCCAACACACAACCTCCTTCTAGGCTATGTGTGGCGGGCACACATCATGTCTGTGTTCCTGTTTGTCCTTGTGAAAGGGACGTAATTTTTTAAGGTTTTATTTGTTTGTTCATGAGAGACACAGATGGAGAAAGAGGCAGAGACACAGGCAGAGAGAGAAGAAGGTGCCATGCAGGGAGCTCAACGTGGGATTTGATCCCAAATCCTGGGATCAGGACCTGAGCCAAAGGCAGATGCTCAATCGCTGAGCCATCCAGGCATCCTGAAATGGATGTAATTTTTAACAGCTATACAGGATGCCATTGAGTTGAGAGACACACACTAATACAGCCATCCTCATGGTGTTGGACAGGGCCATCTCCAAGGTCACCTTAGATGTGTTAGTCAAAGTCACCTGCAGCGGGTGGCTTTGTCTATTACTTTTTTCTTCCTCTTAATTATTCCCTTAAGCTACATTCTCAGAACATGAGATTTCTGGGTAAAAGGGGATGGATTTTTTTTTTATGGCCTTTTAAAGATAGTAGCAAATTTCTTCTCAAAGATGCTGTGCAAAACCCCAAATAAGTTTCTTATAATTTTTTAAAGATAGAGTAAGGCAGGAAAAGCTCACTTGGATGTCTCTCTGGCACCCCAGAGGGCTCTGGCCTTACTGCTTGTGGAAGGTCCTAATCAGTGGCACTATTTTTGTGTAGCCAGGCTGCAGCAGACAGGAAGGCTTTGTGGCTATCTGGACTGATAAGATTATTTAAGGACTGTTTCTGGCCAGTGTAAATGCCTGCTGTGCAGGCCTCCAGTCTGGAGACCTGGTAAGGGGCTCTGTCTTCCCAGAGCCTGCATTTTAAATGAGAGGTGAAGCCACCAGGAGGGTTGCCAGCCAGGATCAGGGAGCCTTTTTGTTTTGTTTTTTAAATTGTATTTATTTATTCATGAAAGACACAGAGAGAGAGGCAGAGACACAGGCAGAGGGAGGAGCAGACTCCCTGCTGGGAATCCCATGTGAGACTTGATCCCAGGACCCGGGATCACAACCTGAGCCGTAGGCAGACACTCAATCACTGAGCCACCCAGTGCCCCTGGGTCAGGGAGCTTTGCTTACTCGGTGCTCTCGTGTGGGCCTTTCAGGAGGCCTGGGAGGTGATGGCCAGGGCCAAGGGGACCCTGAGAGGGTCTCAGCTCTCTACCCGTGGCCCAGCTGTGGGGGGTTAGAGACGTGGTGGGTCCAGCTCAGGAGAAGCAGGGCCCTCAGGGAAAACAGCAAGGTCCAGGTAGCACTAAAGCCCAGAAGGCAGACAAGTGGTGCAGGGGTGGTGCAGGGGTGGCAAAGGTCCAGAACCTTTGCCTTTGGTGACCGAGTCTTCCCAGGACAGACAGGGACCCATGGCTTGAGGATGAAGGGCAGGTGTCCCCACACTGGCTGCATCACAGACCCTCATGCATCCTCCATCAGAAGCCACTGATCTTTTTGTAGCTGCCTGTTGTGAACCCAAGTCCACTCTTCTGGCCACCCCAGAGGGAGGCCAGAGCATCTGTGGGGGCCTGCCCAGGACATAACTAAGGCCACAATTCACTTCCCCCTGGGGAGCAGGGTGGGAGGCTCTGTGAGAATGGGAACCCGAGAGGTCTGAACCCTCAGAACAAACGTCATGCAAAACCAAACCACTTCCTGGGTGAGGGTGAGAGGCTGTGTAGCGCCTGGAGTGTCAGGGCACAGCTCACCGCACTCTGCACTTGCCACTGCCTAAGGGGGCTTCTGGGGCTTCTAGGGTTGGCCAATTTCAGGACGCCTTCCCCTGTTACCACCCCAGCCACACGGTTTCCTGAGCTTCTCCACCCTCTTTGACATTATCAGCAACAACACAAATACAGTAAAAGCAGATACTTGTCCCACCTGCCAGCCACAGCTCTGAGCGCTTTACGTGGTCTAGGTGTGTGTGAGATGCTACTCTCATTACCCCCATCCTACAGATGGGGGTATTGAAACACAGAGAGGTTAAGAAACTTGCCCTGGGTCACTCAGCCGGTGAGTATCAGAACTGGGAACCGCACTGAGGCTGTCTGTCTCCAGGGTCTGTGAGTTTTCTCACCTTTGGTATTGTAAGATGACAAGCAACTCACAGGTGCCCGCAACTGGATGCAGGGGCATGGTGTGGCTCCCCGCCCTGAGCTGGGACTGCATCCCAGTCCCGCTGCACACCAGCCAGGCAACGTTGCTAATGACTCTATTTCTCTTAGCCAGCTACTTTATCTGCAAAATGGGTATAACCTCCACATCAGGGGGCTGGAAAGATTAAATGAGATCACTACTGTGAACGTGAGCAGCACTGTAGCCCCCCTGGCTGTGGCAGCCATCTAGAAAGCGTGGGTTCCCGGCCCCAGTCCTCTTCCTTCTTGTATGTCCTTGGAGGGTCCCCTACTGTCCTGGGTGCGGGGGCAGCATCCACAAAATGGTGACAATTCTATGTCTGTTGCCACACGAGGCTGTTGGAAGAGGCAAATGCACTCAGCACCAAAAGACTCCACTGTGCAAGGCTGGTGACTTCTGGTGTTCTCTAAGGAGCTGGCGGAGGGGAAGGATAATGCTTTTCTGGCCCTTCTCTGCTGGCCAGAGGGACCTATGGTCTAGCTGCCTGATGTCCTGCTCTCTGTCATCCTTTCACCAGATGGTCCCTGGGGACTAGCCAGCTTGTAAGCGTGGGGTGCATGGCCCCATGCGGTAACCAGTTTCTCCTTCCAGATTCACCTCTGAATTCCCAAAAGGGCCACTGGGGAATTTACACATTTTGCTGACCTCCCTATTCCACAGGAAAGTCAGCCTGCCTGGCCAAAGCAAGAGTGAAATATTTATGAATGCCATAAAAATTTAATGCTGATTTAGATTTCAGTTTGATTTTTCAGTTCCACTTAAACAGATGGGGAGGATTGCAAGGGTGTAGCTTAGCGCTCTGTGAATGCAATGGTGGATGGCATTGTTCCCGTTTCAGGTAATGGCTGGTGTTAGAAAATGCTTGGCAAGGCCATTTACTCCCCTGGGCTGCACTGTCCCTTGCCCTCCTTGGCCTTGTCCTGTCTGTTCCCACAGCGCTGCATGCTGCTCTCCTAGCACTTCCTGCCTTGGTTCCTTGAGAGTGGGGTCATATCTGAGCCTCTTGGCAAGCTTGCTCTCCCACTCGCCACCATGTCGCTCCTCTCTCCCCTAACCTCCCACATCTCTCTGGCTCCCTCACACTGGTCGATGACCTCCCTTCACGCCACGTCATCACAAGATGGCTGCTGCATCACCGGCGTCACATCTCCTTTCTATGTGGGAAGAGGAGGAAGGAGGGAGAGGCAAAGGAACAAAGGTAGTCTTTCTTCCAGCAAAGCTTTGACTTTCAATGACCAGACCTGCAGCAGTGGCCACCTCTCACTGAGAAGATGAGTAGTTCACAAGAGCACATTTGTACTTCCTTCTGAACCAGGACTGTTGGCAGGAAGAAAGTGGGGATGGACACTGGCTAGACAGCCAGCAGGAACCACCACCCAGTGGCCCCTTTGCAGCCAACACCTGTCATACTCTTTCCTCTAACATGGAAAACACACCTGTGTCCTGGGGCAGCCAGACAGGGTGTCATCCTGCTTCACCCGGGCAGGCTTCTCCATAAAGCAACCTGTGGGCCTGTGACTTTTAAACTACAAGACAAGTAAGTAGTCTGCTCCAACAACCTCTGTATTAGCTGTTGGCTGGACATGGGAAGACGGCGGAAACAGCCTCCATTCAGAAAAAGGGAGAACGGGAAGCAGGTGAAGTCCTGTTCCCCACGGCCACGCTGCTCCTTGGGTGGCCACATGGCACCTGCTCTGCTCCTGGGTGGCTCTGCCATCGCCATGGTCCCCTGTGGACTTGGCTCTGCCCTCCAGAGGGGTCCTTCTTGTCCATTATTCTCCATGGCCACATGAGAGACAGGACTTACGGGGCATGCCATCTCTGGGGGCCACACAGCTTCCGGGTGGTATGAGTTTGGGGTCCTGGGGTTGCTTCAGGGATTGGCTGTTACCATCAGCCTTGGGTTGATTATTTTAGGTAATTCATTTTACTCAAAAACTTGGTTGGCTTCTGGTCTTTTGGAAGGAGGTCAGTTCCACTGGAGAGCGACCACAGCCGAGAGCTGCTCTAGCCTAAGCCTTCCACATGACAACTCCAGTTATTTACCCGCTGGGCTCTGCTGTGTCCTCAACCTAATGGAATGGTCACTGTAATTACATGACTCAAAACCGTGACCTTGGTGGGAGACAAGGACTCACATGCTTTTTTCCAGGGGCCCCTCTGTTAGATGGAATTCTTAAAAGAAGGTTCTGGGAAAAGACCTTGTGTCTTAATTTTATCTCCTGCTATGGCTGTTATTTGCAGGCAAGAACTTGATTTACTCTGTGGTAAAGAAACTCTGCGTGTGTGTGTGTGTGTGTGTGTGTGTGTGTGTGTGTGTGTGTAATCCTGCAAGACTTTGGGACTTTCCATCCATTCTGATGGCAGGCCGCTGGGAGCAGGTACCTCTCTCAGAGCTGCCACTTTCCCTTCTGTCACTGTTACTGCTCCACCTCTGTCACTGATCTCAGTCCCTCCTCTCTTGTAGAACATTACCCAATGTAGTGAATAACAGCCTTCTGGATCTTTCCTTGTTTCCCCAATTCTGGATGTTTCCTTACGTTTCCCCAATTCTATAGCCTCGGTTGGCATTTGGTCTCTGTCTCACCATGGAGCAGGTGACGCTGTGGCCAAATGTCATGCTGCTGCAAAGCAGACATCCCCAAGATTCCATCCTACATGGTGGGGTTCTGCATGTCCGCCCCTTCCTGCTCTCTCAGCCCATTCCCACTCCTCTGCCGGCTACCAGACTTGACTTAGGAGTGCATTTGCCTTTAAGAAAACCTGAACAGCAGGGAAGGATTTCTTGGCCTCACACAACAGGAAGTCTGGGGCAGCCCTGGGCTGGCCTGGCATGGAGCAGGGGCGGAGGTGGGGTGCTCAGGCTCCTCCTTGCTTTCTGTTCTGCTCCTTCTAGCCTTCTCAATCAGGCATGATTCTTAGTTTGTGCACCAGAAGCTGAGTAAAGATGATTCAACCAAACAGGGGTTTATTTTTATTTTTAAAAAGATTTTATTTATTTTAGAGAGAGAGAGAGAGAGATCGTGAGCTGGGGCAGGAACAGAGGAAGAGGGACCAGCAGACTCCGTGCTCAGTGCAGAGCCTGATGCAGGGCTCCATCTCACAACCCCGAGAGCATGACCTGAATTGAAATCAAGAGTTGGATGCTTAACCGACTGAGCCACTCAGGCACCCCAAAATAGTTTATTAAGAGAAATTTTGAAGAAGGCTGGAGTAGCAGGCTGGAAACTAAGCCCCAAGGATCAACTCCCTACACTTGAACACCAGCAGAGCTAGAGAGGAAACCACTGCCACTGCTCCATGCAGCGCCAGATGCCACAGTGGGTCCACTGCCTGGAGCGCGACCTTACCACAACTGGCCCTGTTGCCACCACTAGCATCTCTTTGATGCTTGGAGCTCAACCCCTGCTGTCCTCTGGACCTTCCTCCTGGACTGATGTCAATAAACGTGAATCTGATTGGTGGAGCTGGGTCACATGCCTGTGCCCCGGCTGCAGAGGAGGCTGGGAAGAGAGCTTGACAGACTCACGAAGTTGAGTCTGGCTGGTGGAGCCAGGTCCTGTTATTGTGCCCTGGGTGCACAGGAGACCGGGAAGAGAATTTTCTCCACTCTACCTCAGGGACACAGGACCCTCAAGGCGAGAAAGTCCTCCAAACAGAGCCTGAGTGTTCTCAAAGTGCGGGGCAGGTGTCACCCCAGGTGCCATGCTCATGTCCTCACCTCTCCACCACTCTTCTCTCCACCCCCATCTGCCTCCTGTCCCACAGCCACCATGGAGCTGCTGTGGCCAGTCACCAGCGGCGCCCTGTGACATGCCCAGGCACGTCTCTGGGCTCCTCTAACTTCTCAACCCAAGGTGACATGCTAACCACGCCGCCCCCCCCCCCACCCCAGGAATGCTTATCTCAGGTGCCTTCCACAGCACCCAGCTCCTGGTTTCCTCTTCCTCCTCTGGCCACTGTTTTGCCTCTTCTTCCTCCTCACAATTATATCTGAGGGGTCCCGCTCTACCAGTGAGTGGATAGCCCCGCGTCCCTGTCTCTAGGCCAGACCCTCCCCTGAGTTCCTAAAGCCCTTACATCCCTTGTGTTTGCTGGTTCTGCAGGCATCTCTAAACTTCCTGTGTGCACTACAGAGCTCCCGATTCCCCTTTATAACCTGTCTCTCCACCCTCGGTGGATGGACCTACCCTGTCTCAGCCACCGGTGCCACCGTGTTAAAGCCGGCAGGTCATGAGGTCCTTGATTCTCCTTTCCTTCCAACCTCAGATCTACCTCAGCAGATAGAGCCTGGGGCTCTGTGTTCAAAACTATCCTGCTTCCTCCCCACTTCCCTCTGTCCTGCTAGCATTGCCGTCATCCAGGTAAGCCTCAGTTTTCACCTGGAAGGCTCCAAAGTCCTCCAAATGGGTCTCTCTGCTCCACTTGTTGTTTCTTCCAGTCCATTCTTCACACAGCAGCAGAGGAGTGGCATTCCTCAAGCCGCGTGGGAGCACGTGGGTCCTCTGCCTCAAACCTTCCAACAGTTTCCTGTAACCAAGAATAAAATCTACACTCCTTATGGCTTATGTGGCCTCAGCTGCCTGTTCCTGCTTCTCTTTTCCTTCTCCAGCTGCCTCAGTCTTTCAGGGGATTGAGCATGGCAACCTCTTCCCTGCCTCAGGGCCTTTGCCCATGCTAGTTGCTGTCTGTCATGTTTTCCCCTGCCTTCTTCCCATGACTGACTGGTTCACTCTCCATCCTTCCTTTCTCAGTTTATTTTATTTAAAAAAATATTTAAAAGATTTTATTTATTCATGAGAGACACACAGAGAGAGGCAGAGACACAGAGGGAGAAGCAGGCTTCCTGCAGGGAGCCCAACACAGGATTTGATCCCAGGACCCTGAGGTCATGACCTGAACTGAAGGCAGATGCTTAACCGCTGAGCCACCCAGGTGCCCTTCCTATCTCAAGTTAAATGGCATGCTGTCAAAGAGGACACCGATCACCTGTTATTATCATCTCAGTCTGTTTATTTTCTTTGCAATACTCAAACACGTACTGGTTCATAATCATCTTATTTATTTGATTGTCTCCTTATCTGATCCTCAAATTGAATACCAGGCCCATGAGGGTGAGATCATTCCTGTCTTATTCACTGACCGGCAGAGTCCCTGGAAGAGTAGGCACTCCGTAAATTAATATTGTTTGGATATTATCTGTCTGTCCATCAAACGTAGCCCGGCACCCAGTGCTCCAGAAATCTTTAATCGACTCATCCGGCCTGAATGGTTGGGCAAATGTTGCCTATAGGATATGCTCTTGTGGGAGAGAAGAGGTTTGGCAAACCCTGTGGCCCACTCAGCTCTCAAACTGCATTTACAATGAACGCATCCGATCTTGAACCTTTTAAAAACCAGCAGCGAAGTGCGGCCAATCAGCTCACCGTCAGGTGTGCACAGGCCCTGTCTGGCGCCCACCGTGAATCGAGGCTCCGTGGCTGTTCACACGCTTGTAAAAGGCGGCGGCTCCCTGGAGGCCTCAGACCTCCTGGTTGCCTGGCACGTTGACATATGTGATGAAAATTCTCCAAAGACTCAGGTGAAGTGTGTGGGAGAGCAGATCTCCCAGGCAAGTCAAAGGTGTTTTGATTTATGATGTGTTGCCCTTTCCTGTTGAGTACGGGCTGGAGACCACGTACAGGACGGTTTTGTTCAGGCTTGTGAAGTTATAGGAGTGATCCCTTGGGTCTCAAATCTCTAGATTATAGCATTGGAATATGTGAGAGTGGAAAGGGCCCGCTTGTCGAGTGGTAACCTCGTGTAGCATTTGTTAGATACCAGCTGTATGCTGGTCCCCAAATAGGCCTTTGTCCACATCATGTGCCACCTTGACACAGTCTGCAAGGCACTTGGGTTCGCTTCTTATAATTGGAGCCTCTGAAGCTCTGAGCAGCCCTCTGGCTCAAGAGTGGAAGAGCTGGGACTGTGGCCAGGCCCACCTTTTCCAAATCCTCTCAAGGGAAGCTGAAGCCAAAAGGCAGCCTTGCCAGGCTTGTCTGCAGGTGAGGTCACCCCTTGGGGGTTCCTGGGTTTGTTCCTCTTGTGGGGGTGGAGGCTTGGCAGCCTGAGAGTGGGAGCCACAGGGCAGGTGGGTTGGGGGCTAGCCTGAACCCCTACTTTGGCTGAGTGGCCTGGCCAGAACGGGTCCTGGGAGGTCACTCAGCCTCCCACAACCCTCCCTTAGGGCATGGAGGCCAGTCCCAGCATATGGATCGACTGCCTCAGCCCACCTTGCGGAGTACCGTCTCCTAGGGGAGGAGGGGCCTGGGCGGGCTCCTTGGCGCTCATCAGTATTTACCCTGTCTCCCTGTGGCATTCATTCCAGACTTATCAGAGCACTTATTACACCACTATGACAACTGCTATGCCAGTTGTCATAAAATAATAAAATAATAACATAAAATAATAACAACCATTTTGCTAGTTGTCTCTGTATTGAGGTGGAAGTTTGGCTCATTTGTTTTTGTACCCACAATGCTTAGAAGGTGGGAATATGGAACAGATGGATACATGGATACATGGATGGATGAATGGACAGGTAGATGGGTAGGTGGATGGATAGGTGAATGAGTGGGTGGGTGAGTGGGTGGGTGAATGGGTTAATAGATGGGTGCATGGGTGGGTGGATAGACGTATGAGTGGATGGGTGGCAGGTGGATAGATAAGTGTATGGGTGAGTAGATGAAGGGATGGTTGGATAGATCCGTGGTTAGAAGGGTGGATAGAGTGGAAGGGTAGTTGGGTGGATGAGTGGGGGGTGGGTGGATGAGTGGATGGGTTAGTAGATGGTTACGTGGGTGGGTGAGGAAGTTGAGAGCAGAGAGGGGATTTACTTCCATTTGCCCAGTCAGCCATCACAGAGGCCAGCAGTGCTTTGATCCTCCTCAACTCTCTTCCTTTTGTCCCTGTTGGTCTCTCCTTCTTTGCACCCCAGCATCAGACAGACTATCCATCTCATTGGTTGGTGTGATGGGGCCAGGGTGTGGCTCTGGTCACCAGAAGCAGGGATTGTGGTGAAGGAAGAACATGAGCACTGAAGGGGCCCACTGCTGTAGTTCCCCAAGCGGAAACTTGAGGACTCTGGACCATCATCCCTTTGGGGCAGTGCTGCAGATAGAACTTTCTTTAGTGATGGACTCTTCTATGTCTGTGCTTTTGGTATGGTAGCTACCAGCCCCGTGAGGCTACTGAACACTTAAAATGTTGAAATATCAGTGTGATAGAGGAGCTTTTTAAGTTTAAGTTTTTCTGAGTTATAATTACATATAACATGATATTAGTTTCAAGTGTATAACATAATGATTCAATATTGGTATAAATTGTGAAATGATCACCACAGTGCATCTAATTAATATCCATCCCTATGCGTACTTACAAATATTGTTTTCTCATGATGAAAAGTTCTAAGATTGGCTGTCATAGCAACTTTGAATATGCAATGCAGCATTATTAATTATAGCCACCATGCTGTGCATGACATCCCAGGACTTCTTTTATAACTGTAAATTTGCCTCTTCTGACCACATTCCCCCATTTCACTCCCATCCCCCACCCCAGCAACCACCTATCTATTCTCCATATCTATGGATTTGGTTTTTTTTTTTTTTTTTTTTAGATTTCACATATAAATGAGAGTGTATGGTATTTGTCTTTCTCTAGTGGACTCCTCTCACTTAGCAGAATGCCCTCAAGGTCTACCCACATTGTCAAAAATGGCAAGATTTCCTTCTTTTTATGGCTGAATAATATTCCAAGGTGTGTGTGTGTATGTGCCACATTTTATTTATCCATTCATCTCTTGATGGACACTTAGGTCACTTCCATGTCTTGGCTTTTGTAAATAATGTTGCAATAAACATGGGGCTGCAGATATTTTTTTGAGTTAATGCTTTCTCTTCCTTCAGGTAAATATCCAGAAGTGGAATTGCTGGATCATGTGGTAATTCTCTCGTTAATTGTTCAAGGAGCCTCTGCACTGCCTTCCATAGTGGTGGCACCAATTTGCATTCCCACCAAGAGTGCACAAGGATTTCTTTTTCTTCACCCCCTCATCAACACTGGTTATCTCCTGTCATTTTCATGATAGTCATTTCTCACATATGAGAGCTGACATCTCATTGTGGTTTGGGTTTGCATATTCCTGATGACTAGTGATTTTGAGCACCAAAATTTATTTGATTTCAATTAATTTCAATTTCAACAGCTACAGACCAGTAGAGGCTAACCATTTGAGGAAGCACAGCTCTGGTGCTCGGGGTCAGCTCTTATTTGTAAAATGGCCTCATTCAAGGAAGAGTCCCAGGATGGAGGGGCCCCTGACTCCTAAGCCTGAGAATTCAGGATGGAGCAGGGGGAAAGATGTCACTACAGCAGAGGGGTTGGCAGGCACAGCCTTGGGGGCTCACATGCCCTTCACTCTGTTGCAGTGGCTGGGACCTTGCAGGACCGGCTCAGAGCATCTCCTACTGGTTCCTGGCCTCGTGAAATAAGACCACATGTTTTGTTCAGCCTCCCTGACACTTGGGACACCTGAGTGATGTCAGGCAGTGGTCGGGGAATCTCTCAAAGACATGTCTGTGGGGTGGCCTTGGCTCACCTTCCCCTTTTCTTCATCTGCTATTTGGAGCATGGATGTGATGGCTAGACCTCCATCTCTTGTGATGAGGACCAGGGTCCTCCCTTTCCCCCAGGGATGATGGAGGAGAAAGCAGAGGTGGCCTGGGCCCTATGTTTAAGCATACTAACTAGTTCACCTGCTATGGTGGGAAATCCTGGCGGGAGGAGGCTCACCAGGCTTCACTTTCTTCCATCCTCTCTGGACTCCATGAAGCTCCAGCCATTTGTCTCCATCACATGCACCATCTGGACTTGGGCTGTGGGGTCAGAGTGGCTACCCCTTCTGCTTATCTCTCCCCTCCTCCTGCCCTCCTGGACAGGCTTCTTCTAGGGGAAGCACTGGCTTTGCATGTATTCTTCCTTTTTTCTGGTCTAACCCTTGTCCTCTGGGCCTTTTAGGACCAAAGCCAAAACACGAAACCAAAACTTTCTCTCTCAAAAGAGCTGGGCTCTTCCACCATGAAGCTCTCTCTCCTACTGTTCCTCTTCCTGGAGTCTCAGCAGCTTACAGTGGACGTTGAGACCTACCCGTTGGGACTCCTGGGTGGCTCAGGGGTTGAGCATCTGCCTTCGGCTCAGGATGTGATCCTACGGTTCCAGGATTGAGTCCCACATTGGGCTCCCTGTAGGGAGCCTGCTTCTCCCTCTCTCTGTGTCTCTCATGAATAAATACATGAAATCTTTAAAAAACAAAAAACATCAACAAAAAACCTGCCTGTGCATGCCCTGCTGTGTGGCCCCCACCCAGAGGAACTCCAGTTGAAAATAACCTGCTGTCTGAATGGGCTAAATGATTGGGTAGGTGATGTACCAAAAAACCCAAAAACAAACAAAAAACAAAACAAAACAAAAACCCAAACAGAAAATAAAGCCCTTTGATTAATATGTCAAACTAGTATCCTGTCACAAACAGAAACAGCTCTGTGTGCATTGAAAACAACTGTTTTTCATTCTGTTAATAAGGAAGAACCTTCATGGCCTGAAATGTATTTGGACCCCACAGGGAACAGGTGGGAAGGGCAGAGTGGACAGGTGGGGTGAGCCCATCTTAAAGATCATAGACCCTTTAAGACCTCTGGGGCCTACTCCTCAAAGCAGATGCAGCCTGAGTCAGCCCCCTCCCCAACACTCCCCCTACACACATGCACATGGACATACACGTATGTTCATGTTTGCACGCGTGCATACACACACACACATTCGCACTCCACCTACACCACTCTTGGCTGGCTTGGTGTTTTCACTCCCTGCCTCTCAACTCTGTCAAAGATTTATATTTCCAGGTTGTGGTACTTTGGTAGGCCCCGGAGACTAAGGGGTTAACAGGGAAAAGGAAACACATGGATTTCTTCATTGACCATCATGAGCTCAATGTCCTGCAGCCATAAAGGGCATCTGTGCCCCAGCAGAAGCCGGGGTTCTGCATCTAGCCCTACGAGCCCTGTGGGGGTCTTACAGGTTGCCGGGGGGTGAGGTAGTTTTTTCCTAGAGCGGTGGGTGGGCAGGGGCGGGGGCTGCCAGGTTGTGACACATGTCTATGAAGCGGTGCCCAGACCCAGACAGTCCCCAAAGTCTGTCTGTCTCTCCAGGCTCCTCCCCAAGGCAGACTGGCCCCTCTTTCCAACCTCGGGGCTCAGGCACCCCAGGATTGTCTGCCTCATCGGTAATGTCTGCTCTTGGGAACACCACAGGGAGGAGGTACTTTAGCAGGGATCTGCTCCACAGTTAGGAGTGAATGGGCGGGCAGCTCTATCTCAGTGTCTGGCCTTTTCTGGTGCCCTTGAAATTACTCATCGTCTGGGTTTAAAGCCCTGACTAAAGGGCTGAGACTGAGTTTATGAGAAGGGCCCTCCCGAGGCCTCCCTTGGGAGGACCAGGAGCTGCAGGGAACTGTGTGCCTGGAACTGACCGACCCAGCAACCTCTCCCCACCCTAGAGCATCTGTGGAGGGTCGGGAGGCTGGCAGCTTAGTCCTCACTCTGCCCCAGCTGCTGGGGGAACTGGTGGTCCCCAGCCCTGCTGGGGCAGGAGCAGCATAAGGCAGGCCTGGGACATCTCATTCCAGAAAGCAAGCAAGCAAGGGCTCAAAGATTTCTAGGGTAATTCGGACATCGAAAAGCATAATGGCCATAATTGAGCACAAAGAACGATACATATAAATCATAGGCCCATTGTGATCATCAAAGAGAAAAAAGAAAAAGTCAAGGAAGGCAGGGGAAAAGGGAAGGGGTGAGGGAAGCAAGGAAGGGAGGCCTACTTCTCACTGTTGGAGGGGAGCATGACACCATTTTCGGAGAATCACCTGTTCATCCCCAGGGGTTAGGGATGCTCTTCTTCTCAGAAGAATGTTGGATAATGCAGAAGGAAGGAGAGAATCAGAAAGTCACTGACCTGCAACCCTCAGCAACTGATTCAGGCCAGGACCATCAGTAGAGGCCGAAACCATTTAGTGAGAGATTACTGGGGACTGGGGTGGTCACCTGCCGATACCCTGGCAATCTTGAAAGTACGAAAGCCCTTTGGGAAAGAGATTGAGGCCTCTTTGAGCTGACAAAGAGCTTCCCTGGGTGAGGGTCCCTGGCCCAGCTTCTCAGACCCCTCTGTTGGTCCTCGGGAATGGAGGGCAGTGAGCCTGGTCGTGTGTGTGACCCAGGAGCCTTGGGGGCCAATCCAGTGTCAGGGACTGCATTTCTGAGAGAGGCCTTCCTCTGAGCAGAGATGCTTCCTTTGAGGGTGGTGGGCAGGACCCTGGGAGTCTGCCCCTGCCTCTGAGGGGGTGGCTTTGGTGTGGCCTCGGACCTCTTGTTCTCCTAACCTGGAAAAACATTCCTGCCAGCTCTGGGCAGTTTATGAAGTAAAGATACTACAGAAATCCGTCATTGTTTCTTGGTCTTTCTTTGTCCTGAGTGAGGTCTGAGGTAACCCAAACACTGCTCAGTGGCTGCACGGCTCTGTGAAAACTGGCACCTTCCTACAGGGGATGCTCTGATGGCCTGTCAGAGCAAGGTCCCAAGTCGTGATGTTAAGTGACAAAAGCGATTTGGAGCAATACACATGCTAAGAACCAATCTCTCTCACACACACACACACACACACACACACACACACACACACACACTCCTTACTTGGGGGTCCTAAGCATATGGGTACTGAGTATAGAAGAACGGGCCCCAGCCCACTCTGCTACTGATGGGGGCAAGGAAGCAAGGGTTTGGGGTGTGTGTGTGTGTGTGTTTACATGTGCACGTGCAAGTGCCTGGATTGGTCCTTATATGTTACTTTTGGAATCAGAGACATAAAACGGGAGGTCTGGCAATCTGGAATGTATGTGGAGTAGGGAATCCTATGAAGGAAGTACTGCATGTGCCAGGGGGTTGGATGTCTCTGTTCACATGAGTCCCCATCACATCCCTACTCAGGGAGCCCTGCAGCCACCTTGATGCTACCACATTCCCTAGTGAAGCAGGGGGGACTTTCTGCGTCCTACTCCCTCCCGGCTCACACAGCAAGTAGCTGTGGGCCACTTGACTCCCAGCTCTCCCCAGAGGCCGGCTGACTTGTGAGTCCCACTTCACAGAGGAGGAAAGCAAGGCTTAGAGAGCCTGCGGAATTTGTTCAAGTCCCACAGCCGGGAGCAGCTTCTCCTGAACCCATTTTCTTTCCACCCCACCCCAGGCCCCACAGCACCCCTCCACCCCACTCCTGCACTGCTGCCCAGCTCTCTGCTCACGTCACCTCTTGTTCTGGCCCAGAGCGAGACCCCAGTCCTCTGCTTAGAGGTACAGCCATGCCCTGAGTACCCTCTCTCCCGAGTGTGTTGCTATCCACACTGCCTGGTGCCAGCTAAGTCGGCTGCCCCCTACTTCCTGAGTGCCCAGGTCTCTGCCCTGCATTCACTATCCACAGACACCACTGCTTGGGAGATACTGGGCCTAGGAGTTCAGAGGAATGACAGTATCCTCTTCCTGGAAGATGCATCTGGTGCATCTGGGATGAGGGGTTCCTCCTGGAGGGACAGACGTGTGAGGCCAGTCTGTGTGTGTGCGAGAGGGAGGACTTCCTGAGGCCAGAAGAGGATGAATGGCAGCAAGTAACCCCAAAAGAAACCCTCAGAGTCCTGCTGCAGGGGTGGGGTCACATCCAGCAGGTAGGACGTGGTTAGCTGAGCCCAGCTTTGCAGAGACAGGCAGGTGTAGGGGGCCCTATGACACCCGGAGGACCCCCTCCCAGCCTTGGTCTCTAACCTGGGCACCTGGACTTCAGGCTCTATCCTGAATCACTAGATAATAATAATAATAGTGATAAAAGTTGACACTTAATGAGCACTTGCAGTTTGCTCGGTGCTGACTAAATGCTTTATGTGTATGCCCTAATACATCTTTTTTTTTTTTAAGATTATTTGAGAGAGAGAGAGACAGAGAGAGTGAGCAGAGGGAGAGGGAGAGGGAGAGGGAGAGAGAGGCTCAAGCAGATTCTCTGCTGAGCACAGAGCCTGTTGTGGGTCCTGATCCCCAAGATCACAACCTGAGCCGAAACCAAGAGTCAGACGCCTAACCGACTGAGCCACCTGGGTGCCCCCTGTTCTAACTCATCTTTATGATACTATTATTTTACTTTTTCAGGAAATTCTGCATTTCTCCCCCTTTGGGCCCCTGTGGGCATTGCCCACCAGAAAGGCAGGGCCAGGGCACGGCCTGTAGCAGGCTCTCACTTTATTGCGGCCTGTGAGGTGAGTCTGGGGGTCAGGAGAGAATGTGACACGGGGACACTCACAGCTCTGAGCTGAGAGCCCCTGTTGAATAAACAGGCCCTTCTCTGGCCAGCGTTCAGAGCTGTGTTCATGACACAAGTGTGCTAATTTCCCCCAAATGCTAGGGAGCTCTTTTGACAGTTTTATAAGCCTTTTAAAGAGTGGGGTACAGGGGTGGGGGGAAAGATTTGAACAGATCCTTCATCAAGGAAGATACACAGAGAGCCAATCAGCACATGGAAAGGTGGAATGTCATTGTCAGGGAAACGCAAAATAAATCCATGATGAAATGTCACCATACACCTGTTGGAACAGCTAAAATGAAAACACACCCCTCAGTGCTGGTGGGAACGTAAAGCAGTAAAACCACTCTAGAAAAACGGTCCTGCTGTTTCCTACAAAGGTAAACATATACCTTTGACCATATGACCAGGAATCCTCCTCCCGGGTAGTCACCCAGGAGTTGAAAACACATGTCCTCACACAAACCGTATACGTGATTGTTCACAGCAGCATTATTCGCCACGGCCAAGAAGCAGCAAAACACAAATGTCCTCAGCTGGTGGATGGATGAACAAAACAGTGTGTCCACACGGGCGAACTACCCAGCATTAAGAGAAGGGAGTTCCAAAGCATGCAGGGATATGGATAAAACTCAAAAACATTAAGTGAAAGAAACTGGATGTTTTATGATTTAGGATTCCAATTCCATGACGATGTTTTATGATTCTAGTGATATGACGCTCCGGAAAGCGTCATAGGGATGGATGCTAGGGATGGAAAGAGATCAGCAGTTGCCAGGTTTGCGGGTGGGGGAAGGATATTGACCGCAAAGGGACACAGGAAACCTTTTGAGCAGATGGAGATATTCCTTCTTAGACTGTGGTGGTGGTTACAGGACTGTGCACTTGTCAAAAAGAATCAAATGGGGGCACCTGGGTGGCTCAGTGATTGAGCCTCTGCCCTTGGCTCAGGTTGTGATCCCGGGGTCCTGGGATCGAGTCCTGCATCAAGTTCCCCGCAGGGAGCCTGCTTCTTCCTCTGCCTGTGTCTCTGCCTCTCTCTCTGTGTTTCTCATGAATAAATAAAATCTTTTTTTTAAAAAAGCATCAAGTTGTATACATAAAAATGCTGAATTCTACTGTGTATAAAGTACACCTCAAGAAATTTGATTTAAAAATAGTTCAATCTGGGGCCACCTGGGTGGCTCAGTTGGTTGAGTGTCGACTCTTGGTTTCAGCTCAGGTCATGATCTCAGGGTTGTCGGGCTCTGGGCTCAGCGGGGAGTCTGCCTGGGGTTCTCTCTTTCCCTCTCCCTCAGCCCCCAACCCTGCTCACATACACATGTGCATACACTCTCTCTCTCAAATAAATAAAATCGTAAAAAGAAAAGTTCAACCTGAAGGGCTGCATCTCACCATGTGGTCAGTGAGTAACCACGTCCCCTGCAGATGTCCAGGATTGAGGAGGCCACAGGGAGAGCTGAGAAGAAGAATCACATTCACAAAGACGCCCCAGCTCTACCTCCCAGGCTCTGAGGAAATGGCCTGGTCGTCTTGCTTCTCTTAAAGGAACACTGGGCAGGCCCACCTCTGGGGAGGGATTCTGTTGGGACCGTTCAAGGCTAGATTCTAGAAACATCTGGCCTGGGAAAGGCCCGTTTTGGCCCCCGCCCTGCCGGGGCCACTCCTTGCTCTGACTCCTTGCTCCCCTGGTAGCTCTGGGCACCCTGGCAGGGGCTCCCTAGGGGCAGGCCAGGCCCGAGGGGGCTTCCCCTCCCCGTTCCTACCCCCTTCGCCCCCGCAGGTGGCCTGGGAGCCCACAGGTGCCAGGCATGAGCTGCCCCCTCCCACCTCATGGCCCGGGCTTTGGAAATTAGAAACATGTGGCTGAGGGGCCCCGCGAGAAGGGGGAGGTGTCAGAGGCACCCAGCAGCTGCGGCCTGGCAGGACTCAGACCCTGGGACCTGGGGGCCTGTCAAGCAGCAGCATGAGGTGGGGTGGGAGGGGTAAGAGGGGTAAGGTCAGTGAGCACGGGGACTTGTGAAAGAGCAAATGGAGAATATTTCATAAATCAAGGAAGAGCTGCTGCTGGTCGAGCCAGGCCTTTGTGGTGCTGGGTGGGGTTGGGCCGGGCTGGCCAGCCTGGCTGCTTTCTGCTGGGGCTGGCCAGAGCCTTCTTCTAGGACATAGTGACCAAGTTTGGGGTGTAGAGAGGCACCTAGGTGTTGGGGTCTGTGGCCTCCCCCCAAGTCACTTGGACCGATGGCCCTTATCTTTAGGGTTCCTATCCTTGACCTCAGGGCTGCCCTGAGGACTGAGCCAGGCAAGGCAGTGGGAGGTGAGGGACAGTGAGGGTGGGGGTCTGAGATCAGCTGAGACCTGGAAGCTGTGACTAACTTTGCTCCTATCTCAGCCGGCGGCGTGCTTAGGTGAGAGGCTGTGGGAGGCCTGGGCTCCATCCCCCTTATGCGTGGCCTTGGCTGAGTCTCACAGGCGTTTCCCTGATGGACAAGGCATGGTCTTAACACCCACCCTCGGAGAGGAGCTGTCGTGGAATGACGTGGCTCAATGAGGGGGAAAGGATCAGAGCCCACAAGCCTCCTGGAACGGCCCGGCGAGGACGCTGCATCTGTCCCCTGCCTGCCTGCTCCCAGGACTCACTTCCCTTCACCCTCCAGGCAGCTACAGGAGCTCCGGAGCAGGGGGAGCTCCTGGCTGGGCATGGAGTGAGGACCCCAAGGGAAGGAGGACAGGCTCCATGTGGGGAAGTACAGGAGGAGGGGAAGGGAGGCCGTGGCCGCGGCTGCAGCCAGGTCAGCCTCCCTAACCTGGCCCAGCAAGGTCAGCCAAGGGCATCTCCCTACAGGCTTCAGAGAGACCTGCGCACTCCCGAGGCTGAACAAGCCCTTACGTTTTTATGATGTTTCAGTCACAGGCACGCCGCCAAGCAGCTGTGGTGGAAGGTGAGGAATAGCAGTGGTCAGTATTAATGAGCTGCTCTGTGCAGCCCCGATCCATCCCTTCCATGGACTGTGTCCCTCCAGTCCCCACAGCACTGTTTGGTAGAGACCAGGCTTGTCCCTCGGGCCAAGGTTGGGTCAGGCACAGGTAGTGAGGGATGGGCCGAGACGCAAGCCTTGCAGCGGCTCCATAGCCCACATTTGCTCCACACTCTTACTGACCAGGAGGCCCACTGACCTGAGTGTCCTCCCCCATGTGGAGGTCAGAAGCGGCCTTCCTGCAGATGCCTGTGGAGGGCATTTTATAAAGGAGTCTGGTTTGGGGTCCAATCTGGGCTCCCCTGCAATGAGCATCTGAACCCCTGCCTCGCTTAGGAAGAGAGCCCATGTCACACCTGTGTTTGTGCAGACATG
Source organism: Nyctereutes procyonoides (assembly GCF_905146905.1). NCBI lineage: Eukaryota > Metazoa > Chordata > Mammalia > Carnivora > Canidae > Nyctereutes > Nyctereutes procyonoides. Next base: position 52,169,659 of record NW_026575047.1, on the reverse strand, counting down.
CATAGGTTATGTGTGTCCCCCAGGCTGGGCGGTCACACATGGAGACATGATGCCACGGGGAGGAGTGACTCTCAAGGTCAGAGCAGGCCACAGGCCCCCGAGTGCCACCAAGTCCAGCGTTAATTCCCATAGAAAAGCAGGCATGTAGGGGAGTGCTCTGATTCTTTCAGCCCAACCTCTGCTCTCCCCTGGCCAAACACCACATTCTCATGGCCAGTGCATTATATTTCTACAACCATTTTTTAAAATAAAAAAACAATATTTCTGAATTGGCAATAGTTGTTCATTGGTAGGAAATTCAAAATGCATCAGATGACATATGGTAAAAAATCTCCTTTCCCATCCCTCCTTCCAGCTCCTCTCCCCCGGAGGCAATCCTTGTCCTGGGCTCATTTTCTTGGGTATCTTTCTAGAGATAATTTTACTTAGTTAAGTAAATACATTTATAGATTCCTTTGACCACTTTTATTTAACCTGAGTGGCAGCGTGCTATATGCGTAATGATTTATACCTTCCATTTTTCCATTTAACATACTATGGAGATTCTTCTTTATGCTTATAGAACTGCCTCTTTCATTTTAATGGTTGCATAGTATTTCAATGTAGGAGTCAGTATTGCTGTTTGCACAACTCCAGGGAGGTTCCTTTCCCATGGTATTCAATGTGGCCCTGGATAGATCCACTATGATATATTTGACCAATTCCCTATTTTTTAAGATTTTATTTATTTATTCATGAAAGACACAGAGAGGCAGAGACATAGGCAGAGGGAGAAGCAGGCTTCCTGTGGGGAGCATGATGTGGGACTCGATCCCAGGACCCTGGGAACACAACCTGAGCCAAAGGTAGATGCTCAACCACTGAGCCACCCAGATGTCCCTCAATTGCCTCTTTAAAGGTCTCATCTCCAAATACAGTCATATTGGGGATTAAGACTTTAATATATGAGTTTGGAGGAGGAACACAATTTGGTACATATAACTTGTTTCTGTACTTAGCTACGAGCAAATAAAAAACAAAGCCAAGGATTAGGCAACCTGCACGTTCAATGTCTTGGAACTGGAAGGTTGTGCTGGCCAAGGAGACAAAGCAGGACCTGATTACTTGGTTGTCCGGTCTGACCTCTGCTTGACGTGCTTGCTGCCTCCTCCGGCTGACTGGCCCTCATCCAGCTCTCCTGGACCATGCAACTGTGTAACTTTGTGTGTTTATTTAACAGCCACAGATGTCGGGTGTCTTGGATTTGTGTCTTGTTTCTGACAAACAGCTGGTCTCTCCAGAAATGGCCTCTGAGATGATTGTGCCTGGAATCTCATTGGTTGCTGCTGATACAGAAGTACCGAGTGAACAGTCGTGGTAAATGAAACCGTAATCTTGCCCTCATTAGCTGCTGCTTTTCCTTATAAGCTGCTTATGCAAGCCTTCTTTCCCTCCTGTAGACACAGGCCAACGATTTCCAAAACCTACCTGAACCAACACACTATTTTCTCTCCTTGCCAGTTCCCTTGCTGGGGGTGGGTGTGGGGGTGGGGGGGTGGGAGGCTAATATGCTTTGACCTGTGCTCAAGAGCCATTTGTGCTAAGAAGTTTTGCTTCAACACAACTGAAGCAAACATCACGAGTCCTATGTCATTCTGCATGTGGGCAAGTTTATTAAAAGGATGCATTCCTGGAAGCATGGGTGATGGGGGGGTGGCTGGGCAGTGAGCATCCTTTCCCCCTTCCCTTCAGTGTTTTTTCAAAGCCTAAGAAAGTGAACAGCTGCATTTCCTGCTTCCCTTGCAGCTAGAGTGATGTGCTGATAAATACTTAACAATCAGCTCTCAAAAAATAAATAAGATAAAAATTACACTCTGGCTTGTTGCAGTGCTTGCTGATTTTCGTGGTGTAAACACTCCATGGCCAATTTCGATTCAGCTATTCATACAGTGCTGCTGAACGTGAAGTGGGATTGCTGTGTACCACTGACTCTTGCTGGGGTGAGCTGGCTCCAGCACATGCCCAGTTCTGCCACTTAGCTTCAATCTACTACAGTTCAAGGCCAAGAGCATCCCCCTGCTGCTTTTGGCTGCTCCTGCTAGCAAGCAGAGTTGTGGTGGTTGTTTCTGCTGCAGCGGCATTCCGGTGGCGCCCCTTTAGTCCTTTCGTGGGGTCAAGAGGCAGGTGTAGGGGCAGCAGCACTGGGGCCAGCTGGTCCCCAGGCATTGTTCCAGGCATCTCTCCAATAGGCCTGGCCCACACCCACTCCTCCAGCCCTTTCAATAAAATTGTAAGCCCATAATTTCCTGTCTAAACCCCTTTTTGCTCAAAATTGTTGGAGTGGTTTCTATTTCCTGTAAGTAAATCCTGGATGATATAAAGTGGAATCTGAAAACTTTTTTTTTTTTAAATTTTTTTTAAACAGATATACATTTCTCTCAAACCTGTTCCCTAATCTGTCTGGGTGGAAGGGTTTGAATGAGCTGTGAGGTCTTGGAGGACGATAATATAGAAAATGGCACTTTACTAAGCTTGGCAAATCTGGCAATGCGGCAGGGAAGCCTCTGAGGGTGCTGAGAAGGACAGGACCCACTTCCAGAGTGAGTCTCCAGGCCCTGCTGAGGCTCTCTGTGCTCGCGAGGCAGACACTAAGCTGTTTGGGGAGAGGCTAGATTTTCCTGGCTCCACACAGCCAGACACATGAGAATGTGTCACATAATCGTTACTCTAAGTGCACTTTGAGTCTGAGTTGATTTTGGGGTCCCTCTTTCGATTTATCCTTAGGCAGAATTCATGTTTGGGAAGCAAAACCACTCCTGATACTAAGGTGGGGAAGAGAGATGCCTATATAGATGGTTCTGGCAGCCCAGGGGAGGCATTCTTTTGGCTACTTAGGAAGTACTCCCTTTCTTAAAGGCAAGTAGTTCCTGAGAATGGGGCCTGTGATCAGCTCTGGGCACCCTACAGTGAAGGAATTTCCGGGTTCCATCCAGACCGATAGCAGACACTGAGCTGAGCCATTTCCTGGGAACATGGCCCAGCCTGGAAGAGTGTGACTGGCAGAACTGTGGCAGCAACGAGAGAGGCCAGTCTGGGTGGGGGTGCCACAGGTAGGGGGCTAGGCCCCAGACAAAAGTGGCTGAGAGCTGGGGTCCAGCAGACCTGGATTTAGGCTCTGATCACCTCCTGGTCCCTGCACAACCACTCACCTCTCTGGGCCTGTCTTCCCTCATTTGTAAAATGGGGATTGTAATATCTAACTCATAAGTTTCTCCTGAGGGTTGGCTAAAATGAAAACTATAAGGCATTGGGGAACAGAGAATATAGGTGATAAGCCAAGGGCAGAGTGATGGGAACTGCTCGAGTGTGGTTGTATTTAGTCAATAAAGCGGGGGAGGTCATCTGTAGAAAACTGGACAATAATGAAATCCACCAAGTCGGACTGTTTTTTTTTTTTAATAACTCAGTATGATAAAATACTCCCCTCAGGGAAAATATTTTATTGCTTGAATTCTAAATAATTGCTGGTTACCGTGAGTATATATATGCTACATGTTAGCATGATTTTATTTCTTATCTTTTCATGAATTTTGTGTTCTACATGAAAGTTCATTTGGAAGGGGCACCTGGGAGGCTCAGTTGGCTAAGGATCTGCCTTCAACTCAGGTCATGATCTCAGGGTCCTGGGATTGAGCCATACATCAGGCTAGTTGCTCAGCAGGAAGTCTGTTTCACCCTCTCTCTCTGCCTACTGCTCCCCCTGCTTGTGCTCTCATTCTTTCTGTCAAATAAATAAATCTTTAAAAAATAGAAAGTTCTTGGGATCCCTGGGTGGCTCAGTGGTTGAGCGCCTCCCTTCAGCCCAGGGCATGATTCTGGAGTTCCAGGATTGTGTCCCACATAGGGCTCCCTGCGTGGAGCCTGTTTCTCTCTCTGCCTATGTCTCTGCCTCTTTCTCTGTGGGTCTCATGAATAAATAAATGACATCTTTAAAAAATATATAAATTTCATTTGGAAAATTCTTACATATACAGCTGGCCCAGAAATGTGCTTTATAAAGTAAGCTGTGAGAGGGAAAAGGCCATTGTGGGCATGTCTCTAACCCTGGGATATCATGAATTCCTTCATTAATAGCAGATTTGACAAAATAATGATAGTACGGTGATTGGAAAGATGAAGATACAGAATTTGAGTTACTTTCATTCTGCCATTCCGTGTGACCACTAAAGTTTTTATTTATATTTAAAATTCAAAACAGTATAACAGTATAACATCTTGCAAACTGCAAGATGAGTGCAAGTTTTTGTTCATATATGAACTGTTTTTGCTACATTGGAATATCTTTAAAATTAAAACATCTTTTAAAATTACTGATTTAAAACCAATGAGCAGAGTTCCAAATGTAAGGAGTTTGTAAATTGCCACTCTGTCCTCACAAGTAAAAAGTTGAACAAAGAGAAAAATCAACAACTTTTCTTGGCTCCCCAGGAGAGGGGAGGGCATAAGGCCAATTGCTGCCCCCCAAAATTGGAGAGACAGAGGTGAGTACATGGAGTGACAGCTTCCTGGGGCAGAGGCTTGTTACTGGAAACACAGTTGGAACCCGGGCTGGGGCAGGAAAATGTGAACCATAATTGATGAACTGCTGGAGGCCCAGTGTGGACAAGTCTGAGAATTAAAAGCTCCAAGGGATCCAGTCACAGAGGGACCCCCACAGTTTTGACCTGAGATTGACCTCCAGGAGCTTGACCAGGTTCCCACAATAAGTATCAGAGTAAAAATCTCCTTGTAACACTGGCAGGTGGAGGGGAAAAAGGAATCATTTTGAACTATGCCATAGCACTCTATTCTTAGCAAGGCCTGCTTCTGGAAAAACTAGTTAGCAGAGCCTGTGCTGTTGGGGCATTATCAGAGCCTAACTGATCTGGGGGGAATGGAAATAATCAACTCCAGGAAACTATAGCCATCATGTCTCAACCTAAGGGGGAGAAAAAAACCCGAGACACTCTGTGAAGTTCACAGTCTAGAGAGACTGGCTCACTAAAAGATTGAGACCCAATCCTAGGACTGCAGAATACTTCCCCTCCTCACACATCTCACCATATTACTAAGGTTTATTTATGGCAGGTTCTTTTACCTGGTGCATCATATCCAACTACTAAGGAAAATTACAAGGCATGCTAAAAGGCAAAAAATACAATTTGACGAGACCTAGCAAACAGTAGAGCCAGACATCACAAGGATGTTAGAATCATCCATCTGGAAATTTAAAACACCTATGATTAATATGCTAGGAGCTCTAACAGACAAAGTAGACAGTCAAAGTAGATTGTCAGAGTGGATCAAAAAACAAGACCCAACTATATGTCATCTACAATTGATTTCTTTTTAAAGATTTTATTTATTTATTTATTTGACAGAGAGAGAAAGAACATAGGTAGGTGGAGCAGCAGGCAGAGGGAGAGGGAGAAGCAGGCTTCCTGCTGAGCAGAGAGCCTGACTCAGGGCTTGATCCCAAGACCTGAGATCATGACCTGAGCCTAAGGCAGATGCTTACCTGACTGAGCCATCCAGGCTCCTCTGTCACCTACAATTTACATATAATTTAGATGATGTGATAAATTGCATCTCAATTTAAATATAAAAAACACATTTAATATAAATATAAAAACACATTTTAAATATAAAAACACCTTTAGATTAAAAGTAAATGAGGGGCACGTAGGTGGCTTGGTTGTTTGGGCATCTGACTCTTGATTTTGGCTCAGGTCATGATTTCAGGGTCATGAGATTGAGCCCCACATCAGGTTCCATGCTCAGTGGGGAGTCTGCTTCTCTCTCTCTCTCTCTCCCTCTCCCTTTTCCCCTCTTTCCACTTATACTCTCCCTCTCTCTCTCTAAAATAAATAAATAAATCTTGAAAATAATAAATAAGAGTAAATGAATCAAGAAACACGTACCACACTAACACTAAATCAAAAGATAGAAGTAACTATATTAATTGCATACAGAGCAGATTTCAAAGCAAGAACAGTTATCAAGGGTAGAGAAGGGCATTACGTAATGATAAAGGGGATCAATACTTCAAAAAGACATCACAATCCTTAATGTGTATGCTCCTAACAACAATGCATCAAGTCATGTGAAGCGAAGACAATAGAAATGCAAGGAGTAGATGAATCCACTATCATCATCGCAGATTTTAACATCCTTCTATGAGATATGGACAGATCCACCAGACAGAAAATCAGGAAGGACATAGTGGAATTCAGCAATACCATTAATCAACCGGTTATAATTGACATCCATAGGCTATTTCATCTGACAATAACAGAGTACACCTTCTTCTCAAACTCATATGGAATATTTAACAAGATGCACCTCATTCTGGGAAATAAAACACATCTTAACAAATTTAAAAGATTAGAAACCACCATTGAATTAAATTAGAAATCAATAACAGAAAGATAACTGCAAACTCATGTCTCATGAACATAGATGCAAAGTCCTTAATAAACTATTAGCAAATTAAATCCAACAATATATAAAGAGGTGGGATTTATCCCAGGTAAGCAAGTTTGGTTCAACACTCGAAAATTAATTAATGTAATCCATCACACCAACAGGCTAAAAAAGGAAAATCACTTGATCATATGAAGAAAAAGCATTTGACAAAATCCAACATCTATTCATGATAAAACTTAAACTATAAGAGAAAGGAACTTCTTCAACTTGATAAAAATACTTACAAAAAACCTACAGCTAACATCATACTTAATGGTGGGAAACTAGAAGCCGTCCCACTAAGATCAGGAAAAAGACAAAAATGTCCCTTCTCACTACTCCTTTTCAGTATCATATTGGAAGTAATAGCTAATGCAATGAGACAAGAAAAAGAAATAAAGGGTGTATAGATTGGGAAGGAAGAAGTAAAACTAAAGAACAAATCAAGAAAATTAAATATCACAGAAAATGTAGTAGTTGCCTAAGTTTTATCTTGTTAAGATGTTTTATTTTTTTCTGCTGAAGTATAATTTACATACCATAAATCTCACCATATTGAAGTGTAAAATTCAGTGGTTTTTAGTATTATTCACGAGGTTGTGTAATCATTACCATTATCTAATTCTAGAATATTTTTAAAAGGTTTAATTTATTTATTTTGAGAGACAGAGTGCATAAGCAGGGGGAGGGGCAGAGGGAGAGAATCTCAAGCAGACTCCATGCTGAGAGTAGAGCCCAAAATGGGGCTTAATCTCAGGACCCTGAGATCATGACTTGAGCCGAAATCAAGAGTTGGACACTTAACTGATTGAGCCATACAGGTGCCCCTAGAGCATTTTTATTACCTGAAAACTAAACCCTATTAGCAGTCACTCCTCATTCCTCTCCTCCCAAATCCCTGACAACTACTAATCTTTGTCTCTAAGGATTTGTGTATTCTGAGCATTTATTATAAATGGAATAATATAATATGTGACTTTTTGCATCTGACTTCTTTCACTTTGCATCATATTTTCAAGATTCATCTATGTTGTAGCATGTAATAATACTTCCTTCCTTTTTATGGTAAAATAGTTTTCCATTTATGGATATACCATATTTTGTTTATCCATTCATTAATTGATGGACATTTGAATTGTTCCTATTTTTTGGCTGTGATGAGTAAAGCTGCTATGAAGATCTATGTACAAGGTTTTGTGGGGACATGTTTTCATTTCTTTTGGGCATACACCCAGGAGTAGAATTGCTAGATTATATGATAACTGTATGTTTAACTTTTTGAGGAACCACTAAATTGTTTCCCAAAGTGGCTGCAACATTTCCCATTCCCATTAGAAATGTAAGTGTTCCACTTTCTCTATATCCTTGGAACCACTTATTATCTGCCTCTTAAAATTTATTTATTTATTTTTAAAATATTTTACTTTGGGCAGCCTCAGTGGCGCAGCAGTTTAGCGCCTGCCTTTGGCCCAGGGCGCGATCCTGGAGACTCGGGATCGAGTCCTGCGACGGGCTCCCTGCATGGTGCCTGCTTCTCCCTCTGCCTGTGTCTCTGCCTCTCTCTCTCTAGCTGTGTCTCTATGAATAAATAAATAAAATCTTTAAAAAAAATTTTTACTTTTATAGGATTTCTTTTTTTTAATATTTTATTTATTTATTCATGATAGACACAGAAAGAGAGAGGCAGAGACACAGGCAGAGGGAGAAGCAGGCCCCACACAGGGAGCCCAATGCGGGACTTGATCCCGAGTCTCCAGGATTGCACCCTGGGCCAAAGGCAGGCGCTAAACCGCTGCGCCACCCAGGGATCCCAAAATATTTTATTTTTAAATAATCTCTATACCCAACATGGGGCTTGAACCTATGATCCCAAGATTGAGAGTTGCCTGCTCCACTGACTGAGCCAGCCAGGCGCCCCTGCCTTTTTAAAATTATAGTAGTTCTAATGTGTTTGGAGTGGAATCTCATTGTGGTTTTAATTTGTATTTCTCTAATAACTAATCATGTTGAGTATCTTTTTGTACATGTTTTTGTACAAATACTCATTAGCCAGTTGCACATCTTCTTTGGAGAAATGGCTACTCAAAATCTTTGCCATTTTGAAATCAAATTATTTGTCTTATTACTGAGTTTTTAGAATTACATATTCCAGAAACAAGCCCCTTATCAGACATATAATTTGGAAATATTTATTCCCATTCTTTGGGTTGTCTTTTCACTTTCTTGATGGTGTGCTTTAAAATATAAGTGTTTAATTCTGATGATGTCCAGTTGATTTATCTTTTTCTTTTATTGCTTATGGTATCATAGCTAAGAAACTCTTGCCTAATACAGGATTAAGATTTATGTTTCTGTTTGCTTCCAAGAGTATTTCAGTTTTAACTCTCACATTTGGGTTTTTGATCCATTTTGAGCTATTTTTTTTTTATGTGGTGGGAGTTGGAGGGGTCTAATTTCATTTCTTTAGCTGGTGCATATACAGTTGTCCCAAAATTGTTTTTTGAAAAGACTTTTCCTTCCCCTATCAATTTGTCTGGGCATCCTTAGTGAAAAATCCACTGACCATAGATGTAGCTATTTGATGCCTTATTTCTCTTGGTCTCTCTCTTTTTATTTTGAAAAATGTAAGTTGCAGACCTTGATTCTTCCCTCTTGTTTCAGTTAGAAATTCTTCCCAAATGGGTCAACAGTTGGCCCCACTCACAACCCTGGTAGTTCGTTGGGCTGTTGGCTTGGTGCCTTGGTTCTTCTCCACATGCTGTCTGCAGTAGTCTGGCTGAGCCTTCCTCACAGTGGGTTCCAAACGAATGACAGTGGAAGCTGCAAGGTCCCTTGAGTTCTTGCTTGGAGTCACATGGCATCACTTGTGCCACACTCTACTGCTCAAAGCAAGTTTACAAGTTGGCATCTACCAGAATGGTGTGGAAATAGACTGTGCATTTTGATAGAAGCTGCAAAGAGCCTTCGAAGAATCCACGGCCACTTTTAATTCACAGCAATCTCTAACCACACCAGTGTGTATCTTCTAAGAACAAGGAAATCCTGGATTACATATGGATTACACATGGTTGCTGAGTAAGCTTTTCATGGGAGGGAACATTTGATAGAGGCCCAAATGAAGGGAATATGGCATAAGGAAGAGTATTTAAAACAAGAGGAAAATCATGTATGTGCAAAGGTCCTGGGGCAGGAAAGCATTTGGTGTATTTAAAGAACAGCACAGAGACCAGTGTGACAGAAGAGAGATGGGGCTGTTGTGAACATCAAATGGAATAATATATGTAAGCACGTTCTATTATGGGATGAAAGAGGTATACTATTTCCTATCACTGATTCTCTCAAGATCTTTTCAGAGGGTGAGAGAAGACAGAAGAGAAATGCCTTCAGTAATAACATCCAGCTAGATCAGGGCCAGGGGCAAGCACCAGGAATGCCATATTCCCCTTAGCGTCCAACCCCTGCTACACAAACCAGGTTCTACATTGGGAACCTGGGCCAGCCCATTCAGGTGGGCTGAGCACCTTCTTTGGCTCCTCTTTCTCCCCAGCTGGGGTGGACCTCTCATGTGCCATAGCCAGCCGGCTCCCCGGGCTCCCCTGCCTTTCAGAGTCCCAGACTTCTGGGGCAAGACTTCTGGGACTTCTAAGGGGCAAGAGGGTTCAAAGGCCTTAGCATTGAGGGGTATAGGGCTTTCCTCAGGGCTGCCCTAGATCCTGGGGCCTGTGATGGGGTCCACAGGAAGCCTGCCATGCTCCCAGCTGGGGCACTTACAGAGCCACATGAGCCTTCCAGGTGACCTAAGGTGGAGGTAAATCCTGGCCACTCTTGCTTTTGGAGGCTTTCAATATATTAAAAAAAGAAAAGAGAAGAAAAGAAAGAAAAGGAAAGAAAAGAAAAGAAAAGAAGAAAAGAAAAGAAAAGAAAAGAAAAAAAGAAAAAAGAAAAGAAGGAAGGAAGGAAAGAGGGAGAGGGAGGGACGAAGGGAGGGACAGAGAGAGGGAGGGAGAAAGAAGCAATAGGATTCAGACAAATAAGATTGCAAGCTTGTTCATACTCTCAGTGTGTAAACAAACTGATAGTTGTTTTAATTCACACAAATACAGTGGAAATCTTTTGTGCTACTCACAGCGCAGTCATAGACTTACTGAAAACCTAATTTCATAGTGCAGCCCAAGGTTATAGATACCTGGTGGGCAGCAGCCTCCTTCCATCCCGTGTGACTCTAGATCCAACTTCATTTGGAGGAAAGGTCGCCCTGGAGGCCCTCCAGAGCGTGGTAAGCCGAGGGGAGTCGGGCCTCTGGAGTGGGGAGCTCTGCTCACACACAGGTGGGGGAGCCAGCCCAGAAGTTCTCCTGACTGAGAGTTAGGAGGTCTCTCTGTCTCTGTCTCTCATCTTTCTATCTCTGATTCTCTCTTCCTTATGTGTCTTTCTTTTCTCTTGTCTCTGTTTCTCTCATTTCAGCAGCTGACGCGGGGCCTTCCCACCCCCACCACCAGGCCTCCTGACAACAAAGCTGCATTTGGACATCCCAGCTCTGGAAAACAGCAGAAGGTTGCTGGCAGGGTAGGGACTTCCTTGTCTCCGGGTTGGCTTCCTCCCAGCTGGAGGGCCCAGCCGCCCTGCCCCTGGGAACCCCTGCCGTGTGTGGTTTCTGGCCAGGGCTGGGGCCAGGGCCTTGGTGTCTGGTGTTTCGGGGGGGCCTGCTCGGCTGCAGCGAACCAGGGATGTGGTGGATGGTGAGGGGGTTTCTTGCAGGGCCGCCCACACTCCAGTGTGGGGACAAGGCTCTGGAGAGGCGTTTCCTCTTTTGGTCTCCTTCTTGACCTTCTTTCCTAACTAGTCACTGTTTTCCCCAGATGCTGGGAAATGTGGATGCATGGATATCACAGGGGTTGTCCTCTTTCTAGGCTGGCCCCGCCCCTCCGGAGCTGGAGCCACGAGGGTGTCATCGTCCCAGCCGGCTGAGGGTGACGGCCATGCCTCTGAGGTGCGGGTGGCCTGGCCCAGCCACACAGATGTGGTGTTTAAATATTTATTTTTAGTGGCCACTGGTTAAATACAGCCTTCGCTTTGATGGGGGCAATCATGAAGTAAAAATAAATGAGATCTTTGCCTGGTCAGGAAGTCCTACTAGCCCAGGCCCCAGATGTCCAGGGCAACCATCAACATCAAGGCTCGTGATTTGAGGGCCCCTCAGGGAGCCAGGCTGGTGGTGCCCACGGCCCCTCACCTGGAAGACCGCGGCCCTTCTCTCCCCAGCCTCCTGGCCTGCGCCCAGCTCCACCTGCCTCACGCTGGGCCCTTCAGAGGCCGGGGGCTGTTGACCAGGACTGGAGGCTTGGGTCTCCTGAGGGTACTTGCTGACCTCTCTGACGTCAGCTCGGGTCAGAAGATCCTACCTGCTTTGAGAGACACAGAAGAGTCTGTTGGCTTGAACGTTCTGGAGGTTCATCTCTGTGCCCTGACAGCACGGGCTCTCAGGGTTACCCTGCTGGAGCTCTTCTGCTTGTTCCAACCTAAGCTGGCTTTGGAGGTCAGGGGCGATAGCTTTTCTTGTGCTAAAGCACTGGAGGGTTTGGGTGAGGCTGAGTTCACTCTCTGGTTTGGATTTGAGAGTGTTGGGTGGTGGGTTTCTTGCCCCACAGCAGAAAGGGCAGCTGACCCTGGTAGGTCTTGGGGAACACTGCCTCAGAGCCCCCAGCCAAGCCTTCTCCTATCCTGCTTGTCAGGGCCCTGGCATCCCCAATGGGACAGGGCTTTTCTTGGCTCAGCGTGTTTCTTCAAGGGAGTCTGGGTGCAGCTGGTCTGCCCTGGGAAGGGTGACACCCAGAGGTCAGGGCCCACCTAATCTTTACCAGTGTTCTGGTTTTCAGCTGTGACAACTGTCTCAGAGACACCAAGTCCCTTTTCCCAGGTCAGAGGTCATAAAGGAATGTGGGTTCAAACCCAAAGTTGTCTCTGAGGTTTTGACCCTTCTCTGGGCCACCTTTCCATTGGCTTATTGTCCCTTGTCCTTTATGGGCTACTGACACCTCAGACGGGATTGATTATTCTATCACAGCGTTTCTTAAACCCAAATAACGTAGGACCTGCCCCTCCCCCGACTTTTTAGAGGAAAAAATTATCTTGGTTCCTAGTATTGATCTAAATTATTTTCATTATAATGCTCCTTAAATACCTAAAAAAAACAAAACCAGGCATAACTCTCTTATGTTTGCAGCTGTTATGATTCATGCCCCCAAGACCATTCACAAACTACAAACAGGGGCACATGGGCTGCTCAGTGGTTGAGGATTTGCCTTCAGCTCAGGTCATGATCCCGGGGTCCTGGGATTGAGTCCTGCATTAGAATCCTCACAGGGAGCCTGCTTGTCCCTCTGCCTGTGTCTCTGCCTCTCTCTTAGATAGATGATAGATAGATAGATAGATAGATAGATAAATAGATAAATAAATTCTATAAAAAACCCACCAAAAACAAAAATTACAAACAAAACGAGAAGGAGAAAGAGATTCCAGTGAATGCTATCCATCATCCTCATGAGGTAGGGCAGACACCATTTTGCAGAAGACAGTTCCCACTTGCTTTGAAGCCCACCAGGCCTGCAGCATCTCCTCTCAATGCCTGTGCTTAAGCTATGAAGCCCATTGGTGCACATGGTGGTACACATGGTGGTGTCATTTGGTCCTCTGCATGTTAATGACAGGAGCTTACTGACCCACTCTGACCTGGTCCGCGGGATGGAACACTGTGAGGTGAAGTTGGGGTCTGCGTCCTGGTCACTGAGCAAAGCCCCAAAGACATGTGGCACTGGCCAGGGAAGTGGGGTAGGATTGGAACAAGGGACCTCGGTGCCAGTGTGGGGGGGGAGTCCTGCAGAGGAGAGACGGGGACATCTTTCAGCTAGAGTGAAGGTGGCAGGAAAATCTTGAGGCTTCCAACCTACAGGTACATGTGAATGGGTGGAATCAGAATGACCTTCCTATCCTTTGTCGCAGGGAAGAGCAATTCTAGAGCACTCCTCTGCAGGTCGCCTTGGGGCTGCTGCCTGGCTTGGGCTCCCAGGAATGGGACAATTGGGCCACTGGCCACTACCAGTCTTGGAGGTCCTGCTGGGCCCTCATTGCCCCTGATCAGCGTGTCTCTGTGTGTCTGTGAGGATGAAGGGTTAGGGCAGTGTAGAGCCAGACCCCAGGAGAGGGTTGCCAGACAGGTAGGGATTCCCGTCCCCAACCTGAGAATGACTGGAAGGTCAGGAGAGGCTGACTGGCAGAGCTGAGCCCCACACCGAAGGATGGAGCTTGTTCTAATTCGGCTCTTTGTTACTCTCCTCAGCCCCCAATCAGACTGAATGAGGCTGACAAGAAGTGTGAGACCTTTCGTCTCTTGGGCCTTCTGTTTAAAGCCTCTCCACTTCCTAGCTGATTGCCCTTGGGTTTGTCAATTGATCTTTCTGGGCAGTGGTGTCCTAATCTGTGAAATGGGTCCGTGTGTGAATGCCACGGGGTAATGTGGATCTTGTGCATTGGACTCCAGCTCACCTACATACACCTGTAATATATTTGTGTCTGTGCACATGTGTACAGATACAGATATTATTTTATAAGCAAGCTAAAAGTAACAAAAATAACCCTGAGCTTCTCTCCAGATGCCTGGGGCACCAGGATTTGCCTCACTGGAAGACCTGAAGCTGCGCAACCCTGGGAGGAAGGAGCTGGAGCAAAATGGTAGGGCAGAGAGCCTCAGCAGCAACACAGCAACACAGTCACAAACTGATTGTGTTTGTTCCTGGTTTCATCTGGGAGCATGGGAAGAAAAGCAACTGAACTTTAGTTGAACTTGGTCAGGTCATGGTGTGTGTCAGGGAGGAGGCCTTGCTACCTGGTGGCCCTTGGCCAGTCGTTCTACTTTTCTTGGCTTCGATTCCTCACTGTGGGCACCCAGGGGAAGCCCTTTGCAAGGATTACAAGCAAGCCAAAGCTACACGCTGGCCTTGGATCTCTTTTGGAAGGAGATGGTGCATAAATTATCGCTAAAGGAGACGCAAAATATTATAGTAGGAGTTTTCGTGCCCAGAAACATCCCGGGGAGCACAGTGAGCTATATAGTCTTCCACACCTCCTGAACCTGATCCTTTAGATCTCCGCTTTACCAGACTTGCCATAGCTTTTACTTTCCCAGGAAAGAGCCTGCTTTCAAAGCCCCTGGACTGGATGGGGACAGAGCATTGACTTTGCCCAACCAGGGGGACAGAGAGGCTGTCGTTCCATGGGGGTGCTAAGCTGGCAGGATGTACATTTCTAGCTCCTTTCATAGTGGAGAGGCTTGCTTGTGATAAGGCCGATATGGAGAGATAAAGAGGGAGATCCTGGATCAAGCCATGCCTGAAGTCGTCTGCTCAGATATCTGTTATGTGAACCTCCCTTCCCACCAGCACCCCGTCCCCCCCAGTCTTTTCTTATAGAAGGTGGTTTTGAGCCAAAAGCATCTTGACCACCACAAGTACCATTGTGGAGTAAGAAGTATGTGGACCGGCTCATCCACCCACTCACAGGCTACCCTCACACCAGACCCTGAGATAAGTACCAGGGTCACAAAGACAGGTTACCTCCTCCGCTAGCACCTTGGTCGGCTGAGGGGGCAAATGTGAGACAAATCCACGCTGTCCTGTGCTGAGTATGAGAGGAGGGAAGTGGTGCTGGGTGGAGGAACTGAATCCAAGAGGGCTTCCCGGAGGAGGTGACACGGGCCTCAAACTTGAGGGAAAGATAGGGTTTTGCTAGAGAGAGAAGAGGACATGTGGGCACAGACCAAGCAGCTGACAGAATCCAGAGTGTGTGCAGAAACCACAGGCCAGGAGCTGGCAGCCAGCGGTCCCAGAGCCGGGAAAGGAGGGGTGGGGGACACAGCTGCAACCTCCGCCCGGCTCCTGCAGGGGCCCCCGGGCCAGCGCTCCCGCTCTGTCCCAGCCTGCAGTGTTGGCAGGAAGAGGCCAGGGGAAGCTGGGAAGACACGCATGGTTGAGAACAGCAGAGAAGGGGAGGGATGGAGCCGCTTTCTTTCCCGCTCCTTTTTTTTTTTTAATTTTATTTAAATTCAGTTTGCCAACATACAGTATCACATCTTTCCAGCTCCTACTGGTAATGCAATGACTTTCCTCCTGCACAAATTGGACTTCCTGCAGCTGGAGAAAAGGTATTAATGCCGTGTTGGAAGACGCACTGCTGGGGGGGCAGGGCTGGAGCAGCCTGGACCTGCTGCCCCTGCTGGCACGGCGACCGTCCCAGGCCAGGGGAACTTGGCTCCATGGTGACTCTCCGAAGACACGGTTTAGATTTCATGTGCACCAGGGAGGTTACAAAATAGAATTGGGGTTGCTGCTCCACATATTCCTTATGGCCCGCTCCCCCGGCTCCCTTCCCCGGAGCTGCTCACAAAAGGGTCTTTGTTCTCTGTCTGCTCAAAGTCAGCTTCTCCAATGGGAAACGGATCGGGGATTACAAGGAGGAGACTGAGTTTTACTGGCTGTCCGACCAGAAATATGGGACGCATCAGGGTTCTGGCAGCAGCCAGGGCGAGTGTGGTCTGCCGGCCGCAGAAGCCAGTGTGAATGGCCTTCCAGTGTGAGCCCCAGGCAGGCGGTGGGGGGCAGCCCACATGTGCCTCCCATTCCTTGCTTTCCCCACCCATAGCGTGGGGGCCTTGTACCCTGGGCCAGAAGAAAATCAGAGGGTTGCATTCAGCTCCTTGGCTCTCCAGGGCTCTCGTGAGGGTCTCATGACAGGGTGGGCAGGGCTCAGGGCACCCATGACCCCTACCACCCTTCTGATGTTTTGACTGAATGAATGAACGTCCAGGTCCAGCTTTAAGGAAGAAGCTTTTGCAAAGACAGTTTGCCAAGGGCTGACCCGGGTGACCTTGAAGGCCTGGGGGATGCTGGGCTCCCGGAGATGTTGGGGGTAGGAGGCTCAGGGCCTGGGGATCCTGTGCAGCCTCGAACGGGGTGGTTGGTCTTTCTGGGCCTCATGTGTCCCTCTGGAAAGTGGAGTCATGCACCCTGACGGGAGTGGAGCACAGAGCCGCAGGGACTGCAGGCTCAGAGGTGCAGAGGCTTCAGATTACGCCCACCTGAGCACCCACTGCTTGGTCAGAGCCAGCCTTTCTGAAGACTGGAGAGCCTGTCTGTGGTACCTGCACCTTATCCAGCACAGGCTCGTTACCAAGGTGTGCCCCTCATCTGAGAGTGGGAGTAGGGGCTCAGTGCTGTGGGTACTGGGCTGAGATGCTGGCTCTCACCCAAAGGGGACACTTTCTACGCAGGGCATCCTGCAACAGGGGGCTTGTCCCTAGCATCCTGGAGGAAACTGAGCAGAAGCATCTCCAGAACCTCAGCTAAGCTGGGCCTCCCCTCACCACGGTGGTTCCAAGGGGGAGGCTAACCCACAGAGCCCTTGATTGCCAGCCTCATGGGGGGCTTAGGACACAGTGGGACCCCAGGAGCCCTTGGGGAGGATGCCGGTTTCCTTGGCCACAAAGCCGGCCCAGAACCCATGTGGGATTGGGAGTCTTCAACGCAGTAGCCGTGGCCTAGATCACCCCCCTCTGACCCACTCTCTGGTGCCTGTCCCCCTTGTGGAAACTCACCCCCCTGCCATCCCCTCCTAACCCAGCCAGCAGACCTGGGGCTTATTGCTTTTACTCCAACGACAATAACCTAGGAGTTTGGGGGTGGGGTAGGGGAAGGGGTGTGTCCATACTGGCCACGGGGCTCTTCTCCATCCTGGGGTGGGGGCTGCTGGAGTGACGGCTCCATCAATGCTGGAGTCTTCCCTCTCCCAGGAGCCAGAGCTTCCCTTGGGAGGTCACCAGTGTGTTTCTGCAGCTCCAGGGTCTTGCTGGGACACAGCAGGGAACTGGGGGTGGGAGTGGGATTGGCTTTAGGAAAACAAAACCTCCCTCTGGCCCCTCAGGGAGATGCTGAACTCCCTGTGTGCGCTTTATAGAACTTAGCAGGAGATGGAGGATCTCTCAGAGGTCCTCCCCCTACCCCCCACCTGGCTCCAGGTTGCCAAACCTCAGGGTATTTCAGAGCAGAAGCCAGATCCAGATGGAGGCTGATACAGAGGCCCCTCCCAAGGCTGGGGGCTTTGCAGAAATGCCACCTGTGGCTCCCAATCTGCCTCCCTGGGCGGCCCCACTCCCCCTGCCACTGCCAGCCGTTGAGTTCTCTGATAAACACTGGCTCTAGCAGTTGAGCCATCATGGCCCTGGGGAACTTCTGGGCAGGCTAGAGGCACTCTGCTAAAACCACACCTCGGGGTGGCCTCTCGGCTCACACCGGCGTGTAGAGAAGCAGGGTTTCACAGTAACGGCCTCCTCATCAATGGAGAGGCCACCAGCAGGGGGTGCGGGCAACCGTGGGACCCTGGCCACCCCAGACATACCTCACTGTGGGAGGCAGGATGCTTGGGCAGGCTCGCCCTGGGAGGTGTGCCCATAGAGGACAGATTGTGATTCTCCCCATTTTATAGCCAGGGAAACCAAGGTTCACAAAGTCAGAAGGGCTTAGGATTGGGGTCCGCTTGCTCCAACCTCGGGGTGCTCTAGGGTGGAGACTCTATGCTCCGTGTTTCCTCATCAATACTCACACCACACCTGAACTGTGGGTATTGACCCATTTTGTAGATCAGAAACTGAGGGTCTGAGTGGTTAAGTAACTTGTGCTAAGTGAGCTAGGATCGAAACTCAGGCCTACTTGACCCTCAAAGGTCTCACCCATGCCACCCCTGCAGGGCTTTGCTATCATCAGGTGCTGCCTCCCCTAAAGCTCTCCTGAGCTATCCCCTGAGGAGCTCACAACAAGGACCATGTCTGGACTCCAGCCCCAGAGATTCTAATCTACTGGCTGGGGTGTGGCCTGGGTGTCAGGGGTTCTTAGAGGTGCCAGGACCTTCTGCTGGGCTCAGGTCCCTGACTCGCACACCCTTAAGGACATTGGGTCTAGCCCGCCTTAGTCTTGGCCTGCTTGGGTGTTCCCCCTTGGGCTGAGGGTGATTGCTCTGAGAGAGAAATCTCAACCTTCTTGGTAAACACCCTGAGTTTATTCCATCTCCTCTGGCCTCCTGACCATCCAGTCGGACAGTGAATACTCACTCCAGGAACCTGCGTTCCCGTCGGCCCGGTGCTCTTCCCACCACAAAGCATGATCTGCAGGGACTTTCTTGTTTACTTGTGTGCTGATTAATGTCATTCTGTTATTGGAATAGATTCCCCTCGGCAGGAGGGACCTTGGCTGTCTCATCCATCACAGTGTCCTTGGGTCTAGTGCTCGGCCTCTGAAAGGTGCACAACCAGAGTGCGTGGAACACGTGAATGAATGAGAAGAGATACATTCATCAGGGTTCAGACGTCCAATTGGGCTTGAGGCTGAGGCACGAAGACCCTTGGTGACTAAGCCAGGCGGGCTGAACAGGTAAACACCAGAGGACAAGCCCCCTGCCGGAGACTGGTGCCTGTGGCCTCCACCCCCAGGGCCCTTGCCCTGTCTCTGATGACCCTGGAACCAGCCCAGGGAAAGGGTCAGGCCTTCTGAGAGCCTGGGGTCCTGTCCAGGACAAAGAGAGGCTGGCAGACCCCAGACTAGCACCGGGTCAACCTGTGCTGGACCCCAGGAGCTGGGATGCCTTGCTCACCCTTATGCCCTCAAACTGCCCCAAGGTGGGTTCCCTGAGAGGCCCAGGAAGGGGTCTGATGTGCACATCCCTGGGTGAAATGAAAGCAGCTCAACCTGAACATGGAAGGCTTTGTTCTTTATTGTACTTTTGCAGCCATGCAGGAGGGTGTCCCAGATGTCCCGCTCTGTCTAGCTCCCAGCACGGGGCTGCATACACCTCTGTTTGTAATGGGCAGCCCAGGTCCCCAAACGGGGAGCTGCATGCCAGCAATCAGTAACCAGGGCTCTCTTCACTGTGGCCTGGGGCAGAGGGCTCGCCGAGGCCTAACCTAATGCCCCTTCCCCCTCTCACTCTCCCCGGCAGGTGCAGGGCTGGCTGAGGAGAAGACTCAGTCCCTGGGCCCCAGTTCCCGAGGCTCCCTCAACTCTGGCATTGGAGCTGCTGTGAACCCTTCAAAGGCCCGGTGGGTACCTGCATCTCTACCAGGGAGGTCAGTCACTGCAGCAGGGAGCTGGCTTATGCAACTTCAAGGGGAATGAGCTTTTCTCCAAGTAGCTGAGATGCTCTTGTTTCTGCTCCTGGCACATCTTCATTCTACTCTTACAGGTGTGATTGACTCGGTTAGCGGTTAGGTTAGCAAAGCCCTGCTATTTCTAGGACGTTTTGAGGACACATGGGGACACCAAGATAGAGTTTGTGATATCTGGATTATCTCAGGAAAGTTAGGGTATCTGGTGATTCCTCTGTGAATGAGGGGGAGGGAAGGAGGACCCCAAGGACAGGTGAGAGAGGTTCGGGGAGGCTGGAAGGTTCTGGAAGGGAGCAGACTGCATTCTAGGCAGGTGTAAAGGGCTAGTAAAAGCATAGAAGTCAGAGGCAGATGGTGCATCCTGGGAGAACCCCCAGAGGAGGTGGGACACATTAGGGAGCTGGGATTTTAGTTTGTGGGTTAAAGAGAACAAGAGCATCTATGCTCCCCACCCCCTCCCATGGTTAAGACCCAGCAAATGACCTGGGTGCCACTCAAATGTTAGAAAAAGTTGTTTTTTTGTGAAGGAGTCATCTCCTTCAGCATCCTGTGGGGTAAGCTGCACCCACGTCCCCTGTTACCACCAATACTGTTTTCTTGGACTACAGCAAATAGTACCTCGACTCCTGACTTCCCTTGGCTGGATGCGGTGCAGCAATGTTTTATTCCTGTTGCTGTTGTTCGCGGATTGCCGGCTCGATAAATAAACCACCCAAACGCCTCATGTGAATTGGCTTGGTTCCCTGGAACCCATAGAGACGGGACATCCACGTCCCTCCAGGTGTAGCTGGTGCCTCCTCACCGATCTCCTGCTCTGGGGGAAATAAAGCAGTTTCTTTCAGGTCCTAGTAGGGGAAAATCGTGCCCGGGTGCAGGCATACAGACCCTCCACCTACAAAGGTGGGAAGAAGGACAGTGCTGGGGCCAGGGCATCGGGGTGGGCTGGCAGGAGGAATCAAGGGAGGACGGGAGCCTAGGACAGATGTCAAGGTTGGGGGCCTCCATCCTGGAAGTACCCAGGGCCCCCAGGATCCCAGGATCTCTGCTCCCTTGTCCTCTATGGTTAGATCTGAGGGGCTTCCTCTGTGTTCTGAGCTTCCCATGATGACTAAGGTGGTCAGGACCTCCAGGATGGGGGTGAGCCTGTCTGAAGGAGGAGGGAGGGGCATGGGGTTCATCCGTGTTGTAGTAGGTGCCAGAACGTCCTCCCTTTTTAAGACTGAGTAATGTTCCATTGGATGGAGAGGCCACATTTTGTTGATGCTTTCATCCATCAGTGAACACTTGAGTTTTTGCCACTTCTTGGCTAATATTGTGAATAACACTGCTGTGAACATGGATGTACTGCTTTTTTCTTTTTGGCATCAGGAATCAGGGGATATGCCTTGAGAAGGCCAGGGAGGGATTGTGTGCTCGCCTTGGCAGGGATACAGCATTTCCAGAGGGGGACAGGGTCAGGAAAGACGGTTCGACAAACTCGTGGCTCCAGGTTATGGTCCTGGCACGAGTGTGAGGTGTGTCGAGGGGAAGGGAATTCTGATGTTGAGATGTTAGACCGAGTGTCTGCAAATTATAATGACAATACCACTTGGCTAATATTGGTAGTAAGCAAATTAGCCAGTTGGCAATTGACATCAAACAATGAGACTGTGATTTTGAAAAATAGCCATTTGTGAGAATGTAGTCAGCCAAACAGAGAACGAGAGGTTTTGGTCCATGTTGAAGTGCTGAACGGGTAAGAGTTGAAGGGATGGGGGTGTAAGATCAGCCACCTTTGAGCAAGCACTCACTGGGTGCCAGGAAATGTGAGGATTGCTTCTCAGACATATGGTGACAAAGGGGAGAAAGGGTGAATAGTGACTCCCCATTGGTGGTTGAATAGTGACTCCCCAAAGCATGTGTCCATGGCCAGATTCCTAGAAACCTGTGAAGGTTACCTTATTTAGAAAAAGGGTGTTTGCAAATGTAATTCAGTTACAGAGCTTAAGATGAGATCATTCTGCATTACCTGAGTGGGCCCTCACCCAGAGACAAGTGTCCTCAGAAGAGACAGAGGAGGAGATGCAGGCACACAGAGGAGAAGCCTGTGTGGTCATGGAGGCTGAGACTAGGGTGACTGAGTCACCAAATCATCCCTAGAACCTCCGGAGGTAAGCAGGACCCTGTGACATACAGAATATGTGGTGATTTTTTTTAAAGAATTTTTATTTATTGAGAGAGAGAGAGAGAGAGAGAGAGAGAGAGAGGAAGAAAGAGCAAGGGGAGGGGAAGAGGGAGAAATAGATTCCCTTATCAGCAAGGAGCCCCATGTGTGGCTTGATCCCAGGACCCCAAGATCATGCATGACCTGAGCCGAAGTCAGATGTGTAACCAACTGAGCCACCCAGGTGTCCCCAGAATATGTGTTAATCTATCATTTATATTATTGGTAAGACTTCTGCTCAACAGTAGGTTAATAGTAATTGTGTTTTAGGGGAGTCAATAGTTGTATGTGGATTTCTGACTGTGGGGCAAGAGAATGGTGTCCCTAACCCATGTTGTTCAAGGGTCAACCCCTGTATTTGTAAATTGTCTTAAAGATGTTTCCCTCCCTCCCTCCCTCCTCTTCCTCTTCTTCACTTTCTCTCTCTCTCTCTCTCTCTCTCTCTCTCTCTCTCTCACACACACACACACACACACTCACACTCAATCAGTGTGACCAACTAGTTACACACCAGTGCCCACCAACACATTGACTGGTACTTACGGGTTCACTTCATTTGGTGCAAACCTTAAAATAAAGCTTTTGTCATCTCTTTGACAAACTTGTTAACAATGGTTATCATTTGCAACTAATTGTCTCTGTGAATCAGAATTTCCTTAAAACTCTATAGCCAGGAAAAAAAAATTGGAAAATAAGGCTGATAGGGAACCATCAATCATAACCTTCAATTTTTAATTGTATCCAGACCTGAAGCTGTGTCTCGTTCATACTTAAAGAAACACAACCCAGATAGTAATTTCCGACTTTATTTACATCTTCCAAAACATTTAAGAATTTGGTCCATATCCATAAAACGTTTTACTATAACCTCCATGTGCATTCCGGTTTTTTTTTAAAGATTTTATTTATGTATGTATTTATGTATTTGTTTATTTATTTGATTGAGAAGGTTCACATGCGAGTGAGTGGAGGGGCAGAGAGAGAGAGAGAGAGGGACACGCAGACTCCCTGCTGAGTGCAGAGCCTGATGTGGGGCTCAATGACCTGAGCCCAAATCAAGAGTCTCACGCTCAACAGACTGAGCCACCCAGACACACCTCCATGTGCATTCTTTAACATTCTTGAAATGCCAGGGAAACTTCTGCTTTGCTAGCTCATCATGCCCCATCTGGGTTCCTTTCCTACTTCGCTGCTCACTGTGAGCTCCAGCCACTCTAAGGTCCCCTGATGTGTGGCATACTCTGTGCAGCCTCTTCTCCCCTATCCTCACTGACTTCTTTTTCTTCTTTTTTTTGAAAATCTACCTTCTGGGCTCTTGTCCCTTGTCTGAGAGTGGCAGAGCACAAAGTCCTTGCAACCTCCTGAGTTAATAATTTTTATCCTGTTCCATCATGGTTATACATTTGAATATGTAAAATACCTTTATACTTATAAACCATTGCTTTTGTCTATTGTATGTATGTTACTATGTATCACATTTTTAAAATGGTTTTATTTTTTTAAGATTTTGTTATTTATTTGAGAGAGTGAGCACTTGTGCACAAGCAGGGGGAGGGACAGAAGGAGAGAGAGAGAGGATCTCAAGTAGACTCCCCACTGAATGTGAGCTCTATCCTATAACCCTGAGATCATGACCTAAGCCGAAACCAAGAGTCAGACGCTCAACCAACTGAGCCACCCAGGTGCCCCACTGTGTATCGTATTTTATTTAAAGAGGTGATAGTCACTCCTAAACACACCTTGGAAAGAGGAAGCCATAGGAATGAGGGCTCGTTTGGGTTTATCCATCAATTCTGGAGGGCTGATGCTTGGTTGGGCCCCAACCTTCACATGACCTGCCTTGGTCTGAAGGCAGGGTCCCCCACAACTCCTCACCCCTGTGTACACTGAGCACATGCTCACCAGCACTGCCATTCTTATGACTTGGCTTTCTGGAAATTCCAGCCAGAAATCCTTCTGGGACATCAACTAATTTCAGCCCCTTGAAAAGAGCACCCCACTGGTGTGAATGATTATTTGGCAGTTCTGTTTAATCAAATGAATTGGCTTCCCCAAGTCATCTAGTGGTGACACACAGACAAGACCCTGGGCCAGCCAAGAACCATGGGATATTGGCGTGTGGAATGCCACCCTGGGGTTTCCTGGTGAAAACCCCGGTCGTTGTCGCCCCTTATCAACTTTTGTCAAAGTGGAATCAGATGATAAACAACATAAAGGTCAAGAGGGGGACATTTTGGCAGAAGACACTCGGCTTCAGGCAAACCACCACCAGGCATGGATTTGTGTGGCATGGGATACTCTTGGGAGACTGCCCATGGGAAGCTGTCCCCCATGATCCTACTAGCCTGAATGTCACAGCTCTTCTTCAGGGACACCTGGCTGCCACTGCTTATCTGTTTAATCTATGGCATGGGTCTCGAGGGAGGCTTTCTAGTGTATCTGGAGCCTTGGAAGAGTTTCTGTGTCCGAGTTTCTGAGTTCCCTTAGAGGAAGGTTTTTGGTTGAAGTTTGGATGCCTGCTAGTCTCATCCCAAACTGTCTCTGTTAGGGAGCTGCGATCCACTCCATCCGGGGGTGCATCATTCTGGGCGTCAAAGCAGTGACGCCCAAAAGACGTCAAAACTGTCTTTTGTCCACAAGGCTCCCATGCAGGCACAGACTCTATAATAAATGAAGTCAGACTATGGATGGGCACCTTCATATGGTCTGGTCTGGTCTGGTCTGCACGTTCTCTTCTACCTTTCTGGCAACAACAACATTTGTTGTCTAACACCTGGAAAGGGTGTGCTTAGACCCATGAAAGTTGAAGAGGTGCCCTGCTTGCAGCTTGTGCATTTGGCTTTGAGATTGGTTGGCAACTCCAAAGTAGGTCTGAAAGTGAAGTTGCCTTTCATTTGGAATTGATTGAGCATGCCTCCTCAGTTCCTATTAGCATATGGGGCTTTGAAGGGCACTTAATAAATCCCCTAATGCTGGCAAGAAATTAAGGTTCTAATTAGCATTCGGGGCAGACAACCATTTCCAAGAAAAGCCTCCTGTCCCAGCATAATGGGTTTCCTATTTCAAACCTCTTTGGGAGCGTAAGAGCAATGCATGCTTTAAATTTATCAGGGCACCTTTTAAAATGTTTGAATGCAGTTTGTGGGGATGGGGATTATTGCTCTGGAGTTCAGCTCTTCTGTGTCCCAGTGGGGAGAATGTTCTGGGCTTTATGGTTTGAAGATGATGGCTCCAGGAGGACTCCAGGTGCAGACACCTGTGACACCTCCTCCCAGCTCCACGTCCATGGCAGACATCACCAAATGATCAAGCACCTCTGTCTGGCTCACATACCCTTCCTGACGTGGCATTTCAGGCAGCATTTGCAGTGAAGCAGAAGAGATGAAGTCCTGGCTCTAGTGGAGTTTAAGGTCTAAGAAGGGACTGAGGTGCTGAGGGACCCCCAGGAAACCATGCACAATTACACCCATGGTAGAGGGAGAGAGAGGTGGCACTAGAACATCTTATCCTGGGGATGCTGAGAAGTGACAATTGAGTTCTGGAAGATAGGTAGGTAGTAACTGGAGGAAGAAGGCATTTCTAGGGTGCAGAAAGGCCAGTGTAGCTATAGCAGATGGGCTATGACTCTGGAAAGCTGGGGGGACCAGACCACATGAACTTGCAGGCCACATTGAGAACTGTTGTCTTCATGGAGAAAGAGAAAAGCAGCTCCTGGTTTGGGGCTGGGCCTGGCTCCTAGAGCTGGGCCTTGGCTTTGGTGAGGCCTGGCCTGGCACTCCCCGCCCAGCCCTGGTGTCCCGTGGACACAAACAACCTCATTCAACACCAGTGTGAGGCAAGACAATCCCGAGGCTATGATGGAGTGCAACGACCAAGGCCACTTCACAACCGTGTCTGCGCACAGACACCAACAAGGTCTCCGTGCCAACCACAAAACAGCAAATGTCTTCTCAGTTAAAATGAGTGACTCCTGCTCCCTCACCTTGCTCCAGGCTGCTCTCCTGACAGACAATATGGATTTACTGGGACACCCAATTACCACACTGTACCTGCTTCCTGACAACACCCAATCTAGAGCAAAGTCTTACTTCCTTGGACCAGCCCCAAAGTCACCATACAAGGCAAGCCCTCTGCCCTTTTTGACACCCTCTTCCCAGATAGCTCTTAGTCACTCTGGGTGTCCATTCTGTCTCTCTGCTTCAGCGAGGTGCTCGTTTCTGGTAGTGTTCATAGGAAGCCCAGAGTTGGGAAGGAGGTGATGTCTGTGTCTTCTTCTCCTTCCACTCCTCATCTTGCTCAGGTTCTGATGCCTTCCTGTTTGGAAGGCAGAGGAGAGAAGACGAGAGGGCAGCTAGGAAGCTGTTACTTGGCTGGTGCTGTCATGGTGATTTCACATGGGCTCCCCCTAGACCAGCCAGCTTTTTAGAAAGAACTCTCTTTCCTGGGCACTGAGTTCTCCAGGGAACCTGACCCTCACACTCCCTCAGGTAGGCTCTGCTGAGCACCCTTGGCCTCAGTGAGCACATTTCCGTGAGGATTGGCATGTCCAGCGTCTCTCTAGCTAGGCCTCTCAGCAGCTCTCCATTACATGGGACTCACCTTTGGACTGACTTTGAGATGACCTCCCCCTCACCCTGCCATCAGAGCTGTATGCTGGGCCCATGGCGTGTCTCAGATTGTCCAGGAGGGTGTTGATCCACTGTGTGCCCTATGCTGCAGGAGACAATATGAAGATTCTGAGAGTTCCTCTCGGGGTCCTTCTTATGAGATTTGAGGGGAAGGGGGAAACACCCTTGACTCTTCTCCTTTGCGGGGTAGAGGGGACTCACAGGACATCAGTGGCTCTTTCCAAAACTCCACTCCTCATCCCTTGCTATCCCTGGTGCCTTTGACTCTCAGTGTGGATGAGGAGTTGAGGTGATTTCATGGTTTCCCCTGGAATGTGACATCAATTGTCCTGGAGTTTCAGAGGAAATTTCTGTAATATTCGGATAGACCCACTGTCCCCGTTGTCTGCCCTTGACCCTCAGAGGTACCTTGCCCTGGAATGAATGAGTTCTCATCTCATACATCCTCATCCTGAGGCGGCTGCTGATTCTGGCTGCACTTTGAGGACCAGAGTTTATGCATCTGTCCCATATCCCATGGTGCCAAGGCCATGGGCCATCAGGGTGGTGGGGAGCTCCAGAGGCTCATGGCTGACTTCATGAGTGACTTACTCTTTTTCTTCTGGTGCAGTGTTTGTGGTGGGACCTGGCCAACAGAGGGGCCAACGTGCCCATGCCAGATCACCTCCCCTTATGGGGAAAGGCTATGACAGCCACAATGCCCCTCAGAGTCTGTGGCAGACCCAATGTGAGTTGAGTGGACCTTGACTGTCCTCCTAAAAAGTATGATGATTTAGTTTGAGGGGACAGTGGCATCCTGATCCCCAACAGTGGCTACAAAGACTTCCAGCTGCTCATCAGTCCTCTCTGCTCTGCAGGGGAAGTCATGCCAAGGCCCAGCTGTGGGACAGTCTGCTGTTCCTGATGCCCTCCACTTAGAAAGGCTCTTGGCACAGCCAGGGACCAGCATGACAGGGAGAAAGAGCCCAGTTTTCTTTTTGGAAGTTCCAGCCAAATTGGGCTGTTGAAACACTTAAGTGAATCCCCCAAAAAAGACCCTATGCATCCAGCTCTGAATGTCCGATTCCCATTCTCATGTGGATTTGCTTCCAGTGGAATTTGGAGAGGGGCCTGGACTTGGAGGCTGCCACTCATTGCGTGATCACAAGCAAGCCACCCAACCTCTGTGAGCCTTGGTTTTCTTGTTTGCACAATAGGCAAAAGGAAGTACATGTATGGTAAGCAGTTTCTTGACACCAGGCACCATAACAGGGGCACTATTACCTCTGGCACTTGTCATGAGCGTCGTGGCTGCCTCATGCGGGGAGACTGCCATTGGCCACTGGCTGGCCCCATGAGTGACTTACTCTTTTTCTTCTGGTGCAAGATCCTTAGCCCTGCTGAGGATTGTGTCTTCCATTACTGGCACTCAGCACTGTGACTACCACACAGAAGGTTCTTGATTAGTTGTTGCAAGGATGCATGTTAACTGGGAGGGAGCTAACTTCGGGCTTTTGCACATAAAATGAAGTTTTCATGAACTTACCAATCAACAAGAGAAAATAAGTATCATTTTACTGAACACCTACTATGCCCAGTGATTTATATATTTTCTTTATGTGACCTTCACAATAGTCCTGTGAGGTACTGTTTCCTGTTTTGTGGGTGAAGAAATTGAGAAAGCTCAAGCTTGGTCAAGATTAGTCAATACACGAGAAGGAGGGGCAGGATTTGTATGGAGTTTGACCCCTCAAACCTTGTCTTTGCATTCCTCCAGGCTGCCAACAGATGGACATCTGGTAGACCATGGTCGTTACAAAGTAGAATCATGGTCTAGTAGGGAAATAATGAACTCCAGACCCGAGTCTGAAGGAGGTGCCAGCAGAAGGCCCACATCTCCCACAGGTGGTAGGGATGGGATCAGGGCCATCCCAGGGAGTGCCCGGAGACTCCTCCACCCTGACTCTGTCGGCCTCAACCTTAGGCCCACCCAGGCAGTTGTGAGGTGAGGCTGGGCCTTGATCTGCCACCTGTTAGCCTCCTGACCCTATTGATACTGCATTGCAAAAACGATTTTCTTTTGACTTCCTCTTGGGTTCCCAGAAAGTTTATTTACAATGGTGAGATTGCCTCATAACTTATTTTTTTTATTATGGTAAAATATACATAACACAAATTTTCCCTTTTTAACCATTTAACTTGAAAAGTGTATAATCCCTCAGCAATAATTCAAATTATGAGTGCATTCCCGATGTTGCAAACCATCCTCACCATCTGTCCCCAGAACTCCAAACTGAAACTCAGTACCTATTAAACGTTACCTCTCATTTAGCCCTCCCCTCGGCCCTGGTAATCTCTAGTCCATGTTCTTCCTCCATGACTCTGTCCACTCGAGGTGCCTCATAGAGGTAGAATCATACAGTATCTGTCCTTTCGTGACTGGCTTATTTCATCTAGCATAAGGTCCCACAGGTTCATCCATGTGGCAGCCTGTGTCAGAATTTTTCCTTTTTAAGGTTGAATAATATTACACTGTATGTTTTTATCATATTTTGTGTGTCTATTCATCTGTCGATGGACACTTGGGCTGTTCCCACCTTTTAACTATTGTGAATAATGCTGCTCTGAACAGGGTTCTACAAATACCTGTTTGAGTCCCTGTTTTCAGATCTTTGGGCATATACCTAGGAGTGGAACTGCTGGAGTGGAAACGTAATTCTACGTTTAATTTTTTGAGGAACTACTATACTGTTTTTCCACAGCAGCTGTGTCATTTTACATTCCCACTCACCGTGCATGAGGGTTCCCTTCTCTCCACATCCTTGCCCAAACTTGTTATTTTCAGGGTGTTTGTTTTTGTGGTTTGTGCCTCTTAACTTTTTGTAACCCTCATATCCAGTCAAAAAAATTCTGTTTGTTCTATTTTACCTTACCCATTATTATTTTTTTATTATGCATGCAGTGCCTTAATATATTCTTTAGAAAAAAAATACATATGAAGGGACGTCTGGGTGGCTCAGCAGTTTGGTGTCCAACTCTTGATTTCAGCTCAAGGTCATGGTCTCAGGGTCCTGGGATTGACTCTGGCATCAGGCTCCCTGATGGATGTTGAGCCTGCTTGGGATTCTCTCTCTCCTTCTGCCCCTCCCTGCTCATGTGATCTCTATCTCTCTAAAAATAAAAATAAAATAAAATAAAATAAAATAAAATAAAATATCTTAAAAAAAAGAAAAACCCTATGAAGAAATGGAAGAGTTGGGTCCAAGGGTACATGAGTTTGAATGTTTAATGGCTACTGTCAATTGCTCTGCAAGGCAGCTCTTCTTACTTACCTTTCCAGTGGGAGTATACAAAGGGTAAAATTTCTTCACATCCTCACTAACATTTGGTATTATGAATCTTTTAAAAACTTGACAATCAACTGGGGAAAGAGTGGTGGGTAATGACTCGATTTCCAAGGTCTCATCATTAGATGTCCTTTGGATCCCTATGGTCCACCCTTAGCAAGGGCAGAAAGCAGTGTGGTCATGTTGTACTAGCTCCCTCCCTTCTGCTTGGTGCCCTGTCTCCCCAGCCCTGCAGATGGGTGCTCAGGAGCTGCCCTGCAATCCTGCTTCAGACTTTAGATGCCTCAGAGGAGGGGCAAAGCACAGTGGCATTTGGAGCAGGGGAACTAGGAGGGCAAGGCAGCCCCCAGTGGGGAATGGGGACCTGGGGCGATGGCTGGGAGTTAAGAGAAGGCGATGGGCCCTGGGCAGTTTGGCTGGCTTCCCGGTTTTTCCCAGCAAAACGCTCAGGATGTAATGAGTGGAAGGAACCTCCAGCCAGGCTGCTGACTTGATTTCTTTTGAAACAAGGGAAGCTGGATTTCTGCCATAATTATCTCCATTACTCACAAAGAAGTCTGGAGTCATGTCCCACGCAGCTGGATTAGCACTGCTCTTTGGTCTGATGCGACAATTAATTGAATGTGTGTGACAACATGAAATAATGACAAATGACCCCTCCACTTTGAGATGTCCAACTGTTCAGAGGAGAGAAAATATGGCAAGTGCGTCAGATCACGAGCAAAGAACTCAATCTCTTAACTTCATCCGAGCATAAAAGCTGCTGATTGAGTGAAAGGGACAGATTCCCGCAGGAGGCTCTGGTCTTGGGCAGGAGCTGCGCACGGGTGTCTGGGAATCTGCAAGGGTTTCTGTTGGAATGTGTCCTCTCTCTGCCGGGATCTGCCCCTTTGGACCGTCTGCAAACGGTGATGTGTCCTGGAGCAGAATTTTAAAAAGCTGATTTAGTTCAGGCTTTTTTAAAAAAATCAAAACAAAACAAAGACCTGCCCCCACTGGGATGGACAACAACTTTTTCCCAGGCTGGGGAGCAAGCAAGCCCCTCAGCTGGGTTGCCCCTAGTGATGACACATTTTGGGTTGGCTGCTCCTCTGGAACTTTGTTTTCCCGTGTGCACAATGGGAGGGGGGGGGGTGGTGGTGGTGGTAGGAGAAGGTCAAGGTTGTTTCCGGCTGCACGCTCTGGGAAGTCAAACCCATCCCTAGGGGCCTCTCTCTTGCCCCTTGGCTCCCTGGTGGGCATCGCAGCAGGCAGGATAAAGGCATCCGTGGTGCTGGTTTGCAGAGGCCGCTGGCCAGGGAGCAGATCAATTGATGGCCAATGAAGGTGGCTATGATGGGGCCCTGACTCCTGTGGATCACTCGGGTGCCTGGGACTGGGAGCACTGGGCCAGGAGCCCCAGTCCTGCTTCTGCAGCCACGGGGACCTGACATCCTTTTTCCCTCTCCTGGAAATCTCCACTCATCTGTCCACTCTGAAGCAGAGAGAGCAGTTGATGGAGAGGAGGGTGGAGCCCAGGCCAATAACGAGGGGCAAAGGGAAGGCCTGTTCCCTCTCCGAGTTCACCAGTTCATGGTGATGGGGGTTTGCTCACCACTCATGAGGACTTGGTGGCTGCAGCACCCCAGGACTTGGGCCTCCATACATCCATCAGGCTCGGAAATCTGGGCAAATCCAGCCCTGGAGCTCAGCCAGGGTGAACAGCCCGTTCTTGGCCACCAGTGTCTTCCTCAGGCCTGGGAGGACACAGACCAGTTCTGCCTGACAAGACCTGTGGGCCTGGTTTCTTAGGCCTGGGGTCAGGGGGGCTTATGGATAAGCTGTGTCACAGGAGGCAGCTCCCATGACCAGAGCCCAGGTCATTACCTGCAAGAGAGGGGGAGGGGCAGTGGCCTGCTAGGTCCCAGCAGAACTGGCAAAAGGGACAGAAGACAGGAAGGTGGATTGGCACAGCTTTCAAGATGCCTTCCTTGGTCACTTGTTCCAGTTCCTGTCAGAAAATAACCAGTGACCCCCAGACTTCATAGCATACAACGATCTTCCTATGCTCACAGTTCTGTGGGTCTAGAATTTGAACAGGGCCTGGGAGGCTGCTTTGCCTCTAGTCTGTGATGTCTGAGGCCCCAGGTGACTGCTAAGGGCAACCAAAGAGCTGGCAATCATCTGAAGACATCTTCTCTCATGTTTTCCCCACACAATGCTGGCTGCTGGGCCGAGGGTCAGGGCACCTCCGTGTGGCATCTTCATGTGGCTTGAGCTTCCTCTTAGCATGGCGGCCTCGTCACAGTCCCAACTTCTTACCTGGCACCTTATGGCTCCAGAGGTGAGTGTCTGGCTTCATTGCGTTTTCTGATTGAGCTTTGGAAGTAACGTGGCATCACTGCCACTGTATTCCTTTGGTTGTTTATTTAATATTTATTTATTTTTTAAGATTTTCTTTATTTATTCATGAGAGACACAGAGAGAGGCAGAGACATAGGCAGAGGGAGAAGTAGGCTCCTGATGGGGGACTCAATCCCAGGACCCCAGGATCATGACCTGAGCCAAAGGCAGATGCTCAACCACTGAGCCACCCAGGTGTCTCTGTATTCCTTTGGTTATAAGCACATCACAAGCACCCCCAGATTCGAGGTAGGGGGAACAGAGACCCCTCTCCTCCTTGACTTGAGGGAGGCATGTCAAGCTCAGTTGTACTAAAGCACACGGGATAGGAGATGCTATTGTGACCATCTTGGGTCATAGTGGAATACACTGCTCATTGGTTTTCCTCTCACTCGGCCCCAGCCACGGTATCTGCACCGATGGCCTTGACCGGGCCTCTGCCATGTTTCTTCCCTCCCGACCAGTGGTGGGCCAGCTCCTCCACAGGCCTGTTAGTGAGCCAACCACACGGTACGGGGCAGCTCCCTGCACCTCTGCCTTTCTCACCGTGGCTGGGCTAAGGAGGCATGTTCGGGGTTCACTGGAGCTCAGAGGGCCATTTGATTTAGTGGGGGAACCCTGAGAGCGTGGGCTCACTCACCTCCCTCAGTATCTGCGGCCGTTCGTGTGGCCTTGGGGCTTGTTTTTCTTGGCTCTAACCTGCAGCTCTGGAATGAGGGGAGCCAGCAAAGCCTCACCCTGGAGCCAAGCGGCCTGGGGCCGACGAGCCCCGCAGTGGCCCAGAGGTTCCTCTGTGGATGGCTGCCCCTCCGTGGCTGTGGTTCAGGAGTCTTGGGACAGAGCCCTTGACCTGCCCCTTCCTATTTGTGTAAAGGTTATTTTTTGTGGCGTGCAGTGTCTGTGGGACTGAGGTGGAGTGAATGGCAGAGGTGCTTCCTGCTGCCTCTGGGGGCTCAGAAGTCGTGGACAGTGAAAGGAGAGTAGGTCACAGCTGTGAGAATTGTGGGATCTTTGGAGTTCCAGAAGTTACTTTTTCCAGAGACTCTCACAGGAATAGTTTTCTCTGGATTTTTCAGACCAACCCCCTGCACTCTTTTTGTCTGTTCCCCACGTGCGGCTGACCCTCAGACCTGAGCAATCCCCGCCCGGAGTGGACACAGGGCCCTACTCAGGCCTGCACCTGGCCTTGGGTGACACGCCAGCGATGGAAATATGTGTGTCTGTCTGTGCACACACATGCATGCAGACAGACCCACACACTATGTGCACACGCACGCCTCTCTCATGCCACACACTACATGCGTCCATAGCACACATATACCACATACACTTATGTACACATACCGCATTCTACAGGCACCTATACCACACACCACTCACACACCATACACCACACACATACACACCCAAATATCACACGTATTCATGCCACACACCACATGCCACATACACACCCACACCTCCACACTCACATCACACACATACATCCCTATTATCACAAATGTACCCATACCACACACACCCCAGACAATCATACCCATACATCCACATACCATACCCATACTGTACACACAGACACCACATATGCCAGGCACACCACACATACATGCACACACATATGCCACACGTGCACACACCACTACACATACCACTCATGCACACAACACCACACATGTACACTATACATACATAAGGACACACACCACACATCACACTATACATCACATGTACACCCTCACCCTTCACACTCACACATGCACACACACCATACCACACACACACACATAGCACACACATGTACACCATACATTCCTACACATGGGGACTCACATGACATACCACATATACACCCACACGTTCCACACTTCTACACATGCACACAAACCTCACATACTCAGAGAAAAGACTCTTCACAAGCCCATGGCACCTACAGAAAAGCCAAGTCACATTCCTAAAAATTTCTATTGCACAGAGAAAGTAGAATGTTGATTACGATGTTCCAAGAAGTCCAGAAGAGAGAACGGCCCCGCCTCTCCCACAGCTGGCTCTCCCCTGGCATGCCAGGGCTCCTCTGGGCCTGCGCCCACCCCAGCAGCTTGAGTGTCTGTATTTACATACGTCCACACACAGCCACAGGGTTCCTTCTTCCCCAGATGCAATCATACTTGGGAATACTTGGTAAAGTAAACTCATCAAGCCCACAAACTCTCCTCAGAGGGCCAGGAGCCCAGAGGCATCCATTTCTCATCAGACCTCGCTGAGGCGGGGAGGGCAGGGGCCAGGCCTCCTGGAGCAGGGCGCCCTCTGGCCGCGGGTGGGGAAACCACTGTCTGGAACTTGCAGTGGGAGCTGGTGGCTGTAAGGAAAGGGGCGGGGGGGGAGGGCGGGGTCAACCTCTTCCTCCCCTGGGCTCCAGGGAGGGAGAAGAGCTCTTATGATTTGGGAAACAGCATATCCTTTGGCCAAGCACTCAGCAGCTGGCCACCATGGTCAGCCGAGTTCTTTCTTGGCTGTGGAAGAGGCAGACCCAGCCCCTGGCTTACCCGAGGTGTTACTGGCACCATCTGGAGGCTCCTCACCACGCGGGCCGACTGGCTTTCTGAGAGGGCCCACATCAGGAAGTGCACGCTTATGGGGTATGGGGGAAGCCTCTGCACCCCAACCTCTCTACTGCCCTGGCTCAGAGTCCACCTGCCCGTTTCCCTTGAACACATAGGTCCTGGCCCCTGACCTCTGGGCAATCCATTCCTCCTGGTCCTGAAGGGAATGTGCAAGAGCCACTGAGCTGAGAAACTCTCCTGGGCCTTTCAGGGCAATTGGCAGGGATAGGACTTGAACCTGGACCTCTCTGTGTCTCCAAACCCCTCACTTGCCACCACCTTGGGGAATAGATGCTCCCTTGGTCTTCAGCAACCCTGACAGGGAAGTTTGGGGTGAAAACTCTGGGCATTCATTTGGCTTTTGGGGTTTAGAGAGGCTAACTACAGGACCAGGCAGAGACCTTTAGCCATCCCTTCCCTGAGCTCAAGATCTTGGGTTTCTCTGTTCTGAGGCCTCCTCCTCCCCACCCGTCTGGCCTTGTCACCCTGGGACTGAGTGGTGTGCTGAGCCCTCACTGTGGGTTCTCTGCCACTGCCCAGGAGGCAGGTGGGACAGAGCTGGAGGTCCCAGGAGCGAGGGGCTGCCGTGGTGCCGCCAGGTGATAGGAGGGAAGGCCTAGTTTTCCGACTCCCACCCCAGCTGCTGCTCACCACTCAGCCGAATTCAGTGTGACTCTCTGCTCTCTGCATGCCGACCTCTGAGACCTCGGAACATAGCAGAGGATGGATGCAAGGGAAACCACTAGCAGGGCAACTTCAAGGCCAGGGTTTGGGGGATGGGTGGCCCAGTGGCTGGAAGGGGCCGGGAGATCACCAGAGGGCCTGGGACTCCCTCCGTGGAGGGGATGTCTCCCCCACTGACCAGCAGGCTGAGCTCTAGACCATACTCTGCTCCACCGGAGGCAATGAACACCTAGCATACTTTAGATACAATTTAAGCCATTTTAATAAATAAAATCCAGATAAAATGTTAATTCATTTCCACTTCTTGAATGCGGCTGGTTGGAGGCCGCACAGACCTATCCAGCTCTTGCAGAGGTGGAGGTAACTTCTAGCTCCCAGGTGCAGACTGTATCCTCTGCAGAGCTCCCACCCCACCACCCCACCACCCCTCCTCTCCCCGCTCCCTCCCTCCTTCCCTCCACCACTTCTTCATCCCCTCATCTGCATTGCACCTGGGGAGGAGTTACTCTGCTCTGAGAGCAGAGTTGACACAGGCTGGAACTTGGCTGGCCTTGAAGGCAGAGGATCCATTCCAGACCAGGCCGGTGAGAAAGATGTCACCTTGCCCTGCACAGCGCCACAGCACAGCTGGGAGGCCACCTGTGGAGGAAGTGAAGAAGCTGGCTCCCTGTCCTGGCCAGGTGCAGTGGAAGCTGGGCCACCAGGCAGAGCTGTCTAGAATCCTCCTGGGCTAGTGTGTACTTGGAGGGGAGAGCAAGATGCGGCTCTCCAGGGCCCGTGGAGATGCGGAGAAGCATCTCCTGGAGCTTCAGAACGTGCCCTGTGCCTTCCCCTTTGATGTTATTTTTTTCCCCCAAATTTACTGAAGTATTATTGGCAAATAAAAATTGTGTATATTTATGGTGGACAATGTGACATTTTGATACATGTGTCCATTGTGAAATGAATACCATAATCAGGCTAACTGACACCCATCACCTCCAAGTTACCACATTTTTTTGTGTGGTGAAAACTCTTAAGATTTGTTCTTTTAGCAAATTTCAAGCATGCAGAATATTACTGCCTACAGTTACAATGCTGTACATTAGGTCTTCAAAACTTATTATGGAAGGTTTGTACCAGGGGCGGACATCTAGCTGACTTAGTCAAAGGAGCGTGCAACTCTCCATCTTGGGGTTGTGAGTTCGGGCCCCAAGCTGGGTGTAGAGATTACTTAAAAATAAAATCTAAAAAAAAAGAAAAAAAAAAAGAAAAAGGAAGAAAGTTTGTACCATTTGACCAACATCTCCCCTTTGCACCAACACCCCAACCCCTGGTAACTACCATTCTACTCTCTATTACTGACTTTGACTTTTGCAGATTGCACATGTGATACCGTGCAGTATTTATCTTTCTGTGCCTGGCTTATTTCACTTTGTCTGATGTCTCCAGGTTCATCCATAGTGTGGCAAATTTCAGGATTTGTTTCTTTTTGAAGGCTGACTAATTTTCCATTGTGTATATGAATTCACACCACATTTTCTTTATCCTTTCATCTGTTGACAGATATTTAGGTTGTTTCCATATAAGTGACTATGAAGCTGCAATGAACCTGGGAGTACAGATATCTCTTTGAGACAGTTTTTTTATTTCCTTTGGATACATACCTGGAGGTGGGATTGCTGGAGAAGATGGTAATTCTATTTTTAATATTTTGAGGAACCTCTATACTATTTTCTACAATGGCTATACCAATTGAAATTTCTACCAGAAGTGTATAAGGCTTCCCTCTTCTCCACATTCTCACCAATATTTGTTATCTTTTGAGTGTTTTATAATGGCCATCCTAACAGGTGCGAGGTGATATTCCATTATTGTTTTGATTTATACTTCCTAAAGATTAATGACATTGAGCAACTTTTCATATATCTGTGGGCCATTTGTATGTCTTTTTTTTTTTTTTTACAAAAATGTCTATTCAGGTTTTTTGCCCATTTTTAAATCAGGTTGTTTGGAGGTTTTTAAAAAATGTTTGTTTTGTTTTGTTTGCTATTGAGTTGTATGAATTCGTTGTATGTATTTTGGACATTAACCTCTCATTGGATATATGTTCTGCAAATATTTTCTTCCATTCCATAGATTGCTTTTTCAACTTTCTTATTGCTTCTTTTCCTGTGAAGAAACTTTTTACTTTGATGTAATCCCATTTGTTTGTGTTTGCTTTTGTTGCCTTTGAAGTAAAATCCAAGAAACCATTGCCAAGACCAATGTCTTCCCTTATGTTTCTTCTAGAAGTTTCATTGTTTCAGATCTAACATTTAATTCAAAATCCATTTTGAATTGATTTTTTTGGGTATTGTGTGAGACAAAGGTCCAATTTCATTCTTTGTGTGTGGATATTCAATTTTCCCAACACAGTTTATAGAAGGGATGATATTTTCCCCATTGTGTATTCTTGGTGCCTTTTTAAAAGACTAGTTGACCATATATGGGTGGGCTTATTTCTAGGCTTTTGATTGTATCCCATTGGTCCATCTGTCTGTTTTTATGCCAGTACCATACTGTTTCATTTATTATAGCTTGGTAACATCAAGAAGTTTAATATCAGGAAGGTGGCTCCAGCTTTGTTCTTCTTGCTCAAGAATGCTTCGGCTGTTTGGGATCTTTTGTGGTTCCAAGGAAATTTAGGATTATTTTTTCTATTTTTGTGAAAAATGCTATTTGAATCTTGACAAGGTTTGCATTGATTATATAGATCACTTTGTATAGTATTTGCAATATTAATTTTTCCAATCTATGAACATAGATCTTTCCATTTATTTTTGTCTTCAATTTCTTTCACCTATGTTTGTAGTTTTCAGTGTATGGATATTTCACCTCTTTGCTTAAATTTATTCTCAAGCATTTTTTTAGTGCTATTATAAATAAGATTGTTTTCTTAATTCCTTCTTGGGTGAGTTCATTTTCAGTCTATAGAAACACAACTGATATTTCCATGTTGATTCTGTATCCTAAAATCTTACTAAATTTGTTAGTTTAAATAGTTTTTATTTTGTTTTTTTAATGATAATCTGTGAAATTTTTTTAGAGATACAAACAATGTCTGAACAAATTGCAAGATATATTCTTTTTTTTACATTTTTAAAAAATTTAAATTCAATTTGCCAACATATAGTATAACACCCAGTGCTCATCCCATCAAGTGCCCTCCTCATTGCCTGTCACCCAATGACTGCCATCCCACCACCTACCTCCCCTTCCATAACCCTTTGTTTCCCGGAGCTAGGAGTCTCTCATGATTTGTCTCCCTCTCTAATTTTTCCCACTCAGTTCCTTCCCTTTCCTTTGTAATCCCTTTAGTCTTCCTTATATTTCATGTATGAGTGAAGCCATATGATGATTATCCTCCAATTGACTTATTTCACTCAGCATAATACCCTCCAGTTCCATCCATGTTGAAGCAAATGGTGGGTATTTGTTGTTTCTAACGGCTGAGTAATATTCCATTGTATACATAGACCACATCTTCTTTATCCATTCATCTGTCGAACAGCATCGTGGCTCCTTCCACAGTTTGGCTATTTTTGTTTGTATGGGGAGTCTTTAGGGTTATCTATATATA
This sequence comes from Nyctereutes procyonoides, assembly GCF_905146905.1. Taxonomy (NCBI): domain Eukaryota; kingdom Metazoa; phylum Chordata; class Mammalia; order Carnivora; family Canidae; genus Nyctereutes; species Nyctereutes procyonoides. The sequence continues at coordinate 52,130,548 of NW_026575047.1, read as the reverse complement.
ACATCATGTTATCTGCCAAGGAAGTTTTACTTCTTCCTTTTCTATTTGGATCTCTTTATTTACTTTTCTTGCCTAATCGTTTTGGCTAGGATTTCCAGTACTTTCCAGAAGTGGTGAGTGTGGGATCCTTGTTTTGTTTGTGGCCTTTGAGAAAAAGTTTTTAGCTTTCACTACTAAGTATGATGTTAGCTATTGGCTTATCATCTATGATCTTTATGATGTTGAGGTATATTATTTATATATCTAACTCATTGAGAATATCTTTTAGCATGAAAGAATGCTAGAATGACAAGAATGATTGTCAAATGCTTCTATTAAGATGATCATATGATAGTTGTCCTTTATTCTGTTAAATGTGACCTATTGACATCGTATATGTTGAAATATCCTTGCATCCCAGGGATAAATTCGACTTGATTATGGTGTATGGTTCCTTTAATGTGTTTTTAAAATTCACGTTATTTTATTTTGTCGGGGATTTCTGCAGCTATGTTCACCAGAGATATTGATCTCTAATGTTATTTTCTTGCAGTATACTTGTCTGGCTTATGTATAAGGGTCATGTTGGCTTCATAAAATGAGTTTAGAAGTGCTCTCTTCTCTTGAATGTTTTGAAATAATTGGGAAGAACTGGTATTAATTCTTCTTTAAATGTTTGGTAGAATTCACTACTGGATGACTTTTGTTTGTTGGGAGATTTTTGGTTACTGATTAAATCTCTACCCATTATTGATCTGTTCATATTTTTCTATTTCTTCATAATTCAATCTTAGTAGATTGTGTGTTTCTAGAAATTTATCCATTTCTTCAAGGTTATCCTATTTGTTGGGGTATAATTGTTCATTGTAGGCACTCATGATCCTTTGTATTTCTGTGGTATCAGTTGTAATCTGTATCCTATTATTTATTATTTATTATTTATTTATTTATAAAAGAGATTTTATTCTAGTAGCTATAATTACAGTGCTTGTTTGTTGAAATGAAAACTGAAAACAAGTATACAAAACTGTTGATTACTAACCGTGTATTGAAAGTAGTAACTAAGAGGTTCCACAACACCAAATAAATCAATTCTGGAGACTTCCCCAAGATAAAGTTGAACAGCTCCAGCTTCTTCAGTGTTTATCAAAATACAAAAGAAAACAGTAGAGGTTGTCGTTTTGATGCCAAATCTGACCCTTGCAGGCTGAGGGAGTGAAAGCACAAGTAGATGGGGGCCCTGGGGACTGAGGCACTGGGATGACTGGCCAGCCCGCCCGCCCGCACTCCTGCCGCTGAGACCCCAGGTGGCCCGGAGCCAGCCAGATGCCCACGCCGCCCCCAGAGAGGCCGGGGTCCCTCCGCAGGGTCCGTGGGTGGTGGCGCAGCCCCCAGCCCGTCTCCTGGGCGGCCGTGTAGGCACAGGCACAAGCACAAATGCTAGGGGATGCGGCATGACCCGAGACAGAGCGATCACAGGGACCCTATGGTGACTCGTTCTGGCCCGTCTTCCGTGCCCAACGGGACACAGCCCACCGTGGACTGGACTCTGGCCTCCACTGCAGAACCTACACTAGGCACGTTTCTCTCTTCTGTGTGTTCAAGTGTTCTCCTTTTCTTGTATTTGTAACGATTTTAAAAATGCACTGAGTTGGGTTAAAAACCAACCACGAGAATGGATCTCAACATAGACCTAAGCCCAGAGGAGGCGCCAGGCTGGTCCACACGGCGACCCCGGAGGCCTGCGTGCCTAAATCCCTTCTCAGTATTGAACTCTGGGTTCTCTTTGTACAATAAAAAAAGCTGAGTAATACTGCATAGGAGCCCCAGAAACTGCCTCGTTGGGAACACAAACTATTACATTAAAGAAAAACCCGGCTGCAGGCTGCGGCTGCCGTTGACAGCTGGTGAAGCACCTGCGCCCGACCATGGGGACAGCTCCGGCCTCACCCCACAGGAGGGAAGAGGGTGCAAGGAGGGGGCGAGGGGCCGGGGCGCCTCCCTTCCGGTTCCTGAGCTGTTTGCACAGCCAGTCCAGTCCCTCACAGAGCCCGTGCCCGCTGGTGCGCAGGCGGCCTGGGTGTACCGGTTCCTGTGGCGCAGGCAGTGCTCCCCGGCTGGGCAGTGATCTGGACCGTGATCGCAGCCGCGTTCCAGGCGCTCGGGAGGCCCTGCGGTTGGCCCCGCCAGCAGGGCGGCATCCCCGGATCCCGGCATCCCCGCGCTCATCCTGCGCCAGCATCCTCGCGGGCTCCCCACGGCCTCGTTCACACCTCTCGCTTGTTGCTGTCACCCCCAAAGATGAGACCTTGCGTGTTCTGGAAGCAGTGGCACCACAGAGGCCACCCACGGCCCCCACGGCGAAGCTGATGTTCTTGTGCTCCAGGGTCCCCACATCGAAGCCTATGGTGGGAATGGGGGTCACGATCTCCCCCAGCTTTAGCTGGTACAGGATGGTGGTCTTCCCCGCAGCATCCGGGCCCACCATGAGAAGGCGCATTTCTTTTTTGCCAAAAAGGCCCTTGAACAGGTTCCGGAAGGTATTTCCCATGCTGTAGACTGGTGCGAGCAGCGCTGACCAGAGAAACCCTCGGTGGCCCTGTCAAGGCTACTGCTCCGAGCCAGGCGTTGGTTTCACTCCCACCCCTTTTATTTCTAATTTTATGTATTTGGATATATATTTTTTTAGTCTAGCTTTTGCTTGCCAGTTTTATTTTTTCAAAAAGCAAGTTGACATTCATTGATGTTTCTTACTGTTTTTTCTAGTCTCTGTTTTTTATTTCCGCTCTGATCTTTGTTATTTCCTTCTTTATGCTAACTTTATTTTTTTAGTTTATTATTTTTCTAGTTCCTTGAGGTGTAAAGCTACATTGTATATTTAAAATCTGTTTTCCCTCTTCTTATTGTAGGCATTATCTCTGTAAATGTATCCCTTGGAATTGCTTTTGCTGTACCCCATAAGTTTCACTATATAGTGTTGCCATTTTTGTTTGTTTCAAGATATTCTTTGGTTTCCCTTTCAATTTCTTTTTTGATCCAATGGTTGTTCAGGTGTGTGTTGCTTAATTTCCAAATATTTGTGATTTTTCCAGTTTTCTTCCTGATATTAATGTTAGTTTCTTAGCATTGTAGTCAGAAAAAGATACTGATGACTTCAATCTTCTTAAATTTGTTGTGACCTATTTTGTGACCTAATGTATGATCTATCCTGGGGAATGTTCGTATGCACTTGAGACGAATGTGTATTCTGCTGCTGTTGGATGAAAAGTTCTGTATATGTTTTTTACGTCCATGTAGTCTAAAGTGTAGTTCAAATCCAGTGTTTCCTTGATGACTTTCTGTCTGGGTGATCTAGCCATTGTTGAAAATGGGGTATTGAAATCCCCTACTATTATTGTATAGTTATTTATTTCTCCTTTTGCAAATTTTAATATTTATTTATTTTGATGCTCTGATATTGGGTGCATATATTTTTACAATTGTTATATCCTTTTAATGATTTGACCTCTTTATCATTATATAATTAGTTTCTTTGTTTCTTGTTACTGGTTTTGACTTAGTTTATTTTGTGTAAATTTAGTTATCTCTACTGTCTTTGGGTTTCCATTTGCATAGAATATCATTTTCCAACTCTACACTCTCAGCCTATGTGTGTCCTTAAAGTTGAAGTAAAGTCTCTTATAGACAGCTTTGGGTCTGTGTTCTTTATCCATCCAGTCACTCATTGTCTTTTGACAGGAGAATTTAATCTATCTATATTAAAAGTAATTATTGATAAGGACTTACTATTGACATTTCATTAATTGTTTTCTGCCTATTTTATAGTTGCTTTGTTCCTTTTTTCTGTCTTGCTGACTTTTGTTATTTGATGATTTTCTATTGTGGTGTACTTTGGTTCCTTTGTCTTTATTCTTTGTGTAAATACTATATGTTTTTACCTCCTGGTTACCATGAGGCTTACATAAAACATAAGCCTGATAAGAACCTGTTTCACCCTGATAAAAACTTAACTTTTATCACATACAAAAACTCTACCTGCTGTGAGGCATGATGAAGACTGGCTTCTGGTAGGGTCTCTATTCTGCAATAGTCAGGATGGAAGAGAGAGGTTCTACAGTGGCATGCAGGGCCTGTGCAAGGCCATCAACCATCTTGGCCTCCCCAAATGTAGCTAAGTCCCACTCCTTGAAGGTTTACTTCTGCAGAATCATACAGATGTGCACAGCAGAGCCCCTGTGTTCATCTTTCTTTTCATCACTCAGACCTCCCCTGTGTCCTCTGTAGGTAGAGGGAAGGTAGGGCAGGGGTCTGCCCTGGAGTGGGAGAAATGTGACTGGGGAGAGGCGGGAATAGGATGCCATCCTTTTCTGGATCTTTCTGACCTGTAGATCAGAGAGATGGCAGGGGTTGGCGGGCGGTGGTAGCCAGAACTTTAAGCCCATAAACCTGAAGTACCTTCATTTTTTTCTCCCTCTGCTTTCAGTTAACTCAGATTTGTGAGCAGTTCCTGGGTGCAAGGCTGGGAGTCGGGCTATGGGCATCCTGCTGGGCTCCTGTGTTACTGCCTGTACACTGTTGATGTCTGGTTAGTCAAGCTTGTGGATCTGCTAAACACAAAACAATCAACCTCTCTTTAAATGTTATACTCCTTATGTACCTAATATGTAACACCTGAGTCTTGACCAATTTCCCCCATTAAATATTGATTTAAAATTCTATCGAGTCTCATCACATTTAACTAAAAATCAAAATATTAGACTGCCTTCAGTGCTTTAAATACCCTAAGAATCAGATAAAACATACATAAAATGCTACATCTGTTATGAAACCAAGTACTCACTGTAAAGCAGACCCAAACTCTACTTGTTCCACATGAGCCCCTATCTTACTCATAGCCATAGTTCTTCCAAGTGTTTCTGGGCCTTCCTAGGTTGTAATGACAAGGGAGGGAGTGGTCATGACTAGGAGGTGGGGAGGGTCTCCTGGCCCTGGATTGGGGGCTGGGCTGGGGCCATTACATACACTGTCCCTCCTGATCTTGACAGGGTGAGAACTTCCATGACATCTCACAAAGAAGAAACCAGGGTCACAGAAGTGGGGGTGGGGGGTCTTGCCCAGCATTCAGGGTTTAAAACTTGCGGGAGATCAAAGTGGGCTTTTGGGTAACCTGGATGCAACCTTGGACCTCTTTTTAATTGTGGCTGTTCCAGGGAAAAGAACTATAGCCCATGTCCAGCCTCTTATGATGCAGCAGTAAGCTCTCAGGGGCAGGTCTGGCCACAGAATGTTCCAATTCATCATTGCTCAGGTCTCTCTGCCTGAACTTGAACAGAAACTTGTTAGGGCCAGCCTGAGAGCATCACTTGTTTGCCTTCAGGGCTCAAGTTGTGCTGGTGGAAAACGTACACGAACATTTAGGAATTGCACTGGGCTGCTAGTAGTGGAGAGTTGGAAAATATTGGTTTAAACAAGGAAGCGATTTCTTGGTCCATGAGGTAATGAGGAGACTGGGGGTGAGCATCCAGGGCTGGCATGGAGGGCTGCCTCCCTATCATTGTCCCAAGATCTTCCCAGCATCCCTGGAAGGCCCTGGGCTTATGTTCTGTTGAGGACCAGGGAGGCAGGGGCAGGGCTCAAGAGGTTCCCACCGAGTCAGCCCTTTGGTGATGCTTCCCTGAAGCTCGACCCATTGGCACACCATCCCTTCCCTGTAAGGGAGGCTGTGAAATGATGCACCACAAACCATGGTCTGTTACCGAGCAGTCTCTGCCAGGGCTTCTCTAAGCGCTGTTTTAACTGACTGCCCCCACCTCCCTTGGCCCTATTTCCTTCAAGACTGCTCCATTCTGCCCAGGATGAGACATATCATTAGGCACTTAGGGAGCAGAGGGTTTGAGGTCCCAGGCCCTGACACGCCAGAAGACGTGGCTTCTTCCAGGGTAGCAGCCTGCTGGCATCTAGAGGGGTTTCACGGTGCTGTTTTTCTGTGGCCTTGGTGGGAGGGGGTTCTGCGTCACCATGCCTCCTTCAGGATCCAGCAGATGCTTTCTGCAAGAGGAGAAACAGAGAAAGCAGGACCCATTCCCGTGGTCCAAGGGGCTGGGCAGGTAGGTGGGGTCTAGTGCACCACCAGGTAGGATCATTGCAGAGACTGCAAATAATCAGTGGCCCTGGAAGATGGTGACCAATCGGTGGCCAGCTGTCAGAAAGTGCTGTTTTCCCTGGTGCAGGGTGGTGGGCAGGAGGGGGAGGAAGCTGGGTGCTTATCTGCTGGGGAAGGGGCTGTGATCCTGTAGTTGGGCTGCACGTGTTCATAATATTATGGGCAAGGGCAGACCAGGGTCACAGCCCACTGACCTTTGCCAACTGCTTCCCAGGCCCCCCAGCTGTCCTACTGTGAACATCCACCTCTGCCTGCATCCCAAAGACAGCCAGGGTGGGTTCTGCTTGAGCCATGAGGTCAGATGGCTGGCCCTGACCCTGGAACCTGATACCCTCCGGGGGACTTCCCAGGCCTCTGGACAGCAAGGCAGAGTTATGTCATTCCTGGGGCCCCGGGGAGAAGTCCCTCCTGACCTGACTTACCATCAAGGCAAGGCTTATATACAATTCAAACAGTGCAGTGAGGAAAGTGTAAGGCAAAAGCTAATGATCTACTGCTCTATGCCAGGCCTCAACTCTGCTCCCCAGAGGCAACCGATGCCTACCCAACTCTCGGGCATCCTTCGGGATATTTTCCCTGTGAATTTCTTTTTTACTCAAATAGTAACTCTGCACACACCACACTGTGAGTTGCTTTTGAGAAAAACAATGCATTTATTATACCCTGGAGAACATGTCAGACCAGTGCCGTTAGCCCCGGCCCTTCTCTGAGCAGCTGCAGAGTATGGCAGCATGGCTGGAAGTTCAGGCGCTTTTTGACTTCCCTCCTGATAGAGGTTTGGGTTGTCTCCTGTTTGGGACCATTATAAGTGATGCTACAGCGACACTCTTGTTCTTTACCTTTGGGTATTTTCACCGGAAATTCAGCATCAAATACTTAAGTGGGACTGCTAGGCTAAATGGTCTGTGCATTTGAAATTTTGATGGATTTGGATCTATCCACCAAATTTGGATGGCCAAAAAGCCCTCTAAGGGGTGGTCCCACGGTCAATTAGCTCCCGTTTAGCCCACTTTCCATTTAGCAAAGTGATTTTAAAAGACAGGTCATCAAACGTCCCTGCCTAAAACTTAAAACCAGTAGCTTTGATGGAGATCCATGCCTATAGAGCCGCGCCTAGTGGGCCTCTGAGCTCCCCCTTCTTCCAAATGTTCCAGCCACACTAGCTCTTCATCTGTCCTTCCCGCACAGCAGCTCAGCCCCACCACAGGGCCTTTGCACATGTGGATCTTCCAATGTGGTACCTGCGGATCTCCACAGGAATGCCCACGTGAGGGTAGTAAATGACATTTTGCTGCTGTCCTCATATCTATTTCCTCACTGTTGGGTGAGGTTGAGTGCTTTTTATGTCCTCTGCCTTCTTCCTTTTGTGTTTCCTCTTATCGAAAGGTATGAACTCTTTGTATGTAAGATATAAATGAGCTGTTTGCCTCTCATTTGTCACCAATATTTTTTTCGCAGTTGACTGTCTTTTGACTTTGTGGTAGCTTTTCCATTTAAGTTTCTAATTTTTATGTAGTGAAACCATTTCCTGCATGGTTTCCAACTTTTGTGAAGAGTTGCCCCAAGCTGGCTCCATGAGGCTGTGGGCTGAATGGCCGGCCTCTTGTCATAGAAGCTTACGCCTCAGTCTGGGGGGACGCCAGGTCAGAGAGATGGGTCAGGACTGGATCATGGGGGCCCTGAGTGTCAGCCTAGCGGTTGGGCTGCAGGTTGTAGAGTGCAGGATCAGAGCAGGAGAAGGACAGGCCCCAGTTTGCAGTTGGGGTGGGTGGGAGTAATGGGGCAGCTGCTGGGATGGGAAGGGCAGGAGAGGAGTGACCACTGAGGTCCAGCTAAGGGATGAGGGTGGGATGTGAAAGTGACATGGACAGGGGTGCAGCCCTGCAGCCCCTGCTGGACTTGGTGCCCAGACCAGCAAAAGGCAGTGGGGAGGTGGAAGCTGACAGAGTGGCTGCCTCTGCCCGTGGAAGCTGCTGTGGGGCTGCCTGCACAGAGGCAGCTGTAGGCAAGGTTAGCGGGGCTCCCCTTGCACCCCGACAGTGAGTGGGCCTGGCTGGGACAGAGCCCGTGCTGTTACTCCACACTCTACAGACAGAGGCTGTGACATCATCCTCAAGAGAATCGGTTTATTTTCAGATAAAAGGAACCACATTTGCCCGCATATCCCAGCGAATGTTAAGTCTGATTCTTATAACTTAATTTTACAAAAAGGTCAAAACTACTTAAGTATGACCTCATGTTCACACCACCATTCTGGGTTCAGCAGCCTCAAATGATTATTCTTGGTAGCGACATGGTACATGTGCATGTGTGTGTGTGCATAATTTATAAAAACTGTTGCTGTCGTACCCACAAATCCCCCGTTAACAAGTTTGAATTCTATGCTTTGCTGTTCATGTGTGTAGTCAATGTTTAGCAAATACATAATTTGGTATAAGCCCCATATGATGTGATTTCACAACCGGGGCCTAACCACTGAGCTATTACTTAATTTGCTAAAGTGATAAACAAGATTATTATGTGCAAACAAACAGGGCTTGTGCTCCAGCTGCATCCAAGTTTATTTCATAAAGCTATAAACACATGGCCCTTTCTTAAGTCTTGCTGATTGAGTTCCCCCTGCCTTTTGTCGGCAGGAGAAGAATATAGAGGCTGAGTGGGTGCTCTGGGCACTGTGCTAGCTCTTGGCTTTCCAGCTGTGTCACTTAAAGGAACTCATTCATTCCCCGGATTGGGCAGTGCTCCTCCCCGAGGGTCCTTCTGAGGGCTTCTCACACAGAGACTTTCCTGAGCGGGAGACATCTGATCTTGGCTTGCCCAAGCGGGGGCCCTGGGCCCCGGGGACCCAGGGGCTTGTGAAATGTGCTGAAAGCCTGGAGGCCACTGGGGGAAGGGGCAGAGGTCGCAGCCCCCTCCCACCCTGCCCTGAACTGCTCCCCAGCTGAGAGCCTCTAGTGTAATTCCATCCCAGAGCTGGGTAGGAAAATGGGCAGGCCCACTATGCCATGAGGGCCCAACCCCACCTTGTGTGACCCAGTCAGGAGCGGGATCCCCCTCCCCTGCTCCTGGAAGTGGATAGAGGAGGCAGGGGGAGTTTCCCCCAGCCAGGCCCTACCATCTTCTCTTGGGTTGTAAAACCAGCAATGGGAGAATGGAGGTAGGCAGCTAACTCTGCCCTGGGGAACCGGGGAACCCCCAAACCACCACCAGGGTGGTAACTTTTCAGCACTTCTAGCAGCAAGTGGCTCACGGGAGAACCCAGTCTGTCTTCTGAATCCTTCAGTGGGTGGTGGGCTGCAGCAGAGGGGTCAAGCCGCTGGCCCCGGGGCAGCCAGGTCTGGAAGACCGTCATTCCATAGGAATTACCTTCTCTTCCGCATGCAAGCCTCCAGCCGGCCCAGCTCCTCATACGACTGGTAGAAAACATCAAACTCCCTGGTGCCCCAGCCCCTCCAGACAGCCAGGCACCACTCCGTGTTTTCGTTCTCAAAGCCGCACACAACTGTGTCCTTTGCAACTACTGCCGCATCCATAAGCACCCTACAGAGAGAGGGGAGGTCTGAGAAAACCTCCAGGGGTCCCCACTTGGTCAGAGCCAGTCTGGGGGTATCTGTACATCCCAGCCTGGCAGCAGTGATGTGCTCGGATGCCTGCTTCCCCGGTGGTCCAGCCCGCAGGCAGAGGCTTCCTAACAGAAGAGCCTAGCGCATCACTTGGTGTCCTTGGGGATTGCCTGTAAGGGACTCACCCCATGAAAGGCCACAGATGCAACGAGAACAGGTGGCCTCTGTCACTGGACCCAGACCTCCATGTGTCCAGAAAGCACCATCGATGCTGCTTGTCAATGGCCCATAATGGATTTGAAGCACTGACTTTGTTCCCTTGACATCAGCTCAGGCCTGGTTCTTCTCCCACGCTAAATTCCCAGTGCAGGAAATGCATGATGGTATATCAGAGAGAAAACCTGTGCCAACATGTCCTAACTATAGGCATGTGTTTTTTGAGGCTGTGGATGGTTTTGCTGATCTGTGCACACACCGCAGGTTTCCTGCTGGGCCTCAGCCGGACAGGGTAGCCCACGTCCCAGCCCTCACTGCCGTGCGCTGTGGCCAGCACGCAAACCAGTACGAGCAGGGCCTCTAGCCTCCTCGGGGCCTTGCACACTGCGGGCACTCATTAGCTTTGCGCTGAGGGAATCAGTGTCTCAGATACATTGCAAAAAGCTGGAGGGATCGGGCTATGGCCCTCCTATCAGCTGGCCGCCTGGGCTGATTTCTTCCTACAGAGAGTGTGTCTGGTTCCTGGTAAACCTGCCTTGGGGCTGCTGAATAGGAAAAACACCGTTAGTGAAAATTTTAGGGACACTAACGATGGGTGATCTGAGGTCAACAGGCCTGGGGCTCTACAGAGTCGCCTGCTCCCCAAGAAGCCCCACCTGTGATCTGATAACTACCTCAGCCCACAAAATCAGCTGGGGCTCAGTAGAAAAAAAACAAAACAAAATCCAGCTCCTGTTTCTGGAATTACTGGCAGAGCAGGGTCAATGGATCTGGTGACTCCTTGAGAATGCTCAATGCTTTTGGGCAAGAGAGGGGACCTGCCATAGATGTTTCTACTCTCATTGTCGTCCTGGTCTGGGGCAAATAGGCCGAATGGGATTTCTCCATAAAGGAGGTTTGTAGTATGAGGCTCAGCAGACAAAGTGAGGTCAATGGATACTGCTGTGGATACTGCTGGCTGCCAAGGGACTCTGGGAACCAGGCGGTGCTGGCCTCCCATGTTCGTGGCCATGCACACTGCATCCAGATAGGCTGTCTTGCTCCAGAATGACCCTCACAGTGGAGTCTGGCCTGCCTCCTGGCAGGACCCCCTAGAAGATGGGTATGGAGCCATGGCTGAGACTGGGCTTGGGTATGGTGAGGGGTGGTGCATGCTAGGTCTGTGGCTCTTCTAGGTGCTATATGGGCAGGTGGAGCACCCCAGGAAGGGCCCTCCTGCTTGCTGGGAAGTCCAGTGAATCACCTGGATCCCTGTTTCCATTGCAGTTGAACTCTAGCCCTGGAGACATATATCCCAGGCAGGACACTTGGTTCATAGGTGCACTGGGTACCCCAGAAATAGCCAGCCCTGGCCAGTGGCTAATGCTCGGTTCAGCTGGTACCTGCTGGGCCCCCGAGGAGCTGCCTGGAGGACCCCATCTTGTTCCTGCTCTGCCTTATGGCCACATCAGTGGATGTGGAGGACAGAAGGGCGAGAGGCCACTGTGTGGGGGCGTGGCAGAGGGGCCTTGATGCCCCACACCATAGCCCCGGGCCTACAGGAGGTGTCCTGAGACTTACCCACGTGGAGTCAGCTCACGGGCTTTTAAGACAGCAATGACTCGGCCCCGCTGGCCGCTGGCGTCCTTCTCCAGGCCGATGACAATAACATCGCCGCCGCGCCTGCGAAACCAAAACGGAGAAGGGGAAGTGTTTTGTCCCGGACTGCGCTCTCCAGGGGGAAATGGAGCTGGCGGGCACAGAGGCAGGGCAACCAACTCGCCGTCTCTGCGACTGGATTGAGTTACTGGGAGGGCGCCGCAGCCGGGCCCAGGAGGCCTTTCCCAGCGGGAAACCGAACCTCCGCTGACCACGGCTCTGCCTCAAGGGCCTGGTCAGCTCCCCGGGGGGCAGATGAGCCAAGTGCCACCGTTCTCAGGTTTGACAGCATCTGCCAGCTCCCGTGGCCTGGCCAGGAGCGCACCCCCCTCCCGGGAACCCTACCTGGGGACCCAGATGACGTCCTTCACGGCCAGGATCCTCACCGCCTGCAGGTGCTGGCTGAAAGCCTCCCCGTCCACGGGCGTCAGGTCGTGCTCGGACCTGTCGGAGCCCACCGTGGGCTCGTGCAGCCTGTCAGAGTCCTCGCAGTCGGTGGAGAAAGGCACGCTGGAAGAGCTTGCCGGGGAGCAGGGCAGGCTAGAGGAGGACGCGGGGGCCCGGTGCGGGGAGGAGGAGGAGTAGGAAGACATGGAGCAGTAGTCGGTCAGTGAGTCCTGGTGGGTCAGGATCTGCGTGCCCAGCTCCTCGCTATACATGATGCTCACGTCTGCGATGGAGTCCCCCTCAGGTTCTTTGGGGCTGGCCGTGTGGCGGCCCGGGGACTCCGGACCCAAGGGGCACACGGGAAACATGTCTCTGAGCGGGCTGGGGTCCCCACAGAAGTACCGGGCGCACAGCTGGTAGGTGGCTGCGTGGTACATCACCAACAAGTTGGCCCTGTTGTCCAGACACCAGACGACCTCCTCCCCCCTGCACTCAGAGCTGCACACGAGCGAGGTGACCACCGAAGGGGCCAGGTAGGGCTCCAGCCTCCTGCTGATCTCCAGGGCTGCACAGTCGATGACCAGCAGGCCTGGCCCATTGCTGTACCAGACCTCAGACCCGCTGTTGACCACCTCCATGGCCTTCACGGGGTAGGGGTTCTGTCGCATGTCTTCATCTGGGATGCTGAACTTGGACCTGTTGGCCGTGTGTGAACACAGGTAGGAGCAGCTGTTGTCTGGGACACCGCGCACCACGGCAAACACTGCCACAAGCCCGTCATCTAGGCCTGCCAGAACCAGGTAGGAATTCTGCAAGCAGAAGATGGGACTGCCTGTTGGTTCCACGCAGGCCAAGAGAGAAGCAGAGTGGGCCCAAGGCTCATCTCTGCATCCACCCAAGCATGCCCAGAGAAGCAATGTTCCCCAAAAGGCAGGGGCTGCCAGCAGGACCTCCTGGGCATGCTCCCAAAGGAGGTGTAACTCAAGCCCGGAAGAGCCATGCCCACCCTTCCTGCTGTAAGCAGGAGAAGAGCAAGCCTGGGAAAAGCGTGGCTCACAGCCCCTGGCAGGGAGCATATGTGGCCTGCACTACACGACCTGCCTTCGCTCAGGCTGGGTTCCTGCAGCGTGAGCAGGAGGGGCCTGCCTTCTCCTTCGGGTCACAAGGGCCTCCTTCAGAGACGGGATGTGGTTCTGCTTGTTAACGATGTGACAGCAGGCTCTGCGTGCTTGCCACTGCCGCCTGGGCACTGGCCTGCCATAGGAAGGGCTGAGTCTCATCCATCTCTGTGACTCCACCTGGTTTTCTGCACTAGCAGATGATAGGTGCCTGCTGAACCTATTCTTGAAGAAATAGCTTCCAACCGAACCTTCTCATGGAGGCGCTTCTTGGACATTGTGCCTACACTCCCCACTTCCACACCTATTCTGAAATGCCTCACTGGCAGTGCTAAGGTCCTGGGGTTGCTCTCCACCCCTGCAGTGAAGCATTTTTTTTTTTTTTTAATGTGATCTTTTGTAGCCACCAAGGTCAGCAGGCAGAGGCCAAAGTTGCAGGGACAGGGCTGATTGATGCCCCTGTGCCCCGCCCCAGGGTCTCCCTGGAGCATCTCTGCAGAGCTGGGAACAGAGGGCAGTGTCACACCCTGGATGCCTGCCTAGGGCTGAGGTGGGATGGGCAGAGTTCAGGAGAACAAAGCTGAAGCCACGACAGAGACAGAGCGGGGACCCAGGCTTTGTGCCAGAGCGAGTGAGCAGCAGAAAGCCCCCTTTCTGGAACCTGGAGCTACTTGGGAACTCAGGCAGCCAAGGGAACAAGCAAACCAGCTTCTAGCTCAGCAGCAAGGCCAATAAGCCCAAAGAACATTTATCAAAATCCATTTTCAGAATTGTAGGCAAGAAAGCAGCCAAAGCAAACAGGAGCAGAGTCTCTATCTGAATCCCGGCTCCGGGCCCCAGTCAGGGCGGTGAGCCCCACGGCCCAGCTGGGTGTGAACGTGCGCGTGCAAGAATGTAGGGGCCTGCTGTCATGACCACGGGGCAGCACGGCCTCCGAGGGGCAGGCGCCCTGACAGGGAGGCTCCACACAGAGCCGGCTTTATTCCCTCTGGTCATGAGGCTGGTGGTGCCCTGGCTCGGGGGCTCTGGCCAGCAGTGGCCTTAAGTAACGCTTTGTGTCATGTTCTCCTGGGCTCTGGGGCAGACCGGGTCCTGAGCTGCCTAGCCTCGCCCATGGGGCACACTCATAAATAACCCTAGGGTTGATTTCAGACCTTCTTCTTTTTTTCTTTTTGTTTTAAAGAAATAAACTGAAGTAAGGTGAAGAGCATATATATTTCATGACTGTCAGGAAGTAATAATAATGGTCACATTTACCCAAGTGTGTGGGTCCAGGGCTCTGGGTATGTCATGCACAGAAGGAAAGAACCTTCTTCTACCTCTTCTTATCCTCATTTTACAGATGAGAAAACTGAAATTGGATGATGACAGCTAACATGTTTTAACCAAACATCACCTTGAGCATTTACTAGGAGCGGAGGGGTGGGGATGGGGGATGAGGATAAGCAAAGTGGGAGGGCTGAGACAAAGGCAGAAGAGCAGTGCCTGGACTCGGAGGCCAGAGAAGCCTGAGAGCACCACTGAAGGGCTGGGGCCAGGCTGGGGCAGCTTCTCAGAGCAGGCTTGATGGTCCTTGACCCTGAGAACGGAGTGAAACGTAGTCTGGCAGGGGTGTGTGGGGTGGGGCCATTCCTAGCTGGAAGGGTCCCCTCAGAGTGCGGTGCTGGATGGGACGGGGAGCGAGGAGCCAGCTGGGGGAGCTTGCCGGGCCTGCAGAGGTGCCCAGTCCCATCGGAGGAGTGGTGGAGCTGCCTGAGCCCTGGGCTGTGGAGATTTATCACTTGGGGTTCCATTTCAGAGAGGCGGGGGATGGAAGGTAGAGGAAATGGACCAAGAGGCGACCCAGGTCTCAGGCTGACAGTGGGCGCTCCAGAGGGGGGTGGGCAGGGCTGCCCGCACTCTGGAGAACCACTGCTACCCAAAGGGGAAGGGCACATGTACAATGGCTCTTTATACCATTTGTACCAAAAAGGGGCCTCACTCGAATTGGGGCCGTGGCATTTGCAGGTGCAATGCAAGCTTTCCACTCGGCTCATAGTTTTGCTTTGCTAGTGACACAGGTTCTTGAAAAGGCACAAATGATGGCCTGTCTCTCTAAGGCTGAGTGTGACCTGATCTGGGCTTGGTGGTCCAAGAGGCCATGGCTTTGCTCCCACTCCTCATACCCCCTCCCCCTAAGCTGAGGTGGGGGGGCCACCCCAACGGAAAAGGAAGGGAGTCACAGACCTGGGCATCCACCTTTTCCCTTACCTCACCTTTTTAATAATAGGCACGGCCAACAAGCAGGTGACAACAGCTGGGGTGTCCAAAGCCCGTTGGGGTGTGTTTAAGGGGCACATGCCCTTGAGGCTGTAGATGTAGATCTTCTGGTCCTGTAGAAGCAGACAAGCCAACATGAGACCTAGGTTGGAATATATCTGCCAATTTTGTCTTAGGGTCCCTTCTACCTCAGGAATCCCTTTGTGCCTTAGAAAGCAACATGTGTTGAGGGTTTTCAGGTTGGTTGGTTGCATATTCCTATTCTTTGTAGAAATGTTGAGAACTACAGAAGAGTTGAAAGAAGAAACATAAAATCATTCATATCCCATTTCTTGGAGAAAACCTCCATGGGGACTTGGGGCCCAGACTCCTTTCCCCTGGGTATTTGTGGGTGTGTCCTCATTCCTGGCAAAAGTGGGACCACCGACTGTGCTGTTTCCTCGGTTTTCTCGTGACACTGCATGGTGGGTAGAGGGGAAGCCCTGTCCTGCCTGGCCTGCAAGGGAACTGTATTTGAGCACCTCCGTGCTGCCCATTGCTCAGGGGTGCCACAACCTGGCTAATCTGCCGTCAGATGCTCAATCCGGTTCCAAGTTTTCGCTACTGGGAATTACGCAGGGGTGAGCAGTCTTACAGACCTCCTCTGTGGGTCTTGGCTGGCTGCACCAATCTCCCCCACCTTGCCCCGCTCCACCCCATGGTACCTGTAGCTTCAGAGCATTACTGATTGGGGCATTCCTCTCTGGATTTCTCAGAAGACAGCGCCTTGGGCCTTCTGCTGATTTCCTTGACCTGAAGGCAAAATGCCTTCAGAGCTGAGTGCATTCCCTGGGGAGACCTGGCAGTGTTATAAGAAACCCAGTGTACTGGGGTTCTCCTTCTGCTGGGATCCTGCACCTGATATTTCTCTCAGATGGGTCCCAGTCACCCACCAGGGATAAGGCAAGGTGGTTGCCCTTGGTGACACGCTGCTGCTTCACAGGGCTGCTGGCACTGCTTTGGGGGTCTCGCACATGTAGGCTGGGGCTATCTGACTTTCCAGTGTGCCTGGGCATCCTATATTCTTATTTGCTAGATCTGGGCCCCTGTGCGGGCTGCGTTGCCCACCTCGCTGGGAGCCCTGCATGGAGGCGGTTACCTCGGTAGCCGTCCACAGAGAGTTCTGGACCTTGAGCTGGCAGCTTAGCTTCATCCCTGCACAGCTCATCCTCTGCACCTCCATAAGGCCTTTCTCTGTGTTCACCACGGTGTAGTTCCTAGAGCCGGTGACAATGGTACAGTCAGTGCACGGTGGCCAGGGGCTGCCTCCCTTATCTCGGCTTGGCCCGAGTGGCCTTGGAGGGGGAGGGGGATGCGAGCTGCGGGCCTCAACCACCCCCTTGAACCCAAGGTCGAATCCTTCCACGATCTGCGAGCATCCAGAGCCATGCACGATGCTTGGGTGCAGGTGCATTCTGCCTCCTTGGTAGCGATTGAACCTCTGGGGGACACAGGGCCATTCCCAGTGGGAGGAAAGACTCTCTTCTGCCTGTGACATTACAGGGTTCAAGAGATGGCCTCCCCAGTGTGAAGAAGGGGCACCGGGGGCCACACCTCTACCAGAGCCACTCGCCCTTCCCACTGGCCATGTTTGTCTCACCCCAGAACAAGGGAGCCCCTCAGTCTCAGAGTAGACAAAGTCCAGACTAAATATAGGTGGGTGAGGGACACCTGGGGGGCTCAGCGGATGAGCATCTGTCTTTGGCCCAGGGTGTGATCCCAGGGTCCTGGGGTCGAGTTCCACACTGGGCTCCCTGCAGGGAGCCTGCTTCTTCCTCTGCCTGTGTCTGTCTCTCTCTCTGTGTCTCTCATGAATAAACAAATGAAATCTTAAAAAAAAAGATAGATGGGTAAATTTCAGAGTAGGCTGGAGTCCTCAGAACATGCCCCCCAACATGAATGCTCTGAAAACTAATAAGCTGTTATTTATGGGCGCCACTGTTCACTCACAGGGCCTGGCTGCCCCCTAATATTTCTGTCTCCTCACCGTACTCCATGGGCATCTAGTGTGCTGTCTGAGGCAGAGACTGAGCTTATGTACCTGGGTCACACACATCTTTTGCCCACACTTCCACTGGTCTTTATGTCTCTCAGTCTGATGACTGGCTCTCCCCTCCCACTTCTCTTTTTTCTCTGGCAGGTTATGTGCTAAGGATTCTGGGAAGTGTCTCCACAGCCCTGGGGTGTCACCTGCCTTATCCCCCTGCCCCCTGTCTCAAGTCTTGATCACATTTTTAAATTTATTTTTGATCACATTTTTAAAAAATTTTTATTTACTTATGATAGTCACAGAGAGAGAGAGAGGCAGAGACACAGGCAGAGGGAGAAGCAGGCTCCATGCACCTGGTGCCCGATGTGGGATTCAATCCCGGGTCTCCAGGATCGCGCCCTGGGCCAAAGGCAGGCGCCAAACCGCTGCGCCACCCAGGGATCCCTTGATCACATTTTTAAAAAAAGGTTTTATTTATTTATTCATGAGAGACACAGAGAGAGCAGAGACACAGAGGGGAAGCAGGCTTCCTGCAGGGAGCCTGATGTGGGACTCGATCCCAGGATCACGTCCTGGGCTGAAGGTGGATGCTCAACCACTGAGCCACCCAGGCGTCCCAAGTCTTGATTACATTTTGTTCGATTTTTTTTTTAAGGCAAGGACATTTCCTCACTGTGCACTTGCATTTCTATTGGGAATGTCCAGTTCTCACTCCTTTTGTGATCATTGACAATCACTGCCTTATATCTATTATTTCAGTAGAGATTGCAAAGGGCCAACATTCTATTTCTGGCACTCCTTCTTCAATTATTAGCTTCATTTATTCTAGAAAGAGAAACTTCCTCCTTTTATCTCTTTTGCTACCCTGGGGTACAGTTCACATAGGAAAGGTAGAATAAAATCTTGATTCTTTCTGTATATACTAATTTCCAAAATAACGTGTTGGTTCACTAGGAGCCTCCAGGGGTGATCAATGAAGGGTTTTTGTTTGTTTTTAAGGTTGTATTTATTTATTTAGAGAGCATGAGCAGGGGGAGGGGCAGAGGGAGAGGGAGAGAGACTCAGGTCGACCCCCTGCAGAACATGGAGCCCAATGCAAGGCTCTATCTCATGACCCCTGGATCATGACCCGAACCAAAATTAAGAGTCGGACACTTAATCGACTGAGCCACCCAGGTGCCTCAGTTTGTTTTTATTAAGTAGCATTAGAAACTCATGAATTTAAACAATTTGGCATGTCTCAATTCACTGCAATTCTTCTTACTAATGGCCAACTGTCCTATCTTTGGCCAGGACAAACCTCTTTGGATTGACTCCTCAATCTCTTTATTCTACTCTCATGAGGGTCTGATGGCATCCTTGATCTGATGTGTCAGATGCTCCCGGCCATCTCCCTGTCCCTGACCTGGAGTCAGTCACTTCTTAAATAAGCCCTGATTCCCTATGGCACTTAGAGATCACCATTTGGGTCCCAGAGGTCATCATTGGTGGTTGGTCATTATTGTTAGACCTTTTCAATGGGCAGGGCTAGGAAACATGAGTTTATTTTTCTTTTTTTTTTTTTTTTTTTTTTAAAGAATTTTTTTTTAAATTTATTTATTTATGATAGTCACAGAGAGAGAGAGAGAGGCAGAGACAGAGGCAGAGGGAGAAGCAGGCTCCATGCACCGGGAGCCCGACGTGGGATTCGATCCCGGATCTCCAGGATCGCGCCCTGGGCCAAAGGCAGGCGCGAAACCGCTGCGCCACCCAGGGATCCCGAGTTTATTTTTCTTAAAGATAAAATCCATCATGAGTCCCAAAATTTATAATCAGAATGACAGGTTTTTAAATTTAACCTATCTTTCATACTTTGCATGCTGAATATCACAATGTGCAATGCTTGATACCGTTATGCTTGCTCATTCACTTTACCCTGCAATTAAAGCAATGCTTTAAAATAACAACAGTGCCGCCAGTGATGTAATTACTGAAAACGTTTACATTTACTTATATAAATATAAATAAAAATAACTAAATATACACATACAACTATATGTAGTTTTTTAGGGCATGGTTTCTTAGACCATGTCTTATGTCAGAGCACTCAGTCCCACTGCCATAAAATGTGGTGCCAAGGTCACCTGGATGACCTAGAGAAAATGGTAAAGTTCCTTCCACTTATCTCATTGTGTCTCAAGCTTCACTTTATCTAAGCCTTATTAGATTTTTGCACCTGCAAATGTTTGCCACAAGGCTTACTGGAAGACTACTTAGGTCATGAAATGCTCTCGTTGACTCTGAAGATGTCCCCCTAGGGGGATGGGAAAGACCTTACACCTTGGCCAGGATGGAAGGATCCTACACCAGATGGTGGCTTTTTGGAGCTTGCTCAGTCTAACTTTTCAATACCTTGGCATCTTGGTCCTGTGACTTCCTGTTTGCTTCCCAGTTTGCTTATCCCCATTTTATTCCAGGTACCCTCTCCCAAAGTTGCACATCAGATCTCATCTTTACAAATATTTGTGCCCCTCCCATCCACTCAGGGTCAAGTAACTATTTTCTGACCACTACCTCCTACTTTTTCAGACCATTCCACTTATTACCATAACTCATCACAGGGTTTTTGGTTTTGTTTACATTCTGCCAGGACCTAGGATTTCTGGTACTTTCTATTGTTCCTCATCCATTTTATGGCCCCACACAGTTTCCATAATCCATCTTTATCATGACCCTCTTGAAAATACCCCCACCTTCCATGCCCTTCTCTTCCTCCTGGCAAAACCCCAGCTCTGCTTAAAATCAACTGTTTCCTATCTTGCAACCCGGGGCCAGCAGTACATGTTGGGGCACATAACCTTGTGGACAAGCCTCATTTCCAACAGTGGCCACCAACTTCCAGTGGGCTTCAGTGCTGTCCTGCAACCACCCTGATCTCATGAATTGGTGCTCAAGTCACATGTCATCTTTTTCTCCTCGAATATTCAAAACCTGTCTCCGTGCTTTCATCCTTCCTGCCACTTCACTGAGAGAAAGATGTGACTAGAATGCAAGGCCCACAAATTCTTATTTAAGGGCACCTTAAATGCTTGTCTCTGGGTCACTATCTGGCAAGTCCACCCCAGTACCTGCCCCTCTCTCCGACCCCTCAGATCATTTACTTCTTCTGCCATCAAGCTGCAAATAGCTCCCATCTTAAGACAAAGTCCTCCCAGGATGGGAAAATTATTACAACTAATCAATGACTTCAGTAAAGTTTCAGGGTATAAAATTAATATACAGGAATCTGTTGTGTTTCTACACACTAATAATAAACCAGCAAAAAGAAATATTAAGAATTAAGAAAAAGATTCCATTCACAGTTGCACCAAAAGGAATAAAATATCCAGGAATATGGTTAATCAAGGAGGTGAAAGACCTGTACTCTGAAGACATGGATAAAACAAATTGAAGATGACACTAAATAAATGGGCACATGTCTATGGACTGGTAGAATCAATACTGTTCCAGTGTCCATACTACCTAAAGCAATTTACAGATTCAAAGCAATCTCTATCAAAATAGCATCAGTATTTTTCATAGAATTACAACAAATAATCTTAAAATTCATATGGAGACACAAAAGGTCCCAAATAGCCAAAGAAATCTTGAGACAGAAGAATAAAGCTGGAGGTATCACAATCTCTGATTTTGAACTATACTATAAAGTTGTGGGGGTGCCTGGGTGGCTCAGCGGTTGAGCGCTTCTCTTTGGCCCAGGGTGTGATCCTGGAGTCCCAGGTTCAAGTCCCAAATTGAGCTCCCTGCATGGAGCCTGCTTCTCCCTCTGCCTGTGTCTCTGCCTCTCTCTCTCTCTCTCATGAATAAATAAATAAAATCTTTAAAAAAAGCTGTTGTGATCAAAACAGTATGGTACTGGCACAAAAATAGACACACAGATCAAGAGAACAGAATAGAAAGCCCAGAAATAAACCCATACTTATGTGGCCAATTCATCTATGACAAGGGAGGCAAGAATATACAATGGGGGAAAAGATAGGTTCTTCAACAAATGGTGCTGGGAGAACAGGGCAGCCACATGCACAAGAATGAAATTGGTCCACTTTCTTACCCCATCCCAAAATAAACTCAAAATGGATTAAAGACCTAAATGTAAGACCTGAAGCCGTAAAACTTCTAAAAGAAAACAGAGGCAGTTAAACTCTTGGACATCAGGCTTAGCAATATTGTTTGGATCTATCTCTTGAGGCAAGGAAAACAAAAGCAAAAATTAACAATCTATCAAACTAAACAGCTTTCATGCAGAGAAGGAAGCCATCGAAAAGGCAACCTACTGAACGGGAGACGATATTTGCAAACGATAGATCTGATAAGTGGTTAATAACCAAAATATATAAAGAACTTCTACAACTCAGCACCAAGAAAACAAACAATCTGGTTTAAAAATGGGCAGATGACCTAAACAGACATTTTTTTTTCAAAGAAGATACACAGATCTGTGAAAAGATGCTCAACATCACTCATCATCAGGGGAGTGCAACTCAAACCTACCCTGAGGTATCACCTCACACCTGTCAGAAGGGCTAGTATCAAAAAGACAAGAAACAAGAAGTGTGGTAGAGGCTGTTGAGAAAAGGGGACCCTTGTGCACTGTTCGTGGGAACATAAAACTGTAGCCACTCGGGAAAACAGAATGGAGGCTCCTAAAAAAAGTAAAAATAGAAATAGCATATGATCCAGTAATTCCACTTCTGGGTATTTACCCAAAGAAAATGAAAACACTGAATTTGAAAAGATACATGTCTCCCTGTATTTACTGCAACACTATTTACAGTAGCCCAATATGGAAGCAACTGAAGCATCCATCCAGAGATGAATGGATAAAGATGGGGTATAGCTATAGATACAGATACATGGATATGTATGTGTACCCACACATATAGAGAGAGTATTACTCAGCCATAAAAAAGAATGACATCTTAACATTTGCCACATCATGGATGGACCTCAAGGTATTATTATGCTAAGTGAAATAAGTCAGGGAAAGACAAACACCATATGATTTCAATTAAACGTGGAATCTAAAAAACAAAAGAAAAAATAAAACAGAAACAGACTCATAAGCAGAGCACAAACTGGTGGTTGCCAAAGGGGAGGGGGTGCAGGGATGGGGGAAATAGGGGATGATGATGAAAAAGGGGAAAAACAAGTATAAAAAACAAAGCCCTCTGTTGACCCTACACCCCTGCCAGACACCATCTTTTCTTTGCTTCTTTTAACTACAAACACATACATGCCTTTCTATCTGCATGGACTCAGTTTTCTCTCAGGAGGGAACTCCATCAGGCTTTCAACCCACTATCCACGAGACATCTCTCGCCATGGCCATCCCTGACGGCTCCCCAATTCCACAGTAGCCCCCACCACCCCCCCGGTACTAGCAGGGCACGGCAAGTTACTATGGAAGTTACCTGGATTCCTCTTTCCCGTCCCAGAACACCACCATGTACTCCTGGCCCTGGGACGAGAAGAAGGCAGTCTGTTTCCCGCAGGGGAGCTGGTACATGAATGTTGCAAAGGTTGGGTCCTTCATCTGGCTCACCACCGACAGGGCCAGCGGTCGCTGAGGGAGAGAGGCCATCAGAACCATGAGCGTGCGTCACTTACAGCAACTTGATGCCTGGCCTGCCCATGAAACCAATGGTCTTGAACAAGGGGGGAAGGATTAGAAGTGGCTCAAAGCAAGAGGCCATGACAACTTCATATGCCAGAGTGTCTGTCTGGGTCATTGCTCTCCATAGCGACTTGAACCATAGGAGAACATGGACTTATATGGTCCAGTTAGCTTAAACCCTGATATTCCAAGCCCCGGGCCCAGGGACATACAATCTTGTGAAGGATTTTTCTCTGATCTTATTTTACTCCCAATACATTAAATACTGTCTACTTTGATAAGTGCATTCTAACTTTGACATCACTGGCCTCTTTCCCAAACAGCTAAGCTTGCTTGCTTGCTTTCTTTCTTTCTTCTTCTTTCTTTCTTTCTTTCTTTCTTTCTTTCTTTCAATTCAATAAAGTTTTATTTGTGCAGAACATAAAATCAACACACAGAACAATATAGTATAGCTAGGCTTTAAAATGATTTTATGACTCCTGCCCTCATGAGCAGACCTGCTCCCCATTACTCTAAAAAGAGATACGTACATTCTCTCTGCTCTAGCATGGGGACCATAGTGCTATAAAGGGTTTGGTATGCTTTGCCTGCATGATGGTGTGACACAAAAGCTGGGGAGGAAAAGAAAGCTCACTTTTCCTGAGTGGCACACATACAGAGAAAATAAACTGGATGTATTAGGAGCCATAACTATCTCTTTCTAGAAGAGGTGAGCAGAGAAGAGTGCCCCATTTGTTCTAGACTTAGCAAAGGATGGGCAAGTAGACTAATCCATGTGTATTCTGGAGATCCAGACCCTCCACCACAGGAGCAGGAGGTGCCAGGTCCCCAGGCCCGGGGCCCTCAGGTACCTTCTCAGGCTTTGTGTCCCAGCACTCCATCATGAGTGCCTGGAGCCGATGGAATTGCACTTCTTCTGGCTGCCCCAGAATTGGGCGGATACCCTTGGACAGCTTCTTGGCAATCTGAAGCTGGTGGTGGCCCAGCGCTGGCCGCTGTCCCGACAGCAACTCATACAGCACCATTCCATAGGAGAACATGTCTACCTGGGCAAAGAGGCATGCCAAGTCAGGTCCCCTGTCTGGGCCCAGCAGCTCTCATAAGCTGGCCCTGAGACAGAGGGAGCAGAAGACACAATCAGACCAGGGATCCTGCCAAAGGGAGACAATCATCAATACATCCACCAATGCATCCACCCCCCCTTGACCTGTCCAAACATCCAACCATCTGACCATCCATCATTCTGTCCCTTTAGCCATCCATTTCTGATCCTTCCATACTCCCTCCCTTTTCTTTTTTTTATTCATCATCCATCTATCCATCCATACACCCACCTGCTTGTCCTTCTGCATATTTATCTATCTATCCTCCTGTCTACCCATTCATTCATCTGACGATCTGTTCTTCTGTCCATATACCTATCTGTCCTTCCATCCATCCATCCATCCATCCATCCAGTCCATCCATCCATCCAATCAACACACACTAAGGACTTGCTAACCATCAGGTACTGGTTACAGGTTCCAAGAATGCCATGCTCCTTATCACTGAGAATCAAGAAAAGGCAGGAGAACACAGAGCCTCGGCTTAATGTGCCTGGCACCAGAAGAACAGTGTATGCAAATCACAAAGGGGGAATGTCTCCCAAATCACAACATGTTGACTCCTCTAAATGTCATCAAAAAGCCCGATAAAGAGAAGTTAGTGTAGGCCTCCAGGAGGGCCAAGAGATAACATTTTAGGATAGTGGCTGAGGTAGACCTGAGAATTTTCAATGTGAAGGTTCCTGTTATAATTTTAGTTTTTAGGTGCCTTGCCTGGGTCACCTGCTACTTAAGAAGCTCTTATTTTTATCACACTGATTTGCCTTTTCTATTTTAGTTAATAGACGCAGGTGACAAGTTCACCCACTCAGGCTAAGGTCATTTTTTTTTTTAGAAGGGTTGAGGAGGGGCAGAGGGAGAGGGAGAAAGAGAAGCCCAAGGAGGCTTCATGCCCAGCACAGAGCCTGACTCAGGTCTCGAGCTTGTGACCCTGACATCATGACCTGAGCCAAAATCAAGAGTTGGATGCTTAACCAACTGAGCCACCCAGGTGCCCCTACTAAGGCCATTCCTTTTCCTTTTTTGAAGGTGATCAAAGGGTACAAACTTCCAGTTATAAAATAACACAGGGATGTGATGCACAGCATGGGGACTGCAGGCTGTTTAGGTCATTTTTGAAGCAATCAGGCAATGACTCATCTGCAAATTATCAAATAATGAAAAATTAGGGATCCCTGGGTGGCGCAGCGGTTTGGCGCCTGCCTTTGGCCCAGGGCGCGATCCTGGAGACCCAGGATCGAATCCCACGTCAGGCTCCCGGTGCGTGGAGCCTGCTTCTCCCTCTGCCTGTGTCTCTGCCTCTCTCTCTCTCTCTCTGTATGACTATCATAAATAAATTAAAAAAAAAATTTAAAAAAAAAAATAATGAAAAATTATAGACCAGGGGAGTTTCGATGCTAGCGAAGAATGACCTGGAGCTGGCATTAGCTGGAAGATGGCTTTAAGTTGTCTGTGTGCCTGCGTCTACTAACCAGCTTTCAGGGAAAGGTAAACATTTAGCCATCATCTTGGCTGAGGCTGGCCAGCTGGCCATGTAGCTGCTCGGGGAGCCCACGCTTGTCATGTTAGCATCCCCTCTCTTCTCCTGGCATTGGTGGTGCTGCCTCGACACGTCTGCTGTTCACTTTGGGCAATGCCTTGTAAACAGCACCTATGGGCCAGGAGCCTCCGCCATCCTTATTCTGACTGCTCCTCCTGAGCCCCCGTGAGGCTGGCCCACTGTCCCCACTTTATACATCTAAATGGCAGAGTTGGGACCCAAATCCAGACTCATTTCTGGCCCGGACTCATCGTCCACTGTGTACCACCTTGACTATGTCTCTGAATCAAGATTAGAGAATTCAGAGGTTGCCGAATTCACTGTTTCTGAAGCCAAGGAGAAGTTAATCCTGACATTGCGATGTGGGCACAGATGCCTGTGCAATTCTGGGTCAAGCCAGAGCCCCCCCCCCCCCCCAGTCAAGCACAGGAGAGGGAGGGAAGCGTGCCTGGGAGAACGGAGCTGAGAAGCTGCAGGTGCCACAGGCCTGCCCGGCTGGCCTCCCAGGGACCTGGGGCTGGCAGTGGGCTGGGGTGTCGGTACCTTCTCGTCATACACGATGCGAGGCCTGATCTCCGGGGCCTGATAGCCAGGGGTGCCCTCCACACCGAGGGCCCCCTCATGAAATGACTGCCTTGAGATCCCATAGTCCGACAGTTTGATGTTGATGTGCTCCTTGACATCAAGAGACCAGACCAGAATGTTGTCCGACTTCAGGTCACAGAAGATGATGTTTTTCTTGTGCAGGTAGGCCAGGCCAGAGGCAATCTGGTATGCTATCTTTTGGGTGAGCATGTGTCCCAGGGGCATAAAGGAAGAATCTTTGCAAAGAAAAAATACAAACAATCATTACAACAATTGTCTTTTCTGACTTTCTCTCTCCTCGGATGCTTTATATTCTACAGACATTTCTCATTATTCTCCCTGCTGGATGCCACAGGAGACAGAGAATGACCTTCTGATGTAAAACAATATTTAGGATAGAAACACTGATCGTTCTAGCTTCATTCGTGGTATTTCATGCCTGGAATTGTGGGTGTTCTTACTAAAAGGGCAAGGATTCAAAATTCTTAGAGTTCATCAAAGGCCAAGGTTGTTATACTGTCAAGGGGAGGGGGAGTTTGGGGATATAAGATCTTCACTTAAAAAAAAAAAGTTCTCTTCCACTGAGGGAGAAATAATTTGAGTTTAATGATGTTTCTTCTTCCTGAGTCAAGAGACAGCTACCTCTCTCCTGTCAGCCTTGCATTGTCAGCTCTTTTCCTGTCAGGGATTCAGTTCCCTATTTATTTCCCAAGGGAAATTATTTTAAAATTTCACTAAAAAATATGATAAAGCCAACCTCAGGGTTTCAGAGTTTTGAATGATGATAGACACAGGTGTGCATTTGGGGAATGGAGAGATTTATGTGGCCAGTGGGCTTGTAGGCACCAGGCTGCTATTCAGGCCCCCCTGGTTGCCTTGTTTAGGACTCTCAAATGCCTCTTTGGTGGGACTATTATCATACTCCTTCTACAGGCCTAATTTACTGGATGATGGCAGAGAACCAGGACTTGGAACCTGGTTCCATCTGACTCTAAACCATCAGCTTCCCTAGCCTTGGCAACAGCACCATTCAGAGCGTAGACCTGGTGAAGTGACTCTCTTCACCCACAGGGAGCTGGCTGTGTGCACTGTGGGGCAGGTGTGCTCTGGCCCAGACAGCCAGGCCAGGCAGAAGGAGGGAACCTCCCAGGGATACAGCTTCCCTGGCACCTGAGCTGCCTGCCATGGGCTCACTTGCCTCTCAGGGGTTGTATCTGGGTGGGCGGGCCCCAAGCCACCCCTTTGGAAAGTTCTCAGCCTGGCTGGTACCTTTGGCATTCTCAGACAGCACGGTGTTGAGGCTGCCCAGGGGGGCGAGCTCCAGGGCGAAGCAGAGTGGGTGGATGCTGATGCCGATGAGTGACACGATGCAGGGGTGTTGCAGGGCGTGCAACATGCTGGCCTCTTGCCGGAACTCCGAGAAGTTCTTCATGGCATCTGTGGCGCGCAGGTGCCTCAGCATGGTGTCTGCAGGGGGAGCACAGCCATCAGGGCTGCCCAGGGAGGTAAGGGATGCAGAGCCCTGCGCCACCTGCTCCAGGAGCTCCTCTAGGGCCACTCCTGCCACACTCAGAGCTCCCCCACAGGGACTTGAGGGGCTGGTAGGTGCAGCATTTATATTTTAAGGCACTTAATACAAAAGGGGCTGCAATACTGTCACCCAGAATTTGGCCCCCCAGTGGTGGCATTCTTGAGGCATTCTGGGCTGATACCAAGTCCCTCCACCTTGAGTGCTAAATTGGTCCCAACACATTGGGCAGTTCCTGCTCCCTCAATGGAGAGCTGTGCATGTCCCTGCTCTCCTGTTCCGCTTGGAGCTCTCATCCCACCCCACCCCCCTGCTGGCCACTTGAGGGTCACGGCTGTGGCTTATTCCAGTTCTGCATCCCGGAGTGTCACCCAGAGTCCTGCTCACTCGCGGGGATGTTGGGGGCTTGGCTGCTACTGCTTACCTGACTCCCTGCCAGCAGCCAGGACCCCCAAAGGCAGAAAGAATCAGCACCCTCTCTTCAGCCACAGAGAAAACTAGGGCTTCCATGGGCCTGTGACAGGTCATCTCAGGCCAGAGGAGCAAGGTCTATGGGCAGGGGTGGCAATTTCCAGTCTGCGCTGTAAACCCTAGAAGGTGGCTGCCCAAGTCCCCCAGAGGGGCCTCTCCTGCCAAGTGGAGGGGCAAGATGCTACCCACCGGTCTGTGGCTGGCCCTGAGGTCACCAAACAGGGTCCTCTTGTGTCTCTTCCCCTGCATTTGGATTTTAAAATCAGGGATTTTTGGACATGGAGGTTTAAACGGCATGCAAAAACCCTTGGCGGTTAAAATGCATCAGTTGTGTCAGATCTGCGTGGAGGCCGGCCAATTTTTTTTTTTTTTTTTTTTTAGTACAATGCTTTTGTTTTTCACATTGGGTCTTTAACCCATTATGAATTTTTGACTATGGTGTGAATTGAAGTCTGACCCAAGTCTCGGCCTTGATTAGTGACCTGTCAGCATTTCTTTCTTTTCTTTTCTTTTTTTTTTTTTTTTAAGATTTTATTTATTTATTCATGAGAGAGACAGAGAGACAGAGAGAGAGGCAGAGACACAGGCAGAGGGAGCAGCAGGCTCCATACAGGGACTCGATCCCGGGACTCCAGGATCACAACCTGGGCCGAAGGCGGCACTAAACTACTGGGCCACCCGGGCTGCCCCCGTCAGCCTTTCCCCTCTGACTCATGCTGTGACCTCTGCCGTGTGCCAGCTTTCCACACACGCGGCTGTGTCTGCTCCCTTGGCGGGCCCGGCCGAGCCCCAGAGAACACTCTGCAGGGTTCACATCTGCAGGGTTATAAGTCATGACATCTGCTGGGCAGGCCTCTTTTCTTTGTCTCCCTCTATAGGACTCTCAGCTGTTCTTGGGATTTTGTCATTTCACGTGCATTTAGAATCAGTGGGTGAGATCTCTCTCTCACATACACACACACCCCCCCTGCTAGGACTTCAATGGGAATGAAGCTGAACTGTATACATTAATTATCCCTCAGTACTTTATGGTATAATTGCGGCACACAGACATTTTCTAGTGATGGGTCATTGCTGTAAACGGGAACGCTCTGAGTTCTGAGGTTGAGCTCACGTCTGGCAATGCTGTGAAACTTACTGGCTCTCACATTTGTCAGTAGAATCTCTCGGATTTTTCTGTGCAGGAAGTCATTCATATAGTAACAATTTGTCTCTTCCTTTCTGATCTGTTTTCTTTCCATTGCTCTAGGATTCTGATTTTTCCACCAGGAATGTAAATTACCTTAATGATCCTAAAGAGGAACATGCTAAGCCAGGGGCTGTGAGAAATGTGATATTCAGCCGCCTGGAAGTGAGGGGGCCGCCCAGTACCCACACTAGCTGGGTGTTAAGTGCTGATGGGCTGCTCTAGGTAGAGAACATCTCTGAGCTGCACGTGGTGTGTGGACCTGGATGTGCCAAGGCAAGAAGGTGTTCTGTCCCTCGTGTGGGTGGGGGAGAAGCCACCCAGGCTGGCTTTCCCATGCATTCACCTGGGGTGCCACCTTCCTTTCTTTAGTGGAGATGGCTGAGAGGGGTCCTGCAAGGTAAGGGGTCCACTTGAGGTCTGAGTGTGCACCCACCATGTACCAGGCCCTTGCCAGCCAGGGAGCAGATAGAAATTGTAAGGATGGCTCATACTCTTGGGGGCTAACATCTAGGCAAGAAAATAGTCTCCCAAGATAATTTCTAAGCTTTGCTCAGCATGAGCTTTAGACCTATTCCACATCCTGCCAGGAACAAAGCAGGTCGACTACTCAGGGGCCTCTGTTTGCCTCATCCACCGTCCTCATCCAGTCTCCCCAGGGTGGCAGGAAGTGTGACGACCTTGGGAGAACATGTCTGAAAAGAAAGGACATGGAGCCCTGTTTACCTGCCGGGGTGTTGGCCAAGTTCTTGAATTTCTTGATCTGGAATCGTTTCACTGCCACGGGCTGGCCTTGGTACCGGGCCCGATAGATGATGGTGCCACTCCCACCCTGGCCCAGGACACTGCTCTCGTCCTCGTTGTGCTCCAGCTTGCTGTTCTCCAGGAAGAGCCTGCCAGAAATACCACATAGAGGTCAGACCAAGCCTCCTAACTGGTCCCTGACCCCCCTGCCCAGCGAGGCCTGTGGGGTGGGGGTGGTCCTTGGATGGATGGATGTGAGGACACCCTTGGTCGTTTCTTCCACTGCAGGGAGTTACAGTTCAAAGCCACCTGTGGAGTCAGACAGATCCAGGATACACCATGGCCTTGGACAGGTTGTGTAGCCTCAACAAGCCTGGGTCTCCTCCATAAAGTGGGATCGTAACAGCAACTGCCTTGTAGGTGCGGATGATGGCTTGCACTGGGGAGAGCCTTGCAACGTGGCCCACATAGGAAAAAACAAATTCTCTTGGAGGTTTCTCTCCAAAAGATTCTGTGCTTTGAGAGCTAGTATATCCAGCAGACACACTGCATTTATTTA
Organism: Nyctereutes procyonoides; assembly: GCF_905146905.1. Taxonomy (NCBI): domain Eukaryota; kingdom Metazoa; phylum Chordata; class Mammalia; order Carnivora; family Canidae; genus Nyctereutes; species Nyctereutes procyonoides. The sequence continues at coordinate 52,099,827 of NW_026575047.1, read as the reverse complement.
CTGCTAGGTTGGTTGTTTCCTTATTTCTTTTTACTAAGTGAGAGGTTAGGTGAGTGGCCATGGAGGGCTTCTGATTGGCACAAGCAGTGTCTGCACAACCAATGGCTAGGATTTCACCCAAGGGCAGGGTGTTTTAGACTTCACTGGTCTATGTGTTCTAATCTTAGGTGAAGGGGAGATTTCTTTTGGGCTTTTGGAAAAACTAAGTCACTCCTGGAAGGGAGGAAGGGAGAGAGGGATGATGGGAGGTGGCAGGGCTGGAGGGAGAGGGAGAGAAAGGGATGATGGGAGACAGGAGGGAGGGGGAAGGCAGTCTAGATGCCCTCCCTCTGCAGGGCCTCCCCCTGTTCTGCTGAAGCCTCTCTGGGCTGCTCACCAGCTGGCTATGCCAGGTGCCTCCACTGGAGTCCTCTTGGCCCCACAGGCCGACTCCACTAGGCAGCTGTTTTTCGTGCCTTCCACGAATGGATTCTGCAGCTGCTCAGACTTTGCACAGCTCAACTGCATGCTTTACACTACAAGCAGGTGTGACTGCCTCCACTGAAGCCCGTGGTGGTATAGCAGCTGAGCTGAGCTCTTCTCCAAGCACCCACTGCCAAAACCACCTGCTTGGGCAGCATGGGCACTTGGGAGCTTCCCAGGATGGCCACCAGGAGCAGCAGTAGGAATGCTGGCGATCCCTTAGGGCATCCTATAAACATGGGGCCTAGGACAGGGTTCCCTGGATGCCAAGTAACCACTCCCCCAACCCCGAACCACCCAAACTCCTAGTGCAAGGAGGGCAGTGCTTCAGGGCCCACGCTGGGGCACAGCTCAAGTGTCCAAAGAGCCTCTGCTGGATTGGGAATCCTGTCCACACTGTTGGGCTTTTCAATTACTAGCCAAGTACCTTCAGTTAAGAACCATGATACAGCCTGCAATTTGATCCAAACCCATGGGGACAACCAGTCTGCCTTTCCAGATTTCATACTGTAGATGCCACAGCCCAGATTTCGCTAGGGTGTAAAATGTAACAGCAAATAAATGAAAATCTTAACATTTGGGGCTAATTGGGCCTCCTCTACAGAAATCTGATTCATGCATATATAAAACTCTGCATGTGGTCTCTAAGAAGCAACAACCCTCACATTAGAGTTCTAGGAATAAAGGGAGCTCATTTTGCAGAAGAGCAGCATTTCATCATCATTTCTACCAGTGAGGTAACTGGGGATATTGGAAAGGGCTTTGGGCGGGGGAGTCTATCATCCAATGTAGGAAGCAATTTATTAATTTGATAGACCCAGAAGTGTGCTTTGGAACTCCAAATCTGCAATATCTCAGAGTATTCAACATCGATTCTTTGGGGATGGGGGGCAATTTGGAAAAATGAGAATACAAATATTCTTACCATCCCCCCACACCCCAAAAAGTTTACTTTTATTTCAAGAAGCCAGATACAACATCCTTTGCAATCCTTTGACTAAGACGACAACAGGACTTCCTAACTCCAAAAGAGTTGGTAACCACCAAGGTCAAACTGTCTCCAAGGAGACCAAGTCATAGCTTCTGGTTTCCATGACTACAGAAGATTCCATCTTTTTACCCAGCCCTTGGATTTTGTGACTCTTTACTGTTGGATGGGATCACAAAACATTCTCCTCTTCCTCGGCATTCTCTCCCTAGTCATTATCTTAGGTTACAGGCAGACTCAACTTCAAGGACAGATGTAGGGGGATCTAAATGCCCAGCCTCAGGGCAGCAGGTAGGGTCAGCATTTGCCAAGACAGGAAAATGAGGCTGTAGGCCTGGGAGCACTGCCTTCTTGAACACCGAGGAGAATTTGCCTTCTATACCTTGAGCTGGCAGGAAAGTAGGAATCAGAGGCAATGGCTGGCTTAGCAGAAAGGAGCTCAGCTGATACAAGGGCAAGATGGGGTGGGGACCCAGAATGGCTCCCCTCCAAGTGCTCTGCCCAGCTGGGCCTGCTGTGGCCTCCGAAATGGCACCCCTGGCTCCCTTCGGGCAGCCTAGGCTGGGAACCTATAAGTCCCAGGAGACTGGGTGGGAAGCAGTGGCTACACCAGCTAGCCATCACCTGAGGAAGGGGCCGCCAGGCAGGGTGGTGCTGTGGCCTACCTGGCTGGAAAGTCAGTCATGAACAGCTCAGGAACCAGCTCCTGGAGAGGCACAGGGAGGTCGGGGTGTCTGGGGCAGGAGATGAAGTCCTGTTCGATGGCCGTGAGCACACAGTCTTCCATGTCGAAGTACTGCACCCCCTCTGATTTCTCACTTGGGTCAGTGTGCTGGGCCCAGGAGGTCTCGCACACAGGGCAGGGCACGTACTGCTCCATTAGTGGGGTCCCATCACTTTCGGTGGCTGTCAGGGCTAAGTGGGGACAGAGCAGGAGACAGTCTATGTGAAGGCGGCTGAAGGTGGGTCCCTGAACGGCACCCAGGCTATCTGGGCTTTTGGTAAGAGGGGGTCTGGGTGCCCCTGCCTGGACCCCAGGGAGTGGCTGAACTATGACTCAGGTTCTTTTTTGGGGAGAGAGATCCTGAAAGACGAGCACTGGGAAAGGTGAGGGATGCACTGGACAGACAGTGGGTGGCCTAAACTGAGCGGGCTGGCTGGGGAGTGGCTGAGAGGCTGGGGATCCCTCCTGCACAGCTGCCCCGACAGGATGCTGCGGGCTGCGTCTGAGCTGTGCCACACTCCAGCAAGCGAACCACAACCAATAAGGAGTTGTTCTTAAAATTAGAAACATAAGGCTTGCAATTACCATGATCCTTCGTAGAAGAGCAATGCAGGGGGAGAAATGAGTACAAATTATAATAGACAGAACCTAGTCATTTTACCTGTGTTCCTCCTGGCAGGAGGCACACAGCTTTTCTGCACACTTCTGAAAGGAGGTGCAAAGAAGTAGTCTCCAAGGCACCTCAGGGTGAGCTGATGGCCTGTCTGGTGCAGGGTAGGAGGGGACTCCTAGAACCCTGTGGGCGCATCCACTATCTGGAGGCCCAGGTAAACACATCCTGCTGGGTAGCTGGTGGTGCTGTCTCCTGAGCTGCCCTGTCTCAGACGATAGTCTAATGCCCGTATCACATCTTCCCCAGCACCTGCTGTGGGGCTCACTGGTTGGCAGGGAGTCACAAAAGCCCAGGGAGGCTCACATGGGTCTAGAGGCTTCCTTGGATGAACAAGCACTCCCAGACTGCCACAACTCATACACCAAACTTCCTTCTCTTGGGCCTGCCTTTCTTTTCTGTTTTCCTCTTTCTTTCATTCTTTTTTTTCCTTTCTTTCTTTTCTTTCTTTTCTTTCTTTTCTTCTTTCTTTCTCTCTCCCTTTCTTTCATTTCTTTCATTTGTTTCTTCCCTCCTTCCCTTCCTTCCTTCCAAGACTGATTGGTTGATTGATTAATTTGAGAGGCAGAGAGAGAGAGAGGTGGGGAAGGGCAGAGGGAAAGAATCCCAAGCAGACTCCATGCTGAGTGTGGATCCCCACACAGGACTCGATCCCAAGAACCTGAGATCATGACTTGAGCCAAAACCAAAAGTCAGATGTTTAACTGACTGAGCCACCCAGGCACCACTCTTGGGTCCCTTTTTTCCTTCTAGTTCAGCTTTCCCATCAGCCCTGGATGGCCCCCAGACCCTGGTGTCCAGAGCATGCCTCCCAGTGCTCCCTAAGCATCTCCCCTGATGCTGTCCCAGGACATGGGGACAGCCACAGGCGAGAAGGCAGCCCAGGGAGGTTAGAGCACTGGCCAAGCAGGTCTTGGAGTCCAGAGCCATCCTCCACTCTCTCGGCCACCAGCCTTCGGAGGCTGAGGGCTCACGAGGACGAGGCTGCCTGGTTTTCCCCGCACAGCTTCCTCCTTGCAGGATGCCCCGTGGGTTCATCTCCACTCCGGTAGCAAAACAAACAGAAGGCCTCAAAAGCTTCACTTCAAAAAGTATTTTCTTTGGGTGGACTGTCAATGAAGAAGCTGATCAAAGGGCCATGTGGGTGGTTGATCACCTCTGGGAATTGGGGGAGGGAGCAGGCAGGAAAATGGGAGTCCTCAACAGGTGTGGCTTCCCTAGTCTCCCATCTCTGTCAGAGTCAAATCCCCTCAGAATTCAGCACTGTCCTCACTGTGTAAACAAGACCAGGTGAACCTCACATGGAGGGTTCTCTTGGGCCACGCAGGGCACCCAGGGTTATCTGTCTCCCCTCACACCATGGGGATCCAGGCCCATATTTTCCCCATAGCTCCTGACCCCGTGTCACTCCCAGACTTCCCCAGGGACCAGGATTCTGCCAAAGGGTGCTTAGGACCTCTCTGGTTTCCTTGGGCTGAATCCCAGTGAGACTTCTGCTCCCCAGATAACAAGCCCCACCTTGATTCATAAAGAAATACTAACATGAGCAAAGACTCGGTTCCAGAACGTTTTCTTACCGGGAAACCACTGATCGATCAGGGAATTGACATGGTCTGTGATAAAAGCCATCGCGGAGAAGTCCCTCATTTCCGACTGGCAAATGATTTTTATCCCTCCGCTTTTTTTCTTTTTCCAGTTCACGTCTGAGGATTCCACACTGCAACCCAGAAACAAAGAGCCCTCTGTGATCTGGCGTTGGGGGCCCTGGGATGATCTATCTCTGTGCCTCCAGACCTCAGGGACCCCACCCCCACCCCCAACCCAGGACTCTGTGCCTCTGCAGGACTATCAAGGGGGCCTCCGTGTTTGCGTCCCTGTGTATGTGACCATGCCTTGTCCCCTCCACCACTTCCCAACATGGTGATGTGGCCAGAGCGGGGACTTGGCCGTAATGGATGCTCAGGCAGGGGTCAGTCCCCCAAGTGGGACCTTGGGGCAGGTTCTCGCCTTCTCTGAACTATGAGATTCTCATTTGCCAGCTGGCAGCTGTGAGCTTTAAGTGGGAACATCTATATGAGAGCACTAGGCACCAAGAAAAACTCAAGTCAGGCCCTCCAAAGAGGATACTTCACCCTTCTCCTTCACGGAGCTGAAGAATATTTTGAAAAATTCAGTGTAAAGATGAAATAACTTTGCGTGTTTATTGAAGCTGATTAAAAGTCATTTATTAAACTTCTCAAGCTGACTTGATGTCTTTCTCTCAAAAAGGTAAAGAAAACAGAAAAGGGGAGCTAAGTTGTGTATCTTGTTATGCTGCCTGTAGGACCCCTGGTGTCACCTAGGCCATCATCACATAGGACGAGAAGACAGGGCCAGATGGCAGCAAGGGCCCTGCAGGCATCACCTAAGGGACCACCTAAGTGACCACTGCAGGCTCTCATCCCAGAGTTCAGTGGCCGTGGGCTGTGGTCACCAGACCCTCCCTTACCTTTCCTGTCCTGCGAGGAGAAAGGAGGAGGGATGAGGAGATGGGGGTGCTCTAGACATTTTTTGGGGAGGATCTCAACAAGCTGCCATGATGTGTTGCTCTGGGGAGAACTCTGGACCCTGAGGGGACTGTCTCCCAGAGAAGGCGGCCAAGGAGGCTGTTCCCATGGCCTCAGGCTGCCCCTGTCAGGTGGGTTCCCGAGTATTCCTACCTGAGGTAGCCCCCATCAAAAGTGACCAGGAGCCCTTCCTGCCAATAGATGGTCTGATTTCTTTTCACTCTGAATGTGCTACAGCGATTTCTCTGGCTTCCTGTAAAACTATAAATGGTGACTTTCCTGTGCCTGCTTTTAGTATTCTTCTTGTTTTCAAAAAGCTGAAAGAGAAAAGATCCTGCTTAAGTATTCCAGCCTCCTCGCTGGCCTTGGGCAGAGCTCGGAAGAGGTCGGCCTGGCCCATCGTGCATACCATCCCCCCCCCCCCCCCCCCCCCCCCCCCCCCCCGCCTCCGTCTTCCCACCGCCTCCTCCTCCATCACCACGCATCCTGTTGCCAAATTAAACACTGTATTATCTGGAGAGGACCCCACAATACTCTGGGAGCACATTTTTCCCAAAGGATTGATAAAAGGCTCTCCTATTTCAAACCTTTCCTGATTTGACAAGCAAAACTTTGTTAGAAAAATGTAGAAAATACAGAAAATGTACAAAAGAAACCAAAACAACTTACCACAAAGCAGGGATTTTGATATATTTTATCCTAAGATTTTTTTTTCTTTTTCTATGTATATGTTTGGAAAACCAGCTGAAGCTGTATTTTCTGGTTTTGTATTTCTAATTTTCTAAATTTCTAATTTCATATACATTTAAGAACTTCATGTTTCCTATGCCATCCAGACTCATACAAAAGTCATTTTTCCAAAGTTCAATATTTTTTTTTCTGTTTTTTGTTTTTTTTTCAAAGTTCAATATTTTATAGTAACTTTCCAGATCATTCATTTCTCTGAATATATAGGTTGTTTCAATGTTTTGCTCCCTCAAATGGGCCAATGATGCATGAAAAGTCATAAAGTGTTCTCTGATTTCAAATGATTTCCTTAGTTCACATTTTTAGCCGTAGGATTAATCCGTCAAAGGGTCTGAACGTTTTTAGGCTCTGGATACGTATTGAGGAACCACTTTTGAAACAATCAGACTATGTATACACTGACCACAGTGTATGAACCTGTGTCATGCTTCTGGGCTGGCTACGGTGGCTTTACTCTGCTGATTTGTGAAAGGTGCAAGGTGGCCAGCATCTCATCCTTGCTTGAATTTGTATGCTTTTGATTACTCCTGAGACTGAACTCCTTCTCCTCATCTGAATTTCAATGGGACTTTTCATCTCATTTTGAGTGAAGGATGCTGCCTGGAAGGGCGCCTGCCTCCACACCCAGCTGGGCCCCCATCCCCAACACAGAGCCCACTTGGGAGCTCAGGCCTCACACGATGACAGCACTGTGTTCTATGACCTCCCACTTAGAATATGGCAGGAGGACAAGTTCAAAGGGAGGGCAGAGCGATGGAATCAGACCTGTGGAAGAACCAGCTCCTGCACCCACTCTTCCCATCATCACAGAGCCCCTAGGCCTTGCAAACAAGTTCCTTCGCCCACATGCGCCACAGCAGTTAGGGTTTTCAGGCTCTCTTTACTTTTTAACATTTCAGCAATATGGGAAGATCAAAGAATATCTTTATTTAGCCAAGGAGTCATTAATTCCATAAGGGCCTTTTAATTTGAATGTGGCAAAAAGAAACTCATACTGAATTTAACATCAACTATTCAATAGTCCAGGTTTATGCCAAGGGTGCTATTATTGTAGAGTGGGTCAGAATTCCCTGGAAGCCTTGTGAAAAAAAAAACAGGGTTGGGCTCCATCCTGGAGTTTCTGAAATAGTGGATGTGGGGTGGGCCCAAAGATTTGCATTTCTAACAAGTTCCCAGGTGAGGCTGCTTCTGCTGGTCCAGGAATCCCACTTTGAGAAACACCACTCTAGACAAATGCTACTTTCATGTTACTGTTTTCCATTAAATTAATATTGGCGGACAGCCAGGATGCCTTACAACCACCCCAGGTGAATCCACAGAAAATAACTTCATTGCTTCCAGACCAAGTTAAAGATCTACACCAGTGGTTCTTAAGCTTGACTAGATAGTGAAATCACCTGGCAAGCCTTAAAAACTCGCAGTGCCTGGTGGTGTATCCAGAGATTCTAACTGGGGCAGCCTGTGCTCTGCCCATGTCTGTTGGAAGCTCCCCAGGTAAGTGTAGTGCACAGCCTGAGTGGCAAAACCATGGTTCGAAAGCCATGGTCCTCCAAGTGTGGTCCCCAAACCCAAAGCATCACTGGGGACGGTGCTTTGATACACAAAATGCTGGGTCCCAGTCCCCACCCCCTGAATCAAACCCTTTGAGGGGGCCCGGCCATTTATGTTCTAACAAGCCTTTGAGGGGATTTTTGATGTGCATTGGTTTTCAACCATGGTTCCTAAAATGAGTTTTCTGAGCCAGCTAGGTGCTGGTTTGGGATTCACAGAATGGCTCAAATGGGTCTGCCAGCCGACAGAAGAGAAGGCAGCTATGCCAGGCTGGCCTCCTGGTCCTCAGCTTTGCTGAAGCTATGCTGAAGCCCTTCCAGCAAAAGGCCTCTGCCTCCCGAAAGGGCACAGCTCCCTGTACGCCCTCCCCCACGCAGAAGCTGCGGCTACCTGCAGGTCCATCTCCGCCAGGCTGATCAGCATCCGTGCTATAAACCTTTGCCAAAAGCCGACAGGAACGAAACTCATCTTAAACACTCTCTGAATGGTGTTGGCCTTGGGGTGCTGCATGCTGTGGGTGTCCAGGCCAGGCTTGGACGGAAGGAGGTGTGGCAGAAGGTAGCTGGAACACATTGGAAGGGACAGGTGAACGGCGCGGCCAGGGTCTGCCGTGGGTGCCCTGACCCTGGCACACACACAGCCTGGCCTGGGCATGCGGCCCTGGTGCCCTCCCCTCCAGGGCCTCTGGAATTCTACTCCTAGAAAGACCGAGTAGTTTCTAGTTTCTGTACTTGACAATGAAGGCTCCAAGAGGAAATGAAGATGGGCACAGCAGAGAAACCTCTCAAGGCAGGTCTGTAGGACAGCCACTAGAACATGCTAAGGGAAGATATGAAAAGGTCTGCATCAGTAACACATCAGACATGGCAAATCTTGGTTCGCTCTTTGTAAACAGGGCTGTGATTGGGGAATCGTTTAAAACTAACTCAGAACCGTGAAGGAGACATGGGTATGGCCGCACAGTTCCAAAGACCATGCAGACATTGGGGTCAGAGTCCTGTTTCTGGCCCTTGAAGCTATTTATTGTTCTTGGCTGGTTGAGACAACACCGTCGCCTTTAAAAGTTAAAATGAGGCTGTTTGTGCACCGAGGGATGTTTTATGAGAGTGCACTTGCTCATCATAAACCTGCTGAGTCACCGAGTCAGTTGACAACAGCTGAAGCTGGGGAGGCCCCTTCAAGAGCACGCCTGAAAACCAGCATCTTCTGTGCGTGTGGGGCTGTGGAGGTAGGCACAGGGTGGCCCTCAGATGTGCCTTCTTCTTAACAAAGGTCTTGCCTTCAGCTACCCAGAGGCTTTTAAAATACACTGGTTTAGCTCCAACAAAACATCATTAGAACGTTCTGGAAGAGACCCCTGAAAATTTTGTAGAAGTGTCTATCCTGGCATTGTGTCTTCAGCACATGGTGTAACCTTTTGTGGATTCTGCTTTCCTGGCGTGGGAAGAGAAAGGACACCTGTCCCACAGGGTTGGTGCAGGATGGACGGGGGCTGTGGATGCGGGCTGTGCAGTGGGGGAGACCCCAAGGGAACCATCATACCTGTGCTAAAATGGAAAATGCTTGGACATTTGCGACTTTATGTGGAACCAGATGCCACTGGCTATGAGTATTTAATATAAAGAGTAACAATAATAATGCTGATGACACCTAATGTCTTCGAGGCTTTTTTTTTTTAAGATTTATTTATTTTAGAGAGACAGGTGAGAGAGAGAGAGAGAAAGAAAGAGAGCAAGCAGGGGGAGGGGCAGAGGGAGAGAGAATCTCAAGCAGACTCCTTGCTAAACAAGGAGCCCCATGTGTGCTTGACCTCAAGACCCTGAAATGGTGACCCGACCTGAAATCAAGAGGTGGCACTTAACCCAATTGAGCCACCCAGATGCCCCATCTTTGGAGCTCTTCTGTGCAAGAGACACTTTTCATACTTTACATGTATAATCCCACTTAATCCTCATAATTGCAATACTAGTTGATAATAGTATTATTCCCATTGTACAGATGAGATAAGAAAGGCAGTCGGGATTCATACTCAGGCATTCTGGCTCTGTGGTCTCACCTGCTGTCCTATAAGCCTCCTTGAAGACTTGGCCATGACCTGGCGGATTTTATGGTTCAACCAGACATATACATGTGTGTATAACTGACTTGGTTTTACTGAGTCAGGCTGGCAACCCCTCTTTCCTCTAACCTATAGATAAAAATAACTGGAAAACGGTCAGACTTTGGCAATGCTGTAAACTCAGAGGCTGCCTCACTTTGCATGGATCAAAGTCAAGGACACACATAGGTCATGGTATGGGGGATCACATGGACTTTCAATTCCTCTTTGGGATTTCTCCTTATAGGACTCACTCTTGCCTCCTAGGGGCCTGGAGCAATAAGAGACCCTCTCCCATAGTTATAAGGTTGAGCAGAAATCTGGGCGGTGCCTCGGGCTCAGTGGCCCAGGTCTGGCTCCCAGAAGGCCCAGTCTATGCAGGTAGAGTCTCTGGGCTGGCCACACAGGGTCCAGACCAGCTTACCAGGAGCCTCTGGTATGCATGTCCCCAGAGCTCTGGGATTGGGGTGTGGGCAGTTGGTGATAGGGACTCTGGTAGGTGCATGGTAAAGGTCTGCAGATTCGGGGTCCCGGCTACTGCTTTGTGGACAACATCAGGATCAGATCCAGAAAGTGGCTAAAACTGAAATTCTAGCATAGAGGCCCTGTGTGCCTGGCTCGTTCAGATGTAGCATCTCTCATAGATCAGACCACGTGCGCCCAATCCCACCCCGGCCCCTGCCCTCCCTGCATTATGAAGCCCAGCTGTGTAATTAGCATGCACATCCTTGTCACTTATCCCATTTGCATTCACTAAATAACCATGCAATCAACCCTCTAAAACATGAAACACCCCCCCCAACCCTGCCGGCAAGATATTTCTAATGCCATTCTTGTGTGTTCTCCTGTATTTTTCAGTAAATGCATTTCTTTGAACACCTCCTCCCCACCCCCCACCAGAAAGAGATATGCGTGGCCCAGGAAGGAGCAGCTGGCCTGGGCAGGCAGGCCCTCCCCATGGCCCATGCCTAGAACTCTTCTTCAAGCCTCCAGTAACCCCAGTCTCTACTCTATCCTCCAGTGAGCAGTGGGAACAGCCCAGCAGTGGCTTTACCTGTCATTGGCCACAGGAAGGGCGATCTCAAACTTGGCCAGGAACTGGAAGTACTGCTCCTCTGTCTGCTGTGTGAAGCCGGTCCCCACCAGCAGCATCCTGAGGTCCTCTGCTCGGATCACCCCATTCTTGGCCACCGACCGGGAGCCCTTGATGTTGAAGATCCGCTGCAGACATTCGGATAACCAGATGGGGTCAAGGAAGTAGAGGTTGCGCAGGCCATGGCTGGTGTCGGGGAAATGGAGCAGGGTGCCAGTCTCGATGAGGAAGCTGATGGCTGCCCAGGGAAGGGGAGGATGAAGCAGCATCAGACAGAGTGAAAGGGACTCTGGGGTGACCTAGGGGACCCAGGTCACAAATTTTCCTTAGGAAGCAATCAATGGTCCCAGGCATACACGGCCCTTTAGCAGGGCCTGCTGCCCTGTCACTGGTTTCCTGGTGGCACCTCATAACACTCTCCAACGTGCCGATCTGATGGCCAGCAGGAGGACTCCGGTCTGCGGACCTCCATCATCCAGATTCTCCATCTATCTCTGCAGATCTGGCTCCTTGTGAAAATGTATCTATGACTCCCGTGTCACAACCACCTGAAGTGCTCTGACAGTCATTCGCAGACAGGTGCAGAGCAGTGAAAAAGGGGAGTCTCCCTTTCTGGAGGCCCCATGCTTGTGTCCCGTCCACCTGCCCTCCTGGCCTGCCCGCTCACCCGACTGCAGGTCCTCATAGTCTTTGATGTCATTGTCAGGCATCTGCTCCACCAGCTGCTCCAGCTGCCTGTCTGTGAGATACTGCACGTCGTCGCTCAGGCTACGGTGCTGCTGCTCTGCCAGCACAGCCTCCTGGAGGCTCAGGTAGCTCCTGGGGATCTGGGGTGCAGAGGGGGCAGGCTGGGCCCCTCAGGTCCTGAGGTGTGCCCGGCCCACCCAACCCTGCTTGCTGCCCTCGGAGGCTTGAGTGTGTGAACTTCCCTTCTCGCTGCCCCATCCCCAGCCTTCCCCACCCCTGCCCCAGAAAACTGCTCGCATGGGGGACCGTTGAGCCTAAGCACGCAGCACACGTGTTTGACAATGGGGGGCTGGGAAGTTTAGATTCCTGGCGAACAGGGAGCAGCCCCTCTGGCTTCAGTGGGATCCTGCCTACGGTACCCACCAGCCTCCCCGCAAGTCTCTGGCAGCCGATGGTGCTGCCCACATCCTTCATGTTGCACGTGACATGGAAAATCAGCTGCCGTAGGCCCTCCTGGCCTTCCAGACTCTTACAGGAGAGCTCACTGTGAGTGCAAAACAGAACGTGATCACTCATCACACCTCTTCTCACTGACAAGTGCTGCAGCATCTGTGTCCCAAAATTTCATCCCTAAGGCTGGCAAGTTAAAAGAACCCATGAAGGGTGAACACAGAGAAATGTATTAAGCTCTCAATGCAAAGCTCTGTGCTGGGAGCGATGTAGTATGTGTCCTGAGGAGGAGGAAAGTGAGGACCAAAGGTGCCAGGTGACACCCCCCACCCCCCACAAGCTGGAAGGGAGCACACTTGGGGTGGACCCGGTTCTGGCCCAGGGCCAGTGCCCCTGTTTTATCGCCGGCCTCAGGGTGTCCTCAAGGGCACACGAAGAATTCCTGAAATTCTGCATCAGGACCAGCCAGATCCTGCATTCTGGGGCAGATGGAGGTGTCCCCAGGCTGGCCCTGCACCAAGGTCTGCAGCACTCCACCCAGGGGGAGTGGGGTGAAGGAACCTGAGAGCTACCAGCACAGCAACTCACACTTCATTCCTACGAGAGAATGCTTCCTTAACTTGCTGGGCCTGTTCCATCGCCTGTGAAGTGGGCACAAGGACTCCCATAGCCCCACAGGGCTGTCGTGAGTCAAGAGAGAAGCAACAAGCCCAGGGCTCTGGTCCCACTGGCAGTGGCCGGGACCGCTCAGACCCAGTGTGAGGACCAGGACCACACCTGGGTCTGCGATTGGTCAGAGATCAGCAAATGTGACGAGTGGCAGGCACACGCATTTCTATCTCCTGGTCCCATCAGGACTGTGCATGCTCAGCATTGGCCCCAGGGGGGAGGGGACCCCGAGGGAAGCATGGAGAGGCTCTGCCCTGCCTGCCCACTAGAGGGAGCTTGCCCTCCCCGGGGTGGTCTGGTCTGCTCTGGCTCAGGAGCCCTCTGTAGGCAGATCCCGGTGGCCCCCGGCAGATGGACAGGTGAAGGAGCAGCAGCCTCAGCCACAGCCAGGCACCAGGCAAGAGAGAGCAGGACACTCACTGCAAGTGTTTGAAGGTGATGTCTGGGAAGCCTGTGGCCCGGGACCCAGATGGTGAGCGGCAGAGCGCCAGCACATAGGCGCGCAGCGTTGCAATTCTCTCCACTCGGAATTTGGTTTCGATTAAGTCCAGGTGTGTTCCGACCACCAGCACCACAGCATTTGGGGCCTTGGCCTGCCAGAGAGAACCCCACAGCTGAGCATCGGCTCCCTTCGCTCCAAGAAGAGACTGGGACATAGCTCCCAGGCATAGAGGCGAGCCGACCCTCGGCACCACCCAGGACTGTGCCCCACACTCCGCTCTGTAAGCCTCGAGGGCATGTTATACACTGAGGGGTTGCATGAGGCACCCCAGAAGAGCTGGATTTCTGATCCCCTCAGCCTGTATGTCAGCTTCCTGTGGCTGTGGCCTGCATCCAGGCTCTTGCCACCTTGACTCGTGAGACGGGAGCTCTGTCTTCCTTTTGTGTCCAAGAGTCGGGGGTGGGGGCTCTTAAAGTTAAGAGTGCTGATAATCACCTGGTCAAGGAGGGTTTGAAGCGCTTCACCGTGACCTGATTCTGGGTCCTCTGAAAGCCTACCAAGATGCCAAGCGTTTCTCCCTGACCATTCCTTTTATTTCTGCAGTCAAGGGGATGCTTCAGAGCAGCAGCAGACCCCCTCACCCTGCTCCCCGTGATGTTCCGAGGCCCGAGAGCTGCAGGGCTGGTGCCTCCTCACCTCAATGTTGAGCAGCCAAAACTGGAGGCTGGCCACGGCCTCCTCCCCCAGTGCCAGGTTCCAGACCACCACGTACAGGGCCTTGTCCGTGAAGAAGCACTGGTTGACAGTGGCCATGCTGGCGGGGCCTCCGATGTCCCAGACGGTGAATTCCACAGAATCCACCTGCTTGTGCAACAAGAACAGTGACAGGAGGCAGTTAGGGACCAAGGCTATAGCCAAACACGTTGAGATTGCTCAGGCACAGCACGGGAAGGGCTTTCCTCATCCTGCTGTTTGTCTCAGGAATCAAGTAACCCAAGAGAGGGACTTCTGGAAGCTCCTATCTACCGCCAACAGAGCAGGGGGCCCGGCCCTGGACGGCTGGCTCCTGTGGGCTGGGGTGTTTGTGTCCAACTGTATCTGCAGAACGCTGGGGACACTGTCCTGCCTCTGTCTCTGCTGCAGATGGTTCCCTACTGGAGGGGACACCCTGGTGCTGACGTCAGCGCTCACCCAAGGCTTAAACTCCATCCATGCCTGCGAGGGTGAGGCCGAGGAGATGGGCCTCTGAACTTGCGTAGGCTGGGAGGCGGCGCCCACCAAGGATAATGGCAGCTGCCTGACGTGGAATCAAACAACAGATGTGCTGTTGTGCTGCCAGGAAAGGCTGTGTAAACGGTGGTTTCTCTATTGTCCTATGAGGTCAGAGTCTGGCCCCAGCAACTAGGACTGCAGTTTCCTGCAGCAAAGAATCGTTTGCACGACATTGCATTTTGGCCTCCAAGAGGAGGCCAAGACAAGGCGTGCTGACCGGCTTTTGCAAAGGCATGAAAATGGACAGCTGTTCTGAACTGGCTGAGGGCCCAGACACACGGGCAGTGACACAGCTCAGCATTCGAAAGGTTAGGAGGGGAAATTATAATGCTGGCCAAATGGAAGTGGACGCCAAAGGACAGGAAAAATGGAAACAGCAATTCACCTCTCTGACCTTGGAAAGCATTTGCAACAGACCAGTTGAAAGAAAGTGATACTGAGTCACTACTCAAAAAAACCCCAAAAACCCAAAACCAAAAAAATAGGAGAGAATCCAGAGATTATGGGTGACTTTAGAGACGTTCTGGACAGGAGTTAGTGAGATTCACTCCTGGGGTGTTCAGGGGTGGTGGTGATGGTACTGCTGGTATTAAGTAACCAATCGTTCTGGCGTTACAAGGCATTACAGGGCAGGACCCTGCTCTCTAGAAGACAGTTTAAATGCCTAATGACCTGAACTGGAATGCCTGACTTGGAAAGTGATTTTGTGTAAAAGACTTTTGCAAGGAAACCTATCTCTAGCTGGCCCTGTCCTGGGGGCTGTGGGGATAAATCATGCAGCCTCTGGCCCCAAGGCTCCTCGCACCTGGATCCCCGTGTGGTTCTGTGTGACCACAAATACAGCAACAGGTAAGGGAGGCATTATAGGTGTGCGTTCCATCCCTGAGCTGGGAGAAACAGCTAAGGGCATGTGCTATGTCCTAGCCCTTCTGCAGGCTCTTTTCTCTGATTCTAATACAAGACAATTTTCATTTTCCTTTGTCTCATACTGAGTGGCAAAGTAGATGATTAATAGGTTTACCAAAGGATTCATTTTAAATAGGGCTGAAGATCAAGACTTTTCAGAACTTGGGGTGAAAGCAGGTGTCAGGAAGGACAGAGCATCCATTCTGTTTGAATTGCAATCCATAGGGCCAGGAGTGGCAAGGCCTGGCCCCTGCTGTCTTTAGAAGCTCATCAAAGAAATCTAATGGACAGCCAAGATTAAGAACTATTGGCCTGAAGCCTCAACTTAGAACAGAACAACCGGGGCACTTGGGTGGCTCAGTCGGTTAAGCATCTGCCTTCGGCTCAGGTCATGATCCCGTGATCCTAGTATCCTGGGGTTGAGCCCTGCATGGGGCTCCCCACTCAGCAGAGGGTCTGCTTCTCCCTCTCCCTCTACCCCTCCTCTCAGCTTGTGCTTCTCTCTCTCTCTCAAAAAAAAATAAAATTTTAAAAGAACAGAACAACCATGAGGGCATGTTAGGAGATTATTACGAAATTATTCACGGCCCTTGGCAGTAGCTGGTTTGAAACAGCACGCAACAGCCCCTGCAAATATCCTGGGTATCAGACACCAGGCTGTGAAAATCCCAGGCTCTCTGGAGAGGAGACAGAAGGGGCACAGGAAGCTCCCTCCCACCCATGGGGACTCTGCACGCCGACCATCCTTGACCTTGGCTCTCGAGCCAGCTGGCCTCTGGAGCTCCCACTTGGTGGTCCTGATGGTGGCCTCGCTGTGCACCACCTGGGGGGCCCTCCCCGTCTGTAAGATCTCCAGGAGGGTGGACTTGCCCTGGCGAGGAGGACCCACGATGATCATTTTCATCAGCTTGCACTTCTCTGCTTTCCGCAGTTGAGCACGCAGGTAAGACAACATCGCTTTGGGGCCTACACAAAATCACAGAGTGGGGGAAAATGCTGCTGACACATGGACAAGAACATGCTCACAGCTCTTGGGAAACAAAATCCTGTCTTTAAGGAATACCTTCCATATGTTCTAATGGGTGGTAGGGAGTGGAGAGGGCGATTGGGTTTGATGCGAAGAAGGTGCAGTCATAATTACCCCAAAAGTGGAATCCGAATGGTGTTCGGATAGACAATATCCTTCCTGCCCACAGAATCACAGATAGGTTTATCCTATGGCTAATTGCAATACACTGGTGCTCAGCACCAATCACTTTCTGGGTAACCTGCACAGGTCGCCCAGCTGCTTCTAGCCCAGGTCCTTACCCTCTGGACTTAAGCAGTCTTTCTCCGGGGGCAGTGCCTAGGAAGCCCTACCTTCTTTTTTGATCTCTGTGGGCACGTTGCTGATGTTCAGGTCTTCAATGTCCAACTGCCAGAGGTTGCTCAGCTGCCCCAGCTCAGGAGGGAGCTCACGGAGGCCAGGATTGCTGAGGGCACACACACACATCATGGGAGGACACACACACATGTGCGAGCACACACAGACAGACACATACGTGCAGCAGCCCGTCAGTCTCTAGGGTCCACTTTTCCTGCACCCCTGCTTTCAAATGTTCCATTAGATAGCAATTCCAAAGGCTTTCTCGCTGGAAAGCCAGCATTGCAAATGGCAGCTCTGTCTTCTGCAAATCCCTGTGGTTTAGAACTAAATTTCCTCCCCACCCAGTGTCGTCATATTTTCTATTTATTATGGTGCCATAAAGATTATTAGTCACTTCTCAAAAAGGCAATGTAACTGAATTATTTTATATTTTCCTTGTTTTGCACACCGCACACTCCCCTGCCCCCTCAGCAGCGCCTGGCGGTAGGTACTCAGTAAATGGAAGGATGAATAACTGAGCAGTTCTCGTCAGGACAGGAGCCAAGTAGCAAGGAGTGCATCATGGCATCACAGCCCCTGTCTTCCCTTCCCCTACCTCTTTGACTAAAGCCCAGTCCTGAAAGTCTCCCTGCTGCTTCCTGGTCCATAGAGGGCTTCTTTCTCCCTGCTGCCTGCGTCCTCAGATGGGTTACGGGAGGACACCTTGAAGGGCCAGTGCGCCTGCGCTGGCTGGGTACTCACTTTCCCAGGTAGAGTTCCGATAAGCTCTTCAGGAGGCAAACCGAGGGAGGGACCGAGTCCAGGTGATTGTCGTTCAGACAAAGGACTTCCAAAGACTCACTTAGGAAGGCCGGAAATTCCAGCACACCCACTGCAAAGAAACGGCAAAACGGACTGGATGTTTGCGGATGATTCTGGATCACGGCGTGGAGGCCAGGCGGGTGTACCAGCTGGTGAAACCTCCGCAGGGCATTGTAGTAAATCGGTCTGAGTAACGTGCTCATCTTACTGACCTAAGTAAGGATTCCAGTTCTAGGGGATGGTCCTACAGACATTCTTGCAAGTACGTGGCAAAGATGTGAGGGCAGGACACTCCGTGGGCACACTGTTTGTAACAGCAAAGACAGGGGACAGGCTGCGTGTCCCCCACCCAGGGAGGTGCTGATGAGTAATGGGTAAGATGCAACTTATAGAGCATGGGGCAGGCAGGTCCATGGGTATGGAGTGACATCAAGGACTACTGGTGAACTGGAAAAGGAAGGAGTGGAATCTGACATCTAGAAGGCTTAATTTGTGTATTATAAAACGTGTGTGTGCAGGCTTGCGAGCAAATACACACCCCCCCCGTGCATTTTAAGTGTGTATGTCATATGTATGTGTGCTATAATGCATATTCGTGCTATATGACGTTTTTGTGTGTGCCACACATGCACACAGGTATATTGACGTGCTGTATGTTACAGGAATGTTATAGGCACACCACACATGCGCATTACAGGCATGTGGATACACCAGGCACACATGTGCATACGTGTATGTTAGACACAAACATAATCGTTACTAGAGACACATTAAATCCCACAGCTGTCTCTGGGGAAGAGAATTACGAGGAGACTGGATATTCATCCCACACATTTGATACTGTTCAAAAATTCTGTTTACCACGGACACGTCTTCTTCAATTAAAAAAAGCCAATGGAGTAAAAAAAATAAGAAGATGGGCTTGGTTTCTATGCTTCCTATGATGGCACTCTCTGAAAAAACCAGCCAGCTCTCTATTATTTAAGAGACTTCATTAATTAGGCTAATTATGAGATTCCTATTAAGATCATGTCACATGAGCTCCTTCTATGGGCCACTGGAGTGTGGGAGCTGAGAGAATGTGGCAGGGAGCTTGGACTCACACGCTGATGGAGATCAGAGGCTTAGGTTTCAGTAAAATCTCCAAAGCGCCTTGTCCTCCCTGGTGGGCAGGACTCCATGCTCCCAGAACTCAAGATAAAAGACGGCCCGAGCCCTCTCCTCTGGCCCTCTTGCCAGCCAAGTGAGATAGAGAAGCCTGGATTCTTTTGTTGGGCTGGAAAAACTTTCCGCCGCCCTTGATCACAACTTCCTCCCTCTGCTCTGGCTCTTCTCCACAAATGTCGTCCGGTATCGATGGTAATGGGGTAACCTGGCATCAGAGAATGTTCCGGGAGAGGCGATAACGGATACTGCGATTGGTGCCCAAAAGAACCAGCCTAGCTGGCCCCCTGTGGGAAGGGGACTTGGTGCAGTGGCTCCTTGAGTGTAATAAAGATGCAACAGATTTTTAAAGATGGCTTTGAATTTAAGAAAAATGTTTGAGGGCAGCCCCAGTGGCTCAGGGGTTTAGCGCCGTGTTCACCCCAGGGCGTGATCCTGGAGACCTGGGATCGAGTCCCACGTCGGGCTCCCTGCATGGAGCCTGCCTCTCCCTCTGCCTGTGTCTCTGCCTCTGTCTCTCTCCCCTCTCTGTGTTTAATAACACATGAGATAAATAATAACACATGAATAAATAAATAGAATCTTAAGAAAAAGAAAAATGTTTGAAAGGACTTTTTTTCCTCCCCTCAATGAAAAAGAATGATTGTTAGCCAGCCCCAACACACATTGAAAGAACAGTAAGAAAGGCTCACTTTCCTCCCAGAGAACACATTCTGCACACCTGACCTTGGTACTTTCTGATTTTCGAGTTGTTTTTGAAGCCTCTCTAAGCGATGGGTGGATCGAATGAGGAATTATGACTGCAAACAGAGGCAACACCTGTCATAGAGTCTCTGGCCCAGAGCAGAAACGGGCCTGGAGGAGCACAGCTCGAGGTATTTATGAACTGTAATTATTCCTAAGTTATTTATGACTCTGCTGGTCTGAATTTTACCGTAAAAACGGCTGTCCAAATTATTTTTGGACAAGGCTGCCGCACAAATAGGACTACTTGAATGTACATAAATCTCCTTGGAATTTTACTATCCGTCTGCAAACAAGTTAGCTTTTATACAGATAATTCCCCACCCAAGGATCAACAGCCCCCAAGAGAATAACCCTCCACAGGGGAAGAATTTGCAATGGGTCTCCTTTTCATCCAGGGGTGGGCCTCAGCTTTCGAGACGAAATTGAAACACTCAAGAAGCCTTTGTCAGATGCCAACGCCACGATCTACCTCTGCCAGGGATACTTCCAAGGGGTGTGGCCTCTTCACCTAGCTCCCCAGAGGGGCTCCGGTGGGCCACTGGCAAACTCATTTTCCAGAACATTGGTACACGTTCCTGTTGTGCTTTTCATGGCGTGCCTTTGGCCTTGTACTCTGGTGGCTTCACAAGGGAGTGGCTAGTCTCAATGAGTGGTGGGCCCTACCTCCTTTGCACTTCTGCGTTTCTAACCTGGAGACGCCTTTCTAAACCACTCCAATGAACGAGGCTCAACCCCACAGCAATGGCAGCCTGAACGAGATCCATCCCAGCTACACTTGTCACGCGTGTCATCCCGCATGGGTGTCAATGAGAAGAAAGTGTTGGTTTATCCTTCCTTCCAAGTGAAATCCCTATGTCTGGACTCCAAGTCCCAAGTCCTAAGGCCCTTCATTTTAAAAAGGATCAGTTATGAAATTCCTAATTGTGTGTCCCCATTAGTGTGTTATAGGGCCTCCTCATTTGTTTCTGGGCCATTTGCACTTCCTTTTCTGCAAACTGTTTATACCCACTGCCCTCCTCTATTTTTTTTTCCAATTGCGTTTTTTTTTTTTTTTTTTAAATCAATTTGTAAGCAGCCTTCGTATATTAGGGACTTCAGCCAATTTATGTGGCAATGATTTTTGTTGAAAATATTTCTTCTCTGTCCACCCTATGACTTGGTTTATGGTGCCTTTTACTGAACAAAGCTTTTCGATTTTTACCAAAGCTGGAAGTTTTGGTCTTTTTCTAGTGGCTTCTGGTTTTCCCACCTAGTTTTTAAAGGTCTTTTCCATCCCAAATTTTACCTATATTCTCCTAAATGTTTCCTGTTTTCTTTTTTGTTTAAGTCTGAAATCCACATGGGAATTTTTGTAGTTGACATAAAGTAGGGAATCCAGTGTTATGATTTTTCCCTTCCAACTGGACAGGCAGTTATACCACAGTATGTATTAAAATGATAAAACATTCTCCCCCCACAAAATCGAAATGCCACCTTTGTCATATACTAAATTCCTATCTTGACTTAGGTCTGTTCCACTGATGACGTATTACTTTTTCATTCATATGTAAACACACACATTCCTACATGACTGATACATATGTGTATCGTATGTATATATACACTGGTTCATTAGAAAGTGTAACAGGTGGATATTATTTAGGTCACTGCCGGCACATGTGTCTTGGGCTCTGGCACACCTCGACTCCATCTTATACCATCTGTACTAAAAGGCACTTGCCGGGGTAGCCCTGGTGGCTCAGCGGTTTAGCGCTGCCTTCAGCTCAGGGCCTGATCCTGGAAACCTGCGATGGGTCCCACGTCGGGTTCCCTGCGTGGAGCCTGTGTCTCTCATGAATAAATAAATAAAATCTTAAAAAAAAAAAAAGCACTTGCCAACATGAACTGAGCCAAAGAAGAAAGTTATGTTACATTTAGAATGACCTACATGTTGGTTCCCGTTCTACAGGACAGTGTCCTGAGGGATATTTCTGTGTGCATTGCTAGCTTTAGAAGTCTTAGCTTTCAGGTTAAAAAAGAGGGCTGGCTGAGCAGCTGGAGGGACAGGTCCTCAGCTGCCCCATATCTCACAGAAGATCTGTGAGAATGAGAGAAGTCTGTTTTCCTGGAATAGTATCTACTGACCTGGCCTGGTTGTAAGACCAGGAGAAACACACTAGGAACCGTGCCATTTCTGGTGAGTTTGAGGGAAGCCCCCAAGCCCCTCCAGAAACTCAGGTTGGCCAGGACAGGGGGGCTGTGTTCCCATGTGGGCTTCACCAGACTCTAAGTGTGGCAGTGAGGACTTTATGGTGCTACCCTTCCCGACTTCGGGGCTGGAGTCCCGAGGTGCTGGGCTGAAACCCAGTTCTGTCACTGACCAGCCACAGCCCCTGTGCTACAGACCGATCGTGTCCTTCCCATCCTCTTCATACATCTAAGCCCTAACGCCCCAAGTGATGATATTTGGAGCTGGAGCCTTTGGGAGGTATTTAGGTTTAGATGAAGTCATGAACGTAGGGTCCCCATGATGGCATTAGTGCCCCTTATAAGAAGAGACACCAGAGAGTTTGCTCTGTCTCTGAGAATACAACCAGAAGACCCTCATAAGGAGCCTGATCTCAGACTTCCAGCCTCCAGAACTGAGAGAGCATAAATTTCTATGATCTCAGTTGACCAGTCTGTGGTGCTTTGTTATGGGAGCTTGAGACGACTGCAACCCAGTGGGAGCCTCAGCTTCCTCATCTGCAAAATGGGGAGCCCCAAGCCATACTCCATGCCGTGACCCTTACAGAAGGTGCTGGCACACGGACCATCTCTAGGGCAGTGCTCACTCACGGCAGAGCCATCCACACAATAGCTACCAGTCTCATCGGACTGCAAACGGTAAGGAGGGTTTCAGTACATTTGCAAGCCAAACTTTGATGAACTACGGGCACAGCACGCGCTCAGGTTTTTCAGGGAAAACCCCATGCAAGGGCGACCCCCGGTGGCGGAGCAGGGAACTGCCCGTCCGGTGTCTCATCTGACCCCACGGATGGACACGTGACAGACAGACACACACACACACACACACACACACACACACACACACACACACACACACACACACACACCCCTACCTGTCTCGGTCCCGGAGCGCTGGCGCCCTCTGGTGGTGAAAAAGGAAATACGCTTTGTTTTCATTCCGTCTTCAGTTCTGCAAGGGCAAAAAAAAAAAAAAAATCAGATTTTGAGGACAGCATGACAACTGCTGCTGCTACTGTTTAATGCTGAGCCATGAGGATATACAGGAGAACATTCCATCTGCCGGGCGTTTGGGAACCCCGCAGCTGCTAGATAAGTGCTCACAGCCCCTGCCTGCTAATTGCACTGCTTATGCTCCCAAGTCTTTGGGGTGGGAAAAATGTCCAGAGGTGATCTAACGCTGGCTTAACCACTCTTGAGCTTTTCCATTTCAGGTAGCTGTGAGCTGTTCTGTGCCTGGTAGGTAGGCCCATTCCAGGGGCTGTTCTATATCGCACACTCTCACCTGGGGTGGGCTGGGGTCAAGTTCTGCTAAGCAGTGGGCTTCAGCAAGTGACACAGGAGGGCCGATCTCCAGGGCCCCCAGGGCCAGCTGTGCCCATCCCCACATTTTCACCTTTTATTAGAAGGCTTTGGGAGTCGTTTTTATTCAGTAGATGTCCATTTTGATTAGTTATTACCCAAAACCTTGGAACAGAATGACAGGTTAGGCTGATGTGATAAGATCCTCCACGGGCCTTTATTTATATATTTTTATCTTCAGTTTTTAAAGATTTTATTTATGTATTCATGAGAGACACAGGCAGAGGGAGAGGCAGGCTCCATGCAGGGAGCCCGATGTGGGACTTGATCCCAGGACCCCGGGGATCATGCCCTGGGCCAAAGGCAGATGCTCAACCACTGAGTCACCCAGGCATCCCCTCCAGGAACCTTTAAAAATTTAAAAGAGGAGGACAGTGTCATGGGTGAATTGTGCCCACTACACTCCCACCTCCCACTTTCCAATTTATATTTTGACGTCCTAAACCCCAAGCCCTCCAGAGGTGACTGTATTTGGAGGTAGGATCTTTAAAGAGGCAAATAAGTTAAAAAGAGGTCATATGAATGGACTCTGATCCAATCTGACTGGTGTCCTTCTAAGAGGAGATTGGGACACAGGTATACAGAGGGACCATGTGATACACAGGAGAAAGGTGGTTCTAGGCAAGCCAAGGGGAGAGGCCTCAGAAGAAAGCAGCCACACTGGCACTTTGACCTCAGACTTCCTGCCTCCAGAAGCATGGGGCGGGGGTGGGGGGGTGGGGGGCACGGAATGCGTGTTTCTTGTCTCTTGTTTAAGCTCCTCCTCCCTGTCCCCTCCCTTCCCTCCCCACAGAGCCTGCAGAGCCCTGACAAACCAACAGAGACACCAACCCAAGGGGGTGCTTGACTGCGGTTCCCCACACATATCTGGGAACTTACCCAAGTAAAGAGCCCCCATGCTTACTTGCCAAATTGGTTTTTGGACAGATCCAGGGTTTTGAGTTGTCTGCAGGTCCACTTCTCCTGAGGTGGCAAGGCCATCAGCTGGTTTCCCTGGAGCCTCAGGGACATAAGGGTCTGGGAGAGAAAGAAAGACAGGCAGAGGCACCGTCAGAGCCTGAAGGGAGCAGAGACTGAGGAGAGGGTCAGCTCCCCAACAAAATGCAGCCAAACGATGATAGCCTGTTCACCTTCTAGAAGATTCCACAGTCTCTTAGAACTCACAAAGTTATACCCAACACAGCACCCAGGGTGGTTTGTACACTATCCTTCCTTCCAGGTCAGTGGCAGGCAGTTACTCCAGAATGAAAGGAGTTCAAGTACTTTTCAGCATTGAGAGACTGACTGATATTCATGGGCCTGTCCTGGGAGCGGCGGCTGGTGCTGTGGAGCCTGGAGGCCCGGGTGTCACACTGCTGGGCAGGGACTGTAGCCCACTGCAGGGTGCCGCTGCCTCCTGTGACCCCCTCAGGTGATGCCCTGTGCAGGGGCAGCAGTGTAGGGACACAGATGGTCACCTGCCCCAGCCAGGCCCCTCTCTGCTGGCCAGTTCCCTGGGAACCGCCCCCGTGTGCCTCAGGTGCCCCCTGTGGACTCCTGAGCCATTGACCTTCTGTCTACCCACCATAAACTGTGTGTGGGGTGGTGTAAGCTCCACCCTTGGACTTGTCACATGTTTTCCTTGTAACCTTTCTTGATGCCATCACTGGGGGCCTCCTTGTCCAAGGGGGGGGCAGGCTGCCCCCACCATCACAACCAGCTTGTCACCGAATTTCTCAGTAGGCCACGCCTGCGCCAGGTGCCAGGACCCTGGCTGGGGTTGTGCACGGCCTCCCAGGACCCCCATCCAGAGGGGGAGATGGTGAAGAAACATGAATCCCCACAGGGCTGAGGGGTAAGGTCCTGGACAAAGTTCCTTCCCTCCTGATCTGCTGTTTCTGGCCACAGTGGGAACCAGCAAACCCAGTTGGCATGTGGCTGGTGTGAAATGCAGAAATCTACTCAGAGCAGGGGACTCAGCTTATGGCCAGGGGTGCCCCTGAGGGGAGCAGGGATCTATGTCCTCACCTACCAGGGCCTCCCTTGAAATGTGCACACCCCGGGGCCTGAGACTTCATAGCCCTCCTCCCCGAGACCACACAGATGGAAAGTACCTTCTTGGTCCTTTAGGGTGGGAGGTGTCCCTGCACACGAGGGGAAGATACTTCCCCTGCAGGAGAACCTGTGGGGGCCTGGATGGCCTGCATGGCCAGACTGGGGCTGAGGCCTGTGCACTCTACCCAGGGGTGCCCTGGTTCCTCCTGCCAACACCTGGCAGGCCTTGATCTGAGGCTGGCTCTGGGAATCAAGAGGTGAACGTGGTCTATGCTCTGCTTTAAGGGGCTCGCATTTGAGTGGGGAAGACAGGAGCAGATCTGCAAACAACCTAGACAAGAAAGCAGCCCCATGGAGGGGAGTGAGGGTTAGGGTGCACACAGGGCTCCGGCAAAAGGCACTTTCCTAAATTCACATCCAAAGCTTTTGACCCTCAGGAATTCCAATTTTGCTGCCTCTGGGGAGGGAGACAGGGGCAAGAACGCACCACCCCACAGTGCTCCCTGGGCTTTGCTCCCAGTAGGCCTGGGGGGCGGGGTGGGTGGGGGTGTCACCCCTGTCCCAGGAGGTCAGAGCCAGAGAAGGCCAGACAGGGGGCTGCTGGGCTGCGCTTACACTTTTCAACATCAAAGGGTCCTGGGGGATAAAAACCCACGCTCTCCCCTCCCCTTACATATCTGTTTTCATTTTGCTCATTTCCTCCCAATCTTTGCTCATAAACATGCATGTTTTTGACAGTTGAACTTTTTTTTTTTCCTGGTCTCAGAAGCTCAGAAGAAGCCTCTAGCTTTCCCTGCAATGTGGACTGGTTTCCTCACAAAAGCCAAAAAAATGAGAAAGAGAGCCCTATCGGACTTACATCAAGCTGTAAAAGCCCCAGGGGAACTTCTTTGAGGGCATTTTCTGAGAAATCCACATCCCGCAGGTGGTTTTTCCAAAAGACAGCCATTTTGTCTGGTAGAGATTCCAGGGCATTTTTGGATGCTTTACAGCATTTCTAGGAGTAGGACGAGAAAGAGAGTGAGATATTAATTAGCTTTGTAAGTGCAGCGGTGCTTAGGAGAAAAGACCATGTTCAAATTTGATGTGAAAAATCAGAACACGCCAATAAGGCTCCATCATAAATGGCTACAAACTGTCCTTGTCTCACTTTCCTGTCCTTGCTCTAAGGAAGGGACCGGAATGGTTTCCTGAGGGAGACGAAGGTGGCTCATGCTCCCTTCCCTTCATTCCAGAACATCTGGCCTATTGTCCTTGGAAATAATGGCATCATTCAGGACCCAGCTCTAGAGAGGAGCTGGTTTCCCACACACATATGTTTAAACCAGAATGTTAATGCTAGTGATGGAGAATTTCTTGGTTTGAAACTGATGGCAATAAAACACAAATATTCTTTATGCTATTCCGCTTTTTCTTTTCTTTTCTCTTTTTTTTTTTAAGATTTTATTTGTTTATTCATGAGAGACACAGAGAGAGGCAGAGACACAGGCAGAGGGAGAAGCAGGCTCCCTGCAGGGAGCCCAATGCGGGACTCAATCCCAGGACCTGAGATCACTACCTGAGCCAAAGGCAGATGCTCAACCAGGTGCCCCAATTTCATCTGTTTTAACAAGCAAACTTCCCAAGAAACAAAAACAGCATTTTAACTGGCAGTGCTGTGGATGCAGATTATGTTTTCTTCTCTTCTTTGTTCTGATTTCATAGCTATTTGAAAGGAACCATGGCCCCCTTCTGGGGGCAAAACTCCTCCTATGCCAGACGTGTAAGCTGGAACTGTGGAAAGTTCTATGGGTGTTACTGCACAAATCTCAAGCCTAGAGCCAGGGCGGGGGGTGGGCAGGGTGATGTGGAAGGTGTGGCTGGCTTTCAGGTGAGTCACCTGTCTGAAATGCTCAGGGGCTGGATGCTGAGTGACACTGCTGGGTGGTGGTAACAGGGGAACAGCAATGCCGACCCCCAGCGTGGCCACCAAGGGGGAAAAGGGAGACAGAGCACCGACAGAGCTCTGGTTCCCGTGAGATGCAGGCTTGACTGGCCTTTCACGATTTCCAGCATGAGACTCACCAAAGGGCAGGCCCAGGCATCTGGAAACACCTTCAGGTTATTTCTGGAGACATTCAGAAAACTGAGAGACTTGAAGGAATGAAGGAAGAGTGCGGGGAGCTCCGTCAATTTATTGTCAGAAATATCGAGTTCCTGCAGCTTCCGCAAACCGATCCAGTTAGTGGCTAGGGCGACAGGAAAGAAGTTGGTGAAATATTCCTATCAAGGACAAAATGACAAAGTAGGGGAGGTTGCTGACCATACAACATACCACTTTCTTCTTCAAACAATTTTTCTAAGTAATTTTTGGAAGCTGTCAGTTTCTGAAGTTTTGAGAGGTGCAGGAATCCGGGTGGGAGGTGGGGCAGTTTATTGCTGGAGACATCAACTTCAAGGAGCCTGTGGTTGGGGAGGGAGACAGTCAAGGCATCAGAAGAAAGAGGAAAAGCATCACTGTTACATGTTTCTCTGTAGACATATTTCTCTTTTCCATTCGCATAAAGCTGCATAGTGTGCATTGAACACGTAGTGATATGACTTACACTCACTCAACGCATTAACTGTGACTATGTCCCGTGTAGACAGAGAAAGCCCCATGTCTCTTTGGTAGGCCCTGGTCTCACCGACCCATAGGGATGCAAACCTTTTGAGAGCAAAGTAAGCTGGTGCCCTGAAAGCTGCTGGAAGGCCACTGGGCTGTGCTTCTGGCCATTTGGACTCTCGAGTCTGGCCTGGTTAAGGACCCCCACTCAGAAGGCCCTTGTTTTTAAAACATTTGTGTGTGACCTTCTTTCCTGTGGGTGACTTCTGACCCTGTGCTCTTTGGAACATTCTCTCTTATTTCACTGAGAGCCATAGCTTTTGAAATCGGCTCAAATCCTCTATAGATAAAACGAGGATCACTGCACATCAGTGAAGGGAAGGCCCTTCCCCTTCCCACGTAGCTTCAAGGGGAAGGCTCAGGCCTCTTCCCAAGGCCTCCTGAAAAAGGAGACCAGGAGCTGCCGATACTGTCCATCTGCTGCCAGAGAACTCAGGGTGAGGTCTTTCTGTGAGGCCCTTCCCACTCTCTCTGCGAGGGCAGATAAAATCTGGCACCCCTGGGCCTCATCGTTTCCACCCGCCAGGAAGCACTCTGACTTTCCTGACTTGCAGCTGCAGGACGGAGACCTGGACACCTCAGGCAAGCAGGGCCGCATGGCCACTGGTACGCAGTGGAAAGGTGTGCCAGACAAACAGCCCTTCCAGACTTCTCTGCGTTCACCTCGAAAGGAAGTGGGATCTTATTCTTCAGAGCTGGTGTAAAGGAAGGCAGAATTTCTCCCCTGCCACTGAGAATGCGTTTTAAGACCACAAACTCCATTTAAGGAGTACCTTTAGGAGGACGGTGGTGGTGGCTGGGTACAGGGGTCCCCACGCCCCCTCCAAGGGGCCTGCGTGGGGCGAGCGCCCACCTGGAGCAGATGATCTCGTCTGATGACTGCACGGCAGGCAGTTCCCCCAGGTGGTTTTTGGAGAGGTTCAGCTTCCGGAGGTTGATGAGACCCCAGGGGATGACCGAGGGAAGGGAAGCCAGGCAGTTGGCAGAAAGGTCCAGCTCGGTGATCTGGCAGGAGATGTCTATTAGCCAGTCTAGATCCACCCAGGGTAGCTTGAGGTGGGACCATTTCACACGAAGAGCCTGGGTTTGGAGAAAGTAAAAAGCACCGTCAGGTGGTGAGCCCAGGGCCAGTGTCGGCTTGGAATAAAGCAATGATTTATTTCCACGTGAGTCTGTCTGTTCATCTCAGCTGGAGTCCCAGGGTGTCAGGACCTCGGCCAAGTCGTGGGCTGGCATTGAGGAGGTACCTATTCCCACCCACATCTTTATCTCACAGATGAGCTCCAGCCCCGAGGGGGCGCATCTTACAGGGCAGGAATCAGCTGGACAGCACCTGCTCTGTACAGAGGAGGCCACCCACGATTGGAGAGGTCTCCCCAGGCTGGAGAAGAAGGCTGAAGATCACACCTGTGTCTTCCGACCTCTCTCCAGGGGTCTCACCCCCGTGATTAGAGCTGCTGCTGCCCGCAACACACCAGGCCCCACACTGGGTGCTTTGTGGATGGGCTGCTTCCCAACTGAGAAAGTCCAAATATACAGACAGTGGCCAGGATATATAAAAAGCAAAACTTTGACATGCAACCTATGGCAACCTGCCTGGGAAACTAACCCCCTCACCCTGTTCTCTGTGAAGCCAGCCTGCTCTAAGGCAGATTTGTAGGCGACCACAATGCCATGGCTAGCTAGCATCAATCCAGGGTGCTAAACAGTAACTTCTGTAACAATCAGCCCAAATGTCCAGGACGTGATTAATGATGGACAGCTTCCCCACATCTAACTTAAATCAACCAGAGAAAGCCAAAGTGCTCCCCCAGCCAATCACACAGGACACTCCTAGTGAGCTGCCTCCGGCTTCCCCATCAACAGCCTCCAGGGGGCCGAGGGCACACCTGAGGCTTTCCCCTTCTCCCACTACAAAGCTTGCTCAGTCCTCTGCCAAAATGCAAGTGAAGGTAGCTGACTCCCTGGCTACAGCGAGCTGGGAATAAATAGCCTTTGCTTTTCTCATTTGGTTGGCCTTTATTTCCACAAGAGGGCATCAGAAAGGCCAGCCGCTTGCTGGTGTGTGGTGGTAAAAAAGATCTGGTTCATTATACACAAGCAGGGCTTTTCTTTTTTTCCTGGATCAAAGAATTTGGGGCTTGACTCAGTTTTGGGGGATTGGAAATCAGCTTTTTGTCTTGTGTCTCCAAAGCAACTGGAAATCTATATGAGAAAATTAGAGAAACAAAAATCAGTGT
Organism: Nyctereutes procyonoides; assembly: GCF_905146905.1. Taxonomy (NCBI): domain Eukaryota; kingdom Metazoa; phylum Chordata; class Mammalia; order Carnivora; family Canidae; genus Nyctereutes; species Nyctereutes procyonoides. The sequence goes on along the minus strand of NW_026575047.1, from coordinate 52,069,938 downwards.
TTGGCCAAGAGGGAGATGGAACAACCAAGCCAACTGCGGGAAAGGCCAATAACACGGGTTAAGTTTGCTTTCAAAACTGGCAGCAGCAGACAGACTTCCTTATGTGACCACTAGATGGCGATGTGAGTCTGGTCTTTATCTCCTTGGGGACCCGGCCAGGATTGGAAGGGAGGGTCTCTGACACCCTCTCAAAGCTCTGGTCTTGTCTCTCCATTCACCTGGATGAAGAAGCACAGGTGATGGTCTGCTGGATGTGGGGTTAAGAGAATAGCGTTTTAACTTCAGCTGATTTTTTTTTAAAGACAAGTCACTCTATTGCTGTTTCTCTTGTCATTACTGTTTCCCCCACAATATTTTATTTTGAAAAATTTCAGAACTGCAGAAGAGCTGACTTGGACAGCAAATACGCATGAAATGCCCTCCACCTAGATTCCATTGTTTTTTTTTTTTAGATTCCATTGTTAATCCAACAACACATTTGCTTTCTCTCCTTTCCCTCCACACATTTTTCATTAAAAAAAAAAAAGATTTACTTATTTATTTGGGGGGAGGGGCAGACAGAGAGGGGGAGAGAGTCCGAAGCAGACTGTCTGCTGAACGTGGAGCCTGACTTGGGGCTCGATCTCATGATCCATGAGATCATGACCTGAGCTGAAACCAAGGGGCGGATGCCTAGTCAGCTGTGCTGCCCAGGTGCCTACCCATACTTTTTATGTTTTGCTGAATAATTTCTAAGTAAATTATAACCATGGTGGCACTTCACCTCTAAATACTTCAGCATGTATCTCTACAGAACAAGAATGGTTTGCTACGTGACCACCATATACTTACCATTTGATCAATATGATCAAATTCACAGTCCACGTTCAAATAGTCCCAGTTAGCACAGAAATGTCTTTATGACTATTTTGTGTCCTGTATCAGGATTCCTAATCTTTCCATAATTCATAACTGTATCACCCTTCATCAGGTTATTGTAGGTTTTCATCTGTTAAATAAGTGCTTAGGGACCAGACAATGTCTAGGTCACTTCTAGACTCAGGATCTCTCTGGTTTGTGTACTAAGAAGGACAGTGTCCTCCTGTAGGGAGCCTTGGGATAAGCATGATAGCCAACCCAGGAACAGGTGGACAGGAAGGTCACCGTTCCAGGCTTTGCAATGCCAAGTCACAGAAGGCCCTCCAAGGGCCTGGTGGCCTCCTCTTCCTGGGTTCTTGGAGAAATACATTGGACCCGGGCCTAGGCCCAGACAGCTGGACACAAAGCCAAAAGGCTGGGATGATAGTCTGACTTTCCACTCACACTGTATGTCATTCAACATCAAGTGGATTTGGCTTGAACTAATACAGCAGCCAGATGTAAGCTGAAAAGGAGGCTGGTTTTGGTTTTGACTTTCAACAACAAATCTTAGGTGTCTTTTGAAAGTCTTATAAATAAATGACAGGACCATCAAAAATAAATAAAAAGCCAGAAATGGGGCACCTGGGTGGCTCAGTGGTTGAGCATCTGCCTTTGGCTCAGGTCATGATCTTGGGTCCTGGGGATCAAGTCCCACATCAGGCTCCCACAGAGAGCCTGCTTCTCTCTCTGCCTATGTCTCTGCGTGTTTCTCATAAATAAATAAATGAAATCTTAAAAGAGAGCCAGAAATGAATCAGATCGTTGCTGTGACATGAACCAATTATGGTACGCATACACGAGACATTCTTGGAGGATCGGCTGCAGCCTATAATTGAATAAGGAGCAGGGGCTTGACCTCAGGAGACCTGAGTCCTGTGTCTGCTTAACTCTAGGTTGCGCCTTGGGCATGATGTGGTGGACATGGATACCTTCTCAGGCCCTGTCTGGCTAGGCTCCCCTTATATGAACCTGCCTGCTAATTTCATACTACACTAGCTCAGACCAAGGATCATCTCCTGCATCCATGGTCTGAGTGAGCTGCCCAGAACCTGGCCGTGTGCACCTCCAGTGCAGACAGAGCCTAGACTCACAGCCTTGGATGGTCAGCAGCATGGCTAGCATGCAGCAGACACTAAATGTTTGTGCACTCACAGGAATCAAACCACTGAGAATGTAATCCATCCATTCACACCTCTAATTGGATCGATCATCCTAAAATGTCAGCCTTCCCTGACCCCCCAGCCTGTCTGCAGCAGAACATCTGACCTCCTTCCCCGGGGAGCCCCACACTGCCAGCCTCCCCAACCACTTTCCAGCTTTATGCCTGTCTCCTCCATGCTCTCTGCTTGCCCTCTGCATTCCTGTTGGCAGAGGGCTTGTGGAGTTCATAATTTGTTGTAGGTAGAAGAAATTGGGGGATAGGCATGCCCCTGAGAGCAGAGGATTCCAGGCCAAGGGGAAAAATGCCAATTAAACACAGAAACTGCCTGTTTGTGAATGAACCGCAGAGCTCAGAAAGTGGACGCAGCACTGAAATTCTTAGGTAAGCTGTGGGGACCATGGGAGTGTGGCCTCGCTGTCAGTAGCTGACTGTGCCATCTGCCAAAGGGCTGTTGGGGTGCTCTGGGGCTGCACACTCCGCCTGGAACATGCGTGGTCTGGTCATACTTGGCTACTGTGGGAAACACAAGGTTGGTGGGCCTGGAGCTGAGAGAGCTTTTGTAAAAGCTTATTCCTGAAAACTGGCCTTCTTTTGACAGTGGGCATCATGAGATCACTCAAGAATCCAAGATTCTGCAGTCCTGGCTGGTCTTCACACTCCACTCTGCTACCGCAATTGCTCTGCACCCTGCTCTGGTTTCTGTCCCTTGGGATTCATGGCCCCCCTACCCCCTAAGTTCTATTCATCCTGCAAGCTTCGGTGCAAGGACTGCCCTCCTCGTTCCCAGCAGGGGTCTGTGTTACCACCTGCAGTTCTGTTATGAGGACACCATCTTGCTTCTCTTGTGCATGTACATTCAGCCACGTTGGCCAGAGTACTGCTACTTGCAAGCCATCCTGTCAGCACTGAGGCAGATTAAAGACGCGGACGTGGCAGACAGAACCAAGGCTCAGGGAGTTCCTGGTTCAAAGGGAAGAGCTCTCCGGTGTGTGTGTCTGTACATGCGTGCGTTGAACGTGCATCTGATCACCCTAACTCATGGGTTTCTTGATCTTCATGGACTGTGAGCAGGTGATGTCGACCGCAAAGCCAAGAAAGAACACCTGTAGGGAAATGCGTGTGCTAGAAGAAAATCACCAATAAGAGGGAGTGGCTGTGTGTGCCACTGATTTTGCCGGACATGAGGAAGCAGATGCTGCCAGTTCCTGAAATTGAGAGCTCTTTCGAGGTCTTTCCCCCGCCAAAGTTCCTGCAGGGTGGAAATCTTGTTAAACTCACACCCCAGGATAACTAGTGAAAAGTAGAAGTCTGAAAACAGGACAATACACTTAGAGTATAGACATCCTTGTGAAAAGATTTCTGGGCTTGGCGGCTGGAAAAACAAACAAACAAACAAACAACAAACCACAAACCCAAAACAGGTGAGATTTCTACCTGGTCTTGGGTTGGTTTGAAAACTGTCATTAACAAAAGTGATTTTCATTTTGGTGCCCACACATCACAGGGTGCCCGAGTGTTTACAAAGTGACAGAAGGAAAGTTAACACACGCAGAGGTAAGCAGATGGCCATGCACTTGACATGGGAAGCTAGCCGGGTAAGCTAGCTTTCCAAAGTCCTTATTACTTATTTGTGTTTAGCCCTGGGCAGGATCACAATAAACAAGGTTCCGAGGGAGAGAAGCCAGCAATTACATAATGAAATCCATGCACGCTGAACTGAAAAATCAAAAGCAGGTGGATGCGGAGACCCCCACCAATTCACCAGTGCCGTGCTTAAGGCACCCCTGCTCTGGAACAAACAGAAACATGCTCATGTTTGTCTTCAAGGATGAGCCTCATAAATTTCGGGCAAAAGAGAAGGAAGTACTGCTTTTCCAGAAGGCATAGTGTAATGACTTTGAAACTTGTTTCCCAAGGTAGTGATTAGGAATGAATCAAGAAGGACTAAAGGTATTTAAGGGCACAGCTCAATGCAGAGAGTGATGTTTGGGGTGCTTCTGTATACAAAAGACCTCCTTGTCCAGCGATGGGGACTGCGGTCCAGGAGGGCAGTTATCTGCCTTGACACAAACCTTCTTGAAGCCACCAGACATAAAATACCACCGAAAGAGCCGGCAGGCCACAACTGCATCACTTGTGCTTGCTTCTGGGTCAGTGCAACCCTTATTGGCTGGAGACAGATTAATTGTTAAGTGAAAGGCTGTGGCTTACAGATGCTTTCAACCTGGCTTTTCACCTTGAGAGTTGTGGGTTGGCAGGGGGCTGTGCGCCTCTGCCATTGGTTAGGTAGAGAACAGCCTCTCGCCAGAGTGCAGGTTCAAAGATCCATCCTTACATGTTAAAAGGGGACAGGAAGCCACTGAATCTTCTAAAATGTATTTGCGAATCCAACATAAAACCCAAGCCTTTTTTTTGGTGGTTAAGCAAAAATTTCTGGGTGTGATGGCAGAGTGCCTTCTCCTTATTGCCCCAGCCAGAAAGATAACAGCCACCTTCTGATATGTGAAGGAGCAAGAAGAGCAACCAGACAGCTGGAGAAACTGCCAAATGAATGGGTCTAATCCAAATAGAACTGACTCAGTGAAAAGCCTGAAGAATAAATCAAAAGAAACCCTACAAATGAAGATGCCTGCAAATGTCCTCCACGAACCCAGACTGTCAGGGGAGGCCATGGATGACAAAGATTTGGCTGGATAAAGGATCAGCACATTGGAGACAGTGGCTCTGTCCCAGCCTCCCCGTGCATGTGAGGGCTATGCCATACAAGACCTGACTGACTGTGCCTGCCACTGTGTTTGCTACTACGCCTGCCTCCTTGCCCCCGGGAGAAACCCTCCAAACACCTGCTGCTCAAGTTCCTGCACTCTGGCTGGGAAAGGTTCTCAGGAAGAGATGGGACATTCAACATGTAAGGATGAGCAGGAGATTGGACAACTGCCTGTGCCTGTGAGGTGGCCATGACTGGTGGACCCAGACCAAGAGCAATGGAGTGGCTGGTGGTGGCCACAAGGATGGTGTTATGGGCTGAACTTTGTTCCCCATAAAAAATATGTTGGAGGGATGCTTGGGTGGCTCAGTGGTTAAGCGTCTACCTTTGGCTCAGGTCATGATCCCGGTGTCTGGGGATTGAGTCCTGCATCGGGCTCCCTGCAGGGAGTCTGCTTCTCCTTCTGCCTATGTCTCGTCTTTTTTCTCTGTGTCTCTTATGAATAAATAAATAAATCAACCTTAAAAAAAAAAAGAAAGATATGTTGAGGCCCTTACCCTCGCTAACTCAGAATGTGACCTTCATTTGAGAGAGGGTCTTTCCAGAGATAATTAAGTCAAAATGAGGTCATTAAGGTAGGTCCTCATCTAATATGACTGGTTTTCTTATGAAGAGGGGAAATTTAGTCACAACAATAGGTCCCTGAAAGACAGGACGATGTGGAGACACACAGGGACAAAATGGCATGTGGCTGTAATGATTGGTCTACATGCCAAGGAATGCCAAGGACTGCCAACTACCACCAGAAGCTAGGGAGAGGCAAGGAAGGGTTCCCTCAAGATCTGAGAGAGAACAAAGCCCTACTGCTAGCACCTTGATGTCAGACTTCTAGCCTCCAGGACTTGAGACAGTACATCTCTGTTATCCAAGCCAACCAATTTTTGGTACTTTGTTACGGTAGTGCTGATACAGATGGTAACAAGCCAAATGCAGGTGAGAGAAATCAAGACCCAAGAACCTAGAACATTCCATGGACAGAGGCCCACACATTTAAAATGGAAAAGAGATTCTAGAAGGCAAAAAGGATGCCCATGGAGACAAGTAGATTAGAAATATGAATAGGGAAGGACAAGGACAGTAAGATTGGTCATTAAATTAGCAAAAAGCCTGGGAGGGCTCCGTCATGTGAAGGAGAGTTTCAAAAGTGACCTGAAAATAATTACAGGGAGTAAAGGGAGAGAGAGATAAAGAGGAAGGGGAGTTCAGCCTTCCTCTCTGACTCAGGGAGAAGATTAATTCAATGACTTAGTTAATGAAATGATTGAAGGAGAAAACAAAACAAAACATATCATCAACATTGAAAAAAGCATGTCTGCTCAAAATACTGTAACTACCAGAATTAGTGGTTAGCTGCCAATATGATTTAAGGCGAACCAACAAAAGGAAATATTGCTATAGAAACCAGATCAGTGGTGGGGGGGCACCTGGGCGGCTCAACTGGTTGAGCCTTCAGCTCAGGTCATGATCCTGGGGTGCTGGAATAGAGCCCCACATTCGGCTCTCTGTTCAGTGGGGAGCCTGCTTCTTCCTCTCCCTCTGCCCCTCCCTAGCTCATGCTCTCTCTCACTCTGGGTCTCTGTCTCTCTCAAAGTCTTTAAAAAAAAAAAAGAAACGAGATCAATGGGAAATATAAGCACAAAAATAACTTACAAGTAAACATATGATGGCATTTTAAACAGTTAACACAGACCCATGTGTTGCCTCCAAGCTCAAGGTCCAGCAGGGAAACTGGAAATTGGGCTGTGATCACATGCTGACACCATCTCGGTGATGCTTTCTTTGCAATGCATTCACAGACTGTTGTGTTCACGTTTTCAGCTGGCCCTCACACTAACCCTGTAAAGTCTGGCACATAAAGAACCTCAGAGAGACAACTTGCTCAGAGGTAACAGAGACAGGATGGCAATTCAGGTGACGAATGCTCTGTCTGGTCTCTTCCTACCGGACCACTATGTTCTCATGGCCGTGGAAAAGCTGACACGGTTTCAAAGGCATTCAGAAAAATAACCAAAGCACCTTGATAGTAATAAAGATGCTCAAACAGCCATACTCCCAAAATACGACCATGCTGAATCTTTATGTTCCAACCCCAGGCAAAATAGGTAAAAGAAAGACTAATGCAAATTCAAGAAAAATGCCAGCAGATGATGATAGGCCAAATAGGCAAAAAATGAATAGAGGAATTGTAGAGCGACACACTGCCATAAAAATGCGGGATCCCCAATGGTAGGGGGCAGGAGAATGAATTCTGTGTTCAAACAGATATGAGCCTACCCACTACTTGATTAAATTCTGAGTATGAAGGAAAAGCAAAAAGGAAAAAGGAATAGGAAGAAGGTGCAGGGAGGGGCAAACACCCGTTCTATCTTATCTGAGGACAAAAGCAAAATTGAGGCAGAACCAACGAGAGAAGCAGAATGAGGGTTGCCAATTCTTTGAACATGAAAACATGCCCTTGTAAGTCATGTTTGTGTAGGAGAGGAAAACCAAGTCACAACAGAATATATTTTTAGAACAAAAAAAGTATTACAAGTAATGGAAAAGACAACGCACAACTCTGATTACAGTTGCAAAAAAAAAAAAAAAGTGAAACATAGTAAAGCAACCCCACCCTAGTCAGAGTAGAAAGCTAAAAGAAAACAGGAAAATTAAGATAATTAGACTAAGCACAGAGAAATGCTGGAATGAAGTTAAGACAAGGAAGTCAATAAATAAAGCCAAGTCAAGGGTCTTTGAAAAAAATAATAAAGTCAATAATCAACTTATTAAATTAAAAAGCTTTAAATGTACCTTTAATAGAGAATGAAAATGACAACCTGGTGACCAGTGTAAAAACAATGCTTAAGTTATGGGAAATGCTGTCTTTGGCCACAGCTAAAGAACCAAATGACAAGGTTGAAATGCAAGATTTACTTACAAAACAAAAAATTCTCAAAGTGACATAAAAAGAGAAAAACAAAATAATGTATTAAGATAAATAAGGAAAATAACTGGAGAGTCATTCCACAACGCTTCCTAGTCCAATATAATTCTTTTTAGTAATTTATTTCAAAGTTTTTATTTATTTTTAATTTTTTATTAATTTTTAAAAATTCTGGTGGGGCTAATGTAGTGTTATATTAGTTTCAGGTGTTTAATATAGTGATGTGACACTTTCATACATCACCTGGTGCTCATCACAAGCGTCCGCCTTAATCCCCATCACCTGTTTCCCCCATTCCCCACCCCTCACCCCCCTCCTCCCCTCTGGTAACCAGCAGTTTGGTCTCTGTAGTTAAGAATATCTGGGGGCACTTGGGTGACTCAGTGGTTGAGCGTCTGCCTTCAACTCAGGTTGTGATCTCAGGTCCAGGGATTGAGTTCTGCATCGGGCTCCCCACAGGGAGCCTGTTTTTCCCTCTGCCTGTGTCTCTGCCTCTCTCTCTCTCTGTGTCTCTCATGAATAAACAAAATCTTTTAAAAAAGAATATCTGAATGCCAAAAGGTGTTTAATAAAATGTATCACTTTTTCTTCACTAAAACCTTTTTAAATAGAGGTTTTTTTTCTTTTAAAAAATCACTGCTTTTTTCTCCTGTAGTATTTCAGTCATTCCTTTTAAAAATAGGAAGCTTACAAGAAATATTCCGTCACTAGTTCCAAGTTAATTTTGCCAACATCTATTTGAGAAGCGGGGCGGGGGAGTGGGGAGGTAGGTGGGTGGGTAGGGGGAAGCCCGAAATGTCTGCAGTTAACTTACTGTTAACTTGCTGTTGAGAGAACCTTCAGCTTCCTCAACTTTTTTTTTTTATTTTTTTTAGCTTCCTCAACTTTTAAATAAAGACAAAAATTTCTACCTTATAGGTGATTAAAGTAGAATGTTTGGCAAAGTTCTTTGTCAGCTATGAAGTCTTACGTAAATGGGAGATTTACTGCATATATAAAGTTTCAACCATCCAACCATCCAACCATCCGTCCATCCAACCATCCATCCATAAATTCATCCATCCATGCAACCATCTGTTTATTCTGTTCCAGCCCTACACTGGGGGGTCAAACACAGGGTAAGCCAACTTGGCTAAATTCTCTGCTTTTGAGAATTGTTCTTTCAAATAAGGGAGTTGACATTAGATGAGAATGTCATGGGCAGGAAGCTTGGGGAGATATAAGGGGGAATCGGATCAGGACTAGGGGTCAAAGGAACCTTCCTGAGGATGTTGTGTAGGGTTAAGATTTGAAGGGTATCCTGGGTCAAGGAGCCTGGCATGCTGAGTGCTGAGGAGACAGGCGCGCTTCTTCCTGGCTCTCTGCTGTCCACCCTGAAGGTATAGCATGGATGGTATAGTTTCCTCCTGCAGCTGGACATTTCTCTTTCCTTCCCCTAACTTCTCATTACAAATAGCAGTGCTTTGACCATGTGTGTGGGAATTGCTTTTTTTTCCTTCTGAATTATGTCCTAGAGGTATCTCTCAGAAAGGAAATACCAAATTCAGAACAGTTTGCTGGGAGAAGAGTTTTATGGCTTTTGTCACATGATGCCAATGACTTTCCACACATATGGAACGGATTTACAGTGCCAGCAGTAAGGCATTGATTGGTGTGCCCATTTCTCTACGACCCTGCCAAGTGTCTTACTCAGTATTCATGTTTATTTTTGCTGGTTTAATAGGTTTGTGTCAGTCCTTTCAAGTTGTTTTAATTTGAATTTCTGTAATTGTCAATGGAGTTGTATCTGTGTTCATGCCATGATGTACTGGCTGTGTTTCTTCTATGTAAAACTCTTCATTTCTCTTCTTGCCCAGCGGCATCTGTAAGCAATGCGGTGGCAAGGGTCATGGTCCTGGCTTGGTCACTGCTGAGTCCTGAGCATCTGGTGGGTGATCTATAAACATTGGCTGAATTAAGTTCAATGATCAGCTGACATGTACACTGTATCAGTAACCTACTGGTGTTTTGGTGAGTTCTTTTTTTTTTCAAAAAACTTCATTGCTCTCTTTTCTATATATATATATTTTAAAGATTTTATTTATCTATTCATGAGACAGAGAGAGATAGAGAAAGAGGCAGAGACACAGGCAGAGGGAGAAGCAGGCTCCATGCACCAGAAGCCCGATGTGGGATTCGATCCTGGGTCTCCAGGATCATGCCCTGGGCGGAAGGCAGGCGCCAAACCGCTGAGCCACCCAGGGATCCCAATATATTTCTTTTTTAAATTATATTTTCCTACAAGTATTTTGCTTTAATATATAAATCACTCATCTTATTTCTGACAATGTACCTTTATATCATTTGTATATTTGTAAAAATGATCATGGAATCATCTCCCTTTTTACAAGTGGGATAAATGCCCTTTTAAAAATGTATTCTGATGAGTTTCCAATTTTAACTCTTATCTGTTTGAAATTTATTTGGATCATTACAAATGTCTATACTGACTGATGATATACAATTGATACACAGTTGTCTATGCTGATACCCATGGTTGCAATGACATCGAACATTTTCTTCTCATTGTTCCCTGACTATATTCTCCAGTTGATCATGTAAGCTTAAATAATAGTTTTAGTATTTCTGCATCTCTGTTTTATTAATAATTTCCTCCATTTGAACCAAGTACAAGTGGTTCCTTTTTTAAATTTTTAAAAAAGATTTTATTTACTTACTTATGAGAGACACAGAGAGAGGCAGAGACAGACAGTGGGAGAAGCAGGCTCCCTGTGAGAAGCCTGTTGCAGGACTCGATCCCAGGACCCCAGGATCACGACCCGAGCCAAAGGCAGACACTCAACCACTGAGCCACCCAGGTGCCCCGTAGAAGCGGTTTCTAACACTGCTGCTTTGTCTTGTGTTTTAAGTCTAGTAGGAAGTTTGTCATGAACACCTCCTTGAAAGGTTATAGAGTAACTGGCTCACTGGATCTACCGCCTCATCTTGCTACCTGATTTCAGGTTTTAAGGAGAACTAATAGCATGGGTAGTTGCCACAGGGAAAGCATCCAAATAAGGAAGGCCTAAGGGCAGGGAAATATTCAGTATTTGGAAACTAGATAAAATGGACACATGTGGAATGATTAGCTAAATTCCTCACTAGGGCACAGGAAAATCTGAATGGATGGACAGAGGCCTGAGCAGTTCTGAGTGTCCCTTCACAACTTTTGAGGGGCTGATGAAAGACTCTCTCTTCCTCTCACCCAAGTGAGTGGTGAAGAGGCCAGGTCCTGGGCAGTGAATCTGTACCTAGCTCTGCCTCTTTATCTACTGGGTCACTGCTGGTCCAGATCCTGAATTCTGGAGACACTGGTTCCTACACCTGCTACGCTGCCAGCTGTGAGCAAGGTGTGAGGGACCAGGAAGGTGGGAATCTGTGTATGTTGAAATGCTCTGGAAAGCACAGAACTCTGGAATAAAAACTCTTTGCACCAAGTGTGAGGCCTTACCCAAGACAAGGGTGTTTCCCAGAGGACTCAGGGTCCCTCAGGAAAGGCTGCTTGCCCACAGTGCCTCAGGGTCTCTCAGGAGCACGCACCCCCCACTCAGCCAACTCCATCAACCTCTCACGAAGGCCTCAGAAACATCCGGGAGGCCATATTTGCTGCCTCTTATCCTTTCTGAGCATCCCGCAAACACAAGTCCTCAGACGCAGCAGGTCCCATGGATGGAAAAAGCCTGCTTCGGCTCTGAAAATGTGCAGCCAGCATGTTTCTCTCTGAGCACAGACACAGGCATCTGAATGGTGGGCCACCAGGAATTTTTAAGGTACATAAGCCAGAACTGATCCAAAGAATGATGATGATGACGGTAATAATGATAAATGTTCCTCTCTAGGTGAGCTGCCAGACTTAAGACCATTAGAGACTTTTAAGAGGAAATTAATAATTTCTCCACTGGGTTGTTTCAAAATTAATTCCAGCTCTTGTCTACTTGCAACACTCAGAATAGCCCCAGAAAGCCCTATAGCCTGGCCCTCTACCTCCTGAATGGAGACAAACATCATCGATCATATTCCAGGACCTGCTTAGGCGGCCTTTCCTGGCATTTTTGAGTTTTCCTGCTCTTTTCTGGGCATGCCAGCATCAAAATGTTGCTATTTCTCATGGCAACAAAGCAAAGGCAAATATTGACAGGACCCTTGCCATGAACATGGACTGTCTCATTAAATGTTCAGGCAGGAGTTTGGCAGTTTTCAAGAGGGGTGCCAACAAACTGGAGCCAAGAAGCAGCTCTGGCCAGGTCCGAGTTGGCTTTGTTTGCTGTTCTAAAAGTATGTCCAGACCACGTAGTGTGGGCTTTTGGAAATTTCCTTACCAAATACCAACACAACCAATATGGGCTTCTCTGCAGTTCCTTGTTTGTGGGCAGACGCAGGTTCTGGCAGGCTGGGAATGAGGGGATGCCTGACCCAGAGACACACAGGAAGGTTCTGAACCTGGCAGTGGCTTCCACAGAAGCAGCAATTACATTAAAAGACAAGCAAACAAACAAAAAACACCCACTAGCTGGTGGAGGAGGCAAAGCATAAACACACCAAAGACAAGATGACTAATTCAGCAAGGTCACTGCCATGAATGCCAGCAAAGCCAAGGAGTTTTTAGACCATGTATACAGGGCAGCAAAGCACCCTTTTAATGACTGCCTCTACCTACTATTCAGGACCAAAAACGCCAGTTCAAACCCACTGCACACCTGGGAAACCCACACTTACAGGTACTCCCAGGTACACCTGGGAAGGTACCAGCACTTACCTCTGGTTCCTGAGTCATCCTTCCTGACTGCTGGATCCCTCTGGGCTGCCTGCCTCCCTGTCTTCTGCCAGCAGCACTGAAGGAATGTGCTATTACAGGTTCTAGATCACAGGCAGCCAGACACACCCACTGCAAGGCACTTGCCTTTGAAATTCATGTGAATAGTGAAAATAGCACCTGCTTTGAGGAAGCCCAAAAAATCCTTATGATTCAGCCTGCACTGTAATTTCATTTTCTCTTCTAGGCCAAGGAGAAGAAAGGTAACATTGTCTTTTCTTAAAATGCAATAATCACTTTTATGCGCTATGCCTATCTTGGCAAGCAGAGCTGGAGTTGCCCTGTAGAAAAGATGGCAGATAAAGATGCCAACCATTTCTGCTTTTAATGTTTAGCCAAGAAGATCAAAGTTACCAGCTCTCAAGCTTGGGTGCACACTGGAATCACCTGGGGAATTTTAAAAGCCAAACTGATGCAGGTCCATCTGAGATTCAGATTCAATTAGTATCAGGTCTCCCATGAGCACTGGGGTTTTTAAAAGTTCCCAGGGAGTTATTCTACAGAAAAGTATGACAACCACGATGTACTGAGGTATAGTTCGTGAATCATGAAATGAGAAAAGCCTTGAGTTCGAAAGACTCAGGTTCTGGGCTGATACTGTTTAGTATTTGCTGTCCTTGAACAAGTAACAGAATGTCTCTAAACCATAATATTTTCATCTGGAAAACAGATTCTATTCCCTGCAGTTCTTATTGAGTTGATCAAGTAAGATAAGAAAGTGTTGGAAAAACACCAAGCACAATATAAAGATAAGGGCTGCATGATAAGTATTTCCTTTTACAATGTGAGGCTAATATTTAATATTTATTGTACATTTACTATCAATAAGAATATTGGTATTCTTTAAAAACTAGGAAACCAGCAAAAATAAGGGAAAAGTTAAAAGGGAATAGCAAAAAATATGATACAAAAAGATGGAAGTAATAAATCAGTATGACAGGTCCCACAGAAAAGTGAATTGAGTGAATTCCTCAAAGATACTCTGAGGAGGGATGAAAAACTAAATGCTGTTTGTAAGAAATAAACCCAAGACAATGAAAAAACTGAAGATGAATGTCTGGGAAAACTTGTACAATGTTGATGCAAAGAAAAAGAATGCAGTGTGGCCATGTGGAGAGCAGACAATCCCAATTTTAAGGATAAAAGCATGAACAGGATTAAAGCAGGTATTTGACATAATGAAATACATCAAAATACGTCAAAACAGGTCATAAAGCCATAAACCAGGCATATGAAGCAACAACTTGATAGAACAATGTGAAGAACTAGAAAAAAATAAGAAGTAGGAAATATATATGTATATATAAACATATATACATGTATATTTATAAATATGTATATGTGTACATATGTGTGTATTTTAGATTCTGAAAAAGAAATCCAGCACAAATCGGCAGCACATGAAAGACTTGTATAATGCAACTGACAAGCTAAAATTAGAGGAAAAAAGACTGAAATATTTAACTCAATAAATCCAAAAAGTAACTCTAATAATAATAGTTATCATCTATTAGGTACTTACTATGTGCCAGGCATTGGTTTTAGAATGTTACCAATATTACCACATTTCATTGTCAAGCATCCTTCTGAGACAGATACTTTCTCTTTATTTTTCTTACCTCTCAGATGAGGAAACACAGAGAGGAAAAGTTACCAGATGAAGGTCTGGAGCCCAGATTAGGCCATAAGTCTCATGCCATGGCCTTGCCTTAACCACAACACCCAACATACTCAGAAACAAATAAAATATTCAAGAAAATATGAAGGTTTTAGTAGGGATAGAAGCTAAAGTTAATGAAATAACAAACAGAACAAATTCCTCCCCCCAAAATAAATGAATAAAATCTAACAAGTCCTCCGACAAGACCACTTGAACATGTAAATGCCTGGTTGGTCTGATTAAGTTTATAAAAGAGAAAAAGTAAAACTGTCCAACATCAAAAATGAAAAGGGAAATATATTATCATCATTCATTACATCAACAAATCAAAACAGAAAAGCTCCATGAATATATCAGCAGCTGCCAAAAATGGATTTTTAACAAAATTCAGCAATCTTTCTTAGTAAAAACTCTTAAGCAAAAAAAGAATACATGGAAACTACCTAAATCTAACAACAGTCTATTTACCAAAAATCTACAGCAAATGCCTATAAATTGCTGAGGTCAAGACCTTTAAAATCAGGAACAAGAGAGATGCATCTGTTATCACCATGATGATTCAACTCTTGAAATTTCTAGTGGTACCATGAGACATGAAATAAAATAAGTTATATAAATACTAGAAAAAGAGGGACAAACCTATTTGGAATTTACAGGTGCTTTTTATCACATACCAACAGTCTCAAGGAACTCTTCTAGAAACTATTAGAATTAATAAAAGAAGTTGGTAAAGGTACTAGATAAAACATAAATAAACAGAAGAGCTTTTCTCCATACTAGTAACATAGGGTTAGAAATAGAAATGGAAAAGAATTATATTCCATTCAAATAGTGGCAAAAACAAGAATGAAGCCACAAATAAACATTATAGGTCCAGGCTCTCTATGAAGAAAACTATAAAATCTCATTAAAATAGGAAAAATAATACAAAATAAATAAAATACAAAGTCTCATTAAAGAACATGAACTCTGCACAAATAAAGTCACTGTAGGAAATTCACAAAATGGAAGAACAAATGTCTAATAACAGCCAAAATATTTTTCAAAGAAAAAAAAACAAATAAGTAGAAAACATGCATTAACAGGCTGTAAGACTTAAATGAAATGTGTGTTCTCAAGACAGTATGGCAAACATAGAAACACATTAATAGGAACAGTACAGAGAATCCCAAAATGCATACAGATAGATACTGGGGAAAATAACAATGATGACATTTCAATTCAGAAGGAAAAGGAAGCTCTAATTAAAAAATTGTGCCATAATAATTGATCACCCAATTAGAAAAGATGAAAGCTATATTCTCTCCCTCATACCCCACATACAAATAAATATGTTTTTCAGAAAAACTGAGGCTTCAAATGTAAAAACCAAAATAATAAAAAATATTATGAGATACCTCAGGAGGAGAATATTTATATAAAATTGAGGGGGAAATGACCTTCTCATATAACCCAGATGCCATTAATGAAAAATATATTTGATTACATATTCTCATATCTTCATTATCACAAAGATAACAGAAGAAAAATAAGGGATTAGGGGAAATACTGGTACCATGTATGATAAAAGGAGGTTTAATATGTGATATACAAAAAGACCGTCCAAAATGATAAGAGATAACCAACCCTTCAGGAAAATAATCAACAAACAGTAACAGGCAACACACATTAGGGGAAATGCAAATGGTGTTAGCTAACACCCATATGATGTTAGCCAGTTACCACTTTTTTTTTTCCTGTGGTGAGAACACTTAAGATGTACTCTTTTCACAGCTTTCAAGTATATAGTACAGTATTATTAATTATAATCACAGAGCTGTATATTAGATTTCCAGAACTTATTCATCTTGTAACTGAAGCCTGTACCCTATGACCAACATCTCCCCATTTTCTGTACCCTCCAGCCCCTGGCAAATCATCTACTCTGTTTCTGAGTTTGTTTTTTTTCTGATTCCACATAGAAGTGAGATCATTAAAGTATTTGTCTTTCTGTGTCTGATTTATTTTATTCAGCACAGTGCCCTTAAAGTCTGTCTAGGTTGTTGAAAATGGCAGGATGCTTTCCTTGCTTGTGATGGAAAAATATTCCATCGTATACGTGTACCACCTGTTCTTTATGCATTCATCCACAGGCAGTGACTACTCACCATTTTTCCTGGACAACTGCTGGCCAAGGCACTAGTTTCGATGAAATACTTCCTGAGGAGATGTTTGCTGGGGTCAGGGCTGTCCAGTAAGATGTAGGAACAGAAGAAAGCCCCATGTCTCAGCAGGAATATGGCGATGTCTTCATTTCCTAAAGGACAGGAAATGGCATCCAGATATAGCTGTCAAAAATGGCAGACGCTAGTATGTGAGATGGGAATGAAAAGGGTAGTTGTGTGGTAGAACTTCTCTGTTACTTCTCTTGAGGTGTCAAGTTCCTGTTAGTGAGTGACATTCTGTGGGCCTCTGTCCTGTGGAGTGCCTCCTACTATGGTTCCATCTGCCACAGTTTGTCCCTGTCATTGAGATACCCTTGCAAGAGGTGAATGGGGCAAATGAGGGAAGGTGCAGACATTTTGAAAAAGAGGCAAATAATGGGCTTTGCAAATGTTTCCACAGAGACACTTCAAGAGCTAGAGGTGAGGGGGAAGACACCATCCCACATCTCAAACCTGCAAGGGTTCTCATGGATAGGATTGACTGGGGGACTCACCTGACTTGATGGCCGCATAGAGGGGTAAGCGCACGATGACAGGAAACTCGTTCTTCCTGACTGCATAGCTTTCCGGGTCAGCCCCGTGTGTCAGGACGAGGAGCTTCACCAGCCCCAGGTGCCCCTGTTGGCAAGCCAAAGCCAGCATCCAGTTCAGCAGGCGCTGGGGGCTGCAGGGACCTAGCAGGAGATGACAGGGCAAAGGGAAAGTACCATTGAAGGGTTTTGGTTTTTGGTTGTAACCACTCTGATCTCCCCCCGGACCACTGATAAATCGAGCTGTCCTGTTTCCAGCTGAAAGTCCCTTCTGTCAAGTTGGTAGTGTTTTCTGGAATAGTTCTCATGGATTGCATATTCCCACATCATTATAAACCCACTTGCTCATCACATAATGCCAAGGGAGGAAAAAGCATTCAAAACACTATATATGGTATGATTGTAACTGAATTAAAAAATGTATGTGTAGAAAGAAGACCAAATGTACCACCCCAGTGTTGCAGTATTATCTCTGGGTAGTGGGATTGTGACCATGTACCTCACCTCTCTCCCTATCCTTAGCCCTGACCTCCTCCCCAGAGTATCAATACATACAGAGACATGGACTTTGAAGACAAGTAGCTTAGGGTTAAAATAGTTTAGCTGTGTAATCTTTTATTTTATTATTTTTTTAAGATTTTAAGAGTGAGCACAAGCAGGGGGAGCCGCAGACAGAGAGGGAGAAGCAGGGTCCCCACTGAGCAGGGAGTCTGATGCACGGCTCGATCCCAGGACCCTGGGATCATGACCTGAGTGGAAGGCAGACACTTAACCGACTAAGCCACCCAGGCACCCCTTAGTGGTGTCATCTTAAACAAATTTCTTAACTTCTCCCTGACTCAGTTTACCTATTGGTAAAATGGGAATGAAAACACTCATCCTCCCAAGTGTAATGTGAGGATTGCATGACATTATGTATGTCAAGTACCTGGCTTTATATGTTCTAACTCATTATTTGGCATTATGTGTTTAGCATACTAACACTTTTCTGCATTTCTAAATGATCTGTAAATACATATATTACTTTCAAAAATGAAAGAAAAAAGGCTTTGATGAAAGAAACAGATCTAACTGTCCAGCCTAAAGCTTTGAGAGTTACTCCCTACAACAACCACCAACTTAATTCAAGGAGGAAATAACAGTGAGCACACTGAATGAGCAGGGACAGTGTGGGCTGAAATATTAAGTATCTGCAAGTTCAAAGAAATGCAATCTCTTTTGGATGTAGAGGCCATGGAAAAATGATCTCATCCTCCACACTGACACTTCCCAATTGCATCATCACATTGTCTCATTTCCAGAGGCTGAGAGTCCTGAGGAACAAAGTGCTTCCAAGCATGGAGAGAGTGGCCCTCCTCTTCATGATAGGAAATTGACCAGGAAACAGGGGTGAAATCGGGATGGAGGAAATGAAAATCCAGCAGAGAGGGCACTTGGCACACTGCCTGGGCTGTAGCAGATGCTAAATAAATGTCCCTTCTTCTCCCTCTGATATCTAGGATTAACAACTTCAAGGAGGTGGTAGGCAATCAGGATCCCTGATTATTAACCAGGGATCCCCAACGTGCTTACTGCAACGATATCTAGAGAAGAGAGATCCAGTCCTCATGCTGCTACCTTCTGTTGAGGATGGCTGTACACCCATTTGAGAAGGCTGTAATAGGCTATATTTCATAGCCATGATTTTAGTATGAGGACATCAAAACTTAGAGAGGTTTGGGGACTTCCCAAAAGTCCCGCAGTTGGTAAATGGCAAAGTCAAAACTTAAACCCTGCAAAGCTAAAGGATTTAAACACTTGAAACCAAAGTGTGCTCTTTTAACCATATGAAAGCCTTGCTCGTATTTTCTTTTCTTTTTAAAGATTTTATTTTATTTGAGAGAGAGAGAGAAAGAGAATGAACAAGGAGGAGGGGTAGAGAAAGAGGAGCAAGCAGACTCCCGCTGAGCAGGGAGCCTGATGCAGGACTGGATCCCAGGACCCTAAGATCATGATCTGAGCAGAAGGCAGACACCTAACTGACTGAGACACCCAGGCAGCCCCCTACATGTATTTTCTGAGGCCCAAATTCAAGAATACTCCAAAAGAGCCCCATTAGAGTCTCCAGCCTTCCTCTTCCTCCTCTGCTCCACCTCTGCTCAGCTACAGAGACGAGGCATGATGTAATGATATATTTCAAATGATATCTATAACTATACAATGATGTACCTACCCCCATGAGCCTCTCATCTCTCCTCTTCTCAAACCCTCCCTTGTTCTCTGGCTGTATCTTTGTGTGTCTTCTGGTCTTAGCGACAGACTCCTGATAGTGGCTGCCTTCCCCTCCGGCTTGGAAATTCACAGGGACACCCACTGTTTTGCCCATCTCTGTACTTACTGCAGCGTCCAGAACAATGCTCTAGATTCCTTTGGTCTCAGAAACTCTGTCCCTAGTTGGGTTGAAGATAGGATGCTCCAAGGCAGCTGAAAACCATCCTCAGATCCAGCCAAGCTCCCTGCTCTGCAAAAGTGGACCATCTCAGTGCTTCCCTCGCTTGTCTGCCAAGTAAACTCCTACTCACCCTACAAAACCCAGCTCAGATGTCAGCTCCTTATGAAGACCCTGTCCTGCACCCAGACAAGACCATTCTCTATGTGTGCTCCCAGACCACTGTGTAATTACTTCAACCTCAGCATGGGGACACTGCATGGAATTACTCCTTTCTGTTTAGATTTCTTCTGCTTACCCAGGAGCTATGAAAGATCTGGGATCACCTTTTAAAAAAAGTCTCCAGGTCTTTCAAGTTCTGCAGAATGCCTGGCAATGCAGTAGTGAGAGACTCATACGGTGAATGCTCAGGAAATGCAAACTGCACCATTAGGTTGTGAGCCAGCTGGTGTAGATGCTTTGGGGTGATGATAGAGCTAATCATGGGGATCCCTGAAGAGAGGGAGTCTTCCCTCTGGGGTGCCCAGGCTCCTCTTTGTCTTCCTACGTCTCGCTGGACCCAATCTCCACCTGTGGACCACAACATGATCCTGATTCCTACCCTTAACCTCATTCTCCCTCCAGACACATGAAGGCGGTACAAGTCTGAGCACAAATCTACTCAAAGCACACTCTTGGACAACTTCCCTGACAGGCCGGTTCCATAATCTGTGGAGCCCAATGCAAAACACAAAGCTGAGCCCCTTGTTTAAAAATTATCAAAGATTTCAAGATGGTGACTGCAGAGTGTTAAACCAAGCATGGGCCTTCTGAGTGCAGGGCCCACACCGTTGCACGCCCATGAAGCTGGCCTCACTCCCAAACCGAAACCCTAACTCCCAAAGGCCATCGCTAAGGTAATGTCTTGGCCTATAGCTGTAGGCATGCCTTCCTGGACATTCAAGGCCACCACAGGAAATTAAAAGACAAAAGGACACCTTGAGTCTATCAGCCAAAAAAAAAAAAAAAATTACATGTTACTAGAAATACCACATAGCACGCTACATCCAGACAGTGGGATATTATTCAGGTATATGAAGAAATGGACTACCAAGCCATGGAAAGGCATGGAGGAAATTTAAAAGCATACCATCAGGCAAAGGAAGTTAATCTAAAAAGGCTACAAAATGTGCGAGCTCAACTATATGAGGTTCTGTAAAAGTCAAAACACAGAGACAGTAAAAAGATCAGTGGTTGCCAGGGGGGGTGGGGGAGGGAGGGATGACTGGGTGGAGCCCAGAGGACTCTGAGGTCAGTGAAACTGTTCATTATTGTACCCTAATAGTGGATACATATTATACATTTGTCAAAACCCACAGAATATACAAACACAAAGAGTGACCCCTAATGGAAACTTTGCACTCTGGTTACTAGGGATATGTCAGTAAGAGTTCCTCAATTGTGACAAACTGATGACACTGACACAGAATGTCAACAATGGAGGAACTTTTGGCGGGTAGGTATATGGGGATGTTCTGTACTTTCACATCAACATTTCTGAAAATCTAAAACTGCCAAAGGATAAAATCTATTAAATTTTTAAAAAAAGGGACAGAGGGGGTGCCTGCGTGGCTCAGTTGGTTAAGTGTCTGCCTTCAGCTCAGGTGGTGATCCCAGGGTCCTGGGGTCAATCCCCACATCGGGCTCCCTGCTCAGTGGGGAGCCTGCTTCTTCCTCTCCCTCTGCCTGCTGCTCTTGTTTGTGCTATCAGATAAATAAATAAAATCTTTAAAAAAAATAAAAAGGGGGCAGAGATCCAAAATCTTTATCAAATACAGTGTGAGAGAATTTACCTCCTGAGCTAAGGGGAATGAGTGTGGGATGTGGCACAGCTGTTAGCAGGTAGTCTTTACTCTGGATTGTCAGTCTGATGCCCCAGATCTCTGGTTCTCCTGCTTGGTGAAAGTGTGAAGAAACAAGCATTCTGAGGGGAACTCCCCCCCCCCCATGCCTATCTTTTTCCCAAGAAGAGGTGATTTCTAAGAGGTAGGCAAGAAGCTCATGCCCTGGGATTTACCTGGCAAAGACTCCAGCAATTCCTGCACTACGTCAGTATGCCCAAAATGTGCTGCCACCACAGCTGGATTGTCATCGGTGGGCTCCGTGGGCAGTTCCACCCGTCTCTCGGTGAGAAGGTATCGGACGGTCTCCAGATCGCCGTAGGCCGCTGAGATGCTCAGAAGCCGGCCCTGGTCAACACAGAGCAGGGACAGGACTTCAGTGAGATGAGTGCCCTTAGGAACTGCCAGGAGAGGAAACTCTAAATGCTTCACTCAGTCCACGGGCAAGGCTGGAGGTGTGCTGTCTGGGATGGCACCATGGGTCATGTGTGGCTGTCGAGGACTTGAAATTAGGCACATTCAAAGCAAGAAGGGCTCAAAGTGTCAAATAACACGCAATTTTAAAGATTTAGTGTAAAAATGTATCTATCTCGTCAATCATTTTTATATGGATTACATGTTGAAATGATCTTTAATATATTCATCAAATAAAATATATTAATATCTGTTTCTATTTGCTTCCTGAATGTGACTGCCAGACCATTTGATATAAATGTGGCTTCCATTCTATTTCTTTGGGACAGCACAGCTCTTCACCATTAGCTTCATGAGGATGGGAATAATGGGAATATCCCCATCTGAAGTAATATATTAATATGTGGAAAAGGACATGGAGGTTCAGAGGGGTGTTGTGACTTGCCCAGGACTACACAGATAGGAAATAGCTCTCAAGGATTGTACAAATGGCCCTGGCTTTTCATGGAGTTCCTAAGTCCACAAAAGAAGTGCTGGATTGACATGTACAGAATTTGACTGCAGCGATGAAACCGTTAAGTTTGAGTCCGGAATCTGCATAAAATAGCCATAAGTAAGCTTAGTTTGCTTGCTGAATAGGTTAGAAAACAAGTGTATTAGGAGTCACTTTAGGGTGAGACGGGTAGGGATGGGTCAGCAGGATCCCAGGGATGAGAACTGATATATTAAGCTCTTCTGTGCCAGATGCTGCATGGAACAATTTATTTATATGGTCATACTTAAACCTCATAGCAGTTTTAAGTCAAAGTCTGTATATGTTATTGATTAAAAAAAAAAAAAAGAAAAGAGCCAGTTATTTTACCAGCACAATGAGTTTATTTGGGAATAGCAGAGGAATTGTAATCAGAATAAGGAAACTATGGTGAACCATAGGCGAGGCTGGAGAACAGAATAGAGGGGCTTGTTTTCATAAGGGAAAGGAGGAACCTAGGAGGGTATTTTACTGAGTTCCCATTGGGTGGGCTGTTACGGGGCAAGGAGAAATTCTTCCTTCTTCCTGCTGGGGAAGTAAGCTTCCTCTCTTTGGGGAATGCAAGGTTTGCTTCTTAAGGTGACTGGTAGTACATGACAACTCCTCCTTCAGGTCATCCAGACCCCATTTTAAATGAGGTTTCCTTTATTTTCACACTGTATTTCCATCTCGTGGGTGAGGAAATGAAGGCTTACCCACAGGGAGGGAGTTTATACAGTCTGCACAACCACCCAGGATTTGAACTGGGGTCTAGCTCCAAAGCCTATGTTTTCTCCATTCTGTCCAAGACTGCCCATGAGATGTGGGGCTTGGAGGGAGGCCGGGTTGTGTAAGTGGAGTGAATGAGCTGGTGATGTGAGGTAAGCATTCAGTATGACCAGAAGAGAAAAACCCACTAGGCCTGCCATTCCAGGAAAGCGCTTGCATTAGGGAGAAAAGCCACAGGGATTGATTAAATGATTCACTGCGCACAACCAACATCTGTCTAGACTCTAGTGGGTAAGAGGCTTAAAAGCCCCATCCTCACAAAGTGGTGATGTCACAGGAGCCAGCCCGGAGGCCAGGAGGAACCAGAGAGGTGGCACTCTAGCTAAAGACAGCCCAGAGACTCATTAGCATGTATTTATTTTAATTGAGACAGCATAGAAAAGTATAAAACAAAAAGGAGGCCTCCCTTCCTAACACCCTTTTGCAAAGGAAACTGCTCCTATGCAGCCTTCCAGAACAAGTTCATCCATATCAGCACATGGGTAATCCCATGTGAAACCAAATGCTTTGTCACTTCATTCATTACAACTTTCATTGGCATATAAGAACTCTACAGAAAAGAGCACAAATTGTGTGTTCAGTTTCATGTTTTGTTACAAAGTGACACATTCATGTAATGGACACTCAGACCACAAAATGCAAGATTATTATCTGTGCCCAGAAGTCTCCTTTCTGCCCCCTTCTTGTCACTGTCCTACTGGAATAACCTCTATCCTGACTTCTAACACCAGAGATATGTTTTTGCCAGTTTTCATATATTATTAAAGTGGAACTATACTTCACTTATTTTTTAACTTAATTTTATTTTTTTTTTACTTTTTGCCCTGAAATAGAGATTCATAGGAACTTGCAAAGATAGTCTTGAGGGGCATCTATGTTTCTGTAACTCCATTTCCCCCAATGGTGACAACTTACACAATTGTAGTTCAAGATCAAAAACAATAATTTGACATTAGTACAATGTGGGTATATCATTCTGCCATTGGTCACAGGTATACATTTGTGTGATCACTACCATGATCAAGATGCAGAACTAATCCATTTTGAGATCAATCTCTTTTGAGCCCTTCCTTTTATAGTCACTCTCACTCTACTGCCCTCCATCCCCAAATTTCGGACCTCTCTTCCATCTCTATAATTTCACCATTTTGAGAATGTTGTTATACAAATGGAATCATACAGAATGTGACCTTTTGAGTTTTTTTTTTTAATTTCCTGCTCAACCTCTGAGAGTAATCTGAGTGGCTGCATATTTCAAAGAATTTCTTTATTTTATTTAAATTCAATTAATTAATATATAGTGTTTTATTAGTTTCAGAGGTAGCATTCAATGATTCACCAGTCTTATATAACACCTAGTGCTCATTACATCACGTGACCTGCTTAATGTCTCTCACCCAGTTACCCCATCCCCCCATCTCCTCCCTCCAGCAACCCTCAGTTTGTTTCCTATGATTAAGAGTCTTTTATGATTTGTCTCCCTCTCTGTTTTCATATTGTCTTATTTTCCCCTCCCTTCCCCTATGATCCTTTGTTTTGTTTCTTAAATTCTACGTATAACTGAGATCACATGATAATTGTCGTTCTCTGATTGACTTAGCATAATACTCTCTAGTTCCATCCATGTCTTGCAAATGGCAAGATTTCATTTTTTTGATGGCTGAGTAATAGTCCACTATCTTTATATATCTATATCTATACACACCACATCTTCTTTATACATTCATCTATTTTTAAAAAACATTTTATTTATTTATTCATGAGAGACACAGAGAGAGAGGGAGGGAGAGGCAGAGACACAGGCAGAGGGAGAAGCAGGCTCCATGCAGGGAGCCTGACATGGGACTCGATCCGGGGTCTCCAGGATCATGCCCTGGGCTGAAGGCAGTGCTAAACCGCTGAGCCACCTGGGCTGCCCATACATTAATCTATTGATGGGCATCTGGTCTCTTTCCATAGTTTGGCTATTGTGGACATTGCTGCTATGAACGCTGGGGTGTAGGTGCCCCTTTGGATCAGTACATTTGTATCCTTGATGTAAACACCTAGTAGTGCAGTGGCTAGGTGGTAGAGAAGCTCTATTCCTAACTTTTTGAGGAACTTCCATACTGCTTTCCAGAGTGGCTGCATCAGCTTTCATTCCCACTAACAGTGTAAGAGGGTTCCTCTTTCTCAGTTTCTTTATAATGCTTTGAATTATATTTATATTATATGTATGGTACATGTTACATATTTTATATATTTACAGTTTCTATCTACATTATATTCCATTGTATGTTCAACCATTCATGTGTTAAGAGTTTTGTGCTGTGTCCAGTTCCTATTACAAGTAAAGCTGCTATGAACAATCATGCACAGACTCCTGTGTGCATGTAAGTTTTCATTTCTTTTGGCTAAACTAGGTTCAGGAGTGCACATGCTAGGTCATAATGTCAGTGTTTTTTTTTTTTTTTTTTTTGTTTGTTTGTTTTTAAGAAACTGCCAAACTATTTTCCAGAATGGTTGTTCCATCCTATATTCTCATAATGATGTCTGAGAGATAGTTTCATTCAGTATGAATTTGATGTTGTCACATTTAAAAAAAAATTTAGCCATCCTTATAGATGTGCAGTGATATTTCATCATGGTCTTTTTTTAAAACTATTTTATTTATTTATTCATGAGAGACACAGAGAGAGAAAGAGAGAGGCAGAGACACAGATTCCATGCAGGCTCCATGCAGGGAGCCCAATGTGGGACTCAATTTCGGGACTCTAGGATCATGCCCTGGGCTGAAGGCAGGCGCTAAACTGCTGAGCCACCCTGGCATCCATCATCATGGTCTTAATTTGCATTTCCCTACTGGCTAAAGATGTTGAACAATCAGTAAGTCTTTTCATGCACTTACTGGCCATTTGTACTTCTCAACAAAATGTTTCCTCATCTGTTTCACACATTATTTAATTGGACTGTTTGCTTCTTAATGTTGAGTGTTGGGAGATTTTTATGTACGAACGAGATATGAGCTCTTAGTCAGATAGATGATTTACAAATATTTTCTCCAAATCTGTAGCTTGTCTCTTCACTCTCTTAACAGAGTCATTCTCAAAGCAGAAGTTTTTAATTTTTAAAAAAGATTTTATGCTACTTGGGAGAGAAAGCGTAAGCACAAGCAGGGGGAAAAGGGAGAAGCAGGCTTCCCGCTGAGTCGGGAACCCAATGTGGGGCTTGATCCCAGGACCCCAGGAACATGACCTGAGCCAAAGGCAGATGCTTAACTGACTGACCACCCAGATGCCCCCAAAAGTTTTTAATTTTGAGGAGGTCCAATTTATCAATTATTTTTCTTTTATGGATAATTTCTTTTATGCATTTTCTTTTTTTTATTTATTAGAGAGAGTGGGAGTACGAGTGAGAGAGAAGCAGAGAGAGAGAGAATCTCAAGCAGACTCTGCATTGAGCATGATGCCCGACATGAGACTCGATCACATGACCCTGAGACCATGACCTGAGTGGAAGGCAGATGCTTAACCGACTGAATCACCCAGGCGTCCCTCAAAATGGAATTTTTTAAATGTCTCAGAAACCACAGGAGGGCAGGGGAAAAAAATCAGAAAAATGAAAAAGCAATCAGAAAACAAAACAAAAAAAATTAGATAGCAGACTTTAGTTTAGTATATAAATAACTATATCAGCATAAATGGCTCAAATACATAATGAGATTGCAGAGTAGATTTTAAAAACATGAGATTCTATATGCTGCTTATGAGAAACTCACTTCAGAAGGGTATATGTAGATTGGAAGTAAATGGACAGAATAAAAAAGCCCCAGCTCCAAACACAATCACATTATTCAACACACACCTTTTGGGGGAACACCAATAGTCACTCCATAGCATTCTATTAATATGGAGGATTGTATGATTGATTATTGAGTACTGAACCAGTCTTGTATCTCTAGAATAAATTTCACTCAGTCATGGTATATAACTCTTTCTATATATTGCCGAAATACATTTGTAATATGTTAAGCTTTTTGAATCTATATTCATGATAGACATTGGTCTATACTTTCCTTTTTTGGACTGTTTTTGTATGGTTTGGGTATCAGGTATATTGATTGGACTCACAAAATGTTGGGAAGTATCTGTAGAGTTGGTATTAATTCGTTAAACATTTGGTAGAATTCTCCCATGAAACCAGATGAGTCTGTAGATTTCTTTTTAGGAGGTTTTAAATTTCCTTATTAGTTAAAGGGTTCTTAAAATTGGGTATTTTATATCGAATGAGTTGTAGTTCCTGTTTTTCCAGGATTGGTCCATTTTATCTAAGTTGTCAAATTTATGTGTGTAAAGTTGTTCATATTGTTCCCTTACAATCTTTTTGATATTTGGAGGGTATGGGCTGATAGTCCCTGTTTCTTTCCTGGTATTAGTGATTTTTCTCTTTTCTCTGTTAGTTTTGCTAGAGGTTTGTCAATTTTGTTAATCTTTTAAAAAAATGCCTTTTAGTTCACTGATTTTCTCTATTGTTTCCCTGTTTAAATTGCACGGATTTTCTATTAGTTAGCATTTCCTTTTTCCCACTTGCTTTGGATTTATTTTATACTTCTGGTAGTTCCTTTAGGTGGATGTTTGGATTTGAGATTTTCTTCTTTTTAAATGTAAGTATTTAGTGCTATAAATTTTCCTCTAGGCACTGGTTTAGCTGCATACCAGAAATTTTGAAATGTTATATTTTCATTTTCATTCAGTTAACTGCATTTTAAAAATTTCTCTTGAGACTTTCTCTTTGATCCTTGGATTATTTAAAAGTTTGTGGTTAGTTTCCAGGTGCTTGGAGATTTTCCTATTATCTTTTTGTTATAAATTTCCAATTTGATCCTACTGAAGTTGGAGAATATATTCTGTCTGATTTTAATTCTTTTAAATGTGCTGAGGTTTATCTTATGGCCTAGGGTATGCAGTCTTTCTTGAGATATGTTTTGTGGACACTCGAAAAGAATGTGCATTCTCTGTTGCTATGTGGAATGTTTTATAAACGTCAGTTTGACTCTGTTGATGGATGGTGTTGTTAAGTTCTATATCCTTGCTGATTTTCTGCCCAGTTATTCTATCACTTGTTGAGAGAGGGTATCAAACTCTCTACCTATGATTGTGGATTTACCTAGTTCTCTTTTCTATTATATCAGTTTTGTAAAACATATTTTGTAGCTCTGTTGTTTGGTGCATGCACATTTAGGATTGCTATGTCTTCTTGGTGGACTGATCCCTTCATCATTGTGAAATATCCTCTCTGTCCATGGTAATTCCCTTTAGTCTGAAGTTTCATTTCATCTGATATTTAGCCACTCCTTCTTTCTTTTGATTAATGTTTGCATGGTGTATCTTTTTCTGTCCGTTTACTTTCAATCTACATATACCCTACTGAAGTGAGTTTCATAAGCAGCATATAGAATCTCATGTTTTTAAAATCTACTCTGCAATCTCATTATGTATTTGAGCCATTTATGCTGATATAGTTATTTATATACTAAAGCTAAAGTCTGCTATTTTGTTTTTTTTTTGTTTTCTGTTTGCTTTTTCATATCTTTGATATTTTTTCCCTGCCCTCCTGTGGTTTCTGAGACATTTAAAAAATTCCATTTTGAGGGATGCCTGGGTGATTCAGTCGGTTAAGCATCTGCCTTCCACTCAGGTTATGATCCCAGGGTACTAGGATTGAGTACACATCAGGCTCCCTACTCAGCGGGGATCCTCCTTTTTTTAAAAAAAGATTTTATTTATTTATTCATGAGAGACACACAGAGAGAGGAGCAGAGACACAGGCAGTGAGGGATGCAGGCCCCCTGCAGGAAGCCGGATGCAGAACTTGATCCCAGAACTGCGGGATCACCCCCGGAGCCAAAGGTGTCAACTGCTGAGCCATCTAGGTGTCCCTAAATAAATAAAACCCTAAAAACAGAACAGAAATTCCATTTTGATTGGTCAATAGTGTTTTTGAGTGTATCCCTTTGTATTGTTTTTAAAGTGGTTGCTCTAGGTATTACATACATAGGTTAACGATGGCTACTGGGTTTAATGCTTTATCATTTAAAATGAAGTGTAAAAATCTTTCTTCCTTTGCAGCACATACAGAATTTATAATCATATGGAAAGTGCTTAATATAATATTATGTAAGAAAACAGCATGCAAAACTATATATACAATGTGACTATATCTATATTAGAAACGACATATGCACAGATCAGCAGAGAGAAAATATAATGAAATTGTCAAGTGGAACTGTTTGGATGCATTAGAAATATGGTTATTTTCTTGTTCTTTTCCTCTCTACTTTTACATATTTCTAAATTTTCTTTTTTGAGCATGTGCTATTTTTATCATGGAAGAGAAATGTAAAAGAATATGGTAAGTTCAACCTTCAGATCGGCCTTTTGTTGTTCACATTTCAATTACTCTTCCCCTGTCTTCTGGGAAGGTGAAAGGGTTTGCATAGAGATGGTGGCAGTTTAAGAAGTTGGCTTGAAAGCATTGGCACCCATCAGTTTACGTGTGAAAGAGGGGGGAAAAATCCCCATTTTTGATTCTGATGATAAGAAGGAAATAATCGGGATCCCTGGGTGGCGCAGTGGTTTGGCGCCTGCCTTTGGCCCAGGGCGCGATCCTGGAGACCCGGGATCGAGTCCCACGTCGGGCTCCCGGTGCATGGAGCCTGCTTCTCCCTCTGCCTGTGTCTCTGCCTCTCTCTCTCTCTCTCTGTGACTATCATGAATAAATAAATAAAAAAATATTAAAAAAAAGTGCAGATCCCAGTCTTGCACACTTTAAAAAAAAAAAAAAAGAAGGAAATAATCTGAGTGATAGCCTTCATCCAAGCCAGGTCCCCACTCTGGCTGGAGGAGCCAGCATTGACCCTACCTTCTCCAGCTGGGACGTGCTCTCATCACAAGCCTCTCTGAGCAGGTGCCGGGCCCTGCTGGGGTCTCCTTGCTTGTATGCAGCATGAATGCCTTCTGTCCCAGGGCATTGTATTGTGGGTTCACTGCCTGGTGTGGACGGTTTGCTGCCCATGTCCTCGGCACCTGGGAATACAGAAGAGCACACACAATGTCACCATTACTTGCCAGTGCTGCTCATGGGAATCACTGGAGAGGAGGGCAGGATGTGCTTCTATGACATAAATCTGAGGCTTTAGGAAGAGAAGGGGTTGCCCTGAAATAATGCCAGTGTCATCAAGGACATCAGACCCTGGGACCTGCAGCCCTGAGGGAGGGACTTCCTGTGTGGAGCTGGTGCTAAGCCAGACTGTGCTGCTGTGGAGTACATCCAAGACACCTAGGGCAGCTTCCTTGCTGGTAACAGACAGGCTGATCTCACTGACAGCAACAGAAAAGCAAGGGCTTGGTGGGAGAGCTGGTAGTCCAGCCAAAGTGTCTCCCTGCTGTTTCCTTCATGGGGATATAGTATCTAGTGGTGGAAGAAAGAAAGGTCTAATACTAGATAGATTTGGAAATCTATACATTCTTTGCCTTGAAAACTCCACTAAGAGCATAGGATTTAGAACCAGCAGCCCTCATCCATACTTGCCCTCACACAAATATGCCACATTATGATCTTGGCAATCTCTTGGAACTCTGGGCCTTGGGATGCCCCTGGACCACTGGAATGACTGGCTCAGGGTATCCTCTTAGGGGATACCTCCTGGACACTGGCTTTACTGGGTGGAAGATGGTCCAGGCTGTTCCAGGACAACTGAGCACAGTTCCAAGTGCTGCTTAGGAGGAGTGCTTAGCTTTGCAGGAGGCCACGATGCTGCAGTGCTGGGGCATCCACTGAGCAGTTGTGATAGGTCAAGCACCAGACTGGGTGCTGAAGATGTAGAAGTAAAGGGAGTCAGCTTCCACCCTAATTGAGCTCTACCCTTAGAACAGATGTTTTGTGGACTCCAACAGCTGATGGACAGGCTTCAGAGGTTGCCTGAACATCCTAGATTGAACATAAAACAATGTGAGCATGTACACACACACATTTTCTGAGGAGAAAATGCAAGGCTTCTATCAGATTTCCAAGTGTGTAAATGAACCTAGCTAAAAGTTTTATCACTATAAATATTACTTAAAAGACTGCAATAAATGAAGAGTTATGTCCTGATCATTTTGAGTGAAATAGGGAGAGATTCCTACCATTCTTGGCCAAGTCCACAGAGTCAGTAAAAGGCAAACCTGAACAGAAGTTTGGCCCCCCTGTTCTTAGGCTAAGGTGAACCCCCTCCATCTCTCCGTTGCCTCTTTGAAGGAATGAATAAAAAAGAAGCTTCTCATGTGGAAATAATGCCAAGCATGGCTGGCTTCCAAATATTCTCATCACGGAAGTGAATCACACTATAGCAGCTTTCATTTGGGGAAAAATTATTTCCAATAGCATAAAATTACATGCTTAGAAACAAATTTAACAAAAGATAGGAAGTCTCATATAAATAGAAAGACATCCCATGTTCATGGATTAGAAGAATCAATATTATTATTGATTATTATTATTATTATTATTATATTAACATGTCAATTCTTCCCAATTTTAACTATAGATTCAATAAAATCCCAGGCATAATTCTCTTAGGCTTTGGGGGGATAGAAATTAACAATCTGATCTTTAAATCTATATGGAAATTCAAAGGATTTTAAACATCCAAAGTAATCTTGAAAAAGAAGAGAACTGGAAGATGTACACCACCTGATGTCAAGACTTACTATGAAGCTAAAGTAATCAGGGGCACCTGAGTGGCTCAGTCGGTTAAGTGTCCAACTCTTGATTTCAGCTAAGGTCATGATCTCAGGGTAGTAGGATAGAGACCCATATCAGGTTCTATGCTGGGCATGGAGTCTGCTTGGGATTCTCTCCCTCTACCCCTCCACCCCCTGCTTGCACGCTCTCTCTTAAAAAAAAAAGCTACAGTAATTGAGACATTGGGGTACTAGTATAGACAAATATATCCATGGAACATCATATAGATTTGAGAAATACACCCACACTTGTACATCCAACTGGTTTCTGACAAGAGTGCTGAGGCAATACAATGAGGAAAGCAGTCTTTTCAATGAATAGTGCTGGAATGACTTGACATCTACAATGAATAAAAAGAAACAGACTCCTACATCTTGCCACACACAAGCATTAAACTGAGATGGATCATAACCTAACATAAAGATTGAAATTATGGAACTTATAGAAAAAAAAAACAAGAGAAAATCTTTATACCTTGAGAGTTAAGCAAAAGTTTCTTAGATGGGACACAGCAATAACCATGAAAGGAAAAATTGCTATATTAGACTTCAGCAAAATTTAAAATTTCTGTTCATCAAAGGATTGATCTACCATTTTTTAAAAGATTTTATTTATTTATTCATGAAAGGCACAGAGAGAAGCAGGCTCCAGGCAGGAAGCCTGATGCGGGACTCAATCCCAGGTCTCCAGGATCATGCCCTGGGCTGAAGGCAGGCACTTAACTGCTGAGCCACCCAGGCGTCCCTACTATTTTTTTTTAAAGATCTTATTTATTTATTCATGAGAGAGAGAGAGAGAGAGAGAGAGGCAGAGACACAGGCAGAGGGAAAGCAGGCTTCATGCAGGGAGCCCGATGTGGGACTCGATCCCGGGTCT
This sequence comes from Nyctereutes procyonoides, assembly GCF_905146905.1. Taxonomy (NCBI): domain Eukaryota; kingdom Metazoa; phylum Chordata; class Mammalia; order Carnivora; family Canidae; genus Nyctereutes; species Nyctereutes procyonoides. The sequence continues at coordinate 52,037,279 of NW_026575047.1, read as the reverse complement.
CCAGGATCATGCCCTGGGCTGAAGGCGGTGCTAAACTGCTGAGCCACCCGGGCTGCCCTGATCTACCTTCCAAAAATGAATAAGCAATACTGGAAGAAAATACTTACAAAACATAAATCTAAAAACAAAAGAGAGAGAATGGTATCCAAAATACAAAAAAGACTCCTATAACTCAGTGATATAGGACAACCCAATTAAAAATGGGCAACGATTGGAACAGCAGAAGATATTAAAAATGCTTAATATCATTAGTCATCAGGGAGATGCAATTTAAAATCAGAAGGAGACACCACTACACTCTCACCAGAATTACTAAAATTTAAAAAGACTTATAGGACTTGGTGAGGTTATGGAGCAACCAGAAAACTCTTACCTTATCGGCTGGAGTATAAAATGGTATAACCACTTGGAAACAAGTCTGGTGGTTTCTTACAAAACTGAACATACAGCTATCCTATGATCCAGCAAGTCTATTCTCAGATATTTACCCAAAAGAAATAGGTCTAAAAAAACTTGTCTAAGAATGTTCATAGTTTCAGTCATAGTATTTCCAAACTGTACATAGCACGAGTGTCCATCAACAGAAGAACAGATAAACAACTACTGTGGTTTAATAACTACTCAGCAATAAAAAAAGAATGAACTACTGATCCATGAAATGAGTGACAGGAAAGTTCAAAACGTAATGCTAAGTGAAAGAATGATTGCACACAATAATTCCATTTATATGCTGTTTTAATCGATGGATGGAAAAAAAAATCAGAGTAGTGCTTCCTGGAGGCAGGGACAGGTATGAATTTTGCCAGGGAAGGCACGGGGAAACTGATTTTTTTTCATCACATTGGTGTTATTTGTCAAAACTTGTCAGTCTGGTGAAGATTTGTGCATTTTGCTCTAAATGGATTCTACCCCCAAGTGCTATAAACAATATCGAACTGTACTCAATAATACAAATGCTATAGATTTTGAGGGTGAAGTGTACAGATGCATGCAACTTTCTTTGGGATACACTAAAAATATTGGATTGATGGATGAATAGAAGGATGGACACATGGGTAGAATGTGAGAGAGCAATTATAGAAAATGTTAATCGTAGACTTCAGGTAGTGGATAATGGATGTACATGGTTCAAGTCTTTCAACTTCATGTTTAAAATTTTTCATAACAAAATGTAGACAGAAGTGAATGAAAATATCATGCCCTCAATTCAGGGCCTACCATATGGCATACTGAATGAGCTCCACCATCAGGGCAGAAAAATCCTGCTCTGTAGAAAGGCAAAGACAATCTGCTTATAGCAATGGCCCTTGAAACCGTTCAGGCCCTTTACCATTCATTCTAAGCCATAACTTTCACTGTTTCAAAGGCAACCATTCTGAAAATCCATGTAAGTGGATAAAGCATCACACACAATCCACATCTTTTTCGAAACACCAATGCAAGATTGCTGTGTCTGCAAAGATCAATGGAACAGAATAGAGAATCCAGAAGTGGACCCTCAACTTTATGGTGAACTAATATTTGACAAAGGAGGAAAGACTATCCACTGGAAAAAAGACAGTCTCTTCAATAAATGGTGCTGGGAAAATTGGACATCCACATGCAGAAGAATGAAACTAGACCACTCTCTTGCACCACACACAAAGATAAACTCAAAATGGATGAAAGATCTAAATGTGAGACAAGATTCCATCAAAATCCCAGAGGAGAACACAGGCAACACCCTTTTTGAACTCGGCCACAGTAACTTCTTGCAAGATAGATCCACGAAGGCAAAAGAAACAAAAGCAAAAATGAACTATTGGGACTTCATCAAGATAAGAAGCTTTTGCACAGCAAAGGATACAGTCAACAAAACTAAAAGACAACCTACAGAATGGGAGAAGATATTTGCAAATGACGTATTAGATAAAGGGCTAGTATCCAAGATCTATAAAGAACTTATTGAACTAAACAGCAAAGAAACAAACAATCCAATCATGAAATGGGCAAAAGACATGAACAGAAATTTCACAGAGGAAGACATAGACATGGCCCACAAGCACATGAGAAAATGCTCCGCATCACTTGCCACCTGGGAAATACAAATCAAAACCACAGTGAGATACCACCTCACACCAGTGAGAATGGGGAAAATTCACAAGACAGGAAACCACAAATGTTGGAGAGGATGTGGAGAAAGGGGAACCCTCCTGCACTGTTGGTGGGAATGTGAACTGGTGCAGCCACTCTGGAAAACTGCATGGAGGTTCCTCAGAGAGTTAAAAATGGATCTGCCCTATGACCCAGCAATTGCACTGCTGGGGATTTACCCCAAAGATACAGATGCAATGAAACGCTGGGATACCTGCACCCCAATGTTTCTAGCAGCAATGTCCACAATAGCCAAACTGTGGAAGGAGCCTCGGTGTACATCGAAAGATGAATGGATAAAGAAGATGTGGTCTGTGTATACAATGGAATATTACTCAGCCATTAGAAACAACAAATACCCACGATTTGCTTCGATGTGGATGGAACTGGAGGGTATTATGCTGAGTGAAGTAAGTCAATCGGAGAAGGACAAACATTATATGGTCTCATTCATTTGGGGAGTATAAAAATTAGTGAAAGGGAATAAAGGGGAAAGGAGAAAAAGTAAGTGGGAAATATCAGAAAGGGAGACAGAACATGAGAGATTCCTAACGTTGGGAAACGAACTAGGGGTGGTGGAAGGGGAGGAGGGCGGGGGGCGGGGGGGACTGGGTGATGGGCACTGAGGTGGGCACTTGACGGGATGAGCACTGGGTGTTATTCTATATGTTGGTAAATTGAACACCAATAAAAAATAAATTTATAAAAAAAGGAAAATGAACAATACCAGGTCATAAACACTACTTTTGTGTTTTGGTTTATTCCAATAAATAAAAAAGTAAGCTGAGTCTGGAAAAAAAAAGATTGTTGTGTCTGAGTGGAGATTATTGGGGTATTTTTTGGCTGTGTATTTTTGCAAAGAGGAATCAGAAAATGGCTTAGTGTGTAAGTCATTGCATTTGTTAGCATGGCAGCCTCACTCCCATCACACACTAACAGTCGTATTAATTATTTACCATCAGAGACCCTGGGACAGCAGAGGAGAGCTGGCTGGAAGGAGAGAGGCATTGGCAGGTTGTGAGAAAGAGGTAGAATTGATGGCAGCATCATCCATCAGAAGGGGCACTTAATTATGTTGTTGCTCATCTTTCAAAATTAAACAAATATTTCCCTTATCTCCGTAAAATACAGGCGTGTGTGTGTGTGTGTGTGTGCACGTGTGCATGTGAGTGCCTCTGTGTACACGCAAGTAGGAAGTAACCTCTTCTGTTCACTGTAGGAATGTAGATAAAAATAGTCCATCTTTGAATCAGTTAAGCGACACCAAGAAGGCAGAAGCTAGGGTATAAGGTGCATGTCATATTACAAAGTGGATTTTACTTTCACTTGATTTTTAAATAATGCAGCATATGTGCAGCAAATTATGTAATCTGAGCCCAGACTCTGCTTGATTCTATTTATGTATTTTTTCATATTGTGGTGTTTTCAGTTTTCTATCTGATTCCTTTAGGTTGCATGGACAACGCATGTCCACTGTCACTGATGCTGAGAGCTGGGGGTTCTGGTGCAATTGAATTATTGGGAGGACATTATTGGGAAAACATCCGCGAAGCCTCATGCATTTAATTTAATCTGCCACTTTCTTTTAATTTCCTGAAATTATAAAGAGAAGGGTTAACACATATTTACATTGAAAGAAAAAAGACCACAATGCTAATAATAGTATTATATTATTATAATACTATATATATAATATATATTAATAATATATTGAGTATTAATGCTCAATAATAGTATTGAGGATGGGCTAGGGTAGAACTAATGATGGAATTAGAAAAAGATTCTTCTTTATTTCCCAAGTTCCCCATAATGGAATTAAATGACTGCTTTATTTTACATTTTATTTTTAAATTTTTATTTATTTATGATAGTCACAGAGAGAGAGAGAGAGGCAGAGACACAGGCAGAGGGAGAAGCAGGCTCCATGCACCAGAAGCCCGATGTGGGATTCGACCCCGGGTCTCCAGGATCGCGCCCTAGGCCAAAGGCAGGCGCCAAACCACTGCGCCACCCAGGGATCCCTTATTTTACATTTTAAAGACATTACACATGTAATAAAAAAATTACACATGTAATTCTCATTGAAAAAAAAAAGATTACAGAACTATATCATGTAAAAAAGCAGAAGTCTCTCCTCCCACCATCAGACACATTTCTTAGAGGTAAATATTTACTTTTATAGTACTTTGCCCAAATACCAGTTTTATAATTGACAATTGTTAACCTCTGATTTAAACTTAAAGCAGAGGAATGTACTGACTCCATTTGAGATTATTCAGTTATTGTGCCCATTAATGAACCACTGTCCATATTACATTTTTGTCTGCAATAAAATATGATAGTTCTAAATATTTTCCTCATACGGCTATAAAACTCTTTTTAAAAATATAAATACTCAAAATGTATTCTATTTCAATAAAATATTAATGTATCAAATAAGCAATGAGAACCAGTAGGAAAACAATCATAGAACATTAGGATGACTCAGCTTCAAATTAAAAAAAAATTTCCTTTTAGTTAGCTACTTAGCTTAGTTAGTTTAGTTAGTTCTCTATGACAATGTCATTACTTTCTTGTATAGCAATGAAAAGTCCATATATTTATATGGACATATATACACACACTACCAATAGGCATCTCACTTACTTTTAATGCAAAATTAATATGCTTAATGAAGTAAGTTACTAAGTAAAGGAGGAGAAGCGAAAAACAAGAGAGTGATTTTTTTCTCTTTTGGTGGTGATACTTGTTTGATTTTAGGAGTCAATTAGGAGCTAGTGAGAGGAGACTGCAAATACAGTGGACGGCGAGGGTTGTGGATTGAGCCCATGTAGAATTCTTAGGAATACAAGAAGCATCTACTGTAAGCTGGGAAGTGACAAGTGGACAGCATATTTCTGGTGGTGACAAATGTCATTATCTACATAGCCTGGTATTTATATATGCTGGACGTGGACACTAATTAAAGTTCATTACGTGAAGAAGTATTTGGTTAAAAGAATATTTAAAAGCCTGTGGAATGAGAACACTATTTAGTCCTTGAAAATCACTTTCAATTTAATATTCTATTTATAAAGAAATACTTTCAGTGACCCTGTGTACTCTACATATTTAGCCATTTCTTCCAGAAATGGAAGAAAATGTTAGTTGCCAATAACTCGGTATCTAAATATCATTTCTGTAATTTGGGTTCTAGAAATACAGAGTATTCTGATTACAGGAAAACTAATGGAAATTATTTTTTTTATTTGGGGGGAACAGTAAAAGAGAATTCCATGAATATTATAGTGATGTCTACTGTAAAAGCCATGTCCCTTAAAGGAACAGTTCCTGTGGACGTACCCCCTTAAAGAGAGTCCTCCTTTGTCTGTTCGGAGTCTGTTCTGTCCTTACATCCTTTGTGTTGCTGTTGTTTTTTCCTTATATCCTAAGGAGAGTCTTACCATTTCTTGCAGAATGATATTTGTTAAGTTATCCTCCTGAACCAAAAATCAGAATATAATTCTCTTTTTACTGTTTTTTTTTTCCTTGCAAATCTAGGATAATGGAGAGGTAATATGAGAGTGACTTTAATTCTGTTAACCTCATGTGTGTGTGTGTGTGTGTGTGTGTGTGCATGTGTATATAACTAAAATAGAGTTATGTCAATATTATATGTTATATGTCATTATGTTATAATTGTATGTTACATATTATAGATCTATATATAATATATATATTTAATTCTCTCTTCTCCACCAAAGAAAACATGTATGATAGAAAGAGAATGCTGTCTGTCAATTCAAAATCTGTTGCATCCTCTGTATATCCTAGAAGAGACACTAACATTTTACTTGCACATTCATGAACGTTTTTTTATTACATTCATCTCTATCAATAGAGTAGCAGAAAGTAAAAACATATCTACTAACCCACAACCAAGCAAACAAAAGTAAACTTTAGGATGCTACTGACCTGGTCATAATTGCTTAAGGACCTTGCTGTGCATTCTCCACCAAGTCCCCGAGCGGCCAGAGCATAGGAGCAGGGGCTTTCCCTCCCCAGAAGTGACACCCTCCTGGCGCTGCAGGGGCTCACCTGCTATAGCCCCAGATTTTCCAGCCATCAGCTGGAAGGATGCTTCTTTCTTTGCAGCTATCACTCTGGGATTTTAGCCTCAGCAAGCAGTTTTCATCTCTGGGTCGAATTACGGTGAAATCCAACCCTTTATTTGTTCGGGGAAGATGCAGAGCTTGGGGGGTGTGGAGGGCAACATGTCCCTCCGGGGTGACCCCTGGTGATAATTCCTCTCCAGCTCCAGATGGCTTGTGCTCAGCCCCATCACAGTGGGCCACTTGGATCAACCAGCATCGGAAAAGAAAGCGCAGGAAACGGTGGCATCCTGACTCATGGCTCATGCAGAACAGCACTCTGGCAATGGAGGCTGAGTGTTTCTCTTACCTCGGAGCCTCACAGCACAGATGCACAACTTCTCTGTGGATGTTCTCACCAAATGGCTTTTTGTTAATAAAAGGGGGATGTGCAGTTATATATACAGACAGCTCACACAAGGGAAAAATTACAAGTAAAAGTGCTATTTTCTTTAGAAATAACAAATACAATTAATCATAAAATGCCACGTTATGCCCACCTGGCCAGAGCGTGGTGACATTTGTCATTGTGGGGGGAGGACTGGCAAATTGCATGGCTGGTTCAGAAAGCAATAGAACAATGTTATATAACAAGATCTTATTCTCCTAGAGTTTATCTGAAGAAATAATGGAGAGTAAGATCCACTCCTAAGTTAAGTCACTGCTCTGCAGAGTAACCTACGACACCAGAGGAAAGAACCTGCTAACAAGGTAAATGGCCAATATCAGGGAATCAGGGAATGGCTTTTAGCAAAGACAATGTCTAGGAGCCAAGTACTGATTTTTGTCATTTAATCTAATGTTCATAGCAATGCTATGAGTAGGTGTCATTGGTGTCATTTTACAGATGGGGGAGGCCAGGATGCAGACACCATTCACAGTGATAGAGCTGGCTGGTAGCTGGGCAAAAGTGGAAGCAGGTCTTTTTGACCCCAGAGCTCAGAATTTCCACTACTCTGCTTTCCAATTTAATACTTGTTATGAATTGCATATTTGGGTACCCTCAAAATTACTGTGTTTTTTAAAAAAGATTTTATTTATTTATTCATGAGAGATACAGAAAGAGAGGCAGAGACACAGGCAGAGAAGCAGGCTCCCTGTGGGGAATCTCATGTGAGACTTGATCCCAGGACCCCGGGATCATGTCCTGAGCCAAAGGCAAATGCTCAACCACTGAGCCATCCAGGTGCCCCCAAAATTCATGTTTTAACCCTGATTCCCAGTATGATGGTATTAGGAGGCAGGACCTTTGGGAGGTGACTGGGTCATGAAGATGGAGCCCCCCACAATGGGATTAGTGACCACACAGAAGAGACACAAGAGAGCTTACTTCGCTGCTCCCCACCTAGTGAGGATCCAATGAGAGGATGGCTGTCTGCAAATCAGAAAGTGGGCCCTCACCATGAACAGAGTCTGCTGGCACCTTGACTTTGGACTTCTAGCTTCTAGAACTGTGTGAAATGAATGTTTAAGCCATCCAGACTGTGGCAATTTGTTACAGCAGCTAGAGCTGACTTTTAAAATAGTGCCTCAAGATCATTCAAAATAAGCGACTACCATGCAGCCATTAGAACAGATAATGAAGACTAATAATGAAAAATACTTATATAATATTAACCAAAAAGAGTAGGATATGGGGCATGGATTGAAACATCATGGGGAAATACCTAACATAGTAAATTAGTTGACACCCTTTGAAAATATGCAAAATAACAGAATTTACTCCGGGTTGGTAGATTATCTGAGATTAAAGTGCTTTGAAAGAAAGGTTTCTAATGTGTATAATCTGCTATTTTTGTTTGTAAAAATTTAGTCTGTTCCTCTGGACAGAAAGTCTGAAGAACACACAAAATGACAGTAGCAATTGCCTTCAGCAGGTGCAATGAATGGAGATTTTTTTTTTAATTTGGGTTTTCCTGTGTTTTCCAGTATTTTTTTTTTCTTCACCAAGTTCTTGTTGACTTTGGAACAAAAAAATAAATTAAACGATGAAATATATCTAGCCCAAGTTTGACCACTTTCACCCTGGCTCAACAAACTAGTTCTTTGACGGCCTTATCTAAACTGAAGGAATCAATTGTTGGAAAAACAAGTTGTTTCAGTTCTGGGAAGAGCCAGAGAACAAGAAAATCTCTTGGGATAATAATCTACAAGCACAAAATAGATTTTAAAAGATAAAATAAAATGGTCTAGTAATAATAATAATATTTAGTATGCCAGTAATTGGTGCCATTTATTGAGTTCTAGCTAATGATGTAAGAAATGTCCTGCCTACTTCTGCCTTCCTGCCAAACCCATGCAATCCAGGGTTTCTCATCAACCCCCTCCACGAGGTGACCAGTGCTCTGAAGCATCAGAGAAGCTCTCTCTACTCAGTTCCCAACAGTGGAGCTGGGACCTGGAACCCCCACACCTGCCACCAAAGTCTTACCCCTACCCCCCAGGCTGTGTGCTTCCAACCAACATGACGTGCATATCTGGAACACAATGTGCTTGGCAAACACATGGGAACTAAAGGGTGAGTTGATTCTGTCTCATTAGATCCAAAAACCAGAGAGAAAATGATGGAAGCCCACTCCTCCGTGAATTTTCTGGGATAGCAGCAAAGAAACACAGAAATACAGAACTACCACAACAAATCCTTTCCTACACTTCCTTCTTCTTCCAAGAATTCATTTATTTATTTCTCATTCATTCTAGAAATACCATATACACAGTATATGCTAAGCTAAGCCCTGGGGACACAGTTTGATGAAACAGAAGGAAGAGCTAGCGTGTGAGGCTATCTTCTTCCCAGGTTTTAAACGTCTACCACAGAAACCATGCTCAAGCGACTCGGGACAAACACCACCCTGGTAAAGAAAGAGGAACCATCCTTCTGAGGGGAAATAAAAAGCACAGAAGTAAGAGAGTTCCTTTATTTAATACTTCTGTAATATAAAATGGCACAACCTGAAGACAGAAAAAGAAATCGGTCATGCCATGGGGAGGTGATCGTGTTTGTAAACACTGGGGATTAAGTCACTCTTTCTCACACCAAACCTACTTCTAAGGAACTGATTTCCAAGGGAATAATTCTACCCATTTAAAAATTATGCAAAAAAAAAAAGGCAGTATGAATGAAGGTGCTGATTGCAGTATGGTTTAGTAGAGCAAAGAATGGTGGTTATGCCAAGGATCTAATGCATTATAAATGCTTATGGCATTGAGCACAGGGAGGGATACTGCAACATAGGCAAACTGACAGGAAGGAAAGACTCCAAGATGGTAACATTGGTTTTTGTTAAGTGGTGGAATTTGAGGTGATTCTCAATTTTTTTGCCCTAGTTTCCAGTTACTTCTGTTACTGCTGTCATGGAAAAGTAGTTTTTAAAAATATACTTTTCAGGTTAGTAAGTAGAACTTCTGGCTGAATCCAACTTCCTCTTAGCAAAGATGGGCACAAAGGAAGAAGATATCTCAACCTAGAGGGAAATTAAACATAAGGCACCCGGATTTTTCCAGCGGCATCACAAGAACCAATGGTGCTAAGACATGGTGGTGGAAATGCCATTCAACTCAGATGACAGGGTGGCCCTGGTGGCTCAGGGGTTTAGTGACGCCTTCAGCCTGGGGCGTGATCCTGGAGTCCCAGGATCGAGTCCCACGTCAGGCTCCCTGCATGGAGCCTGTTTCTCCCTCTGCCTGTGTCTCTGACTCTCTCTCTCTCTCTCTCTCTCTCTCTGTGTGTGTGTGTGTGTCTCATGAATAAGTAAATAAAATCTCTAAAAAAAAAAACACTCGGATGACAAGGCTTGGGTTCAAATCCTACCTTGGCTGCTTAATGGCTGCATGGTCTTAGCAAGGATTTATGTCTGAATCTTGTCACCTCTTGTAAAAATGACAAAAAAAGACACATTAAAACACTACTGCAAAATTCATGACCTAAAAAAAGGGGACTGGCACAAAAATGGGGGTTATTTGCAGGAAGCCTAGCCTCTCCCTACTCCCTCCCTTCCCTACACTGAAGCCTCATTCCCACCATTGACCCCAGGCTCCCTCAGCCCTCACTCTGGTGTCTCTCCTACCTGGAAAAAGGCCCACTCCTTCACCATTTATCAAGGTTCTCCTCCTGCTTCCAGGTTCAGCATAGGTGCTACTCCCCATGGAAGACCTGGGGGAGGGGGGCTCTCCATGGGCTCCCTTCTTCTTCTGCCTGACCAGGACCATCCTCTTGTGAGGTGTCTGTCCACCTCCTTTCTGTCCAGGAGAGCCTGGGTTCTCTTCCTCAGAGTCATGTGTGCCTAGCACTGTGCCATGTACACAGTAGGTGCTCATTAAGAGCTTCTTGAATTCAGTTTGTTGAACCTCCAGAGTTCTCTGCAGGTCAGTAAGTGATTTGCCTAGAATCTTGCTCATCTGCAGTATCATTCAGAATGGGCGTAGGGGCACAGATTTCTCCTGGTAAAAGAGAAGGATGTCTTCAGGTCCTTCTGGGTTTACTTTTCATGACCGATTTCCTTCCCGCCCCGGAACCTTGCCTCCACCCCACCTGCTCCAGTGTGGGCCGTTCAGCAAAGCAGTGGTAGGGTTCATGTCAGGTCAAAATTTATACTGTTTCAAGATAATACCCTGGGGCTTTCCAGTTCATGCAAGTATCCCAGGACTTAATCATACACACTGGGTGAAGGAGGCCCCAGAGCACAGAGAACCACAGAATGAAGAATGGAATGACCAAGTCATCCTCCTTTTGCACCCAGCTAGGTGTGTCTACATCGCCCTCTTGTGCCTTCTGGAGGTAATGGCAGCACCTACCTTAGAAGGGTGATTGGAAGGTCAAATGGATGGAAGGATGCAAGTATGGAAATGCTAGACCACTACCTAACTTAGTGGGCTCTGGACAAATGTTAGTTCTTATTACCATTATTTGAAATTAAGTTAAATGCGGTCAGTGTCTAAAACTTGTAAAGTCTGGGGTCCAATCTTATTCCTCAGGCATCTGAGATAACTGATGTGAATTCAAATGGACAAGTTTGTGGTTTCCTGTATCTTATCTACTGAGCTCTGGGTCAGGTGTAAGTGGGGGCCAAACAGAGGAAGAAAAGGGCTTTCCTCTAGCACCCTTGCTGAGTCTGTGGGGGAGTAGAGGTATGGATACAGCCAAATGCACCCCAATAACTCCATGGTGGTATATGCCAGTGGACAGAGCCAGGCTCCTGCATGCTGCCTAGCACACAGCTGGAGCTTAATAGATATGAGTTATGAATGCTACTGGCCAAAATAAGGAGACCATTGTTTACCCTGACAGTGACCCTATCTAAAAATGCTGCTGAATGAGATCAGCCAAGTTCAGACCAGTGGTTTTAGAGTTCATTTGGTTAATAGCTCTTCTTTCAAACTTGTCATAGCCCATTAGGGCTGCTTTAACAAAATACCACACATTGGATGACTTATAAACAACAGAAGCTTGCTTCTCACCATTTTGGAGGCTGGAAGTCTGAGATCAGGGTGCCAGCATGGTTGGTGAGAACCCTCTCCTGGGTGGCTCTCATTACATCCTCACACGGCTGAAGGGGCCAGGGAGCTCTGCGGGGTCTCTTCTGTGAGAACACTAATCCTATCATCCTTGTGACTCACTCAAGGCCCAGAGGACCCACCTCCTAATACCATCATCTTGGGTGTGAAGGTTTCAACATATACATTTTGGTGGGATACCAATATGCAGGCCATGGCAATGACCTTACTTAAAAGCATGGGAAATGCCCAATATTCCCATGTAAGAGGTAACTTTATATTAATACAGTTTTTAATCCTGGAGGCAGTGCTCAGAGTTAACTGCTCAGTTAATCACTGTAAACTCCTTGATGGGAAATTATTGTGATAAAAAACAAAAACAAGGGGCCACCTGGGTGGCTCAGCGGTTCAGCATCTGCCTTTGGGGTCCTGGGTTCGGGTCCCACCTCAGGCTCCTCGTGGGGCATTTGCTTCTCCTTCTGCCTATGTCTCTGCTTCTCTCTGTGTATCACATGAATAAATAAATAAAATCTTTAAAACAAAAACTGGTTGTAATCAAAATCCTGACTAACAATTTGATACTTTCTCCAGGGAAAGGTGCTAGGATCCAATGCTAACTGTTCCCTCTCAGAGGAGAGAGTGGCCCAGGACAGGAGACTGGACACCCCCAGAACTGTTTATTATGCTAATAAACAGTATGCACAACTGGGGGCCACAAGGGAGAGATATGGTCAGATTCATTCCTCACTGAGAAACCAGGACACTTCCACATGCATCAGACACATGAATGTAAAAAATGAAACCACATAAGCAATAGAAGAAAACAAGTGAATTCCCTTTTAACCTAGGAGGGTGTAATCCTCTTAACTGTGACTCAAAACCTAGTAGCAATATAAGACTGATAAATCTGACCACATTTTGAAAATAACAGTGTTATCAAGTATAATTCACACATCATAAAATTCACCATTTTAGGGTGCACAATTCAATGGTTCTTTTCAAGATTTTATTTATTTATTTGAAAGAGAGAGAGAGCAGGGGGAAGGGCAGAGGCAAAGGGAAAAGCAGACTCCCTGCTGAGCAGGAAGCCCCATGCAGGGCTCCATCCCAAAACCCTGATATCTTTACAGGAGCCAGAGCCGAGCCGAAGGCAAAGGCTTAACTGACTGAGCCACCCAGGTGCCCCCACAATTCAATGATTTTTAGCATATTTCCGGAAATGTGCAACGACCGTCAGTCCTCTAGACCTAATAAAAACACTTTGATCACCCCAAAAGGGACCCTGTACCAATGAGTAGACCTTCCCTCCTTGTCTCTCCTTCAGCTGCTGACAATCACTAATTTCTATCTCTGTAGCTTTGCCTATTCTGGACATTTCATATACATGGAATCATGCGAGATGTGGCTTCTTCCACTTTGCGTGTTTTCAAGGCTCATCCCTGCTGAAGCATGTGTCCGTACTTCTTCCTTGGTTACTGCCAAGTACTACTATTCCATTGAGTGGATATACTACAGTTGATTAGTTCCTCCATCGGTTGATGGACATTTGGATGTTTCTACTGTTTGCGTGTTGTGAATAATGCTGCTATGATCATTTATGCATAAGTTCTTCTGTGAACATGTTTTCAATTCTTTTGGCTCTTTATGTAGGAGTGGAATTGCTGGGCCAAATGGTAACTCCATGTTCAAAAATTTGAGAAACTGCCAAACCATGTTCCAAAGTGACTGTACCATTTTAAATTCCCTCCTGCAATGTACGAGGGTTCTAATTCTTCAACCTCACCATCATTTGGTGAAGATGTCCAATTTTTTAAAAAAAATTATCTATTCTAGTGGGTGTGAAGTGGTATCTCATTGTGGTTTGGATCTTTATTTCCCTGATGACTGATGATGTTGAGCATTTTTTCAGGTGCTTATTGGACATTTTTATATCTTTTTTGATAGATGTCTATTCAGATCCTTTGCTTATTTATTTTGTCTTTTTCTTGTTGACTCATAAGTGGTCTTTATATAATCTGGATACAATCCCTTTATGAGATACATGATCTGAAAATATTTCCACCCATTCAGGGAGTTGTCTTTTCACTTTCTTGATGATGTCTGTCAAGTACAAAGATTTTTAATTTTGATGAAATCCAATTTATTTTTCCTTTTGTCACTTGTTTTTGGTGTCATATCACAGAAACCACTGCTTAATCCAAAATCATGAGATTTAATCTCATGTTTTCTTCTAAGGGTTTTATAATTCTAGCTCTTACATTTAGGTCTGTGATCTATTTTGAATTATTTTTTGTATATTGTGTTGGTAGGGATCCAACTTGGTTTTGTTTTTCCATCTGTATACTCCGTTGTCCCAGCACCATTTGTTGAAAAAAATGATTATTTCCCCTCTGGATTGTATTAGTGCCCTAACCAAGTTCATCTGACCATGAATGCCATGGGTTTATTTCTGGACTATTCCACTGATCTATATGTGTCTATCCTTATGCCAATACTACACTGTCTTGGTTACTATAACTTTGTAGTGTATTTTGAAATCAGGTAGTGTGAGTCCTCCAACTTTGTTCTTCTTTTTCAAGATCATTTTGACTATTCTGAATCTCTTGTGTTTCTACATGAATCTTGGGATCAGCTTGTCAATTTCTGTGACTATTTCAGATGGGATTCTTATAGGGACTGCATATGCAGACCAATTTTGGGAGTATTGCCATGTTAACATTGCTAAGTCTTCCAAACCACGAACACAGGATGTTTTTTCCATTTATTTAGGTTTTCTTTAACTTCTTTCCATCAAGTATTATAGTTTTCAGTGTATAAAATCTTGTACTTATTTTGTTACATTTATTCTCAATTGTTCTATTCTTTTTGATGCTATTGTAAATATGTTTTCTTAACTTCATTTTCAAACTATTCATTGAACATATATGCAACTATAATTGATTTTTATATTTTGATCCTGCATTTTAAAAATTTGTTGGACTGATTTATTAGTTCTAAGTTTTTGTAGATTCTCTAGGATGTTCTATAGAAAATATTATGTCATCTACTAGTAGAGATAGTTCTACTTTTTCCTTTACAATCTGGATGCCTTCTATTTCTTTTTCTTGTTTCATTATGCTGGCTAGACACTTCAGTATAATGTTAATTGAAGCTGTGACAGTGGACATCGTAGTTTTGCTCCTGATGTGACAGAAAAAGCAATTCAGTATTTTATAACTAAATATGATGTTAGTTGTGGATTTTTAATAGATTTCCCTTATCAGGTTGAGGAAGTTCTCTTCTATTACTGTTTCACTGAAACAGTAATTTTTTTTCATCATCAAAATTTTTTTCATCATCAAAGGGTGTTGATATTGCCAAATGTTTTTTCTGTGTTGAGATGATCATGTGGTATTTTTTCCTCCTCTTTTCTGTTACTATGACATATTATACTGATTTATGTTAAATCAAGCTTGCAATCCTTGGATAATTCCAGCTGGTCATGTTATATAATCCTTTTTATATATTACTGGATTTGATTTGCTAATATTGTGTTGGGGATTTGCATCTGTATTCATAAGAGATACTGGTCTGTAGTTTGCTTGTGGTATCTTTGGTTTTGGTTTTAGGGTAATCCTGGGCTCACAGGTTGAACTGGGGAGTGTTCTCTCCTCTCTTATATTTTTGGAGGAGTTTGTGAGGTTAATATTAATTCTTCAAATGTTTGGTAAAATTCACTAGTGAAGCTGTCTGAGCCTGGCTTTTCTTTTGGGGAGTTTCTGGATTACTAATTCAATGTAGCTACTTAGTATAATTCTGTTTGGATTTTCTATTCCTTCTTGAGCCAGTTTAGATAGTTGTGCCTTTCTAGGAATTTATCCACTTCACTTAGGTTATTGAATTTGTTGGTGTACAATTGTGCATAGTATTCTACTATAATTCTTTTTATTTTTGTTCAGTTGGTAGTGATGTCCCCTTTTCTGTCCTGATCTTAGTAATTTCAGCCTTGTCTCTTATTTTTTTTGGTCATTCTAAGTGAAAGTTTGACAACACTGTTGATTTTTTTAGAAACCGTCTTTGAGTTCACTGATTTTCACTATTGTTTTTGTAGTCTATATTTCATTTATTTCTGCTCTAATCTTTGTTATTTCTTCTGTTTGCTTTGGGTTTAGTCTGTTCTTTTTTTTAGTTTCTTAAGGTGGAAGGTTAGGTTATTGATTTGAGATCTTTCTTTTTAAATATAGATGATCATAGCCAGAAATTTCCTTCTAAGCACTGCTTTAGCTGCATCCCCAAAGTTTTAGTATGTCGTGTTTTTATTTTCATTCACCTCAAAGTACGCTCTAATTTCTCTTGTGATTTCTTCTTTAATCTGGTTACTTAGGAGCACGCCATTTCATTTTCACATATTTGTGAATTTCCCAAATTTCCTTCTGTTATTGATTTCTAATTTCATTCCTTTGTAATCAGAGCTTATGTTGTATGATTTCAATTCTTTAAATTTGTCGAGGTTTGTTTAAAATTTAAACATGTAAAGAACCCCCCCAAATATGTGTGCTCCACAACACACAAATAGGATAACAAGACACATGACAAATTTAAAAAAATTGCAACTTATATTATAGACAAAGGGTTAATATGATGAAACATCTTCTTACATTGCTGGAGGGAATGAAAAATAGTGCAGCCCCTATGGAAGGGAATTTACCAATACCTAGCAAATTAAATCTGCATTTCCCCTCTTAGCCAACACTCTGGCTTTTAGAAATTTACACCAAAGATACAATGTCAAAAATGCAAAATTATTATCTACACAAGACTATTCATTGCAGCATTACTGCAGAGGAAGCAATATGATGTTATCTGTAGAGAAGGGGCTAAATAAACTCTGGGACATGCACAGAATAGAGTCCTATGCAGTGGTAAGAAGGAAAGAGAAGTTCTGTACACTCTGGAGTCACATATTTTTCTCTGAGTCTCAGGGCAGCTCCCATTACCTCCTTCCAGGGATGGGCAAACAACATTCCATGCTCTAGGACCCTGTGTTCTGGGTCTGCTCAACCCATCCTAGAGCTGGAAGACAGAAACTCAGCAGAGGGTCAACGAAGAGCCTGAACTTTGCCTCCAAGTGGCAGCTGTGGCACAATGCAGTGAAGGAAAGGCAGCACTCATGTTTGGTTTGCTCTGACCATAAGCTGACACTTGTTCCTGGAAGGAGAGGCTTGCTGTCTTCCTCCTTGTCACTGGGCCCATGGGTCATTCTGCTAAGGATTCTCTTGAAGCCCTTCCTTAATCTTCATGCATCCACAAGTATTGATGGCGGAGGCAGAATCTTTAAGGAGGCACCTCCCTATTCCCACTTCCCTCCACCTCCCAGGCAGAGAGTACACCTTCCTTCCAGACCCATACACATACCAAGACAAGCTGGCTTTGGGGGAAACAGCTGCGGATCTCTTGAGAGAATGAGATTAGAGACTGAGGACAGGGACTATATGTGTTGAACTTCGACGGAAGATCTGGGCAGAGGAATTCCAAGGCTTGGCCATATGCTTTAAATGGAATTCCCCATGGATGCCCTGTCAACAAACGTTAGTAAAGATTTAAGCTGCTTTTTGATTTTAAAATTTCAGGCTGGAGTTTCCTTGGAATACATCATTGTATAGTGATGACAGAGGCCATAAAGTTGTTCAAATTTCCCTGGATCTCACATAAATATTCATTTATCTTCCACTTCTCTCTTTTTTTTTTAAGATTTTATTTATTTATTTTAAAGAGAAAGAGAGCATGCAGGGGGAGGGGCAGAGGAAGAAGGAGAAAGGGGCTTTCAAGCAGATTCTGCTTCCAGTATGGAGGTTGACTCGGGTCTTAATCTTATGACCCGAACCGAAATCAAGAGTCAGATGCTTAACCGACTGAGCCACCCAGGCACCCCTTCCACTTCTTTTTTTAATAAATAGATTATACTATGATTATGTTCTGCTACTTGCTTTTCCCACTTAAAAGTTCTTCTGTATCTGCACATAGAGATCCAGGCATCTTATTTCATGGTAGTTCTTTGTCCTCACTGATGGACTTTTAGGGCATTTCTAGTTTTTTGTAATTCCCTCCCATGCTGTGCTGAACATCCCGCATGTGCATTCCGGCTCACCTGTGAGCTCTATTTTCAGGTTAATTCAGGGTAGTGGAAGAAGCAGAGTATTTACTGACCCTTAATTATCATAAAGATTGACAATTCACTTTTCCAAAGGTTGTACCAATTATATCCTTACTTAGTTATTCATTCAAAATTAGTTAAAAATATGAAAAATGGAGCAGAAATTATATCCGTGTTATACTAAATAATAACAAACTTTCTGATTTTTCCCAATTCAAAGAGCAAAATAACATCTCATGGTTGGCTCTGGTTTGCATTTCTTCTCATATGAATGACATTCAGCATATTTTCATACATCGCACTACTATTTATATCTTTTTCAATGAACAAAACTCTCTACTTCTATTTCTTGGTTCATTTGGAAACTGGAATGTTCTTTTTTCCCATTGATCAGCAAGTACTCTTTGTGGTATGTGTGGAAAACAGTTTTTACCTGTTTGTTGTTTGTCATCTGAGGAGGATTTTCTGCAGAAGAGTTCCAACTGTTGTGAAATCACATTTATTAATCTCTACTATGTTAACTAGATTTGTGTTGTGATGCTAGCTTTTATGTATGAAAATGTGTGAAAGAAGTAGGCAATGTACAGAACAGTGGGTGTAATCAATTAGATTTTGTGTAAAGGAGAGAGACGTAAGAATTTGTTTGGCTTGTATACATATAATGCAATTCTGGAATGATGTAAGAATCTAAGAATTGTAGCTTGATACTTAGGGCTTTCGAACTGTGTGATCTGTATTCAACTAAAGTTTTTAAATCTTGGCAAAGGAAAAAAATATGAGGTCATTTGCTCTTCCTTTTCCTCTGCATGTCTTCAGGCAGAGACACACACCCTCAAGTTCAAACAACAAAAATTGACTCCAGCTGATTCGCCTCAATACTGGGACCGCCATCTGCCTTCTAAATCCAAAAGCAGGCAAACACAAAAGAAGCGAAAAGCCAGGATTGGGGATCCTCTGTGACTCTCAGAGTTGTAAGTTGATTTAGTTAATGTGTGGATTTGAGGAGAACCCAATGCATTATTAGGATGACTATGATGTGTCCTCTTAACAGTTTAGAGCCAATGCCATGAACACATTGTATACAAGATAATGCTTAACAGAAGTGAATGCCTGCAGCCTCTCCTCTTTGTCCTAAGACAAAAACGCTCAGGAGATCTTCATCTGAGCAAGAGCTGACATACCTGGGAGCTGTGCTCCTCTCTGGCTGGGTTTTTAGCTTGTGGCTGAGTTACACCCCACTGCTCTGTTGGTTGTCACCTACACAGCCTCTTTTCCTGTATGGAAATGCTCACACGCGTAGTACAAGCTTTCTTCAGTGTGGTATTAATCCTGGCTGGATGACAATAGGGCTCTTTGTTTTTATGAGTGATATCCTGATTATTAAAGTAAGGAGCTCCATGATTCTCTGTAACCACAAATATCCCAAGAATGCCTGGGCTCCGCTACCATGGCTCCTGGCCCACTGACACCCGCCTCCCGCCTCCTTGCACAATTCCTCTGTGACCCATGTTCAAGGCACTCCCTGTGGACAGCTTGAGGCCAAACACTGAAGATACTCAAGAATGTTAGAACTCTGAGCTTTACGAAGAGTGTTCCTCCATAAGACATATGCATTTTGCTAATTTGGGGGGAAAAAAGCACTCTGAACATGAGGAAAGGGAAGATTTTGACTTAAATGAAAAGGTTTTGGATTTAAAAATTAAATTAAACAACTTTTAATTAAATTAAGTTTTAATGAAAACAATTCTATTCTGATGGTTTGATTGGGGTTCATTGCTTTTTAGTTCTACACACTTTTGAAAAGGGGGACTGGCCATGTTTTCAATCCCATGCCTTCAAATAAAATCAAAGACACTGCTGTTATTAAGAACTCCCATTTTTATCATCAATATTATTATCATTTTCATTGGCAAAAAGCCAGTACAGGTTAGGCTAGATAACTTGCCCGACAGGGAAAGAGAGAGAAACGAACATAAACCGTGGGGCTCTGGGTCACAGAAGCAGCAGATCATACCTGGTATGGTGCTAAGCATTCCGTGAACACATTCTAACAGTGCCTGTGTTACAGATAGGGACTAGGCTATGGAGGGACCAGGATTTTTTTGTTTTTAAATATTTTATTTATTTATTTGTTTATTTATTTATTTATTTGAGAGAGAGAGAATGGGTGGGGGGAGGGGCAGAGGAAGAAGCAGGCTCCCCACTGAGCAGGGAGCACAACATGTGGCTCTATCCCAGGACCCTGAGATCATGACCTGAGCCAAAGCCTGAGCTTAAATGACTGAGCTGCCACTCAGGCACCCAGGGAAAGGATTTGAACCCAGCTCTTTCCAAAACAAAGCCCACATTCTTGATGCTGTCACCCACCTTTCCCTACAAACATACCTCAGAGATATCAAGAAGATGCTGGAAGATGGAATTAAGACAGCAGACAGAACCCTGATGTAGTCATCACCTTCTGCCTCTAGTCCTTGGAAATTTTATGAAAAAAAATGTTTCCTGGGTGGCTGATTCAGTTGAGTGTCCGACTCTTGGTTTCAGCTTAGGTCATGATCACAGGGTCATGAGATGGAGCTCTGCACCAGGTTCTGCACTCTGCGTGGATTCTGCTTGGGATTCTCTCCCTCTCTCTCCCTCTCCCTCTTCCCCCTCCTGTACTCTCTCTCTCAAATAATTAAATAAATCTTAAAAAAAAAAAAAAACATTACCACCAAACTATATTAGCACAGGAAACACAAAGGAAACCTAAGAGGATAGAAAATCAGGATGCACAAGGTGAAGAAGGTTGGAGGAGTGCCCTGAGGTTGCCTGCAGCATAAAGGAAGCAGGAGTTCACCAGCAGAGGGACTGCAGGGAGGCGGAAACCACAATGAGCCCCAGTCCAGCCTGTGCTAGGCAGTGGGAGGGCCCAGGGCTCTGCCTCTTCTATGCAAATGGCAAATGTGGCACTTCAGGTGGCTGGTGGCACCCAGGAGGCACCCTCCACTGAGAAGACATGCTCCAGGTACAGCCCCAGGGCAGCCACTACAGTCTCTCCGCCCTTCTCTCTGGAGGCTGCAGTGACTGATACCGCATTCACAGAAGCTGCGGGGAATCCCAGCCATAGAGATCAACATCCAGCTGTGCACCCACAAATTCTTGAGGAAGATGAACACCATAAGGAGAAGCATGCAGTTTCACCTACCAAGCCCACAGCAGACTACAGATTAGCAGGAAGAGACCTCCCTACCTCCTACTCCCACACACAGAAAGTAAAGCTAAATTAAGTTCCCTGCTTATAACTGAAGACCCAGTACCACTAGAAGTACACTGGCCACTGAGGCAGGAGAAAGTGGGGCATATCTCATCTCAGCCCTCCTTGGGCTGAGTGTCCCCAAGGGGAATTGAGCAGCTGACACTGACAATGGCTGTATAGGCAGGATCTTGCCAGATCTGAGACCCTGCATTGCTTGCTGCACCCTTACATTACTGCTCAGGGTTGGGTGGGGGGCTATCCAAATAACTCAGCCACTGAGATGAGGGATGTGGGCAAATTCTGGACTCCCCCAGTCCTGATAAAACAACCACCACCCTCACTCAGGAGGAAAAGGTGAGTCAGTCAGTGCCTGAACTGCTCTAAGTGGAATCTTGGGCTCTGGCTTTCCAGCATCAGGGGATCTGTCTCCACCCAGAATTAGTGTTTGTAAAGCAAAAACAAGAGCTCAGAATGAATATAAATGCTGTCTTGGAGAGATAAAGGAGGACACAGCAACCATAAACAAGAGTCGATGAAAAAGCTTAGAAAGGAAAGCTAGAAGAGTTGCACTGTAAAACACACTACATGGATGACAGAATGGAATGGACAGGACTGGAGGACAGCCTGGTCTTCTGCAAGAGCAAGAAGAAGGTGTAGCATCCAGACACAAAGAGAACAGACAAAAAATTAAGAGACATGAAAGATGGTGCTTGAAGCTTTCCAAAATGTGTCTAGTATGAATCCTGGAACTGTATCCTCCAATAAATGAGAAAAATTCTCAAGGTGAAAAAAGATGAGTTCTCCGAAGGGAGAGGATACTACTTAAGAAGTTGGAAAGGGAAATTGAGTTTAGAAAATAAGAGACAGAAACAGAAATAAAAAAGAACAACCATAGGGCTGATTCTTTTCAAAAGACTCAAAACCACCTCACTGGAAGATTGATCAATGAACAATAAGAAAAAGGGTGAGGTGGGGAAGGGAGGGAGGAGAAAGGGAGAGAAAACAACAGTGTCTTCAGTGAGAAAGGAGATAAAACTGTACAGTAGAGAATGAAATCATGAGAAAGAGGAGAAAGGAGCCCAGGAGAAAGAGGGCTCCTTAGAGAAATGGTGATGGTGGGAATTAGACAACAAATTCCAAACCTGGACTTTCTTGTCACATCAGAAAGCAAGGAGGGTATCAAAGACTCCTGGGGTCATGTCCAAAGACAGGGGAACCAACCCAAAGGAGCTTCTACTGGACAAAGATGAATAATTTCAGGGGCGCCTGGTGGCTCAGTGGTTGAGCATCTGCCTTCTGCTCAGCAATGCCCAAAATCACTGAAAAATCTAACCACCAAGGAGAGACTATTAGACATCATGTGAGTCCTACCACTGATGAAACAGTAAGTACAAAACACCAACTATCTAGCATTCTTGCCGAAAGATCTTACTGAATCTCAGAAAGCCTCTGGATCTATGGAAACATGGAGAGAAATGTGTTAAGCAATACATACCAAATGCAATCACCAAAATCCAGACAGGGAAATGGCAGATGTGGTTTTATCAACAATTAAATCACAAGGAAAAAGGAAATGAGGGAGAAAGGGAGAAATTAAGAACCATATCATCCAATAGAATGCAGGGATCTTGATTCATGGGCCCAAACAAAGGCATCTGAACATGGATGTCAATGTTATTAATGAAATATGTTTTTATTTTTATTATTTTAAAAAAGATTTTATTTATTTATTCATGAGAGACACACACACATATACAGAGGCAGAGACAGACATAGGCAGAGGGAGAAGCAGGCTCCATGTAGGAAGCCTGACGCGGGACTTGATCCTGGGACTCCAGGATCACGCCCTGGGCTGAAGGCAGGCACTAAACTGCTGAGCCACCCAGGGATCCCCATAAGTTTTATTTTAAAAAAACGTATGTGAGGGGTGCCTGGGTGGCTCAGTGGTTGAGTGTCTGCCTTCGGCTCAGAGTGTGATCCTGGGGTCCTGTGATCGAGTCCTGTATCGGGCTCCCTGCATGGAGCCTGCATCTCCTTCTGCTTGTGTCTCTGCCTCTCTCTCTCTCTCATTAATAAATAAATAGAATCTTTAAAAAATAAAATTAAAATAAAAATGTATCTGCAATATGCTGTGATTTTTTTTTAAGTCTTTTTAACATGGAATTGGGTTCTAAAATAACCTTGAGGGAGAGGGACGGGGATATGGACAGATCAAAATTTGGCTGTGGTGACAATTATGGGCATCAGAATGATGGACACACAGGGGTCCAGGACAGCATTATCTCTACTTTTGTACTGTGTTCACAAGTTTTCATAATATAGAAAGTGGAAAATAACTAAGATAAAAACATAACGTTTCAAAATTCTGCCTAAGCTAAACATTTATGAAAAGAAAAACAGCTGTTGTAAATTGAGGCCAAAAAACTGTGGTTTCTGAGGGAAAAAAACCAAGAAGGGGTGCTTTTTCCTCTGACTTTTTGGGAAAGGAACTGAAAGACTGGGGGTCAGGGTGGGAGGGATTACTTGTCATTATATTCCCTTTTGTACTTCTGAATTTTATATTAAGTATACGATTTATCTGTGACAAATGAATAAAATAATTAAAAAATGTATTTTAAATCCCAAAGCTGCTATGAACTTTATGCTAATACGCTTAAAAAAATCTGGATTAAATGGATGATTATCTAGAAAAATGTACTGCCAAAATTAACTCAAGAGGAAATGGAAAGTTTAAATAAAAACCTACAATCTTTAAAGAAGTGGAATCAATGGTAAAACATCTACCCATAAAAAGGTACCAGGTCTCGATAGTTTTATAGGCAAAAGGTTTTATCCAGCTTCTTGGAAAATACAGCTCTTATACTGTACAAACTTACTGTTGTTTGAAAAAGCAAGTTATGAAAAGATTGGCACAGTCTGAAAATACTGATTTTAAAATTTTAAATATTTGGTATCCCTGGGTGGCGCAGCGGTTTGGTGCCTGCCTTTGGCCCAGGGCATGATCCTGGAGACCCGGGATCGAATCCCATGTCGGGCTCCCGGTGCATGGAGCCTGCTTCTCCCTCTGCCTGTGTCTCTGCCTCTCTCTCTGTGTGTCTGACTATCATAAATAAATAAAAATTAAAAAAATCTTTAAAAAAATAAATAAATAAAATTTTAAATATTTAAACTGTTTGGAAAAGAGTAAGATTGCCAAAGTGTGAGTCCGGTTGCTACCCCCTCCCCTGCCACTACTTTGCTCACAGGGATAGTGAGCCAGCTAAGAGGTACCTCACCTTCTCTCAGCTGAAGGGTTGGCACCCATGCTCAGTTTCCCCTCGGCTGGTGGCTGAGGGATTATGGCACCTCGTAGGTCAAAGATGTCCTCTATTCACAGCCAGCATGCACACCTAGCACACCAGCTAGTCCCTCTGAGAGGGGAGCTCCCTGTGAGACCCTTCGTGGGACTGGGACCCGCGTCGTCAAAGCTCTGGCATGCCTCCCTAAGAGAGGATGAGAGGCTGGGGACCACATGCAATCCATCTTGCAGACCCAGGCTTTGTGATTTCCTTTTCCTTAGTGAAATTTCAGGAACCCAGGCAGGCAATGTTGTGGAATTTAGGCTGATCCAGGTGGCAGTCCAGAGGGGACCCTCCTGGCAGGCCAGAAATAACACTATATGTTTATGAACTCACATATATTTAGCAATGGCATAAAATTGGGCAAAGGGTTTGAATTACCTTCAAAATACTGGTTACCTTTGGGGGCTGGTGGAGGGCAGTAATCAGGGAGCGGTCCAAAGGGCACTCTAACTACACGTGTCATGCTTTATGTCTGAGTACTCTTTCTTCTACTCATCACCTATAATCCATGACCCAGTTCTGTGGTATACTAAAGATGGCCACAACTTTTTGCTTTCCCTCCAGCAAAGTGACAAAAAGATAGTGCCTGGCCTAAGCTTCAAGGAGGCACCAGGAGCTTCTGCTTCTGAAGTCCCCCAATCTGGGCAATTGGATGGCTCAATGGTTGAGCGTCTGTGTTTGGCTGGGGCCAGAATGCTATGAAAGAAGCTACCAAGAAAAGGAAAGAGCTTTCTGGAAATCATGAATGCTGAAATGAAACCGTTCAGTAGAGGGCAGAGAAGATGAGTCAAGAATATCTCTCAAATTTTCAGAAGAAGAAGAAGAATCAGAAAATGTGGGAGAAAAGATGAGCAACGTGTATCATAACTACAAGGAGTTCCATAAAAACAAACAAAACCAAACCCAAAGGAGAAAGAGCAGAGGAGGAAGAGATTATCAAAGAGAATACAAAGAATTTTCCAGTTGGCTTACTCAGCACCAAGCAGCCGGAATGAAAAAGACCCTCACCCAGCTCCTGTGTTATGAAGACCAAGATTTCAGAAGACCAAGCATACAGGTAAGATTCTAAAAGCTTCCAGAGAGGGGAGAAAAAAAACCAAAAACAAAGGTCATCCACAAAGCAGTGGGAATCAAAGGACATCAGAGGACAGCAGGGCAGACTCTTTCAAGTTCTGAAAGTAGATGATTTCTAATTGGAACCCTGGGGAGGGCAAGGTAAACATGCTCCCAGGAATGCCCAGTCTCTTCTGTGTGCCTGCATGAGCCCTGTGCTAGGAGCTTTCTTGATGATGTGCTTCAAATAAATAAGGGGCCAAAGACTTCTGAGTATGAGTCAGAAATGGGAAATGGAGATAAAAAGAAGGGAAGAGGTACTCACTCCCTGGGCCCCACAGGACAAGGATGACATGGAGTCCCCAGGCCAAGTCACCGTGATGGAAACATATCACTGAACAACACAGATGCAATCCAAAGATGAGTCAACACTGATAGAATTCAGGCATGGATGGAGCAGCTGGGAGACACGGCGTGGAAGTGAAGGAAATCATTTATCACGGCAGGCAGGCCACAGAGACTGGCTCGGGTGATGGAGCAGATGTTCAGGCATATATTCTCTATGTAGAGAAATGATAATGACCTGAAGAACTAGAATCAGACACAGGAAATAGAAACCCTTTTGGGAGTTGACACTGGTGCTTTACTGTAGTCTGTTCTGTATCACTTGCATCTTTAACCTGGGGTGTGTATTACTTCGATAAGGTTTAATGTGCTTCTTTGGTTCTGCAATTCTGCTAGCTCACAGGCAGTGATAATCAACTCTTATGACAATAAGCAAAGTGTAGAAACCATCTAAAGGGGCTTTAATGCAAGGTTGATTGGATAAACATCATTCTATTCACACTACCGAATTTGGTGCAAGTGAAAAAGCCTCCAACACAACTCAAGGAAAATAAGTTGCACAACATATGTACAATTGAATATTATGCATGTAAAACCAGAAACACACACAGAAGAATTGTGTGTGTGTGTGTGTGTGTGTGTCCATGCATGAGCCCAAGTTTAGGGAGAGGTTGGGAAAGAAACATACTCAGCTACCTGTGATCACTTGGAAGGATGGGAAGGAGCCAAAGAGTACAGTGGCTTTATCTGTATCATGTGAATGCTCTATGAGAATGGGTATAAATCATACACAAAAACCTTTTTCTTCACCTTGGGGAGCTTCCTGCCCACTGTTGGTCAAGGGTTCTTTGCTTGCTTTTTGCTTTTGTTTTTTAAAATATTTCTATTTATTTGAGAGAGAGAGAGAGAGAGAGCGCACAAGCAGGGGGGAGGGGCAGAAGGAGAGGTGGAAGCAGACTCTCTACTGAGCAGGGAGCCGGACTTGGGGCTCCACCCCAGGACCCTGAGATCATGACCTGAGCCGAGGCAGAAGCTTAACCAACTAAGCCACCCAGATATATCTCCCCTCTTCTTTATGACAAATGTCAATAAATAACAAGATGTCTAAGTGGAATCTGGACAAACTGAACACAGGGGAGGTCAGGGTGGTGAATGATTCTAAGGAATATTGGAATCCTCCTACTTTCATTCATCACGGTTCCTGAAAATGTGTGTGAAATTCATAGACAAAAGTTTGGATTTATATGTTATTGCAGAGGAGGGGTCCATTCCCAGAGAACTATAGAATTTCATAAAAATCCCTAGTTATGGCTGTTTCAAGGTCTGACTCATGTGGACCAGGAAACCAGACAGGTGGAAGAAAATCCTTGTTCTTCTGCCCTGCGACCTGGGGATGTCTACACAGGCACTTTCCTGGTCACAGGTCACTGATGTCTCCATGGGGGCCTGGGTGCAGGGCTGGATAAAGAGCATCCCATCTCTTGGCCACTGAAGGCATGCCAGGTGGGCCTAGGCTGCTCTCCAGCAAGCACTGAGCGCTATCAGGTGGGACGGCCTTGCCCATCCCTCAGAAAGGGAGCCGAGGTAGGGCCAATGTTGGGTAGGGGGAGGTGGGCAGTGGGTCAAGGCTGAGGTCCTGGGTGAGCTTCAGGCTCTTGCCACTTTGAATGGGTGCTCCCAAGAGCCTATACAAAGCCTGCAGCAGGGTGGTAGGAAGGGGTGGGAGGCAGCTCTTTCCCTGGCCCTAGGTGGCGAGGGCCTAATGGCTCCACAGACCAAAGACCAAAAAACTCAGTGATAACCAAGCAGAAGGCTGCTTGCTCTTGAAGACAGTGGGTGGTTTACTCAACCTGAAAAGCAATCCACAGGGAGGGAGGGCAAGGCTCTGCTTTTAGTTACTTCAAGAAAGGGGTGAAGGGATTCTTATCAGCCAGGGTAGGTGGAGCTAGATGCAATGAAGGCAGGACTGGTCTTGTGGCAGAAACCTCCTAACAGAGTTGCCCATAGGCAGGCTGGCGTTCTTTGAGAGGTAGTCTGTTTCCCGTTGCTAGAAGTAAGCAAGTACATTCTGGATAAAGAATCAGAAGACCCAAGCCTCAGATTAAGGCTAATATTAAAATCCCCATCGAACCCAGAGCTTCTGTAGTTGGGCAGGGCTTTGTGGGCATGCAGCACAGCCGTGTTAACTGCCACCCTCATGGATGGATGCCCACAACCATTTCTCCAGCCCCTGAGGTCACCACTTGGCCTCCCTTCCCTTTACCTCACTCAGTAAAGGATTCCTCACTGGATACTGGCTGCGGTCCCCGGAGGGCCCAGTGCTGCTTAAGGTAAGGCTGAGGCAGGGAGCGCCCATGGACCAAAGTCTCCTTCCAAACAAAGCCCTGTCCACCCTCCTTGCTCCCATGGTGTGAACATGGCCCAGTTTGCAGGAGCAGGACATCCAATCCAAAAACAGGTTCAAGATGTGGGCTGGCAGTTTGGCTCTGAAAAGTACACCTCAACATGGACCTGTCCCCTGTAGGGTTTCTTTTTTTTTTAATTTATTTGTTTATGATAGTCACAGAGAGAGAGAGAGAGAGGCAGAGACATCGGCAGAGGGAGAAGCAGGCTCCATGCACTGGGAGCCCGACGTGGGATTCGATCCCGGGTCTCCAGGATCGCGCCCTGGGCCAAAGGCAGGCGCCAAACCGCTGCGCCACCCAGGGATCCCCCCTATAGGGTTTCTGACAGTGGTCCTCTGAGAAAGCAAACTACCACCAGAGGGGCACTTCCTATTGCAGCCTATTTCCTATTTCTATTTCTGGAAGGCAAGAAGAGCCCCTACTTGAGGAAACTGCTTGGTTCCTAGGAAGTTATTTTTAATACAGATTTGAAAAAGTCAAAAGAAAAAGAGAAAAATGCTGAAAGTAGCTACGTAAAAATTAAAAACCTGGGATTTGAAGACCTTCTGGAAGGTTCCTCATCCTCCTTTGGTCCATGTTGGTCCAGTGGAGGACAGTGCTCTGAGAGGCAGGCAGCTGAAGTCGGGGCGGCTCATAGAGCGGTGGGGTACTGGAAGCAGCCCGCTGATGTTTGCCTGAGCACCCCTCACCCTCCGTGGCTCAGAAGAGTCTCGCCAAGAGTTCTTGGCCTGAATTATCTAGAAGTTTGTTCACCTCTCCACTTTCCAGGGAGCCTCACCTCAGCTGGCAGGACAGGTTTTTCCACTCTGACTCAGAAGAATGTGCAATGATGTGTTTGTTCACACAGATTGCCCCTCAGCCCCAGCCTAGTATCTCACTGACCCTTGTTCTATCAACTCACACTCTCAGCTCTTCCACACTTTCTAAATATCTCTCTTGTGCCACAGGCAAGCTGACTGCTGGAAGTGCTAATAAGGTTGCAACATGCCTTCCTGAGACACGACTGTGCCACCCAAACACAGGATAGGCATCACACAGCACACACACAGCACACACACAGCGCCCCGCCTGTGTGGGGTGCCCCCGCCTCGGCCCCACTGTGCATCTGGTGAGATGCTCCCACCTTCACGGGTTTTGGAAGGATTAGACATGCTAAACAAGCATAAGGTGAACTACACAATCAAAACAGGTATAGGCGCGAGAAACACACCTAGTTCATATCCATATGCAAACAAAATGCTATTACCCAAACCCAAAAGTAAAACATGAGTTCTCTCCTGATTTTCATTAACATTTGGAGCTTTTTCTAAACTATGTTTGGAAGCCTAATAATAACTTTGTCGTTTCCAAAGCATGTTGTCTTCCAAGCATTTTTAAAAGAGAGAGCTTCAAAAAAAAAATAATAAATAAATAAAAGAGAGAGCTTCTAAAAGGGAGAGAGAGCTGCTCCTCCATTGACTATAATTTGAGTCTTATTGGTTTGCTTTTTGGCAGTCAATTTTCCTTAGGTGGTGCTGGAAGTTGGGTGTGTGATAAGCTTCCCTGGTGTGAGGTGGGTGCATTGGGGTGATGGGAAGGGAAGCAGGGCTCCCTGTGTTCCCAGGAGGTCTGGGGAGAAGGTGAGCAGAACAAATCTGGCTCATTTGGGGGGATACAGCCCAGAAGGTAGATGCAGCTTTATGCCTCATGGAGCCAAATACTCCCCTATTTGTTCTAGAAAGAAATTAGGAGGAAAGAGGACAGTTGAAGCAATGTTGGCTTTAAAAGTGAGCATGGAAGTGTGCCAGTTAGATTGTAATCACAAAACATCAGTATTTAAAGAGGCAACACTTTTAAAAATAAATTGCAGCGTTAGTCTTCTGGCTGTAAATGTAATGCAAAACAAAATAAAACAAAACAAAAAAAGGAGCACATGCTCAGTGTAGAATACATAAACCCTACAGATGAGCAAAGAGCAATGGCTGTAATCTCCACGTGACTGTGCTACCCTCAGAATGTCACCTGCCTGCCAAAATATAAAATATATTTACATTTTGTGAAAATAAAGCCAGATGTGCAATGTCTTAAAATTGGGCCTGCAAGCTTTGGGGTCAAGGTGAGGGCCGGTGAGTGGGGTTCACCAGCCCCACCACTCACCACTGCCCATCAAAGCAACTCCACTGTGAACTGTTACATAGGCTCTAGGGAGGACTTCATGCTGGCTGCTTAAATAAATAAATAAATAAATAAATAAATAAATAAATAAGATACATATTTTTTCAAGGGATTGATGCCCACCAACTCTCATCACAGCAGATTGAGTGACAGGTACTGATCCTTCACCTCTGTCCATATCCACAGCCTGACCAGGGCCTCCTTGTGGATGGAGCTCTTCATTTGGGCTCCTCTACGTGATGTGCTTTGGCCACGGGTAATAGCCCGCCATTCTGGGGCTCCGCAGTAAGGTATGTTTCTACTTTCTCCACTTGCATCTCTGCCACTGGCAGGGGGACAAGGTCCCCTGCCCATCTGCTGGTCTCAGGAGGATGGGAATCATGTGGAGCAGAGCTTCAGACCTCAGCATGCAGCAGAGCCCCCCAGCCACCTACTGCTGTGAAGGCCAGAAACAAATAGTCACTGGTACATCCCACTGAGATCCCGTGTCTGTCTGAAATCAGGGTTCAGAGAAACTGAGCCACACAGTGGAGGTCACCCAGTACAAACAACTGAATACAGTCCTGATTAACCCCACAGGCAGGCTCTTGAGCCCCCACTACACTGTGTGAATCCCAGAAATGTCCTCCCACCCCTTCCTGCTCAGGGAAAAGAAACACAATCATCAACTACCTGTGGGTTCTAAACAGGGCAGTGACAGAAGCGCTCATCACTCTAGCTAACATGCTTTAGTAGTGGCTCCTTAACCTGGAGCCAGAGGTAACAGACTTAACATTCTCAGAGTCTGGGAGGTCCGGTGGAGGCCCCCACAGTGCTGCTGTTCCCCTGTGGAGGAGACAGGCAGGAAGGGCGGGTCCTCCTCTGCTCGCATTCTTCCACCGCGAAGTCGGTGTGGGGAGGTAGTTGCAGAAGGCCAGGAGGGGCCTGATATCTGGCCACCACAGCAGCCCAAGGCCAGCAGGAAGGGAGTGTTGAAAGGTTTCATCTCTGAGGATCCCAGGGTGGAGCTCCCACCCTCAGCTCCTCTGCTACCACCTATGGTACTCTTCAACTCTCAGAGTTTGGGCATAAATTTGCACTTCTTCATGGAATCCTCATGAGAATTCAGTTACTATTATAATTCCTTAATAGCGACTCTAATTCCGGTAATGCTGAGCCAGAGGATAGAACTTTCCAGTGCATTTCAGGCTACTTTCCTCTTATCTTCTTCAACCCTGTGGTTTATGTGTTTTGTCTTCACACAAACACCTCCCTCACATCAGGGATTCATAAGACATTCCCTCCCTGTGGGACCCCCTCCCTCCAACCCCCAGCATCTGGAACAGGACCCAGTGGGGGCTGCATGATTCCCATAGGCTCCTGTACCCTTGTGTGCATCCTGTGGCTCATTCAGAACAGAGTAGTGGAGAGTCCTGAGATTCCATTGGGGAAAGAAGTCCCTATAGCAAAAAGATTTTTCTGAGCCAGCTTCTTCCAACCTAGTGGGGAATCTACTGTAGGAACAGGGTAAAGTCTAGACAGATCTCGAAGGGAAAAAAACTGGGAGCTGGGGAGTATCAATGCATGGCCTCCTAGTGCACATGAATATTTCCTGGTTATCTGTGTGATCTCAGGCCCAGAGGCAGGTAGGTAGACCAGAACCTCGGCATGACCCGGGAGCCCATTAGAAACAGACTCTCAGTGCTCCCAGACCTACACAGTGAGAATCTGTATTTCATCAGATGACCAGGGGACCCAAGTATATACTGCAATTTGAGAAATTCTGTTCTAGAGGACCCAAACAATTTAGAGCAGTTGGGGTCAACCGGGATCCCAGTTACACATTAGAATCATGGGAAGGAGGTGCAAAACTTTAAAAAAAATGCCCATGCCTCCCCTCCCCTCCAAAATGCTGCTGTAGTGAGTCTGGGGGGTGCCTGGGCATTGATAGTTTAGACACCCCCAGATTTCTGGGGGCAAGGGTGGAGACCTACTCATTTAGATCACCAACTCTTGACCAGGAAGGGGATGGGGCAGATGCCCTCTGAGGCTTTTTCAGTTGCCACAGTCACCTACCCAGTAAGTCCCAAAGTCCCAGTCCCACCCTCATTCATCAGAATTGCTAAGAGGAGAGACAGGTACAATGGTAGAGCTGGAAAGTATGGGAAAACAGAGCCACTACTCAAAAATCAGATATCTTGTCTACAGTAACTGAACAGAGTGTCTGCTGAGCCAGGTACAATGTTGAATCCCCAACTTCATCGAGGGTACAAACACTTGGCCCTTTCCAATCCAACATACTGGCCCTCTCCAACCCCACACAGTAGCCTAGACTTTAAGGGCGAGAATTCTAACATGAAGATAAGGTTCCAATTGCAGTTCCACCATTTATAAATTGTTGACACCAGTGTCTAGGCATCTCTCACTCTCAAGTTCTTCAGCTATTAGATGGGGATAAATGACCATTTTATAGGTCATTGTGAGGATTAAAGGAGATTATTTCCTAAAGCACTGAATCCAGTGCCTGGTATGCACTCAGGGCTTACATATTGACATTGGGTGTGTCATCATTAACAACAGTGACAATGCCATCCTCTTAACTCGTGTTGATAGTGTTAAAAGTGGTTCAACTCTAGCAGAAACCCAGCAATACATATAAAAAGGCTTAAAAGTGTTCAAGCCTAGTAATCCCACCTCCATAAATCTATTTTAAGATTTATGGAAAAAGCATGTCTAAAAAGATGGGAATGGGATGCTTTGGGTAAGAGTCAGCAATTAGAAACAACCAGACTATTCCCATACATCCAACAGGGCAATAAGGACTAGGTCCATCATTTTATACAGTATTCTCACATAAGATGATGTTTTACTAGATCATCCAATCAAGGTGACTGGCGAAGTTAGGAGAAAAAAGTATAGGATACTAAACTATATACACTATAAAATTAAAACAAAATCCCTGAAACCCAGAGAAGCAGACTGGAAGAGAACATACCAAGCTTTTAGCATGCTTGTGTTTAGGGCAGTGAGACCCCTGGTGATTTTTTTCCCCTACTTCTCTTTTATTTTTTTCCTTTTCCCAGTTTTTCTTTAATAAACATATATTATTTTTATATTGAGAAAACAAACCCAAATCTCCATTAAAAAAAGCTTTTAAACCAATGTGAAGTAACGCCCCAATTCTTAAGATTCTTGACTCCATCATAAATTTTGCCCCACAGCCCCTCAAAGTTTACAATTTAAGTGAGAATCCCAAGATATATTTTATAATGAAATGTTCACCAAGCAATTGGCATTTTTTTAACCTTGGGTTGAAAACCCTTTGTTCTAGACTCCCCACAGGATGCAAACGGCAGGTGGAGCCTGGCATGCCAGGCTGACTCTGCTCTTACCATTGCAAGTCTCCATGGCACGTTTCGGACACACAGCTGACCCTTCTGGCCCCACACACCAGTACATGCTGGGCGGTCGTCGAGACATGCCAGCCATTAACTCTTGGGTGGCTGCCCTCCAAGTCAATCCTGGCCAGGGTCACCGCCGCCACCGCTGCCGGGAGGATGGATGAAGCCAGTGACACACAGTCATGGCTGAGCAGAAAGTTCTCTCATTCTGGTGGTGAAAAATATCATAAAATCAGAAAGTTTTTTCTTAATTGGCAAGTCCCTTCTCATAGTCCTGCATACATTTACCATTTATATATTGCACCTTGGTACTCTTTTCCTTCTTTGCGACATTCTTCCTCACATTCCATCTGTCTAGACACGTCCATCAGGTGAAGGCAGTGGAAGGACAGAGATCCCCCCACCCCACGGAACATGTCTAACCTAAAAACAGTCCCAAGGAGCACTGGGTGCGGGCATCTGGGTTGTTCAATTGGTT
Source organism: Nyctereutes procyonoides (assembly GCF_905146905.1). Classification (NCBI taxonomy): domain Eukaryota; kingdom Metazoa; phylum Chordata; class Mammalia; order Carnivora; family Canidae; genus Nyctereutes; species Nyctereutes procyonoides. The sequence continues at coordinate 52,002,999 of NW_026575047.1, read as the reverse complement.
AAGCATCTGCCTTCAGCTCAGGTCATGATCTCAGGGTCCTGGGATCGAGCCCTGCATCAATCTGCTTCTCCCTCTACCTCTCCCCCTTGCTTGTGTATGCTCTCTCTCTCAAGTAAATAAATAAACAAAATCTTAAAAAAAAGGGGGGGGCATCTGGGTGGCTCAGTCTGTTAAGTGTCTGACTCTTGATTTTAGCTCAGGTCATGATCTCAGAGTCATGAGATCAAACCCCATATTGGGCTCTACACTGATTCTCTCTTCTTCTCCTCCTGCCCCTCCCCATCCCCACTCTCTCACTCTCTTTCTCTCTCTCTCTCTAAAATAAAATAGTCTCGAAGAAACCCCAGCAATTGCTGACACCCACTGGTAAAGGGTTCAGTGACTGTTCAGTCAACACATGAACGTTGTCCATTGCACAGTGTCATCAGTACAACTAAATGAAGCTTTGGCTTTCAGGGGCTCACACTTCAAGATGGGGTGGGGCAGACACACAACAGATCACAATACAAGACTTTCCCTTTGCCCAGAACAAACTTTTCTGGAAGCCCAGAGGCAAGCAGACAATGATCCCAAAGAGAAGGTGTCTGGAAGGCGTTGGTACTGGTTATGAAGACAAAGCAGTCTGAGCCCTGGGGAATAACGGACAGGAGCCATACACATTCTGCCTGCCTGGGGACATTTGGCCATGGCTGGAGGCATTTTTAACTGTCATGGCTTGGGGTCTAGGGCACTACAGGCATTCAGTGGGCAGAGGTCAGGGCCATTACTGAACATCCCACAATGCACAGAGCAGCCACCCACAAAAGAAAATGATCTGGCCCGAAGAATTCCAATTATGGAAAAACTTTGAGTTGGATTAAGATTACCTCCTAGAGAAAATGAGTGAAAATATCAGTGAGAGAGACAAATCATGAGAGACACCTAACTCTGGGAAATGAATAAAGGGTAGTGGAAAGGGAGGTGGGCAGGGGGTTGGGGTGACTGGGTGACGGGCACTGAGGGGGGCACTTGGGATGAGCACTGGGTGATATGCTGTATGTTGGCAAATTGACCTCCAATAAAAAATATTAATAATTAATTAATTAAAAAAAAAAGATTTACCTCCTAAAACTAACTTGGCTACCATAACCGCTAAGCTAGTGTGCTGCTCGCTCATGCTGTGTTCCCACTGAGCATGGGGGAGGGGTCCCCAGCACAGGTGCCCCCCAACACAGGTGCCCATCCTGCCATGATGATTAAATTTCTAGAACTGCCTCGAGGGCAAGACCCTGGTCCAGGTGAGGCCTGGCACAGGATAAATCGCACAATAGGAAGGGAATTAGTATGTGAAATGCAAGTGTTCTATGGGTCTTCGTATAGAGACTACACTAGGCATAAGTACAAGGTCATTAGCAACTACCCTCTGAGACAGATAACTCTGAAGGGCAGAGTTAAAAAAAAAAGTTGAGGTCATGTAAATCATGCTTAAGACAACATCGAAAGGAAAAATCATAATCTGGATGTGAAAGGCTTGGACTGTCTGTGTCACGTGTCAGCAGGGTGACTTCAAGCCGAAACCTGTGTGTCTCAGTTTTCCCATCTGTTAAAAAGAGACATGCCAGGTGACCTCGCAGGGCTGCTGTGTGATTTCAACTAAGGTAAATTTTCTGCAATCACTTTCTATAACGGCCAGAGATGGGAGGTGGTTCTCACCTGCAGTATCAGCGGGAGGCCTGGTTGACCAGCACGGTCTCTCCCATGGGCCTTCTGATGAACAAGCTCAGAGTATCACCGCTGGAGGGAGATACACCATCTCTCCAGTGAGCAGGCTCTAGAAGGTGCCCTGAACAGTGTGGGCACTGAGCAAGCTACGGAATGAGGCGGGGCGAGCACTGGAGCTTTCTCAGCTTAGATACTGGAAATCAGGCCCAGGCGGGCTGTACTCCTACAGGCAGGGAGAGGTGGAGCTAGAAAAACCCTGCCCCAGAGGCCTTGTCCATTATGAGCCCTCACCTTTCTGAACCAAGGAGTGAGAAGTTTAAGGAAACCATCCTTAGGAAAACCTGTGTTTGGAGTCTGGGAGCCTGAAAAACCCAAGGAGGAATGATCAACCTGGACAACATTTAGGAGACCATCAAAAGCTTTCTAAATTGTAAAATAAGACCAGGAAAATCAACTTGAGACAAGAAGTCAGAGGAACAGCAAAACAATCTGTTTTAAAATAAAGGCTCTAAATCCTGCAGTAACATTCAGACACCAAGGAGCACAGTGGCCATCTGCTTTCAAACGTCTTAAAATCAGCTACCACGTCTACCCAGTACCACCTCAAAAAATCCAAATGCTAGTAGACTTGCCTTCTGAAAACAGAAGTGCCTTACCATAGAGTGCTTTTAAGTTTTTTTTTTTTTAAATCTTTAAAATATTTTAGGCCAACCCTCGGCCAGCACATTTTGTTCCCCTTTTCATTTTCAGTTTCCTTTTGAAAATCTCTTTACCGATGGAGGATTTTACCACTGGCATAGTTTTTCAACTGTAATTTGTATGTTGGCTTAGACTCTAAGGTAGAAGGTTTAAAATGAGGTAACTCAACTTTTGCTCAATCTTTGCCCTCAAACGGATCTTTGCTTCTTCCTGCTTCTTTTGGGCTCAGACCAATGCAACAAATCATGGTTGTAAGTTACATGTCTTCCTTTCATTGTGGTGCATACAGGCTTAAGAGGACTTCAAGAGGTTTTCTGTAATAATTTTAATACTTTTTAAAACCTCACCAATTTTTCATTGCTCCTTATACGTGCAGTAATGAATAAAACTGAATGCTTAATGAAAAAGAGAAAAGGGGAAGCTGACATTCATCCCGCAAATGTTTTTATTGGGCCCTTTCTATGAGGAGTGAACTCCATGTGTTCATGAAACTTAAAGCTGGTGGGAAGGCACAGTTAAGTAAGTGCTTGCCGCAAAATTTCTGACTGAGGAGAAATGGAGGAGACCCTGGACCTGCTTACTTGTCTTTTCAGGAGGCTTGGAAAGGATTGTCAGTACCAAAGAGCTAGAAGACACTTGCAAATGAGCACGTCAGCTCAGATAATCCAGTAATTCTTTTTAGTGAAAGCATGGTAGAGATGGTTGGCCCATAGTCCTTGACAATCCTTTGGCACTACTGGCCTACATATCGGCTGACCTACATATCGGCTTGCCTACAGAATGTGTGTAATGGACTCATGGACTTCAAAATATCAAGGGGCTGCGGACCAGAGAAATGTGTAGATCTCAGTCCTAGATGAACACCCAAAGGTCTGGGAACAGAAGCCCTTCATGAGTCTGAAACCACAAACAAGTTAACACTGTCCATTCACCATTCAATCCGTATGCCAGGGTGCACTGGGCACCTCTCAGACAGTTCTGGGCGTGAAGACGCAGCAGTGAGCCATGCTGGTGCCTAGGAATGGTCTCTGACCCCTGGAGCTCCAGGAGAGTGCCAGGCAATTAAAGAAGAGAACAAATAGATGAAGAAGGACCATAATACCAGTGGAGACTCCAAAGGACAGCAAGGGGCAGGGGGGATGTGAGAAAGAGGCTGGGCTTACAGGGGGTGGCTGGCAGTATGAGGAGTCAGGGGTCAGCATGTAGAGGCCATATGCTGAAGAGCCAGCTGGGCCATGGTGGCTGGTGGGGTGGGGTGGGGTAGAGGGTGGCATGAGCAATGGCCAGGTGGTTGATGATGCCAGACTCCATATCAACTGAGGGGAAGGAGGTGTCCTGGGTTTCATGCCAATCACAAGGAGAAATTATGGCAGGGTTCTAAGCAGAGGATTGACACATTCTGATTTACCTAGTAAAACACACACACACACACACACACACACACACACACACACACACACACACTCTCTGGCTGTCACATAAAGAATTGGAGAGGGGAGGATTGTAATCACGCCAGAAACAAATGCTGGTACCTTGGACTAAGGTGGAGACAATGAGAAAGAAAGGTTGGACTCAGCCAGACACATAGGTAAGCCCAACAGAACCTGCTGACGGTTCACAGAATTCAAGGGATGAGGGTATGGGATAGCGGAAAGGCGAACAAGTGAGCTGACTATGGGCTCATTCCCTGACCCCAAAACCTCCTTTAGGGACAAATCAGATGTGAGATTTTTCTGTTTTTAATTTTATTTATTTTTTTAATTCTTCAGGGACGGAAGCAAAGATAATTAGAGTCAAATCACAAAAAGCATTTCGTGTTAATGTTGTCCCAAATCGCAGCTCTTCTAGTTGTCCCCTTAATGTCTGGGTACTTTGTTACCAAGTTGAGTGGCTGGCACACTCTAGAAAGAGCGTATTCACTGAGGTTTAGCCTTGCTAAAACCGTAACCACCGGCTGCTGCTGTTTTCTGTACCTCTCCGACCCCTGCTGATGTGTCCGGGAGAAAGCTTCCAGGCCTCCAAACGGGCAGGGGCAGGTTGAGCTGGCCAGAGGTCCCCAAGTTCTCCGTCACCACCTCCCCCTGGCCCCCAACCTAACCGGGCTCCCCTCTTGGCCCCTTCGGGGACCTCTCGCATCTCTGCAGCCCTGCGGAGGAAGGTGGCGGAGACGGCGGATTCCCCCGCGCCGGCGGGAGCGCAGGAGCCGGGCCAGCCCAGCCCGGCGGGCGGCGGGAGGTGCGGGCGCTGCTCCCCGGCACACTCGCCCGCTCGCACACTCGCCACGCCGCTCGCACACTCGCCCGCTCGCACACTCGCCCGCTCGCACACTCGCCCGCTCGCACACTCGCCCGCTCGCGCTCACACCCCGCCCGCGCCGGCCCGAAGCAAGGAGCCTCCTCCAGCGGCGGAGGAGACCGCAGTCGCCCGGCTGCGGGTCGGCCTCACTTGTGTTTCTCGCCCCTTCTCCGGGCCGCGGCCCGCGCGGGGTTTCGGGGTGGCCCTCCGGGGCCCCGCCCCTCCCCCACTCCGCGGGGCCGGGGCCTGGGGTCACCCGCGCCCTGGGGGCCCCCCTCCCCGGCCCCCGGGGGGAGCACGCGGCCGTCCGGGCGCGGAGGGGGCTGCGGGGGTCCCGGGCGGGGCGCGGGCGGGCGGGCGCTTACCTGCGGCGGCGGCGGCGGCGGCGGGGGCGGCGGGGCGCGGGGCCGGGGGCCGGGGGCCGGGGCGGCGGGGACGCGGGGCTGGGCGCGCGGACCGGGCGCGGCGGACACCAGCGGGCCGGGGCCTGGCCGTCCCCTGCCCTCCGCCCCCTGCGCCTCCGGCCGCGCGCGCGGGGGCCGGGCCGGGCCCAGACGCACTTCCTCAATCCTGCGGCCCGCGGGCTGGCGGAGAGCGAGCGAGGCGAGGGGGGGCTGCCGCGGCGCTGCCGGCGCCCTGCACGCGGGCGCCTCAGTTTCCCCAGCCGGAACCCGGAGGTGCCCCGATGCCCCGCTCCGGAGGCCCGTGAGCCCTGGCAGCGCGCGGCCCCCCGCCGGGTCTGGGGACCCTGCCTCCTCCGGTCGGGGCAGGCGCAGCCACAAGACTGGTCGGTTCTCTGCTCAACCCAGCGTGGTTCGCGGTCCCTGCGCTCCGGAGCAAAACCCAACGGCTAACCTCCGACTTGTGTCTGTTAGGCAGGGCCTCGCAGTGACTGTTTAAAAGGCAGCGAACACTTTTACGTACAACTCTGTGCAGGGCAGGATAGAAATAGATATTTTTTAGCCTTAGAGTTTTGCAAACGGTGCCCCTTCCAGCACAAGAATTTAATTGGGGCTGTATCTATAAAGATGTCACTGTTGGGTGAACCATTTTAAATTCCGCGGGGAGTAGACAGTAGGTAAAACATGCTGGAACGTTGGCCATTTATTATGTTTCGACCCAATACGTATGTTCATCACCCAACGGAGACCATTATCCGACGGCATCACAGAGACGCATGGACGTGCAGCAGGCATCAGACCTGGCTCCACGTGCCAACCACAGAAAGACAAGCCGGCTCCGTAAGAAGCAGATGGTTCTGCAGCCCGGCAGGACCCGCACCCTAGACCCCTCCTGCGCTACGACTGGAAGGCTCCCAGGATTTTAGCGCGAGTCGGAGACTCGCCACCACCCTCACTGCCATTTCACAAACGCCAGGCAGACGCAGGGCCCCCGCACGACCTCAAGGACACTCTGAGCAGGGGCCCCTTGGCAAGGGCACCACGGGGCAGCTTCGCTTTGCTCCCAAGAGGCTGCGCCTTTAGCTCGCCGGCCACGGAACGCCCTTTGCAAAAGGGTGGGTGCGGTTTTGCAATCCTGTCCTCAATATTTTGGTCCTAATTCCAGTATTCAAAAAGCAGCAATGTGATTGCTACCGAAAAGTCCCTAATAATTTGCAGGGTGTGGCGTCGCGGTGCTGAGTGAGCCGGGCATTCGCGGTGCGGCGCCTCCGGGGCGCGCGGCCCGCCATCTAGCGGCAGCACTAGGAACAGCACGCGGGGTGTTGGGGGGGGCGGCGGGAGGACCCTGGAGCTCATGTGGCCAACGCGGCCTGGGCGACTCAGCTTCTATTTTTTTATTTTATTATTTATTTTATTTTATTTTATTTTATTTTATTTTATTTTATTTTATTTTATTTATTTTATTATATTTTATTTTATTTTATATTTATTTTATTTTATTTATTTTATTTTATTTATTTTATTTTATTTATTTTTATTTTATTTTATTATTTTATTATTTTATTTTATTATTTTTATTTTATTTTATATTTTATTTTATTATTTTATTTTATATATTTTATATTTTATTTTATTATTTTACTTTACTTTATTTTATTTTATATTATATTTTATTTTATATTATATTTTATTTTATATTTTTATTTTTTTATTTATTTTATTTTTTTTATTATTTTATTATTTTATTTTATTTTATCTTTTAGAGTTTTTATTTAAATTCAGTTTGCCGGCATATAGTGTAACACCCAGTACTCAGCTTCTCTTTTAAATTAATTTGGGAATAGGCTAGGGAACATTTCCAATGTAGAGAACAGCGAGTGGACTGTTTTGAGTCAATTATATCCTAGCATTTAACTCTATTCATTAGGCATGAGTTAGTCACAAGTTTGCCTGGGAAAGTTATTACAGACCCGTTAAGATCTCTTCCTGCTTCTTCTTGACCCCCGCTGACCCATGGTCCTCTAGCTTTTGCTGTGGGTAGCCAGATTCTCAGCACCTCCTGTGGGAATGACCCCTCCTAAGGTGGAGTCAGCGGGAGGCTACCTCCTCAACCTGACATCTCCACCTCACACCCGCACTGTCTTCTAGTCATTCTTCATCTGGGAACTCAGTTTCCTCAGATACTCTTTCCTGGACTTTTTTTTTTTTTTTTTCAAATCCCTTATCATCCACCTTTAAGCTCAAGTCAGATACATGCTAGGGGAGAGGACATAAATTATTTGTCCACTGTCAGGAGAAGTTATTGTATTCCAAAAGGTCCACTTTTAGAGAACGTGCCCATCTCCTTTGACCCCCCCCCACCACTAGAAGCACACAGGTACATGCAGGCACATGCACACACATGACAGCCAGTTGGTGTCCCCAGAATGGTTCCCTTCAGAGAGTAAACCAAATGAAGGAAAAGGCCATTTTCCTAGAATTTTCTACTCACATTTAGATTGAGAAAGAAAAGGTTTCTAAATAAATTAATACATATATAAGTGCATACATTAAGAGAGATCTGATCCAAGCTTCCCTTAAGTTTTCTCTTAAAAGGTGGCACCTTGTTACCCATGGCCAAAGTGATCTGGACTCTCAACATCAAATACACAGGTGTAACTGGATGGACCTAACCAAGTACAAGGGCTTTTTTTTTTTTTAAGATTTTGTTTATTCATGAGAGACACAAAGAGAGAGGCAAAGACATAGAGGGAGAAGCAGATTTCCTGTTGGGAGCCTGATGTGGGACTCAATCCCAGGACCCCAGCATCATGCCCTGAGCCAAGGGCAGATGCTCAACCACTCAGCCACCTAGGTGCCCAGGTTCCCAGTTCTTGATCCAACCTCAGTGTCAGCTCACAACTTGGTGATTGAGGCTTCTTAGAAACTTCAGGTAGGTTAAACCCAAGCACCTAGATCCTTGTGAAAAATGCACACAGTAGCAGGATGCAGTATGTTCCCTAAACCCCTGTACAGTCCTCTCCACTATTTACCAGAGTCACCCACTCTGGAAAAGGAGACTCGAGCAGCTTAGGTGACAGCTTACACTTTACCAACTAAAATGCAGAGCCTCTGAGGCTGAGCTCCCTGCCTGCTCAACCTGCAACACCGTGCAAGTGGGCTTCACGCTCAGACTAAATACTAGGGCTGATTGATTGAACAAATGGAATTTGAATCTTAAACTCTCAATACTGCTTTATTACAAGCCATTTTGTACAGAAGCTCCGAGAAAGAGAAAGGTCAGCCACAGAATGAAACAAGTTTTGTCCTTAAATGAAAAAAACAGAAGGATTGTCATATATCTGATTTTATTTTATCATTGTTGCATTGTCGGACACAATCTGCAGTTGGGGTCAGAATTCCCAGGCCAATAGGATTTTTTTTTTTTAAACCATACCACAGGAGTAAACCTTAAAAGAAGTGAAATCTAATACTATATAGATTTCCATTTCTAAATACAGTATATTACAGAAGGTTAAATATACCACCTCTGTTTACTTACAACTATAAAAAGATACATTAACTATACCAATTATAAATAATGTAGCATTTCATATTAAAGGCATTATTGTACAATGAGAGATTAAGAACCCTCTAATGAATTACTATCAAGGTTAGTGTCTATAGTTACTTGAGATAAAATCCTGAAAATTCAGTGTATGAAGTCAACTCCCGACTTAGCAAGTTGCTGACAGTTTAAGTGATAAGTATTAACTGATGTAGAGGAGGTGAATTGCATATTGCCTATTTCTAACAAGAATGACAACCCCACTCCATATATGACTTTCCTTCATTCATACACTGGTTTTGATGTTTATTTTACTAGTGCTCTCCCCCCAATTTAACTCTCAAACATAATTTAATTCCCAAACATAAGCACCATTAGAAAAGTAACTAGTTAGTAACAGTGAAAGTATCCAAATAATGCAATTATGTTTGGTTTTGTTTTTTAAAAGCCATACTGAACACTTTAAAACTTGGGGTTGCACCACATTTGCACATATAAAGTGGAAAAGAAAAATTCACGACACGTTAGTGCAGTACTCAGGCCACTTTAGTTGGAGACCCGGTTCTTCCATGGAGTCTGGATGTTATATTTGTTAATCATTAATTAATATCAAAAGAGGACTTTAAAAAACCAGACTGTATTAAAACAACATCCTTTCCAGTTGCGTATGTTTTGCTAATCTAAAATAGATAACCAAACCCGAGACGAAGAAAGCTACATAAGCTGATCACAAACTATTAATGCAAGTGGTAGAAATTCCTAATTTGTAAAAGTGAATCATGGCTCTGATGTGCAAGACGCGGTTGCTATGCTGTGGTAGTGTCACAGTACTGTGTCCTTAGCAGCGATGGTGACACTAGCAATGTTCTCTGCCTAAGAAAGTGCCTTGGTTAAGGTAGACCGTGACATAGTTTTAGATAAGTATTTTGGGGGTTGATTCAGTCATATTCCAAAAGGAGTTTTGGTTTTAAGCTGAGTCCCATGGTCAATGTCTAGATGTAGTCCTTGAAGACCTATGCCCATTCACAACCAAGACCTTCAGTACCCTTCCATGGTACTTGCTTCCCCCGAGCTCCCTACATTGGATCCTCAAAATCCTGTTTTTATTTTGTTTTTAACTTAGTCCTGTTTCTTTCCCACTAAGTGGTAGGAGGGGCTTCTTCTGCAAGCAGGTAACCCCCCAGAGGAAGCCACAGGTGCAGGGAGGGCCCTGATTGCAGAACAAACCTGTAGTTTTTCCAAGTTCTTACTGGAGTCAGAGTTGGCAAAACATTTTTAAGTGACCACTGGATACTTCAAATACCACTTCCTGTTGGCCACACCCTGAGCCTCTTCACTGTCCCCGGGGACCTGGTTGAAAGGGAAAAACAGAAATGGCCAATAGCTCCATCCCTCAGGCAGGACGGCAATTTTTCACACACACACCAGAATAAAACAGGAAGTGTGAGAGGAAAATAAAAATCATTCAAATCCAGTAGATTTAAAGTCTCCAGGACGAAGTAACCGGGGAAGGCAGGAAATGCAGGTTTTCTTCGGCAAGTTCCATCTGCCACATTCAGCTGTCAAATGTTTGAGGAAGGAACCTGTTGTTTCTTCAGGGGCTCTTGTCGTCGAGTTTGATGGTGACAGTTTTCACTTCTGTGTATTCAGCCAGCGCGTATTCACCTCTGCGATCACAGAAAAGAGGAGAACATGAAACAGGGCATGTCACTTAGCCATTCTGTTCCACTGCATTCTAACATTTTTTTAAAATAAGTTATTGGAGGTTGAACAGCTTTTTTTTTTTTAAGATTTTGTTTATTCATGAGACACCACACACACACACACACACACACACAGAGAGAGAGAGAGAGAGAGAGAGAGAGAGAGAGAGAGAAGCAGGCTCCATGCAGGGAGCCCGATGTGGGATTCGATCCCAGGACTCCAGAATCATGCCCTGGGCCGAAGTCAGGTGCTAAATCACTGAGCCACCCAGGGGTCCCCTTTTCCAGTGCATTCTAACATTTGATGGGTCATTCCTCTGTTGGGCATTTGGAGTCTGTGCAAAAAGTCACAATGGGATGACTTAATAGAGGCATGGCCAGGACGGTAACACCATTAGTGCGTTTAAGTCACCGGATGTGTAACTTAAGTTTACCTATCAAGTTTTTTGGTGCGCGATGCTTTGGAAAGAAGGGTTTGCCTTTAATGAATGAAAGGGATGGGAAAAGAAAGAGGTGGAATCCCTGGGTGGGGAGAGTACAGAGCGAGAAGAGGGCCGACAGGGGTGAACAAGGAGGAGAGCTGGGGATATGGCCAGAGGATTCACAAGGAACAAGGAAACGGAGAGCCTAGAGTCAACCCTGGAGCCTGCAGCTGGCAACCAGCTGTAAGAGGTCTAAGGTCAGCCCAGAGCAGTGAAGGGAGCAGACATTAGCACAGACTGGACACAAGGATGACCACAGCCTTTGAGTTCACATCTTTGGTTTGTGCAGAGCCCAGATGACCCTTCTCAGGCATTATGGGCCATCCTCCATCCTCTGGGCAGCTCCCCTTCCCAGAACTGAGATGAGGCTTTGGACAGCTTTAAACGCTGCTCCAACACTTGCTCTGCTGTTATATGAATAAACACGGATCCTTATTAAGGAACAGAGGTAGAAGTAGAGGTGGCCACTGAAGGTTCCTATTTCATCCCTTAGATCAGTGGTTCTCAAAGTGTGGTCTCAAAGCCTCAGCAACACCTCAGTGCTCTCAGGCCGCCTACCCTGCCCCTGATATACTGGGGTTGACAGAATAATGCCCCTGCTTCAAGGTGACCGTATCTCAATTCTCCAAACCTGTGTTAGGTTACATGGCAAAGGGGGATCAAGATGAGATTAAAGTTGCAAATATTAGCTGGTCTTAAAATAGGGAGGTTATTCTGGATTACCTGGATACACCCAATGTAATCACAAGGACCCTTACGAGGGTTAAAGGGAGGCAGAAGAAGAGAGTCAGAGAGAAATAAGACTACAGAAGCAGGTTCAGAGAGCAACAACAGGGTTGCCTTTGAGCACAGAGGAAGGGGCCACCAGCCAAGAAATGTGGGAAGCCTCTAGAAGCCAGAAAAAGCAAGGAAACATATTCTCTCCCTGGAGTCTCCAGAAAGGAATGTAGCTCTGCGCACGCCTTGATTTCAATTTAGTGAGACTGTCAGAGTTTTATCCCACGCAACTGTATAAGATAATACATTTATGTTGTTTAAACCATGAATTTTGTGATAATTTATTGTAGCGGCAATAAAAAAATGAATACACCTACTGAAGTGGGGCCCAGAAATCTGTGTTTTTAACAAGCCAGGGGATTCTGATACAGCTCAGTTGGATCTCAGTTGGAGATCCACTTGCTTAGGCCTATGGAGGCAGGTTCTTTGCCTTCCCTAAGCCTCCAACCCATTATCTTTAAAATGGACATCCTATTGCCTTCTTGTCATTATAATGGCTGGAGATGATTTACTATTGAGCACCTATGTACTTATATACAGGTAAAAAATAAAGGGTAGAAAGTATTATTATTATTATTATTATTTAATTAATATGTCATTGGGATTTTTTTTGGTAGTTCCCTAAAAGAAAGAGGTCAAGAACCCATGAGAATGAGTGACGTATTTTGCAATATTTTCTAAACATAACACAAAATATAAGTCACATACAGAATGATGAATTCATTTTGTAGAGCAGAAAAGCCATTTAAAAATCCCCTCAAAACAGATGACGAACTAGAAAAAAGTTACATTCACAACTCTGTGTAAGAAACAGTGCTGTTTTCCTTAATATACAAAAAGCTCTTAAAAACCAATTAAAAAACCCCACAGCAACCAAATGGAAAAAATCAACAAAGGGCATGAATAGGCAGTTCACGGAAAAACAAATACAGATTACTAGTAAGTGCAAAATGTATGCTCAACACCCTCACAATTAAAGATATGCAAACCAAAAGAGCAGGAGCTCATTTTTCATGTGGCAGATTAAATACCCAATTTTAGGAATTTATTCTGAAAACAATCTCCCATGAGTGCATGATGATTTATGCATAAGGGGGAACACCAGCATGGTTGGTGAGGGCAAAAGCCCTTGGAAATAACACAAAAGTCCATCAGGAAAGATCCTTAATGAAAAGGCTAGAGGGATATCTGAAGCCCATTCTCAAGGGCCCATTCTCAAGGGCAGAAAGTAATTTGCTCCCATTTCATTTGAAAACAGAAAAGAATGCACATATGTACACCCACTGTATGCAAAACAAATGCACAAAAAATTCTAAAAGTGAGTCTATAGTGTGGCACTGTTAAAAATGCAAAGTAATTAGTGATTTATCAACTTCGTAAAGTAAACCGAATGATGGAAGTCCCACTCTTCTAATAAGTAGCTCATTAGCCCACTAATAAGTCCAACATTAAACCATTCCTGCAAGATTAAGTACATGAATCATCCCATTCTTATTACTGCAATCACTGCCAACATTCAAATTCTTGCTGCTCTTATTGGACCCATGGTGGCGTGTCCTAATGTGTTTCTTGCCCCCTCATAATGATCTTGGCGTTCAAGGTTATCCATGAACGCAGCCCTACTCCTATCCGACCTCACCAGAATGTTGGGAAATAGAGGGGCTGGGTGACCATGTGCTCCCCGCTATGCACTCAGAACACAGCACCTGCCTGGTGCACCAAAGGTTCTCATGAAATATTAGCTAAGTGAACAAATGAACAAAATGAATGATGGAACAGTGGTTCCTTTTAATGAGCGGGATTGTGGATCAGTGGAGGGAGGCCTAGACTTTCCACACATCTCTTCCACACGTGGATTTTTGTTGTTATTGTTGCTGCTGCAAAACCACCAAGAAAAGTGCCCAGAAGGAAGAGCACTTGGAAGCTTCGTCCCAAGACCCACACAGGAACAGATCCCCCAAGGGGCCCGTGGGTGGGCGGCAGGGAGCCAGCCCCTGTCCAGGCGGCCGGGGATGGGGAAAACCATGGAATCCACCGCACCGTGCTCCAGCATACAAAAGGAGAACTGGCTGCGACATGAAGACATTAATCAGAGACAAGTGAAAATGGAAATTGGGTTTCAAGTCAGTTTCCAGGCTCCTTGTGAGTTATGCTAAAGTGCTTTATCAAAAGCCTTGGGAAAATATAGGCCGAGGGTCAGAAAAACACATTGGAAAAAAGTCCCCGCAGTGGCAGGATAAGACACGGGCTGGGCTGTGCTCTGTGCCAGGTGGGGGTGCTGGGACCCTGGACGGGCTGTCAGAGCAGTGGGAAGGGAGACCAGTGACAGGCGAGGAAAGCAATAAGCAACAGTCAGTGTGAGTTTGTACAGGCTAGAAGTCAAGTGGGCTCTACACGCCCTTCCAGCAGCTTTGACATCCAAGGCCATCTGCTTGGGAAGCAAAATTCTTGTTGCAGCAGGGAGCTGCGCCTGGCCTCTGTGTGGGACTCTGGGTCCCCCACCACAGCTGGTCGAAGGCAGCTGATCAGAGGAGACAAATTGCCATGGATGACCTGGCTGGCTTCATTCTGAGTTCCTAAGAGAGGTGACACCTCTATTGAGCAGGGCATGGTGGTGTGATAGGTCCACGAGTTCAACCCCACCTCTGTCTCTTCTGGCCGTGTGACCCAGGAAAGGCACGGAGCCTCCCTGGCCTCCTTGGCTTTCCTCATGAAGAAACGACGGTAGTAGCAATAGCCATCTATGATGGATCGAATGTATATGTTTGCCTACAATTCATACACTGAAGCCCTAATTCCCAATGTGAAGGCATTAGGAAGTGGGGCCTTTGGGAAGTGGTTAGGTTAGAAGAGTTGGAAGCCCTCATGAATAGGATAAGTGTTCTTATAAAGGAGACCCCAGAGAGCTCGCTCACCTCTTCCACTGTGTGAGGACACAGTGAGAAGACAGCCATCTGTGAAACAGGAGCGGAGCTCTTGCCAGACCCCAAATCTGCTGGCCCCTCTATCTCAGGCTTTCAGCCTCCAGAATTCTGAGAAATCACTGCCTCTTGTTTCAGCCACCCTGTTTATGATATTCTGTTAGAGCAACCAGAACAAAGTAAGACAGCATCACATGGACTGCTGTGAGCATGGCACGAATTAACACATGCAAAGTGCTCATACAGAGCTTGGCAGAGTGTGTTTGGCAAGTGCCAGATGTCACCAGTATTATGGCTGTTGGGGGAGCCCTGACAGGGACCCAGGTGACCCCAGCACAGGCCTGTCTCTCTTAGGTAGGAGGATGTGAAAAGAAAATGAAGCAGAGGTGCATAGACCCCAACACAGACAAGCCACTCTGGGGGCAAAACATGATTTCTGCAGAGGGTTTTCATGGCAGAGAATTTACTGAGGTTCCCTGAAGGGGAAACAAGTCATTGGACATAGAGGGACACCAGTGGATACACTCTGCTCAGATGTGCAGATGGTTCTGGCATATGTGCCACGGCTCAGGAATGGACTAGAAAGAAAGACCAAGATGGGGGATGGGACCCCAGCTCCATGGAGACTGGTCAAAAGCATTTGTTCAGGGAAGGAAGCCAGCCCCATTCTCTTATAACATCTTTATTAAGAATCTGGAAGGGGAACTGCCCAAAGGCCCCAGTAGAGGGGCCGAGGGGAAGCATCTGAGTGCTCTCACTGAAAGATGTACAAACAAGGCCAAGGTAATACATTTGTGTATAAATAATACAAACTGTTTAACTAAGAGAGCTCGCAGCCCTCTGAGATGTTCCGGGAGTAGCCCTGCATTTTGTCACAGAAGGTCCCCCTGGGAAGATTGGTCCTACAAGCTGTTTGTCCACAAAGGCTAATAAAATCCCAAGCAGCACCATGAAGGACGTGGGAGAGAAGGCATCATCTAGCTGGAAACAACAGTGTGTCCACTCCCAGAACGTTCTGTCCAGCTCCATCCCTGGACCCTTCATCCTGGGCCAGACACAAGAAGGCCTGTCCATGAGTCTATGCCTATGGAGTTCACCTTCCTGGAGGGCAAGGCAGAAAGGAACCCTGGAGGAGTATGCGGTGGATTTGATGGAGCCATGGAGGACACGGCAGTATGTCTCCCAAACAGGCATTGAGAAGGAGCCAGGGTCACCCAGAGTCTGTCTGTGGAGCCTTTTGCTAGTGCGGCAGATACGATCAGAGCCTGACCTGGGAGGGAGCCTATTTTCCTTGCTGAGGGCTGGGGTTGGTGTGAGTCTGGCAAAAAGCTCTACCCCTATCCTCATGTGGAGAGCCTGCACCAAGTCTCTACTGAGCATCTCCAAGCATGATGGGTGTTGGGGAGGACCTAGAAGCTTAGGCTAGAGGTTTGGTCCTGGATCCTGAAAGAGTGTGGCACCAGGATGAGGGTGGAGAAAAGCAGAAGTGGAAAGGCAGGAGGGAGAGAGAGGATGGGAGAGTTCCATCACAGCCCCAGAGGGAAAGGGCCACTAGCCTTCCTGACATGGCCCATCCAGCCTGACCCATGGGAACAAAGGCAAGGTCAGTGGCCTGGAGCCTGTGCCCCCACCACCCTGAGAACCTAGTGTGTGTTGTATTCACCTGCCGGCAGGCGTGCAATCACAGATACTCACAGTTCTCTGCCATTTCCTGACATTTTAAAGCCACCAAATGGAGCCTGTGCGTAGATGGCATTATAGCAGTTGATCCTAGAGGAAGAACGAAAGATGCTCACGATTATCTGGAGAAGACCCACCTGGGGCATGGCTGTCCCGGCTCTCAGGGGCTTGAAGCAGACCGCTGCCTAAGGAATGACTTTTCGTCACAGTTTTAATGATGGGGACAGTGCGTTTTCAACTTCTGTCTTCTCATTCTTCTCACCAGAAGCTAAAATGTGAATATTCCTAAGTATAAAGCTTTCCACTGGGATATGAAAGGAATGTCAAGGTGAGAAGAAAGGAGAGGGAACTTGTGGCATCGGGGAATAAGATTTGGCTTTGAAATGAGCCAGACCTGAACTCAAAGTTCTGCTTCTTGGCTTGAAGGATTCTGCACTGGTTACTCAGCCTCTCTGATCCTCAATTTATATTCATCAGCGTTACCATCTTTCAAATAAGGCTAATGTCATCTGCAGGATGAGTCGTGAAGCAAGGACTTTTGTCCACACTTTGAACAAGATCATGCACTGCTTTTTTTTTTTTTTAAGATTTTATTTATTTATTCATGAGAGACACAGAGAGAGAGGAGGAGATACAGGCAGAGGGAGAACCAGGCTTCCTGTAGGGGGAGCCTGATGTGGGACTTGATCCCAGGATCCCAGGATCCCAGGATCACAACCTGAGCCGAAGGCAGGCACTCACTGAGCCACTCAGGCGTCCCCATGCACTGCTTTTAGAGTCAGAATAAAAATGAAAGGTAGAGGGAGTGAAGCCCAAGAGGCACCACAACACAGTGGGCACCAGAGCTGGACAGCTGACTCAGGGCTCTGCTCTGCCACGTACTGGCTGTGTGACCCCAGGCAAATCACCTAGTCTCCCTGTGTCTCGATTTCCTCCTCTGTAACACAGAGACAATAATGGTACCTATCTCACAGGTGGTCATGAGGATGGAGCAAAGCTCTCAGACAGTGCTTGACATATAACATATGACTCAAAGCTGTCTGTCAATAGTCTGTCAATAGAAGGGCAATGAAGCTAGCAAGCCAGCGACTCAGGACAGCTGAAACACACACTTCCTCTACTTACCAGACAGTTCCAGACTCCAAGGCAGACGCCAGCTTCAGTGCTTTGTCGAGGTTTTTTGTGAACACAGCTGCTGTGAGTCCATATTCAAGGCTATTTGCTCTTTTGATTACTTCTTCAATATTTTTGAACTTCAGTATTGGCTGTACTGGTCCAAAAATCTGTGATTAATTGCAAGAATGGCAGTGAAAGACATGTCGGACGAAGCACAGACACTGTGAGCAGGCATTGCCTTCATTTTACCCAGAGTGCTCACATGCCTGAGGAAGGATGGCTGGAGGAAAAAGAATCCCAGGAGATCTTTTTGGCTACTTGACCATTGACATCTGAAGGGAAGGATTACAATTAAAACTTAAAATGCCAACTGGAAGTATATTTCAGGTTTCCATCTCTTATTGTAATCAGGGATTCAGAGAAGCCCCAGCTCCTGACTTTGGAGTAGCCCCTGCCCGTTGATGTGCACGGAAGACAAAATTTTGCATGTTTTTCTTGGGAAGTTATTGCTGAGGTGTTTGCAAGGGCACAACTGTGGGACCGGGTGCCCCAACCTCTTGGTGCTGCGCTCGCCATTAATGAGAACGCCATAAAATGTTTCCCTAATAACTCCCAACTCCCAGGTAAGGGGGTGAGAGACAATGTTCCTTGCCATGCAAAATAAAAATCTCCAGGGGAAAGTCTATAAAATACCCACACAGGAAGCCCTCAACAGTGATTCATTTTCTTTTGCGTCCCAAAAGACCACATTCTGGGATCCAACTACCCAGAACCCTAGGTGTGAGTCAGTGGCCCATCTAGATTAACAGTGAGATTGAACAACAAAGTGAGAATCCATTATGGGGGGGCTCCTCAATCTCCACCATTTCTAAGGACGCTCATGATGGAAAACTTCAAAGAGAATTCCAACTGGGATTGTTCTTTGAATGAACACACTCGTCTGTCATTTTAGTTCTGTCTCGGGGGACAGAGGGCAGCTTTGGGCCATGAATCCACTGGTATAACCCACAGGTGGCAAGAGCCCTCCACCATGGGCCACCCAGAGGATGTGTGAGAAGACAGAGAAGAGGGGCTGTCACCCCCCAGAGATGTGTGAAAACGGGGGAGGGGGTTAGGACAAACTGCACCCGCTAAACTATGGTGGGGGTTCCCAAAGGCAGGTAGGCAAGATGGCTTATCTCGAGACCCCAAAGGAGAGGAGGAGGCCACAGGAGAATAGATAATGCTCCCCTCACAAAGACTTCTGGGATGTCTGAGCCCTAGAGAAGGCTTCTGCTTGTAAGGCTCATTCCTCTTGCTCCCCATCCCCATGTCCCACAAGAGTCCCCTTGGGATGAAGCGTTTCCTACACCCCCTCAGTACCTCCTCTTTGGCAATGCGCATGGTGTCAGTAACTTCTGAGAAGACAGTGGGTTTGATGAAGAGTCCCCTGTCTTCCATGGCCGAACCCCCACATTCCAGCTTGGCCCCCTCCTTCTTCCCACTCTCGATTAGGTCGAGGATTTTGTCAAACTGCTTTTGGTCAATCTGCAAAACACAATGAGGAGTACAGCCCAGATTCCTTTAGGGCAGCAGCTGCCATCTTGGGGATCGCACGGCTTTTCACACAATTAGCTGTGCTACTCCTAAATGACCTTGCCAAATCATAAGTCACACAGAACAGAGGTGCCTTATATGCAAATATTCCTCCAATGCACAAGTCTAGGGTCTTTGGCACAGGGGAGAGAAGGGGAGACAGGATCTCCTCATCCTCTCCAGGTGTAGGGTCTATTCATAAGATTGACATCTTCCATGCAGTTAAGCAAATCTGTGAACAAAACAAGATCTGAAGTGGCCACATTCTTTGCTCTCTCAACTTTGCATCCTTCAGGGGGTTGCCAGATTTAGTAAATAACACTACAGGATGCCCAGTTAAATTTAATTTTTGAAAACCAATGAATGACTTTTTTAGCATAAGCATATCCCAAACAGTGCTTATCTTAAAAAGGGTCTTGTTTATTTGAGCTTCCAATCTCGCTGAGTGTCATGTAGGTTATCTGGAAACCCTGCTCCCTTCTCACAGGGCACCGTGCACCAGGGTGACAGTGATTGGAACTGTCCGTCCATGGTGCAGAGGAGAAGGGAGAAGGAAAGCTGACCACCTTACCCAGCACTCCAGGGCATAGAGTGGCATGAGCTTGAAGGTGAGATGGATGGGCTTCTCCTTGCTGGTGAGGAGCCAGATCATCAGAAAGGCTCTACCTTCTGCCACCCTGTCTAGAGATCTCTGGAGCCAGAGTGCACCCTGTACCCCCAGTGCAACATTTTTCTTTTTGACATGGCGCTCAACCAGCTGTCAAAGGGCACCCTTTTAGGGAGACTGTGCTTGAGGGCAGAAGTCCTTTCTCCATCCCCAGTAGTCCTTCCACCCACATCTGTGGGTGCCCTGTTCTTGACCACGACCCTGTTGCTACTCCCCTCCTCTTTGGCTGAGAGAGACAGAGTTTTGTTAGGTTTGCCATAGCTGAGCTTTTTAGATAGAAAAACTGGTTTCATTAAAAGCAACTTTAAATTTAAAAAATAAGCAAATCCAATGGTGTATTTGGAAAAATGTCTGTTCCTGAGGATCAGGCTGGTTTTCCCAGAAAGGGTGGGCACATAACCTTGTACTGGGCCAGTCATCTCCGGAAGTGTGGATCCAGTGTTAAAATTCCAAGTTGGATCCATACCTCACACCTTGTACCAGCACAAATTCCAAGCAGATCAAAAATTTAACCGTGGAAAATGAAAGTTTTTCCTCTCATGTAGGAAAAAGCCTCTATAATCATGGGCTGCTGATGGTCTTTCTATGATGTGAAATGCAGAAGCCAAAAAGAAAGATTGATAAATTTGAGTTGTTAAAAAAAAGGCAAAGACATCATACAAGCAAAGTCAAAGGCAAAACCACAAACTGGAAGAAAATCTGACAACCATATCATAGAACCAGAGCTAATCTTTCCTTGCATTTCAAGAGTTCTTGGAAGTCGAAGAAAAATGACCAGCAATACAAGAGAAAATATGTAAAGCACCTGCGTAGTTGATAGAAAAGATACTACAAATGGCTTTTAAACATGATAAGATGTTCTGCCTTAATCATCATAAGTCATGCATGCATATTAAATTCAAACCAAGTGAGATATCATTTTGAACCATCAGATGGGCAAAATCCATGTTGTATCAGTAAGGCTGGAGACCTAGACAAGCTCATACAAGGTTGGTAGGAACACAGGTTGGTTGATCCTCTTGGAAGGTGATCTGGCAATGCTTATAGAACTTACAAACGAGCTCTCACTCAGCAATCCCACTTAGGACTGTGTCCCACTGATTTCTTTGCATGAGTGCAAAATGACATACTCTGAGACATTGCGCGTAACTGTACACACTCGCCTGTACATCAGAACATGTCATTCGAATTCTGGTGAATTCGTACAGCAGAATTTTGTGTATACATGAAAAAGAATAGGGCGGGTTCTCATGGACTAGTATGGAAGGCTCCTCAAGTTTCTTACGAGGACACAAAAACCAAGATGCAAAGCAGGATGGATATCACAGTTATCTTTTGGGTAAAAACAGGAGAAGGGAGGATATCTATAGATATTTGCATATATATGTATATATATATATGCATAAATGCGTATATAAAGAAGTTTTGGAGGGATACATGAGGAACTAAGACCAGGGGATACCCACGGGGGGAAGGTTAAGAACCAGGCTTATGAATGGAGTGGGGAGGATGGAAGAAAGCCTTTTTTTCACTGACCTTTATATGCGTTCTAGCTTTTAACCCCTGTATGTATTCCCACCTCAAAAAAAGTAATTCAAACAACTGCAATGGATATAGTCATATCTCAAGGTTCTCTCAACTTCTCTCTCAGTGAGCCAGGTCTTGGTTAAAAGTTCTAAGTTTGCTCTTTCCTCCTCCCTGGAGGACAAGAGGGCTTTCAGGGCTTCATCAAATTATAGGTCCTGAGTGGCTATGACCATTCTCCACGTATCTGTCCCGGGGGCAGTGGTGGGCCCCCGTGGAAAACCTGCAAATCCAGACTCCACTCTTCCTGATGAATCCATGTGAACACATTGTTTCAATCTAATAATCCCCCAAGAAATGTCCGCTGGAGCCTTCCAGTGCTGGAAGAAGAACCTGCCAGAAGCGAAGGACGCGGCAGGGCACAACACCAGAGACAGAGCCGGATGGACCCCAAAGGACATGTCGAAAGCTGCACTTGGCTCTGCTGGAGAGGGCACTGGATCCTGCTCCCACCAGGTGGCCTGCGCAATGTTTTTGCGCCTCATTGCTCAAGTTGCCAAATAAACCTGAAAGATTTTGGAGCATTTAGCAAGCAACTGCCTGCAGTGGACACCGATCTAGGTCAGCTAGCTGTTTTACAGGCAGAAGACAGACAGGACTATTTAGACAGCTGTAAATCCTCTCTGAGTAAAAATCTTATTACTGTAGATGAAAAAGCACTTTGGGAGAAAAAAATCCAACAGTGTCCTAAAATAATATGCTGAGGTTAGGCGGCTTAAGTGAGCTTTCAAAAGGACTTTTAGCAGCAGCATCAAAAGCACCGATGAAATCAACACCCATTCTGCTTGAATCTGCTCTCTTGGAAGAGATTTCTGTATCTGGCTTCAAAAGTCAAGCCTGGAGCCTTGGAAAAGAGACTTATGAATAATGATGGGGTGAAAGGTTTTCCTTAGTATGGGATCAGCTCGCATATTTCCCACGGAGTCTGGATTAGCTTTACAATCACGGTGGATTTGATAATGGCTTGTGGCCATGTTTGCATTCAGACCTGAAATCCAACCAAGGCCACTAGACAACTTTGTGTCACTGGCCACTGGGTTTGGAGCTGAGGTCTGGCAGGGTGGGGAGTTCTGGCCACAAGCTGGGATGCTTCTCCTTACCAAGGTCACGTGGCATTGGAGCCACAGTGCATGTGGACTGGGACCTGGCAAGAATGGGCACGGTGGTCAGAAATGCACCTTTTGCACATGGTCCTCCCTCTTCGTCCCCATGGGATGGTAACCTGACTGACATGGCCTCAAGTCACGCACAGGCATTTTGTGCCACCCTAGATCAGGAAGCCTGTCATTTAATGCTCCCCCACCACCTTTAGAGAATAAAGACTTATTAGGTGCCTTGAAATACTCATAATATTCATCCATTGCTCCCATTTTCCAAAGACAGGGAGGTTTGGAAGGAGCTTGGGACTTCCCCAGAGTCACAGGGCCAAACGTGTGCTCAGATCCACAGCTTCCCGAGTAAACACATGGTGCCAATGCGGTGGGGAAGCAGCCAGCCCCCGGCATAGACACAAGTAGGTGAGTCTTGACATGTGATTTGAAACTTCATGGCCAGAATAGGACTCTGGCTACAAGAAAAGTAGGTTGCTGTCGAGCTCCATTTCAATAATGCATGGGATGGTGAGGCTGCCCTCTTAAATATTTATCCATCTGCTGCACTGCATAATTAGTAAGAAAGTGATACAGGATGTGCCCTTTTAAAGAGGTTATTAAACCTCGCGGTTATGATCATTTTCATCCTGTCGTAAGTTTCGGAAAACAGGCCTCCAGAGACATGTTCTGCCCAGAGATGCAGCCCCCTTCCCCGAGCCCTCTTCGCTCCCTCTCTCCACTGGGATTCTTTGGTTTCTGCCGGTCACCTTGTCTTGTGTGCGAGCTCGAGGGAAGGCCTGGAGGCTGAGACTGTGGGCTCCAGCTACTCTGCCTCTGCCTGTACCTCACCACCCTTCAGCCAGGATTACAACCGTTCTCCTGCAGGGAAGACCAGCCAGGTAAGACAGCCTCTGCCTGAGTTTCTCTCTGGGGATCCCAGTGGCTCAGAGACGGGATGGTCCTCTTGGCTGGAGGGTGCAAGCATAAGGTGCTATGAACTCGGAATGCTTCTCTCCTGCTGAGGCCCTGAGCTGAGCATTCTCTGTTGCAAAGAGCAAAACCTCTGTGTGTCCACTCCCGCTTTATGACCCCACGGAGATCTGATGGGACTGGACTGTTGATCGGCATCTAAACAAAAGCCTCGATTGGCAAGTTTAGTCAGCCTCCCTTTTGCTTTGAGAGGGACCCTGGAATCGATAGAAAAGCAGCAGAGCTGTAAGGGGCCAGGGCCAGAGGGGCTGCCTGGTTCAGCCCCCAGACGCACTGACATATCAGTTGATTACCTGGGGCCCCTGTTCTGTTCTGATGTCAAAGGGGTCTCCGATGGGCCGTTTCTTGGCATATTCCACGCTCCTCCTGACAAACTCAGGGTAGATCTGCTCCTCCACGAACACCCTGGAGGCGGCTGTGCAACACTGACCTTGATTGAAGAACACTCCCTGATGGGCGCACTCCACTGCCAAGTCCACTGGAGTGGGGGGAGGCCGTGGCGGGGGCAAGAGGAAGCGATTAAGTCGTTAGGGCAGGACTGGTGACAGCTGTAACTCTAATTGCCCGCACTAGCAAACAGCCCTGGGAATGGCTGCATTTCAGAAATTAATTTTATTCCCGGCATTTCTCAATAGAGAGAATGGACAAAAGGATTTCTGGTGCATCCAGTTTGGGGTTAAATCAGTCCCTGGGAGGACTGCAGGGCTTCTTTGCTATGCTAAGGAGCACAGAGAGTTGTTACATTCCCCTGGTTCTTGGTTCACCTGCTCCTGGGTCCCTCCCTCTCCCCCTTTCTAGAGGACCCACAGTTCTAGAGGGATCCCTCCTCCCCCTTTCTAGAGGACCCACAGTTCTATAGAATAACCTCCCACAAGTATTGATGTAGACCAATTGGTGAGAGCTTTTCCACCTTGAGTCTCCTCCACCATCAAGTCTTATTAAGTCAGCTTCTTTTGCCTATTGAGTCTAAGTAATATTAACTTCATGTAGAACTCACACGGGTTAAAAAGAAAGCACTGATTCTGCCTGAAGGGTGCTCAATCTGAACTGGGCGGGCATCATGTTAAAACTAGAAGGGTGCTTACTAAGTAAAATCTTTGGGGGATGTGCTTCATGCAGAAGAATGCTCAGCAGGGTATCATTTACAGCTCATGGTGTGGCTTCTAGTGCTCCACTGTTAGCTGGTTTTTGTGCACCCCCCACTCCCCTCCAACACACATACTGCTGCTTAGGAAATGTAGCTTTCCTCTGCACAGGCCAAAGCATGCTCCCCCCACCCCCCCCACCTGCCCTGGGGGTATGGGGCAGGTCATCCAGACACCCAGCATCGCTCTTGAGCAGCTCCGAGGAATGCTGCCCTCTGCTTTGAGAACCGAGCCATTGCTTTCCAGCCAGGTCTTCCATAGAAGTCCCTATAGCAGCAGATAGCATCATAAGGATCTTGCCCTCCCTGCACCCTCTCCTTCTCTGTGCCAACTCACAACTGTCCCTCCTCCAAAAGAACAAATTCATTTCCTTCCTGTGCCCTGATGGGAGCCAGGGGTGGTGGCTGTAGGGGTGGGTGGGGGATGGGGGCATGTTACTAATTGACATCATGGGTGGATGCCAGTTATGCCAGAATTGAATTTTGTGGACTGGCACTGCCTGGAGGAGGAGCAGGAGATGGCTCCGGAGGGCATTTAGGACCATTGTAAAACCAATCCTCAAACAGGAAGTTTTGTGTTTTAGCTACAGTTTTCTTCCCAGGTGAGGAGAAATAATGAGCTGAGATAGAGATGGGGCATGCAGATATGGTGATCCAAGAATCCAAAACAGGGGTCCTGCCTCTTTAGGACTGGAGTATGGGACCTGAATGGGGCACCAGTCAGAACTGTTCCATGTGGCTCCAGAAACCAGTAGCGACACCAATGATAATTCTACAAAGGAGCACCAACCCAGGCAAAAAATGAGCAGTCTGTCTTCATGCCCAGTTTCCTCCTCCTTCCCTGAAGCTTGCTTTCTCACCCAGGCCACTCTCCCATGGAAAGCCAGCTTCAAGGAGAGGAAGTGATATCAGTCCTTTACACCTTAGCAAGAAACGGTGCTAGAATAATTTCACTCGGGATATTTGCAGTTTCCACCTTATCGGGAGTGTGGAATGGGAAGCTTTGTTCTCCATGAAAGGAATTTCTGACACCAGTGGGCAGGTGGGGGAGGCTATTCTACAAGGTGCTTCAGGGTATCTGGGAAATCATGCTTCTTGGCGGTTGACCCTGTCAGCAGGTGAATGAATGCCCAATGAGGCCCTTTCTTCCTTCTTCTGGACATGGCAGCCAAGAACAACAGATAGTTTCATATTGTGTCATGAAGCTCTGGTGAGACACAAACTGCCCCTCAGCTGCTGGGCAGGGTTGCTTTTCCAGGGCAGAGGCGGTGGAGAGAAAGAGAGAGAGAGAGAGAGAGGACCCAGACATGGGGGATATTTTTAAGGGTCTGCTGCCACTGGCCTCTCACTTGTCAGGCCTGAGAAGGAAGAAACATCTCAAGTTTCTGAGAGTCTAAGCACTGCAGGAAATACTGATCGGGGGGAGGGAGGTTGATTAATGCCTGTGAGTGGGGAGCACCTGCCCTGCTCTTCCTTCTCTTGGCCATCTCCCTGCACAGGGGGCTCTGGAGAAGAATCTGGATCTGCTCTTTGTGGCCCCAGCTCTGCAGGGATGGGAAGCATAAACATAATCTCGAAGGGCAGAAACAGGCAGCCTCTGGGCCACTGCATAGGACATGTTTCTTTCCAATGCAGCTTTTCTATGAGCAATTAAGCTGGTGTTTGGATCACCATCTGCCTAGTTATGGCAGGACAACCCAAAGTGGAAAAACAGCCTGTGTGTGTGTGTGTGTGTGTGTGTGTGTGTGTGTGTGTGTTTCTCTCAGTTCATTCTGAACTTGGGCAAGGAAGCAGGGAGAGATTTATGGACTGCCTAAGCCCCAGCAATGTCCAGAAGGGGAGAGACTCACAGTCAGCATCAGCACACACGATGCAGGGGTTTTTCCCCCCAAGCTCCAGCGTCACCCTCTTCAGATTGCTCCGAGAGGCGGCTTCTTTAACCAACTTTCCAACCTTCAGGATGAAAAACAAACTGTATGAAACTTTGGATGGGGCCAGACCTGGTTTGAACATTTTGGACAAGCCTAGGAGGCAACAAGCACAACGTGGCCAGGGATTCTCTGCCTCTCCACCTAGGTGTCTTGGGCCATGGTGATGCCTCTCCACTCCTGTGGCCTCTCCCCACATCTCCTCATGGATCAGACTTTGACATCACCGAAATCCTCCATCTGAGCTGCTCCACTTACAGGGGTGGAGTGGGAGCCTTTGGAAGGCCCAGGGATTTGCCCACAGCCACAGAGCTGGCTAGCGGCAGAGTCAGCTGGTCACTAGTCCTGGTGCCCATCTTTCCTGGCAGCAGGCTGGGACAGCCAGTCTGGTAAAGGGCTCAAGGGGACCCAGGGGCAGTTGTTCCAACCCTCACTCGTGGGGGATGTGGTTCCATGTGGCTCTTTGGTATAATCTGAGGGAATCTCAAAAAGTTATGGTTAATGGGGAAGCTGATCTTCAGGAGGAGAAGGAGCCAATTCTCTGGCAACAGACTCAGGACTGAGGCTTCCCCAGGGCTAAGAGAGAGGATTGGGACATTCACTCACCAGCCTCCTTCACGTGCCTGAAGGGTCTGCCTATCATTCCACACATTGCCAGAGGCTAGGCTTGGCCCATCCCAGAGCAGGCCCCCCAGATTCAGAGCTGGGGAGACTCTCAGGAGACCAATGCGCACATGGATACTTAGAGCCAGACAACTAGCGAGAGGCAGGGCTGGGCTCTTCATGAGCTGAGGCTTTTGCCCCAAGACTAAGGCATGAGTGCATTTCAAAAATTAGGGGATCCCTGGGTGGCTCAGCGGTTTAGCGCCTGCCTTCGGCCCAGGACATGATCCTGGAGTCCCAGGATCGAGTCCTACATCGGGCTCCCTGCATGGAGCATGCTTCTCCCTCCGCCTGTGTCTCTTCCTCTCTCTCTCTCTCTCTCTCTATGTCTCTCTCTCTCTCTCTGTGTGTGTGTGTGTCTCATGAATAAATAAAATCTTTAAAAGAAAAAAAAGTTCAAAAATTGGCCAGCTCGCGGGTGATGTACTGAATGACGTTTGAAATAGTTCCACGGTGACAGTGATCGTTCCCAGAGAGTGACAGAAGCAAAACTAGTGTGCCACAGGCTGGCAATTCCTTGTGGGTTGGGGTGTGCTCTCCCGGCTGGATGCAGCAGGCAGACCTAGGGTGGGAAAACACCCCCCGCCCCCTACTGATGGAGATGCCTGCCAGTTGAGCAATCTCTAGGACCACAGAGACCACTTTCTTGTCCTCAAGGTTAGCTGCGAGTGAGAGCACCACCCCCCTGGACCCATGGGCAGCCCTACAGATGCCTAGAGAGGGTTCAGGCAGAAAAGCCAGGCAGGGGGAGGAGAAGGGATGACTCTGCTATTAGGAGGGGCAGCAGCCAGAGGGCAGGAGCCATGCCTGGCACCTCTCTGGCCCCTCATCTCCCCAAGTCAGGCGTGGAGCTGCTGCTCCATTGGGCATGCTGAGCACCCACAGCTATTGTGACACCATGCAGGGCCCCTGACTCGGCTTCTCTAGCAATGCTCACTCCAGCCAGCAAACGAGGGTGGAGGCAGTATTGACCAGCAGACCACAGGAGGGGGCTCAGGCTCCTGGCTGGACCAAATTAGTGGGGAGATGGGGACTCTTACCACTTGGGAAGCATTTACTCATTTCTCTCTCAGAATATTAAAAATAATTCCACACACAGGTGTGTAGCACTTAAAAGGAGGAGAGTTTACATCTCCCCCTACCCTGTGTCCCAGGGCCTGCCCAGAGGTGGCCACAGGAAGAATTTCTTGGGTGTCTCATGGACAATTTCTGTTTCTCTCCACATACACTCTTCCTAATATTATAGCTATGTTCCCACGGTTTGCTTTTATTGTGCTGCAACCACAGATGGCAGACAGTTTTCCTTATTGGAATGGCTGTAACACCTCGTCCAGAATGGATGCAGTAATACGGCAAAACAGGTCCTTGAAGGAGGCTCGTGAGAACATCTCT
The DNA here is from genome assembly GCF_905146905.1 of Nyctereutes procyonoides. Taxonomy (NCBI): domain Eukaryota; kingdom Metazoa; phylum Chordata; class Mammalia; order Carnivora; family Canidae; genus Nyctereutes; species Nyctereutes procyonoides. Next base: position 51,974,643 of record NW_026575047.1, on the reverse strand, counting down.
CTAAGTAGTTGCTTTGAAATGGAACTCCTGAATCTGAAGATCAAATTTGTGATCGGTAGAACAACATGGCCCTGTGCCTCAGGATGGGTGCAGGTGAGTGCCTATCCTCCCACAGCCTCCATTACACCAGATTTCAATTTTTACCAATCTGACAGAAAAAAGGAGACTCCTGACTTTCCTTTGAATGTGCACTTGCATTTCCCTGATTACCAATGGGCTAGGTCAAGCTTATTGGATGCTTGGTGTTTCTCTTCTCTGAATTATTCACTGTCCCACCATTCTGTGTGCTTTGTCTGTTTTTCCTTCTCATTGATTTTTAGGGATATTATGGATTTTTAAGCCTTGGAGAGCTCTATAAATTATGACTGTTTTCCTCCCAGATTGCTATTTATCCTTTAACTTCGATTGTGACGTTGTTTTTCTTACGGATGCTTTATATTTTTATTTTATCTTATCTACCAATCTTTTCTTCTAAGGCTTCTGAGTTCTATTTGATATTTATTTAGTTTGGAAACTGGACCAGTGTCTTTAATGATTTACTTTTTTTTTTAATGACTGTTATGTACTAAAACGTGGTCATACTTAGGGTAATAACTCATCATTTAGCTGCTCAAAGGAAAAAATACCCTGGTCTCAGATCATACAATGACTGCTATGTTGACCAACAGCCAGTGAGGAGAGTTACCTCGGTGGACCCCGTGAAGGCTATCTTGCTGATATGAGGGTGAGAAGAAATTGCTGCTCCCACCGTCGGCCCAAATCCTGGCACGATGTTGACCACTCCTGGAGGGAATCCGACCTGGATGGAAATTGAGGTGGCATTCAGAACAGGAGATTGGATCAGTGTCTACCACAGACCACGCTTGGGAGGAGAGACCCAGGGCTGTAGGAGGTCCACAAGCACGGTGGCATCCTCACTGGGAAGCCAGGGCCCCAGTCATACAGCCACCCTAGGACCCAGACCCAGGCAACCAGTGTGAGTGCTGTGCCTGAGTGAGGCATACATCCACCCTTCCTTCCAGGCAGCTCTTCATAACCCAAAATGGTGTCTGAGCAAAATGGCGGTGAGGCTCCACAGTCGAGCACCATTCTGTGCATGTGCTTAAGTACCTCTGTGTGGATCTGTCTATGCATATGTATTCTCGGGGAGAAAAGAGATACCTTGGTTACAACCTCCCAGGCTCAGAGGCTCCCACAAAAAATCCTCTCTGAGCCTCAGCTCCCACTCTTTAAACCTGTCCTATCAATGTTCCAAATGGCAACTCGGTATCACTCCCTCAAAGCTCCTGCTTATTGAACCTGAGCCACGCCCAGAGCCGGCATACCCTGATGGTGGGACTGCCGCTTCTTTCAGTCAAGCTTCCTGCTTTACACCTGTGGCCTCTTGGTTAACCAAGGACACCACAAATGAACGAGGTGGGGGGATGCTATTTAATCTAATATCTAATGCTATTAAAACTGCATGATCTTAGGCAAGATTTTAGAACAAGGTGCAGGAGTGAGTCTTTCGTTTCTCTAGGTGCTGTGTGTTAATGGTCGTGACCTTAGAATCTGTGAGTCTCATTAATAGAACATCATCATGTCCTCCATCACCAGGCAAAGGGAGGTGCAAAACCTGTCAGTTCCAGGCGGCTGCAGCCTTACTTCTAAGCGGTAAAGGTCATGCTTCCGGATCGTATGAGCCCAGCTGAGAAATGACATGAATGAATCTTTTCTCCCATCCCTCTTCCCTTCCTGTTTCGTTTTTAACCTCTTTGCTATATACAAGTGGGGCACAGATCCACTGAAGCGTGTTGCCAGGTGTGTCTGGAAGGAGGTGTTTCTTTGGGCTGCATGTTTTCCGACAAAGTGGCTGCGAGGGCAGGGCTTGGGGAGGGGGAGAGGACACTTGTCCCAGAGGTCCCAGAGCAGAGCACTGGTGGGGAGGCTTGGGTGAGGGAGTCCCCCCTTTGGTGCAGCCCCTTCCGTGCGAGCTGGCAAGATTACCCCTCCAAGATAAAAATGGGCCATTTCCTCCACCACAAATGCAAGGCCCGGAGAACCTCCAAAGAGTTGGCTCCCTCTCCAGTGACCCTGCTGCAAATTCTCTAGACAAAACATTTGCTCCTAAACCATAGGTTTGAACCCATAATAAGAGTTAAGTATTCTCATTAGGATCAGTGGGAGGAATGAGTTTCTTCTAGCTCAGTGACCACAGGCAGGAGAAAGAGTGTATAGTTGCCAAGTGCAACACAGGAGCCATTCCCTTCCCACTCGGCTGTGAGCAGGCTGGCACTGTCACGCACAGCTCAGCTCCACAGGGCAGTGTTATCTTGTGACAGTGGCCTGGTTCTGAGGAGTGGGAATATTATCAACAATGCATAATATTTTCTTTCTTTTTCAGGTGCCTTACCTCTTTGATCAGAGAGCCCAGATAAAGGGCAGTGAGGGGAGTCTGCTCCGCTGGCTTCACAACTATGGTATTCCCACAGCAGAGAGCAGGCGCCAGCTTCCACACCAGCATCAGCAGAGGGAAGTTCCACTACAATGAAACACAGAGGAACTTGCGGGGGGTGCGGGGGTGGGGTGCCTGGATCCACCCTGCACCTTGCCCTGGAGGCCCAGCAGTGTCTCCATGCAGGATATCTGTTTGCATGGTCTAGATTTGGGGCATAAGAGGTAGTATAGGGGTGTGTAAAGATCGGAACTGCATTCCTGCCCTGTACTTCCTAGACTGCGTTCTAGGAGATGTTAATAAGTAGTCTTTGCAAAGAGGTTTCTGCTGTATGTGCCCTACATCTCCTCTTGGAGGTTTATGATGCCATCAATGAGTTAAAGGATCTGAAAAATACTGCAGGAGTGAGGCCCGCCCCTCCTAAACTCAGATGTCAAAGGACCTTTCTCTTCTTCCAGAATAACATACGAAACCCCCACTGAATTGCTATTTGTTGAAATTCAGTTTAGGAAATGCTTTTCCTGTCATCTTTCAACTACAGAGGCAAGGATACCAAAGTCATTGTGACAAGAAGCCTAACAGCCACTGAACATTAACTCTGTTCCAGGTCCTGTTCTAGCCACTCACAAACACTTAACTCATTTGATCCCTACCCATCCATATGATACAGTCATATTATCACCTCCATTTCCAGATGAGGCATGGAAGGGAAAGTGACTTGCTCAAGATCACAAACTAGCAGGTAAAGGCCAGGATTTATAGCCTGTGTCCTCTGCCACACTGCCACTCCGAGTAGTATCTTTGACGAGGCAAAATGAAGACAAGCATCTCTAAGACAGCAGGTAGCTTGATTCTAGCTGTCCCTCAACCACTCTCATTCCAAAGGAGTTCCTTTGGCTCCTTATGTTCCAAGGATGTCAAACATAAGAGCTCTCTGCAAAGCTACACCCACAGGGCTGGCCGAGGGTGACCACCTCATGATACTGCCATTACAATTCCTCCCCCAGCTCTGTCTGGAATTCATACCTCTAGACAATAAACATAAGATTCCATTTCCCAAGGGCCAATATGCTCAGCTAAATGATGGCAGGTATTGTTTTGGGTTCCCCCGACTAATGATCGGGGTGGCCTCTTCTTCCTGGATTCCCCACCCCCTTAGCACACAAATATCATCATCTCTCCTATCCAACAGGCAAATCCATACCTTCCCTTGGCTTCTGTCACTTCCAGCAGCATCCTTCTTTCCCTTTGAAGCTTCTTGGAAGAGCTGTGCCCACATGCCCAGATCCTCTTATATAAGTCCCAGCAGTGGGACTTTCACTGAACCTAATATCCTGACACCGATGTTGATGAGCAAAACTGACAGTTGTATTTCTGTCTTTTTTATTCCTATAAAGGAAAGGCCCCTGTTGACCATAGTCTTTTTCTGGAACTGTATTCCATTCCTGGGATGCTCCTGACCCTAAATGCTCAGACTTCTCAGTGGGATCCCCTGATAGTCCATGGGATTTGACCCCAGGCCCTCTTCTTCTCCCATTCTGTACCTCTCTCTGGATAACCCCCCTCCCAACTTGGTGGGCAGAAACACCTCCGTCGTGACCACTGCCTGTGGGGTAGCTCCAGCCCTCACCTCTCTCTTGAGCTCCAGACCCAAAGATGCAGATGCCTAATTGAACTCTTTGCTTGGCTCTTCCACTGGCCTCTCTACCACACCTGCCCAGAATGACCTTCAGCTTTCATGTCCCTCCACCTCAACCTACTTCTCCTCTAGTCTTCCTCAAATCAACCAGCAACACCATCCACTCAATTCCAGCCAGGCCTCACCTCCAGCCTTCGATTAGACACTAAACTCTACCAAATCAAATTGCCTTACGAGCTTTCAAATCCATGCTTCTGCTTGTAGCAGGAGCTCCTCAAACAGTTCCTGTCCTCTCATTTTTTTTTTTTTTTTTGATGGAGATTCCTTCCTCAGCCTTTTAACTGCCCTGCAAGTTCCTCAGGGGCAAAATGCCAGGCCCTTTCCCTCCATGGCTTCAGGATCTGGTACCCTGGGGCCATGCTGGGCACACAGCAGGCTCTCAACTGTTGGTAGAAGGGATGTAGCTTCCTTCCAAGGTGCCACGTGTCTGCCCAGCCTCCTGCCCAGGTACTGCAGTGGCCTGGGACTTCCTTTGATAGATGGGCAGCATCACCACATTCCCTGGAACCTGCCAGGCTCTCCACTGCCCAGTGAATAAAGTCCCAGGCCCTTGGCAGCCACAGCCCATCAGGTGCCGGGCCTGTATCCCCTGATGTATGCTCCTCCTCTTCCTCATCTTGTCCTCATCTAAGTGTGGCCTCACCAGCTATCCTGCTGTTGCCCTCCAAGTAGCTCAGGCACCTGGAAACCTTCACATAGACCATTCCTACTGCTTAGATAACCTGTTTTCCTATTGAACAACTCTTTCTCAAGGCCCACTTAAGAGACGGCTGCCCTAGAGAAACTGGTCATTCCTGAGCCCTCTGGTTGCAATCCACAGTGCCTTCTGCTGTACTTCAGGAGTCAGCCCCTTGAGAGCAGGAATAGGATGGAACCCATCCTGGTATCTCTCAAGTATCCAGCCCCAGGCCGCAGTGCAAATGTTCGGTTAACTGTGCTGTGATCAAAACACACCAGAAACTGGTTCTAAAGACTACAGGGGAGTGGGGCAGGATCTACGTGGATCTATCTAGAAAAGTCACTATACTTACAGGAGTGATGGCCCCACATACACCTATGGGTTCATGCCTGGTGAAGCACACAACATTGTCATCTGGAAGAGAGGTAATATGGAGAATACACTGGGATTCACCTATAAGGATTTTACGTAGCAAAAAGATGAGAAAGAAACCCAGAAGCCCACAAAGGTGTCAGCTCAAAGTCTTGTCTAGTCCACAAAGAAATGATCTTTAACTCAATTTTCAAAGTAAAATTCCTGGGGCACCTGGATCGCTCAGTGGGTTGAGCATCTGCCTTTGGCTCAGGTCATGATCTTCGAGTTCTGGGATTGAGAGTTGGGCTCCTGGCTCAGCAGGAGCCTGCTTCTCCCTCTCCCTGCTGCTTGTGCTCACTCTCTCTCTTTCTCAAATAAATAAATACAATCTTTAAAAAAGTTTTAGAAAAGTAAAATTCCTTAGGAGAAGAAATTGCCACAGTGCCACTTCTTTTACAATAGGGCAGGGTGCCTTGGGAGGGAAAAACCAGAGGTGCTCTGAAAAGGCTAGCTGGAGCAAAGAGAAGACAAAGCCTCCCAAAACCAACGCTCCTCCCCTCTCCCCCTCCCATGAGGCTAGGAGTCCTGTGTTCGTTCACCTGTGGGGATGGTCCTGCCCTGTATTTTGTCAGCCCACCCTGCAAAGTATCTGAGGGTTTTAATACAGCCCTCCAGATCGATGAAAAAGGCATGAAGGAACGGCTTCCCCGTGTCCATCGTTTCCAGGGTCTGCAATACAAAGACAACATCTATTTCAGATACAGTTTCCTTTTTAGCCATCAGGTGGTTAAGGCTCTCGGTGCAGGAGAAGAGAGCACAGTCCTATGACACTGCATGCGCAATGTTCCCCGTGTCCCTTCAGAAAGCAAGACACTCCATTTCCTTTAAGACCTGTCTCAGATTGTCAAGGATGACTTTTCTTTCAAAACACCCCAGTCTAGGGGATTGGCTAGGGCATGGGCATGTGTCCCCATGAAGAACGGCAGTAAAAGTCCGATTTGGAACCTCGCTGGGAAGGAAGACACGGTCTTTGTATTTGGTCTTCTGTCTGGAGCACAGCTGTCTCAACTGTGTGACCTGGCCACAGGGGTTTGTGCACTCCCAGGGGGCTCTCGTGAGTTTGGCTGCCTTTGGGGAGGCGGGAGAGAGCGCTCTCTTCCTCTAGCACTAAGGGGTGGGGATGCAGGTTCTTCCTTCCTGGCTAGGCTGACCAGTGTGGCTATAGAAAGAGTGACAGAGCCCCCAAAGGGTAGTGCCACCAGCACAAAGGCACAGTCCTTCCCAACTGGGCTGCCGAAGCCGGATGCACAGTTGGAAGGAGTAGGCTCGTCCTTGTGGTGAGGGAGGTGATTACCCAGGGCGAGTGTGCAGCCGCTCAATGGCAGGATTCTTTTCTATTTCCAGCCCGGGTTTAAGAGGACTCCTTTGTCCTTCAGACAAGTGGCCCCAGTTGAGCCCGGCGCTAAAACTGCCTGTCATCCATCTCTGCAGGAAGTGGCCACCCTGACACATAGCCTGGGGCTAGATTCTCATTTTAGAGTCCATGCAGTGAGCTGGGGATTCACTGGGGAAGAAAGGCCCCTCCACGTGCACCTGCATATGCCTCATCTCTGGCTTTGACACCTCTGTTGTCACTTCAAGGTGTCCACACCAAGGCTGAGGGTACCTAAGGTCACCCAGTGGGACACTGAATTTGGGGCATCTAACTTCCAGCCAGCACAGTGACCACTCCTTAGGCTGCTGCTCCAGGACATTTGCATCTAGGAAGACTGCAGAATGGCTACATAGGGTGCTCCAGGAGACTATCAGAACTTTGCTTCAGGGAGGAGCCAAGCATTCCTAAACAGGAGCAACTGCTCCCCTCACTGGGCAGCAAGCCCTCAAATCCCTCCCTGACTCAGTTTCCTCATCTGTTTAATAATAATAATAATAATAATAATAATAATAGTAATAATAAGGGTACTTGCTTCATGAGGGCTGGGGTGAGGGCTAAGACAGGGCCTGCCCACAGGAAGTGCCATGCTAACTGTTTCATGATGACAGTAAAAGCTGTGATGATTATGATCATCTTCCTTTTTGGCGATCCTTACTTGGGGACACCAAGGAGACAGGACTGTGAGTTGCTGAAGGTTACAGGGCTGGTCTGAGTCTGTTATGTATCCCCGCGCCCCCAGCAGATGCTGCTTAGGCCAAGGTAACATCCAGTCACTGTATCTCTGGCTCCTATTAAGTTAAATTCCAAGTTGAAACTTGTTTTCCCATGGGAAACTCAACTGTTGCAAATCATGCCAAAAGGCCTAGGACCAGGCTACTCCTGACAGTACCTGCAGATCTGTCAGTGGGACCAGGAGTTTATTCTTAGCCCTTTTCTGGGATAGGACAAGGAAGAGAAAGGCAGAGGACCATGGCATAGCCTGCAGGGCATTCCTGCCTCTAGCCCTGGCTTACTTTCTCTGGCTGGATAACCTTAGACAGGTTCCTGAAACTCTCTGGGCCTCGGTGTCCTCATCTCTGCATTGGGATCATCAACGTGCAGGCCAAGTGTCTAACAACAAGCCTGGTTCACGGTGAGTATTCAGCAAACGTTGGCTCTCTTTTGTTATTAATTTGGGCAAGTTTGCTTCCCAGAGTGACAACATGAATTTGCCAGGTTGGTTCTATGGAAGCTGTCCAAGCAAAACTGGGATCATAATGAGTGTAGACAGGAAATTCTTTTTAAGCATAAAAAAAGATTCACAGATGAGTGGACAGGACTGGACCAGGGAAATCAAGTGTCAGCTACCGATTGGGACTTTGAAACAGTTATTGCGGCTGGACCATGAGTAAACCACAGCTGCTCTCGAGTTTACTCCCTTTGACATTTTAAGAGAAAAACATGCCTTCTGAAAAATTCACACCCTGTAACTTGCAGATAGAAAAGAGTGAAGAAAAGGGCCCCACGAACCTGCCCTGAGACTCCGTTCGTGTGCCAAGGCTTAGAATGAGGAGGCCCAGAAACAGGGCTTGGGTTGAAGAGAGAGTAAACAGGGAGGGCCCCTATTTGGAGGCTTCCAGAAAGAGCACCTGAAGAGCCAGAGCCTGGGCCCCAGGTGCCTCCAGAAGGGGAGCAACGTGGGGCTGCCAGGTCCCCCACATCTGTTTCTAAACATTGAATACAGAAGTGAATACGTAGCTCTGTCAAAACCACTGAGGCAGCCAGAGAATGTGATGGAAAGGAACACTTCGCTGCATGACAATGCAGGAAAAACCCTATGGAGGTGGAGGGTGATGTGGTCCTGGTTCGAAGAACTGTATTTGCCAGTCATTCTCTTGTTCCTTTCATGATGTGGCAAAGAGCTGGATCTCGTTTCTCGTGGGCAGCAAGGTCCCAATGACAGAGGCAACTTGCTCTGTCTATCCCAGGACCATGGGGCGGGCTGAAGGCAAAGGTGGCTCCCCAGCCCCTGCTCCCTAAGATGATACTGACGCTTGGGGACAGGGTGGGGAGGGGTGCCCAGGGCACATCCTCTCCCGCCTGCTATTAGCCCCCACGGACATTGCAGACCGATGAGCTCATGCTGGGTGAAAACAGAAATGTTTTTGAAAAAGCCAGTCTGGCAGCTTGAGAGAGCTGAGGCTGGCTCTCATTGCAGGAAGAAACCAGAGGCTCCACGGACAGAAACGCTGACCCTGAGAGGGAGCCGCCCTCGTCCGGACTGGGGGCAAACATGCTGGACTGGCTGACTGGGAGAGAAGTCAGGAGAGCTCAGCTGTCTGTGCAGATGCACCCTCGGGGCAATGCACCCCAGCACCCCAGCACACCTCAGGGCAGCACCCCAGATACACAGTTCCCCCACTCTCCAGCCCCAAATCACATATCCACAGGCAAAAACAATTTCAGTGTCCTGGACGATGCGGTCTTCATGTAGGTAGCTATTCCACTGCTGGTTCCAGACATCAAATCAAGAGAGGAGGGAAATGGGGTGCCTGGCTGGCTCAGCTGGTTAAGCGTCAGCCTTTGGTGCAGGTCACGATCTCAGGGTCCTGAGCTGGGATTGGAGTTGAGGTCTTTCATACCCTAAGATTCCCCATGACCAGGCTACCCTGCCCTCACCATCACTCCACACATGCTCACCACTACCCAGTTCAGGGGTGAAATGGGGTCATTTTTAAGTTCTATGGGAAATATTTTCTATATTAAGTGGTGGCATCTATTTTAATAAGTATTTGAAAAAAATATATATATGCCAGCACATTAAACCTGTAATTTCATGGATCCTGTCACCTAGGATGAAGTTAGACTTAATAATAAAAGAGATTTCAGGTAGAAAAAAAAAAGTTAATTGGGACGCCTGGGTGGCTCAGCAGTTGAGCATCTGCCTTTGGCTCAGGGCATGATCCTGGAGTCCCAGGATCAAGTCCCACATGGGGCTCCCTGCATGGAGCCTGTTTCTTCCTCTGCCTATGTCTCTGCTTCTCTCTCTGTCTCTGTCTCTCATGAATAAATAAATAAAAAATCTTTTTAAAAAAGTTAATTTCATAAATGTACAGGTAGGACCAGGATATGGCCTCAATCATCCGGTGGGCCATGATCCTCCTGAGTCTGGGAGCTACCAACACAGCTGAACTTCCTCCAGGCAACTTCTTGGTCAAGAACAAAGGGGGGGGGGAGGCAAAAGTCTGACTTCAAAACAGAAAGGGTTTGGAGCTAGAAGGTGTGGACATGTGCCTCCTGCCAGAGAGCTAGACCTCAAAGGACCCAACACATCTACCTCCATACGAAATCAGCACCCTGGATCTCCCCCAAGCCCCATAGGGGGCCAGGTGGTCCCACACCTGCCCTGCCGCCTGTGTACATATACTCACAGCCAGGATGGCGCGGTCCCTCTCCACAAGGTCAGCCAACTGATGTAACAGCCAGCCACGGCCCAGGGCATCCAGGCGGCGCCAGGGTGAGCCCCTCTGGAAGGCGGCATGTGCGGCCTCTACCGCCTTATCCACGTCAAGCTGAGTGGCCAAAAAACAGAAGAGTGTGTCACCTCTTGTAGGAACTGCGTTTTGGGAACTCAGCAGTCAGTTTCAGAGGCTAGCAGACACCTGCCTCCATCACGCTGCAGAGGAGGGGGGGTGGTGGTGGTCAAGGTGGCAGCTCAGTTTGAGATCACTGGACCTGGTCGGGGCTTCCAGGTGACTTTTTGCATCTTTACATCATGTATCTTTTTCAAGATTTCTACATCGGCCAAGGATGAACTTCCCTTCTGATTATAAAAGCGTGTTAAAATAGCTTGTAAGACAACCGACCTTAATTATTTTTCTTGGTGACCCAAATGGGAAAAGATTTTCCACTTGCTGGCTCAGTTTGGACACACACACCCCTATGGTTCATCAGTTAGGTGGGAAATGTCTGTCTTGGCATTTTATTCAAGCTGAGGACTGCGGTCCGCAAGTGAGAACAGGTCATGAATGCTTCTCGGGATCTCAGAACTGACCACATCGGAAAAGTCCACAGACAGGGAGGATCTGGAACTTTTCTCTTCTTCGGCCTCACCTCCACCCTACCCCCTCTCACCCCGCCCCTACCCGGCGGGGCAGAAGTGTTGCACCATTCCATGGGCAGGAACTGGATTTTCTGTGCACCCATAGGAGAACCACAATGGAACCTTCTTCTTAAAAGGAAAGAAGTGAGAGCTGTTTAGAGCTGTTTAATGTCACTCATTCTTATTTCAGGAAAATGAGTTAAGGCTTGGTTGCTGATGAGCAATGGCTCATGTCCCAGGCCCCGCTGAGCCTCATTTCCCTAGGGAAGTGTATACAGCAGGCAAGGGCTGCCGATGCAGTTAAGAGTGATACTCCACCAAGATCCTGTGTCTCCTCGTCCCAGGCTCTGGGTTGGAGGCCGGGGCCTCTCCAACTGCAGTGGACAGGAGAGCCTCTGTTTCTGGGTTCTCAGAGCAGTCCCCCAGACCAAGGGAAAACCAGAGCCTGGGGCAGGGATCTCATTCTCTTCCTTGATAACTGGGTACTGCACTTGGGGATCATCCACTGGGAATCCTGCTCCACATCATGCCACCCACGCCCTAGCCACCCCACGTTCTCATGTCATATAGAGATGAGCTCCTTGATGCTACTATCTTTGTAAACAGAGCTTAGCTTGAGGTACTGTGCATATGAGAGTCTGTACAGGTAGAACCACTGTGTGGGGGGAACTGCCTGTTACAGAACTCTCACTGGTGGGATCAAATTCAAGCCTATTTTACAGGTATCTTTCACCTTGCCCATATTCAATGTTACCCATACACTTAGAAGAACATCAGATGATGAGTGGTTGAGGAGAGGTTTGGATTTCTCTTCCCTCCTTAGGAAATCTTTACCTTCAACCTTTCCTCTAATGGCACATATATTTAAAAGATACTTTCCGGCTTTGAAATGTATCAAGGATACATCCCAGAAGTCCCTTATATATGTAAGTACATACATCTTTACAAAGACTGTAGCTTTCTGTGATCATTTCAGAGAAATCTGGTGATTGCATGATGTTATTACCCCCGCATGACTTGGTTAGCAAGTCGTTTTCCCTTTAAGGTTTTTTTTTTTTTTTTTTTTTTTTAGTGTCTCCGGCTAGAATGCTGCACTTGGTGAAACATACCAGCCGGAAATGCTTTCTGGAAAGAAGGTTTCATGCCTCCAGGTTCAAATCATTGATAAAAACCTTTCCTTTAGCCATGTGATGAGGATAGCTGAGGTCATCCTTATAGACGGGGGAGCATCTATCAAAGGAGAGTGACTCTGCAATGGATCGTCCCTAATTGATCCCATTCTGGGCCATGTGTCTGAGAAGGAGCTCACTTAGGTCCTACCCCAAGTATGGGCCAGGTCTGTCTTACAGCTAAGCCAAACCACCTCCTTATCCTTTAGTTATCTGTAATTTAATTACTCTGGGGGTGGGGGTGGCAGTGGGGGAAGCACTCACCTTATCTCCTTCTTCTACTTCACATATTTTTTCTAGAGTTGAAGGATTATATGTGGCAAACTTTTTTCCACTCTTGGATTCGTGCCATTCATTGTTGATGAATATCTAACCAGGAAAGGAAGTTGTAATGCATTAGTGCTTAAATCAAAATCGTATCATTCCAACATGCTGAGGACCTTAGGTAACGTCTTGTCCTCCCTCCCCTGCCTCCCACCCACCCGCCCTTTTATAGACGGGACCTGGAGGGGAAATGGAGTCACATGCCCAACCAGGAGCACACTCAGAATTAGAATCCAAGTCTCCTGACTTCTAATACATTTTCAGAGAATTACTTTTTGTCATAATGAAACTAAAATCATTTAGACAATTTTTTTGTCTCTCTCTTTTTATTTATTTTTTAAAAAGTTTCTATTTATTCATTTGACAGAGAGAGAGAGAGAGAGAGAGAGCACACATGCACACACAGGCAGGGAGGAAGGGCAGAGGGAGAGGGAGAAGCATGCTCCCCGCTGAGCAGGGAGCCCAATGAGGGGCTCCATCCCAGGACCCTGGCGTCATGACCTGAGCCAAAGGCAGACGCTTAACTGAATGAGCCATTTAAAGCATTAACATGGATTCATGTAGGAAGAGCTGAGTTAAATAGTTAAAGGGTATAAGTTAAATCCTACACCCTCATCGAGTTTGGGGGAATAGGTTCATACATATAAAGTGCCAAGGGATCACCTGCCCCTGAAGGGTAGGTCAGCAGTGAGCACTCCTTCTGCCTCCTCCCTGCCAAAACCCTCAGCCAGATTGCCGAAGAACTGGCTTTCTACAAGAATCTTACTATATATACTCCTTAATCTTCACTGGTATACATTGGTACACCTCCCCCATTCTCTTGAAAATGCCTATTTTTATGGTGGCCTTACTAAAAGCCAGTGATGGACTACAAAGATAACTATCTGGGCTGGGAAATGTTCTGGTTGTATGAACAGATGCAGCAAATAACCATTTATATCGAAAACCAAAGACTTCACCCACAAAAATCACTTCATTCAGAGCCTCAATTATCTAGAACACAGTTGAGAATAAGGACGTTAAAAATAAGAAGACATCACGAGTGAATGAAAAAGAATTCACAAAGTTCCCATGCTGAAAGGTGTGTGCTGTTTACTCTTAGTTTAGTCTGCTAACTGCCTTTGAAAGGCATCATATTCAAGGAGAGGGCCTTTGGAGAAGAACCAGGAACAGAGGTGACAGATAATGTACAAAACACATTTGACAGTGTGCAGGGCCCAGCTACCCAGAGGGGACAGAAATCTGCTGCCATACCGCCTTGGGACAGCGACAGCGTTGTCATCACAGCTCACAGCCCACAGAGACCCCAGTCACAGACACGGGAAAGATGCTTTAGAAGCCTTTCCATCAAATGAAATGCCATCAATAATTTCTAAGTACAGAACTAGCTCATCGAATTCCGTTTCTGTATCTATATGCATCTCTTTGCTTGTCTTTGAGTCATTTAAAAGAACCGTGTCGCTCCAAGGGCTAATTTCAGGTACTGTGAATTTTATTCATTTGGAACACTTGACTCCCCAGGAATGATAGATGAGAGGGGAGACATCTCATCCAGTGTGCGGCTTGGTTACTGTCTCCGTCCTGGGCTCTCCTGTAAAAACTCCAAGACTCACTGGGAAAGAAACTCAGTCTAGGGGAGACCGTTTTTGATCACTCTTCCCGGGAGAGTGGGAACAAAGCACGGAAGGCCAGCTCTTGCTGGGCAGGTGGGCAGAGGCACCTTGTCCCCCGTGTGGGATCCAGAGCTGAGAGCATCCCTTGCCTATAGGATGTGCCCATCCGACTTCTGGAAGCTCAGCGCCTTCACCATGAGGCCAGGCCCCCAGGGAAGCACGTGGAACAAGCCAGGCTACAATTACAGGTTTATTCTTCCAGCTGAAACCAAATCCAGGAGTTCACTCTTGCCATCCAGCAAGTAATCACTCGGTAACAGCGAGAAATTAATAAGTGGAGAAGAGAGGTTCAGTTAGCGCGGGGAGGGAAGTGCAGCCAGAGAGAGAGGCCTCTTTGTCGGAAGATGAAATTTCGTGGGTTAGAAAATACAGACCATCAGTGAAAACTGCTGATTCTAGATCCTTCCTGGTATCAATTCCAAGGGGGAGGAAAAGTGAGGAGATGGTAGAAGAGAATATAAATAAGGAGGATGGAAACAGATTACAATGATCAGATGTCTATAATACTTCATCTCCAAGCATGTTCATTCCTCAAAGAAAAAAAATTACTTGGTCAGTCATGACATTAATCTGTAGTCCCTTCTTACCAGAGACATTAAAAAACAAAACAAAACAAACCAGTCAGACTCCTCAACCCTAACCATATTTTCCCATCACGATGTTGCCAATTTAGCAAAAAATTTTTTTCTGTATGCGACGCTAGTAAGTAATCTTATAAGTGGTTTCTATTGTTGATTTCCTCCCCACTAAAACAAAACAAAAACACAAATAAAGAAAGGGTCAGTAAGTGTGGCCTACCAATCATGCTGCCTGTATTACATTGAGCCCCAAATCAGAAAAATGTGCCTAGAAAAAAAAATGTTCTCCTTAACTTGTGAATTGGTATCAGATAAACCTTACAGAGGTATAAAAATTAGGTTATGGAATTCATATTTTACTGTAGGAGTGGAATGGCATGTTGTCCGGGCTGAGCCGGAAAACCACAACTGCTCAGAGGAGCCCGGTGCCCCGGGGTGGAGGTGAAGGTGGTGGCCACTCAAGCAAGGGCTGCTGATGTCAGTGACCATAACTTCCACCAGACTTCAGCTAAACTCAAGAGAGTATGTTTTCAGAACAGGAGATTGGAGGGAATTGTATTTCTTATAAAAAGGGATCAGAAAGAGGGTGTTTGAGTGAACCAGAAACTCCTAAAGAGAATCTCTGTCAGTGGAAGAAATTTCAAAGGAAAAGAAAGGATCGCCCTAAAGTGAAAGAGGCTGCTATCCTCTGAGATCTGGGGGTGGGGGGCTGGGGGAGAGGAATGCTGAAGGCGACCCTCCCCCCACTAGTGTCACAAAGCAGAGCCAGTGTTAAAATGTGAGATCAGGGGTGTCTGGGTGGCTCAGTCAGTGAAGTGTCGCCTTTGGCTCAAGTCAAAATCTCGGGGTCCTGGGATGGAGCCCTGAGAATCTGGGGTCCCTGCTTAACAGGGAGTCTGCTTCTCCCTCTCCTTCTGCCCCTCCCCCTGCTCATGCTTGCTCTCCCGCGGAGCGCAAGCGCGCTTTCACTTTAATAAATTAATAAAATATTTTTTTAAAAAATGTGAGAACAAATGAAGAAGCTGTGACAAGGCCATCCTTCTGGAAACTGGACTTATCCTAGGAAATGGTTCCCCCAAAACTGGGGCTCGGATCCACCATTTCTGGCATATCCTCCATTAGCAAGAAGCTCCATGAGTCCCATCTGAAAACTAACAGGCCTTTACCGGCTCACACACTCCACCCCTCCCCACTGCCTGCTCCAGGGCCTGGGTTCTGCAGTTCTGGGTTTCCTGCTTCTTTCCCAGGCCCCGTCTGCTGTCTCTCCAGCCAGAGGCTCCCTAAGCATTGCTTGCTGGGGTTGTTGTCCATCAGCCACCACCACACAGGCTGCCTGTGCCCTGCTGCTGTTAGGGGTAGGCCTCAGTGGTGGTCGGCCTGTGGGCCAGGAGCAAGGACAGAGCCACAGGGAAGCAGGTACAGTGGCCTGGTGTCAGGCCATAGCAGCTGTCATGGCCTGAGAGCCCCTAAGGATCTCTATCTCATTGCCTCTCCCCAGTCCGTTCCACTAGGAAGAGGGGGCACGCAGCAAGACAAGAGACACTGGTCGCTCCGCGAATCTGCTAAGATCCTCCTCTATATCCACTTGTGAAGGGCCATAGAGACTTGCAGAGCAAGAAGGAAACTTCCATAGGTGGCTGCATTGCTCTGAGAGGCCTCAAAAAGGTAAAAAGGCAAAGGACACTAACATGGGCAATTTCTGGCTTCTACATCGATTAAAAAAATAAAACAGCCTCATAAAACAAAAATAAAACAAAACCACACCACCACCACCACCAGGTCAGCATCTGAAAAGATGTAGGTACTATTCTTACTGTTCCCCGAACTGGTGATGGAATTTTCGCTCTGAAGCTGATACCACTAGGGAAACTACATTAAAAATAATCTCCAGCGTTCGTGGCGAAGTGTCTTTGTTGATTACGGAGCCCTCTGAAAACAGTTAATTTAAAATGTCATGTGATCAGAGGCAGAGCCGACATGAAGTGCCAAGAGACCAAAATCTGAAGGCCACACATAGTGGCCTGCAACTTTCTCCGCTTGATTAAAACTATTTGAGGGACATAATTGCTACTTTTGAAAGTAAAATTGATGGGGAAATTTTCTCAGCGCTGCGGCAGCTGGAGTTGGGAGCTAGGGATAAGATGCAAATTAAAAGAAAAAATGAAAAGGAGATTAAGTTGGGGAAGGAGAAGCCAGCCGAGGCTCCGGCCCCAGGGCACAGCCTCCAGCCTCGGAGCAGCTTCGGGGTGTCCTCCCACGGATCGCGCTCCCTCCCTCCCGGCCGCCCTGCCCTCCGCAGCCCGGGCTCCAGGCCTCGCCGGCTTCCTTCTGCCCTGGGCAGGTGATCTCACCGCTCTGCCGACGCTCCAGCCTCCCCAGCCCAGCGCAAAACAGCAGAGACCGCAGGGGCGCGGCCCGGAGGGGCCTGGCCCCCCGCGGCTCCCAGGCCGGCTTCGGAGCCCGCGGGCAGGGAACGCAGTCCCAGCGTGTCGGAGCCGGGGCCGCTGGGCCCGGGGCAGCCTCGCCGGGGCTCACCTTCCTACCCACCTTGGGTAAGCTATGGTGGGCCTAGCACGGAGGCACGAAGCGCTCCGGCGCTCCCGAGGACGCGGTTCTGGATGTCTCCAAGTCGCCGCTCCCCAGCGCACCCCGGGCTTCCAGGCCAGCCCGCGGTGTTCCCAGGCACCCTCCGACCCTGCCGCAGCCCGACGCGTTCAGCCCCCGGGGCCCGGCCGCAGGGCCTGCGGGGAGGCCAGCGAGCCCGGGGCGCCGCGGCCCGCCCCTCCGCTCGCCTCCCAAGCGGGCCCGTAAGGGCACGTCGGGGCCGCGGCGGCGGCAGCCACCCCGGCCAGGCTCGGAGGCCGGCAGCGCGGGGCCCCGCCGCCCGGGAGCCCGTGCCCTGGGGTGCGCGGCGGCCGCGGTCCCGCCCGCGCCGTCCCGCCTCCCGGCGCGGCTCCGAGAGGGCCCGACCCGGGCGCGGAGGCTCGGGTCCGCGGCGCGCGGGGCAGCTCGGCGGAGGGCGCGCCGCCCGCAGCCCGGCACCCTCGGAGCGGAGCGCGGCGGCGGGGCCCCCGGCCTGCGGGCTCCTCGGCCCCGCCGCCGCCGCCGCCCCGCCCAGCGCCGAGCCCGCGACCGTCGGGCAGGCTGGGCGCCCGCCTCACCTTGGTGAACTCGACCTCCAGGTTGCGGACGGGGCGCGGCAGCGCAGGCGGCTTCCTGTCCGGCTGCCCGTTCTCCACGGCCCCGTTGGTGGTGGCCATGGCTCTCCTGCGCTCCCCGGCCCCAGGCGCCCGAGTCTGCGGCGCGGGCTCCGGCCGGAGGGTGCGCAGCCTGCTCGCGGGGTGACAGCTCCGCGCCGCTTTATGGAGCGACCCACGCCTCCCGCCCGAGGGGGCTGTCTAATTGGCTGCAGGACCGGAGGAAGGGAGGGCGGGCGCGGAGGGGAGGGGAGGGGAGGGGAGGGGAGGGGAGGGGAGGGGAGGGGGCCGGCTGCCTCACCCCACCCCGCCCGCCGCCCCTGCGGGAGTCCGGCCACCCCCCGCCCGGCCACCGCGCCGCGCGCTCCCCCGCCCCGGGGCCGCCCCTGGAGGAGCGCCCCGGAGCGCCCCCGGGCTCCGGAAGTGCCGGGGCTCGGGCACCGGCCGGGGCGCGGAGTGGGGGCGCCGGGGGCGCCGGGGCCGCGGCGCCCGGCTCTGCCCCACGGTCGGGCGGGCTCGCCCGGCCGCACCTGCCGCCCCCTGACCGCCGCCGCTCAGCGCACTCGCCCGCCTTCGCTTGGCGCGCCGCGCTCCGGGGATGCGCGCCCCGCAGCCGGGAGCCCGGAGGCGCGTCGGGGGTCTGCGCGCCCCGCCGGGCGGCCCCGCTCCGCTGCCCACGTGCCTGGGCCTGCTCTCGGCCGCGGCCCGGCTCGCTCGCTCGCTCGCAGGACGGGCGCCCGCCGCGCCCCCCTCGGCTCCTGCTGGCACCGCCTCCGGGCCCGGCTGGCCCAGATGGCCCGGACTTTCCCTGCTGCCCCGGGGCCTCACACGCGGAGGGCCGGGAGGCCAGGACCAGCCGTCGGCCCTCGCTGGGCCGCGCCGGGCCTCTGACCTGAGCGGGCGCAGACCGCACTCCAGCCGGGGCCCTGGGTGCAATTATTTTGACTTTTAAAATGCATGAATTATACCTCGATTTAACAGAAAAGAAAGAGAAGAAAGAAAGAAAGAAAGAAAAGAAAGAAAGAAGAAAGAAAGAAAGAAAGAAAGAAAGAAAGAAAGAAAGAAAGAAAGAAGAAAGGAAGGAAGGAAGGAAGAAGAAAGAAAGAAAGAAAGAAAGAAAGAAAGAAAGAAAGAAAGAAAAAGGAAGGAAGGAAGGAAGGAAGGAAGGAAGGAAGAAAGGAAGGAAGAAAAGAAGACCAAAGAGAAAGCACACGAGATCTTTGCAATTTTGTGTTTTAAGTGTTGAAGCCTTTTGTCCGGTGGGTGGCTCGTCTTTCCCAGGGAAGCAGAGGCAAGTCCAGCTCCTCTAGTGTCGCTCTTTGGGAAACGCTCTCCAACAACCCTAGGGACTTGCCCCAGGTCCCCATTGGAGACATGCAAGTGGCTTCCCATGCTTGTCATACCTCAGGTTTCTGGAACAATGGTGTGGGGCATGCACCAGCAACGAAAGCAAGGGTTTAATCCTTAGGCTCAGCCCGTCAGCCTGTTTCCTTTTGTGAGTAATCTCAATGGGGAGAACTGAAACGGAGGCACTCTTTACTGTCCTGATGCTCTTCCTGTTGGCTTCTCGGGGCTCAGCGTCCATCTCTGTCCCCTCTCTTCCTCCTTAAGGCAGTGCTACTGAGTGTCCCTCCAGACAGTGGAGTATGTAAGCTTTGAAGCTTTTGCGAACCCTTCATCAGATCACCTGCCTGCTGAGGGTGGAAGGGTCCTGTGCTGTTATGGGTTAGAATGCACAGGTGAAGCAAGGAAAGGGGGTAATGGGTCCCGGGACTCCGTGGGTTAGGGCCGACCCACAGCAGTGAATCTGTCTTTAGTGCCAGGCTCACTAACATCCACGAGTCCCAGAGCAATGCTGCCAGCGTCTGGGCTCCCTGCCCTGCCTGACTGGCCCTGTGGCCCCCATTCAGCTCTCTTGGAAACACATGAGCAGATGTCTCCTGTCAGGGCCCCTGGCTGGATGCTGGACCCTAGCGTCTGGGCGTCTAGGCCCCGGAAGGCCTGCAGGGTACCACAGTAGATTCTCCTTGCCGCCAGGGCCAGGGCCCCGGCCCCAAGGCTGGTGGGTACACCAAGCATGGCATGATAATGGCTCTGCAACTGAAGAAGCTTTCTAAACTGAACCATTCCAAGAGTTTCTGTGGGATCCTGGATGGTTGAACTTATGGCACTTGTGCCAACCTTAAAAAAAAAAAAAAGTCTGAAGATCTGTGTAGGGAATAATGTGAGTGACTGCTGGATGGATGGGTAGAGGCAAACAGGGTGGGGGCATAGAACTCTGCTCGCCTAGAGAGTGGAGCCTGTGTGCTGGAAGGTAGACAGCAGCCCCCTTGCTTATCATGAAGCTGGGGACAGAAGCCACCTCAGCTCATACCCCAAGACACCCTTGTGATCTGCAGCATCTGCCCTTGGGGACCAGCTCCAATGACGCTGACCCCCTCACCTGCAGATCCTCCTGTTGACAGCCACCCTCATGATCCTGGGAGCCTGGGTTGGGAGCAGGGCCCTCAGCCATAGCAGGGAGCTCCCAGAGAACAGGTCAGAAGGATGGGCCTGATTCCAGACTTGTCTAGACCAGCAAGCTACCCCTGCTCCTGTCTTGCCACTCAGTGGGAGGGATGAAGGCAAGATGCTCTTCCCCCCATTTTACAGGTGAGTAAACAGAGGCATGCAGATACTTGCCCCAGACATCAGCGGCCGTGGAGGAATCAAGACCAGACGCTGTGGGGGTGGGTGGGGCAGACTGTGGAGGAGGGATTTCTTTTACCTTCTTCTGTATATGCTCTTCTTCTTTCACCAAGGTGAGCGAGCACCTGTGTCCTCCTGTAGCCCCATGCCTCTGGAGCAGCATAGAGTGGAGTGAAGGCACTGGTGGAAGTGGTAGCAGCATTCCTGTAGGCTATGCCTTTCTTAGGGACCAGACCTTGAGGTCCTGGCCTCCAAGGTGGTGACTGCCACTGCTAAGGGAGGAGGAAGGACGATTTCCTCCCACAGTCTGCCACTGGGTGTCTGGGTGCCAGAGAGAGTGCCTGAGCACCAAGGCACAGAGGCCCAGCCCCTTCTAACCACATCTCCGATCTAGATTCCAGCTGGGTGTCCTTGGGTCAGATGCCTCACCACTCTGAGCTTCGATTTCTTTCTCTATAAAATAATCTTTCCCACTTGACAGTGTTTGAGGAAGCTCAAGCAAGAGAATGGTGCAAAGAAAGGTTTTATAAACTGTAAAGTGCTGTATGTATACCGGTTCTTCATTTTCCCATTCTTCTTGGAGACTGATTCCTCTGGGAAGTTAGCAAGTTCTGCTGGTTTCTCTGACTTGTGGAAGCTTCTCTGATCGACAGTCAGTCTACTAATGTCACTGTAAAAATATTCTTCTTGTTCTGTATGCAGCTCTGTGGTGCTGCTATTGTCTGGCTTCTTGGCATCTCTATGAATCCAAGACATTTTGTGTGGAGCGCCTGTTTGATGAATGCTCAGTAAAAGCAATTGTGAAGAAAACACTAAGATAAAATCAAAGTTCGATTACCCCTCCACCCCTCCACCAGCTTTGAAAGCTCCACCTAATTCTATTTTAAACTTATAAAACAATGTGGGAGATACTGAGGTCCGTAGCAAATGTAATTAATGATGGCGGTAGTAATGGATCCCACATTTTCGTTATCCTTCATTTCAAGTCTGGTACCTAAGCCTCCATAGGGGTGCCCAGAGACCTCCTGAAGGTCCTCAGCATCCCCACAGCTGGTGGCCAGCTGCAGAACTGCCTCCCAAAGACCACTCACCTCACCCAGCATCTAGAAGTCAAGACCAGGCTCTGGGACCCCTGGGTGTTCAGAACACTTCCACGGAAAGCCAGGCTCTTCAGATGAAGGTGGTTCTCCAGAGTTGGGAAGCAGTGTGGCCCCTCAGTGCCTCAGGGCAGGTGACCTAACCTCAGTTTTCTTGGCTACAATGGGCTGATAGTTCCCTTGAAATGAGACAATAGTAACTTTATTTTTTTTTAAGATTTTATTTATTTATTCAAGAGAGACACACACACACACACACACACACACAGAGGCGGAGACACATGCAGAGGGAGAAGCACGCTCCCTGGGGGGAGCCCGATGTGGGACTAGATGCCAGGACCCCGGGATCACGCCCTGGAGCCCAAGGCAGATGCTCAACCACTGAGCTACCCAGGTATCCCGAGAATATAACTTTACTGCAGGCATCTCCCTCCTGGTGTCAATGAGGTAGATCCCACCTTTCATGTGAATTGTTCAGTGTTGCCAAAACTTGATGTGAACAGGGAGCTACTTGGCTTTCGCACTCATTAGAACTCAAGGTCCCACAAGATGGCTCTGTGCTTCTCCATCATTCTGTCCTCAGGGACCACACAAACTGAGCTATTTTCCTGTGAGTTTTCTTCAGTGATTACACCAGACACAGGAGCATCTGGGCCTGCAGAAGATGAGCCAGCTGACACCCAACCACGTCAAAGCGGAAAGGGCCACAGAACCACTGTTTTTAGCCGCTTCCTTTCCAGGTCCTTTCTAGACCTGAGATAAAATCTTTACACACAATATTGGTCTGAGGTAAATCAAGTTCAGACCACGCAGAAGCAGAGAAATAACTATGTAAAAGCAAAAGAAAATACATCAAAACATTTGTGGGTCAGGCCTTAATCAGGCCTTACACATACCCAGCCTGACAGTTTACGACTGCTGGAACTTTTCCCCTGGTCCACCTTGCACCCATTACCCCGGTGATTAAGAGTTGTGACAATGCCAGGAGACAGCATGGCAGGGAAAGCAGAGACAGCTGGTTGATCACCCAACTCTTCCTTTCCTTCCTGCTAGTAGAACTTCGTATTACTGGGGACAGCAGTGTGCTTTGATAAAACATATTTTCAGGCCCCTCTTGCAGATGGGAACCGTTAATAAGATATAAGCCAAAGTCTTTGGTTTTGGCTTCTGAAGAAGCTCTTTTCGTGGGGCTGAGTCAGCTGAGAGGCTCTTCTTCCTTCCTGCTGCCTGGAACATAGATGCAAGGGCTGGAGCTCTCGCAGCTATCTTATGACCATAAAGCAGTTCTGAGAATGGAAGTTATGTGATAAAGAAGTTGGAGCAGATTCCTATGTCCCTGGTTACAGTAGAATGAGGCTTTCTGCCCTAGATTTCCTCCCTTGGATTTTTTTCATGTGAGCACAGGGTAAATCCCTCCTTTTGGGGCTTTCTATTATATGTGGTTGAATCTAATCCTAAGTGATACAACTGGCTACTTAAATCATGCTATAAGGCGTCGACTAGCTCAGTCAGTAGAGCATGAGACTCTTAAATCATGCTGTATCACCAAGATTAGAAAAAGACAAACTTCTAAACCCTGGTGGAATAATAATGTTTTCTTTATATACAATAAGCACATTTGAAATCTTAACCATCTTTATCTTTTTTGGCTTTAATCAAATATTCTGAATATCTGTGCTCAGGTTTATGGTAAATTAAAGAACAAAGAAGAAAATAACCCTGGGATGGAATAAATGAAGCTAACTCAGTCATTCATCCACAGCTTTGATTATGGGGCTAGGCAGGTAGCCCACCATTTGAGGTGCTGGGGGGTATTAGCTTTGGGCTGCACTTTCTGAGTGAATATGGTACCAATGCTCAGAGAGCTGATGTGACTGCATAGGTCCCTGGGCCACCCAGATCTGGAAGCTTCTTGGCCAGGCCAGCACTCAATCCATGCAGCAAGAAGTGAGACTTCTGGTTT
Organism: Nyctereutes procyonoides; assembly: GCF_905146905.1. Lineage (NCBI taxonomy): Eukaryota > Metazoa > Chordata > Mammalia > Carnivora > Canidae > Nyctereutes > Nyctereutes procyonoides. The sequence continues at coordinate 51,951,272 of NW_026575047.1, read as the reverse complement.
TAAAATATACAAAATGCCACTACATGTAACCACTGCATCTCCCTCGTAGCATTCTACACTTCTCAATATTGCCACCAGACTTTCTCAGTGACATGCAGAGTTGTTTGCAAAATTTGCAATCCTCTTTGAAGTTCAGGGATTCTGCGTTTTGAACTAAATTTGAATTATTTGGCGGGGTGGTGAGCTCAATTTATTCTGGCAAAACACACTTCCTGGTTAGAAGGAAAGGTATTTAAGGGACTTATAAAAGGGTTCTGGAAGATTCTTGGACATAAAATGCCTTTCGCTAAACAATTGTGCTGAGTTAAGCCTAAGTGAATCAGAAACATACATATTAAATTTCCCCTGAAATCCACATGGGTATAAAAATGTTGGGAAAGGGGGCTTAGCAAGATGTAGTTTGCCAAACCCAAAATGTTTGAAAACTAATTTGAGTGTGTTAGTTTGGTGAATTGCTCTTGGACCCACGTATCCTAACCCCACAGTGACAAGACTTTCCTCTTGCCTTGTAGCCGGGACTCCCTGTAAAGGAGCATCAATTATGGAAGAATCTTCCTTTGGACGTTTGCCATTATTTGAATCCTGGGGTGGAGATGGAGGCGGGGAGTGGAGAAGCTGTTGAAATCTGTGTTCTCACGGAATAGCCTGGGGATCCTGTTGTCGTGCCTTTGTGGTGTGAAAGTCACTCAAGCAGTGCTCTGGAGGTTCCCCTGTAATCAGAAAGTCTCTATAAAGCACATCATGTCTTAGAATATGTTTAGGCACAACAGATGGGAAGCCTGTTTATGTATATTGTCATATAGTTTTTTTGATACAGCATTATACTGATCCTAAGACATCCACACCACCCCCAGGGGAAAAGACTAGCCCTATAGCATTTTCAACTTTATAATGCTTTTTATTATTGAGAATAATCCCAAAATGAGTTTATATTCTATTATACTATATTTTAGTATACTATACTATATTATTATAATCATTAAACATAGTTTACCAATTAAAAAACAATGGGTTGGGTAAGGTGTATTTTCCACCAGTGATGGTAAATAAGCATAACTATTAGGAACAAAACCAAGAATTACAAGTGTCACGAGGCTTAAGTGTGCATTTTATAAATTCCACAGATACTTCAATTATTGACCATTTCAGCCGGTCTTTTATCCCGGGAAGTACCAGCATTTGCACCTGCTAGCCAACGTCCAGGGGTTCCACTGCATTCCTCCGGGTGGCCACTAGATGTCATGGGACCAAGTTCGGTAGGAAGTTGCCACTAAAGTTTTTTCCATCGCGAGAAGCAGGAATTCCCCAACTTACAAACAAATGGTGCTTCAACAGTTTATTGATCGTACCCAACACTTCACCTGTATCATAGACACGATGCCAGAAATAGAGATCAGTGCCCAGACTCGCCCACAAAATCCCACTCCCTTCTTAGTGAGCCTGAAAAGGGGTCCTAGCTTTGAGATCAGACACATGTGGGTGTGACTCTCTGTCCAGGGAGCACTTTGGACCTGGCACTTGAGCTAAGCGCTTTGCGCCTCTTCCTGCACTGCACTTTCTCTTCTGAAAATGAGAGTAATAGTTCCTTCCCAGCAAGGTCATGGGAATACACAAGAGAGCAGGTGTGACACGCCAAGCATACGCGTGGTAAAACAGACAGGACGACATCACTGCTGCCCACATCATAATTGACTGGACAGACAGTATCACACCAGAGCCCTGTCCTGCCTTCCCTCAGCTCCCAGGCATCACTGCCTTCTGGAGGCTTCCTGATCCTCATCCTTTCCTGCCCCTCACACAGGTAAGGCAGCCAAGGACCCTCTAGTGAAAATTGGCCAAGAGACCGCAGGAAAGTTTCTTTTCAGGCCAAAGGATAAATATATATGCCTAGGAGGTCAGCCTTGCAGATGGACTGAAGGATTCCCATAAAGGCATTTATTAGCCTCATTGTTGAAGCTTCCTGGGTTTCACTTTCCTCATCTATCAGAAAGGGATGGTGGGACCTCCTGAACGGGTTGAGAAACCTAAATGACATCACAGATGTGTCAGGGCCAGTCCTGTGTGGTGTATGGTGAATGCTCCATTTATGCCACTTGAGACTCTCATGCTAGCGGGACAGAACCCAGTTCCTTCCTTCAGCCCTGGCCAAGACACTCCCAGCTGGGTGGGCAGCTTTTCAGCCCTTCTAGAACCTTTTTCCTAGAACCTAGTTTTCTATGTGATGGATACCATAGGTGGTTTTCAGCAGCTCCAGATGCCAGGGGACAGAGACCCTTCTCTGTCTGACTCCAGGCCTACACCCTTTGAAACTCATCCCCTTCACATATATTTATGCTTCATCCTGACACTGCAGGCGCTTCCTGCAGAAACTTCTCTCTTCCTAGTCTCCTCCTAGAAACATTTGGATTTAGAAAGCTTAACTTTGCCCTTCTTTGTTTCTCTATGCCTTGTTACATCAGTCATATGTTAGGGCTAATTCTTCAAATCTTTCTTTCTTTCTTTCTTTCTCTTTCTTTCTTCTTTCTTTCTCTTTCTTTCTTTCTTTCTTTCCTTTCTTTCTTTCTTTCTTCTTCTTCTTTTTAAATTTAAATTCCATTAGCCAACATATAGTACATACTTATTTTCAGATGTAGTGTTCAATAATTTATCAGTTGCATTTAACACCCAGTGCTCATCACGTCATGTGCCCTCCTTAATGCCCATTTACCCCATCCTCCTGCCCACCTCCCCTCCAGCAACCCTGTTTCCCAGTATTTTTAGTCCATTTTGGCCTCAAGGTTTCTTTCCCTGGCTGACTCTCATTTGCAGACTTTGCAGAGAAGGATCTCAACTCATCACCAGTGTGGAGATTCATTAGCCATGTCTGCCATGGGCACAGCATTCAGAGAAGCTCTAGAAACCAGCCTTCTCACACTGTACCATGCACAGGAATCACCTGGGATCTTGTTAACTTACAGACTCAATTCACAGGTCTGAGGTGGGCTCAGGATTCTGCACTTAATATTAGATAACAAGTATCTAAGAAGTGTGCTTTCTACATTGGCAGCGTCAGCATCTCCTGGGAGCTTTTTAGAAATGCAGACTCTCAGGGCCTGCTCTAGACCTACAGAGATAGAATCTGCATGTTAACCAGAGCCCTGGGAGTTTTGTATGCATATCACGGCATAAGAAGGGCCACCAGGCTCTGATGTCTGGTTGGCCAATACCTGGTCTATTATGAAAGGCACCTCCTACCCCCACCCCCAACCTGAAGCCCATCTTCTCAGGATGGCTGAAATGAGTCCTTTCCCTCTCTCTAGTTCTCTGTTTCTTTTCAGAGTGGAGATCGGCTTTAGGCTCATATCTCACCATGAACCTAAGGAAAGTTCAATACCCATTTCAGCCAAGAGCCAACTGCCCCCACTCTTCAGAGACTCTTTACAGCTACCCCCAATGGAATGGCTTTGCAGAATTTTAATCAATACAGTTTGACAAGATCAGAGCCCAGAAACACCAGGGCAATACTATAAAGAAGGGGTTATATTTTCATTCCATGGAATAAGAACTGTTCTTTAGACTGGTGTTGAATCCTGGGGCTCGAGGAAGACAGGTTTAATGGAATGAGATGCAGACCTGGGGAAGATAGGAGGGGCTTTAAGGCACTTTGGGAATTAGGTTGTGTGCCACTGGAGGGGCTGGGATGGATATTACTAGGTCAAGAGGCCCACTTTGGGATATGAGGCCGCACTCCCCCTGTGGGCTGCAGGGCATGGCAAGGGGTTTGCCCAGAATGGTTGGCCAATTGTGGACAGTGGACAGTCAATGCAGGAGATGAGAGGCCAGAACAGGGAGATGGCACCAAGTCTCAGGTGTCTTTGTAGGAGTGGCAATTCTAGCCATTGTACAGATTCCAACTCATGGGGTAGCTACATTATATTATAAATATGATTTGCATATGCAAAATTATAATTATACATCTATTTGTGTAGTCATTAATTTGACATTGGTCTTTTTAAAAAAAGATTTATTTTATTTATTTTAGAGAGAGAAAGAAAGGGAAAAAGGATATGTAAGCAGGTGGGGGGGATGGGTAAGAGGAGAGGAAGAAGAAGAGAAGCAGACTTCCTACTGAGCCAGGAGCCCTATGGCACTCCATCCCAAGACCCCAAGATCATGACCTGAGCTGAAATTGAGTCAGATGCATAGCACACTGAGCCACCCAGGTGCCCCTTCTTTATGAGACTGAACTCTGAGGGCAGGAACACTGTCTAGTTTCTCCCCCATTGACCAGCCAAGTGGCCAAAATAGTGGATGTGCAAAAAAAAAAAAAATCACTAAATTTTGAGTCCATGCATTGCCTCCATATTATGTCATGGACTTAGGCCAAGTTAGGAGTTTCTAACATCCTGGCTCTGGCAGTTGTTGGCCGTGTGACCTGGGGTGAGCCTTCAGCCTTCAGCTCTGTACTCTGTAAAATAGGACAGTTTAGCAGCACAAAGCTATGTGGATGGTTGTCGTTAAGGTGCTGGGCTGTTCTGGAAATGGGCTTTCCAGGTGAGGGTGCCTGGTCAGGTTGGGTGTGTGGTTGCTCTTCATCTTCTCAAGGAGGGTGTTCTCCAACACCACGGCTGTACCTTAGCCAAGGTCAGGGTCATTTTGCTCTCAATGGGATAGAATGGAAGGCTGATCAAGGGAAAAGCAATTTTTTTTCTGAGCTATTTGATAGTCACACAGAGAGAGAGAGAGAGAGAGAGAGAGAGGCAGAGACACAGGGAGAGGGAGAAGCAGGCTCCATGCACCGGGAGCCCGACGTGGGATTCGATCCCGGGTCTCCAGGATCGTGCCCTGGGCCAAAGGCAGGCGCCAAACCGCTGCGCCACCCAGGGATCCCCTTTCTGAGCTATTTGAACAGAAGTTGGGATAGAAAGAAATATTGTCTAAAGTAGAATTGACTGAAGTGTGAGGAATGTGCAAGAGAGTGAAGACATCTAGCATAGTAGCACCACATCAGTTTCCTTTCTGGTTCCCAACCCCTCCCACCCAGAATCAACTCCTCACACCCGGAAAGGCCTCTCCTGAACTCTCTTCCATCTTGTGCCACATCCAGGCCACACTGCATGCTTGTCAGCTGCCAGCTGCACAGCGTGTCTTTCTGTTCTAAAACATATCCATTCTCATTTCTACCTCAGGGCCTTTGCAATTGCAATTGCCTCTGCCTGGAATGCTCTTTTGTGACCTCTTCTATCATGAGAGTCTCAGCTCAAAGGCTGTCTCATCAGAAAGGCCTTCCCTGACTAGCCCATACAACATTCTTCCCTCATAGCATCCTGTCCTACTGCCTTTACAGCACTTACTATATCCTTTTCCAAGTTGGTTTATTGCCTGGACTCCTATTTCTAGAATCCAAATGCATAACTATAGAGGCACCACCTACACCAGCCACCAGGGAGCATCATTGACCAAGGACAGCTTGGTACTAGGTCCTGAAAGGGACCCAAAATACACAAAATGCAAATGGTCAATACATATTAGGCATTTTCATCAACTGTGAGTTGGGTACTTTATTTGTAGGTCTGCAGTGAATGCATCACAATAGATTCTCTTTCTAGAATAAATTAAAAGCCTTGAGCTGGAGTAATACAGTTAAATCCTGCTTGTTTTCCTACCCTTTCTGGGGATATTAATAGATGAGATGTCATTCTCAATGTTTAACCTCTATTGTAGACCTGATAGAGACCACAGAGCTCTCCAAAACCTATTTCTTTATTTCACAGGCAAATCAACTCTGGACTTGGAGAGCCAGTATTGTCTGGGGTCACAGTGTTAGTTTTTTTTTTTTTTCCTTTCACTTGAGAAATGTATTTTTTATAGGGTTTTGTAGGAATTAAAGAAAACAACTCTAAGAAATATATTCAGAAGTTCTCTTGGTAAGTTAAAGTAAATTCTAATAAATCTTCCATGAGTATATAGTAATCTCCTAAGCTTTAGTTCATATTCCCTGAGTTTTCACTTGTTCCAACAGACAGGGTAAACATGATCCAATATGAAGTGACAAATCAATCTGCTTGCACAGTTTATCTAATTTCTTATTTTTTTAAAAAAAATATGAATTCCTTGTGTTAGTTGTGACTGAACCAGGGCTAGAATGCCCAGACACCTGGCTCCCAACCACATGGTGATTTCTACACCAGGTGGAAATCTACAATCCTCTGCATATGCTAAAGTACCCTCTTGGTTTTTACCTTGTAAGAAGTAAAAAAGGTCAATCCTGAGTGAAGTGATGTCTGGCAAGCCAAAGGATTTTATACTTTGTTAAAACTTTTAATTTTATGAGCTGGGTATGATGACCACAGAAAAATGGGATGTGGTTTTTTGTTTTCAAGGAGTTTCTCATTTAGATGGGAAAATACATCCAGATAGAATAATGCCTACCTGGAGAAATAGAGGTAAGAGATGGTATTCTTGGTTATAATGGAAGGTTTTTTTTTTAAAAAAGATTCAAGACCATACACTTGGACCTTTGTGTTGTAATCTTGTTTGAAAATGATAGCTGGCAGCATTTGCTCAACTGGATCAGAGAAGCCAGAGTCCCAGCTTCACCTCTGGGTAAGGATCGCACTGGGGCCATGGGGCTGGCCAGCCTCGGCCCAACGTATGACCTAGGCTCCTTGTCATCCTTCAGACCTGCCATTTCTGCCCGGTTCCCAGCATCTCCCATGCAACGCATTTCTAGGATGTGCTTTAAAGATGAACAACCCCTCAGGGCATCCCCAAGTGGCTATAAACTCTGAAAGTGCCAAAAATAGGCCTGATTCGGGCTGTTACTAGATAGTGCTGACGTGTTTGGGCACAAAATAAAGGTCACCAACTTATAGCAGAGACTTTTTCCAAAGGAGAAGGAGGGAATGCTGCCCACAACCCAAATCTGTCACCTTCCATCCCGGACTCAGGAAGCTGCACTGCCAGGCTGTTTGGCATGGCCATGTTGGGCTTACTGCATTTGGGAGGCTGATCTCAAGAGGGAGAACATTTTTTATTGCTATTTTGTAAAATGGCACACAGCTATGAGCTATCCCATAAAGCTCTTTGGGTTCTACCCCATATAATAGGGTCTAGTAGACAAACTTTCTCCTCCAGTTGGGTGGATTCACTGTCTATTATATACATTAAATATAAAAAAGCTGGAGTGTAGGTGGTCTGGAAGTCTGTTGTCTGTAACAACTCTTTCTTATCTATGGTCCTCTCCCATATTTCAAATGATCTAGCAACTTCCTCTGTGCTAACTTTTGTGATTGAAGAAACTTATTTTTGGTAACTTTCCCAACCCACAAAACCAATCCCATTTTAAGGTGGAAAAGTACAGTGTAACAATGACATTACTGTTTTTTGGTGGGTGACACGAAAATGTTTCAGACTGACCCTAACACCAGTCGCTGTTGAAAGATACTGCCTTGTACAAAATAACAAACCAAATCCCAAACTGTCTGTTTATGGTCATCACGGTTCACTTCATTAAGCCATAACTCTGATTACATTCTTTCTTCTGCCCTACCCTGAAGGCTGAGCTTGGAGGCCAGGGGGCCTGGTCTGCTCTTCTGTGGTAACTGTTCGCCCAAAAGCACATTTGGGCAAAATAGATGCAAGGTGGACAAAGGCTTCTGGGCCCTGGGGTCATGCTTCCGTCTCCCACCTCCTGAGCACCCCACCCCGGGAGGCCCCTGGTTCCTGTTGCACCTGCAGAGATTCACTGGGGAAATTCCTGGCTGAAGAGGGAGAGGGTGAGGTAGGCAAGGTGCATGTGGCAATATGCTTTAATCTGCAATAATCAAGCACAGGCAGAAATCTTAAAAGTATGGGATGAAGTGGGACAGAGGGAACCAATATTTGGAGCACGTAGCCGGTGCTCAAAAATAGCCATTTTGTTGTTATAAATAAATATAAATAGGTGGGTTTTCCCCTTCTGAGTCCAAAGTAGTCTAAATACTGACTTCTCCTGGGCTCTGGCTCTCAATATCCTGTAGTCTTAACTCTTGAAAGGGGTTTCAAGTATGCCCACATACAGGCAGAGCCATATTTCAGGGGCTTCCAGCTCAACAAACATGTGTAGGGCTGCTGTTATGTGCCAGACTCCAAGGCAGGCACTGAAGCTCCAAAAGTCAAAGTTCACTGCTGACCTCATAGCTCTCACAGACTGGGGAGAAGACAGGCTCACGATGAGAGATTGGGAATGTAAACAGCCATTTGGAGAGGTGCAGAAAGAGGAGGACTTACTTAGGTTTAGTTCAACTAGTGACAGAAACTGGAAATCATGGTGACTGAAAGCAGATCGAAGTTCATTTTCACATAAAAGAAATAAATACAGAGATGCGAAGCCAAGGGCTGATAAGACAGCACCACACACAGTCAGTAGAAAGCCTGGCATCTCTGTCTTTCTTTCTGTTTTGCCACTGTAGCTTGTTAATTCCATCCTGAGGTTGGCCCCGAGATGGCTGCTGGAGCTCCAACCATCACGGCCAGATTCCAAGGAGAAAGGCTAAGAAGAAAGCCAGCTTCCTGGTCTAATTATTCCCCTTCTGAAGAATTTTCTCTAAAGCAACCCCCTCCCCACCATCAATGTCTTCTGCTTACATCTCCTTGCCTACAGATATCTGTAAACCTGGGAAATGAAGTTTTGTTTTGGTTTGCTTTTCCAGCTGGCCCTATTGATGCTCCTAACAACATAGGAGTCTGTTAGTCAGGAAGAAAGGGGAATAGATGTTGGTAGGGGAATAGATGTTGGTAGGCAACTAGCAGTTTCTGCCACAGAGAAACTCCTAATCACAGAAGACCATTCTGGGGAAATGTGTCATCATGAAGCGGAAAGAAAATATGAGTCAGTTATGCAGAAAGCATTGCAGATGGAGAGAACCAACTTCTGCATAAAGCCTAGGAGGTAAGAAATTTCATAGAGCCTTTAAGGAAGGCTCATAGGAATCGGGTATGGACACTCTGCCCCTAAATATAATTCCCTCATCTGTTTAACACTTACTTTAGCTTAGGATCAGTGAAAACATAAATCTTCCTATCCATCTTAAGAAAAAGTTGGGGTTCCCATTCACATTAGGGTATAAGTAAGTGTCCACTCTTTACAGAAGAACAGATTTGGAGGGTGGGTCCTGGAACATGAATGGAGAAAAAAAGAACTCTGAACACAAGGGGAAATGCCGCCTTTCCTCTGGTTTTTGGGCTGAGATGGCGTCTGGAGGCAAGGGGCACAGGTGACTCTCCTAAGCAATGACTGGAGAGGCTCCAGCTATGTGACTCTGATACCATCCGAGAGGACTCGGCATACTACTACCTGTTTGACGATTTCACATCATAAATACATGAAACAATATTTTAAAATTGCAGCCTCCTTAGCTCTGGACCCTATGGCAACAGCTTCTCTAAATTTCTTTTGTTCTGATCTCACACATCATTTCAGCATGTGAGGAGGGGGATGCCTGGGGGGAAACGCAGGCTAGACAAATGTAAAACATGTTGATTTTGTTTCTTTTCTTTCTTTTTTTAAAAAATTGATTTTTTTTTCCTTTCAACAACTGAGCCTGCCAAGCCCACTTCAAGGAAAGGAGTTGCATTTTAAGTTAGCCCTACTTTCTGGAACTGGTGGGAATGTCTTCTTCTTCTTCTTCTTCTTCTTCTTCTTCTTCTTCTTCTTCTTCTTCTTCTTCTTCTTCTTCTTCTTCTTTCTTCTTTTTAAGGTTTTCCACCTGTGGTCACTTTGTAAGGCTTTGCAGTCCCTCCATGTCTTCTCTCCTGCCGCATCCCAGCTCCTCCTGGCCCAATTTCTCATCACATCTGCTGTGGGCCAAGTGCCCAATAATTTTCCATGAATGCCTCTGTACAGCAAGGTTTCACAGCTGCACTACTTAAGGTGCAACATACCCAGTGCATATACTTGCAGCCTACCCCTGTCAACCCTGCCCAGAGAGCCATTGCAAATTCAGTTTCCCGGGAAGAGCTCTGACTTTGCAACTCCGTGATCACACAGCCCCACTCCATGGGCAGACGCAGCCCCACGTACTCCCTTCTCCCACAAGCTTTCCTGTTTGCAAAAGCGCAGCTCAGGAAGGGAAGTAGGAGGTGGTAGCATCATAGTCTGGGAACAAAGGGACACTTGCATACATTACTCTGAGGTCCAGGCCACTATACACATTGGGCAAAATGTTTATTGTTGCTTTTTTGATAAGTGAGCTATAACTCTTTAAATGTGTCCGAGTCATCACAGGATCTGATTCTTGTCTCTTAGAAGGCATTACATTGCTTTAATATGCAACAGTCTAACAGAACATTAAATCATTTTTTAAGGTTTCATCTAGTTGAGCCTGAGCCAAGGTATTCTTGGGTTGGGTTTGCACATCCACCCTTTTTTTATATAGTTAAAAAGAAACACACGACAAAATACCTATCAAGTGATTTCACTCTTGCCAGCATCCAAGAGTGATCTGCTTAAGTGGGCCCTTTTGGTTTCCAGGGGCCCTACTGTATGGCTTCACTCCCCAGGATCAGCAAGTATTTTCTGAGTGCCCACCCCCCCCACACACACACCAGCCTGCAAAATGAGCGGTGGGAGAACGTGGTGGGCTGGCCGCAGGTTAGGAAAGTCACAATTTCCCAGGAATGCCAAAGACTGGGTTGGAGAACCAGGCTAACCTGGGGCTGGGAGGGAAGTAAGTGCTTGCACTCCTTTTATGAACAATGCTTCAGCAAAGGCTTGGCCTCACCTATGATCCACTCTCTCTCTGCAAAATCCTGCTGGGTCACTGAGGCCACAGTGAGGGCAGCCCTCTCAGGAAGGCTTCTTTCCTTCTGTACCGGAACTTCCTCTTTCATCCTCATTCAGGCCACCTTCCAAACAGCCTTCTGTAAACTCTGCCTTGGATTAGGTTTGGCTGTTCACATGTCAATCTCCTGGCTGATAAGAGAAGGGCTGTATCTTGATCACTCTAGAATCTTGGTGACCCAGAGAATGGGGTAGAAGCCCCCAAACACACAGCCTTCGTTCGGGAAGATGGGGAGCCGTAGCTTCCACTGTAATGTCTGGCTTCCTAGCCAGTGCTCAGCATAGACCACCATCCACACCCCATCCAGGTTACTTCACTTTTGCATTTTGACCCTACCTCTGTCTTGCCCCAGGCCCTCCTCAGCCCATTTTGGGCCTCCCCCACCCCACCTTCTCCCTGCCTGGGTTCTTGGGAACACATTGCAGCGGGAAGAGAGAAACATGAGGACATCGGGTAGGAGTGAGTGAACTTCTGTCCAGTGTTGGTCACTTCGAGGGTAAGGCCCACGCCCCGGGAATGGGCCATAATTAGGAAGGATGGCTGGGTAAGCAGTGGCCCAGATGGCTGCCCAGAGTCCTGATGGGAAGCTCATTCAGGATGCCCAGTGACATCCTGAGGACCTTTTAGATCATTCTGGCTCTGTCCTCACCCAGGGCCCGGCCCCTGTAGGGTGCTCCTCCTGCATCTGGCATTGCCCTGGCTTCTGCCCAGATCCTGGGGCGGCTTCTAGAGACCTTGAGGCGCCAGGAACCACCAGGGTCCAGTGTCGCAAGCCCAGGGCCAGGAGACAGTCTCCCTGGGTCTGGCTTCTCCTCCCTAGCCGGCTTGGCCAGCCTGGAAACAATGACTGCGGAGAGACACTGCTTCTCACGGGGGTTTTGGAAACCGCGGTGGGGCCTCAGCAAACAGCTTTTGCAAAGGACTGTGGCTCCCAAAGAGATGCTTCCACGCTGGGAGGGTGCAGAGGAAGTGACAGAGACAATAGACAGCATTGTGTCTTCTCCCAGGAAGCTCTGCTCTGCGTTGCTTTCAGGGAAATTGACTCTGGGGCCGCTCGGTCTGTTCCAGAGCGACAGCTTTATGTGATTAGGTTAGTCCCGGGCTAGGACGAAGCCGCACTTCCTACCTCATTAACAATAACGCCAGCAAAGACCAGCCATGCTGGGGGGGGGGGGGCTCGGCGGCGGGGGGGGCTCGGTGCCCTAATTCGTGGGGCGAGGGCTGAGCGGAGGGAGTCGCAACAACAATGCATCTTGGAGCAGAAGCTGTCTGTGGAGGGAGTCCAGCTTTGATGTGGGGCCCTGTCCTGATTAGGGCTGATGGCTGGGGCCCCAGCCGTGCTCTGGAAGGTGGCATAAGCCGGGATGGCATTTGGGATGTGGGCTTTTGCACCTGGGTCTGATGAAGTTTGATGGGGTTTAACACATGCAAACAGCAGCTTTTGTTCTGCAGGACAATGGCCTCCCCAGCCTGGACCCAGTCTGAGACCCCCGTGGCACCCGTTTCCTCCCCGTCGCCTCTTGTCACTCTCCTCGTTGAAGTTTAATTAGGACAAGGAGCTTTCGCAGGCTCATTTCGCACTCCAGCAACTTTCTAACACTTCCTAACGAGGAGGAGGCCACAGCCTGAGGAGGGGAGGGGGCAGCAGAGGAGGGTATGGGGAAGGACAGAACGGTTGAGGGGGCTGGGAGGGGCGAGCAGGGGGTGTGTGGGGAGCAGAACAGGCACAGAGGAAGCTCAAAACCACACTGGATCCTCCGGGAACTAGGGATTGATCTGGGAAGAAAAGAAAATAAAACAAATCCTAACTGGCCTTTGTTTTCTGGGTGGCCAGACAGTAACTTCCCCCAAATTCTCTCTGGTTCCGGAAAAGAAAGCACAAGATCAATCGGTGTTGACTTTGTGCCTTTCCGAACTGGATCGCATGGGCCGTTAACACCTTATACTCCTCTAACTCACACACAAGCTTTTCCCGTTCACTGGGTTCTGAAGCGTAGGAGTCACGGGGACAATGCCCGGTGTCCCAACTCGCTCCCGAATCAGGCTCCCACAGGAGAAAGAATCCTGCTCCATGTGCAGGCTGTAGGAATCCCATATGGAGGGGCCAATCCCGCTGACCTGGCTGGAGGTGTCGGCAGGAAGAAACAGGTGGGGAATCCCTGCGTACCCTTGCCCGTTTAGTCAGTATAGTTCTGATGCTGCTATGGTAACAAACCCCCTAAATGGAGGTGCTTACAACCTGCAAAGATATTTTTTCTTCTGCTACTGCTTCATGTTCATGGGGGTGGGCTCAAAGCTCTGCACTCCATCACCTCCCCTTGGGGCCCTACGCTCATGAAGCATTGTCCCATTATGAGCAAAACTGACCATGGGTGTAGTAGAGGGAGAAAGAGATGAAGGCAATGCACATTGGCTCTTGAGCTGCCTTCACAGAGGTGATCACATCATTACCAAAGAAAGTGACATATACATATGTGAGAGGAGACGTGTCCTTTTGTTATGCTTCTAGAAGGCAGACCAGAGATATTTGGTCAGTAGTACCAGTAACCTTCCATTTAGCTATGTATTGCTGTGTGACACATTACCTCAAAACTTAGTGGTTTCAACCAACAGTTATTTATTTTCTTACTCAGGGATCTGGGAGCAGATTAGCTGTGAGTCTATCTGGCCACAGTTCAGTCCTCCTCAGGGGTAGCCAGGCCTCTCCGTCTATCCTTATCAGTCTCCAACTGGGAGGAAGGTGAGAAGAGAGGAGTGCAAATCTTTCCAGAGTCTCCTGGTGAAGAAGGACAAAGAGAGAGAAAGAAGGGAAGTACTTAAGTCCTTGAAGCTGCCCAACCCCTCCTCTGGCTTATGCCAGCTCTGCTCTGCCACAGGTGGGTATGGCCTGTTGGAGCCGGGGTCTCTGCCCAGGCAGATTGAGATGTTCCTTTGTGAGGAAGGTTAACAGACAGCTGGGCCCCCTCACTAGCTACGTATATACTAAGTGCATGGGCTTCCCAAGGCCTAGGTTCAAGTCTATGCTACAGAGAAATGACAAACCACTATGTATGTAACCCTTTGAGTTATGAGTGAAACTTTAAGGCCAAGCACCTAATGAACATCCTGGCTCCTGTGAAACTTCTAGCAGAGATTGCAACCCATGAGAGCTCCAGACAAGAGGAAAGAGCCAGAGCTTTGAGAGGAAACCCAGTGGGAAGTTGGCAATCAGAGCGATGGAGGTGGGGAGTGACGTGGGCAAGATGTGCCCAGCTGTGGGCCCTGACCCAGAGGCTCTGGCCTGCAGTGGTAGGAAGGCCTCTCAAGTCCCTTTTTGATAACCCATATAGTTTCTGCCAATGGAAGATTCTCAACTTGGAGAGGGAACAGCAAGAATATTAAACTTTTTAGATGACATCATGGTGGATGTTCAGAAAAGCTGTCAGTAGGGGCAACAGTCTCTTATGAACCATCATCTTCTTCATTTCTAGAATGTCTTGGCAGAGGAGGTGGGTTGGTGGGTAGGATTCTCACCTCCCCTGGGATTCTGGCCTATGTAGAGCACAGAGCCCAAAGTCTCTCTTCTGGGGCCTGAGGAGGGTCTGCATAAGAGGATAAGGTGGTGTCCCCAGGAGGCAGACAGGACCCATTGAGGGCAGCAGGGCTAGTGTGGGTTAGAGGATTACTGGCCACAAAGACTATTCCTTAGATAATCCCACTATTAACTCTTTGGTCAATAATTAGAAAGATGACTGGAAAAAGAGAAAATAAGGAATTTGGTCCAAATGAGGAAGGCTCAGGTAATTCACTGGGTTGAATAGGTATCTGGCGAGAGGTGTCCCTCTTCAGGGCTGTTAACCAGGCTGGCCTGGCTAGGGGCAGCCTGACCCCGGGAAAGTCTTCTTTGTTTATGTGCAAGTGGCCAAAGGCCCTGAGGATGTGAGCTGGCCAACCGATGCCACTGGCCCTGACTAACCCACAAGTGTGGGTGCGAAATGGTTCACCCAGAGAGGCCCTAGGACCCTGGCCAGAGCCCACTTAGCCAGCTTCCTCCCTGGGGAGTAGCTTTCATTTTGTGAAATGGTTTTTTTCTCTGCCTCTGTTGCTCACTCCCAGTGTACTCCCTTTTGGGAATACTTGAGACTTCGCTTTCAATGGTGAGACCCCAGGCATCCCGTGTTGCCATTCAAAAGGTGCTCTACGGGCACCCGGTTGCAGGGATGACTGATAAAACGTCCTTGGGAAGCAGTTTAGCGGAATCTGTACACACTCCATGCCCCGGGAGTTCCACTCCTACCTAAGGGAAATAAGTGTTTATCCTCACTTAAAGATATGGGCAAGAATGTTCATAGCAGCGTTCTTGCTAGGAACCGGGACACACTCAAATGTCTGTGAAAGGTAGAATGAATAAAGTGTGCATATCCGCATGAAGAAAACACCATAGTGCAATGAAAATGCCAGAACCCAACGTATATACAACCACGTGGCTGACTCTGATACAAAGCTGAAAGAGAGAAGCCAGACAGAAAGGGGTATATGCTTCACAGCTCCATTTATGTGAAATCCAGGGACAGGCAAAACCATTCTGGGGGATAGAAGTCAGGATGAATGGGGGCTCCGTTGGGGGGGTAGGTATTGCTAGGAAGGGGTTGAGAGCCTTCACGGGCTAGAAATGTTCTAATTGTTTACCTTGGTAGCAGTTACACAGGTTTATCATGGGAAATGAAAAGATTCATCAAGATCTACTTTTTAATTGAAATGTAGTTGACTCATAATGTTACATTAGTATTAGGTGTACAGCATAGTAATTGGACAAGTCTGGATGTTATGCTGTGCTCACAAGTGTAGCCACCATGTGTCACCATACAACATCGTACAACACTATGACAATATCGCTGATATTTTCCCTCTCTGTGTCACCAGGCTGTACTTTTAAGACACACACACTTTACTGTATGGCTGCTGCCCAGAAAGAAAAAAAGGTAATGTGGTGAACAGGTTTCCTGCATGTTCCGGCTCTTTCTAAAGCTTTTAGAGATGTTTCCTTAACAATGAAGAATTGATTACTCCATAACAAACAAACAAAATGCAATACAAATGTCGCTTTACCTTCCAGACTTCAGAGTCTTTTCAGGAAGAAATAATTTTGGAGGTATGACATTCTAGTTGTAGAATTTTCTCTCTCTAAGGAGGCGATCCCTGCCCCCTCCCCCTGGTGTTGAGGTTAGTGTGGCAAATAGTTTCAATTTTCAGATGTCATCTTCCAAGCAAAGAGTTCTCATTATGGTCTAATTACCTTGGCTATTGGAAACAGGAAACGGAGAGCTGAGCTATTGAACTTGGGAAAAAGAAAAGAGAACTGCTTCCTACCAATATTTTTAAAGTTTCAAAAAAAGGTCGCTGCTTAGTCTCCTCAGGGCACATTAGGTACATTAAAAATCTGCCTAATTATATATTTTAGCAGGAAACCAAAGAAAGGGCCAAGAAAGCGCAGTTTCAATCTTTTGGATAAATAAAAATAAATGTGTGGGTATGAGCTATAAATACATACGCCCTGCATTTTAAATGGCCTGATCACATATTTGCTTAAGGAATTGCTGCACATCATGGTAAAAATAAGATACATCACGTACTTTTCCCCTGCAGGATATAAATATACAAATAAATATAAAACATTGAATTTTTTTTTAATTGGGTAATGCATTCTGGTCAATAGAGTTCCTTTTTCTTCAGGAATTTTTATGGTTTGTGTGAACCGTCTAGGCAGAGGAACTCTGTGGAAGAAAATGTAGTGACAAGAAATCCCAAGAAATGGGGAGTGCTTGTGTTTCTGGCAGGGGCTTTATATCAGAGCCACTTACCCAGCACCCCCCACCTCTAGTGTAGAGAGCATTTCTTCTATGGGGACGTGCAAAGTGGATCCCTTACGGATTCTCATTGTTCTTATAAAATATATGTTATGCCGACAAGCCCAGAGAATGGGCCCTCATCAGAAGCATTTCCACGTCGTTCTGCTGCCAGCCTCTGTGATATTGGATACCACAATGGAAACCAACAAAGCAAGGAAGATCGACATAGAGACACTGGGAAACAAAATCTGTATATTTTATTTCAAAGGGAAAGTCTTCATGAATGTCTCTCTCTGGCCCTTTGGAGACACGACGAACATAGGCGTACTTTTAATCGAGTAAATTAAACTTGCTATAAAGCAAGAAGCAGCAGCTGAATGGCATCTTGCTGGAATAAAAACACACCAGGTCCCTTGAAACAGGACACTGGGAGGGAAATAATTAATAGTCACCCTCCCATTTTAAGGGAGGTCTTGCTAACTGATAGAGCCCTTTATCAACAGTTCAGAAATAAAGGAATGCATTTTAAAAGAGTCAACTAGGTATAGACTCCCAATGACTTTAGTGCAAAGGGGAAAGCCTTCAGGGAGGCTTTACCTGGTTTTCTGTCCCTGTCAAAACACACTGGTATCTTTAGCAAGATCTAATGGCTTTTATTAAAATTTACTTAAAATTATTTAAAATAGCAATAGCTCAACAGTAACATAGTTCCCACCCTTCTGTAAAAAAGTCTCAGCTTTTCCTGAATCCTCATGTATGGTGTTTTAAATTAGGGGGTCCCTGGAATGCTCAGTCAGTGGAGCATCCAACTCTTGATTTTGGCTCAGGTCATGATCTCAGGGTCATGAGATCGAGCCCTGTGATGAGCTCCATGCTGGGCGTGAAGCCTGCTTAAGACTCTCTCTCCCTCTCTCTCTCTAAAAATCAATCAATAAATAAAGTGTTGTGAGTTAGGTTGTTGATGAATTGCTTAGATTTGTTTTCACCATTCATATGTCAATGGCTGAATTAATGGCACAAGAATGAATACAGAGACACAATAACAGGTTGTTTGGTGGGGCAATGGGGTGGTGGTGCGTGGAATGCCACGTTCATACAGCTACCTTAGATAGTAAGAGATGGCAATTTCCCTGGATGTGGGAAATTGCCTGTTCCACAGGCAAATAACTGTCATTAGGACATCCTTCAACTCAGACTTACTTGAAGCCAGCAGCTCCAGCAGCTCCTGGGAACTTGCTAGAAAAACACCAAGTCAGGCCTGACCCTATCACTGAGTCAAAATCTTCATTGTCTCAGCCCCCAGGGCACTGCTGTGCACATAAAGGTTTGTAAGACTAGTTCTAGTAATAGGTGTTGATGACTACACACCTCATCCAGGCATCTAAAGTGAAGGGACCAAAGGTGAGTAAGAGCTGGTCCCTTCCAGCAAAAACCTGATATTTTATTAAGACTAAAAGGTGTGGAGGGGTGCCTGGGTGGCTCAGTGGTTGAGCATCTGACTTTGGCTCAGGTCGTGATCCCCGGGGTCCTGGGATCGAGTCCTGCATCTCCCTCTGCCTATGTCTCTGTTTCTCTGTGTCTCTCATGAATAAATAAATTTTTTTAAAAAAGACTAAAAAATGTGAACAGAGATGGGATATTATCTTCAAAAAATTGCATTAGCGTGTGGATGGGTGTCTGTCTTACATTCACCCCAGTTCTCCACACTGAGGAATGGTCCTGTTCCCCTCTCAACAGGTGAGGTCATGGTTTTATAACCTGATGCCATGCCTCCTGCCTCTACACTGGTCTGAGTTAGATTCCTTTCTGCGGCTGCTGGACCAGCCATGGCATAAAGATGAAAGGAGCAACACAAGGTTTTCTTCTGGAAAGCAAGTGTTTTGAGGCAAAGGTGGAAACACAGGGTTTCGTTGGTTTCCAAGGGAAGCCATGCACAGATGCACACACTGACTAATCCTATGCCAGATGTCTGCCTGCTGTCTCAGAGACACAGCCAGAATTCTTATTTGGTCATTGCTTCAGGGCAGGGGTGGGGGGTATGAGTGGTCAGAGGGCAGGAGGAGAGGTTCCACACTTCCGGTCTCTGAATCGTGAGCTCTTTCTCAGAGCTTGTAGGAATGTTGCCTCTGAGTTCTGTGATCCTTAACAGCGTCATCCTTCCATGTAGATGCAGGGCTCCCTCTGCCATGTGGCTACAGCCAACTGCAAGTTCCAATGAAATTGGCCAGAGAGCTGGGAAGAAGATTTGGGCGGCTGGCCTTTGGCAGGCAGGGATGTGATTGGGTCCCGGGAGCTCCCTCTCCACTGTGGGCCCAGGGAGCCCCCCACCCCCACCTCCACCCCCTCCGCCCAGATAACTTGTTCCAGGTGTGTTCAATCTCAAAACAAAGAAGCTTTTCTCTGTTGCCTGAGAATGAAGAGTCCTCTCGCTAGTTGCATGAAGTTTTTCCGAGATGGTAATATTTGGTTACAGTAAGATCTGTTATTTCACAGGAAACCCAGCAGAGGTGCCCGTAATTTGATTCACGTAGAAACTGGGAAAACTCTAAGCAGGGAGCTGGGGGGAGTGGAGATCCCAGCTCATTAATGCAGCGTTTAGTGGGGTCAGTGTTTCACCCTCTGAGCTGAACCTTGCACAATAGGCTGCCAGGTCCCCAGCCACCTTCAAAGGTCAGGGTCACCATGGAAGTTTTGCTGGCATTGCTCTAAGTATAACATCCCAAACAGTTTCCATGACCCACATTATTCCCTCTGCCTTCATATTTCTAGTGATTGTTAATATGTGACACTATAGCCCAAGTAAGTAGCATTATGCCACCGAACTAAATCCAACAGGTAGAAGTGCCAAAAGTCAATTGCTACACATTTGTTGGGGTGCTATACTATTTGGTACCTGGAGAACATAATTTTATCAAGTACCCAAGGTGACTTGAAACAATAGCTACAGATTTTTCTAAAACTGTTAATATTAATTTATATCTTTCCAGGAATTTTTACTTTGAGAACTTCTGTATCAATTAACTAAATCTGTAAGTTAGTATGAATTAATAAAGATTCATATCAATTAACAAGGAAGACATTGGAAATAATTGGGTATTTAATTTATAATATGTATGAATGGCTTAAAATCTAATTCATTGGAACATATTTTATCAAGATCAAGAGCATTAAGAAACACATGCATAGGGATCCCTGGGTGGCGCAGCGGTTTGGTGCCTGCCTTTGGCCCAGGGCGTGATCCTGGAGACCAGGGATCGAATCCCACGTCAGGCTCCCGGTGCATGGAGCCTGCTTCTCCCTCTGCCTATGTCTCTGCCTCTGTCTCTCTCTGTATGACTATCATAAATAAAAAAAAAATAAAAACTTAAAAAAAAAAGAAACACATGCATATAATGGGACAGAAATTAGATGAAGGCTTTTATCTGTTTCCAGATCTGATGACGTATTTATTTAAGCACTCTTAAAGAGCAGGTTCTTGCTGTCCAGGGCCAGGCAGCAAAGTGCTGAAAGAGTGCAAACCTTTCTGGAATAGCATTTCAAGCCCTCGGGACCACGGTTCACTCTTGGTCTCAACTCTAAGAGGTGCCCATGGCCAGTTTCTCTCTCAGGTGCAGAGCAAGGACAACATCTGGAGAATGTTTAAACATCTGGGTGACAGGCATTCCAGTAAACCAACAGTTCAAATGATTCTGTGCTTACTTCCCCCCCTTTTTTAGTCCTTTTGTTGAGGAACCAGAGCTGATGAGTGGTGGACCTTCCTGGTAATGCAGTCACAGATTTGAGGGATGGAAGAGGACAGTTGAGAGTGGGGATGGCATACACAGGGGCTTAGGAAGAGGGTGAAAACCATGAATGTGGGGACTTCGAGTTACTGATACCTTCTAGATCCAGGTTCCTGGCCTCCCACCTCTACCCTGGAACTGCAGTTGGCCACACTCCATATTGGGTGCAGATGTGTACTGCAGTGGTCCAGCTAGGGTACATTAGTCACATCACAAAGTTGTCATCTGGAAATACCTGGCTAATGACTCCTGAGATGTGCTTTGGTCCCTTCATGTTGGATTCGGCTTCCCAGAGTTATTTATTGTACCAGGTATTGCCCGGTTGGTTTAAAGAAGTCCTTGGTAAAATCATCACATTACACCCTCTCTCCACCCCTTTTTCCTAGGTTTTAATATGTTCAGTTTTCCTCTGCTCTAGTTGTTTGGAACTAAACCCAAGTCTGCCTGTTGCACTTACTCTTCTGGTTAAGAACCCAGATCTTTCTTTAATTTATAACATGCGCCAAATATGCTAGCATTTATGCTGCGTGATTATTCAGCAATATTAGCTTCTTAAAATGTTAAACATTTTAAAAATAACCAGCACAATATTTAGATGTCTTATTTACATTTTGATTTTTTTCTTCAAGACTGCGAAAACGATTACAAAGATAAATAAACACTTAATGGAAATACTTATAACACAGTATTTTAAATAGCTTTTAATTGTTAAATGTGTTCACCTTTCACCTCTTTAAAACAAGAGGAGCTGAATGATATCTCAGGTTCCTTCTTCTTTATAATTTTATGTTCTAAGATTTTGGTTGTGGGTCTCCTTTCAGTGAGCACACTCCAAAATAAGTCTAGTCAGATCTATTGTTTTTCCAACTTAAATTATTAAAAGTTTTAAATACCCAGAAAGGGTGAAAGAACAGTACGATGAATAACTGGGTACTTGCCACCTGGATCCCTCAGTTATTAACATTTGCCTTACCTCCTTGTCTTAAAGTATGTGTGTCCTCCTAAAATATTTGAAACTAAGTTGCAGGCATCATTAGCTCTATAGACCTCAGTATGCATTTCCTGGAAATAAGTGCATTCTTCTGCATGATGCAACACAGTAATAACCCCTAAGAAAATGAGCAAGACTGGTATCATATAACTATGGTACCTGTGATGCTGTAATATCACCTGAGAAGATACATGATGCCTCCTTAGTTTCTTTTCATCTAAAACAGCCATCCTGCCTCTGCTTGCCCTTTCTCCCATGGCATTGCGATGTGCATGTATATATGTGTGTTTAAGAGACTAGGCTTAATGCTTTGCTTAAACAGAATGTCCTGTTTCCTTGTGGCTTTCTTTAACTGTGCTTGTAGAGTTCCATCTGAAGGTTGGCTTAGTTGCAGGTTGCATGTGACTGGCAGGAAGTTTCTCCCAGGTGAGGCTCTGTACCTGCAGCTCTCTGGAAGGCGCTCACAGCTTCCTGAAAGGCTGAGCCAGGACCCTGTCCACAGAAGAGGTGGCATAGGGGGCATCTGGGTGGCTCAGTCAGTTGAGCGTCCGACCCTTGATTTCAGCTCAAGTCATGTTCTCAGGGTTGTGAGATGGAGCCCCACATAGGGGGGCCTGGCTCAGTGGGGAGTCTGTTTGGGATTCTCTCTCTCCCTCTGATCCCTCTCCCTACTCTTTCTCTCTCTCAAATAAATGAATAAATCTTTTTTTAAAAAAAAGGATTGGTACAGGCTTGGCAGAGATTATAGCCTCAGAAGCCCAACTGCCTGGCTTCAAACCATGGCTCTTGCCCCGACTTGGGTGAGTTATCTGTCTGTCTATGCCTCAGTTTCCTTATCTGAGGAGAGTAGTGGAATCTTCCTGTAACTTTTTTGAGAGGACTCACTATATTAATACCAGGAAGGTGCCTAACACAGTGTGGTACACAGTAAGCACGTGTTAATGTGGGGTTTGGAAAAAACATGTATTTAGCCAGAGAAGCTCAATCATCAGAGGACATAAGTGCCATTCAAGCAGCCTCTGTGAAGAGAGCCCAGTACATACACAGTGGGGTTTGTTGAAGGCTTCATGTTGAACACAGATGCTGGTTCTGTATATCCAGCATCGGGGCAGCATGGACAGCCCTGGGAACACTGAGGTCATCTCATGGGACATGCTGCTCTCTCTGTCACAATCACACCCAGCCCTCACAGGCAACATGATTGCAAATTGCCAATACTCATCATCTCTGAGTTACATCACCAGGAAACATGCAGGTACATATGATACTGGGAACCTGTTGAATATGGTTAATTATGTTTCATTACCCCTATCCGCCTGCTGCTAAATTTGCTGTACTTTTTCTTGAATGGCAAATAAGAAAGCTTTTTATTTTAAATGACAGCCTGGGGAAGAATCAGGTTGCTAATTTCCCTGAGGGTATAATGTCTGATAGAGGCTGGAGACCAAGAGTCATTTTCCTTAAAAGATACAACTTGAAAGTCATTCTTTAAATTGCTTGGATCTGACCTAGTGAGTTCCAAGGTCCTAATTAAAAACAGAAGGTGGGAGGATGGAGGAAGGAGGGATGGTGCGATCCAAGTGGGTAGTGGTCTGGGACATGTTGCTCATCGCAACTCAGAGGCCATCTGCAGTGACTTTGGAAATGCTCTAACACCCTGATGCCTGTCACCAGAAACCACAAGGGCACATTTGGATTTCCCTTTCTGAGGCAGTGGTGGGACTCAATCCGGGGCTTTTGCCTGAAAGGGAGGAGGAGGTGGAGTCTCCTCTTTGCTCTGGACTTGTCATCAAAAGCCTCAGTAGGTCTGTCAGTTTGTCCGTCCTGTTTTGTTGCTGACCTGATTTGTGACTTCAGGCAAATGAGTCTCAGATTTTTCATGTGCTAAATAAAGGGAAAGGGTGAAGTGTCTCCAGCTTTTCTCTCCTCCTGAGGTCCTGGTGAGCTCTAAAATTCGGTAATTAAAATCATACTTAAATTCTGTTTTGTATTTCTTTTGATGTTTTACTGTTTTGCACAGTAATCGTTTCAGAAAATATATGACATTTTGAATAGCTAATGATCATGCAAATCTGTGAGTATTATCGGAAGGTTTGGACTTGGATTGGCAAGGTTGTAATAAAAGTAGTACTGCTTATGGTGGTTGTTCTGGTAGCACTGTGGACTGGCCTTCTAATTTTGAGAATTTTGATACTTGAGAAAGTATCTTGATGCTGTGTATCAGGAGCTATAAAATATTCTGTGCTGCTGACTAGTATCCCCCTTGGGAATTTATCTTAAGATAACAAAAAATACTATGTATGTGAGGGTATTCATTATAGTACATTATATAGTAGCAGAAAAGCTGAAAATAATATATCAATAGATCAAGTTTATGCCATGGTATTTAGCAATTAAAGTTATGTAAGTGCTAGAAACAGGGAAAAATTTATGCTATAACTTTTTTTGAAGGAGAAAACAATAGGGACGTCTGGGTAGCTCAGTGGTTGAGTGTCTGCCTTTGGCTCAGGGCGTGATCCCAGAGTCTCGGGATCGAGTCCTGCATTGGGCTTCCTGCATGGAGCCTGCTTCTCCCTCTGCCTATGTCTCTGCTTCTCTCTCTGTGTGTCTCTCATGAATAAGTAAATAAAATCTTAAAAAAACAAAGAAGACAATAAAAGTACATATTACGTGATAACAATTGTGTGAGTGTATATAAGGGAGTATAAGTATATGCAAAAATCAGAAGTACCAGTGGGAAGTAGTTAGGGTAAGAGAGTGAAATTATGGGTGCAGTTGTCCTATTCATGTATTCTAATCACCTTTTTCATTTTAAAATCTTTTTTTTTTAATTACTAGGTTTGTTCCAGGTTTGGTTCATAATTCTGTTCAGTTTAGAGCATGTGTTAGGAGAGTTACTTTTAGTAACTTTGGGCTTTTTAAAAGTTGGGCTTTTTAAAATGTCCAACAGCAAATGGCATAAAAATCAAAACAAAGAAAGTCAAAACCATGTCACTGATAGCCTGTTTTTCCAACACATGGCCCAACTCAGAGCGGGCACAGAGCGTGGCTGGTATGCCAGCTTTGGGCCACACTCTGCTGAACATCAGTCCCAGCATAGACCTTTCTCACCTGGGTGGCTTGTTCGACCCAGTAAGCTAACCTCTGCCATTGCATGTCAGAAGTGGGCTTGGTGATCCTGGCCTAGTGAGTATGGACTCTTAGAAAGTAACAACTTTTATTTAAAATTTAAAAAAAATTTCTAACATCCATCACCATATATAGTTACAAACTTTTCTCTATTGATGAGAACTTCTAAGATTGGTCCTCTTAGCAACTTGCAAATATGCAATACGATATTCTTAGCTATAATACTATGTTGTACCTTATATCTATAGGACTTACTTGTTCTGTCATTGAAGTTTGTAACTTTTGAGCACCTTCACTCATTTCACCCACCTCCAACCCCTTGTCTCTGGCAACCACCAATCTGTTCTCTGTATCTCTAAGTTCATGGGGGTTTGTGTTGTTTTTTATCAATTCCACGTATCACTGAGATCATATGTCATTTGTCTTTCTCTGTCTTATTTCACTTGGCATAATACTCTGAAATTCCACCTGCATTGTCGCAAATGGCAGGATCACCTTCTTTTACATGGCTGAATAATTTTCAGTGTGTGTGTGTGTGTGTGTGTATCAAAGTTTTCTTTTTGAGCAATTAAAGACATTTACCTTTTTCCCTTTGTTATCTTTGAAAATGATAAGAACATGTACAACAGGCGGTATGAAACATGGCTTAGTTTTAAAGCATCATAATGATGACAGCTTATGAGGCGTGACCTATGGTTTGATGCACTTCTGCCCTGTCCAGTGTCTGCCTGCCCCATTCACCTGCAGGTGAGGGACTCCCTCTTTTCTCAAAAATAGATTTAAAATACCAACTGTGTCTGTGCCTTAACCACATTGGAACACATGGTAAAGCATTCTGAAATGTCGGTTCTTGGAGGGATGACAAGCGAAGCTATTTCTGAGTGACGCTACTTTATGAAAAGCGAATAGCTTCTAAGTTGGAAAGGATGTCATTTTGTTGTTTATCTATTGGATTGAGATACCTTAGGGAAATAACATTTTTTTAAAGATTTCACTTATTTACTTTAGAGAGGGAGAGGGGGAGAGTGGGAGGGAGAAGGAAAGAGTCCCAAGCAAACTCCAGCCCACGGAGCGAGGAGTGCAGAGGTGGACTTAGGGCTCGACCCCACGACCCCAAGATCATGACCTGAGCTGAAAGAAACCAAGAATTGGTCACTTAACCATTGGAGCTGCCCCGACAAAAAGTTTCTGATTTGGATCTTGAACTGAACCTAACCATGAACCAAAAACCAGAGCAGCCTTATAATTCCCGTCTTTCTGAAATACACGATTGCAGAGTTTCAATGTGTCTGGTGCTTTTCTTGGTGATGCCAGAGGGCCTACCTGAGCTGCCAGAAACAGGCCCCTGTGATCTGAATGCCCTTCAGGGACAAGACTCAGTCAGTAGATGGAACCCTTTTAAGTGACTCCATATGACCTTGAGGCAGTGGCTCTAAATGACCTTTGGACAATGGCTATATATGGGTTGGGTGAGGCAAGAAACACCAATGCATCTTGTTCCGATTGAAAGGCCTTCAGCCTTTCACTAGATTAGATTCCAGAGACCTGACATGAGGGGAGCCTACTGCTCAGGGTGTGGACCACATAGCACACAGGGGCGTCAATAGAGGCCACAGAGCCAATGTGTAGAATACACATGCCCCTCACACAAACAACCAATGCTGTCTTGGTAGGAGTGGGCTCTTCAGGAGATCTATGCTCCATTCCAGCCACCCAGCCCTGTCCAAAATATAACCAGATGGCTCAGGGATGGTGCTGCATGATTTTGACTTTCCTCAAGGGTGACAAGTATTTGTTCTTTGATAGTGGGTTTTATGGTTGAAAACAGGTGTAAAATCATTCAGATCTGATGAAAAAAATAATCATAGTAGGTAATGCCATTATTTATTTTTAAAAAATCTTATTATCTTAAGAAAAGTAATGAGACCACTTTCTTTGATGATGTGTAATAAGTAGCACTTCCAAGAATATTGCAAAGCTTCTTCACGAGAATGGATGTCCAGCTTCACAAAGAGGTGGCTTTGGAAGGCTATGCTCCACTAAATGTGCAGGTTTGGACTCAGATCTTTGGGAATCCATCTATTGTATTCATTGGGCCTTGTGTTTTTCTAACACAGCTGTGCTCTCAAAGAGACACCCAACAGCTCTATATCCATCCCACTTTGTAGCATTTCCCCACAGACTGATCCACATGCACTTGAGTTTCTTCCAGGTTCAAGAAGCATTTATCTAAACAATAAATTCTATAAATTATTAAATTTCCTGAGCCAGAGGTCATAGCACTGGAATTATTTGAATTGTATTCTGCTTTCTTTGAAAATACTGTTCCAGAACTATGGTGGATCAGTGACATTTACAAACTGTACTTACATCAACATTACTTTGAACTCAACAAGAACATTTTTTTCACGTCTGACTTTCTCCCAGAATCTTCAGTTATGATGTCCATATTACTGACCTCTTTCTTGTTAGTTTCCCATAATCTACATTGAAGTAACAAAAGCCTGTTCAATTCAGTGACTTGAGCTTATTTTTATGAAAAGAACTCTTGAGGCTAAAATAGTCAAGGTGAGGCCAAGAGTCCAACTGTTCAGTATAAAAAGTTTCACCTTTCTTCTGGTTGTATGGTAAAATATTTCCAGAGAGATAGCGAGAGCTCAGTGATCAAGCTAAGCAATTTCTCTGTCAGTTGTAAGACATCATCATTTTCTTCTAAGTGGATGATTAAACTTCTAACTCATGTTGCCGGTTTCAGATTGGATGTGCATACATTTGGGTAATATGCAAGCTTCCATCTTGGCTATATTTACGTACAGTACTATGTCAACTCAGTGAAATGGTAAGTTTGCCAGAACCCATCTTCAAAAATGCAGGCAAAGGCTGCTGTGCTCCTAAGAGCACAGCAATGATGGTAGCAAGGGAAAGATGCTCTCACCATAAATAAAGTGAAACACAAAGAATTTAGCCTAAGCATAGGAAATGAAATATGTAGACACAATTTGAAATGGCCCAGTCCAAAATTAAGCCTGGTAGGAGGAAGGCTTTGCAGCTCAATGTGAGGTTTAAAGCTTCATTCACTGATTGTATCTGCTGCTGATTACCTGGGTTTGAAGGTAATAGCAACATGTGCTCACACCTCGTAGGATAACATTAATCCCCTTCGCAGAAAACCTAGCACCACATCCAAGGCGGGCACCATGGCTGGAGAATTTCACTTTTTGCTTTATCTCTGCCATCCACCTGGCCTGTCAGGCCTGTCACATACCTGCAGCCTACAGCCTGGAAATCAGGGACTTTGATGTTCTAAAGGACGCTTTATCTTGGGTAATTTTCACCAATTCTTATGCTATTGTGTAGGATGCTCAGAGATTCAGAGTATGAGCGATGGTTTTGTCTCCTAAGATCAGAGCAATTTGCAAGCTTTACTGAGGGACAAGGTCTAATAAAGGGACTTTTGAGCTGGAGTCTGTCAACACCACTGGGAACTGGCATGACATCAAGCCCGATGATTATTGATAGCTTAAGCATCAGTGGGCAGAGAGAAAGGCTGTGGGCATGTGGAATTCCTCCTAGCCAGAGTAGAAAAACTTTCAGCTTAGTACTGGCTCAATACAAGATTTATTTTTTAATTAAAAAAGGAATTCATTTACATGGAAGGGGTGGGGAGTCAAACTCTACAATGAAAGGCAAGCCTCCATCCTGTTCTAAATTTCCAGTTGAGTTGTCCTCTCCAGAGGAGCCATTATTGCCTAACTTCTGTGGGCATCAATATTCTAGGAGTTCACAAAATACAGTTCTTCCCCACATACTACACCAAAGGGAGTGGTCCCTCACCCACTTCTGCCTCTTGCTTTGTGTAGGTCATTCCTTCGCTGCAATAATGACTGACTCTTCCATGTTCTTACTCTGTGGACAAAGGATATCATGTTCAGTGCTGCTACATATATTTTTAATCTCCTCAACACTCTTAGGAGGTAGGTACAATGATTAAGACCACTTTACAGATGTGGAAACAAAGGCATGACTTTCCCAAGGCCACCAATCTGCGGGGCCAACCCAAGACTCCAAACCAGAACCTGTGTGTGACTCCTACTGCTGTTGAAGCCCTGGAGCCACCTCAATTTCAAAAGACAGCTCTTATTACACTTGGTAGATACAATAGAACCCCTAAAGAGTATATTGTGTTAAGCGCAGTAATCAAACACAGACCCTTGAGCCCACCAACACAGTTTAGAACCAGATCTTGTCCAAAATTGCAGAGGTTCAGGCACACTGTGTTGCTTTATAAAAACCATTTTATTCCATATGTAATAATCTTTAAACAATATCTCATTTAGTTTTTCTTTTTCCTCATTCATTTACACAGCTGTGTTGTGTTCCATTGTTGGAAAGTACCATAGCTGACTTAACCAGTCTTCTAACTGATGGCCATTTAGGTTGTTTGGATCAGATATTGCTGTGCACCTCCTTCTAAGTGTGTCTTTGCACATGTCTGTGAGTATAATAAAGGGTACAATCCTCTGTCAACCGAGTCAAAAGGTAGATGGTGCAAAATTTACTTCCCAAGAAGCTATACTTATTGTGGCTGCTGAATGGGGGTCTTGCTTCATTATGATAGTGTGAAAAAATTAAACTTTTTTTATCACTGCTAATTTGAAAGGTAGAAGTCTTAGACTTTTAAATTAAATAAAATTTATAATTTTCACTACGGTTGGGCAGCCATTTGTATTCCTTTCTACATGAAAATAGCCTTACTTATTCCTTTGTTGTCTTTTTTTTTTTTTAATCTCAACAGATCATTGCATTTTATGGAAATCAGCCCCTTTCATATGCTTTCTGTAACAATTATTTTTCTCTGATTGCCATTTATTTTTTGACACTGTTTATGATGTTTTCCTAAACAAAATTGTGTGGTCATATTAACTACCCTTATTATTTCAGGATATCATATATTGTGTTGAAAGACCTAAAAGCACTCTCAGAGATATTTATTTGTCTATTTATTTATTTAGTATATATAACAACTGCTTTGTGTCTTTTTTGTGTTATGCTATAATTTCTGCTTTTAGTTTTTTTCTTTATCATGGTAAGAACACTTAACCTGAGATCTACCCTCTTAATAGATTGTTAGGTATACAATATGCTATCCTCATCTATAGGCATAATGCTGTAGAGCAGATCTCCAGAACTTATCTTGCATAATAGAAATTTTATACCCATTCATTAGCAACCTCCCATATCCCCCTCTCCCTAACCCCTGGCACCCACCATTTTATCCTTTGCTTCTATGAATTTGACTATTTTAGATGCTTCATGTAAGTGAAATCATACCATCTTTGTCCTTCTGTGACTGGCTTATTTTACTTAGTGTAACGTCCTCCAGGTTCATCCATGTTGTTGCATATGGCAGGATTTCTTCCTTTTTAAAAAGCTGGATGATATTCCACTGTATGTATAGGCCACATTATCTTTTTAAAAATATTTATTTATTTTAGAGAGAGCATATGAGCAGGGTCAGGGGGACAGGGTGAGTAAGAGAATCTCAAGCAGACTCCTCCTGATGCAGGGTTTAATCCCATAACCCTGAGATCATGACTTGAACCAAAATCAAGAGCAGCTGGACACTCAACTGACTGAGCCACCCAGGCATCCCTAGACCACATTATCTTTATCAATTCATCTAAGACTTCATTCATTTCTTTCAAATGTTCCTGAGGCTTATTCTAATATTTCAGCAGTTTCATCTTGTATGTGTTTAAATCCTTCATCCATCCAGAAGTTTTTGTTCAATGGAATGAAATAAGGATTTCCATATTATATTTTGCAGATTGCTATACTATGCCCCAACTCTACTTTTGAATCATCTACTCTTTTACTCATTGATTTAGAATGCAGTTTTGATCATATGCCATATTGCTATATGCATTTAACTTGTTTCTGTATTTACTACACAGTTCCCTTGCTTTTTATCCATTTGTGCACAAAAACCAAACTACAGCTTTATAATACTTTAACATGTGTAGGGCACATTCCTTCTCATTGCTCTTGGGTTTTAACAATTTTTCTGGAAATAATCAGATGCTTATTCTTTTTCTACGTGGATTTAGCATTAGCTTATGCAGTTAAAAAACCAGGGTGGGTTGCCTGGCTAGCTCAGTTGGTGGAGCATGCAACTCTTGATCTCAGGTTTGCAAGTTCAAGCCCCACATTGGGTGTAGACATAACTTAAAAGTAAAATCTAAGAATGAAAAAAAAAAAAACCCAAACTGGGAGATCTTGTTGGTATCTTTATTGAGATCACATTAATTGGGGGGAAATTACTATCTTTACAATGTTGTTTTTTTTTCTATACATTAAGGTAATTTCTCTCATTTTCTTTTCTTATGACCATTAATATCATTTAAAGTTGCTTTATCTAGGACTTGCACATTTATTATGAAGTATGATTCCAGACATCCTCTCTCTTTCTTTTTTTCTACCCTTTATTTCCATTTTATTTTCTAGTGAGTTATTCCTTGCACATAAGAAAGCTATTGATTTTTGCATTATTTTGTCACCAGCCATTTTACTAAATTCCCTTATTGTTTATAATAGCTTTTTCTTTTGTGTATATGTTTGAATGCATATGTTTGTTTGAGGCATACTATTCTATCATCTGCAAAAAATGAAAAATTAACTTCCTTCTCATTTTTTTTGCATTTTGTTTCTCTTGTCTACTTACATTGTCTTGTAATTTCTGTGCAATTTTTCATAACTGTAGTAATTGTATCTCTTTCTTGACTTCAATAGTAATACTGCCAATGCTTTGCCTTTAAGCAAAATGCTGCTGTGTGTGTAAAATTGTGAGTGCCTCTTTCTATTTTATAAAGATATTAAATGATGAATTATGTTGAAATTAATAAGTGCCTTTCCTAAAGCTATAGATAAATCAGTTTAATTTTTTCCCTTTGGCCTACTCTGTGTTACATTAATAGATGATCTAAATTGAAACATTCTCACATATTGGATTGAACTCCATCTGACTATGGTGTATTTTTCTTTT
Source organism: Nyctereutes procyonoides (assembly GCF_905146905.1). Classification (NCBI taxonomy): domain Eukaryota; kingdom Metazoa; phylum Chordata; class Mammalia; order Carnivora; family Canidae; genus Nyctereutes; species Nyctereutes procyonoides. Next base: position 51,919,698 of record NW_026575047.1, on the reverse strand, counting down.
AAAGCATGGTTGGTTGGATTATTTAGACATTTTGGAGCTGTTTGTGAGCAAATCTAAAAGTATTTCAAAATAAAAATTCTGAAATTAATAGTAGTTTGGAAACTTTCCTTCTTTCTTTCTAATCCATAGCAGTTTAAAGAGCACTGAAGGTATTCTGTACTTGGATATTTGATAGAATCCATTTACAATACCAATTGTACTGTTTTTGGAAAGCAACTTTTTGATATCATAAAATTTCTATATGCAAATAATTTTGTTTCTATTTCCATCTCTTCTGGTTTCTATTTTTAGTAATTTATATTTGTTGGAAATCATTGAGGTTTTCACATTTACTTTTGTAGAAATGAGCAGTGTACTCATTTATTATTTCAAAATCTTCCTTTGTAGCTGAGAATTTTCCCCATTTTCATATTTTCTTTCTTTTTTATGGCTTTATCTCTTTTCCCTCCATTTGGAAAATTGTTTATTTTATTTATAATTAAAGTTTTATTATTTAAATAACCTCTAGTTTACCCTTTTTTCCTTTGGGTAGGGTGCATCGGACTTATTTGGCAGTTCTACCACATTTTCTTCTTATCTCCTTTTATATATTTTTACTATTTATCCCCCTGAAATGTCTTCAGATTTATTTTATTGCTCTCTTCCTAATATTTTTGAGTCATACACTATTAATTTCAGTACTTAAGGCTATACATTTTCCCCAGAGTGTTGTTTTAGCTGTATTATGTAGTTTCTGATATATATTTTTATTATTTTTATTTTCTAATATTCTTTTTTAAAGTTTTATTTATTATGTAATCTCTATACCCCACGTGGGATTCAACTCACAACTTTGAGGTCAAGAGTTGAATGCTCTTCTGACTGCACCAGCCAGGTGCCCATATCTTCTAATATTTTGAAGTTCTGGTTTCTATTTAGTTTTGGTCCTGAGATTTGTAGAAAGAAAGTTATTAAAATTTGTAGGAATCAGTTACTTTTAAAAAAACTTGCTAGATTTTTTATATTTGTGAAAATGTCCTTATAAGGTGAATAGTCACTGTTAATTTTTTTCTCTCCAAATGTTATTTGATCTTGACTATTTGATACACCAAAAACAAACAAAGCGATACTCTTTATCTTCATTTCTGCCATGCCTCCCCACACTTTGGGAAGTCCAGCTTCCTTTTCCTACTTTCCCAATTTACCAGGGGTAGCATTGAACTTTCAAGTAAATTCAAGGACCTACAATGTTAAATTATGTCCATTTGAGAGGTTGCATAGGTTTAGAAACTTAGCTTCTGTGAGGATAGAGACATATAGGACATAAAGGGGAGAAGGGAGTGTTTAAATATACTCCTAAATCTGTGAATTTCATACCAGGGGAAGCCAAGTGATTCCAGGACCCAGTGCTAATGTTGGCTGCTCTTGGAATCCTTGCCAGAAATAATCCTGGCCCTTTGGTACTGAGCAGAAGGAGCAAAATCAAGAATCTAGTCAACAACCTCAGAACAGATAAGCTTGGCCCCCCCATGGGGCATCACCTTCCCAGATGGGCCGTGCTTCCAACTCTACCTCTTGGCTTTGGGAGTGGTCACACTTCATCCCTTCTCTTTTCTATGTGCCACCATGGACATCAAGAGCCTCTCCAACAGACACTTCTCTCCTTTGCCGTGTGTTTCCAAGGGAAGGCATTGCTCCAAAGCATTCAGAAATGTGGCATATAAAATCCAACGTTGGTTTTATGAATATTCACATACAACCTATAAAACTGTGACTTTAGCCCTGAATGCTCCCTTAAGTAATGAATTTTGAACCCCCCCCCCCAATTTTCTCACAATGACTCAATCTGATGAAAAAAAAAAAAGATATAATTCTCAAGGGATTCATTTGGTTCCATTGCCCACACCATCTGCCATTTTCTACCCTGTCCCAATGCGGTGGGTCTTCTCGGGTTGTTTCATTTGGCTGATTGCTGTTCACATCTTTCGTGCCAGTCCTTGGGTGTGCATTCTTTCTTGAGACACATCACCAAATCTGATTACTGTAGTGAGCTTCCCCTTCCCCCTGGGCATTTATTTATTTAGATATAAGGAAAAATGACAAATGTGTTTTGTATTACGTGCTATCAACTACAGCAGGCTTCAATTCCACAGGGCCAAGGGGTGTTTTCTATTATGGTTTCTACAGGGCCCCTGTGAGCTAGGCTTTCCTTCCGTTGCCAGCTGGAGGGAATGGCCTAGGTTCCCCTAGCCAGTCAACTCAGAATAGAAGAGAGAGTGTGTTACCTACTATTTCTTCCCTTTATACTTTGCCTTTAATGTGTTTTGTTTGTTTGTTTGTTTGTTGTTGTTTCTTTTTTTCCCACAGCTTCTTTTTCTCTCAGAGCAAACATAACTGTATATGAATCTCAGGGCAGCTCACTCATGTTCCTTTTAAATTCTACCAGTACTTCATTTTGACTTTGAACATCTTCAAATATTCATCAAATGAGAACCATGACAATAATGATACCAGCTACATGTCATTGAATCTTCAGTTTATGTTAAATCAGTCTTTGCAAAGCATCTTACATTGGTTCTTGCAACAACTTTGTGAGATAGGAATTTTTATTCCCATCTTACATATGAGGAAACTGAGGGCTCTGGGTAATTAATTAACCTCAGGTGGGACTGAGATAAAGCTCAGAATATATAAGCAGCAGTGGTTGGAATGCTGGAAGGAAGACAATAGCCACTGTTACTTCCCTATCTCTAACTTCCAAAGACTCTTCCTCCAAAGTGGCAATAAATCCTTTTCTAGAGCTTGGTCAGGAGTTTGAGGATTCAGCATGGAGTCAATGTTTGGAACAGAAAATCGAGTCCTCTTGTTTCCTGCCTACAATTTCTCTCTCTCAAGAGGGCTCTCCTTTCCACCTGATCTATTTTTAGTGAACCAAATTGATATAATTACAGGATTTTAAGCTATTCTTTATTGTTCTGAATGCTAATTTCTTTAACCTGTCATTCCCTATTTTTTCTCATCGAAACATAGATTGTTTTATTTCTCATATTTATAAAGTGGATTCTAAGTTTAAGACTGTGACGTTATTTTTCAAAGAAAAATTTCTTTTCACAGACACTTCATGTTTTCAACTGTTTCATTTCCCACTATTCCCACTAGCAAAATCATTTGCTGAATAAATAGTAGATCAAAGCTGAGAAATGCTTCTTAGAATGCATCAACCTGTAAGTCACCATAGGTTTCCTTGGATGTAAGCCCTTGAATGTGGGTCCTGGGCATCAGAATTTTACCTTTTTACCTTACACTAGCCTTACAACCAATGCCAGGGTTGCAAAAATCTCTTAAACCTGAGAGGATTTTTGCTAGGTGCTAAACCTTTCTAATTGGCTGTGCTCAGAGTCTGGCAGTGTTCAGGAGCAAGTTCGGAGACTCCTGTTTGTGAAATCCTTGCTACAACTACTTTTATCCCAAAGGGTCATTATGGAAAATGATCTTTCATAACTCAGACATTTCAGAGCATGCCAAGGAGACAAGATTTTTTTCTGCCTTGAATGCACAAGAAACACAGACTCTGCTTCTTTAGTAATAACTACAAGAAAGACATTTCTAGTCTTTCACACGTGTGGTTATATGCTCAGGATAATATTTCCTGTGGCGGAAAATCCCAGGAGACAGTGATCTGGAGCAACAAGGAGGTGCAAACAATTACTTTAATGGGAGCCAAGGCCTGTAGCTCACGGGAAGGGCTGGAAGCTCCTCCAGCAGCTCAGCAGAGCCCTGGAAGGCAGCTGTGTGACAACCACACTGCAACTCTTGGGAGAGGTGCAGCCTGAGATCCTGCAGTGTAATTGTCTGAGCTGCCCTATAATTTAGGGTGCTGAGTGTGATATAAGAGGGTCATTAAATCAGGACATTAACCATGTCAGAAAGTAAATGAGCCCCTTTGTTGGATGAGTTCTGTGGTCTTGAAGTCACCAGGGTAAATCGTTCACATGAAGACAGCTCCCAGGAGGGGTCTGCGCAGGCAAAGTCTGTGGGTCTGCAGTCTGCCTAGAAGGACTGGGTTTTGTACATATACCACATGTGTGCACACGTTGACACACACACGCAAGCTACATGCTGCAGCTTATGAGGACAGTTTTCAACTTCAGCTGAGGTCAATGCATTTTAACAGTGCACCTGTCTGACCACTCACTGGAACGGACAAGGGACCTCATTTCTACAGGAAGGCAGGAGTGTTCTTCCCCGGGAGGGTGTCCACAGAGGCCACCTTAGAGCCAGTGAGTGGCTCTAAGTTAGTGGCTTTGAGTTAGAGCTGCAAATGCTACCTTGTGATTTCAGAACTTAATTTCAGGTGATGGATCTTAATGTTTGGCCTAATTTGCAATTTTTTTTCTAGGAGTGTGTGTGTATTTTAAACCATTATTTATTTATTTTTCCATGAACCACATGCCAGACACTGGGCTAGGCCCTTCCACGTATATATCTTCTTATTTGAGGTAAGAAAAAATGATCTTCAATTTACAGAGAAATAAAAATTTATATAAAGAGGGGTAGAAAAAGGGTAAAAAAATTGTGTTAATATTGGCTGAAGTTAAAACAAGTGGACATTCATAAACAAAACCCAAACTAAAAAAACCTCTTAAAATCTAAAAAAACTGTGATCTGATACCTTATAAAAAATTAATTCAAAATAGATCATGTTAAAGTATAAGACTTTTAGGAAAGCAGGAGAACATCTTTATGACTTTGGGTCAGGCAAAAAGTTCTCATATATGACATTAACAAGACGATTGATGGGAAAAAGAAAAACTTCATAAATTGAATTTCATCAAAATTAAGTCTTTTGCTCTGCAAAAGGCACACTATTTAGGGAAGATTAGAAGGCCACAGACTGGGGAAAATATTTCCTAATCATGTTTTAGGTAAAGGATTTATATCCAGAATTTGTAAAGAATTCTCAAAACTCACTGTCAGAAAATAAATGACCCAATTTTAAAAATGGGTAAAATATTTGAACTGACACTTCCCCCAAAGAAGATGTAAGGATAGCAAATAGGCACATAAAAAGATGCTCAACATCGTTAGCCACTGGAGAAATGCAAATTCGAACCACCCTAACATAGCACTCTATATCTACCAGAATGGTTTACATGAAAAATACTGGCAATACCAAGTGCTAGCAAGAATATGGCAACAGGCACTCTCATACATTGATAATTAGAATGTGGCTATTCTGGAAAACAATTTGTCAGTATCTTATAGATGTACCGACCAGGTGACCCAATAATCTCACTCCTAGATATTTGTTCTAGAAAAATGTAGAAAAGCCTGTTCATGAATCCTTAGAGAAACAATCTTCATAACTGCCCCAAAGTGAAATAACCCCAGTGTTTTTTGGATGGACAAATAGATAAACTACAGACATGTATGTATACCATGGAATACTATTCAGCAGTCAGAAGAACCAGCTTTTGATACACATGGCAATACAGATGTTTCAAAGGTATTGTGCTCGAGGAAGAAACCAGTCTCAAAATTTCCCTACTGTCTAAATCCACTTACGTGACATCCTGGGAAAAGCAAAACTATAGAGACGGAAAACAAATCAGTGGTTTCCTGGGGTTGGGGTGGAGGAAGGACTGTAAAGGGACAGCATGAGGGATTTGTTTGGGGTGATGGAATTCTCCATAACCTATTGGTGGTGGTTACACAGATCTACCCACGTGTGAAAACTCACAGGACTATTTATCAAATTAAAGTCGATTTGACTGTATATAAATTTAAATATTAATAGTAAAGCAAATAAGTGAAAATATCAGCTAACATTTATTGAGCACTAAGTGGGTGCCAAGCCATATGCGAAGTATGGTTGGTTTAAGGTCATGTAATTCACTCCTTTCTGTCTTGGTCTCAGACTGCAGCTTTCTTTTTTTTTTTATTTATTTTTATTTATTTATTCATGATAGTCACACAGAGAGAGACAGAGAGGCAGAGACACAGGCAGAGGGAGAAGCAGGCTCCATGCAGGGAGCCTGACGTGGGATTCGACCCCGGGTCTCCAGGATCACGCCCCGGGCCAACGGCAGGCGCCAAACCGCTGCGCCACCCAGGGATCCCAGACTGCAGCTTTCTACCACATCTCAGCTACCTGCCTTTTCAACTCAACTGGCATAAATCCCAAATCCCAGAACAACTTAATGTTATCTATCACCGGTGATTGCTCTTACAATGACTTTTCCACTTGCTTTTTTACTTTATTCTTTAAGTTTCACAGATTGGTGCATGGGATTTGGTCTCTTACCATGAGACCTGGCTTTCTCTGGATGGAAGCTCTCTGTGCTAGCTGAGATTGGCAAATGGCACCAAGGTGGACTCAGGTATGTGCCAGGAGGTTGAGCTGATGGTGGCCATTCCCAGGAGTCAATCCTCTGAGCACACAGAAAAGCCATACAATCTGATTCCTGATACCCATGTAGTATGGAAAAAGACCTCCCTGGTTCAGTGGAGGGCGCTCCTGATTAGGGCTGTCCAGGGTGCCATGGCATAGTCATCACACAAGTTAGTGCTCAGTAAGACGAGCCTCGTCCTGACATAGATAAAAATTAAAAGCATTCCACACAAAGCCTATAATTCTTCCTCTAAACAGTGCAGGAGTGGGGCTTTATCTGACCAGAGTCAGATGTTAATATGATTCAGGGAAGGTTCTGGAGTTGATTTGTGGCTGCAGGTGACTCTGCCGGGACTCACTGGAATGTGGCCAGCTGAGGCATACTGGAGACTGCCTGGCCCATCTGATCCTGAGGGTGGGCAGACGTCTGTGAGTCTGTCCATCTGTGCTTCCCCTCTGCTGTGTGTTCTCCATCCTAGCTGGTTGTAACCCCAAACTCTCCGTGTGGTATTCTGCGAGTGACCCCAATCTGCCATGATGACTGTGGGGCCCTGGCAAAGTGTATGGGAAAGGCCTGTGTTTCGAGACTGACTGCAAGCTTCTTCTCTGGGGGGAAAATCCACTGTGTGTAGACCAAACAAGTGAGATGTATGAAACATAAAACATGTTTTGTAAATTGAGTGGGATTTCAAAGGCCTAAATTCTGGAAATAACCACCCCCAAACAGATACATATTTAAAGGGTCTTAAGATGCATCCTAAGTCAATTTGACAGTATATAAATTTAAATATTAATAGTAAAAGCAAGTAAGTGAAAATATCAGCTAACATTTATTGATCACTAACTGGGTGCCAAGCCATATACGAAGTGTGGTACCCATGCAAGACGCAAGGCCTGTTTCTCAGACAAAGACTGTGAAAGCAGGACAATTAAATGGTTTGGAGACAGAGAGAGCCCTGCTTTAATTTATTTTCTCAGGGAAATACTCAGTGGATAGGATTACTGCCATCAGAAGATGATATCATTAGGTGAACAGAGAGCCTTTTTGGTGAGTAGAGGGTGCTCACCTATATTCCTGGTCACCTCCAGAGCTTCCAGTCCCCCAGCCCTGGGGAGGCAAGTGGTTCTTCAGGGCACAAGAGCATTGCTGTATGGTGAGGCACACTTACGCTGGATGACTTTGTGGGGCATATAAACCACTGGAAATCTCAGCCCCCACGTCTGTGAATGGGACATTATAACAATAGTGCCTGCCTCACTATAAAAATTCTATAAGCATTGGCACAATCTATGTGCATGCTAACAGATTATGTACATACTGTCTATGTACATGCTAATGGTCTATGTGCATGCTAACAGTCTATGTGTGTGCTAACAGTCTATGTGCATACTACAGACTATGTACACACTGTATGTGCATGCTGATGGTCTACATACATGCTAATAGTCTTATGTGCATGCTAACGGCATGTGCATATTTATGCATGTAACTGTAATGCAAAGAAGGTGGACCAGCAGACTGGCGGGGCTGATTGTCCCAGGTTCCTTTTCTTGGCAGCTCTGCAAGTTGGTTACTTGTCCTGGGCTAAAGCCCATGGGAGCAGACATAAGAACATGCAGCACAGAATTTATTATTTACAATTAACGCTAAAACATGCAATTCTATCATAACATCCACATAGCCATTCTGTTCTCGTAGAATGCTTTCACTGCTTTTTGCCAAACTCTTAAGTATCCATAATAAGTAAGCATAGTTTTTACGTGATTGTTAAATCACGTTAAAACAAAAATTGAGGCCTGATTTGCAGGTTTTGTCAATTTCCGTAGTGTAAGTACTTCCACTCTGGCCAACTTCTAGCTACTAAATGTGACATCACTGAACATGGACCTGGGGAAACATGTGTAATGGCATCCACTATATACTTCTACCATCCAAATGTAAAAAACATAAATAACCTCAAGAACAAAAATATTAGTAAGATGAGGTAAAATAGAGATGAATTTTGAAAATGTATTACCTTCATTTTTAGTATGATTTATTTAATTATTAGTTTACATAACCTGTTATTTTATTTTATTTATTTATTTATTTATTTATTTATTTATTTATTTATTTATTTATTTATTTATCTATCTCACAGAGAGAGAGGCAGCAATACAGGCAGAGGGAGAAGCAAGTTCCCTGGGTCCTGATGTGAGACTTGATCCCAGGACCCCAGGATCATGCCCTGAGCTGAAGACAGATGTTCAACTACTGAGTCACCCAGGTGTCCCTCATAACCTAATTTTTAATAGTGGCTGTGTTTAACAATTGGCTTGTGAAATTCCTGAATATTTAACTGCTGATGCCAGCCAGCTCCCTCGGAGCCCTGCATGTTAGAGACCTCCTGCCCAGATTCTCCACCCTGCACCAATTTCCACAGGCAGTTTCTGAAGCCTGCTGTACAGATGTACAGATGACCACTGATTTTTCTTTGCTGATGTCTTATAAATTCCCTTTACTTTCTTCCTCATTGGATCTCATTTCCTAGAATCCACATCTTTCTCTTTCTTGGCTTACTCTCTCATTTTTTGTGGAACACATCCTGTAGTAACTCCCTGAGGAAGGGGAAACAATTTTCCCGTCAGATTATCTGTGAACACGTTGAATGAAATTTCACTTGTCTCAAGTGTTAACCATTCGACTGAGATATGCTATGTCATCATCATTAGTTAGAAACCACCACTTACTCTAGCTTGCATTTCTGATCATTTGTTCAACAAACACTCAGAATCTGCTAGGTTGTATTATTTCTATCCTCCTTATTATAGTAATGAGTTTCTTTTGCCACTTAAAGTCTTTCATCTGGAATGCTATGCTTTTCAGGTCTCTGATATTTTTACCCTGCAAATTCTATCATCAAAACAATCATCATTTGAGGCTTGTTTGAATTCATGTTTTTTCCTGTCCTTGTCTAAAATGCCACACACCTTGTTTAACTCACCATAACATGTCACCAGTGTGATAACATCTTTAAAGACAACGCTAATATCTGACTTTGCATGGAGCTTGTGTACTGGTTTTTAAAATGTCTTCAGCTAAGACAAGCCATTATTTATTTGCTCTGTAGTCATGATTTTCACCCTAATTTCTTCCACTAAAATGAAGGCCCGTGACTTAATGATAGTTTAGAAACTTCTGGAGTTCTGTTTTATGAATAATCTTTGGATGACTTTATTTGGGGGAAATCTATGAAAATGAGGTAAAGTAAGACAGAGAAGAAAGAAGTAAGGGAGAACAGAAGGTGAAGGAAAAGCCATCAGAAGCCAACTACTTGATGTGGAATCTGCAAAGAAAAGAGCCTTTCAGGGATCCCTGGGTGGCGCAGCGGTTTGGCGCCTGCCTTTGGCCCAGGGCGTCATCCTGGAGACCCGGGATCTAATCCCACGTTGGGCTCCCGGTGCATGGAGCCTGCTTCTCCCTCTGCCTGTGTCTCTGCCTCTCTCTCTCTGTGTGTGTGACTATCATAAAATAAAAAAAAAATTAAATTAAAAAAAGAAGTTTAAAAAAATACTTTGTTAAAAAAAAGAAAAAGAAAAGAAAAGAAAAGAGCCTTTCAGAAAAAAGGTAAAAGAATCTTTATGGATTTCCAAAAATTGTGGAATAAAATCCTCCACATTTCAGAAAGTCCAGTCTGGGTCTGTGATCTGTTAGATCCCGAGGATTGGGGGTCAATGAGAGGCATTTAAAATGCCAACATCATTGGTGATGTGATCGTTCAGGAATACCCAAGAAGTATTAAAACTTGAACTTTGTACCAGTTTCCTGTGCTCATAGGGATTGGTACCACCCCTTGGAAGGAAGTCACCTAGGAATGAATGAATTTCTTGAGGGCGTTTGCTTCCATGCCCTGTAAGGCTGGTGGAGCTGGCCTTCAGAGACCTAAAGTTTGGCAATTCCCTGTCTCCTCATCCCTTGCTCATCACTGTTTCCTTCCCATCAAACCAACCAGCTGGCATCCTCTGTGTGTACTCTGGGGCAGCCTAACTGCTGGCCTGACTCCCTCTGCTTCCCATTCCTGTGGGTGCTCAGAGTTTCTTCATCTTCCCCAGAATGACAGCACCTAGATTGTGTTTTTCCTGGCTTCTGGGGCTCTCCTAGTGCTGCATCTATAATTCTTGTTCCATGTCCCATTATAAAGCACTCCAGGCCCTAAACCAGATCCCTATGGATGGAGCTGTATCAGAGTCAGTCTTGGGGGCAGGTGTGGGGTGGGGGGGCAGAACGTAGGCTCTTATTGGGGGAGTTGTATTGCCCAAGGAAGAGAAGGTCATACATTTCCTCTTTCCCTTTCCTGCGCTCCTCTGGTGGCACTCCCAAACTTAGAGATCAGCTGTGTGCCCTGTCCCATTCCTACCACCACTTCTAAAGGCAATCATGAGACACAGAGGATGTAGGCTGCCCAAGGGGACCCATGCCAGAGGGAGATGGGGGTTGCCCAGGGCAATTGGGAGTGGGCAGGGCCAGAAGATGAAAACTGATGAACACAGGCAAGACTATTACAGGAACAGGACAGGTGAGGGGGAAGGTTGTAAAGGTGCCATGCATATGCTCAACCATGTGACCACAGCCTTTCCAGTGCCTGGAGAAGCAATTTAGCTGAGCAGCCCAGCATTGGGGTGGACCTATGGGACACTTGTCCTCAGGGCATCAAGGAAAGGGCTTGTTGGAGCTCATGCCCCTCCTCCCAACCAGGTGCATGGCATTGCTTGCATTTGTCCCCAAAGACTGAGCTGACCCTCCCCCAGCAACAAAGGCTTCACAGGAGGAGCTGCCTGCTGTCCCAGGTCAATCTGTTTTTCCTGTCATTGGCTCCAGGGGCAGCTCCTGCTCTGCACAGTTCAGATGGTAATTTTCATCCCTCTGAGTGATATAGGGTGGCTTTGAGTCATGATGTGGACCTTTGATTTGTATGTGACTATTAACACATGGTTGTCAAAGCTCCCCACTCATTCCTGCCACAGCATAGGCTCCCATGGCTCTTCAAGGGGCCTCTTATCAACTGGTCACCCTTATAATTGACACATGTGTGTGCCCCTTGCTAGCTGAACTGACTGTCTCAGTCTATGCAGCTCCTCACGTTCGGTGCTGTCGGGTACTGGCTCCCAGCTCAGCCTGAGATCCCATGCCTCTGGTGTCCACACTCAAGTGTCCACACATTCCCCAAGCATGTGCCGCCTGCCATCCACCTCTTGCACTTGCTTCTTCTGCTATGGTACTGGCTGGGACAGAAGAGAAGGTCCCTCTCTGACCCAGGTCACAAGTTGTCAAGAGGCTCCGTCTTGCCTCAAGAGTGCCAGGAGACAATCCTGAAAGACCACAGTAAAAAATCAGGACATTTCCCAGCGTCTGGCTGCCAAGGCTTATCCATGGCCATTTGATTACATGCTCTATGTCATTACAAAGGCAAATTATCCATATCATCAGACTGGTGTGGAATTCACTTTTCTGTTGATGGAAACTCTGCAGTTTTACATTCACTATAAAAGGAATTCAAAGTTGCTTATGAGAGGCTTTGTCCACAAAGAAAAGTTGGGAACAATTTATGCTTCGAAATGAAGGGAGTGGGTTCTCAGCCATCAGCGATTTGACTTGATCTACTATGAATCCATTTTCTTCATCTCTTTTGAATTTCATCTTTATCTAAAGAGGAGCAAGTGGGTGAACCAAACTATTGAGTAGAATCAAGAAGCAATGGGAACATTTCCACCGAAATGAAGGAATTTTCCTTTGAAAATCCCCCCTTCCCTTTACATTCAGAGACAAGAGAAAAATCTGGGGAGGAAGGAGAGACTAAAGGGTGGTTAGAGGTTGTCCTGGACTTTAACAGTAATTTTAGAAAGAATTCTGATCTCGATTTTATTCTTCCTGAAAGAAGGACATATTTTCTAAATTCCACCTAATGGTGGACTTAACTTTTCTAAAAAGAGTGTGTAGAACATATGGGATCCTGTGCAATCCCATATGATCCAAGCCACAAGCATGGGCCTCCTGAGGAATCACTAATACTCAGGTAATAGTTACTTTGGGGAATTCCTGAGGAATAGACAAAGTAAAATAAAATCATTTCCATAAAAGCTAGAAATGAAACAGGTGTGCTTCTGAGGAAGCAAACCCAGGGAGCCTGTTTCTGGAGTCATATCCACCAAGGAGGGTGTCACTGAGTTGCTGCAGGCATTGCCTCAGTGAAAATTTGCAGTTTCCTGATAGGTCAGCCTGAAGGTAAGCACATCTGAGATCTATTGAATTATAGGACTTAAATTCTGCAGATTTTTGGATATCTGATATGGAATGTTTAGGGAAATAATTTTTAGATCCAAGAACTATAAAAAAAAGTTGAGATGATAAAAGATTGCATACAGGAATAGGATTGTTGTTTGGCAATAATTTTCTCTGAGAAAATACGATTATTGGAGTCCTAAATGAGACTTTCCTTTTGAAAATAAATATTTCACTACCTAAATGTGATTTTTCTGCTCTGGGACAAAGGTAGAGATAAAGAAACACTGCAGGCACCTGCATTTGTAATAATCTGGAGAATTTAAGTTAGCAACTGCTCACAGGGTTGAAATGGCAGCTCTGGGACTGATTTCTCTTCCTAATTGTTGGCTTTTGCAGTCTCTAGATACTGAAGGCTGGACAATTATATGGCACAGCTGTGAAGTTCAGAGGACAGAAGTCTTGCAGTGAGGATACTATGGTTGATCTTTGACTCTTACCTCCCCAGCACAGCAAGAGGTGGGCCACTTACATGCAGGCAAGCCAGGATGCTTCTTCTGGATGACATTTTCAGCCACGATTGTGGAATACAGAAAGAATTCCATAATGGCTCCAAGACTCCCAGGGGCCTTGAGCCTTCAAGAGTTGCCATCCCAAGTTGGGAAGCAGCTCCCTGACCCTGGAAAAGTCAGAGAAAAATGCCTAAGTTCAAGGCAAAGGCAAATCAAGGTGTGGATCCTCTCACTCAAGTGGTGCTTGGTATCATAGATCTTCTGAAGGTGATGAGCCAGACAAGATAGAATAAGCTCATTTCTTCCTGTTCCTCTCATATGGACAACTAAAAATTCTGATAATAATACAACACACATAGGAAGCCTCTGAATAGTGGAAAAAACAGGACAGGCTAGGAATCTTGGGCATTGAGGAATGGCTTGATAGTGTGTTCCTAGATTTTCTTTTTGTCTCCCATATGTTCTGGATTGTGTGCTGGAAAAGTTTTCAACTGAGAAACACCAATAGGTCTAGATTTTTTGAAGCCCCAAGAAAAGCCTTGTCTCTCTAGCCAAAGGACAAAGAAAAGGGGTCCCTAGCAGAACAGAAACCATTTTGTTTCCAGTTTCCCTCAGCCCTCAAGTGCCAGTGAAGGCTGAGAGGTGAGCCTTGATTTCCACTCCCTGCCCAGAAGTATCAGGGATCCCTTTAATTCCTGAGCCAGGGTGGTGTTCAAGAGGCCAAGTAGGGAGGTGGACTTCCATCTTCACTCAGAAGTGGAAGATTATATTCCTCCTTTCCCAACTAGAGAGTCAGGAGAATTTCAGATTGAAGACAGTAGAGAAAGAAACTTTTAAAACCTGTATATGAGGGATCCCTGGGTGGCTCAGCGGTTTGGCACCCGCCTTTGGCCCAGGGCGCCATCCTGGAGACCCGGGATTGAATCCCACGTCGGGCTCCCTATATGGAGCCTGTTTCTCCCTCTGCCTGTGTCTCTGCCTCTCTCTCTCTCTCTCTCTCTCTGTGACTATCATGAATAAAAAAAAATATTAAAAAAAACCCTGTGTATGAAATGACCCCAAGTGACCTACATATAAAACTTCATAATTAACATGACAAATGTTTGAGTGATACAGTAGGGAATATTGCCTAGGTTTTCAGGTTAGCCTCAAGGTAACACAAATGAAGTGGACTAGACCTATGTGCTAAGTCTAAACAGATGACTGGCTGATAAAATAGAGGATTTTAATAGAATCCAGAATCTCATAATTCCCAAATGTCCAGGATATAATTTTTAAAAATCATTTGTTATACCAAGAACTGGGAAAAATCACAACTTGAGAAAAAACAATCAACAGCTGTTAACACTGAGATGATTCAGATGTTGCAATTTTCAGACAAGAATTTTAAAGCAGCCTTCATAAAAATGCTCTAATAAGTAATTAAGAACATTTGAAACAATTTAAAAAGTGGGACATCTCGAGAAAGAAAGAGAAAATATAAAAACTAGATGGAAACTGTAGAATTGAGAAATATAAATAAAGTTTTAAAATTCTAGATGTGATTGATATAAAAAAAAAGGAGGTAATAGAGACAAGAATCTGTGAATTTGTAGACAGATGAATAGAAATTACCCACTTTGGATAAAAAAGAAAATAGACTGAAAAAAAGTGAACAGAGCCTCAAGAACTAATATTCATGTCTCAAGAGGAAAGGAAAAAGGGAATGCGGCTGGAAAAATATTCAAAGAAATAATGCCTGAAATTTCCCCAAATTTGTTAAGGGTCATAAACCTAGATTCAAGAAGCTTAGTGAATCCCAAACAGGATAAATCAAAAAATTCCATGTCTGAACATATCATAGTCAAACTTTTGAAAACTCAGAACATAGGAAAAGCACCTAGAGAGAAAAATGATATATTACCTATAGGGCAAAAAAATTTGAATGACAATGCATTTCTCATTAGAAATTATTGAGTCCAAAAAAAGAAAAGAAAAGAAATTATCAAGTCCAGAAGAAAGTGGCACATTTTTCAAGTGTTGAAAGAAAAGAACTGTCAGCTCAGAATTCTATATCCAGCAAAAGATATCCTTCAGGAATGAAAAGAAAATAAAGCCATTCTAAGATAAAAGAAAAAAAAAAGCAGAATTTGTTACTAGCAGACCTACCTTAGAAGAATGACCAACAGAAGTCCTTTTTTTTTTTTTGAGAGAGAGAGAGAGAGAGAGAGAGAGAGAGAGAGAACGAGTGTGGGTGAAGAGGGGTGGCAAGGGAGAAGGAAAGATTCTTAGGCAGGCTCCATGCCAGTACAGAGCCCCATGCAGGGCTCAATAGCACAATCCTGAGATCATGACTTGAGCTGAAATTAAGAGTCAGATGCTTAACCTACTGAGCCACCCAGGCACCCCAACAAATCACCGTTCACAATGATCACCACTGTTCTATGATATTGTGCTATTATCTCATTTCACTGATGAGAAAACTGTCATTAGTGTTGGCCCAAGACCAGGTAGCTAATAAGTAAGAGAACAGGGTCATTCACCAAGCACAGGTAGTTTTTTTATTCTAGACTTAGAACTGAAAGGCAAGGAGAGTGGACCAAATCAAGGGGCTTGAAGGTTAGAACCGTGGACTCTGGCAAGGTTTTCAGATTTCTAGAATGGCCCTATCCTGGGATTCAGAGCCCAAGCCCTGACCTACAGCTCTCATCTCCCCAGCTCCAGGGCTCACGCTCAGAAGAAATCTCACATATTTGATGAAATTAAGGGCTTTTTGTTAAAAAATTAAATGTGGTAATAATATTGTGCTTATTATTTTTTCCAAAATGAGTCTTTAACTTTTTGGGTATTCATATCTCATTATTTACTGACAAAATGATATGATATCTGAGATTTGCTTTGAAATAATCCAATAAGGGGGAGTGAAGGGGGAATCATAATGTAGATATAACTATCTTATCCATGACTTAATACTTGTTGAAGTTGATGATTGTTATGTGTAGGTACATTTGTCTAGTCTTTCTGCTTTTGAGTGTATTTGGAAATTTCCATAATAAAGTGCTTTTTAAAAAGTAGTTCCCAAAGATAAGCTGGAAAGGAAAAAGAAGTCATGCACCCAAGGGGGGAAGGGAGGCCAGATCAGGTTCCCACGGGGTTAAGTGGGGGAGGGGGTAGTGGGAGGGATGCTGCTGATGGACTGACTAGGTATAAATGAGTTTCGAGTGTTCTTGGGCACGAACCAGCAGAGTTTCACCGATCTCTGCTGCTAAGCTTGTCCACTTCTCGGTCCAGGATGACTGGAAACCCAGGCCCAAGGTGAGCTGTGTCTTCTAGGGGCTGTCACCTTTGAGGAGCTGGAGATCTGACATGGGCACCCTAAATCTGGTGGACATTAATGGGACAAGACAAAAGTCTGTGCCACACTGGGCTACATCTTTTTCAAGTTTTGTCTTTCAGCCCCTCGGCCCCCCCCCCCCACCACCACATCTTGCTCCTATCCACCTGGCACTTAAATACTCAAGCCCGCTATCTTTTAACATTGCATTCCTGTTCCTCTCTTTCTCTAAAGCCATGCCTGAGCTGGAATGCCCCCTCTCTGCCAACTCAATAAAATACTCAGCTTCCCAGATCTTAAAACATTTCTGATATATATGCCCACTAAGAAGTTTCCCCAAGGGATCCCTGGGTGGCGCAGCGGTTTACCGCCTGCCTTTGGCCCAGGGCGCCATCCTGGAGACCCGGGATCAAATCTCACGTCAGGCTCTGGGTGCATGGAGCCTGCTTCTCCCTCTGCCTGTGTCTCTGCCTCTCTCTCTCTCTGTGTGACTATCATAAAAAAAAATGCTTAAGAAGTTTCCCCAATATTTAGATAAGGGGCGTTGATTTCCTACAACGGTTCCTTATTCCTCCACCAAACACGTTGACCCTTTTCATTAATGTAAAATGTAAACCCTCAGTTTATTAATTGATGTTTGTTTCTAATATTTTGATCTGGCAGTGTGGCCTGCCCTGCTGTGTTTGCTGCCAGGATGTAGGAATCATACCAGTTTTCTTAATTCAGTGGAAAAAATTAAGGAAAGGTACACACTCAGTCACCTGACAGATACTCTGGAGAGGAAGGTCGTTTTGGTAAAAGAAATGATGAATATGGTGAGATCTGGGATGTGCCCTCACCTGCCCTTTTTCTCAGGCCCCCAGTACCTTGGTGTAACCTCCTCACTAGAACCACTCTAAAGTCCTATATTTTAAATGCTTTCTTCTCTGATGTCAAAACTTCTCAGTCCCATCTCTCCAGGGCTCTCCTTCTTGATGGAATAGCCAATCACTTTGTGGTGATGACCTAACGGATTACTCCATCCTGGTTAGTATTTACATATTAATAATTTGGTCTGCAGGGTAAATATTATAGGCATTTGGGGCCTTTGGAGGCCAGTGGAAGAGATATTTCAGAGAGTAGGTAATTTCCAGAGCCCTTCATATCAATCTATGCAGGCTGCTGCAAGAAGCCGGCACATTCAACATATAAATCACCCAATAAATGGTGTAGAGCAAACCATTGGCAAGTCATCTCCATCTAGTTGGTGGTGGCTTTATAAATATAAGATTCATATCCACTCTTAAAGAATATGGGAGCCTTCCTGAAAAACTGGAGTCCAGTTTTAGGGATGGTCCATGAAAACCATCACTATATACTACTGGATTTACCTCTGAGGTGCTAGCAGGATGAGGTCTTTTATCTTAGGGCTCTGCAGTTTGAAAGGGATTTCACTGTGGGCTTTGTTGGGGAGCAGATATACTGTCAGAAAGAGGATGAGTCTTTCAGCTCCATAATCTTGGGCTCCTTCTAAAGTATGCACTGGGATTTTTGAGTGAGCTCCCACATGCCATATCATAGTGAGCTAATTTGAAAAGGTAAAAATTCTTATCCTGAACACTACCAGTCAAATAATTCCTTCAAGGCAAATGCAGATCAGTATAGGATCCCTCCCTCCCTTCCTCTTCAGTTTCGGCCTCCTGACGTCAGTGAAGGCTTTTCTGGCCTAGCAGCCTTGGCCTTGGGCCTAGAAAGCATCATTGTGGACAGCTCAGACATGAGGCTGATGGCTCAGATAATTGGACAATCTAGGCCCAAATGCCAGTTTCCAAAACCAGAGAGATTTCTGTGTAGTTTGACCTATCATTTAAGCCAGACAGAAAAGCTTTGACATTTCTCCCCCACTCCCTCTTTTTAAACAATGTAAAATGCTATTCTCCATCTAATTATACCCAAGAAATGTGACAACTGTAATTTTAGGAATCCAATGCCCACAAAACATTTTGTAAAACGTACAGACTCTATTCATCAATAAATTATGTATAATTAAGCATTCTAAGATGATTTTTTTCTTTTCTCCACATTTAAATGATTTCTAGCCCATTGGTAAAAGTTTCATATTACATAATGACTTCTAGAGATTTGAGACCCATATATATATATATGTGTGTGTGTATGTGCATAATAGATATGTGTTTACCTATATTAAACATATATGTTATAACAGATATATACAACTTGAAACATAAATTTTTAATGCTTTAATTCATACACTATAAAATTGACTTTTCTTTATGAACAGTTCTGGGAGTTTTTACATACACATAGATTTCCATAACCTCCGCCACAAATAGGATACAGAAGAATTTCAACACTCCAAAGAAAAACCTTGTGCTGCCCATTTGTAGTCAAATCCTCCTTTTGCTCTAACCCATGGCAACCAGTTACCTGTTCTCATCAATACAGTGTTGCTTTTTTATGTCATATAAATAGAATCACATGGTGAGTGCGTTTTTAAAAAATATATATATATATTTATTTATTTATTTATTTATTTATTTATTTATTTATTTATTTAAAAGGTGGGGAGGGGCAGAGGGAGAGAATCTTCAAGCTGACTCCCCTCTGAGCACAGAGCCTGACACAGGGCTCCACCCGATGACCCATGAAATCATAACCTGAGTCAAAACCAAGTTGGACATCCAGGTGCCTTCTGTGAGCACTTTTGGAAAATGACTCCTTCCACTACCATAATGCCTTCGAGATTCATCCAAGTTGTCATGTACATCAATTGTTATAACAAACTGCTAAACTATCTTCCAGAGTAACTGTACCATTCTGCAATCCACTAACTAATCCATAATCCATGTATATGAGAATTCCAGTTGCTTTTCAACCTTACCAACACTTGGTATTATTCACAGTTTTGGGGTTTTTTTATTGTTTATTTTTTGCCATTCTAAGTGTGTAGTGGTATGTCATTGTGGTTTTAATTAGCATTTCCTTAATATTTAAGGATATTGAGCATTTGTTCATGTGTTCTTTTTTCTAATTTTTTTTATTGGAGTACAATTTGCCAACATATAGCATAACACCCAATGCTCATCCCGCCATGTGCCCCTCTCAGTGCCCATCACCCAGTTACCCCAACCCCCCGCCCACTTCCCCTTCCACTACCCCTTGTTAATTTCCCAGAGTTAGGTGTCTCTCGTGTTTTGTCACCCTCTCTGATATTTTCACTCATTTTCTCTCCTTTCCCTTTATTCTTTTTCACTAATTTTTATATTCCCCAAATGAATGAGACCATATAATGTTTGTCCTTTTCTGATTGACTTTTTTTCACTCAGCATAATACCCTCCAGGTCCATCCACATCGAAGCAAATTGTGGGTATTTGTCGTTTCTAATGGCTGAGTAATATTCCATTGTATACATGAACCACATCTTCTTTATCCATTCATCTTTCAATGGACACCAAGGCTCCTTCCACAGTTTGGCTATTGTGGACATGGCTGCTAGAAACATCGGGGTGCAGGTGTCCCGATGTTTCATTGCATCTGTATCTTTGGGGTAAATCCCCAGCAGTGCGATTGCTGGGTCATAGGGCAGATCTATTTTTAACTCTTTGAGGAACCTCCATGCAGTTTTCCAGAGTGGCTGTACCATGCACATTCTCATCAACAGTGCAGGAAGGTTCCCCTTTCTCCACATCCTCTCCAACATTTGTGGTTTCCCGTCTTGTGAATTTTCCCCATTCTCACTGGTGTGAGGAGGTATCTCACTGTGGTTTTGATTTGAATTTCCCTGATGGCAAGTGATGTGGAGCATTTTCTCATGTGCTTGTTGGCCATGTCTATGTCTTCCTCTGTGAGATTTCTGTTCATGTCTTTTGCCCATTTCATGATTGGATTGTTTGTTTCTTTGCTGTTGAATTTAATAAGTTCTTTACAGATCTTGGATATTAGCCCTTTATCTGATATGTCATTTGCAAATATCTTCTCCCATTCTGTAGGTTGTCTTTCAGTTTTTTTGACTGTTTCTTTTGCTGTGCAGAAGCTTTTTATCTTGATGATGTCCCAATAATTCAGTTTTGCTTTTGTTTCTTTTGCCTTCATGGGTGTATCTTGCAAGAAGTTACTGTGGCCAAGTTCAAAAAAAAAAAAGTGTGTTGCCTGTGTTCTCCTCTAGGATTTTGATGGATTCTTGTCTCACATTTAGATCTTTCATCCATTTTGAGTTTATCTTTGTGTATGGTGTAAGAGAATGGTCTAGTGTCATTCTTCTGCATGTGGATGTCCAATTTTCCCAGCACCATTTATTGAAGAGACTGTCTTTTTTCCAGTGGATAGTTTTTCCTCCTTTGTCGAATATTAGTTCACCATAAAGTTGAGGGTCCACTTCTGGATTCTCTATTCTGTTCCATTGATCTATGTGTCTGCTTTTGTGCCAGTACCACACTGTCTTGATGACCACAGCTTTGTAGTACAACCTGAAATCTGGCATTGTGATGCCCCCAGCTATGGTTTTCTTTTTTAAAAATCCCCTGGCTATTCGGGGTCTTTTCTGATTCCACACAAATCTTAAGATGATTTGTTCCAACTCTCTGAAGAGAGTCCATGGTATTTTGATAGGGATTGCATTAAATGTGTCAATTGCCCTGGGTAACATTGACATTTTCACAATATTAATTCTTCCAATCCATGAGCATGGAATATTTTTCCATCTCTTTGTGTCTTCCTTAATTTCTTTCAGAAGTGTTCTGTAGTTTTTAATTTTTTTTATTTATTTATGATAGTCGCACACAGAGAGAGAGAGAGATAGAGGCAGAGACATAGGCAGAAGGAGAAGCAGGCTCCATGCACCGGGAGCCCGACGTGGGATTCGATCCCGGGTCTCCAGGATCGCCCCTGGGCCAAAGGCTGGCGCTAAACTGCTGTGACACCCAGGGATCCCTGTTCTGTAGTTTTTAGAGTATAGATCCTTTACCTCTTTGGCTAGGTTTTCCTAGATATTTCATGCTTTTCGGTGCAATTGTCAATGGGATTGACTCCTTAATTTCTCTTTCTTCAGACTCATTGTTAGTGTATAGAAATGCCACTGATTTCTGGGCATTGATTTTGTATCCTGCCACACTGCCGAATTGCTGTATGAGTTCTAGCAATCTTGAGGTGGAGTCTTTTGGGTTTTCTCTGTACAGTATCATGTCATCTGCGAAGAGGGAGAGTTTGACTTCTTCTTTGCCAATTTGAATGCCTTTCATTTCTTTTTGTTGTCTGATTGCTGAGGCTAGTACTTCTAGTACTATGTTGGATAGCAGTGGTGAGAGTAGACATCCCTGTCTTGTTCCTGATCTTAGGGGAAAGGCCCCCAGTGTTTCTCCATTGAGAATGATATTTGCTGTGGGCTTTTCATAGATAGCTTTTAAGATGCTGAGGAATGTTCCCTCTATCCCTACACTCTGAAGAGTTTTGATCAGGAGTGGATGATGTACTTTGTCAAATGCTTTCTCTGCATCTGTTGAGAGGATCATAGGGTTCTTGTTTTTTCTCTTGTTGATATGCTCTATCACATTGATTGCTTTATGAGTGTTGAACCAGCCTTGCAACCCAGGGATAAATCCCTCTTGGTCATGGTGAATAATCTTCTTAATGTATCATTGGATCCTATTAGCTAGTATCTTGTTGAGAATTTTTGCAACTGTGTTCATCAGGGATATTGGTCTATAATTCTCCTTTTTGGTGGGGTCTTTGTCTGGTTTTGGAATTAAGGTGATGCTGGCCTCATAGAACGAGTTTGGAAGTACTCCATCTCTTTCTATCTTTCCGAACAGTATTAGTAGAATGGGTATGGTTTCTTCTTTAAATATTTGATAGAATTCCCCTGGGAAGCTATCTGGCCCCGGACTTTTGTGTCTTGGGAAGTTTTTGATGACTGCTTCAATTTCCTCCCTGGTTATCGGCCTGTTCAGGTTTTCTATTTCTTCCTTTTCCAGTTTTGGTAGTTTTGTGGTTTTCCAGAAATGCATCCATTTCTTCTAGATTGCCTAATTTATTGGCGTATAGCTGCTCATAATAAGTTTTAAAAATCAAATGTATTTCCTTGGTGATGGTAGTGATCTCTCCTTTCTCATTCATGATTTTATTACTTTGAGTCTTCTCTCTCCTTTTTAATAAGGCTGGCCAATGGTTTATCTATCTTATTAATTCTTTCAAAGAACAAACTCCTGGTTTTGTTGATATGTTCCACAATTCTTCTGGTCTCTATTTCATTGAATTCTGCTCGAATCTTTATTAATTATCTTCTTTTGCTGGGCGTAGGATCTATTTGCTGTTTTTTTCTCCAGCTCCTGTTCATGTGTTCCTTTGCTATCCATGTATCCACTTTATAAAATATGTATTCAATTTTTGCTCCTTTTGTTATTATTTTCTCTTTGTTGAGAATTCTTTATGAATATTGAATACAAGTCCTTTGATATGTGATTTGCAAATATTTTCTCCCAGTCTTTGGTTTGTCTTTTTATTCTTTTTTTTTAAGATTTCATTTATCTATTCATGAGAGACACACACAGAGAGAGGCAGGGACACAGACAGAGGGAGAAGCAGGCTCCATGCGGGGAACCCGACGTGGGACTCAATCCTGGGTCTTCAGGATCACGCCCTGGGCCGAAGGCTGCACTAAACCACTGAGCCACCCGGGCTTCCCATGTCTTTTTATTCTTTAAACATTACTCTTCACAGAGCAAAAGTTTTATATTTTGAGTAGGTTTAATTTATCAAATTTTTTAATGGAAAGAAAAATTACATTTTGGTGTCATATCTAAGAATTCTTTGAATAACCTAAGGTCATGAAGAGTTTTTCTCCTACAAGTTTTAGGTTTATTTTTCAGCCTATAATCTTATTTGAATTAACTTTTTAATACGGCATGAAGTGAAGATTGAGGTTTTTTCTTTTTGTACATGATGTTAAATTGATTCAGAATCATTTATTGAAAAATCTGTTCCTTCTCCACTGAACTGCTTTTGCAACTTTGCCAAAATTCAGTTGGCCATATTTGTGCAACCTATTTCCGGATTTTCTATTCTACTTCACTGACGTGTGTGTTTAGTCTTTTGCCAATACTATACTGTACTAATCACTGGAATTTCATTATATGGTTTAAAATCAGGTAATATGAGTCATTGAACTTTGTTCTTTTTTCAAAATTTTTTGGCTGTTCTAATTCATTAACCTTTGTATGTACACTTTAGAATCAACTTGTCTAGGTGTACAAAGAATCTTACTAAGATTAAATCTATAAATCAATTAGGGAAATTGACATTTTAAGTAATTCTTTCAGTCTGTGAGTATAGTATGCCACTGTTTATTTAGGTCTTCTTTGCTCTTTTTCATTGCATTTTGTATTTTTTAGCATATAGATTCTGCACATATTTTGTCATGTTTATTTCTATTTCATTTTGGAAGTTATTGTAAATATTACTATTTTTAGAAATATCAGTTTCCAGTTGTCCATTTTTATTATATGGAAATGCGAGTGATTTTTTACATTGCTCTTACATGCTATGACCTTGATAAACTCAGTTATTAGTTCTAGGAGCTTATTTTTTTATTTTTTTAGGAGCTTATTTTTAAAATAGTTTGAGATTTTCTACATAGATAATAATATTATCTCTGAATGGGAATAGTTTTATTTTTTCTTTCAAATCTAGATGTCCTTTAACTCTTTTTCTTGCCTTATTACATTTTCTAGCGTTAGAAGTATGCTATTGAGTATGAGTAGTGAAAGTAGACATCCTTGCCTAGCTCTCAGTATTAAAGGGAAAGCATTCAGTCTTTCACTATTAAGAATTATGTTAGCTGTAGTTGTTTTATACACACCCATTATCAGATTGAAGAAATTCACTTCTATTCTTTTTTGTCAAAAAACTTTTTAAAAATAGTGCTTGGATGTTTTTCTTCATCTATTGTTATATCTATTGATATAATGATGTGATTTTTCTTGTTAATTCTTATAGTGGTTAATTTTATGCATCAACTTGAAGGGTGTTTAGGTATAAGATTAACATTTAAGTCAGTGAACATTTAAATCAATGAAAATAAAGCAGATTGCCCTCAATGATGGGGGTGGCCATCTCAGGTGAAGGCCTAATAGAGGAAAAAGACTGGTTTTCCTGAGCAAGAGAAAAATTTCCAAAAGATTACCTTTGGACTTCATCTGAAGTTTGAAGTTTGTATATATATATATATATATATATAATCCCATATTATATATAATATGCATGCCAGGGAGGCTAGTACTTTTGAATAAATCTTTTTATCTAGATAGTAGAGACATGGAGAGATTTATTCTAAGGAATTTATTCTAAGGAATATAATATATTTTAATCTTATTAATAACTAAATTTTAATATAGTATATGTCTCCAATGGTTCCGTTTTTCTGGAGAACCCTAATTAATAGAGATTTTGGAAATAAGGGTGGCTCTAGGGGAACAAAATCTTAAGAACAAATTTTCTGAATTAGTGTTAGTGTTTCTAGAATTGGTTTTCTAATTTAATTAGGTTTAAATACATAATGACTTTATTTCTGATAGTAAACAGCACTGATAGTCTGTGGCAGGATCTGGCAATAGAGATATGTAAAATATCACCACCACATATTCCTAATCAAATACTTATAAAAAGCAAGAATCTGCAGTATCATATATATGATATTTTCAAACATTTTAATCAAACTAATGAGTATAATGAGATTGGCTGGTTGCTCCTATCACTGGGCAAAGTTGGGAAAGAAAACGATGAGCTGAGGGATTCCAATTTTTAGCTCAAGTGTTGAATAAATGACCTGAAAACTCCAATGTCTACCTTGAAAGAGACCCTTATCTCCAGTAGCTCCAGAGCTGAGATTGCTGAAAACCAAAGGTAGAAACTCATTATGTGAGTGGCTGACTTACAATGCAAATTTAATTTCCAACATTGCAAAGTTCTACTGTTACAGTAATTTTCATTGGGAAGGAATGTGTTCTTGAAAGTTGGAATGGGGATATGTGGGGAAGACTTTTATGAAACTGGGGACATTGAGCACCTAATTTCTGAGATTCTTCCTGAGGGTCCACTCCCAGTAGAAGCAGCCCCTACCCCCAACCCCATCTCAGGGGATTAGCTATACATTGCCAGAGGAAACTGTTATGGCCTCCCTGAGGCAATTTCCATGCAAGACAATGCTTATTCTTTTCAGACGTCCCTTCCCACCTCCCAATACCCCCCCCCCCCCCACAGGCACACACAACTCTTTACTTCTATAGCTATGAGTCAAGTTTGGAACAAAGTCCTTTCACCCACTGCAGATTACTACTCTCCTTTTGAGAAACAGCTCTTGGTCTCATACTGGCCTTAGTGGACACTGGACACTTAACCATTGGCCACCAAGTTACCATATGATCTGAGCTACTCATCATAAACTGACGTTATTTGATGCACTGAGCCATAAAGTTGGTTGTGCACAGCAGCACTCCATCATCAAATGAAATGGTCTATATGTGATTCGGTCAGAACAGGCCCTAATCATCCAAGTAAATTACATAAAAAAGTGGCATAAAGCCACTCCTGCTGTACTACTCCTGGTGTACTACTTCTCTTTCCCAGTCTTCACCTATGATCTCATGAGGAGTTCCTTATAATTAGTTAACAGAAGAAGAGAAAAGTTGAGCCTGGTTTACATATGGTTTTGCATGATATGCAGGCATCACTCAGAAATGGACAACCACAGCACTACAGCCTCCTTCTGGAATATCCTGAAGGACAACAGTGAAAGGAAATCCTCCCAGTGGGCAGAACTTCAAATAGTGCACCTGGTTAACCATTTTGTTTGAATATAACAATGGTTATATGTGTGATTATATACTGATTCATGGGCTAGCCAGTGGTTTGGCTGGATGGTCAGGGATTTGGAAAGAACACAATGGGAAAATTGATGATAAATAATTTTGGGTAAGACATATGTGGATAGATATCTCTGAATAGATTAACAATGTGAAGATATTTGTATTTCATGTCAATGGCCACCAAAGGGAGACATAAAAAGAGGAGAGTTTTAATAATCAAGTGGATCAGATGACCTGCCTGCCTTTTGGATGCCAGTCAGCCTCTCCCCAACCTGTCATTGCTTAAAGGGCTCTTGAACAAAGTGGCCACAGTGGGGATGGAGGTTAGGCATGGACTCAGCAACATAGACTTCCATTTGTCATGGCCAAGGGCACAATCTTTTGCAGCAGAGACCAACACTGAGTCCCCCATATGGTAATCAGCCAACTATCTGGTGGCTGGTTGTTTTCATGGGGCCACTTCCTTTATGGAAGGAGTTACATTTTGTTCTTACTGGAATAGACATTTAAAATATAGATTTGCCTTTCCTTTACACAATGCTTCTGCTAAAACTGCCATCCAACTGTGGGCTTACAGAATGTTTTATTCATCATCGTGGTATTCCAACACTGCATTGTTTCTGATCAAAGATCACTTCACAGCAAGTGAAAGGCCACCATGGGCCCATATTCATGAAATTCACTGATCTTGCCATGTTCCCTCCATACTGAATGGACTTGCTATATAAAATGGTAAAATGGCCTTTTGAAGATTCATTTACAGTTCCAGCTAGGTGGCAATACCTTGCGTGGCTGGAGAGGGTTCTTCAGAAAGCTGCATATGCTCTGAATCAACATCTATGTTACTGTTTCCTCCATAGCCAGGATTCATGGGATCAGGAATCAAGGGGTAGATATGGAAGTGACATCACTAGCTACTACTTACCCCTAGTGATTCAGTAGTGAAATTTTTGATTCTTATTCCCACAGTTTTATACTCTTCTGGCCTAGGGGTCTTAGTTCCAGAAGAAGAAATGCCTTCACCAGGAGGCACAATAATGATTTCATTGATCTAGAAGTTAAGACTGCTATCCAGCCATTTTCGACTCATTTCTCTGAATCAATAGGTAAAGAAAGAAGTTACTCTGCTGACTAAATATTTTTCTTAAAGATTTATTTACTTTAGAGAAAGAGAGAGAGAGGGAGAGAGCAAGCAGGGGGAGGGGCAGAAGGAGAGGGGGAGAGAGAGAGAATCTCAAGCAGACTCCCTGTTGAGTGCAGAGACTGATGCAGGGCTCCATCCCATGACTCTGAGATCATGACCTGAGCTGAAACTGAAATTAAGAATCGGATGCTCAACCGACTGAACCACCCAGGTGCATGCCCCTGACTTAGATGATTGATCCTGAATACCAAAAGGAAATTGGGTTGCTACTCTACAAGGAAGAAGTAAGTCTGGAATTCCTAATGTGTCTCTTAGTGTCTCTTAGTGTCACTATGCTCTGTGATTAAGTTTGAAGGAAAACCACAAAACCTAATCCCAGCAGGGCTACTGATGGCTCAAATCCTTCACGAATTAAGGTGTGGGTTACTCCAGCAGGGATTAAAAAAAAAAAAAAAAACCCATGGCCAATGGAGGTCATGACTGATTGAAGGCAAGGGAATATGGAAGAAGGTAGTTATAATTGCCAGCTACAGCCACATGACCAGTTACAGAAACAAGGGCAATAATTGTCATGAATATTTTCTCTTTGTTATTAGTGTGCGCACGCTGTTCATGTGGTGAATCATATTCATTACTTTTCAAGTGTTGACCTATCTTTATCTCAGGGTTAATGCTACTTGACCAATGGTGTATTATCCTTTTTTAATATCTTATGTTTAATTTGCTAATATTTTATTGAAGAGTTTTGAATCTATATTAATGGAAGCATTGTTTTTTTCTTATAATTGTCTTTATCTGACTTTATTATGAGAGTAACTTTGGCTTCCTCCTAAAATGAATTATGAAGGGTGCCCTTTTTTCAGTTAATATTATCTGGAATTATTTATGAAGAATTGCTGTTATTTCTCCTTTAAATGTTTGGCCAAATTCACCAGTGAAACCATTTAGGCCTGGATTTTGCCTTTTTTGGAAGGTTTTTAAACTACAAATTCAATGTTTTTATATATTCTATTTCTTTTTAATTTTTGGTACCTTATAGCTTTTAAGAAATCAGTCCATTTCATCCAAGTTGTTGAATTTATGTACATAGAGTAGTTCATGGTTTCTTTTCATTAGCCTGCTAATGTCTTTAAAAGCCCCTTTCCTTGCCGACATTGGTATTTTGCTTTTTCTATCATTTTTTTCTTGATCGATCTAGTTTTAAAGGTTAATCAATTTTATTAACTTTTTAAAAGAACGATATTTACTTTCATTGATTTTATCCATTGCTTCTCTATTTTCTGTTGCATTGACTCCTGCTCTTACTGATTATTCCTGCCTGTCTCCAGCTCCCATGGCAAAACTTAACTCTACCAAATCTCAAACTCATCTGTAAAAGCTCTGCTTTTCAGCACAACCTCACTGCTAGTAACTTTTAAACAGTTTTTGGGTTGTGTTCCCCAAAGAGAGCAAATGTAATGTGTGTTTGCATATCCACCCTGGCAGGGACAGGCAGGAATGAGGGGGGAAAGAAAGAAGCTTTGTGCCTGGACCCTAGGCTCTAAACAGCAAAGTTTAGAAAACGGATTGAGAAAAGCTTTTTTCAGAAGAGACTTTCTAAGCATTGTCAGAATCTGGCTTGAATACAATACACTTAATAACTTTTTAAGTTTCTTCATATTATGCCAAAAGGTTGTAAACTAGGGAAGGTGCTGCTTTGGGTAGATTTAAGGCCTAAGGCATTGACCCTTGAGTGATACTTTTCTGGTCTGGCCTACTGGGCCTTCTCCATTTTTTCAGCCTCTAGGGCCAGAGGCCTCAGAGCTGTCATCCACATCTTCCTCGCAATGGACATCTGCTTCAAGAACCACTCCAATTAAAGGGCAGGCAACTCCCCAGTGGCTGTTTACCAGTCCCCTACAGACAGGGAAGTGAACATCTGATACCTGGCCTGGGAAGGGATAAACTCACTTTCGCCCATGGTTCCATGTTTAACAGGTCCCTGTGTGTTTATTCACCGTGTTCCTGGTTGGCTGGATTTGAATTTAAATCTTTGACAGGAAATAATGCCTTCCAGCCTGATATCCCAAGTTCATCCAGAGCCTGAGAGTGGAAACTCGGACTCTACTCTACTTTCCAGGTTGGTTTACCATTCCTGTAAATAAGTATAGTGTCTTGATTCATAAAGTATCCACTGCCCCCAAATAACTGGAGCTTGAATTGATGTCCTTAGTAAACACCCAATGCAGCAGAGGCAGACCCCTTGGCCCTGCAGGCTCCTCGTGACCTCTAGTTGCCTTCAGCCACTGGAGACCCAGGGTGGACAAACAAGTCTCTGGCCCTGCTTTAATTAGGGCCACAGGAAGCTCCAAGCTCACAGATCCCCACGCACATGTAATTAGCCAGGCAAAGTACACAGCACATATTCTTAATCTTTGCCTAGGGACCAGCTTGGAAGAAATGTCCCTGGAGAGCTCAGTTAGGCCCAAGGATGGGAACTGCATAATGAAATCAATAGGTCTTTTGTGTGGTAGGAAAAGAGTGTTTGGGGCCTCAAGAGGCTCAGCACTGTCCTGCTTCAGCACTTGCTAGGCATGGCAGAGGGCTTCTCACCCCATTGTGGACGAAGAACCACTCTTGAGAGATCCTCCCCCTGTCTCAGGAGGCTGTCCCCAGAATTCACTCCGGGGCCATGCCCGAGCCATACTTGGCAATGTGGCATCTGCAGGCCCAGTCAGAGTACAGCCTGGATGTGTTCGGAATGGCAAAATCACCCCATGACCAAAATTCCATTGCACTATCCTATCCTGTGCCCTGTCATGTTTCCAGAGATGAGTGAGGACTGGAGAACCTCCTGGCTCACTGAAATGCATTTGATCTATTGTTGCTAACCTCAGACAAGGTGGCCACTAGCCCTCACCATGATTATATGACAGTGCCACACTGCTGCACCAGCTGTGGGAACATCTTTCACTTCAGCTCAAAACAGACTGGCCGAGGAGTGGTCTTGTAGTCTCTGCTAGCTATCTAGATACACGCTATTGGCTTCAAAGACAAGATTTCTTTTTCTTTACTGGCTGTTGAATACACGCCATTGCTCGCTCTGCCTTTTCCACTATTATAGGAAATGCTGTGACCTATTTGTGGGGATAAACACAAAAACAAACAGGCAGGAGGGGACATCCGAAGACACTTGAGATTGTTTAACTGGTTCCTGTGAGTAAGGGGAAGTGGGTTCTAATCTGGCCGCCTTTGATGAGTGGTGGAAAGGGGGCCCTGGGCAGTAGCAGGGCCAGTCACGCTAGGACATCCCTGCAGGCCCACGCCACCCTCCCTAATTGGGCCCAGGAGACAGCATGCTGGGAAGGGCTCCTGCTCCGTGTCTGGCATCGGCCTGGGCAGGCGGCCGAGTAGCCCCCCCAGGCGGGGACAGTGGTCAATTGTCTGACTGTAAACAAGCCTGCCGGATTGTGTGTCCTAGGGAAGGAGATTGGCATCTAATCTCTGTCCACAATGACCGGGGCACCTGGAGTCTTGTCAGACAGCCACTGCTCCCAGATTTCCGGCTGAATGGCCCAATGATGCTTACATCTCCTGTGCCCCAGGGGGCAGGTGCTGGAGAGGCCCGGACACCTGAAAGCAGAGAGGGCTCAGGCCATGTTATTAGACCCCAGGCTGTGGGGCCCAGCTCGTCCTAGGCAGGCTGTGGGCAGGGATGCACCCATAGACATCCAAAACCACTCGACAGGGTGGTGGAAACTACACACACACACACACACACACACACACACACAGAGGCTGTCCTGGCTCGTGCTCCTCACAGGTACAAAGCCACTTGCCTGGAGGAAAGTTTTCACATCTGTCAATAGTGAAAATCATGAAGATAATGATAAAAAAAACTATTCACGGATGGCTGGGTTTCTTGTCAAAGGAAATGAAGCTCAGTCCAGGGCACTAACACCTTTGCTGTAGGTTTGAAGCAATTTAGCTCCAAAGACCAGGGATATTTTGTAACGTGAGACTATTCTGGAATTTTTCAGTGTTATTAGAGCCCAGATACAATGGCTGAAATGCATGAACAGAGCAGAAGACACTCAACCTCGTGGATGGCAATTACATCCTACATGGAACCAGGGGTCTGGGTTTGGGACCCTCATTGGAGCAACCCCTGAACCCCACCTCCATGGGGCCATCACTGATGTAGTCAAATTAATGCTGAGCTCTAACAGATTCTTGAATTCATAGCTGTTGTTCCCGGACCCTGGACAGCCACTGGTTCCTTTTTAGTTGGCTCCAGAAGCCCCGGATTTTTGTTTGCAGAACGATTCGTGTCTCTAATTTTCAGTTTATTTGGTGTCTCTCTCCTTGGCCCACTTAATCCTACCTGGATGGTCAGACTGTTGAAAAGGAGCCCCAGGCTCATGCCCCTTGCTCACACCAAAGCCCAGAACCTCCTCCTTGCTTCCTGTCATGTTCCTGTCTTGCTCGCCTGCCTCCCTACTCTCTGCTCACCCCCCAGATATGATCCCTGACATGGGTCAGGCTCCTGTTTTGATCCCAAGAGCTTATTCCAGGGCTTGGTTTTGCTGCCAGTCACTCCCTGGCTCTACTCTCTTTGGCTGCATTGGGCGACATACCAACCTCACTCTCTCTCAAATACTCCCAACTGTCCTCAACCTGCTCTGTCTAATCCAAGCATGGGGCTCACCCCACATGGTTGGTTCTCTCTTTAGGCATGAAACCTAGGTATCTTCTCATTCCTTTTTACATTGTTTCATTTGGTTGGTTGGTTTTAGAGCTTGAGAGGAATGATCAAAGAGATGAGCAGGGCTGGTTTAAGACCTTACCCCTTTAGCAGACTCATATTTTTATGAGCCCCATCCATGTCCAATCAAACCTCCCAAATGCACCTTGTACCTTACTGAAGGCATTTGTGTTTTACTACTGTGAGCAGAGTTGCATGGCACACACTGACATATTCTAAGCTGGGTAGATATTTGACGGAGTGCATAATGATCCCTGTGTACAGCATTCCTCCCTTAGTTTGGAGCTGAGGATCCCCTCCCTGGTCCTCGTCCTTGAGAGGCAGCAGCTGGTTAAGTCCTCTGAGTTTGACCTTCACAGATAGGAAGGCTCCCATGCAGGTTCTAGTTACCACTGATCAGTGTCTAAAATGTAGATAAGCTTAGTGCACCAGGAAAATTTATGGAACAGTGGCGAATAGAAACACAGGCACTCCCTTCTCTTCCTGTGCCAGATATGCAACGTGCTTACATCTCAAGGTCTCCAGAAACTGACCCCAGAGGCCATCGTATCCCTGTAGCAAGCTCACACTCTGCCTTTCACCCCGGTCCCTCCCATCAGCTTTTCTTGCATTCAGATATCTCTCCATCAAAACAAAAAAGGAAAGAAAAGAAAAAAAAGGGCAGCCCAGGTGGCTCAGCGGTTTAGCACTGCCTCCAGCCCAGGGCCTGATCCTGGGGACCTGGGATCGAGTCCCACGTTGGGCTTCCTGTGTGGAGCCTGCTTCTCCCTCTGCCTGTGTCTCTGCCTCTCTCTCTCTCTCTCTCTCTCCCTCTCTCTCATGAATAAATAAATAAAATCTTTAAAAAGAGAAAAAAACACATAACAAAGCAAAACTGCCTTGTTCTCAAAGTTCCTTCTAGCTAGTGCCCCTCTTTCCTTTGCTTCAGAGCATTCATCTGGAGTTTGGTTTTTATTTCCCAGAGGCTATTCCCCAGGCAACACGGTGCTGCCTCCATCATGAATGCTGCAGTCTGATAGATGTCCATGCCTGTTTCTGAGGGCGCCACTGTGTCCCATTGGGCACAAGTGCCACACTATTTTAATTACTCTGGCTTTGTAAAATGGCTTAATGTCTGTTGGGTGAGGTTTTCTTTGATAACAGTGTTCAGAGTTGATTTTAGCTTTCAAATTCCTTTATTGTTTCATATGAATTTTAGAAACAGTTTTCTGAGATGAATCAAAGAGCCAAAGAATTTTAATTGGAATCACTCTCAGTGTATGTATTTACTTGGAGGGGTACTGGCTAGACCTCTATGGTATTGAGTCCTTCTGTACGAACAGAGAATATCTAATTCTTTGTCTCTTTTCTGTCTTTCAGTGTGTTCTAATGATCTCCATAACATTTGCATATTTTTGTTAGGTTTATTTTTGGATGCCTGTGTTTTACAATTGTAAAATTTTTAAATATTCCACTTCTAGTTCCTTATTGCACATTAAAAACAGCATTACTGATTTTTAAAACTTTGTGTCTGTATGCCCTTCTTCATTGTCTTACTAATTCTATTATACTTTTATTTTCTTTTTGTTTTTTTTTATGTAGATGATCATATCATCTATAATTGTCTACATTTCTAGTTCTTATTCTCAGCTGATTTCATTATTTAGGAACGCTAATACAATCTTAGATAGGCATTAGTTTCATCATTAAATATGTTGTTTCACTATTAGATATGCTGTCTGCAGTAGGTTTTTTTATAACTAACAATTATTATTTTTAAGAAAATTTCTTCTATGTTTAGGTGCTGTAAGTTTTCTTATGAATGAGTTTTATATTTTATTGAATGATTTCTCTGTATTTTTTGAGAGTCCTTGTGATTATTCTCTTTTAGTTTATTAATAAGATAAATTATATCTACATTTATTCTAATGACAAAACCATCTTTGCATTCCTGGTATAAAAACCTGACTTGGGTGTGACAAATTATTATTTTAATGTACTCCAGGATTAAAATTACTAATATTTCTTATAAGATTTTTACATTTATATTCCTAAGTGACATTGGTCCATAATTTTCTTTTCTTATGGAGATTATCCAGTTTTTATTTCATCCAGATTATAATTGTCTCAAAATAAGCTTTAGTTATTTCCCATTATGTGGAGTAACTTATAAAAGTAGAAATTTTCTCTTCTTTGACAATTTGATAAAAATATATCTAAATAATTCCTTCTGGATTAAAAAAAAATTTAAGGGAAAATAATGCCTAAAAGGGAATATGGTGATCTGCTGGAAGCAGGCTTTCCTTTCTACACATTTTTCCTAGGAGCATTCCAAGCACCAAGCATTTACAAGTACCTATGAAACATCAATATAGATCATTTCCTGGGCCATAAAACAAACCTCAATTAATTTAAAAAAAAATAAAATTATGCAGAGTACATTCTCTGACTATAACAAGCCAATAACAGAAAAGCAAAAGGAAAATCTCCAAATGTGGAAATTAAACAATACACCTCTATTTTTAAAAAGATATTTATTTATTTGAGAGAGACAGAATGAGTGTGCACATGTGAGTAATGGGGAGGAGCAGAGGGAGAGGGAGAGAGAGAGAAACTCAAGTGGACTCCATGCTGAGTGTGGAATCCACTGATTCAGGGCTCCATCCCAGGACCCTGAGATCATGACCTGAGCTGAAATCAAGAGTCCGAGGCTTAACCAATTGAGCCACCCAGGCCTCTAAACAATATACTTCTAAATAATTCATGGATCAAAGAGGAAGCCTTAAAGGAATTTTTAAAAAAAATACATATAGTTGATTGAAAACAGAAAGACAATGTATCAATATTTGTGGGATGCAACTAAAGCTGAGAGGGAAATTTACAGCACTAAATGTTTAATGGGGCAAGATCTCAAATCTATAACCAAAGTCTCTTCCTTAATATGCTAGAAAAAAAGTAACAAAATGAACTGAAAGTAAGAAGAAGGAAGGAAATAACAAAGAGCAGAAATCAATGAAATTAAAAAATAGAAAAACAAGAAAGAAAATTAATGAAATAAGAAAGTGATTAGTTGAAAATAAAATTGATAAATCTGTAGAAAATAAAAGAGAGGTAAGACAGAAATCACAAGTCTCAGGAACAAAATAAGAGATATGACTACAGACTGTAGCCATTAATTAGATTATATACGAATACTATGAACAAATTTAGTCTCATAAGTTTGACAAAAAAATGGGTCACTTCCACAAAAACCAAAAACTACAATAAAAAAACTCCAACAAGATGAAAAGACAATCTGAATAACCCTGTAACTACCAAAGAAATTGAATTTTTTATTTAAAATTGCCCAAAAAAGAAATTTCCAAGTCTGGAGGAATCTACCAAACATTCAAAGAAGAATTAACATCAATTTTGCATAATCCTTATCATAAAATAAAAGACAAAAGAATACTTCCCAACTCTTTTTAATGAAGCCAGTACTACCTTACTAAAACTGCACAAAGACAGTACAAAAAAAAAAAAGAATATGAGAGAACAATATCTTTCATGAACCTAGAAGTAACAATTCACAACAAGATCTTAGCAAACCAAATCTAACAATGTACACAAATAATTATATACCATACCAAGCAGGATTTATTCCAGCTATTCAAGACTGACTCAACATTTCAAAACCAGTGAAAGAAGAATAATCATGGGATCATATCAATTGATGCAAAGAAGCATTTTACAAAATCTAAAACCTCTTCCAGATCAAATTCTCAAACGTTGGAGCCCAGATGTCATCTGGTTCAATCCCACCAACCAGAGAGCAGTAAGATGACTCAGCCAGAGTGATACACCTAGTTGAAAACTGTTGATACAAGTGTCTTTTCTCACTTCATATAAGTACTAGCGTCAATGCAGTGTTTACTAATACTCATAGATGACTAGTACTGACAGGTACTGAAAGAGTACTATTGCCAGGATCACAGTATGAAGTTGGAAAGGTACAAGAGTGAATGGGAGGCCCAGAGATGGAAAGGACAGTGTGTATACAGCTGGATATTTGTCCACTACAACCGTAGCTAGGTGAAGCCACCTGGTAGTATTGCTACCTTGCATTTTCCCAGACAATCACTTTGCATTGCACAACTCATTTGCATCTCATTTGATCCCCATGAAGGATGTAAAACAGCAATTGTCAACCCCATTTCCCTATGAGAGTATAGAGGCTCAAAGATAATACCTAACTGATAATAAATAATATGATAACAGTATAAGCTTATTTAAATAATAATTGACAGTAATATTGTATTAAATAATTGACTTTATTCACACAACAAGTAAGTTATAGAGCCTGAGGACCGGTGTCTCTAGAGGGGTGCTTCCTACCCAATCATATATATAATCATTATAATCATCAGTATAGTAAATACCATGTATTTAGCATTTCCTGGGTACAAGACACTGTTGTTTGTATATACTATATGTATGGAGAGAGGCCAAAGACAGTATATTATAAAGAAAAAAGGTAGGAATAGAAGGAAATTATCATAAATTAATTAAGAGCATCTACAAATAACTATAACTGACATCATACTTAATAGAGAAAGACTGAATGCTTACCCCTAGATTGGAAAAAAAAACCCCAAAGGTACTCATTTCTACTACTCATATTCAAGGATATTCAAAAAGGCAAGGATACCCATTCCACTATGGATATCAAAAGTCTTTGGCAAGAAAAAGATATACAGATTGTAAAGGAGGAAATAAAACTCTTTCTATTTGAAGTTGACATGATTGTCTACATAGAAAATCCTGAGGAATTTACAAAAAGCAAACAAACAAACACAGCTAAACCTACTGATCCTATAACTAATTAGTGAGTTCAGCAAGGTCATAGAATACAAGATTAGAATGCAAAAATCAATCACATTTTTATATACTAAAAATGAACACACAGAAACCAAAATTAAAAGTACCATATCATTTTTATAATCAGTGAAAAAAAAAGAAATGTTTAGATATACTTAAGAAGACCTGTGGAGGATTTGTATGATGAAAATTACCAATGCTGATTAAAAGAATCAAGTAAGACCTAAAAATTTGAGAGACATACTATGTTCATGGATTATAGTTTTCAACATAGTAAACACATCAATTCTCCCCAAATTTATCCATAAGTTTAATGCAATTCCTACCGAAATCCAAGGAAGATTTTTTTTTTTACCTATAGACCAATTTACTCTGAAATTATATGAAAAGGAGAAGTAATAAGAAAATAAAAACGACACAGTAGAACAAAGTGGGATGCCTTGCTCTTCCTGATGTTAAGGCTAACTATTGAGCTACAGTAATTAAGCAGGTGTGGCAATGTAGAGGCATAGATGCATAGATTAATGGAAGAGTAGAGAACCTAGAAATGAAGTAGAGATCTCCAAAAATATTCTCAACTGATCTTTGGCAAAGATACAAAACCAATTCATTGCAGGAAGGACAGCCTTTTCAGCAAATGGTGCTAGAGAAATTGGATAACCCGTGGAGGAGAATGAGGAGGAGTTGGAGGAGGAGGAGCGGGAGAAGGAGAAGGACCTTGACATAAACCTCACATCTTATAGAAAACTTAACAAGATACATATCACAGACTTAAATGTAAAACATGAAACTGTAAGTTTTAGAAAAATCCTAGGAGGAAAATCTATGGGATCTAGGGCTAGGCATAGAGTTCTTAGACTTGACATGAAAAAACATGATTCATTAAAGAAAAAAAATGAAATACACATAACATAAAATTTACCAAGTAAACATTTTAAAATGTACAGTTCAGTACCATTAGGTATATGAATTCTTTTCATCATCCCAAACTGAAACTCTGTCCCTTTTAGTTAAACTATTAACTCCTGGGATCCCTGGGTGGCACAGCGGTTTGGTGCCTGCCTTTGGCCCAGGGCGCAATCCTGGAGCCCCGGGATCGAATCCCACGTCGGGCTCCCAGTGCATGGAGCCTGCTTCTCCCTCTGCCTGTGTCTCTGCCTCTGTGTGTGTGTGTGTGTGTGTGTGTGTGTGTGTGTGACTATCATAAAAAAAAATTAACTCCTCATTGCCCCCTACCCCCCTCCCCCTGGCAACCACTATTGTACTTTTTGTTTCTATGATTTTGACTACACTGGAAATCTCATATAAGTAGAATCATACAGTACATGTCTTCTTCTTCTTCTTTTTTTTTTTTTTTTTTTTTTGGTGACTGGCTTATTTCACTTAGCCTAATGTCTTCCAAGTTCATCCATGTTGAAGTGGATGAAGTGTCAGAATTTCCTTCCTTTTTAAGGTGAGAAACATTCCATTGTATAGATAGACCACATTTGTTTATCCATTTATCCATTGGTTCATTTTAAAAAGTAATCCATGAAGGTCTTAATGAGTAGATTATATGAGAGGTGACATATTTGATTATGAGGCGAAGGAAGTCACTAGATGCCTGGGGCTTGGGCCACATTAAGAGTGAGGGGATATTTAAGAAGGAAGCGTTGTACAAAAGGAATATTCCAGGAGGCCTGTGCTGTGAAAAATGCCTGCCTGAGAACAGACACTACATTCCCTCCCTTTCATAACTCCTGCTTCTGGGAATGTGTGTGGGTGCTATATTGAGCCTTTCTCTCTGACTCTCACGGTGCTTGGACACAGTCATGGCTACCTGCACTTTACAGATGAGGAAACAGAAGCACAGAGATTTTAAGGGGCCCTCTTGCCAGTTGGCCTGGCTCTAAAGGCTACCTTTGAAGGCCTAGAAGGATGGTCAGAACATCATCAGGTATCTCTACTGGAAAGCACCTTGGCCACTCAGGATCCTGGGTTTGATCCACATCCACATGGCCAGGCACAGGGAGGAGGGATGGAGAAAGGAGCACAAGGTGTGGGTGGAGTCCAAATATTCCAGTGTGACATGACCCTCTTAGTGATTTGAGGCAAGGACGACCCTTCTCTTCTCTTACCTCTATTTCCTGGTCTATATATAAAATATGGATGAGCATTCTTCCCTCAGGTAGCTGTGGAGCATGTCACAATGTATATAGTGTGGGAAAGCATCTAGCTCAGGGTGGACAGGGAATAACCATGCTGGGATTTCAAGGCCAGGCAGCAGACCGCACACTATTTCTGTATCCTCCTCCAGCTAGAATCTAAGATGTGGGAATGAGAGCTCATTTCTTTTTCCTTCTCTGGAATTTCCCAACTTCTTGGGGCATGGGGGTATGCTAAACTGTAAGGGCTCATTCACTCCTTAGTACAACTAAGGTTCACAAGCTCTGGAAGCCAGGCGTAGGGGGAGGTTGAAAGCCTGGACATCCATCGGAGGAGGGGGTCACCTGCTGAGGGCAGACTTTCCTGAAGAAATGAAATCCCATTATGCTAGTCAGAGCCATGTGTATTCTGCACAATGATGTGGGATATGGAGAGCAGTGGGAAAAGCAGGAATTCTAGGGTCAGTGTGTTTGATTCCATTCCATTTTTGGGGGTTGGTCACCCATTATTCTGGGCAGGGCCAGGTTTGCTGCACAGACCATCAAGATATTCCTTTGGCTGCTTCTGTGACCTTCTTGTTGCATTGCCGAGCCCATGGCAATCATTCACAAAGTGAAGGTTGTGTTTATATCAGAACACCCCCTTTGACTAAATTCCTTCTGACTTTGTCATATGGCTCCCTCTCTAACCTTCCCGACCCCCATGGTGTGCTCCTCCATGCACATGCAGAAGGTGCTCAACAATTGCTGGAAGAATCAATGAATAGATGGGGGCAGCACAGCCAAGAGGGTGGAGGTCAATGGGACAAGAAAAGAGTTCACATCTCAAGGGGTTTTGAGGGTAAAACCCTGTGACATTCTGTGCAGTGGACACATTCGCAGGCATCTCATTCTAGAGCCATCACTGTGGCAGCCAGACCGCTGCCTTGACAGGACTGTGTATCTTCATGTTCTCCTGTGTATCTGCTGAAAAGTCTTGACTCAGGACTGTCCATAATATCAGAGCAGTAGCTGGCACAGATACTACAGGGCTCCATTCTCTGTACACAGGGCCATTGCCTCCCTCAAGTGTCTCTACTCTGGACATGGTGCCTGGAGGGAGGGAGGAGACAGATCCCAAGTCAGGCTATGAAGTGAACTTGAGTTTCCTTTACTAGAAATGGTTTCCACATGTGACGATTAAATGTCCATTACCCTTAGAATCATTCCGTTCAACTGTGTAGTTGTGTTGTACCAAAGATGTCCAGCTGGGAAGCAAACTGGACCTGAAATCCAGCCCCTACCCCACTTGCCAAGTCATGCCCATGGTTGCTGCTGCCTAGAGGGAGCACCTTCTATAATCCACACAGAAGTGCTATCCATCTCACTAATGCTGCTGAGCTTCCTTCACCCCAGTGTGTCTTGACAACCAGGGAACAAAGTTGCAAGGGATCCCAAAGCTGCTGCAGGGGATGCTCCAGGAGGCTAAGAGTTGGCTGCCATTGCTGCCCCTCACCACCCCACCCCCTACCATGTCCAGTCCACCAGCCACAGGGCTCCCTTCCCTAACCCCTCTCCCTCCGTCTCACCCCAGTCCTGGAGCCTGCTGTGGGATTGGCAGATACTGACTCTGGAGGCTCTCAGAAGGAAAAGAGGGAGAGGAAGTTCCCAGAGGTTGGCGGGAAACTGTCAGGGAAAAGCCCTAGGAGAACACCCTCCTTAGCAACATGGGAATCTCCTCTGATGCTTACAAGGATGGGGATACCAAAAGGGTGCAAGGTGGGGGGGAGGGAATTAGGAGCAACTATGGCACCATGAGGGCTTTCTGCTGCCTTCCCAGGCACATGCTACATCTCGTTTATCCTTGGAGCTGGGTGCTTCTGGTGCTGCTCTACAGAGGAGTAAAGTGAGGCTCGCCCATGTGAGCCACTTGCCCAAAAGCACACCTTTAGGTTTAGACTCTGCTCTGGCTATCTCCCCCATACCACCCCTCCCTTTGTGTGGCCCCACCCAGCCCAACTTGGCTTTCTGCTCCCTTGTGTGGGGGAAGCTGCAGCCCGGGCAGGTTCCTCTTTTGGTCTTGCCTCTTGCATTCCCAGAGCAAGTGACTGACCTCATGCCACCTGGGCGTGTGGGGAAGGAAGCAGGTGTGGTGCTGGGAGGGACCCAAGCCCTTGTTCATTCTGCCTGGAGAAATCGGTTATGACAACAGAAAGGGCATACGATTTCTACCTGAAGAACCAGACCACAGAAATGTTTCTATGGAAAAGTCATGTTGACCCAATCGATTGCCAAACAAGGATTTAGCAACAGGAAGGTGGGAAGCCCACACAACTGGCATCAAGGAGCACATTCAAACTACCCAAAAAGTGGCACCAGGGGAACAGAGTGGCAGTAGCCACTGAATACCCATGATGTCCCTTTGGTGGGGTTCTCAGCTCTGACTGTCCATGAGAACCCTCTGGGAAGATTTTAAAAGAAAACACATGCAAGTCGGGGGCCCCACTTTCTGATATCTTGCTTTAACTGGTCCAGGTGGATCCAGGCAGGGTAAGTTTTTTAAATTTCATGATTCTGATTGGATGGAGGGTCATGTCCTATAGCAACACACCACCCACCCCAGTTCTGCTCCAGCCCCTTTCCCTGGAGGACCATCTGCCCCAGTAGTGGCAGCAGATCTGTTAGGAGCTGTGTGACCTCCAACAAACCGCTAACCTCCTGGTCTAAAGAGCAGAGGTCTGGTCCAGGTGAGGTATGAGGTTCTGCCCCAGGGTGAAATCCAATGAAATGGCACCTTCATGGAGTGGGGGCTGGGGAATGACGAGGATGAGATAGCCTCATGGT
Organism: Nyctereutes procyonoides; assembly: GCF_905146905.1. Taxonomy (NCBI): domain Eukaryota; kingdom Metazoa; phylum Chordata; class Mammalia; order Carnivora; family Canidae; genus Nyctereutes; species Nyctereutes procyonoides. The sequence continues at coordinate 51,877,695 of NW_026575047.1, read as the reverse complement.
ACTAGAGGCTGGAAGTCCAAGATCAAAGTGTGGGCAGCGTTAGTTTCTCCTGAGGCCTCTCTCCTTAGTATGTAGATGGCTACGTCCTCCCTGTGTCCTCACCTGGGCGTTTCTCTGTGTGTGTCTGTGTTCTGATCACCTCTTTTTATAAGATGCCACTCAGATTGAATTAGGGCCACCCTAATGATCTCATTTTAACATAATCACCTCTATGTGAATCGAACCATTTCTTCATGTCTTCTGTTCCTGGTGGATTGGCAATGGTTTCTGGTCTGGCTCCTAGGAACACTGTCCCCATGAACCCCCTTGTGCTTGTCTTTGGGCACACCTGTGCACAGTGTCTGTTGGAAATGTGCCTGGGAGTGGAATTGGAGCTACAAGGGTGCATTTCTTCATGTTAGTAGGTTCTGCAGGCACATTTCCAGAATGTCACAATACTTCTCTGATGGCTAGTGGGAGAGCCCCTTTTGCAAACCCCTTCACCAACACTCAGGGTGGTCAGATAGGCAAACAATGTGCCCTGAGCCCTACACAACCTGCTGAGGGCCTTGAACTTCTTGGGATCAGAGGATATCTTGGTCTGTTTGGGCTGCTATGACACAAATTCCATAGATAAGTGGCTTAAACAATAAACACTTATTTCTCACGCTTCTGCAAGCTGCAAAGTCTTGCTGTGTTCTCCCTGGTGGAAAGAATGAGGGAGTGCTCTGGGGTCCATTTATAAGGGCACTAATCTCATTCATGAGAGCTCCACCCTGCTGACCTAATCACCTCCCAAAGGCCCCAGGTCCTAATGCCATCACATTGGCGGTTGGGATTTAACACTGTGTGGGGGGGGACATAAACATGGAATCTATAGCAGAGAGCCTGGGGCACTGCCCCTTCTGTGTAGTGACCAAGCTGGAGCCCAACTGCCCACATTCAGGCCCACCTCCTTTTCTGTCTCCCGGCCTTCTCTCCTCAGAACTTCTTACAGACCCACCTCACTCATCACAGCCCAGCTGAACCTACTCTTCCTGCCCTCTTGATGCCCGCTCACACCTTTACAGAGCTGCCAGCTGTGGAGACACACCAGCTGTGGCCTCCTACATACTGAAGCACACATGGACTTTATGTGTTGACCGGTCCAAGTTTGACCCTCACTCTGTGTCCCCTTAGGGCTTCACCTCACTGAGCCTGCTCTTCCCTTGCATCTCATCCCTTCTCTCTACCTGCCTCTTTCTTGTTCTTCCAATTCTTGCTCCATGGGCCTTCCTCTTGCTGATGTCTCTCCTCTTCAGCTTGCCTTGAGAGTAACCTCCAGTTCTCAGGATCCCCACCCACCCCCCACCGACCACATGGAACCCTTTGCAAACCTTCCCTCCCATGCACAGCTTCCTGGGGCCTGTAGGCACCATCCAGGGACATCAGGATTCATTGTCTTAGTGAGCCACACAGGGAAGCATTGCCTGGGATAGACAGCTATGTGGGACCAGGAGCCTGAGCTATAGCCAAGGGCTCTGTGACCTGGGCCAGGCACTGGCTTGAGCTTTCATGTGCTTATCCACACAATGAAAGAACTGTGAGGATTCACTGACATCATATCCATGAGGTTGTTTTGGGTGATGTGCTACATGGCCCTGAAATCACCATTATCATCACTGATCCTTTTGAAGGTAACATCCATGCTGGCTAGTATTTCATCCCATCCTATGGAATGCTTATAACCTCCCCTTAGGAGGTAGGCACATGGTTTCCTGTTTTCCAGTAGAGGAAACTGAGGTTCAGGAAGCTGGCAGGCCATGAGATTAGACCACTGGTAAGGGTCAGAACCAGGAATCCGACTTGTCCTCTGACTCTAAACCCCCGGGAGTGAAGGTAGTGCAGTAGGCAAAATCACAGCTACTGTGGCAGGAAGGGAAAGAGGATCAGAAGATGCCACCTCAAAATGTGTAAGGGTTATTTTGAGGTGAAGACAATTGAAAAACAGCAGACCCAGAAAAAAATCTCTACCCTCCCCCCATCTGCCTCAAGGCAGAGCATAAATTTCCCTTTGTCAAGGTGTTCTCCTCCCTTCTCCCAGACCAGGAAGAGGAAACCACTCATTATTGACATGGCACCAACTTGAATCTGCATAAACAAACCTTACTGAAATACTCCTTATGTTCTATTAGCTTTCCCCCTATTCTGACCTTCCCACAACTCACTACTCCCAGAAGCCCCAAACCTATTTCCTGAGTTTTTTTCTTTTCCTAGCTTTTGGTTAAGATGATATATAAGCTCCAAATTCTAAATGCTTGAGTCACATTTCTTTGAGAGGTCTTGTGCATACATATGTAATTATACCTATTCTTTCCTCTTGTTAGTATGACTTTTATAAGTTTAATTTGCAGATCTCTGGGCACCACACATAAAAGTAGAGAGGAAAAAGTTTTTCTTCCCTACAAAGGCAAGAACTTAGAAGAGTTCCCCATGGGCCTTCTTATGGCACACCATCCCCCATAGGACACAGGCCTCTGGGAGCAGCAGGGCTCCTCCCCATGACATGTGAGCATTGTCCTGTGTACTGAGGGGATGACTTCCAGCCCACATGAGCCAGCACCCTCTGAAAAGGCCAGTCACACCCATTAAAGAGTACCCAGTGTCTGAGCCCCATGAGCAGGCATTTTTGAGCTTTTCAAACTTGTCATGATAAAAGCATCACCAGTAGGAAAGCCAGCTGGGAGTCAAAGATTCCAGAAGACTTCTTGGCGATGAGAGCATATAAAATCCTAGAAACTACCTTCAGTTTCCATGCTCTATTTTTCCAGGCCCATCTCAGCAGGAGTCACTCAGGAGGGTTTGAAACCTCCTCATCAATTCTTTGACATGCCTCCTATCTAGAGGCATAGTCTAATTGCTCTCTCCTGAATTCCTCCCTTCTGAGGAATGCTTGAAGGAGTAGAAATGGTGCCTCATGACCAGGGAGGAAAGTTATAAAAGGTAGGACAGTTTCTGCCAGGTTCTTTCTGGGGATGATTGTCTCTGGAAGTCAGTCGCCATGCTATGAGGAAGCCCATGCACATTGAGGCTTCCTTTGAGGTGTCTCAGTTGAGAGCCCTGCTGGCAGCCAATATCTACTGCCTGATGTGTAAGTGGAGAAGTCCTTTGAGGTGACCCTGGACCCCAACTACTCGCTGTAGCCCCCCAAAACATCCTGAGTGAGAACAGCCAAGCCAGAACTGCCAGGTCAACCTCCAGAACCACAAGAGATATTAATGGTAAGTGAGGGGTGGTTCGTTAGGAAGCAAGAGATAAACAAATGGTCACTGAGGCCAGTTCCCACAGTTTCTGTCCAAAACTGCCCTCAACCGCTGATGCCAATACTGGACTTAATACAGAGCAGGGCAGAAGCCCACTGGGGCCTCCAACACTGCCTGGTAGACAGGTGCCTGGGGCCAGCCAGGTCCTCAGCTGCCAGTGAGCTGCCAGCTTTGTGCTGTGGAGCCAGTCCAGTCCATACCACCAGGCTTTCTTCCCATCTGTCTCACTAGTGGGCCTGAGTTCAGCTATGGGCATCACCTGCACTGTCCTTGCTATGGGACTGGATCCCAAGCCAAGTGGGGCTGATGGGTGGTTGACACCTGAGAGGCCACTCGGGACTGGCTGCATCATGGTCTACGGGGGCAGCAAATGTTCAAAGCTGAGAGGTGGTTCTCAAAGTCCAAGAGGAGAAGATGAGTCCAAAGCTGGGGAAACAGGAAATGGGCTGGGAAGCAGACACAGGGCAGACTGTGGGGTGATGATGCTGGGTGCAAGGATGGGACAGAAGACCTGAGAGCGAGGGCAGGACCAGAGGATCTGCATCTGGATCCAGAACTCCCATGCTGAGCATTGCCAGCTTGGCTGGGTACTGCCTGGCCCTCGGTCATTCTCTTTTCCCGAAGACCTCAAGGACAGCACCCATTTCCTGCACTCTCACTTGATTAGGCTACTGTCCCATTAGAGCTAGGAGCTGTCTGGGCCTGACTCTTGATCCTTCTCACGCCTGCCCCTGCCCTCAGACCCTCTGAGTACCAATGGGGTGGCTAGAACAAGGCCAAAGACATCCAGCCCCCTTGGAAACAGGACAGGTGCCTCCTCCCCTAAAGATGTCCTACATCAAGATCAGCTCCCTCTGGCTTGTAGCCTCACACAGTGGGAAATCCCAGCATGCCTTTTAGCCTGAGCCCAGCCCAGGTTCCCCCACTACAGAAGGGGCAAATGTACCCGGGGTGCATTGTCCATGCCTTCCTGGGAGCTACTCAGACTGTGACAGTGGGCCCTGCCCCCCTCTTCCCCACTCGCCCACTCCTCCTCCAGTTACATTTTGTGCAAACAAATGCTTTCCAGCAGAGTCAGAGTTCATTAGAGAGATGGAGAGCAGCGCTCCTGGGGCTGCCTACATAACGGGAATGGAGAGGCCTGCCTGGCAGGCCGACCACCCAAGCTGGTCCACTGGCTGCCCTCCTGGCCTTCAGAGGAGCTGGGTGGGCAGGAGACGGGAGCAAGAGTGCTCAGTGCAGTTAACCTCTGCTGCTGATGTGAGGCTGCTCGTTATTATTTCTTTAATTATTTGCTAGATATGTGTTTGTACATTGTGGGCTTCAGCAAAGACAAAAAGGCAGCCCTGAGAGCTCCTGGGAATGGCTGCAGTGATGAGCAGGCCACCAATGGCAGTTCTCCTGCAGGGGACATGTGTGGGCAGAGTGCAGAGGAAGAAGGTGGGGAAGACGGTGTGCCCCCCACCCCATGCTTTTCACTCTCAGGCAGGGGCCTTTGGGGTTCAGAATCTGCTGGGGGCAGGGTTGGCTCCTCCTCAGCTGAGAGCTGTTAACCCCCCTACCAGGGATTGGAAGAACACTCCTTCTGAGTGGGAGGTAGGGAGAAGGAAGCCCCAGGAGGGGAACACAGTGGGGGAGTATCCAGTGGGGACAGGTGGGAGAAAGGTGGGGTTTTCTTTTTTTTTCTTAAGATTTTTAAAAATTCATTTATTCATGAGAGACACACAGAGAGAGGCGGAGACATAGGTAGAGGGAGAAGCAGGCTCCCCGTGGGGAGCCCGATAAGAGGCTTGATCCCAGGATCCTGGGATCAGGACCTGAGCCAAAGGCAGACACTCAACCACTGAGCCACCCAGGCGTCCCAGAGTGGGTTTTTCTGAGAGCACCAGGACCCACCCTGGCCTCTGGATCTCTGTGCCTTGGGCCCCTCACTATTGACCACTCTCTCAAATACCCAGCACGCTGTCCAAACAGGAGTCACTGGGCTCTGCAAGATTTATGGTTCCATGTTGAAGCCATGTACCTTTTAACTAAATTCAAATGGTGCTTCTTGCTTTAAAAAAAATCAAGAAAACCAAAAACCCGAAAACAAACAAAAAACCCAGCTTCATTGAAGTGTAATTGACATATACTAAGCTGAACCTATTTCAAGTGCAAGTTTGATAACCTCTGGCACCCCCCACCCCAGCCCTGGAAACCATCACCAGTCAAGATAGTGAGCACATTGACACTCTCTACGAGTTTCCTGGAGCCCATCAGGAGTCTTCCCTCCATCTTCCACCCGCCACCCCCAGCCCCGACCCAGACTGTGCTTCTTGCTTTTACTGATGGCATTCATTTTTTTAAAAAAAATTAAAATAAATTAAATTTCATTCTACAAACAGAAGTTGGTGGGAAGTGAAAACCGGAGAATAAGCTTCTCTAGTGTGTGGATGGAATGCTGGGGAACAGTCACAACTTCCACATACAGCTGTGGGGTTGGATCTGTCAAGAGAAAACCTAAGATTCAGATGCCTGGGAGTTATGGGGATTGCTCTGAATGACCCTCTGAGATCTCCTTTCCTTTGGGGAAAATAAAAGGCAGCCCCAGGTGTGATTTAAAATCCCAGTCAGGCCCTCAGTAAAATCTGGAGCAGGTTCTCTTCTATCCTGCCACTCCTAAGGCAACGACCTTCTGCTTTGCACCTCCCAGCAGAGAGGGTGGCAAACTCGATGCCCACCAGGCCCAGGACAGAAGCCACCAAGAGAAAATGAGGGCAGACCATGGCTGTCCAAGGGGGCAGCCGTTGCCCAGTTCTGGCCTCTCTTGCTGAGACCATCTGAGTTTTTTACTAGATGCCAAATATCTGTATTTTTAAGGACAGTCTCCTAATTCTTAAGGGTGACCCTGTAATGGTGTTTAAATCACCTCAGGGGATGCAAGCCTAGGGTACCCTAATTGCTCCAGCTTGTGGCTTCAGCACCATAAGAAGACCTCTCTCCCTCCTCCGTTGTGCTCCTTCTTGCTGACTTTGGCATCTTGACTCTACCTATCTTGTTGCCATCCGACAGATTCTCCTTTCATTTCATGTCCACAAACTTCCATGGGGTTCTCATGATGCTATCCCATTCTGGGCTCTGGGCTGGAGAGGAAGCTACAGAGAGTGATGGTCCCTGTCTCTGTCCTTGGGGACATGCTGAGTGCTCCCACGGAAGTACATCCATAGCTCCCAGGCTTATGAAAGAAATGCCAGTGGCCCTACTGGGGTGCTCACTGATGGTCACAGGGAGGGGGTATTGGGGCTGAACCTGAGCCAAGAAGGATGATGAGGTGGACAAGGAAGGAGAGGAGGGCAGCGGAAGGCATGGTATGCTCCAGGAAAAAGAAGTGGTCTGTCCAGGGCATCAGAAGGGGACCTCAAGGATTCTGGCCAGTTGGGAGAAGTTATGTGGGAGAAGGGCAGAGGCTCAGCAGCATCCCCTCTGGGATGTCTCGTATCTCTTGAGCTCTCTCTGTCTTGCCCTTTGAAGGCCTCCTAAGGAAAAACATTTTTCTGGAATCTAGGAGGTGGAGAGGGGGTGGTTGAGCTTGCTTTAGTGTCCTAGTAGCCTAGAATGGAGAGTGACATCAAAGACTGTCTAGTTGAATCCCCTTCCAGTGCAGGACCCCCCGGCCCATAACACCATTTCATCTGGACCCTCTTTTTGCCCTTCCATCAGATAGGTCAGGCTCCTGATCTCCTTCACTCTTAGGGGGCTGGAGGTTCTTTTGGCTCTTTGCCAGCATAAGAATGGAAGGAAGCTGCCAAAAGTTTGCTGCAATCAGAACTCAGAGCACAGGGATCCCTGGGTGGCGCATTGGTTTGGCGCCTGCCTTTGGCCCAGGGCGCGATCCTGGAGACCCGGGATCGAATCCCACATCAGGCTCCCAGTGCATGGAGCCTGCTTCTCCCTCTGCCTGTGTCTCTGCCTCTCTCTCTCTCTCTCTCTGTGACTATCATAAATAAATTAAAAAAAAAAAAAAGAACTCAGAGCACACTCAAGCCGGCAGAGAAGGAGTGAATACAGACGAGCTTTCTTTGGACAGCTGTGCCTACACTCTATAAAAAAGTGTCAGATTCAATCACTCAGGTTTGGGGGCCGTCGACGCCAAACATCTGGATTTTTGGACAGGCCCTGAAGACTCCCGGATGTTGCACTTCCCACCTGGAAGCCTGCTGTCATCTACGTGCACGGCGCTGATGTGGGAGAGGGGAGCACCTGGCCAGGCCCAGCCCACTTCCTCGGAAGGGCCTCAGCTGGTCTCCCTGCAGACAGGACGTACGTGGGGGGTGGGAGGAGGAAGCAGAGCCTGTCCAGCCTGTTCTGGGCCTTTCTAGTCGTGAGGTAGCCCTGTGCCCACAGCCGGACACTGACAGCCCAGTGGCCACTGCTCGGCGGGGTGTCCTTGCCATTCTCATGGATCATTAGCAGTAGACAGTGACAGAGTAACTGGTGGATTCGCCTTGACCCTGGGAAGGGGCAGTAAAGCTAGCTAGCCTTTGCTTATAAAAGAAGAAATTCAGTTATTTTCATTCTGACCCTCTCCTCCTGCCAAGAGTAAACCAAACGGCTAATTCCTAGGGTCTGATTTCCCAGAGGTGCGGATGTGTTTGTGAAGTTACTGCTTTAAGCAACCTCGAAACAATGCCAACAGTTTGTCAACCCCCAAAATACTCTTTAGTAATAAAGTACCATTGATTAGACCTCCTCGACTCTGACAATTTGCTAAGAAAGATGCTCCTGTCTAAAGGAGATGATTGGGGAAAGCCAACCAACTTTTGTGAGAACCAATGACCCTCCCTCCCCTGGGCTGGTTTCAAGGGTACCCGTCAAGGGTGAGCACAGCTGCTGGGCATAAATGGCCCAAGAAGAGTAAAGCCGTACCCCTCGATAAAGCTCCTCAATCGCTTAAGCATGGAGTAGGACCTACCAATCCCACTCCCAGGGATATACCCAGGAGAATGGAGAACATAGTCCATGTAGACACTTGGACATGGGGCAGCCTGGGTGGCTCAGTGGTTTAGCGCTGCCTTCAGCCCAGGGCATGATCCTGGAGACCCGGGATCGAGTTCTGCGTCAGGCTCCCTGCATGGAACCTGCTTCTCCATCTGTCTGTGTCTCTACCTCTCTCTCTCTCTCTGTTTTTCATGAATAAATAAATAAAATCTTAAAAAAAAGAAACTTGTATATGAATGCTCTTGGTAGCACTAATCACGATATCCAAAAAGTAGAAATTGCCCAATCATCCATCAACTGGTGAATGAATAAATAAAATGTGGTATAGTCAGACCATGGAATATTATTTGGCAATAAAAAGGAATCAACCTTACACACTACAACATAAATGAAGCTTGTAAACATGGCAAGTGAAAGAAGCCAGATACAAAGGGCAAGTATTATATGATTCCATTTGTATGAAATGTCTAACAGAGGCAAATCCAGAGAGAGAATAGATCAGTGGTTTCCTAGAGGCCTGGGTGAAGTCAGGGAGGAAAAGAGGCGTCCCTGCTGAAAGGTACAGTTTCTTCTCTGTAATGATGAATATGTTCCTATATTGATTGTGATTGAGACACATTCCTATGAATAAAATAAAAGCCACTGACTTGTACATTTTCAATGGGCAAATTGTATGGTATGTGAATTATATCTCGATAAAACTGTTATTTATGTTTATAAAAAGGATAAGAAAACTGCATCATCAACATAGTCCAGGATCCAGACTTTCACAATTCCCAGCTGGTGGCCCACTCAACCACCCACACATTGAAGGGGTTATATAGTAGGGTTAATGTATTTAGGATTAAATGTAAGTAGGGTTAAATGATTGACTTATATTCATCAATTGCATCCAGATATTTAGAATTATAGCAAAGCAGGATTGATCCCATCACCTATTCCAAAGGAGACAACAGAATAATACCACACCCCTAGACATTAAAGGTCTGGATATAGTCTTATAATTTTATAGAGGAAGGATTGAATGTTAATTACCCCTGAATCTAGTACCTGGGCTCATGAAATTAAAAAAAAAATAATCAAGTGGTTGATTTGCTATGTGACCTTAGGCAAATGACCTACCCTCTCTGGTTTGCAGTTTCATCATTTATAAAATAGGGATAATAGCACCTATATCCTAGAGTTGTCATGAGGATTAAACAAGGAATATATTTAAAGTACTGAAAACAGTGCCCAGAGTATTATAGAATGTATTTACTATTCTTTGATTTCTGTCTCATGGCCTTAGGTCTCTGCTTCCACTGCCTAATGCCTTTCCCTGAGACTTTTGTATTGCTCACCCCCTCATTCATATCAGGTCACTGCCTATCTATCACAAGGCAGATGACATAGTGCCTTGCCTGAACACCCTAACCGAGTGGCTCTCCCATTCCACCACCCTGCTTTATTTTTATTCACAGCACTTTAATTACCTGAAATTGCTATGTCTATATTTGTTTACTACCTAGCTGCTCCACAAGCCTGCACACTGTCTTGTTCACACTGAACCTTGCCTGGATCAGAGGCGTTTGCTGAAAGGAATAAATGAATCAATGAATGGATCTCTGCTGTGTGTGGAATCGATCCCTGAGAACTGTTTCAACCTCAGGAGATTTAGGTCCATGCTGAGCAGCTCGAGGGTCCTTCATCCATAGTGTGTATCTGGAGGGCTCTTAGTTCTAGTAGTCCATGACTACCTTTCAGCATGAAATGGAGTGGCCAGAAACTAGAAGTCACACAAATACTTCTCCTTTTGGCCAGAGACAGATGCCAAATTCATTTTGAGGGAGAACACCTTCTACTTTGGGAAACAAAACCATCAGTGGCTATGTCAGGTGAAGGCAGGTCTTGTTCTAGATGGAGGAGCTGACAAGCACAGAGCTGAGCACCTTCAAGCTTGTTGCTACTTTGCAGGCAGGAAAGAGGAGGTAGGACAACCAGCCAGGGGCCATTCTGGGCTGAGCTGGTCTTCTCGTCTCTCCTCTGGATCTGGACCACGTGCTGCTGAGCTGCAGGAAGGCCAGGAAGTAGACGTATTTCTTGTTGAGCGTCTGGATCCCCCTATCAAAATTAGAATGGAGTGAAGAAAACAAGAATAGATATTAGCAATGGAGAAAACTAGCTGTTGGGTTGGTAACCAGCAGACTCTGCCATGGAGACTAATCAAAGAGCCAGGTGCCTTTTACTACTGGTGACAGATGGTAACTTCCCAGTTGTGTAAAGGCTTTAGCACCATTACTAGTGCCACATTTACCAAAAAATTTGCTCTGTTGAGTTTCCCCTTCATCTAAATCACCTTTTTTTTTTTTTTTTTAAACTTAACGCCCTCAGCAGCTAATTAAATAACAAGCCTTGGGTTGGGATGACTCACATGGGGTTGGATAGACCTGCTCATGGAAATACCAAATAACCCCAGCCCAGGGGCACTCAGAGAGGAGCAAAGACACAACCCTGTTCTCTTTTTGCCAAGCAAGCAAACAATGTTCCCCACCCCAACTATACACAAAATGCCCTATCTGTTCATCAGTAAGCATTTGGAAAATTCAGAGAACAATAAATAAGAAAATGAAAATCTCCCCAACCCCACCACTCAGAGATGAGCACAGTTTACATGCCGACCTACTTCCTTCTCATTTCTGGCTGATGGAGTGGTTGGCCAGAGACTCCCTTTAGAATTTATAGCCTACTTCCCCCCTGAGTGTATATCAACCTCACCTCCGTAGAGTGTTTTGAATCTCAAGAAGCCAGCTCATGGGCTTAAACAGAGAGAAACACCACTCCTCCAACCTCTGGCATCCCTTTCAGGTGTGTATCACTTGTGATTTCCAAATCTGGGTGCGGGAATTGTGTGTTTTCTTAAATTACACTGATGGAAGAGCCACATGGGAAACAAGTGATTCTCCAAATGGGGTTTTTATATGCCTTGTGTGGCCAAGAGAGCCTCAGGCCTGGGGAAGAGGAAGTGTGCAGGGTTTGCTTCTTGGAGAACCAGCATCTTCAAGGTTTTTTTTTTTTTTTTTTTTAAATTCAATTAGCTTTGGAGGTAGGGGGGCAGTCACCAGCTGCATAGTTTGTGAGTCACTTGGATTTCAAGCTCTAAACTGCCTATTTTAGGCAATAGATGTTTAAGATTTGAGAGTTTTGATTATTATTATTCTTAATTATTAATTTTCAAATCTGGCCCTGGAAAAAACTGGTTATTTCCCTTTGAGGTTTCAGCATTAGATCTTGAAGTTGGTAAATAAGAAGGTAATTTGAAGTACCCATGATCTAAATTGGCGGGGGGATTAAAAATGCAATTAATGTACAAAGAGAAGAGTGATCGGTGCTGTGGGGATGGAAAAAAGAGAGGACAAAAAGTCTATAAATCACCCATTTATCTCAAAGTGGCCCCCTGCATCCAATGTTGGCTCTGAAACCTAACTGGGTCATCTCCTCTGACCACAGGAAAGAACAGTTGCATTGAAACTGTCCTGGAAAGTTTGAGGAGCCCTATGGCCATAAATATTGACATGTGCTTTACCTTGCTTATTAAATATACATTGATGGATTTGTCCTGAGCACTTTCCACATGGGAGGTGTGTGAGGACACACACTCTTAGAACTTGATAGTGATGAATAACCAGCACTCTGGCGGGGAGGAGCCCATGAGTCCCCATTTTGTAGTGTTTACAATGGCATAAATACTCCCGCCAACAAGACAATCTTTGAACTCAGAGCTGGGGGATATGTACAGTAACACATATTATACAGGATTTCCACCATATAAGCACCATATAGACTGTAAATAGATATAAATAAACTCAAATGTAAAATAGAGTGAATTAATCAGGAAGTGATGAGTTGGATGGGATTTGAGCATTACCTCTGTTTTTGATATGATGTATTTAATTGTGAGTTTATAATTTAATGTTTCACAAAAGCTGTGTTTAACAGCCAGCTCACAACATTTCTGAAAATGTCACTCCATTGTCTCATGATCAGGAATGAGTAACCTCCAGGACACTGCTAAGGGTGCAGATAGGGAGTAAACAAACATCGACGGTTGGCTGGCCAGCTCTAGGAAGGTTTCCAGCTACTGAGGACAGCCTGCCACCTCCTGCTGTCCTCACCCCCATGGTGCCCAGAGAATACAGCTTCCCTGCTCCTCTAGCACTGTGGCCTGACCATCCAACTGATCTTCTGATGACAGCCCAGGGCCACTTCCTAGTTTCCAGGTCTGGTAGATTTGGAGCTGATTTCTTTCTTTTTTTTTTTTTAAAGGTATTATTTATTTATTTATGATAGTCACACACAGAGAGAGAGAGGCAGAGACACAGGCAGAGGGAGAAGCAGGCTCCATGCACCAGGAGCCCGACGTGGGATTCGATCCCGGGTCTCCAGGATCGTGCCCTGGGCCAAAGGCAGGCGCCAAACCGCTGCGCCACCCAGGGATCCCTGGAGCCGATTTCTGAGCCTCAGACCTGCCTGACTCCTCCCAATTCTGAAATCATCTGTCTTAAGATGGTGCTGAGCATCTTCAGTGGAAAAGCCTAGCTAGTAAGGGTAGAGCTTCGCTCCGGTTTGCTCTGTATGTGCTTCTCTCCCTTCCTCCCCTTACTTTCTCTCCCCCCATCTCCCTCCCTCCCTACTTCTTCCACTCTGTCTCTGTCTCTCTCTCCCTCAGTCCAGGACAGAAAGCCAAGTTAGCCTACTGTGTGCTCTGATCAAAAATCCTTTGTTTAAAAAAAATCATTTGTAGAGTGAAGGGGTTAAAAAGTACAAACTTCCAGCTATACATAGGATAAGCCATGGGGATGTGATGTACAACATGAGGACTATAGTGAATAATACTGTACTGTATATTTGTAAGTTGCTAAGAGAGTAAATCTTAGAAGTTTTCATCACAGGAAAAAGAAATTTTATAACTATGTACAGTGATGGATGTTACCTAGATTTATTGGTGATTATTTCACAACAGATACAAATATTGAATCATTATGTTGTGCACCTGAAACTAGCATAATGTTATATGTCAATTATATCCCAAAAAAATCATTTGTGGGGAGAGTCAGGTGGGGACATTGGAAAATCTCCAGTAAGGAGGGCACGTGATGTGATGAGCACTGGGTGTTTGTTTTTTTTTTAAGATTTTATTTTTATTTATTCATCAGAGACACAGAGAGAGAGGCAGAGACATAGACATAGGCAGAGGGAAAAGTATGCTTCCTGCAGGGAGTCCGATGTGGGACTCAATCCCAGGACCCCAGGATAATGCCCTGAGCCAAATGCAGACACTCAACCACTAAGCCACTCAGGCGCCCTGAGCACTGGGTGTTATAGGCAACTGTTGAATTACTGAACTCTACCTCTGAAACTAATGATACCCTATATGTTAACTAATTGAATTTAAATCGAATAGGTTTTCTAAAAAAAGAAAATATGATGAACCATTGAAAAAGAGGGTGAAGATAGAAAACAACATCTCAGACTCTGAAGCTGGCATCTAGAGTCCTGTTTCTCTGGCCTAACTGCAGGAGGGTCATCTTACCCCCGGGCAGAGATAAGTGGCCTAAGATCACTCTGTTCCTGGAGTCACCAGCCAGCCAGCAATGTGGCCTGGGCTGCAAGAGGAAGACCACCCTTTGTTGAATGATTATCCCACATCTCTCTTTGCCTGGCTGCTGCTTCAGATGAACTAACCTTGATTCAGGCCACCTTTGACCTTGATCCACCCTAGTCCTCTGGGCCAGAGTGGGCAGAGGTGTCAATGCCAGCTGCCCACGAGGGCAAGGACAAGATACCTACTCTACATGGAGCCAGTCCCTTCACCTGGCCATGTGCACCCACGGGAGGGGCGGTGTTCAACGTGGGAAAGAAAGACATGATAGAGACTAGTTCTTCAGAGGACACTCAACTTTAGAGACACAGTAGTGATGATAATGAAGATGCCATTAACTGAATTTTATAGGACAAAACCTTGGGAAGCTCACCCAACTAGTGGAAGGATAAATGAAGGGGGGGCAGTCAAAAACTTAGAATATTTATTTTTATTGGATAAATTTGACATGAAAATGGCATGTAAATTTGACATGTAAATTTAAGTATACAGCATGTGACTTAGATACACTTATTTATTATGATTGCCATAGTAATGATATTTTCACATTGTGTAATTATAGTACATTATTGTTTATGGTCTATATTCAATATACTGCACATTAGATCTCATTAGAGATGGCTTAGTTAGTACTCATAAGTTTGTACTCCTAAACACCATCAGTCTTACTCCCCTCCCCTGGTGATCACTGTTTTATTCTCTGGTTGTTTTTTTATTTTTCAATAGTTTTAACTTTTTAGATTCCAAATATAAGTGATATCATACAATATTTGTTTTTCTCTGTCTGACTTATCTTCTTAGCACAATGCGCTCAAAAAGGTTCACCCACTCTGTTGCAAATGGTACAATGTCCTCCTTTCTCATGGCTGAATAATACTCCCTTGTGTTATGTTCCATATCTTTTTGTATTCATTCATAAGTTGATCGGCATTTGGGTTATTTCTGTATTGTGGTTGTTAAGTAGTTGCATTTTGATTACTTGTGAATATTTTTGAAAACATAAAGTAACTTGAAGGAATCTGACTTCTGTGTTGCCAAGTAGCCTTACTTAAAGGACTGCTTTTAAAAAAAATAGGGGCGGGCACCTGGGTGGCTCAATCAGTTAAGCATCTGTCTTCAGCTCAGGTTATAGCCTTGGGGTCCTGGGATCTAACCCTGAAAGCAGCTCCATGCTCAGCAGAGAGTAGGTTTCCCCCTCTGCCATTCCCACTCCTGTGTGCTCTCTTTCTCTGAAACAAATAAATAAAATCTTTTTAAAAATAGTTAGAAATAATGTGCTACATAGATCAATGGAACAGAATAGAGAACCCAGAAGTGGACCCTGAACTTTATGGTCAACTAATATTCGATAAAGGAGGAAAGACGATCCACTGGAAGAAAGACAGTCTTTTCAATAAATGGTGCTGGGAAAATTGGACATCCACATGCAGAAGAATGAAACTAGACCACTCTCTTGCACCATACACAAAGATAAACTCAAAATGGATGAAAGATCGAAATGTGAGACCAGATTCCATCAAAATCCTAGAGGAGAACACAGGCAACACCCTTTTTGAACTTGGCCACAGTAACTTCTTGCAAGATACATCCACGAAAGCAAAAGAAACAAAAGCAAAAATGAACTCTTGGGACTTCATCAAGATAAGAAGCTTTTGCACAGCAAAGGATACAGTCAACAAAACTCAAAGACAACCTACAGAATGGGAGAAGATATTTGCAAATAACATATCAGATAAAGGGCTAGTTTCCAAAATCTATAAAGAACTTATTAAACTCAACAGCAAAGAAACAAACAATCCAATCATGAAATGGGCAAAAGACATGAAGAGAAATCTCACAGAGGAAGACATAGACATGGCCAACAAGCACATGAGAAAATGCTCCGCATCACTTGCCATCAGGGAAATACAAATCAAAACCACAATGAGATACCACCTCACACCAGTGAGAATGGGGAAAATTAACAAGGCAGGAAACCACAAATGTTGGAGAGGATGCGGAGAAAAGGGAACCCTCTTACACTGCTGGTGGGAATGTGAACTGGTGCAGCCACTCTGGAAAACTGTGTGGAGGTTCCTCAAAGAGTTAAAAATAGACCTGCCCTATGACCCAGCAATTGCACTGTTAGGGATTTACCCCAAAGATTCAGATGCAATGAAATGGGACACCTGCACCCCGATGTTTCTAGCAGCCATGTCCACAATAGCCAAACTGTGGAAGGAGCCTCGGTGTCCATCGAAAGATGAATGGATAAAGAAGATGTGGTTTATGTATACAATGGAATATTACTCAGCCATTAGAAACGACAAATACCCACCATTTGCTTCAACGTGGATGGAACTGGAGGGTATTATGCTGAGTGAAGTAAGTCAATCGGAGAAGGACAAACAGTGTATGTTCTCATTCATTTGGGGAATATGAATAATAGTGAAAGGGAATATAAGGGAAGGGAGAAGAAATGTGTGGGAAATATCAGAAAGGGAGACAGAACATAAAGACTCCTAACTCTGGAAACGAACTAGGGGTGGTGGAGGGGAGGAGGGCGGGGGGTGGGGGTGAATGGGTGACGGGCACTGAGGGGGACACTTGACAGGATGAGCACTGGGTGTTATTCTGTATGTTGGTAAATTGAACACCAATAAAAATTAATATATTAAAAAAAGAAATAATGTGCTATTTGTATATTGAAGTGTTTGTAAGAAACCCTATCTGCTAAAGTACTCAAAGGGTGTGGGGAGGGAGTGGGGGAGGAAGAACCAGAAGGATGATAGATTTAGTTACTGAATTCGGGGCATCTTGAATGTACCATCTTAATGGACTTTTGATGCTATGTTTATGAATACAAAACTATTAGACAAAAATGCTTCAATATTGCTTTTTAAGGGAAGAAAGTATTTTCTAGAGTCAATTCCATCACAATAATTGCATTCATGATTATTTTTCCATGAAGGAGTTTTACAAGTTCTGTTTGTCCTATTGTTTTTCCTTTCTGAAACTCCTTTCACCAGAAAAAATTCTTTTTTCCAGACCTTCTGACACTCTTTCCAGCCATCCACCACCAAGACTCTTCCCTCTCTTCCCTGCTAGCTGATTTTTTTCAGACAAACACTTGGCCCCTGGCAGCTTCACCCCACACTCTCCCAGCCCCCCTCCAGGAGACAGACTGAAGCTTTCTCTGGTCCCAAGTTAAAAATGAGGGGGAAGCCTTTGACTGATTCAGCCAGTGTTCCACATGCATTCCTGATCCAGTCACCTTTGGTGAATGAGGAGAAGTACAATGGTTTTTCCTCACTGAACATGGAGCTGAGGTGGAATCCATAAATAGATGGAAGCCCTGTTAGAGATTCAAATTGTTTAGAATGGGGCGGTGTTATGTGCAGATGAAGAAGAGCTGTCCCATTAGTGCTCGGTTACTTTTTTTTTTTTTTTCAAATTCCATATTATTGCCATTCAATTATGGGGACTTCGCTAAAGCTCCAGCCCTACATAGACATGTGTGGGTCAGCTTGGTGATATCTCAGAGAGATGAGGAGACATGGTGGCATCAGAGAAGACCCCCCACTCCATGACCAAATGGGCTGGCCAGGAATCAGGTGACCCTGGGTTCTCTATTGCAGTGCCAGATAGGCTCCGTCCAAGCTGTGAATGGCCTGGCACCTCTCCAGGACAAAAGCTGTGGCAGGAGAAGGTGATAGAGTCAGGAAGGTTCTCCTGATGTTTAACCCACTTGTTCTGACTTGCTCACTGGCCCCATTATGGCAGGCCCACATGCAGGATGCCACAGATTCTTATGGGCTCCTGTCCCAGGTCTTGGTGGATCGTGTCAAGGGCAGTAATGATAGCTTCTCTCCTCTGGGCTCCTAGGTCCCAGCACCCTGCCAGGGGCTTTCTGAGCACTACCTATCCTCAGAAAACATTGCCAGGGCATATTTCTTACCTGCTCTGTGCTTTGGTTTCCTGTTCTGTGAAATGGAGATATCATGAGACTCACCCCCAGGACTCTTACAAGAATTAATATAAGCCCTTAGAGCAAGTTCCTGGCACCAAGGGACAGTGACACATAAGTGTTTGTGATTTTTGTCAGCTCTTGGGAGCTGGGATTGACACTCAGGCATGCCTGGCTCCCCATTCACGAGACTGCCACCCATCACTCCATCTTGGGGTCTGGGTAATTCACAGAAGGGCAGGACTTGATCCTTGGAGACTCTGGTACCTCCAAGGAGGCCCCTGTCTGCAGTAGGGGAGGCCTTGGTACCCCAGGCTGGACTCCGGTGGACTGGGTGGGTCATTCTGGCAGCCCCTGGGAAGGCAGGACTTGTGGAGGCGGCCATGGGGCAGGGCAGCTGCCGGCCATCCCAGGAGGGCAGTGCTGTAATGGACTTGGCCACGCGCTCCAGGCTGAAATGCTGATCTAATGTCTCTGTGCTGGACTTGTCTAGGCCAGAACAACCCACAGCAACAATAAAGCAGAAGACTAGAAAGGGGTCGAATCCCTTTGCAACCTATATGCCAAG